>NC_081552.1:151197265-152605176 GCF_963082655.1 Stomoxys calcitrans
AAGGTATCTTGCCTCGTTAAATCTTCTCTACTAAGTGGCGTCGCTATGAGGCTCGCCGTTCGGACTTGCCATAAAAAAGGAGACCCTTATCATTGAGCTTAAACTTTAATCGGGCGCACCCATTGATATGAGAAAAGTATCCCCTGTTCTTTGAAGGAATGTTCATGGGAAATTTAGTAGAAGTAATAGAATCTTTAAAATTAGGACATTTTTTCAGTGTACCGTTTCTTCATATTGAGTGTGCTTTCAATAACGTAAAACCGACATAGGAACCGGAATTCTGCATAAGACCCAATATTTGGCATTCAATAGACTCTTATAAAAATACTCAACTGACACTCACGTTTGTTTCGCATGCCATCACAAAAATAAGTTGCATATAACTTAAAAATTAAGTTCTAACATAATTTTTAGGTGGCAATCTATTTTAAGTTGTAACTTGTAAGTTACAACTTAATTTTTAAGTTAAATGTCTATTGAGTGCCAGATATTGGGTCTTAAGCAGTTCTCTGATGGGAACTGTAGATCTACAAATATGGGTTAGCAGACCAACACCCAAGGAGGTGAACTGTCTCTCAAATAAAGCCATTAAAAATACATTACTGGCGTGGCTATTGTAGTTAAGGGAAAGTTTCGTGGCACTTTTAGAGACGTACGGGTGCGCCAAAAAGACTTACTTATTTGAAAGGTCAATAAAAACAAGTAAAAAGTTCGGCCGGGCCGAAATTTATATACCCTCCACCAAGATATGATCCGGTTCGGACCACAATTAAATGATATGTTGGAGACCTGTGTAAAATGTCAGCCCATTCGAATAAGAATTGGGCCCGTTGGGGGCTCAAGAAGTAAATAGAGAGATCGATTTATATGGGAGCTGTATCAGGCTATTAACCGATTCAGACCATAATAAACACGTATGTTGATGGTCATGATAGGATTCGTCGTCAAAAATGTCAGGCAAATCGGATAATAATTGCGACCTCTAGAGGCTCAAGAAGTCAAGATCCCAGATCGGATTATATGGCAGCTATATCAGGCTATGAACCGATTTGAACCCTATTTAGCACAGTTGTTGAATGTCATAAAACAAAATACATCATGCACAAGCTCAAGAAGTCTGATCGGTTTATATGACAGCTATATCAGGTTATGGACCGATTTGAACCATACATGGCACAGTTGTTGGATATCATAGCAAAATACTTCGTGCAAAATTTCATTCCAATCGGATGAGAATTGCGCCCTCTAAAAGCTCAAGAAGTCAAGACCAAAGATATCATAGCAAAGATATCGAATGTTAGCGTGCCTTCGACAGACAGACGGACGGACGGACAGACGGACATGGCTAGATCGACATAAAATGTCACAACGATCAAGAATATATATACTTTATGGGGTCTGAGACGAATATTTCGAGTAGTTACAAACAGAATGACGAAATTAGTATACCCCCATCCTATGGTGGAGGGTGTAAAAAGGTACTTCAGTTATTGTTTTAATTCTTTCCTAATTTGAGAACACAATATCCCATGTTTTTTTAAGCAGCCTTGAAAATGACTTCGGATAAATGGCGACCCCCATTACGCATACAATGATTAAGTCTATGTTCGACATTTATATCCACTCCTTGCAGCATATCAATCGCTATGTTGGCAATGGCGTCGGTCTTGATGGAGAGTTCGCCGAACAGTGGCGTCAGAAATTCCCATAGCTGCTGCGTGTTTGCGAGCCGAACGTTGGGGAGACGCCTAACTGTCTGCTTCACTATTTCGATATTTTCCGGAGACCTGATTGTCCGTTGAGGTCCATTTTTGGCTTAACGACACACCACACTGCCGAAATAAGTTAACATAAGACAGAATCGGATTACGGCCAAAAAAGAGTCTGGGAGGGGGAATTACTAAGCGACCACGGAATGCACGTTGGGTAGCAACATGTTAGAAAAGAAGGTCTGGATGGCGAAGGCAAGGTGCTCCCTAGACCAGAGAATGATGGGAACTGATTGTAGAGATAAATAAACTTTCCTGATAGAACCGATCGGAAATACAATATCGCTGGTAATAAAAGGTACATAGACTTTTATACGCACGATTCCAGACTAGAAGGGCTTTGCGGTCTACCCTGAAGAACAAGGATTGGTCATATCAAGAAGGTTACCACTGTAGTGTGTATCAAGCGGAAATTCTTGCAATTAGTGAAGTGGTGTGTGTGTGTATCCCGCACTGGCAAGTAGACGTAGATCCACTTAAGTTCTCATTTCCTTGAGGACTGGTCTGAATTTGCGGAAGTGAACATTCGCAAGCGATCCGGATGGTTAAACAGTAGAAACTAAAAAGCCACCGGCTGAGGCTGAACGCCTGGGTTCGAATCCTGGGGAGAACACCAAAAAATGTTCAACGGTGGTTATCTCCTCGAAATGCTGGCAACATTTATGAGGTACTATGCCATTTTCCCCTCCTAGTGCTGGCGACATTTAACAGGTACTATGCCATATAAATCTTCTCTCCAAAGAGGTGCCGCACTACGGCACGCCGTTCAGACTCGGTTATAAAATAAGTTTGCTCCTGTTCCTGAACAGAATGTTTATGGGCAAATTTGCATTTGCACGCCATTAAAGATTTCTCCCCAAAGAGAAGTCGCAATGCGTCACGCCGCTCGGACTCGGCTATGGAAGGAGTTCCTTATTATTGAGCTTAAACTTGAATCGACTAGCACTTATTTATATGTGAGAAGTTTACCCCTGTTCCTTAGCGGAATGTGTATGGGCAACTTTTCATTGGAACTAGAAGGCACTGTTTTTTCCTGTTCCTGTGGCATCACAATGTACGAAAACGTCTAAGTGAATCGCTGACTACGAGAACGAAAATTTTGAACGATGTGTCGAAACCAGCGCTCTATAATATTTTTTGTATTTGTATTTTTATTATAATAAAACCCACACAAAGACAATCTTATGTAAAAAAATTACTTTGTGTTTGTATGTCGGTTTGTTTGTTTGTTCCGAATAGACTCAAAAACGGCTAAACCGATTTTCTTAAAATTTTCACAAATTGTGTAGGTTGATCCGAAAGGAAACAGGCTATATATTTTTTGATATCGGATGGGGGCGTACCATTCCTCCCGCATATACCAAAAACACCAATAAAAATCAAAAGTTGGCCGATGGACTAGAAAACGACACATTAACCGACCAAGGCAATATGGGACTCAAATGAAAGGTATTTGGGAGTAGATTACGAATGTGACATTAAAATTTGCGTTCAGGTGGCGCAATTTCCCCTAAAAATACCTCAAATAGGTTCATTGACCCATTATGACAATATGGAACTCAAATGAAAGGTATTTAGGAGTAGAAAACGAATATGATATCCAATTTTGGAGCCAAGTGTTTTTGGGAATATGTCCTAGAGCACCTCCTAAACTGAACTTCATTTTCGACTATGGCAATATGGTATTTAGGAGTAAAGAACGTATTTGATATCTATCTTCAGGGCAAAGTACCGTGGGGGCCCCATCTCCGTCTCCCCATCCGACCATGGCAATATGGGGCTCAAATTAAAGAGATTTGGGGGTGAAGCACAAATTTAATATCCATATTTGAGTCGAAATGTCTGAGGTGCCATCCTTCCCCTTTCCCACTTCCATTACCCACATTTTCAAAAAAAAAAAAAACAGATCTCGGAGATTGGTAATGCGTTTCGTTCGAAATTTTTTTGCATCCTTACTGTCATCTAAAACAAAAAATGGTTTCCATTGTTGGGGACGGGTGCCTCTGGGGCCACCCATAATGGATATATAGACCAATCACGACAATATAGGGCTCAAACGAAAGGTGTTTGAGAGAAAAGAAATTTGATATCCAATTGAAGAGGCATATATTTGGGGCTCGCCCCACCCCAGAATACCTTCCTAATCGAACGTATTTACCGACCATTGCAATATGTGAATTCTATCAATTCTATTAGAGTACGACATTGATACTCATTTTTGGGACAAAGACCCTGGGGTCCACTCCACCCTCAAACAGAACTTATTTACCGTTCATGCCAATATGTGGCTCATAAAAAATGTTTTTAAAAGTGTAGCACGAATCTTATATTTACTTTAAGAGCCAAGTGCGTGGGTGGCCACCACACCCCCGAAATACCACGTAAACAAGAAAAATTTCAAAAGTGGTAATATAGGACTCAAAAGAAAAACATTTGGGAGTAGAGTCAAATTTTGCCCATGAATCGAGCAGATGCAAACTTCTCACACATCCACACAACCAATGATAAGGGACCTTTTTTACCGCAGGTGCGACACCTCATTGGCGAGAATTTACATGACCATGCATGACTTGGTACCTCGCAAATTTCGCCGGCATTAAGAGGAGATTGCCACCGCTTTCATTTTTTTTATGTTCTCGCCAGGATTCGAACGAAGGCGTTTAGCGTCATAGGCGGACATGGGCTACAGTGGCACGAATTAGATGCATAAGAGAGTTAAAGAAGGCGCAACGGAACGGGCCCGGTTCGGCTAGTGTCTTATATAAAGCATGGGTTTGTAAATTTTTTTTCTGTCAGCCAACACGCAGGGGATGTCCCCTATGAATGCGGTGCATTGCCTTGGCGAGAGGAAATTAGGAATTGGAGGGGGGAAAAGGATGTAGGGCTTATTGACATTTGTCTTAAATCCTTGGATGTCAAAGTGGGTGGGAGAAACATTAGCCGAAAGTCGATTCCACATAAGAACGGTTCGGGCGAAAAAGGAATTCTCTCTATAATGCATTGTGCTGTCCGCTGGCCAATCAACTACAAACGGGTGTGAGTTCCTGGAATGTCTAGTATCCCTGACATACATCCTAACATCAGGAGTAAGAAGACGAATATCAGACGAACACACACCATGAAAGTACCGATACAACACCGCCAAACAACCCACATTGCGACGGTGATGAAGGGAGGCAATAGAGTAGGATACACCACTATCCCCAATCAACGATATTGCTCTCCTCTGTACATGGTCCAGTAGCTCCGGGGATGATTTTGAAGCTCCAGCACATATGAGTTGTACTCAATTTTCGGCCTTATGAAAGTGGTGTAGATGTTAATAAGATCAGACGGAGTGAAGTAATTCTTACACCGTTTAAGGTGTAAACACTTGAATGCTTCTTTCGACACTTCAAAAACATTTTTACCCCAACGGACATCACTTTGTATTTTCATGTCCAGAACATCAAGAGCTTCTGATTGTTCAACATCAACACCGTTGATAGACAAAGATGATCGTAATGGGTCAGCGAATCGTTTGTGTGACAACAAGCAGCACTGAGGTCTTGCGTGCATTAAAATCTAATCGATTCATTCGACCCCACTCAGAAATGGACAGAAAATCCTAGCACTACACACTGTATCGTCCATAACCCGCCTGGTCGAATGAGTACGAATGACGGAGATTACTGTCATCCGCAAATGAGTAGATCGGATTCGATGTCTGACCCAACAGATCGTTGATGAAAATAAGAAAAAGAGAAGGAGAAAGAACAAAGCCCTGGGGTACACCTGCGGTCAATTTGTGCTCATTGGATGAGAACTCATCTATTTGTTCTCATTGGATGATTTGTGCTCATTGGATGGGAACTCATCTATAACGACTCGAATAGCAGAAATAAATCGTGAAAGCTCGAAATAAATCGAACGAAGCCATTACCGACACCAAATGTGACAAGCTTTGATAGTAGTGCACCGTGCCAGACCCTATCAAATGCCTTGGAGATATCCAGAGCCACAACCTTACTCTCACCAAACTGGTGGATTGGATCCAGCGTTCCGACAGAAGTGTCATTAGGTCGCCCGTAGAGCGATTTCTGCGGAACACATAATGTTGGTCGCTAAGAAATACCTCACAAGATGATCATTAACCATGATCTGCATGAAATTCGAGAAAGCGTAGCATATCGCAATAGGCCGATAATGCAGGGTTGTTTGCCTCAACTTTCTTGGGTATTGACTGAACGTTCGCAACCTCCCAACGCGCCGGGAAGACTCATGCACGGTAGGCAAGGTTGAAAAGGTTGCGAAATGGATGAGCGAGCGTCGAAGAACACTTGCGTAAGACAAGTGTCGATATGTCATCTGGGCCCGGGGATTTATTTACGTTTATATTCTCAAGAACCCTTTTAACTCCACGAGTTCGAACAAATATTTGGGGCATGACGCCAGATACATTTTCGATTAACGGGAGTGGTAGAATTCCCTTCAAATATATCAGCCAACAGGTTAGCCTTATCAACCGGGTCAGTGAACGTTTGATCATCCTTAACAAGAGTTGGAAATGATGAAGAACTACCCTTTACTCTTTTCACGAACGACCAAAAGCTCTTACTTCCTCGTGTAGAAGCAAGAACCTTCGCACGCAGACGCTGTTCGCAAAGAAATTTTTCGCGCCTAAGCACATTGGCACACGAAGGTCTTGCCTGCTTGCGCAGCAGGTCAGTATTGACATTTTTATCCAAGCGCCAGTTCCTGAATGCCACCTCTTTCGATCAGAGAGCATCTCTGCATAATTGGTAAGTACAACAATTCAACAATTTTTTATTTAAATAGAACAATAATTGGTAAAAATACTTAACAATTTAAACAAAGTGACTGATACAATCAATAAATAAAAGGTTAAAAAAAGATACAAACAATTATTTAAAATGATTGTAAATCGAATCAAAGAATTAAACACCAAACCGATGGCTTTGGTGGAGGCACATCCTCCTGCAGAGACAAATAAGGAAATCGGGTAACTGACACAGACAACATGCTGAGGATATGGAAAGAACATTTTACCCAACTGCTAGTGTCCGATGTTGGCGGCGAAGAGGATACCGCAGAACCAATCCCTGATGATGGTATAGAATGTTTACCTCCTAGTCAGAATGAGGTCCAAGTAGCAGTGACCCGACTAAAGAGCAACAAGGCAGCAGGAGCCGACGGGTTACCCGCTGAACTATTTAAGACGGGAGGCGACACGCTGATAAGGCATATGCATCAGCTTATCTGCGCAATCTAGCTAGAAGAAGGCATACCCGATGATTGGAACCTCCCGAACGTCCCGTACACAAGAAAGGAGATAAGACGGAATGTGCCAACTACAGAGGAATAAGTCTCCTCGCCATCGCATACAAGATACTCTCGAGCGAACTGTGTGAAAGATTAAAACCTAAAGTCAATGAGATAATTGGGCCCTATCAATGCGGCTTTAGACCAGGTAAATCCACCCTAGACCAGATATTCACACTGCGCCAAATCCTGAAAAAGACCCGAGAAGGCAAAATCAACACCTACCACCTCTTTGACACTTGCTGATACGCGTTCCTCGGTAAGAATAGGAAAGAATCTCTCCGAACCATTCAATACCAAACGAGGTTTCAGACAAGGAGACAGCCTTTCGTGTGATCTCTTTAATATCCTGCTGGAGAAGATTATACGAGATGCAGAAGTGAATAGATATGGTTTCAGACAAGGAGACAGCCTATCGTGTGATCTCTTTAATATCCTGCTGGAGAAGATTATACGAGATGCAGAAGTGAATAGATATGGCACACTAATCACAAGAGAGCACATGCTACTCGCCTATGCCGTCGATATCGATATCATAGGTCGGTCACCGGAAGTAGTAACTGCAGCCTTTGAAAGAATCGAAAGAGAGTCAGTGAAAATGGGTCTGGCAGTAAATGGAGATAAGACGAAATGGATGGTTTCTACTCCTAAAAAGCCTTGTACAACCGAGCAGATAAAGAACATGGAGAAAGTTGGAAACCACAACTTTGAGATTGTCAGTAACTTTATCTACCTCGGCACCGCCGTAACCGAAACGAATGACACCAGTTTTGAGATAAAGCGAAGAATAATACTGGCAAACAGATGCTACTTTGCACTAAGTAAGCAGTTTAGAAACAAGGCCACCTCTCGACAGACAAAGACTACACTTTACAAGACACTGATACTACCCGTGCTGTTATATGGTTCTGAAGCATGGGTACTTGTGAAAGCAGATGAGGCAGTGCTTGGAGTATTTGAGAGAAAGATTCTTCGTTAAATATATGGACCAGTTTGCGTTAACGGAGAATATAGGCGACGTATGAACCACGAGCTGTATGAGCTGTATGACGACGATAGCATAGTTACACGCATCAAAATACAACGGCTGCGTTGGCTAGGTCATGTTGTCAGAATGGATGAAGAAGCTCCAGCAAAGAAGTCTTTTGAAGGCAAACACGGTGGTACACGCAAACCGGGAAGACCAAAAGCCCGATGGAAAGATCAAGTTGTGGGAGACACCTCGAAACTTGGTGTCAGAGATTTTAGAGTGAGCGCAGAAGATCGAGGCGCTTGGAACGCTATTCTACGTTCGGCTAGTGGAACAAATATTCTGTCATAGCCAATTAAACAAACAAACAAATCGAATATTTGAACTGTATTTCGTTATTTATAATTTGAATACTATTGGGAAGAGTATTCCAGAGACGAATAGCATTGACAAAGAACTGTTGTTCGGATATACGATATTGATGATGTATTTGTATTATTTGTTTACCTCTTGTAGAGTTTGCAAAACATAATACAAAAGCCAGATATGACGTTTCATTGGTATAAATTAGCTTATGGATCATTTGCAAGGAGTGGATCTTACAAGTCAAATGAGAAGTCATATACTTGTTTGGCAAAATCAGTTACCCGGTCTCTTCTACGCAAACCAAAAATGTATCTAACGACATTGCTAAACGTGCAATTTATTCCTATTAGTTAATTATTATTACTATTATTAGAAAACTTCGCAAGCATATAACAGTTTCGGCAGAATAAATGTCTTGGCCAAAAGCATTCTTATAGACAATGGGGAATATTGTCGTCTCTTATGTAAGTTCCGTAAAACACCATACGTCCTGCCTACAGTCCAACTGACATGATTCTTCCATAAAAAGTCTATCATCAAACTCCAACCCAAGGTTTCTTCCAGATGAAACAATCTCAATCACAAACCCTGAAACTTGGGTATACTTGCTAAACTTGGCCCACTGACACATAGTGATTTCTCTAATGGATGTTAACCATTTTCAGCAGCCAAGGTCGAAAAGAGCAAGTGTTTCAATGAGTTTAACATTTAAATGCACCCCAACCCGTTTCAAAGCTGCTGGAAGGACGCATATAGTTCATTTTTTCAAAACAACATAATAATCTTCACAATTTTAAAAGTGACTAAAATCCATACTACTTGTCGTATTAACAAATGTTTCTTCATAAATCATGTCGCCATTGCAACAGAAGTCGAAGTATGCCAAAAAATGGGATTCACTCCAAATGAAATATGCTTGCGCTCTATTTGATTTATATGCATGGATCCTTGGCTGTAGGAGAAGTAAACGCCTTTCAGCACTCCAAATAAATGAACAATTTACGATAAACGCTTAATTCTGAGCAGTTCGCTCCCTTTGCCATTTCCTCTTTCCGTCTCCCTGCTTTGCATATTTGTGTTTCCCCTGCTGCCAAAGCAACTGTAATATCCGTGGCCGCGAGTGCTGAAACGTTGTATGGCTTCCAAAGATTTGGTTTTAATTTCAAAACTTATTCCAAGCAAAACAGCTAAGCGAAGTTACAACAACACGACCAACTTTGCAACTTTTTCGGATTTCTTTCATTTTTTAGT
The DNA here is from genome assembly GCF_963082655.1 of Stomoxys calcitrans. Classification (NCBI taxonomy): domain Eukaryota; kingdom Metazoa; phylum Arthropoda; class Insecta; order Diptera; family Muscidae; genus Stomoxys; species Stomoxys calcitrans. Next base: position 151,206,944 of record NC_081552.1, read on the forward strand.
TGAAAAAATTAAATTACAATGTTTCGTAATTATGGAGGATGGTCTTGCGGCAAAGTTGTAGGTAAGAAATATTACCGGGAAAAGGAGCATAGCATTCCTGTGGAAGCACATACTTCTGGTAACTGTAAAGCAAGGGTATGGCTAACGAAGGTAAAGAGGGGCCAAGTGAAAACTGGAAAAAGAGTTTAACGGTAACTCAACTCATTTCCGTAGCTACCTTCTGCTGTTCTGTCTGTGGTCCCAATGCAAATAATGCAAGACCCCAAACGTTTGCCTTGCTATCAACGCTGGCTGAGGTTTCCAAATGGGAGAGTTGCCGAGCCAAGAATTGGGTGAACAGTTTGGTTTCTGGAGCATGAAATATGCTTTCTCCCACAGCAATGATTTGCATTTCATTTCGTTCCATGTTAAGCTTTCCACCACACCAAAGAACCGACAACACAAGGCGATAGAGAGGGCAAACATTATAAAGTACTTAAACGCTTCATATCATTGGAAATTAAAAGAATTCAGAAAATGACAAAAACGGAAACCTACACTTTAATTTGAGAACATAAATCCTTCAACATTAAACCAGGCGAGAATTAGTATTGAAAAAGGATATCATTGCTGCGCAAGCTTTAACATTTTATTCAGCTAAACTTTTCTTTCGTCCGTATTTGTCAATTTAGCAAATTTTCTCTCGAGATTGACTGATCAAATACACACTTTGTACGCACTCGGGCATTGCTTGATGTGCACACGAAAATTGAAGACACTTCAAAACTTTATAAGCAATCAAATGCAATGGATGAAATACCACCCAGCCAGCAGCGAGTTGACGCATACGAGGCTGAATTTTAGCATAACGGACCTACCTAACTGCCAGTCAAAGTAGTCTGATGATAAGTAGAAATGGGATTCTACATATTTTGCTTTATAAAATTGTAATGAATTGCGTTGCATTTCTGTTCAATAGTTAGGACAGTGTATTTTTATACCCATCACCATAGGATGGGGGGTATACTTATCTAGCCATTCCGTTTGCAACACCGTGAAACATGGATCTGCGACCCCATAAATTATGTACATTCTTGATCGTCTTGACATTCTAAGTCGATTTAGCCATCACGTTAGCGGTCGAACCCATAGAGCTAGCTGAATAAAGTTTTGCATAGATACTTCTTATTGATGCAGGTCGTTGGGGATTGCAAATGGGCTATATCGATTCACATATGGATGTAGCTCCCATTCACAGTAACAGAAGAATTGTCAAAAGCAGGTGCTATTTTATATCAATGTTATAAAATTCAACTTTCTTCGCTAAATTGTCATTAAATATTATTAAAACAATGCTTTCTGTGTTATATACATTTTGACTTACGAAATAAGAAGAAGTTTTTTTTTAAATGTTTAAAAATTTTCTTTAAAAAAATTCTAATGGGCTAAAATTTTGTCTTTAAAAATATTCATTGAAAATTGTCTATAGAAAAAATTTAAGGAAATGTTTTCGTTTGAAAATGTTTTATTGAAATTTAGCGAAATCTTTCTTTTCGAAAAAATAATTTCGAGAATGTCCGTGCCGGAGCAACGTCTTGCCTTAAGACAATATTTCATGGAAATTTTGCCTTTAGAAAAAAATGTCTTTCAAATGTTATCCTCACATAGAAAAAATTTAATTTTGAATTTTATTTTAGCCATTTAAAAATGTTTAGGCAAAATGTAATGTCGCAAAATGCATTGCGCGGGCACAACAAATTTCATTGAAATTTTGGCTTTATGCTCGTACAATAATTTCGAGGTAGTTGCCCAGGTTTGTATTTAGAAAGACTTTTTGTAAACTTGGCCAAATCGAAAGAAAGATGAACACTGAATAATTAACAAATCGAAGTTGTGTCAGAATCAGAAATTAATTAGGAATCATAGTGGTAGCTGAAATGAAATTCACGAAGCACATCGAGGCCAGAATTGAGCAAGCAAAAATAGCATTTAATATGACCTGGAGAAAGAGCTGAGGATTTGGAGGAGCTCACTGATTCAAATTCGGTGCAGCAAGTGATAGCATGTGTAGGACATATGGGGAGGATGATAAGACGTTGGAGCATTTCCTATGTCATTGCCTGGCTTTCATGGCTAACAGACACCAGCACTTAGATGGGGACCAACCATACCAGCCATGAACCAACATAGGGGCGTGGTATGGAAAACAATTAATTATTTTGTAAGTAGCACAGAATTCCTGACTTTCTTCTTCGGGGTTACTTTTTATTATTAAGAGCGCACAACAAGCCGATTGCTGGCTTAGGTGTATGTCCATAGTGGAATGGGTCAGATTTATATCTGCACCTTCTTTTCAACCTAACCAAACCTGGCGAAATTTCAATTTCAGTCAAATATGGCAATGCACATGGTGCATTATATAATGACAACAAAGTTCATGTACAAAGGGAAAGGTTTACAAACCAGTTAACCAAAAAAATAAGTAAGAGCGTGCTGAGTTCGGCCGGGCCGAATCTTATATACCCTCCACCATGGATCGCATTTGTCGAGTTCTATGCGCGGTATCTCTTTTTAGGCAAACAAAGAATATTGAATAAGAACTGTTATGCTATTGGAGCTATATCAAGTTATAGTCCGATTCGGATTATAAATGAATGCTGAACGTTGTAGAAGTCATTGTGTAATATTTCAGTTCATTCGGATAAGAATTGCGCCTTGTAGGGGCTTGGGAAATAGGTTTATATGGGAACTGATCGGTTTATATGGCAGCTATATCAAAACATGAACCGATTTGGCCCATTTACAATCCCGACCGACCTACACTAATAAAAAGTATTTGTGGAAAATATCAAGCGGCTAGCTTTACTCCTTCAAAAGTTAGCGTGCTTGCGGCAGACAGACGGACTGAGGGACGGACGGACATGGCTAGACCGACTTTAAATGACATGCCGATCAAGAATATATACACCTTATGGGGTCTCAGACGCATATTTCGAGGTGTTACAAACAGAATGACTAAATTATTATACCCCATCCTATGGTGGAGGGTATAAAAAAATTAAGTCAGAACACAATTTTTTGTACCAAATGTTAGAAGAAGTCAAAACTGGGCATCGTATTATATTGGGCCCATATCCAATTTTGAACCGATAAGTTTTCGGGACCAGGCCCGAAGGACAACGAATGATAGATGGTCACAAAGAGGGTGCTGTGAGCATTCCAAAACTATGTGGCCTAATCTAGATTTGAAGACACCTACCGCTTTGTTGTCATTGGCTAGAACAGACCTCTCAGTCTTTGTGTTCGTCATGACAGCTCACTGTCTAATCGAAAAACATGCTCACAGACTGAAGGTTGCCAGCAATGACTTTTGCAGGTGCTGTAGAGACATCGAAGAAGAAGAGATTATAGAACACCTTCTGTGTGTGTGTCCCGCACTAGCAGTCTGAAGAAGTTCCACTTTAGGTTCTCCTTTCGTTGAGAACCTGTCTGATTTAGCTGATGTGAACATTCGCAAGTTATTAGGCTTTTTAAAGCGATCTGGATGGTTCAACCGTAGGAACTAGAAGGAAGATGCCTTCTTCTTCTGTTCCTATGGTATCACAATGGACGAAAACGTCTAAGTGAGTTTGATGGCAGACTGCCACTTAAATCTAACCTAAACTAACCTAGATACAGGTTCCATTTATATCTTTCATCCGATATGGCCTTTTAAGGCTATAGAAGCTATAATTATGGTTCGATCTATATATAATTTGACGTGAGGTGTTTGATTTGAAATCCTAGTACGTCTGCCAAATTTCATCAAAGTCTTTCCAGATTTAGATATAACTCCCACACATATCTCTCATCCGATATGGCCCTTAAAGGATTTAGTAGCCACTATTTAGGTCCTATTGTAGAAAATCTTACAAGGTTCTATTCAATAGGTAGGCAAAATTTAAGTCTGACTAGATTTCAACATAGGTTCCATGCAATAAAAGTAATACATAGACTCGGTGGTGGTGTAGGGTCGACTCCGCCCGACTTTTGCCTTACTGGTTATTTAGGAAAACATGTGTTTTCAATATTCTTGCAAACTTATAATATTTTAAAAACTGTTATGGCCCTATGTATATTCTTACAATAATCTTACAACAGGAAAAAATTTCACGGGTGTTGACCCACTTTTGACGCTCATAATAAATCGATTTTTTTCGTAAGAACGCTATCGTGATTTCTACAGACGGACGGACATGGCCAGATCGACACAGAATATCAAGACGATCGAGGGTACAAATTAGAACTGGGTGATTTTTCCCTAAATCGTTCAGCAAAAATGAAAACCACAAAACATTTATGTATATTTAATTTTTGTTTTATGTTCATGCTAACATCTGAACTACGGTGGCCTCCTACCTATAAATGGATATCTATTATATAAAAATTAAAGTGCTGCGCCATGTTTGTTTGGTTGTTCCGAAGAGACTTGACAACGGCTGAACCGATTTTCATGACATTTTAGAGTTTAGCCCCCGGTGTTAATAGGGTACTTCATTTTATGATAAAGTTATGCGTTGAACTCAGGGGGGCCGCCCCACCCCAAGAACCAGCCCAAACGGACATGTAGGCCGATCGGAAGATTATGGGATTCAAATGAAAAAAGGTACTTTATATTAGAATACGAAACTTATATATAAGAATTTGGGGTCGATTCGCAGACGGGTCGCCAAACCTCAAAATATGCCCCAAATGGACATGTATACCAAACGGTACAATGTGGATATCCAATGAAAGGTATTTGAGAGTTAAATACGAATATAAATTATTTTCAAATTTGGACCATGTCAAAAGGGAGCACTTAAGGGTGTATTTAATAAATGCAGAATTTTCAAAACAAAACACAAATAATGAATTCTTTGAGCTTCTCAAGGTAAATCGCTATGTAAAAGATACCCATTTTTTCACTATTTTCAACATTGTTGGAAAATTAAAAAATGTTACGCTCTTTGATAATTCAAATAATTCAAAAGAGTTTAGCTGCCCATACTGCCGCCCCATTTTCCTTTGGAGGCACAGTGAAAAAATCTTTGAAATAGTTCAATAACAATTGAACGGATAAAGATATCTGCACGAAACTTGACATGGTGTATGTGGAGATGGTTTCCCATAAGAATGCATAATTTGGAGACCATAGTAGGTTCTGGGGCTGACATTAGGAGTGAATGTTTGTCGTCTCGAGCATTTCAAATTTTGAAGTGCTGCTAAATACAATACAAACATTTCAGATAAGCATATAAAATTATATCTTGAATGTAACGAGTTCGTTGGAAATCTTCTTGGTAAATTAAAGATACATTTTAGGTTGTTATTTTGAACTTGACTTTAAGCTTTGAGATTCGTTTTTATCATCTGCATAGAAAAAAATTGATGAAAAAATGTTAAATTAAAAGTAGAATCGTTTCAATTAAAAAAAATGAATTGATTCAATCATTTTTTAATTGAATACATGATTTTTGTTTTGAAATTCCATTGCAGGATATTGTCCGGCTTTAGACCATTGTTTTATGCTTTCTATTCAAAGAATAGTATAGCAAAACATATTTAAAAGTCAGCAAAATGTGTTGTTGCCAGAAGCATTTGACTGGTTTCCCGTATTGTGATTTCATTTTCGACCAGGAAAAATCATCAGCGGGAGATGCTAAATGGATCATGGTGCTTTACAACCATTCCAACTAGAGTAAGTTGTAAAGGCACGTCGCATGATTTTTTTTTTTCAATTACAGTCGTGATTGAAAATTTTCCAATTTTCAATTGAAAAATTAATTAAATCAATCATTGTTTTAATCAAAAAACCCATCGAAAAACGTTTTAATAACAAATTCGTGTAAGACCCTACACCTCTTCTTTTATTTATATACCTTATACACCTTCTTTATATATTATATATAATTGATAATATTTGCAATGTAGCCTTCAACTGATTTTACTTAAGCACCATATAACATATCGTCCCCTACGATATAACTGGAAGTAGATTTCAAATGCGTTCCACAATTCGGTACATTTATAGCAATCCCATGGCAGCCAACTCCACTAGCCGGATTTCAAATATAAGTTCCATAAAAATTTAAATTTATTTTTAATTGGGCCAATTATTGGGTTGCCCAAAAAGTAATTGCGAATTTTTCATATAGTCGGCGTTGAAAAATTTTTTTACAGCTTGTGACTCTGTAATTGCATTCTTTCTTCTGTCAGTTATCAGGTGTAACTTTTAGCTTGCTTTAGAAAAAAGTGTAAAAAAGTATATTTGATTAAAGTTCATTCTAAGTTTTATTAAAAATGCATTTACTTTCTTTTAAAAAATCCGCAATTACTTTTTGGGCAACCCAATACAAAATGGATTTAAAATTTCGAAAATTTGCAATTATTTTTTTAATTGGATCAATCAAAAACTAATCGAAAACTAAAAAAAAAATTCCAATCATTTTTTATTAATTATGCATTGTTTTAATTGAAATTTTTTTTCAATTACTTCTTTTAAAAAGGTGATTGATATCATCATTTTTCTTGATTAAAGCAGTATCAATTAAAAAATTTATCGGATCAATAAATTACTTAATTAAAGCCGATTTTTATTTTTTTTCTGTGTATTTTGACCAAATTGGGCAACCGTAAGTAATGATCGGTCGGATACACATTTTGTGAATAAGTATTTTATTTTTGATATTCGGCTTTGATTTTCTGCTTAACAGGGGAAATAATGCTCTTCCACATTGTATAGCTCTTTCGGATGTATATATATGACTAACTGACTGAGCGATCATCGACCATCCCAAGTGGCTAAAGCTAGAATCATGAAATTTTTGCATGAATGTTGGTCTTCGGTCGTAGGCACGGGATAAGGCTGGATTTGGTGATATTCGAATGTTAGGTACTAAAAAGTACCAATAAGTACGAAATGGTACATATTTGCCCAGCGCGAACGGAAAGGAGCCAGAATTATGTGCTTGGAATCAAATTATAGAGCGTCTCGAAAAAATAAGGCTTGGTATAAAAAAATGTGAAAATCACACCGGAAGAAAAATAATACGATTAGTACCGAAATTGGTACTATTTGGTACTTCCTTTGTTAATTGAACTAGAGCTCTAAATTTTTGAAACTTAGGTATACTATGGCAACCTTAATTGGGTGACTATAATAGTTTTTGGAAATTTGTACTTTTAGGTACTATAAAAAGCACCAGAAAGGCACGAAAATAGTGAACTTTGTATAGGGCGGATGGATAGATGTAGACATGTGGAGCAAAGGGATGAGGGTGAAAAGAAAAATGTTTAGTACCGCAATTCGTTCCATTTGGTACTTTCCTTACAGATGGAGCTAGATATCTGAAATTTGGCATGTGGCTACAATTAGGAAATGATGATGGCTTAGTAAATGATCTATTTAAAATATGGCGCTTCTTTACAAATGGAGCTAGAGGTCTGAAATTTGGCATGCAGGTACTACTAGGAAAAATATGATGGGTGACTATGGTCTTTTTACAATTCGTACAATGTTGGTACCATTTGGTACTTTCTTTACAGATGAAGCTAGAGGTACGAAATTTGGCATGTAGGTATAACTAGGAAATATGTGCTTGGTGACTAAATGATCTATTCAAAATTCGTACATTTTGGTGCCAAAATTGAAACCATTTGGTACTTTATGTTCAGATGGAGCTTGAGGTCTGAAATTTGGCTGTAGGTCCCACTAAGATATAAATATATGATGGGTGGCCAAATGATCTATTCACAACTCAAACATTTAAGTGCCTAAATTGGTACCATTTGGTACATTCTTCTCTGATGGAGCAAGAATTCTGAAATTTGGCTTGTTATTACAACTAAGAAATATGTGATTGGTGACTATATTCGAACGTTGTGGTATCATTTAGTACTTTTTTTTTACAGTTGAAGCTAGAGGTTTAAAATTTGCATGTAGGTACAAGAAGGAAATATATAATGGGTGACTAAATGATCCATTCAAATTTTGGTAACAAAAAGTGCAAAATAATACGAAACAGCTTATTTTGCAAAATTTGTGGCGACAATTTTTTTCATAATCTTCCATTTAGGTACTAAAACATACAATACAATAAAGCAGCATTAACCGCATAAAATGCTGCATTTTAATTGCTTAGGATACTAAAGTCCGCAGTGAATATGGAGTGTAGGTCGGTTGAGATTGTAAATGGGCCATATCAGTCCATGTTTTGATATAGCTGCCATATAAACCGATCTTCAACTTGACTTGGTCAGTCTCTAGTCGGTGCAATTCTTATCCGATTTGGCTGAAATTTTGTATGAGCTGTTTTTCTATGACTTCCAACTGTGCTAAGTATGGTCCAAATGGGTCCTAATCGGTTCATAACTTGACATAACTGTCATATAAACCGATCTCGAATCTTGACATCTAGAGCCTTTGGAGAGCGCAATTATTATCCGATGTGACTGAAATTTTGCACAAAGTCTTTTGTTTTGACTTCCAACAAGTATGGTTCATAACCTAATGGAACTTCCATATAAACCGATCTCCCGATTTTACTTCTAGCACTCCTATAGGGCGCAATTCTTATCGGATTTTGCACCTTGACTTCTACAATGGTCTCCAACATCCATACCAAGTATGGTGCGAATCGCTCCATAACCTGATTAGACTCCAACAGCTTGAGAATTTTTATCTATTACACTCAAAAAATTTTGAACCTCAACACTAGTTAAAATGAACTAAATTTGGGAAACATTGAACTTCCTATGGCGCTAAAGAATAATATGCTCGTTGCGAGTTCAACAATTTCTTTATAGCTACGAAATTGTTTATACATAGTATTAGTCCACTTTCAACTTCCCACAGGTAAAATATGAATATAAAGAGCATTGAAAATGGATGATAAAATTATTGAAAATAATATTGATTTTTCCGAATACTTGGATGCTCCCAATTGGATACATATTAATCCCATTTACTTTCGCCTGTCTCCCCATCCCCACGCTTTCAATTGCTCAGCTATTGTGAAGAAGACACATTTTAATATGAAGCATTGCAATTAGAAATTAAATAAAACGTTACCTTTTGTCCCAGCCGAGTATTGAACCAAGAACCTTCTGTTTACAAAGCAGACGCACTACGTATTCGTCCACATCAGTATTGTTTGAGTCTTCGAATATTTTCCCATTTCAATATTTACTAACAACATATCAAAGAAAGGCATGCTAACTTTGTTCATCTTTGTCATGTTCTTAAATTGTTTGTCAAATTGTTCTTAATTTCGAGCATGTATTAGTGAACTCAAGAAATGGGAATGGGAATAAACGTTTTAGTTGTATTGAACTAAAAATCTTTATTTCTTTTAGTAGTTCATTCAGTTGTAAATTTGAGAAAAGCTATTGTCAACGATGATATGCTTTTGCCAATGTTTAGTAAAATTCTCGCTTATTTCAAAAATAATCGTTTAAGGAAAATTACTAACTCCACCTGAATTGTAAGCTATTTTACCTATACTCACGAGTACATAGTTAGTTTTATTCGTTCAACGTTTATTTTCTCAATCTTTACGAATTTTTAACTAATCGTGGATAAATATCATGGACTAACGAGTATTATGTAATTAACTCCTATTTACGATAAGAATTTTTCTGAGTGTATCCTTTGTTTGCCTATAAAAATATACGGGGCAAAGAACTTGACAAATGCGATCCATGATGGAGGGTATATAAGATTCGGCCCGGCCGAACTTAGCACGCTATTGCTTGTTCTAGTTATTTTGTTCCTCCTTCACTTAAGAATAAATTGTAAAATGTACAAAAACGGTTTTTCGTACTTAAATTTCGTCTCCCTTTAAAGGGAGCGTAGTTTTTTTTTAATGTCGAGTTAAACTAGAATCATTACTACTAAGATTTTTTCGCAAGTTTATTCAACAGCCTTGAACTCTTAATTGGTATGCGCTTCTAAATAACAAACTCGTTGGAATAGAATCCCATTCTTCTCCTCCTAACGGGAGCCCGAAGGCAAACCATTTTCCCAACTGACCCCACATTGTTGAAGGGACTTTCAATTTACAACTCCCGCATGCAAGTGCCCCATTCGCCATTCGGCAATTATTCATTTACCGATGGTCGATTAAGCAGAGTTTAATCATTGAATGCAAATAAAAGTGTTTACCCTTCAGACCACGCACTGGCGCTAGGCGAAAGGGCCCATTGCGAGCAATGGAACCAATATGAATACCAAGTGATAAATTAACAAACAAGATTCGAAAAGCGACAAAGGGAGGCCAGGCTTATTGGCCACAAAACAAACAAGGAATACTTACCCCACAAAGACACCGGAATCCATGTAGTGCGTATAATAGAATATGGTCACCACTGTTATGGCGAATAGGGCCAAAACACAGCGTCGCACATTGATGGCTTTAAGATGCGGCAAACCAAAACAGCAACGAGCAATAAAATTACTGCAGCAATTACAGGATGCCGAGGCCGACGATGAGGATACGGATGCGGAGGCTATTGGAGACGACTGCGTTTGTTGGCCTTTTGGGTGATTATAATGGTTATGATGATATTTTCCCGTGCTGGTGAAGGTGGCTGTGCTGGACATAGTCAAACAGGAGGATGAGTGGTGCCCATTATTGAGATTTTCATATGACTCATTGCTGGTGGGCGGCAAAAGTAGCTCAGCTGATGCTGAAGAGGTTAGCAGAGGTTGCTGCGTCATTTGCTGTGAAGGTTGTCTTTGCAGCGAGGAAGAGGATATGGCATGACTGGCGGTGGCCATTTCTGGCCCCCCAAAGAGTAAGGGTTCGGTGTCGCCGGCAAATGATGCCGCCGGCGAGGAGTCGCTGGTCAGGCCAGAATCATTATCCGAGTAGTGATTATCGCGAGAGATGCGACCGGTCCCATTCCCAGCCTCCGGACTAACATGGCGACGTTTGCTAAAGGTTTGATCTCGCGGGAATGGATTCTGTGCGTTCTGTGGATGACTTGACCTAGTGTTCATGGAGATATTATTACAATTTCTCGATGAGTGCTGGTGGGGGAGATTCGGTGGTGGGTGATGTGATTGGTTGCGATGACCACCTCCATCAAGAACACGACTACTGCTGCTACTACTACTACTGTCGTTGCTGTTGTACCAGGCCGCTGCATGGGGTTGATGATAGGTGTATTCGCCCACACTTGTGCCTACGTGTTTATGTCGAGACTGCTGTTGTCGTCCCTCTGATTGCATGTTAACCATAACACTGTCTCTTGATGGAGACACCACCGCCGCCACCGCTGCTGATGCTGTAGTTGTGGTCGCTGATGAACAGGCTAATGGCGATATATTTGTAGCCATAGTTGGCCATTGCATGTCACTGCGACCACCGCCACCATCATCAAGGCCATCATCATGAACACCATTTGCTTTTGTAGTTTTTGTGGTGGTTGGCAAAAGCTTTTGATGTTTGTTCCTTTTAGCCCGGCTGCCCAACGAGGTAGTAGCCATCACCTTAATCCGGCTATTGCCGTTGTCACCTAACAGGCCATTGGCCAAAATATTGTCGTTATTGGATGTTGCCAGGGCCATGATGTGTGGCAGGGCATAGAAAACTCTGGCTTTGAAAGTTCACTTGTCCGTCTTAGTTGCCCACGGATATTGTCATAGAGTGCAGGAGGACGTTTCGCTCGCTCGCCTCCTTAATCGCTTTGAAGAACTTTGTCCAAGAAATTTTTGTAATCGGTGGTACTGAAACACTAGCAGGATATAAGATTTGAACTAGAACTAAATGAGCTTGGCAGCTGGAGATATGTTTTAAACACACTGTGCCGACGTTTATGGCACTAAGAACTCGTTGTTGTTTAAATGTATAAAAACTGCACACTTAATGTTTATGTGGGAGATAATTGTGGTTGTCGAATAAAATAAGTACAGAGGCGGCTACTGTACGTGCGTTGTCAGTTTGGTTTAATTCATTTCTTTAGTAAAAACTAAAAGAAAAACTAATGCTTAACACTTTAGTAAAAACTAAAAGAAAAACTGATGCTTAACACTTTATTACTGTGTACACATGTGAATTTTAGTTGCTCATTCGCCACGGTTCTCGACGATGAGCAAAAACGCGATTTCAATTAGTTTCCGTTCTCGGTTTATGCATTTGCGTGCATGTATTACTGTCGGCTCTCTCTCTCTCTCTGTCTCTCTATCGCGATATTTCTTTAGGTTTGTGAGACACACGTTAATGGCACATGTACGGCGGGGGTGCGGTGCCGCCACTTGATATGTTTCCAAATTTTTATATACTCAACACTTTGGCTAATTGTTTTATGTTTCGAAGCCATTTTGTACGGTGGCATGGCTGTGATGAGAACTATTTGCGTTTAATGTGGCATCAAATGCACCACCACACCTGAACGAAGGGCCATGGCAACCAGAATTACTACGCCAACCATGACTGGGGTCAGCAATTATCGATGGTGTTATCACTGCCATTGCCGCATTTTGTTTCTCTTGCAAAATGGGCCGTTTAATATATAAGAGGACGATATTGGGATGGTTGCAGCAGTAAGGCGATTTTGACAAGACAAATGCCAATTCGAACACTTGTGATTGCAGTGCCGCTGGGCTTTCTGGTCAATATCTGAAAATGAAAAAAAGACAAGATCAATTTTAAGCAATCATTAAATTACAAAGACTCCTTGAATTAAGAAATGAAATACATATTGAAAAAATAAAAAACTATTATTTATGAGTAGGAAGCACTTTCAATAACAACCTAATTAATGAGTCAATGGCTCAGCCAACACCCCACCCCACCGCTTTTCCAAATCGAAAAATTCTGAAAATCCTTCGGTAACTGTGAAGTGTATAAATTTACTTTTCAATTATTTTATGAAAAATTGTGACAGCTAACCCATCGGCAGCGACATTTGGTCATAAAATGTAAGCTAAAATTCACATTTCTCGCCGAACCCTCATTTAGAGGCCGATTGGATCTTTCAAAAAACTTCAAAAATGTGCTTGTACGTGGTCTACTCGCCAAATAGCTTTACTTTACTCTAATTGGCTACGACAGAACATTTGTTCCACTAGCCGAACATAGAAAAGCGTTCCAAGCTCCTCGATCTTCTGCCCTCATTCTAAAATCTCTGACACAAAGTTTCGAGGTGTCTCCCACCACTTGATCTTTCCATCGGGCTTTTGGTCTTTCCGGTTTGCGTGTACCACCGTGTTTGCCTTCAAAAGACTTCTTTGCTGGAGCTTCTTCATCCATTCTGACAACATGACCTAACCAACGCAGCCGTTATATTTTGATGCGTGTAACTATCGTCGTCATATAGCTCACACAGCTCGTGGTTTATACGTCGCCAATATTCTCCATTAACGCAAACTGGTCCATATTTTTTACGAAGAATCTGTCTCTCAAATACTCCAAGCACTGGAGTATTTGAGAGAAACAAGTACCCATGCTTCAGAACCATATAACAGCACGGGTAGTATCAGTGACTTGTATAGTGTAATCTTCGTCTGTCAAGAGGTGGCCTTGTTTCTAAACTGCTTACTTAGTCCGAAATAGCATCTGCTTGCCAGTATTATTCTTTGCTTTATCTCAAAAACTGGTGCCATTCGTTTCGGTTACGGCGGTGCCGAGGTAGATAAAGTTACTGACTGTCTCAAAGTTGTGATTCCCAACTTTCTCCATTTTCTTTATCTGCTCGGTTGTACAAGGCATTTTGGGAGTTGAAACCATCCATTTCGTCTTATCTCCATTTACTGTCAGACCCATTTTCACTGACTCTTTTTCGATTCTTTCAAACGCTGCAGTTACTACTTCCGATGGCCGACCTGTGATATCGTTGTCGACGGCATAGGCGAGTAGCATGTGTTCTCTTGTGATTAGTGTGCCATATCTATTCACATCTGCGTCTCGTATAATCTATTCCAGCCGGATATTAAAGAGATCACACATTAGACTGTCTCCTTGTCTGAAACCTCGATTGGTATTGAATGGTTCGGAGAGATTCTTTCCTATTCTTACTGAGGAACGCGTATCAGCAAGTGTTATCCTGCAGAGTCTTATTTATTTTGCAGGGATACCGGCTTTGTGGTCAACAAAGAGATGGTAGGTGTTCAGGTCTTTTCCAGGATTTGGCGCAGTGTGAATATCTGGTCCAAGGTGGATTTACCAGGTCTAAAGCCACATTGATAGGGCCCAATTATCTCATTGACTTTAGGTTCTAATCTTTCACACAGTACGTTCGAGAGTATTTTGTATGCGATGGGGAGAAGACTTATTCCTCTGTAGTTGGCACATTCCGTCTTGTCTTCTTTCTTGTGTACGGGACATAGTATGCTGAGGTTCCAATCATCGGGTATGCGTTCTTCTAGCCAGATTGCGCAGATAAGCTAATGCATACGCCTTATCAGCGTGTCGCCTCCGGTCTTAAATAGTTTAGCGGGTAACCCGTCGGCTTCTGCTGCCTTGTTGTTCTTAACTCAAGTCACTGCTACTTGCATCTCATTCTGACTATGAGGTAAACATTCTATACCATCACCATTGATTGGTTCTGCGGTATCCTCTTCGCCGCCAACGTCGGAACCTATCAGTTGGGTAAAATGTTCTTTCCATATCCTCAGCATGTTATCTGTGTCAGTTACCAGATTTCCTTCTTAGTCTCTGCAGGAGGATGTGCTTGTATCAAAGCCATCGGTTTGATGTTTTATCCTTTGGTAAAATTTCCGGACTTCAGACTCATGTACATCTCAATTCGCTCACACTCACGCCTTTCCATTTCCTTTTTCTTTCTGCAGAAAGACGTTTCTGCTCTCTCCTTTTCTTCCGATACCTCTCCTTCATCTGGCGCGTTGCTACTGATTGCAAGGTTGCTCTATATGCCGCATGCTTGGCTTCAGTAGCATCTCGACACTCTTGGTCGTACCATGGAGTGGGCAATAGTTTGCCACTGCGCCATTATATCATCAGAACAAGGAGTGCTTTCATCAAACAGTTGGGTCATTCGAGTGGAGTATGCCGCTGCCATTTGTTGTGTTTGCAGCTTTTCAGTGTCCAGCTTCCGTGCAGTGTCAGATCGTACTTTCCTCGCCATGTTCAAACGGGTGCGAACCTTTGCTGCAACAAGATAATGATCCGAATCTATATTCGCTCCACGGATCGATCATACATCTAATACGCTGGATGAATACCTTCCATCTATCACAACGTGATCAATTTGGTTTCTCGTGTTTTGATCGGGTGACAGCCATGTGGCTTTGTGAATATTTTTATGTTGAAATCTGGTGCTACTAACTACCGTGCTTTTGCCGCGGCGAAAGTGAGGCTGATTGTATATTGAATCTTTGGTAAGGCCTTACATAAGCCCTGATGTTTGGAATGCTTCTCAACTTTTCCGCTCGGGAGTTCGAGGTGTTCATGTATGTGAGAAACAAAAATGTATTCATAATCTATGTATGCTCCCATTTGGAATTGGCTATGAATCCGTGAACACTTCTGGAATGACTACACCATGTCATTCTCTAATGTGAAGTATCCGTACAAAATTTCAAGAGGATTCTATTCGTTCGACCGCTACCATGTTTTCAACAGAATGACAATACCAGATTCGCACTCTACTCCTGAATAACTCTCATTTGAGCTCCATATAGTCTTGATGAGAACAAATATAAACAGTCGGCAATTATTTTTCTTAAGAGCGCCATACATCTTGAAGCCGCCATTTTGCAATGTTCCTTTAGTTATCTCGACCCTGCAGAGAACATGGTCAATCTTTTTTGTACTTTATTATTCCCTTCGTTAAGCTGAATGATGCATGATGAGATGTTTAACATTCTCTCGACGGGAGAATGAAATCCAAAAATGCTTGGCATCTCAATCATTACTCTTCATTCTGAATTGAATCCAAGGGACAGGCATAACAGAAATTTCGGTTTTAACAGGACAATGGTTTAATTATCTGGGTGAAATGCATGTGACATGAGACCAAATGCCCAAACAACATTATGCCCACGCATGTGGTGGGCATAATGTTGTGTCATTTGCATTTGTTACATACTGAGGGCATTACAAGGAAATCTATTGGACCAAGGCCTGTCAAAGAGGCATTCATGTGGTTACACCATTGCATATCTTCTGTTGAGCCTATCAATACATTTTTTGCTCTTCGAAAGGCAACTAAAGTACCGTTCAAAGAACTGAATGACACATTGTGCAAGTAAACTGTGTATATGTGACTCGGCGATGGTACATAGGAACAAGGATAAAGTAAAGGAAGTTTTTTGGAAATTGAATGATTTCACATCATTTCAATACTCCTATTCGTACATTTCCTCTTACAGCAAACAGTGGGAAGCCAAACCGTTGTGTATTCACCACCATAGCTCTTATTAGGTGGTCGTCTAATCAAGAAATGCAATTTTCAACGGCAACATTTTTTTTTGTGAGTTGAAAAACTGATAATACGAAACCACAGAAATTTTTTAGTAAAAACAGCAAAAATTTTTGCTGTAGCAGCATTATTTTTCTGCTAAATGTCAAAAATATTTCAAAATTTTTTATGTATATTACATCTCCTATTTCAATTTTACTAGCATATAACGAAAATGTTTTTCCAATTGCCAATTTTTGAACGAATTGCAATTACAGTACTAACATATTTTGTCTGCTTTTCACATATCACTGAGTGCTGTCCGATTCAAATTTTAAGCTTAATGATAAGGGGCCCCCTTTTTTAAGTCGAGTCCGAACGGCGTGCCCCAGTGCGAAACCTCTTTGGGGAGCAGTTTTAACATGTGATTTGAACCAAAGCGTTCAGCGTCATGGACGGACATACTAACCTCTGCTCTACCGTTGCCTCTTTATTTCTTATTCTTACTAACAATTGAGGTATTTGCTATAATACCTCAATTGTTTTTTAGAACTTGAATTTTAAGCACACTAATTTTAAGTTTTTAGGTTTAGGGGGTACACTAATCTAGTCATTCCGTTAATAACACTTCGAAATATTTATCTGCGACCCCATAAACGATATATATTCTTGATCGTCCCGACATAACCATATAAGTATATATATTCTTGAACCTCTTGACATTCCAAGTCGATTTAGCCATGACCTTCCGTCTGTCTGTCTGTCGAAAGTACGCTAACTTTCGAAGAAGTAAAGCTAAGCGCATGAATTTTTGCACACATTCTTCCTATAAATGTAGGTCGGTTGGGATTGTAAATGGGTCATATCAGTTCATGTTTTGATATAGCTGCCATATAAACCGATTTTCAGATTTGAATGCTTGAGCCTCTAGAAGGCGCAATTACCACCCGATATGGCTAAAATTTTACATGAGTATATTATTTAGACTTCCATTAACTGTGCCAAGATTGGTCTAAATCGGCTTATACACGCAAAAAAAAAATAATTCATTTGACGTAAGGAAATTTTTGCCAAATAAACTTCTTTTCTGCAAATCGTTGGACTTTGTTTACAATAAAAGTACATGATTTTCCGATAAATTGTTGCATTAATTTGTGACAAACATAGTCTTTTTATCCTGACAACAACTTTCATTCTTGATGTTGTTGTTGCTGCTGTGTATTGTACACTGAGGTGGAAGCCCTTGTCGATGAAAGACTCCACCGGGCCAATCCAAGTGGCTGCCATGGGATTGCTTCATTTTTGATGTATGGAACATGTTATCCGGGGTTTCAACAAGTTTATCGTTATTAATAAATTAGTTTAATGTCAAACGTTCAAAATGAATTGTCCATATTGAAAAGATTGTCAAGTTTAATTTTATGTTGTAACATGATTCAAACTCAAATTTTTACGAACTATAAGCAGCTCTGGGTTTATTTGGATTTTTTACACAATTATATTATAGTTTTGTATTATGATCAGCTGTGTTCGCAATGCTATAAATAAAAAAAAAATAGTTGTTGTTGTTTTCGCACATTTAACTGCCTACTATGTGACGGATATTTCTTTGTCGCGTAAATGTTACCAAACAATGTAGGTGCCTTAGAATTTCTTGTTGTATTTTCTTGTAACTGGCGGCCATTTGTGTGTTGCTCTAATGATTTTTGTCATTGGACATGCCAGCATTTTTGTACCGAAACTTTAAAACCCTCACTCGTCCGAGCTGCCCAATATACTGACTGCTCTTTGCTCAGTCTGAAAAAGGAAAAAATGTTGTGTGTGAGAATATGTCTACAGCAGAGATGAGAACGCAATTGCAATTTTGGTTTCCAACAGTATGGTTCAAATAGGTTTATAAACTGATACAGCTCCCAAAAAACACCGATCGCCTGATATTACTTATTCAGCCTCTAGGAGGAGGCGCAATTATTTGGCTGAAATTTCAAATGTGGTATGTTTTGTAACTTCTAATAGACATGTGTTTTCGGGGGTGAGGTGGACTGGACTTTGGACTTTGTAACTTTTAATAGACATGTGTTTTCGGGGGTGAGGTGGACCCCCATGTATCAGATTCGTTTGAACATTACCACGAAAATTCCACTAAGGAACAGGGACAAACATCTCACATATCATATTGTCATTATTGGTTTAAATTTCCATTTGGCGGGCTTTGAAAGGTGGACTCCCATGTATCAAATTCGTACTCTAGTCTCAAATACTTTTCATTTCAGCCTAATATTGTCATTATTGCTTTAAATTTGCATGTGGCTGGCTTTGGAGTTGTGGTGGATGCCTTAGACATCCCACCTTAAATAAATATACCAAATTTATGTTTTTGAGTTATTATAAACAAACTAAATTCCCCCAGACGCTTAGACCCAAAATACCATTTATTTGAGTCCTTAAAGGCCGAGATCAACATGTCCGGCTGGACGTGAATACTTGAATCCTTATATCAATATTGGATTTGAACTCTACTGTCATAGACTAGTCCCAGACTCCGTCATGGGTGGGCTAGTCCCAGACTCTGTCCCAAATGTGTATACCAGATTCTAGTCAACTCACAAAGACCTTTCATTTTATACTCATTTGTTTTGTGACGTTGGACATTCATACCCGTTTGGGGGTTTTTGAGGATGGAGAGGCCCCGTAGATACCGTGGAACAAATTCTTATAACATATGTGTACTCAACTTCCTTTTAACTTGAGGGGTTTTTGGGGGCGCCTCGGACACCAAGCAAAAAAATTTTATATCAGCTTTTTACTGTAACTTTAAATATCTTTCATTTAATATCCATATTGATCCAATCGGTAAATATGTCCTGCTGTAGGGTCTTGGGGGGACACTAGAGGAAAACATTTTTATGTGAGATTTATACTCTACTTTAAACACCTTTGATTTGATACCCATATTGCCCAAAGCAGTAAAAGTATCCTGTTTTAGGTGTGGTGTTTTTGGGGGTGGGGAACTCCCCGACACTTAAGATGACATTTTTATGCCAAATTCGTACTTTTCTCTTAAATACCTCACACATTGTCGAAAGCAATAAAAGTGTCCTGTGGGGTGGTGTTTTTTGGGGGGTGGGGAACCCGCCGGTAAGTGCGATATTTTTATGCCAAGTTCGTACTCTACTCTTAAATACCTCTCATTTGATACCCATATTGTCCATCCCAATTTGAGGGTAAACATTGTACTGTACTACCAAAGACCTTTTATTTCTGTCCTATTCTATCATGATCAGCCTTCTATATTATTTTTAATTCCTTTTTTCTTGGGTAGGATTGGGGGAGGGGGTTTGCCCTCTGACACATCCTTTCATTTGAGTACAATATATTCTCGGTCATCCTACATGATAGTTTGGCGTTGTATTTATTGAGAGGAGAGGGTCGGTCCCCTCGGCGCTAAGAACCAAACGACAATTTATTTGAGTCTTTTATTGCCGCGATCTACTTGTCCTGCGGAACGGTAGGTTGTGACCCAGATACTTGCATCCCTATACCAATATCAGATTCGAAATATACTGTCATAGACCTTTCTTTTAATTGACATATTATCCCGATCGAACTTCGCGTCCTATTGAAGGGTATTTAGTGGGTGGGCCGGTCCCAGACTCTGTCCTAAATGTGTATACCAGATTCGTAGTCAACTCCCAAAGACCTTTCATTCGATACCCATTTCGTGACATTTGTTGAACATTTATGCACGTTTTGGGGTTTTTTGGGTTGGGGAGACCCCGTGGACACCTTGGACCAATTTCTTATAACAGATGTGTACACAGCTTCCAAACATTCTTCGTTTGATATTGTCCCAATCAGAAAAAATGTGTCCCCATGGAGAGTTTGGGCGTGGAGTGGGCCCTCAGACACCAAAAAATAAATTTTTGCGTCAGATTTGAATTCTACTTTTGAATACCTTTCATTTAATACCCATATTGCCAAAAGCGGTAAAAGTGTCCTGCTGGGTGGTTTTTTTGGGGGTGCGGGACCCCCGACACTTAGGGTTACATTTTAATGCCAAGTTTGTACTCTACTCTTAAATACCTTTCATTTGATATCCATATTGCCCAAAGCGGTGAAAGTGTCCTCTTGGCGCTTTTGTGGGTAGGGATTATTTTTTTACTTTCTGGTTACAAAGTGGAGAGTGCAAACACACAAAAAAACTTTTTTTTGTCATAAGTGAATTTTTCGACAAATTTTGGGTTTTTGTTACGATAAAATTGGAACGAATTTGTGACAAATACAAAGGATGGATACTTCCTTATAGCGCAAAATATTCTCAAACAACCTATGAGCTGTAGAAATTCTTGTTGCCTCCAGTCTGGCGCCGTTTGGTGCGTAGTTGTTCTTGCCGTAGGAGCATATTTTACTTTAAGTAGAATTAAAAAAAAAATCACTTTTCTAGTTTACGGCTGGCTGACAGTTTTACTCATTAAAAAAAAATTCAATCTCTGGAAGAGATACGCAATATTTTCAAACCAAGCCATATTTTGTGTAGCAAATCATAAACAAAATATTTTTGGTTTTAAATAGGTTAGGTTAGGTTATTAGTCAAAGATAGTCGAGATATTCATCTTGTTGCGCCAATTCAGAGACATAATCCATTTGTTCAAGTTTTTTAAGTGTTTTCAATCCAAATAGAAATCTATTGCCACAGTGACCCAACAAGCGACCCACAAATTGCAACGAACTTCCCCAATGTGTCTAGGGAGTATTTCAAAACGATGTCATGCAATTGTGGTTGCTGGCAACATCTACCATCCAATGGTTAGTCCCATTGAATACTGAATGAGTGTTCTATACAGCAGGACCATTGAAATGGTCGCTCTTATGGCCAGGTCATTCATTGTATGTATTATTATGAGATGGGGTCTGTATTGTCTCCTGTGATTGCAATCTTCGGAAATGGGATGTTTATTAAACTCTCCATCTAGAACAGGGAGTTTTGTGATGGAAGCCAAAGTCTTTGTTTTGGTTGCGTCTATAGGGTCTATCCTTTTTCATCATACTACAATCAAGAGACATCGATAGATATCCATGTTTAAGGCCGTTATGATAAAATTGTGGTATGGAAGAGCAGTAGAAAGCAATACGCAAATCTGCATTGATGTAAAGGACTCGACTGATTGAAATAGGAATATAGGTCAAAGAAACAAAAACATTGCATTATTGAGATGATCACGGCGGACTATGGACGAAAGACACCTCAATTTTTTGAAAACCCCAAACAAATTAAAACGAAAGATTTCTGTATGAGGATATAGACGAAGCGTTTTGTGTAATGGGTGAACATAGCTTTATAATTCCTTGATATAGCATCTACACAGCGATGAATAAAGCCCAGCTAAACAAACTGTCTTCTTTTATACCCACCATCATAATAAGGGAATACCCATTTTGCCATTTCGTTTACAACATATCGAAATATGTTCTCATTCCTGCACATAACTGGCAAAATATCGATTGCACTATCTATACTATCGATATTTTATTTTTCGTCTCGTTTTGCTGCCGATACATCTGATGACGATATGAGATATTATAAAAAATTACCACCTGAACTTAAATGTGAATTTGAAAATATTTAAATTCAGTACAGAGATATACACAACACAGCGTCATTCCGAACTATGGTACCTGACTCTATTTTTGAGACTGTGGTTAATCATGACTATTGGTCACCAAGGGCTTTAATCGCTATATAAAGGGTGATTTTTTTGAGGTTAGGATTTTCATGCATTAGTATTTGACAGATCACGTGGGATTTCAGACATGGTGTCAAAGAGAAAGATGCTCAGTATGCTTTGACATTTCATCATGAATAGACTTACTAACGAGCAACGCTTGCAAATCATTGAATTTTATTACCAAAATCAGTGTTCGGTTCGAAATGTGTTCATTCACCGTAACGTTGCGTCCAACAGCATCTTTGAAAAAATACGGTCCAATGATTCCACCAGCGTACAAACCACACCAAACAGTGCATTTTTCGGGATGCATGGGCAGTTCTTGAACGGCTTCTGGTTGCTCTTCACTCCAAATGCGGCAATTTTGCTTATTTACGTAGCCATTCAACCAGAAATGAGCCTCATCGCTGAACAAAATTTGTCAAAATTTGAACACATTTCGAACCGAACACTGATTTTGGTAATAAAATTCAATGATTTGCAAGCGTTGCTCGTTAGTAAGTCTATTCATGATGAAATGTCAAAGCATACTGAGCATCTTTCTCTTTGACACCATGTCTGAAATCCCACGTGATCTGTCAAATACTAATGCATGAAAATCCTAACCTCAAAAAAATCACCCTTTATAAAAGAGACGCGTGCGTAACTTGCTGATCACTGCCCAGCCCAAACGGCTAAAGCTAGAATCATGAAATTTTGCATGAATGTAGGTTTTCGGTCGGAGGCGCGAGCTAAGACGAGATTTGGTCATATTCGTACGTTAGGGTACTAAATAGTACCAAATGGTTCAAAAATAGAGACAGTTTGGCTGGGACAAACCATAAGGGCTAGAATGATAAGGAATTTTTTGGGCTCAAATTAAAAAGCGTCTCGCAAAAATAAGTTTTGGGCAAAAAAATTTAGGAAAATTGTACCGGAAGTACGTTTAATAACCCAATTGGAATAATTTGCCACTTTATTTGTAAATTGGGCTAGAGCTTTGAATTTTGGCACTTGGGTACACTATGGCAACCTTAATTGGGAGGATAAATGAGTTTTTGGACTTTTGGATATTTAGGTACTAAAAAAGGTACGAAATCGGTGGACTTTGCATAGAGCGAACGGGTAGAGCTAGAACTTCGAAATTTGGCTTAAATGATTGTTGTTGCGAATGAAGAGGGTAGATAGAAATAATATGAACAATAGTACTGGAAACAGGAGAAACGTACGTTTAGTATCGTTTTTGGTACCACATCGCAATTTCTTTACCAATTGAACTAGAGCTCTGATATTTTACATGTTGGCAGACTAAGTGAATTTTTTCAAAAATCGTACATTTTGGTACCAAAAAGTACGAAGTAGCTTATTTACTTTTACAGCGAACGGAGTGGGGAAAAATTAAATATTTCGGTAGAAATGATCGTAGTCTTGACAAATATACGATAAGTTGTACCAAACACGAAAGGCTGAAATAGTACCAGCAGTGAAAGGAAACGTTCTTTAAAGATTGAGCTACATTGGGATACAGGCACATCGGAGCAGTATGTACCGGGCGACTAGAAGATTTTGTTGATATTCGTACATTTTGGTTCTAAAATGTAAAAAATGGCACGTGATGAGGCCGGGTTTTGCGATTTTGGTACGCTAAAATACTAAATAATGCTAAATAGTACAAAAATTGGTGCTATTTGCCCAGGGCGAACGGATAGGGCTAGAAGGATGTAGATGGGCTCCAAGCTATATCAAAACATGAACCGCTTGATTTTACTCCTTCGAAAGTTAGCGTGTTTCCGACAGACAGACAGACATGGCTAGATCGACTTAAAAGTCATGACGATCAATAATATATACATTATAGGGCCTAAGACGAATATTTCGAGGTATTATAAACGGAATGACGAAAAGGAATGGTGAAGGGTATAAAAATATCAAGAAAAATAGAACGTGTAACCTAGAAAGAATACCATACACCTACCCCATTAGTGGAAATTGGGAGCTATATCTTATTGTGAACCGAATTTAATGGACTTCAGTGAAGGCTTTCAGATGAGTTATAAAACAATCCGTATCAAATTTCGAGTAAATGTGTTCAAAATTGCAATAAATAGGGCTCTATATGAACAATATGATGTATATATGTATATGAAAGTTAAATATAAATCTGAATCGATTTTGATAAAATTCAAAAAAAATGTCAACAGTCGTTTTTGTCAATTTTCGTGATAATCGGACCTGAACCGGTTTCGATCAAACTGTTTAGATATTCTGGTAGTCGTCGATAAAAGTGTTGTGTAAAATTTTGGGTGAATTGGTTAACAAATGTACTTGCAGTGGCGAGTATGGGAGCTATATCTATATTTGAACCGATTTCTGTGAAACGTATCAGTAGTATCGATAGTCACAAGAAAACCCTTCCTTCCAAATTTCGAGAGAATCGATTAACAAATGACCCAAATATAGTAATATTACACATAATCGGATGAATATCTATATATGTGGGACCTATACCCAAATCTGAACAGAATTCGACTAAACTCCTCAGATATTGTGGTAGGCGCAGTGCTATGCAAAATGTTGGGGAGATTGGTCAATAAATACACTTGCAGTGGGTGTAAAAGTGAAAATCAGGCTACATATACATATATCTCTGGGACCTGTATCTAAATCTGAACGGATTGCTATAAAATTCACCAGCAGTTTCGAGGCTCATAAAAATTCCTGCCAAATTTCGAGACAATCGGATAACAAATGACGATTTTATTGCAATATTAATCCAAACTGGACGAACATATATATGGGAGTAATATCCAAATCAGAAGCGATTTTCTCCAATACCAATACACTGATAGAAAAAGGACGGTACTTTGCCAATAACGGATGGTATTATTTTACTCGCAATATTGGCAAGTATTTTAACACCATTTGGTATTAATTTAATACCAGACGAAGTAGGCTTTTAAGAATTGACGGCGACACATTTGTATTTTTGTCAAAGCGACAAAAGTGTTGTTTAGCTTCGTACTTAAAATATTGACGCCATTAAAAAATATTCATTTTAATACAATTTGTGTGCGTAAAAACGTATTCAAATACTCGACAGAGGTGAAAATTTAAATAGTACAAACTTTATGGAAGCTATCTATATGAAAAACATAAAAAAGTCTTTTGTGTGGTAAACAACGGTAGAAATCAATGAATATGGAATTAAATGCTGAATAAAACCGAATCGAGGTTGCCACGGTGTAACATTATTTGTTGTAATTACGAGTATTAACATAAATAATATAAAAAAAAATAAGATTAAAATTATTTTCAATTACATTTTATGTTGGTTCATTAGGCGTTGGAATATTCAATAACGGATTGGTTCTAAAACCAATAACGGATTGGTACAAAACCCAGTAACACATTGGGATTGAATACAAAATCAGTTCGGTATTAAAGCTAGTACTAAACGGTATTAATCATTTCATATTTCATCCATGCCACACGGTATTACTTTGTTATGGTATTGAAATGAGCACTTTTCTCTTTGCGTAGGCTTCGTCTCATGGCTAAAAAAAAAATTTTGTGCCAAATTTGAAGATGATCAGATGAAAATTGCAACTTGTACTTTGAACACAAATTAACATGGACAGACAGACATAGCTAAAGCGAATCAGAACGTTTTTTTGAGTCAACCGGGATATTTATCAACGGTCGGATGTTACTAACAAATGCAC
This sequence comes from Stomoxys calcitrans, assembly GCF_963082655.1. NCBI lineage: Eukaryota > Metazoa > Arthropoda > Insecta > Diptera > Muscidae > Stomoxys > Stomoxys calcitrans. The sequence goes on from NC_081552.1 coordinate 151,232,733, forward strand.
TAAGTTATAATACCCTGTACCACAGAAGTGGCGAAGGGTATAATTATTGTTTAAAATTTTAAGCTGAAATAGTGAAAAACGAAAAAAATTAGGATGTGATTAAACAGAATGTTTAAATTCCAAGAGCAATAAATTGAAGGATATTATTAATTTCATCTTATTTTAATAGTTTATTATTCGCAAAGAGATAACATTGACGTGGAAAACGACGTTTGGTTTCATGGTATTCAACGCAAAATGCTATGGTTGGTAGTCGCTACAATTCATTTTCAATAAGTAAAGGCTAATTTTTTTACTGTAATCTTTTCGGCATCGCTGATTTAAACAGCTCACGAACGTTCCGTGTTTTGTTTCACTGTCAAACATCATCAGTTTGGTCTATAGTTTAACCCTGAATTGTCTTACAAACGAAAAACGTTTGCAAATTATTGAATTTTAATGTCAAAATTCGTGCTCGCGCGCTTCTTCTATAAATTAGCTGAACTATCGATTTTGGAGTGAAGATCAGCCAGAAGCATTGCAAGAGCTACAAATGCATGCAGAAAAATTCACAGTTTGGTGCAGTTTATGGGCTGGTAGTATCATTGGACCGTACTTCTTCAACAATTATGCAAATCGTAACATTAACTGTGAATGGTGAGCGCCATCGTGAAATGATATCCTACCTTTTTTTGCCCAAAATGCAAGAGCTTGACTTGCATGACATGAGGTTTCAACAAGACGGGGCCACATGCCACATAGCACGCGTAACAATGGACTTATTAAGAAGCGAGTTCGGCGAACATTTTAACTTAGGAACACCGTTGTCCCAACGTCAGTTTCCTAACTTTCAACGATATTTTGATCTTCATTATAATACTATTGCCCTTAATAATAAGAAGCTGAATTAATTTTATATGTATGTATTAAACTACAATTTAAAACAAAAATTCTTAATATCAAGTAAAATATATTTCACCAACAATTTTCTTGTCTTACGAAATTGTATTGTAAAATCGGGCATCTTCAAATTAAGTTCGACATATTTGGCTTGAATTTTTAAAGTTAGGAAAAACATTTTTTCAGTATAGAAATTTATTTATTATTGTCACTTCATATTCCTTTTTAAATGAACTATGTATTCATCTACAATCAGCAGAGTTGAGCTTTTAAATGGTTCCCAGTATCATAATGTCGGCGGCATTGATACATGCTGCTGATGAAAATGGAGGTACCCACAATCTCACGCTTGTGTGCGTGCGTGTAGGCACTTAATTAATTGAAATGGATTGGTTTAAAATATGAAAAGTATTTTAGGCATTCCCCATCTCTCTGCACAGGCCATTAAATATTTTATCAATAAATTTTATTGGATCTCGTCATTTTTGTTGTTGTATTCTCACTTTTGTTTTGGTTTTCGGTTTCGGATATTAAATTTTATGGGTCATGCATAAAATGACAAATTTAACTGCAAACAAAGCAATTACAAAAAAAAATTAGAGGGTTATGTGTTTTCGACAGCACTCAGCTCAATTGCCATGACTGAATTCAATATCCATCACAAAATTTAATTAAAACAGAACAATTTTGGCTAATCAAATAATCACACAAACAAAAACTATACGCAATGAAAATAGGACAAGAATACTCAGATTTTTCAGGAGTTTTTATGTATTTTCTTGTTAAGCTTAGTCACATCATAAATCAACATATTCGGAAAAAAATTGTCTAAAACGGAAAAAAATTTTAAATTTGAACCTACAGTCATGCTGGCGACATTAATTAAGACATTTATGAATCGAGCTACTGAACATAGTAGATGAGATGGCCAAAGCGGATATCAGTGGGTAGCTGCCGGGTTGCTTAGGAGCTATGGCTTGTCGTCAACCGAAGAGGAAAACGAAGGAGTTACTGCCGTTCGCTGAGAGGTCGGTCGCTGAGCATATTGGCAGGGGTCATAACCGGACACTGTGCCATAGAAATACCGCACAATGACTTTTGCAGGGGTTGTCTTGATAATAATGAGGATGAGACTTTCGACCATTTGCTCTGCTCTTATCCAGATCTACAGGAACGCAGGCTCTCCTTCCTGGGTAGAAGGTTGTCCTGCGATCTGGGTAATATTGACAACGTACTTCTGGGAAGTCTCCTGAGATTTGTGGACGGGACGGAGTGGTGCGATAACATCCGGCGAAGGTACATTCGTGCTTGCGTGAGGGTAGGCGTTTCACCTCCTGCTCTGGTTCTTCTTTCACTCTTTTGATATTTCCGGAGTTCTGATGGTCCGTTGAAAATCATTTTTTTTTTTGCGACACTTCCACACTCCTGAAATGAGTTAACTCACGACAGAATCGAATTACGGCTGGGAACGGATGTGTGAGCAGTAGTTTCAAAGCGAGCGCGGAAGGCAGCAAGTACGCGTAACAACAAGTGAGCGAACGTTAGCAAAGAAGCTCTCAATGGCGAAGGCCCGCTGCTCCCTAGATCAGAGCATGTTGGGTACTGGCTAGAGAGAGAACCAAACTTGACTGGATTTCCCCAACCAGATGTGCCCCATCTCGACCCCCTCCCTATCCAACCCACCGCTCGGCAAGGCGGCTTTGTAGCCAATGAAGAGATGATATGAGTTGACCTGTGCTTCTTTCGTCCTTTCCAGGATATGGCGTAGTGTGATTTGGATATAGCTCTCTATAAACCGATCTTTGACTTCCGCAGCCTCTAGAAGCTTCAATCAAGTTCAAGTAAAAAATTCCAACAGATGCCCGGAATCATGTGTACCACGGAAGTAGTGTAATTGCCACAGAGAGAAAGTCTGTCATTACACAAAAACACATGCATTGGGAAAAAGTAAAGCTAATAGACAGGGTTGTCGAGCGTGATTAATGCGGTAATTGTATCATAGATGCCTTTTCGCACGGCCCTTGAAGCTATCACACCTAATATGGTTGAATAGTCCTCTAACCAAAGACGAAGACTTGCTGTCTTTGGCTTTCCCTTTCCATTTGCAACCTCCGATCATTAAGCGCGTCTCGATAGAGAAACAGACAGAAATAATTTTTACTTTCCTATTTACTTTTCGACATTACACTAATAAGTTATGTCTTCTAATTAGTTTATTGATACATTGTCTATCTCTTAACATTTATATTTATATAAGAATATTAAAGTTTATATTTTGAGAGTTAAACTATAAGTCTAGCCCATTTAACTGATAATAGGTTTTCTATGTAAGATAACCCAATTAAAAAAAATTTTTTATTTTAGGGAAGTACTTTTCCCATATCAAATTATATAGTCTATGTTTCCTTCCAGACCAACCTACACAATCTGTGAAAGTTTCAATGTAATCGGTTCAGCCGTTTTAAGTCTATTCGGAACAAACGAACAAACACAAATTCAATTTTATATATAAGAATAAGGATAAGTTTTTCTTCAAGTTTTTCAGCAAAACAAAATCGAAAATGAAAAAAGAAGACAAAGCAAACGTAGATTACAAAACAAAATATAATGGGGACAAGTCCGACACATGCTAGAAGGTGTATGTCGGCACTACAAAGACGAAATTAAAAACCAGGCTAGCCGCAGACAAATCGGACCAAAAGGCCACCGGTAGGACCTTAGAACAAAAAACGGCCCTTGCAACTCATTGTTCGGTAACAGATCACAGACCCAATTTGAATGATGTGGATATCTTGACGCAAAACAGATACAGACCACTGTGCATAATATAGGAATATCTTACAAAAATACAAACAAACACATCAGCAGAAGAGAGATGAAATGCACATAGGTTTTTAGTTGTGAAGTAACTCCGTGGTGAACAAGTCAATTGTCTCCCTCGCAAAAAGTAATTATTTGTAAATTTTTTAGAAAATTGGTAATAATTTTTTTTTGTAAATTTTATAAAGAGTATTTAAATTATTTGTTTTCATGTAAAAAACAACAAAAACCTGAGGACGAAAAAATAAAAAAACTAATGTTTTTGTTTTTTTAATACTGTATTATATCTCTTAATTTGTCAATATTTTGAAACAGTATTAAAAAAAACAAAAACATTAGTTTTTTAATTTTTTATCTCAAGCCGGACTAACTCCAAACAATTTTTTCAAAAAATAATTCCAAGTGATTTGTGCGAGACCTTTTTTAATATGAATGAACATGGTTTTAGTCATGAATACGCAAAAGTTCATCCATTCGTGCAACAAGAAATAATTTTTGAGAAAAAAGTCAATAAGTCATTACCCTGATGTTTATATCTGACCTTTGGATCAAAATGTGTGCACTAACGCCAATTTTTTCCGTTTAGACCACAATGTGTTGTTGATACTCACTCATAACCTAATAATATTACTACTCAAGAACGCTGCAATTTGCAACGTACGGTGTAGTTTTTGCCTTGGGCCTCCTTTTGAAGGCACTATTAGCCACATAGATAAAAATTGGCATCTTCTTCAAATATTAACGGCAATCTAATGGATGAATTCGAGGAAGCTTTTCAAAATTGTTTGCTCTCCCTTACAAAACTGGAGGCTAATACCGGCACCAACAAAGAGGAAGTGGAGTTGGAAGTTCAAAGGACAACAAATGGATTCATAGATGTGGCCCGTCAGATGTAAGCTTTCTTTTTGCAAAAGCGATTCCTGGTATCGACACTTAAGCCCGATCAACTGTTCAAAGATGAGAATCAAGATTTGCGCTGGTTCAGCGGGCCCCATGCGTGGAATGGAAGGTCCGTCCGTAACAACGACCATCGGCCAACTTGGACAAATGAATCAAACTGGACCCCAATAGCATTTGCAAAATCAAAAGATGTTGCAGGCCCAGCAAATGCAGCTAAGAATGATGGGAAAGTTGCCTAAATAACATTTAGTATATTCTTCAAATAAAATAATGATTGTAGCCTAAGCCTTATTAATGTCATCCAAATGCTTTGAATTGTTGTTTAAATTGGATGGATAGTCCCCCATAAAAGCAGGCTTTGCCCATTGTCATGCCCAAGCGATGGGCCTTAAATTGGCCTATACATGAGAGGAAGAAAGAAAGAAATATGATAGGGGAGTAAGCCGATACGCCCAAAGAGGAGGATTACTCCATACCCGCATATGAGTCTACCCGATGTACGCTAAGAGGTGGCTCTGCGCGATCTTACGGTGCATAAACCCTGTCAAAATCTGTTCGTCTTTTCTAGGAATTTCTCTTAGAGATACGTTCGCCAGACCAAGATAGGAGAAAAATCGGTGAGGCACTGCGCCATCAAATATCCGGACAATAGCCAAGCAAGTGCTTGATCTCTTCAACTTCTACGGTAAAAATTATGCGTCGTGTCTAAGGCACAGTGACTGAAAGCGAAACGTTTAACCGTTCTTCTCTAATTAATGTCAGCTGTAGGCTGGAGAGTTCCGGGAATCCTACCCTTAAGGTGTGCGTATAGTGCTCCACTGAAGTTCGGCTGTGTCAGACCCTTCTTCACTTTCACTTTCGATTAGTGCTTCCAGTCTTTGGAGTGAAAACACTGCAGTGATTGACTTTTTTATCGCCTTGGAGATAAATACTACCCTGAGCTCACAACATATCCTAGAATCCTAGCCCTGGGTGAGTAATTACAAAGGTGTTTCGAAAATGTGTCGGGATCGATTCAAGCTGCTTATAAGCGGTAATGTCCCTGCTCGTCGATCTCCTCCTGTCTACCTGGAAATGGTTCTAGAACAGAGGTACCGCTGGCTCTTAGCTATTCCCGGTGGAAGGCCCACGACACGACAAGGTTAAGTTAGGTTTAAGTGGCAGTCTGCCATCAGGCTCACTTAGACGTTTTCGTCCATTGTGATACCACAGGAACAGAAGAAGGAAGATGCCTTCTAGTTCCTACCGTTGAACCATCCAGATCGCTTTAAAAAGCCCAATAACTTGCGAATGTTCCCATCCGACACGTCAAAGAATACCATTTTGCTATTAAGGCTAAGAATACAGCATGCAGGAAAACTTACACACAGAACTCTACCATGTCGCTGATGGGTGCATAAAAACCGACTTAAGTAAGTTTTCAAGTGTACCTTCTTCTGGCACAATACTAGAAGACCATTTGCGTAAAATCATAGTCCACGCCCCAACATAAACCAATGAGCTGTAGAGAACTAGCTACTTACTTACTGCCCCACTAAAAGGGCGATGGTAGTTTGCAATCGGTCCACGTTCTCATCATCTGTTCAAAAACAAATGCCCTTTCATGATGTACGCAATTTCACAGCTCGACTAGTTTTCGTTAAAATTGATTGGCTTAAAAACACCATTATCCTAGATTTTGCAATAGCCACTTTGGATCATGACTTATGTTATCAAACAGATTTCGTTTTTTATTGTCCCCACTTTTAGTGTCATACCTCACAAAGGTTCTATAAAAAGTAAACTCCCAACATCATCACCCCATCAAGGACCATTTCACTTAAGCCAATACATTCGATAAAGCTCCAATGTCTGTATATGCTAAAGTGGCCAAAGCACCTTTTTTGTTGGGGTAAACAGGGAGATGGAGTAAGACAGAGTGGGCCGCTTTCATATCTATGACCGATTCAAAGTGAAAAGGTAAAAGACCTATCGATGTTCATTGTGGACAGCACAAAGGCTTGCTGCAATTCCCATTTGATATCCCAGACGTGTGTAGAAATTCATTACATTTGTCCGTATCTATCCGGTGACTATCGCCTGGACTGCATACCTGTCCGGCCGGTTGGCTGCCTATCTGACGCCTGTCTATTTGTGTTTGCGTTTCGTTTTTGTTTTTTTTTCGTATTTTTTTTTTAATCAACATCAGATTTTGAAACGGTTCATTCGTTCAATGAGATTTTAACACATGTTTGAACTTTGACTTCACTTCAATCGCTCGGTTGCCGGATGAATGGCTCGATTTGTTTCAACGTGTAAAACAATCCATCCATCTATCCATTCTTGCTGTTGCTGTTTTGTTTTGTGTTTTGCATAAGCCCGAGTAAACAACGAGGCAAAAGGAAAACAAATTCAACAACCTAAATCCATTTGTGTCTGCCGCCACTTCAACTTCCACCACCTCGTATGGAATTTTCATAGGATGTGAAACATTTGCACAATGTGTGAATTGTGTGACTTGGATTTCAAAGGAACACTTTGTTGCAGGCAATCCCGACCGGCCCGACCCACTTGCTTTGTTATTTTAAACTCAATCCCAGGTGTGGTTCAAAGTGTTAATAAGGCTTAAATGCCAACATGTGTGGAGACGATTGCCTTTATGGCCACCAGCCTTTGATTTGGTACATTGGATTCGCATCGGGATTTCATCTGTTCGGCAACAATGAGTTTTTAACTGTTTTTGTTTTTTTTAAGGAAAATTAGTTTCCCTTTTAGCAAACTACTTTAAATACTTTCCCCGAAATTTTAATAAACGAACCGTAGAACGAACTGTTCTCATATAAAAGAAAAATCGGGGCTAAACCATTTAAAAAAAATGGTTTGACCCTTTAACCATAGGATGGGCGGAGAAGCAACTTCGTCGTGTCGTCTATAACCCTTTCAAAAAGGTCTCATAAAGTATTCATTGAGGGAATTGCGAGTAAAATTAGGCTGTGCTTAGAAAACTACCTCCAATTTCCTGACGTCCCATGGACGTAAGGAAATTACGAGACAGTTCCACCGTCTTGGACAGTGGAACATACAGGTAAAATGTTTGTTACAAAACAAAATTTTGCACAAACATTCCACAAAGGAACAGGGGATATTTCTATCATATCAATGAGTGCAGTCTGATTTAATTTTAAGCTCAATGATAAGGGGCCTCCTTTACTACTATGGGCGGAAATGGAAAAATTCATCCGATATTCCAAAATAATTTGATATACTGCCCCTGTAACCGCTTAGCGTCGCCAACATGATATAACCACTTTTCTTATTGAACAGCTTCAAAAATATGTCCGTCCGTCTTTTAATAAAATCACTATAGCATGAGAGGGGAGCGATGTATCCGCTTGCAAATTTTGCACACATCCTTTTTGAGAGATTAGTTCTTTGAAAACTTTGTATGAGCCGTATTCATGTACATTTAACTATAGCTCCCACATAAGCCTATGATGGGATTTTACTTCTTGGCCCATAAATATCATACTTTTATTAAAAATTGCTAAAATTAGACATATAATGCAAAATGATGACTTCCAACTACAAGCTACCAAAATCATGTATAGAGCGAGGCAAAAAAGACATTCATGCTGCAAATTTTGCAAAAATTTTCCAATAAATGTCTATATATCTTCTTCTTCCTATATATAAAATTCAATTTCTGTTTGTTTGTTTGTCGGCTTGTTTGTTTGTTCCGCATAGACTCAAAAACGGTTGAACCGATTACATTGCAATTTTCACAGATTGTGTAGTTTGGTCTGGAAGGCAATATAGGCTATATAATTTTTTGATATCGGGAGGGGACGGACCCTCCCCCTTACCACAAAAGTACTACCCAAAAATAACAGTGGACCGATCGGGACAACATGGGATTCAAATGAAAGGTATTCAAGAGTAGAGTACGAATTTAATAATAAATAGTAAAGGTTGGGTCAAAGTACCTGGGAGGCCGCCCCAGCCCCAAAACCCCTTAAAATAGGTTCTGGAAGGAAACATAGGCTATATAATTTTTTGATATCGGGAGGGGACGGACCCTTACCACAAAAGTGGACCGATCGGGACAATATGGGATTCAAATGAAAGGTATTCAAGAGTAGAGTACGAATTTAATAATAAATAATAAAAGTTGGGCCCAAGTACCTGGGGAGGCCGTCCCAGCCCCAAAACCCCTTAAAATAGGTTTATTTGACAATCATGACAATTACGAATATGGCCAGGAAATAGGAAAAGGCTTTATAATTTATTCAATACGAAGAATGGGGGGTCACCCCACCCCCACAAAAACTCCTAAAATGGGCACATTACCCAATCACGGATATATGGGACTCGGTTTGTTTGTTCCGTATAGACTGAAAAACGACAGAAACGATTTTCTCGAATTTTTCGCATATTCTATAGGTTGATCTGAAAGGAAACGGACCCTCCCCATTATGCCAAAAACACAACCCAAAATCAAAAGTGGACCGATCGGGACAGTAGAATACGAATATGGTATTAAAATTTGAGTCTAAACACCCATCGGGCCGCCCCAACCCCAAAACTCTTTCACACAGACATATTGGACGTTCAGTTCAATATGGGACTCAAATGAAAGGTATTCGGGAGTAGATATCGAATCTGGCATACAAAATCATATCGAAGTATAGGGTGTCACGCCACCTCAAAAACGCCATTAGACCCATGAGGACTATATGATTTTTAGCTGAACCGATTATCTTAAAATTTTCATAGATTGTGTACGTTTGTCGGGAAGGAAACATAGGCTTTATAATTTTTAGATATCGGGTGGAGGCGAACCCTCCCACTTTCCCCAAAAACGCCACCCATATCCCAAAGTGGTCTGATGGCCACAATATGGGTATCAAATGAAAGGAATTCGAGACCAAAAACGAATATGGCACTAAAATTTGGGTCCAAGTACCCAGTATATGACAGCAATATCCAAATCTGAACCTATATCTTAAAAATTCACCACGCATGGAGGTAGAAGCTTATGAAACAATTTTCAACATTTCTGGAATATTGATTGATTAATCTGCTCGCAATGGCTATGAAAGTGAAAATCGGGCAGGCATATATATGGGATATATATCTAAACCTGAGCCGATTTCCATAAAAATCATCGGCTATTTTAAAGTCTTAAGAAAATAGTCTGTGCCAAATTTCGTGAAGATTGGGGTATAGATGTGCTCAACAAAGTTATTTTTGTCAAAACTCAGGCGAAATATTTATGGTAGCTAATTTCCCCGTATTATGCACAAGAAGTAATTAACTGTGTTTATTTTGTTCTTTTCGACGAGCTCTTTTGATGCAAGAAGCAAATCATGCAATTTGGTCTTGTACATCAAAAGTTATAAGTCATATAATATAAACGATGCTAAAAATGCTCAATTTTGACACCCTGTTTTGCATCCTGTGCCACTACAGGGTGTCTTATTGTCGAAAAGTGAAAATACAATATGTTTTCCGCAATTGTTTCGAATTTCATCAATATCGGAGTATATTTGTGGGTTTTATCGAATTCGGCATGTTGCATAGCAACACCACTTGGTAGAGAAGTTTTAGCATGGCAGGATAAGTCACAATGCAACCAGCATTAGTAAGGGGGTAACTACCGCCGAAAATTTTTGTGATGTTCTCACCGGGGACAAGTTTCTATTAAAAGATGAAAATTTTCCCATGAACATTCCATTGAGGAACAGCAGTGATACTCATATCAATAAATGCACGTTTAAAGCACAATGACAAGAGACCTCTTTTTTATTGCCGAGTCCGAACGGCTTGCCGTAGAGTGACACTACTTAGTTGAAAAGTTTACCTCACAATTGTCACAAGCACATGGAGGGGAAACTACTGCTGAAAATTATTTTCTGATGTCGCCGGAATTTGAGCTCAGGCGTTCAGCGGCAGAGGTGGACATACTAACCTCTGCGCTACGGTGGCCTCCTATCGTCCTAATTGCAAATTTGCCCATGAACATTTCACTAAGGAACTAGTGCTAACTTCTCACATATCATTTTGTGCTGTCCGATTCAAAATTTAAGCTTAATGATAAGGGGCCTCCTTTTTGTAGCCGTCACCCCATTGGGGAGAAGTTTTAACACGGCATAGTACTTCATAAATGTTGCCGATCGTCCTAATTGCAATCCAAATCTAACGATATTTGGATATAGCTGTCCAAACGGGTTACCATATAACGATACCACTTATTAGATAAGTTTACTCGGCTGACTCCCAAAGGTGATTACCTAAGAGTCACATATGAGGTGGTTGGCCTTCGTGATTAGGGTTTTGCAAAGCGAAATTCCAAGTCTGGAAATTCCGGGAATTCCCTCTTTATTGAAAATGGGAATTCCGGGAAATTTTTTCATTTTCCCGGGAATACGAGAATGAACAATATGGAAATGAAAAATATTTTTCCTGTTTTCCCGGGTTGGGAAAAGGTAAAACCCTATTCGTGATACACAATACCGTGCAGTATAGACCAATCTATGGGTATAGCCAGGTCCGTATTGCGAGATAGAGCTATACAACGTATTCATGCCGCCGGTTGGTAGCTGTGACCCAATTAACGTCCAATCTTACAAGGCCAACATAAGTGGGCTACAGTCTGGCCATAATCGTCTGATTCTTGGAGATTTAATGCGCATAAAAAACGACCAGCGGGGCATAGCTTTGGCAGAACAGATTGAAGGCTCCACGTTTTGCACGTTGAATGAGCATACCCCCACTAGGTTAACGAGCAGGTGTAGCAGCTCGCCACACATTTCTATTGCATCCCCTGATCTTATGAGTAGCGTATCCTGGCCAACCGTCATTTCTATGGGATCAGACCACCTCTCCATTATACCAACCATCTTTCTACCACCCGACTTCATAACCCCTGAGCGCCGGACGTTTATCAATCAGAAGAAGGATGATTGAGTCGGCTTCAGGGAGTACACCAATCGCCGCTTCACTGATCTGAATGTGCTAGTTGCTGAGAGGAAATTGCGAGACGTCATTAAAGCAGCTGTTACTTACTTTATACCTGCCAGTCGAATACCCCAAGTGCGACTAAATTTCACAGCGTAGGCAGTGGTACTAACAGACAAGCGTAAGTGATTCGTTGCACGGACTCCACCAACCCAAGAACCAGCGATCCGTATTTGGAAATAAACAGAGTAGTCAACGAACATAAGCGGAATATGTGGCTGGATAACTTGGCGCCGGCTTAGGCAAGCTGTGTTCTACTGTTAAGTCACTCTCGAACCCCAGAAGAAGGGATGACAGGACCTCTGTCACTTTTGACGATGTAACTGTGACTAACCCGTAGATATGCGCCCGGTTGTTCAACCGACAATGTTTTGAGCATCCCGAAAGGCACAAGTCTAGGAGAAGAGACATTGGTCTGCGAGCCGATGGATAGCCATCACAATTTACAGTGGACAATATTACGAATCTCATACATGGCGCTTAGTCATCGCCTTCTGAAGAATCTGGATCTACCTATTATAGTACCCGATGTTTGAACAATCCCACTACTGAAGACTGGAAGGGAACCGAGTATGGGGGAGTCGCAAAGACTGATCTCCTTTCCTCATCAGTAGCCAAGGCGCTTGAGGGACTACCCTTCCCAAGACTCGTAACAGAACCACGACAAACCGTTTGAGGTTGTGGTTTCAACAAGATGGTGCCACATGCCACAGAGCGCGCGTAACAATGGACTTATCAAAGGCGAGTTCGCTGAACATTTTATTTCCGTTCGGAGCCGGTCAATTGGCCGCATAGATCATGCGATTTAATGCTTTAGACTATTTTTTGTGGGGCTATGTTCAAGCTCATGTCTATACAGATAAGCCCGCTCCAATTGACGCCAATTATTTCGCTGCCAGAAATCTGAAGATATCTGTCACCAAATCTTCAGCCACATTGTTCACTACAAATGAACTGAATGTGATAGTTGATGAAGAAACGATTCCGACCGTCAAGTGTCTCAAAATACTTGGTGTTACATTTGACATATGTAACACATTCTCCGCACAGCAGTTTGGGATAAGGTCAAAAGTAGAAACGAGGTCCTGAAGTCACTTGCCGGAAGCACTTGGGTGCTAACAAGGAAACCTTCTTGGCCATGTACAAAGCAATTGGCCGCTCAGTGGCAAGTTATGCAGCACAATTGTGGTCTCGGCAGTTATATGGCACGCAGTGGAATAATATTCAGATATGTCAGAATGCCGCCATCCAAACTGCGACGGGCTGTCTCCTCAGATCTCACGTAGAAGACCTTCATAAGTTGATAAAAATCCTACCAGTGCGAAGGCATAACTACTTGCTGTTTAAGTAAAGCCTTCTAGACTATTATCGCAGGGACCATCTAAATCATCATCTTGTGGACAGGTATCCACCACCTACCTAGAAGCCTCAAGGTGGATCTTTATGGTCTAGAGCGAGAGGTTCAGCGCTACAAGAGAGAACCTCTAGATCAAGCGGAATATCAAGCGGTTAGGGACGACATTCATGAAAATGCGGTGAATATCTACCGGGTGAATGTTGTTCTTGGAGAACGACCGCCACCCGTTGCACCTGAAGAAATTAACCTTTCCGAGCAAACTAGAGTAGTTTTGGCTCGATTATCATCCAGCAGCAACTCTCACAGAGCAAAAATTGATGCCAACGTGCAGAATAAGGAGAGTTAGTCGCGCCTTTAAATATAAAATGGTCATAGCGTTCCCGTGGCGGTCGATCCTATGGGCCGGAACGAACTTGCTTAACAACCTCACAAGTGTCGCCAGCGCGAGGAGGGAATAATCACCGCTGACAATTTTCTTTTCTATGTTCTCGCCGGGATGTGAACCTAGGTGTTAAACTTCAAAGGTGCTAACCTCATAGCTCCTGTGGCCCGATGAAACAGATCTTTCATCGACAAATAAATCTATTTTATTGATACGTTTGAACGTTAGTTGTAATTTTTCCATTTTTTTATGTAAAAGTATTCGTCTATGATAAAAGATAGTTCTCTTATGAGGAATTTAAATAATCTTTTAAGCCAAACACGTTTACTTCAAAGCAAAAGATGGTTTCTTACAAAAAGATGATTCGCATACTTTGTTTATCTCCCGTGGCTCTTCCATTAGGCAGAGAGTGTTAGGGCGTAAACATAGAGAGGCCTACGCTCAAGACTCATTTTTTTTATTATTGAGTAATGGTCGGTCAGTAGGGTAGCGCTTGTACGCCTATGACGCGGACACATCACATCCGCGAGAATATCAGAAAACAAATTTTCAGCGGTGGTTATTCCTCACAATGTTGGCGAAATTTGTGATGTACTATGCCATGTAAAAACTTCTCCTTTAAGAGGTCTCGCACTGCGGCACGTCGAATCAGACAGCACTCATAGATATGTAAGAAATTTACATAATGAAATGTTCATGGGCAAATTCCCAACTTGCAATGGTCAGTGAGTATGCACTGATGTGTATTGTTCGATAATATGCAAGATTAATTTTTGTTCCTGATCATTTCCGGTAGGCATAATCCATTTTCAATTAACAAGTAAAAACGCATTCAGTTCGGCCAGGCCGAGCCGGTAAGGTGAATTGGCGATTTTCATCTAACTGAATAGTACGCATAAGTGAACAAACAAGTAAAAAGGCGTTAAGTTCGGCCGGGCCGAACTTTGGATACCCACCACCTCGGATATATATGTGAACCACCTTTCCTCAAAATCCGGTGCAAAATTCATACCTTATGCCCCATAGCAGCTATGTTCCGATTTGGACCAGATACTAATAAGTAAAAGTTATTGTTCAATTGTGTATAACAAAATTTTGGTCTTTTTAGTAGTAATATCTAAAAATAAACCGATCTGAACTATATACCACACGGATGTCGAAAAGCATAACATAAGTCAGTGTGTCAAATTTCAGTGCAATCGGATAAAAAATGCGCCTTTTATGGGGCCAAGACTTTAAATCGAGAGATCGGTTTATATGGCAGCTATATGCAAATCTTGATCGATCTAGACCAAATTGCAGAAATATGTGGAGGGGCTTAACTTAACTCTTTGTCCCAAATTTCGGCAACATCGGACAGTAAGTGCACTTTTTATGGCCCCAAAACCTAAAACCGAGAGATCGGTCTATATGGCAGCTGTATCCAAATCTGGACCGATCTGAGCCAACTTGACGGATGTTGAAGGGCCTAATACAACTCACTGTTCCAAATTTCAGCAAAATTGTATAATAAATGTAGCTTTTATGAGTCTATGTCCCTAAATCGGAGGATCGGTCTATATGGCAGCTATATCCAAATCTAAACCGATCTGGGCCAAATTGACGGAGGATGTCGAAGGGCCTAACATAACTCACTGTCCCGAATTTCAGCAAAATCGGATAATAAATGTGGCTTTTATGGGCCTAAGACCCTAAATTGGCGGATCGGTCTATATAGCAGCTATATCCAAATCTGGACCGATCTGGGCCAAATTGACGGAGGATGTCGAAGGACCTAACACAACTAACTGTCCCAAATTTCAGCAAAATCGGATAATAAATGTGGCCTTTATTGGCCTAAGAACCTAAATCGGCGGATCGGTCTATATGGGGGCTATATCAAGATATAGTGCGATATAGCCCATCTTCGAACTTAACCTGCTTATGGACAAAAAAAAGAATCTGTGCAAAATTTCAGCTCAATATCTCTATTTTTGAAGAATGTAGCGTGATTTCAACAGACAGACGGACGGACGGACGGACATGTCTAGATCGTCTTAGATTTTTACGCTGATCAAGAATATATATACTTTATAGGGTCGGAAATGGATATTTCGATGTGTTGCAAACGGAATGACAAAATGAATATACCCCCATCCTTCGGTGGTGGGTATAAAAACATGTAGGTTACAGACATAAGTTTGTATTTAATGTTATAGCAGAGGTACACCTAGAGGTATTCTTACTTGTTTCAATTGCTCTATTCTCCGTCTTTGCTAAAACAAACTTTTAAAGTATTGTGTTGCCCAAAAAGTAATTGTCGGTAATATAGTAGTAATATAGTCGGCGTTGACAAATTTTTTCAACGGCTTGTGACTCTGTAATTGCATTCTTTCTTCTGTCAGTTATCAGCTGTTACTTTTAGCTTGCTTTAGAAAAAAAGTGCGCGAAATTTTGTTTACATTTGTTTGTTTGGCGTCAATTTTAATATGGGTACCACATGTATTGAAAGAAATTCATTTAACAAACCGAATCAACGCTTGTAATATGCACCTTAAACGCAATGAATTCGATCCGTTTTTAAAACGAATCATAACTGGAGATGAAAAATGGATTGTTTACAACAACGTTAGTCGAAAACGATCATGGTCCAAGCATGGTGAACCAGCTCAAACCACTTCAAAGGCTGATATCCACCAAAAGAAGGTTATGCTGTCTGTTTGGTGGGATTGGAAGGGTGTGGTATATTTTGAGCTGTTTCCAAGGAACCAAACGATTAATTCGGATGTTTACTGTCAACAATTGGACAAATTGAATACAGCCATCAAGGAGAAGCGACCAGAATTGGTCAATCGTAAAGGTGTCATATTCCACCAGGACAACGCTAGACCGCACACATCTTTGGTCACTCGCCAAAAACTGAGTGAGCTTGGCTGAGAACTTTTGATGCATCCACCATATAGCCCTGACCTTGCACCATCAGACTACCATTTATTTCGATCTTTGCAGAACTCCTAAAATGGTAAAACTTTCGGCAATGATGAGGCTATAAAATCGCACTTGGTTCAGTTTTTTGCAGATAAAGCCCAGAAGTTCTATGAGCGTGGAATACTAAATTTGCCAGGAAGATGGCAAAAGGTTATCGAACAAAATGGCAATTATATATTTGATTAAAGTTCATTTTAAGGTTTATTAAAAATGCATTTACTTTCTTTTAAAAAATCCGCAATTACTTTTTAGGCAACCCAATAGGATTAAGCTGTTCTCCTCATCTCCAGTTGGGCATTAAAATAAATTTCTTTCGAACTTGTACCTTTAATCGGCCAAATGTTAATACCTTCATAGTTAGACAACGGCCTGTAGGCTGTGTTACTTCATTTCTCCAATGCAATCAAGCAACCCGTACATGCACATCAACAACAGCAAAGAAAAAACTCATAAAAATTCCTTTTGTGGAAATGATTGCATTTGTAATAAATAAACATTTCAATTCATTTGAACATTTTGTTATGGCTTTGTTTACATTACACTTCATTGAGTCGAGAGCATGAATGGATGGGCTGGAGCTAGTTGGGTGGAGAAAAAAGAGTAGAAGCCCAAATGGGAAGCCTATACCCGTATAGCTAACCAATGGCATTATTCTGACATTCTATCGGTTGTGTTTGTGGGGATTGGGATTGTTGTTCTTTTTCATGCAATGTTTAAACAACGGCAACAACATTCACTGAAAACAAACACTCCAACCTTGCTAACACATAATAAAATCTGTACAAAAATAAAAAAAGAAATAACAGAGAAATGAAAGAACTCCACAGTTAGTGGCATTCATGTTTCATTCATTCATATCCAGCAAGGATACTCATATCGTCCAAGTTAATACTAGAGATGTCCAGGTCCGTGCGCCTGTAATAGAAAATAGAAGAAACACAAGTCTTTATACCCTCCCCCATATGATGGGAGTATATATAGGTCATTCAGTTTGTAATGCACCAAAATTTGGATCTAGGATCCTATGAAGTACATATATTGTCTATCATGATAACATTTTATGTCGACCTACCTAAGGCCATCAGTCAGTAACTATGTCTGACGAAAGCATACATCTGTGATCCAAGTTAATTCCAGTTTACAGACAAATAAAAACCAGTTGGAAGATCACAAAGTTGTAGGGCTTATTAGAAAGCATAGGCGATGTAAATCCTATGACACGTTAAAGGAAAGACTTAAGTCGTTCAGAAAACATTAGAGCATATTTTATCATTTGTTTTTATTAACAAAAGGTTAGGTTAGATTACGTTGAAAAGACGGGTGCGGATAGTAATCCGCCCCATGACACTATGGGCATACACCTAAGCCAGCAATCGGCTTGTTGTGACTTCTAAATACTAAAAAGTAACCTCGAAAAAGGAAATCTAGGTCACGAATTGTGTGCAACTTACAAAAGTCTTAATTGTTTTCCAAACCACGCCGCTAAGTCAGTTCTTGCACAGATAAAAATAATTTTGGAAACAACAACTTTGGCCGAAAAACCAACTACGAAAGTTGTTAAGTTTCCTACAACAATTTATTTTGAATCTCAACGACCCAAAGTACAACTTTGTTGATGAAAGGCACTCTTTGCAAGCCAATATATAACAACAACAACATTATATCAACAAGCAAGACAAGAAACCATATAACCAGCCACCACATTTGCTTTGCTTCGGGTAGTGGTGTTTTTATTTTTTTTTTTTTGTTCGGCTCGCGCTTCTTTGTCTCGTTCGTTTTACTGCTACTCTTGGGGTTTTCTCTGTCACTCTCTCTATTATTAGGGTTAAAAACAAATTTTAATAATTTTGGTGCCGCTACATGGTAGTACGCCAATTTGTCATTAAAAGTCATTAAAATTTGAAAATTTTTGTAGAGACTTACTTACATACTTCAACAAATAATGTCTTCGATTCAATGTTAAAATTCTGTGGGAATAAAAAGTTTCACATACAAATTTGGTAGTTGGTTTCTTCCAAGAGTTATTTTTTCTGTGCGTGTGGTATTGTGACCATACCTAAGTGCCGGAGTCTGCTAGCCGCGAAAAGCGGCCAATGACATAGGTAATGCTTCAACGTCTCATCACCTTCTCCACATGCCCCACACATGCTATCACTTGCCGCAACGGTTTTACCATCCTGGTTGTGGTTGCCCTGATGGTCAGTTTACTGTCGGTAAGGATGTTCCCACTCGAAGTCCTCTATCTTTGATCCATCCGTGTAGCATGATCTTCCAAATAGCAACACCGAGTTTCGTCAATCCAAGGCAATGTGGCCGGCAGCAGTGCCTCGCACTCGACTTCAAGTATCGTCTCAGGTATCCGTTTTGAAACCTCTCCCATGTCTCTCCCATGTCATATGTTTGAACCTTTAAGTGGATCGGACGCATTTTTATTTCGCTCCGCTAGAAATTTGTTAGTTTTTTCGGAGATTATTTCAAATCATTCAAGGATAGCTACGATAGTCTTATCCATTAGGCGGTTGATGATCTGCTCCTGTTTCCAGAGGAGAGGCAGATCTAGAGCCCCGAAGAAGGCCTAGAATGGACTCCAAAGACCCAACACCTGCGGTGATGGTATCAGGCTGTAGCATGTTGTCTGCTGCTGAACCCGTGACTAATGGAGCGTTTGCGCTAGGGTGCACTAGCCGACAGATGACTAGGGACTTTCGATGAAGACACTCACCTGCAGTCTTAAGGACAAGGCCGAATCTATTTTATCTCCACGTGCTTATAATTTGCCTAGACCATCTGCCTTCTCTGACAAACCAATACGCTCTTTAAGAGGTTAAAATAATAAGAGGCACATCGCACCCAGGTTTATTGAGAGGCTTAGTGCGAATGAACCTAAGACTCTCACCGATAAGGAGATAGACTCCCTTAATTGGGCTCGGAGATTCGCTGGAAGGCCTACACCAAAGGCTACACGGTTATAATCGGAATATGCCCCGAAGTCAGCCAAAAGACTGCGGTCACCTGCAGGACATCCCATGCCTAAAAGAATGTGGACGAACAATAATGATATGGGTCCAAGGACCTTTGCTAATGTCGCTAAGGACAGCTTGGCGATGGTAGTTGTCGACAAGGGAGAAGAACAGTGATGCATACCTAGGAACAATTGGAGTGGGATAGTCAATGTGCTGTCATATGTATACTCCGATGTTCTTGCAGAATTTCCTGGGTCTCCTCCAGTTTGTGACGATGCAGTTTGGTATCAGGGCCGATACAAACTAATTGCCTTCGGGGATTAACGCTCAATAGAGATGTATCGTTGCGCCCTAGAGAAAAGAAAGAAAGAAGATATTTCTTCTCGACCAATGGCGCATGATTGGATACCGATGACTCCCTCAGATATTGAATCAATACTTGGAAGACTAAGGGACTGTAATTCCAATCTTTCAACCATCGATATGAGGTTTGATAGATTGGATGAGCCTGATTGCGACCGGAGTTATGCAGTATTCGTACTAAACTCCGGCTAACTCGCAGACCTCAACAAGTCGGAAGGAGTTGTATCCTACGGATTCAACAAGTTAAAGTTGAAGGTGTATAGAAGCGTCGGGGTTGGGGAATCAGGAGATAATGCAGCAGTTGTTGCTGAACACTTGTTTGAGTAACTATTGTCCCCATCTCTAAAGTCTGGAGGATTGCAGGAGACTGGAAGTCCCACTTCCACCTGCAGGGAAAAAGAGCCTCATTGTAGGAAGTGATGCTAATGCACATCATCAGTTATGGGGAAATTCGGATGTCAACGAAAGGCGTCACATCCGAGTCTGGCGATTTGTAATCAAGGGAATAAACCAACCTTTATACCAGGAGGAGGCAGGAGGTACTAGATGTCACCTTTGTATCGGAAGATCTAAGCGGAAGGATATGCGACTGGAAAGTGTTGGGTGACCACAGCTTATCTGATCATCGTTATATACGTTTCAGCCTTGGAGAAAATACTGCAAAAGTGGTCCCTCGGCTACACAGAAGAAAGGCGGATTGGGATAAATTTCGGCACAAATTCTGCATGTCTATCCCTTCTAGACCAGAAAAGAAAGTGGAAACTGTGCAGGATATAAACACAGAAGAAAGGCGGATTGGGATAAATTTCGGCACAAATTCTGCATGTCTATCTCTTCTAGACCTAGACATAATGGTCAATGGTCAAGCGGATCACGAAGGCCCTGAATGACTTGCTTGTGTCAGCATGCTCTAGTGCCAATCCAAGAGGCAAACAGCGACCGACACGGTAGACCCCAGAGCTGGTTGGTCTAAGGAAGGACTGCAGAAAACTCGTCAACAGACCAAGGCCACAAGAGCACCACACGAGCTAAGAAAATATAAGGGCGAGCTAAGAAAGACTCAGAACAAATCCTGGGTAGAATTCTGCAGCTCCGCGATTCTGTCTTCGAGACCTATTACGATGGGGTATATCCAGAAGTCAGAGAATGTATGGACAATCACTAGTGAGGAAACCCTAGAACTACTCGTTGATACACATTTCCCGGGAAATTCTCCAACGGACAACGTGGCGTCAGAAGAGGTTGTCACTGATATGCATTCGTCGGAGGCCATTAGGGAAATTGTGTCTGAGCCGAAAATCCTTTGGGCCATAAGAAGTTTTGACTCCTTTAAGTCGCCAGGCCCTGATGATGTATCACTGGTTGAATTATAAGCTGTGTCCGATAGACTGGTTTCCTGGTTTAGGGAGATATACTCAGCTTGTATCAGTATGTCATATATACTAGCTGGTTGGAGGGACACAAAGGAAAACATTTTCATACGAAAGCAAACGATTTTCGTCCTATTAGTCTGTCATCCATCATGCTGAAGACTCTTGCGGGGTAACATATATTAGGCCAAAGATCCTCGGAGATCGCTTGTCTTGCCAACAGTAAGGGCAAATTCACTGAAACAGCCCTTCACGACCTAGTCGGTTACATAGAGAGTTCCCTCGCTGTCAAGGAATATACAATGGTAGTATTTCTTGACATTGAAGGTTCTTTCAATAATGTAAAACCGACGTCAATCATGAAGGAGTTGGAGTTTCTAGACATCAACTCTATTTACTTAGGGATGCATTACGGCAGGCTTGGAATCTGTGGATCTAAGAGGATGGTTAGCAGAGGAACACCTTAAGGAGGTGTACTGTCTACTCTACTTTGGAGTAGCCATTAGAAAAAGGCGTTAAAGTGGTCGCGTATGCCGATGTCGAGGCAATTGCGGTAAGGGGACAGTTTCCCAGCACTCTAAGTGCAGCAGCGGAGTGGGCTACTAAAAGTAGTGTAGGTTTAAATCCGTGCAAGACCGAAGTAGTTGATTTCAGCAGGAGTGTTTTGCTGGACAGGAAATTTAACTTTAAATCCAACATTTTGGAAAGGGCAAGAAAGGCAACTCGTGCCCTATACACCTGCAAGGGAGCCATTGGCAAAAGTTGAGGATTTAGACCGCGTGTCATGCATTGGGTATATACTGCAGTTGTCAGACCAATTATGCTATATGGTGTTGTGGTCTGGTGGAAGGCGCTTCAAAAATCCACCTACTGCTCAATACTTAACCGGATCCAAAGGATGGCTTGTTTGTGCATCACAGCCGCACTGAGGACGACACCATCTGATGCACTAAATTTAATGCTACATCTAATGCCTCTGGACATTGTGACTAGACAAATTGCGGCTAAGGAAGCTTTCTTATTGGTCACGTGGCATCTACGGACACTGCGTAGATGCCACAATGTCCGATGTTCCAGGCAGTGAGGTTTACACCCTACCTGAGCCGCTTTTTTATAAAAGTACTGTTCCTGATAGAACCGATTTGCACTACGATAGTCCTTTTAACAGAAGTCACATAAACTTCAATACGGATGGTTCCAAACTAAACGACCAGGTGGGCTTTGGGTGTACTCTAAAGATCTAGAACTTTTCATATCGAAAAGGTAACCCGACCATTGCAGTGTGTATTAAGGAGTGGTGGAGTGGCTAAGATATAATTTCATAACGACGTTTGGCATACATATCTTTTCAGAAAGCCAGGCAGTCAATAAATACCTGGAAAACGTATTTCTGAATTCAAAAACCGCCCTCGACTGCCGCAGATCTCCCATTGAGATAGCTGAATATTTCAATATTACCCTGTTCTGGGTGCCGGGCCACAGATATATCCCAGGAAATTGCAGAGCGGGTGAGCTTGAGAGACTAGGAACAGCCCTACACATTCTAGGGGAACTGGGATATGTGGGTATGCCCAAAGGCCAACGAATGATAGATGGTCACAAAGAGGAGGCTGTGAGCATTCCAAAACTATGTGGTCTAATCTAGACTTGAAGAGGTCTACCGCTTTGCTGTCACGGGCTAGAACAGACGTCTCGGTCATTTTATCCGTGCTGACAGATGACTGTCTGATCGACAAACATGATGACAGACTGATGGTTGCCAGTACCGACTTTCGTCAAAGCTGTGAAAACTTCGAGGAAGAAGAAACTATAGAACATCTGCTGTGTGTGTGTCCCACACTGGCAGATAGCGGAAGTTCCAATTTAGGTTCTCATTTCTTTGAGAACTTGTCTCATTTAGAGGATGTGAAAATTCGCAAGCTGTTGGGCTTATTAAAACGATGTGTATGGTTCAACGGTAGGAACTAGAAGATATTTTCCTTCTCTTGTCCCTGTGGTATCACGATAGATGAAATCGTCTAAGTAAGTCTGATGGCAGACTGCCCCATTAACCTAACCTAACCTTATCATAGCCGCAGTAGCTGACTAACACTTATAGGTCGGATATCTATAATAATCTTAAGTGTACTGGTGGGCGTGGTCCTTATCGCCCCGCCTAAGCCAAGACAACATGTTCCCAAACCTGTTGTTACGTTGCACTTTTTCTCCATCGCAGTTCACCAATCTATCGAGGCGTAAGTAAGTATTGGCCTAATTAAGCTCTTGTGGAGCCATTGGACTATGCTTAGATTCAGGCTCCGTTTCGAGCCTTCTCGGAACTTTCCTGCATGTGTCATTTCAAATTAAGTTTCCTGTCCAAGATCACTCATAAGTATTTGATTTTGTCAGATATCGAAATCGCTCTAGTGAGCAAACCTGGTGCGGCGAGGTAGTCTCCACCAATCTTTCGTTGATGTAAACATGTTGTTTGTATTTTTGCAGTTCCCTGAATGTCCAACTCTTTATAATGGTATTCACAATACGTTCCATGGTTTTGAGTAGAAAGGACGTCAGGTTTATAGGTCTGTAGGTCTTTGGTGTCGCATAACTTGCCTCGCCGGGCTTGGGTATAAATGCCACCCCTGCCTTGTGATAGCTTTCGGTCAACCTCATTATTCCAAGATTTTGGTATCTCCCGACATATCCTGTGTTAAATGCATTATCATCAAAAGCCTCAAAATGAACAATAATGCTTGGTTAAAAAAAAAGTTGCAAAAACGGATCTATATTTTCCAATTATTTAGCTTTTTCCAATTGCCCTACGGGGTCAAATATTTCAAAACGTAACTGTTAAACGAGCCACCCTTTGTATGATTTAAACCCGATCTGGTATATTGATTGGTTTATTATTTGGCCTTGCTTCATATTTCAAAATTGAATGCTATGCGTAGTTGGTTTGAATGTGTTTTTCTTTTTTCCTGATGTTGCAGTTTCATTCATTATTTCTCCCAATCCTCAGCACCCCTTAATTGATGATACAAGAAAAGAGTGCGTATGTCTATGAAAGCAAGGGTTGCCAAGTTTTGCTGTTATTTTGTATAGTTTGCCCTATTTTTCCAAGATATCCTGCTATACCAACCGTTTTTTATAGGCGTAAGGCGTTCGACTACATGGGCTTGTATAAAAAATACCGCCTGGGAACTGAACCGAAGAGAAAAACTATAATCGGTAATTGGGTAGCGGATCCCGCTAATTGCCTTGTACTCTAAACGTTGGCAGCACTGACACACATCGAAAATAGTCAAATATCAACAAAATAATGCCATTTTAATTTTAAATAAATATTTCGCGGGGTTGATAAATGTGATTTTATTGAATTCCTAAAAAGTCTTTGCATTACAGAACATTTAATCATTGAATAAATGTGTTGCATTCTTCCTACTTTAGTTGTATCATTCAGATTGAATGATGACACCATATGTTTTAATAAACGGCGGTAAAACGCTTTTATTGGCTTACGACCAGCCTAAGCCGATTTTAAGTTCTATGGGAATTTTTCTAGAAGCCTACCGCAAAAACAACAAACTCAGTTCATTTGCTAAACTTCTGAGACATCCCTATCCTAAATCCAACTCTGAGTTGCGTATTCTTTGAGAAACTGCTGCACAACCATATGCCCATATTCTAGACAAACGTTTATCTTATACGCTTTTACATGCGTTCTTATTATGGCTGGTAAATGGAAATTTATTAAAGAGAATCGAACTAATTTGACCGGGGGAATGATCATCACAATAACTAAAGGATTTTTATTGATTGCTGAATATAAATTGGCAAACAACAGGTGGTTTTGATCACAGGCAACACACCACTTGTAGATGTTTCATAGCTGGCAGGGTTAATCATCAGCACAATAGTGTTGCTCTCTAACCTCACGTCTGTCGAGCCTATAGTTCATAGCACCTTATTTTGTAGCCTTGAAATAAAATCCACATGCGAATTGGACTATGGCGATTTTCAAGTTTGCTTTCACAAGCTTAACCCTTCAGTCCTTGTACAACATCTCTTCACGTGTCAACCTCGCCTCCACCTCCACCATAGGATGGGGGTATACTAACTTCGTCATTATGTTTGTAACACATCGAAATACCATCTACCCATGTCTGTCCGTCCGTCTGTTTGTTGAAATCACGCTAATTTTCGCTTAAAATTTTCCACCGATACTTCCTATTGGTGTATGTCGGTTGGGGGGGCTACCGCAGCGCAGAGGTTAGCATGTCCACCTACGACCCTGAACGCCTGGGTTTGAATCCTGGCGAGACCATCAGAAAAAAATTTTCAGTGGTGGTTTTCACCTCCTAATGCTGATAACATTTGTGAGGTACTATGCCATGTAAAACTTCTCTCCAAAGAGTTGTCGAACTGCGGCACTCCGTTCGAACTCGGCTATAAAAAGGAGGCCCCTTATCATTGAGCTTAAACTTGAATCGGACTGCACTCATTGCTTGTTTCCAGCTCCAATGTATTACGGTTCTTTTTCGCGGATACAATCAGTTATACACTCTGGAACTATCCAATGCTTTAATTGATGTTTGCGAGGATTTAAGAGTAGAATGGTAAAACAATTTTGTTGTCCATGACCATTCCAAAGCATTTTATACAGTGGATAATTATCTGCTCTCTTCCGAGGTCATTTTTCACACTTCACTTTTAGCTATGTTTGCCGTTTGTATTCATATCTCTTTCATCGAACTCAATCCGTTTTGTCTGGCGCTTTATCTACCTTTAAAGGAGTTAACCAAGAATCCACACTGCGTCCTTCACCTATTTTTGGTCTCACATTTTGTAGCTCACCGTTCTCTGTGTACAGGTTAGCTGATACGAGGTGTTAACAATTCCTACGACCACATTTTTTTTTTATTGACTCATATGACAAAAATGGGTGGAAGTCATCTAAATATCAACATCCTTTCACTTTAGCTCGATATGACCACAATTCGGCTTGGCTATTGCTCTGAGTTGCTCAAAAACGAGTGGAAGGCTGAACGAATGTTAGGTGGGTATGGCTTCTTTCAGCGTATCTTTACTGGCAAATTTTTTGTCGTTGACTTGCTCTCTAAATGGTTCAAATATTTCAATTTGGGTTCATCAGATTGGCATCTTAGACCGCCGTGTGGAGGAAATTAAATGCGGAAGATGATTTTTTAGGTGTACCCATTCTCTATGCGACGGCGTCTTGTTGACTCGTTCATGGTCTACAACCGAAATTTTATGTACCCACGTCACCAAATCAGCTCCAAGATGCTTTCCCGATAGCAAGTCGCATTTACTTTAACACAAGTCTCGATCGATCCACCGGCTGTCACAGCGGCTCATATCATCACTTGGGTTGGAACATTTCTTCAGGAGGCCGTTCGTAGGCTTAAATATTCGTTCGTGCGCTCGTTTAAGTAAACGCGATCATTTTGGAAGTTGAAGAACTGCTCAATTGAGAAGTTTTTCTCATCAAAGAACACGATGTTCGGAAATTTACCAAGTTCTTGCAAACACTGCTACTCTTTTACTCTGTCAAGTTTAATAATTTTGTTTGCTTTGTTGTAAGACCCTATGACTTTTGGAACTTAAGGGGCTTTACATTGAGCTTGTTTTTCAACATATTTTGCATAGTTTCGTGGTGTATTTGAAGATCTTTAGCCATTTCAAAGCACATATGGCGTGGATTTCGTTGAATTCATACCTTTACTCGCCGAACCATTTCAGTTGTTGTTGCAGCATATTTTAGACAACAACCACGGTAGATGGCAACCGTTATTTTTATAACGATTTATGGTGCGACACACAAACATTTTGTTCAATTTGAGATGTTTGAGTTCATCAACAATAGCCCTCTTTTCCAATTTTCAGGAGAAAGAAACCAATCACACTCTTACGCTAGAACTCCATCAATAAAATAAATATCATGAAGCTATCCTTTCTAGTTTAACAGACATTGTTGTCGGTGAAACTTATGCTAGGTTAGTTTGAAAAGAGGGTGCGGATATTAATCCGCTCCATGGCACTATGGACACATAACTAAGTCAGTAATCGGATTGTTGTGCGATCTAAATACCAAAAAAGTAACCACGAAAAAGAAAAATCAAACGCAGGAATTCCATACTTCTTACAAAATCCCTAATTTGTTTCCATTCCATTTAAGTACGTGTGTCTGTTACCCGATGAAGCCGGGCAATGAATTGGGAAATGCTTCAACGTCTCATCATCTACCCCACATGCCCTACACATGATATCGCTTGTCACGCCGATTTTGCATAAGTGAGCTCGTAGTCCCTATGTGTCCCGTTATGATACCGACAGCCATTCTGACCTCCTTCTTACTTCTTTTCAGTAGTAGCATCGTCTTCTCATGATCCAGATCTCCCCATACGATTTTCGTCGCCCTACCGAACGTTTCGCTGTTCCATAGTGTTACATGCACGTCCAACGCCCACACCATTAACTCGGACTGCGTCGACCCGAAAGCATTAACCAAGTTTTGTGACGGCAGTCCTCTGGCCTGTAAAAGCGTCTGCTTTTTCATTCCCCCTTACTCCGCTATGGCCCGGCACCCAAATACTGCAGATCGTGCCATCATCGGAGAAGGAGTTAATCTTCTTCTTACACTCCAAGACTGTTCGTGATCTTACCATCCTGGTTGTTATTCCTGTTGTTGTTAGCACCATATCACCTCACGCATTCCGTGATCGTCCGCATCTCCGCCTGCAGGACCGTATTATGGTCAGGCGGAAACAGATCTTAGTCCCTGGGTTCTCAATGTAGACCTCCAGGCCCACTCTGTCCTTTATCTTTGATCCATCCGTGTAGCATAAACTTCCAGATGACAATACCAGATTTCCATCAATCCAGGACAATGCCGCTGGCAGCAGTGCATCACACTCCACCTCAAGATTCGTCTCAGGTATCCGACCGGACTCTCTTCCATTCCTTCAAGATTTTTTATCGTCGCACAGTGGGATGGAGAAATAATAAGTGGACAAATCTGCCATTTTGAAACGGATACAGATATCTTCATGAAATTGTACATGGTTATAGCTGAGGTGTTATTCAGTTTATATGCAAAATTTCAGGGGCCTATTGGTGGGCCTTCAAAGTTGGTCACCTCGGCCCTACAAAATTTTGTTCGGGCTGTTAAAAGCGAATTTATGGTCCGATTTTCAATTTTTTTTTCTCTGAACCTATTGTATTATCGTTTCGTTTCACTTTTTCTCCATCGCAGTCCACCAAACTGCTAAGGCGCAAGTAAGTAAGTAAGAGTTAAGTTAAATAGATAAACTTTTGATTACCCAAAACTGGAGTCCCTTGAAAACACGAAAGTTTTCATATAGAGTTATTGAGTTACAATATTTAAAAGTTGTCTCGCAGAAGAAATGACAATTTCCCTTCAGTCAAGTTTAAACGTAGAACTGGAATATCTTTTTTTGGGAGCTACAAGAACCGATATTTTGTTAATCCCAAAACCCAGTTTTGCTTATGTTGCAATCTCAACCGGGAGGCCACCATAGCACAGAAGTTTGCATGACTGTCCTGACACTGAACGTCTGGATTCGAAACCTGGCGAGAACATCAAAAATCTTTCAGAGGTGGCTTTGCCTCTTAATGCTGTTCACATTTGTGAAGTATTATGCAATGCATGTCGCACGCCATTCGGACTCGGCTATAAAAAGAGGTCACTTATCATTAAACCTAAGCTTAAATCGTACAGCACTCATTGATATGTGAGAATTTGTTCCTCAACATTCCTTAATGGAATGTTCATGGGCAAATTTGCATATTTTCCAATCCCAAACGACCTAT
Organism: Stomoxys calcitrans; assembly: GCF_963082655.1. Classification (NCBI taxonomy): domain Eukaryota; kingdom Metazoa; phylum Arthropoda; class Insecta; order Diptera; family Muscidae; genus Stomoxys; species Stomoxys calcitrans. The sequence goes on from NC_081552.1 coordinate 151,261,560, forward strand.
AAAAAGATATACAGGCAAAGTTTCAGGCGTTCACTCGCTGATGAGTTAATGTGACTTCAACAAAGGAAACGGGTGAAAATCTTTCAAAATACCACAAAGACTTCAACACAAACTGTGATTTGATTTGTTGATTAGGGCAAAACTACACCGCATAAAGTGATAGTGCTAGATCTTTTATTTGGATATATATTAGTAAAAGTCGGACAAGAATTCGTATGCTTGGAAAATGAGAAAATATCTAGGATTGACCATACAACATCTATGAAATGGGTTTTAGTTGGGTGTGTTTGACATGCATATAACCTTTTCAAGCTCTTTTTCGATATGCCTTCAGATTGGGAAACTCTTCAACTAGGTTGGGAGGAGTTCAGAGTAATATGGTTGTTGTTGTTGTAGCCAAATTTGCATGTGGAGCACGTTGGCGTCAATCTCAGATAAAGAGGAATTGAAGCGTTCGCCGAATCATAGTTGAGCCAAAACTATTGTGATTTACCATGGTAGGTAACATTTTTCTTATGTTGTGGTAGGCGGATTAACTTCAAAAAGATATCTATGACTTCTGCTCTTTTTGAAACTGCTCATCAAGACGGTCGTTTTTGAAGCACTGAATTTCTCGCTATCGAAAATCGAACCTGCCATCATTAAACGGCGGTTGCCGAATTTTCTATGTTTGAAGTAGTAATTCTCGAATTTGGCAACCCTAATGGTAGACCCTTGCTGACAATGTCAGCTTGATTTATGAGAGACAAATAAATCTTTTTTACTTGTTGTGCTCTTTTGTTTATGTTTGGCTTCCTGAAATTCAGTGTAAAGCCGATGGACACATGTATCCTTTTGTTAGTCTTTTCGTAGCTGTTGTTATTGTTGCAGTACATTTTTCAGAAACACTCTTAAAATGCTCGAGTGAATGAATTGCTCATATTTATCATTGTTTTCATATCTAAATTCTAGTACAGCTTTGCTACACCACACAAGTTATGTACATACAAAAGAGAAATGCCTTGCCACAAATTCATGTACAAAGTTCATTCAAAATACCGTGAATAGGATCAAATATATTTTGAAAGTTTAATACAAAAATAGAATAGTATTGAACATTAGTACTTTATATTAGCCGACATATGTATATCTAGCTGAACTGAACTGACGTCTAAAAATGTAAAACTGTCCCTTGCTAAGAGTACATTTCTCTTTTGTAGAAATATCCTCAACGCTTAATTAAAATTAAATTTTAGTAAGAAGTTTATACATGTTATGTAATTTTACATGTATGTAAAGAACACCGCTTATCTAGTGACGAAAATTTAGTAACGCAAAAAGCTTTTTGCCTCCTTAAAAATCTATGGTAATCTGGCTCCCGGGTTAAACAGAGGAACTGGTCTAATCTACTTATATTTGCCAGTCCACTAATTTGCAAATAAACTGTTTTCACACGGTTTTAGTTAAATTTGGAATTGTCATCCACATGTGGGAATAGTGGATGTTGATACATTGTAGGAATGTCTCGTGTTGTCAGGAATGTTGTCGGGAATGTCTCGTGTTGAACTTTACGCATATTTTATTTATTTGTTTGTTTTTATCACCACCACCGAAGGATGGGCTTATATTTATTTTGTCATTTCGTTTGCAACATATCAAAATATCCATTTCCGATCCTATAACTATATATTGTATATATTGAGCCCTTCCTGCGAAAATGATGTAAGCGACAATTTTCTATTTACGTTTTTTGATAGATATCGACAGAGGATATCGAATTACGACTCCTCTCCGAATACTGGAGCTTTACCATGTACAATAAGGCGAAAAATATTTTGGTGTAACCGTCATAAAAGGTTTGTTTACACTCGTGGAGTTAAAAGGGTTCTTGAGAATCTAGACGTAAATAAATCCCCGGGCCCAGATGGCATATTAACACTTGTTTTACGCAAGTGTTCTTCGACGCTCGCTCGTCCATTGCGCAAACTTTTCAACCTTGCCTACCGTGCGGAGTCTTACTGGCACGTTGGAAAGTTGCGAATGTTCAGCCAATACCCAAGAAGGGTAAGGCAAACAACCATGCGAATTATCGGCGAATTGCAATATGCTCCGCTATCTCCAAGGTCGTGGAGAGCATGGTTAATCACCATCTTGTGAGGTATTTAGAGTCTAATGGCCTTCTTAGCGACCAACAGTACGGGTTCCGCAGAAATCACTCTACGGGCGACCTCATGGCACTTCTGTCGGAACGTTGGAGTCGCTCTACTCCACCAGTATAGTGAGAGTAAGGTTGTGGCTCTGGATATCGCCAAGGCATTTAATAGGGTCTGGCACAGTGCGCTACTATCAAAGCTTGTCACATTTGGTGTTGGTATTGGCTTCGTTCGATTTATTGCGAGCTTTCTCAGAGATCGCACCATTCGAGTCATTATAGATGGGTTCTCATCCAATGAGCATACATTTACCGCAGGTGTACCCCAGGGCTCTGTTCTTTCTCTTTCACTTTTACTTATTTTCATCAACGACCTGTTGGATCAGACATCGAATCCGATCTATTCATTTGCGGATGACAGTAATCTCTGTCATTCGTACTTACTCGACCATAGACCGAGTCTTCGAGAGATTGAGGACAAGAGGCGGGTTATGGACGATACACTCTGCCAGGATTTGCTGGCCATTTCTGAGTGGAGTCGAATGAATCGATTAGATTTGAATGCACGGAAGACTCAGTGCTGCTTGTTGTCACACAAACGATTCGCTGACCCATTGCGATCATCTTTGTCTATCAACAGTGTAGATGTTGAACAATCAGAAGCTCTTGATGTTCTGGGCATGAAAATACAGTGATGTTCGTTGGGCTAAACATGTATTTGAAGTGTCGAAAGAAGCATTCAAATGTTAAGGCTTCCTTAAATGGTGTAAGAAATTCTTCACTCCGTCTGATCTTCGTAACATCTACACCACTTTCATAAAACCGAAAATGGAGTATAACTCACATATATGGGCTGGAGCTTCAAGATCATCCCTGGAGCTACTGGACCGTGTACAGGGGAGAGCGATGGCGTTGATTGGGGACAGTAGGGTATTCAACTCTATTGCCTCCCTTGAACATCGTCGCAATGTGGGTTGTTTGGCGCTGTTCTATCGGTACTTTCATGGTGTGTGTTCGTCTGATATTCATCCTCTTATTCCTGATGTAAGGATGTTTCTCAGGGATACTAGACATTCCAGGAACTCACACCCGTTTGTTATCGAATGGCCAGCGGACCGCACAATGCATTATAAAGATAATTCTTATTTCGCTCGAACCGTATATGGAATCGACTTCCGGCTAATCTTTTTCCCACCCACTTTGACATTCCGAGATTTAAGACAAATGTAAATAAGCACTACATCCTTTTCCCCCCCTCCAATTCCTAAATTCCTCTCGCCAACGCAATGCACAGCATTCATAGGGGACAACCCTGCGTTTTGGCTGACAGAGAAAAAATTGGTTTCTGTCTAAGAAGTTTTGTAACAAATTAGTTATGCCTTTACTGTGTAAATTTGTAAATGTAAAACATGGGAAAGTATGGAATAGTAAGGGAAATAAAACAGTACACCTACACCATATGTTTAAATTAGGACATATCATTATATGATGGATCGATCTAAATATGGACAAATTAGAATAAGCTTTGGCGGAGGTGTTCAGAAGGACGCATGTATAATGAGAGCAATATCTAAATCTGAACCGATTTAGATACAATATGGGCGCCCTGGTAGTCGAGTTGGGAGCGTGCTCCGATTACCAATGCGGACGTCGCGGGTTCGATCCCCACCAGAGGGGTTTGTCTGTCGCCACTGTGGTATCACAGTGGACTTAAAATTCTCCAAGTGAGTCTGTAAAGGACGTCCACTCTAGCCTAACCTAAACTAGAAGAAATACGTCAGAGATATGTGGATAAGTGATATAATCGACTCTCACTAAATTTTGTGCAGATCGGTCTAAAATTGTGCCGCCGGACGATATATATATTGGGAGTTATATTCTCATCTGAGATGATTTTGTCACGACATAGTGGATCGGTAAATAAAAGGGCTTGTAATGGGTGAATATAGGATAATATGCACAGATACATGGGTACTATATTTAAATGTGAACGGATTTCTATTAAATTCAGTTCAAGTGTCATAAAAGAATTGAATTTTGTGAGAATCGGTGCACAAATGACCACATAATTGCAATATAAGCTAAAATCGGGCAAATATATATATGGGATCGTTATGTAAATCTGAACCGATTTCGATCAAATTCCATACACATAATAGGAGTCATAGAATAAGGCATTGTGCAAAATGAAAGACTCTAGAAGTGAAGATTGGTCTACACATATATATGAGAGCTATATCTATATCTATTTGACGATCATGACAATATGGGACTCAAATGAAAGGTATTCCGTAGTAAATTACGAATATGGTCAGGATGTAGGAATAGGCTTTATAATTTATTGATAACGGAAGGGGGCGGACCCTCCACCGTTACCCCAAAAACACCACCCAAAATCAAAAGTGGACCGATAAGGACAATATGGGTATCAAATGAGAAGTACGAGGGAGTAGAGTACGAATCTGGCATACAAATTCATGTCGAAGTATAGTGGGTCACCCCACCCCCACAAAAACGCCCAAAATGGGCACATTAGCCAATCATGGATATATGGGACTCGATTTGTTTCTTCCGTATAGACCGAAAAACGGCAGAACCGATTTTCCCGAAATTTTTGCATATTGTGTAGGTTGGTCTGGAAGGAAACATAGGCTATATATTTTTTCGGTATCGGAAGGGGGATCGACCCTTCCCATTATGTCAAAAACACAACCCAAAATCAAAAGTGGACCGATCGGGATATTATAGGTATCAAATGAAAATTATAGGAAAGTAGAATACGAATATGGTATTAAAATTTGAGTCCAAATACCCATCGGACCGATCCAACCCCAAAACTGCACCAGACAGACATATTGGACGTTAATTTCAATATGGGGCTCAAATGAAAGGTATTCGGGAGTAGATTTCGAATCTGGCATTCAAAATCAGATCGAATTATAGAAGGTCATGCCACCCCTCATAAACACCATACACCATACACACCATACAACATACACCATACACCCATACACCCCTCATAAACACCATAGGCTATATAATTTTTAGATATCGGGTGGAGGCGGACCCTTCCCCTTACCCCAAAAACGCCACCCATATCTGAAATTGGTCTGATGGGCCCAATAAGGGTATCAAATGCAAGGTATTGGCGACCAGAAAACGAATATGGTATTAAAATTTAGGTCCAAGTACCCAGCGGGCCCCCCCTTAAACCCAAAACTCCTCTAAACAGATATATTCGAAGTTCATGTCAATATGGGACTCAAATGAAAAGTATTAGGCAGTAGATTACACATATGGCATAAAACATTAGGTCCACGTAATGGGAGGTCGCCCACCCCCAAATGGGCATATTAGCCGACCATGCCTATATGGTACTCATATGAAAAGTATTAGGGAGTGGATTACGAAAATGCGAAGACATTTGTCATCCGAATTTTATGTTATAGACAGATAGATTCATATTTCTTTCAAAATTTACAATAAATCAAATCAAATCAAATATCTTGATGAATGGATTACAAACAAGTAAAAGCGTGCTAAGTGCTAATCTTGGGAATCTACCAACATGGTTTCTGCTAAAAACGTATGCAAAATAAATTTAGTTGTAGGGCATAATTTTATCCTATATATCAAATTTCTGCCAAACCAGCAAAAATTAAAGCTTCTAGGAACATGGGAGCTTCTTCAGGATATAGACTGATTTGGACCGTATTTGGCACAGTCGTAACAGAACACCTCATGCAAAATTTCATCCAAATCGGACAAAAATTGCGGCTTCCAGGGGGTCAAGTCAAATGAAAAGGGACCTCGGTTATTATGGGAGCTGTATCTAAATCTGAAGCAATATGGCCCATTTGCAAACCCCAATGACCTACATCAATATTAATTATCTGTGCAAAATTTCAAGCGACAAGCTTTACGCGTTCGACCGCTATCGTGATTTCGACAGACGCACCGGCGGTCGGACGGACATGGCTAAATCGACTCAGAACATTGAGACGATCAAGAATAAATATACTTTATGGGGTCTTAGGCGAACATTTCGAAGTGTTACAAACGGAATGACTAGATTAGCATGCCCCCATCATATGGTGGTGTGTATAAAAGTAGTATTTTTTTCCTGGGATGCTCAAATATTCATACAGTTAAAGTCAACGAAAAAAATTGGTGTTGTAACGTATGAATTATTTGAATTTCGATTTACGTCGTTTTGGTTCCAAGAAATCGCGACGTTAACCGAAATTCAAATAACTCATACGTTGGTAAGCATAGATGTCCGTCATAGCGGACATCTATGACGCTGAACCCCTGAGTTCGAATCCTGGCGAGAACATCAAATAAAATTTCAGAATCGGATATCACTCAATGATATGTGAGAAGTTTGTCCTTGATCTTTTATGAAATGTTTATGGGCAAATTCCATTTTGCATATGAAAAACTTTTTCAAAAATATATATAGATGTCTCAAAAGATTTATGGCGAAATTTTCTTCACATTATATTTTTTCTTCTTTAGTTCCCACTGTGGTGTTGCAAGAAGAAGAATATAGGTATTCATATGGAAGCAGCGTTTACTCGACTAAGAGTTCACCCTAACCCGACTGTATATATTGTAGAAAAGGGTCAACTTATTATGAGTCTTGTATTTGAACTTACATTATGTCCAGTTTTATAAGTTAAGGTATCACATACCTGAAAATAGAGAGAAATTGTGTATTAATTTTTATTTATTTATGGTTTGGTAAGCGTCTCAACTCAGGATGGTCCAGACCAGAATCTCAAATACTACTTTTAGCATATAAATATAACGCATACAAAAACATAACTACACACAAAAAAACTCTTCTATTACAACGTTTTATTATACCCACCACCGAAGGATGGGGGTATATTCATTTTGTCATTCCATTTGCAACACATCGAAATATCCATTTCCGACCCTATAAAGTATATATATTCTTGATCAGCGTAAAAATCTAAGACGATCTAAACATGTCAGTCCGTCTGTCTGTTGAAATCACGCTACAGTCTTAAAAAATAGAGATATTGAGCTGAAACTTTGCACATAAACAGGTTAAGTTCAAAGATGGGCTATATCGGACTATATCTTGATCTTAGGCCCATAAAAGCCACATTTTTTATCCAATTTTGCTGAAATTTTGGACAGTGAGTTGTCTTAGGCCCTTCGAAATCCTTCGTTAATTTTGCCAAATCGGTCCAGATTTGGATATAGCTGCCATATAGACCGATCCCCAGTTTTAACGTCTTAGGCCCATAAAAGTCACATTTATTATCCGATGTCGCCGAAATTTGGGACATTGAGTTGTGTTAGGCCCTTCTACATCCTTCGTCAATTTGGGCCAGATCGGTCCAGATTTGGATATAGCTGCCATATAGACCGATCTCTCGATTTAATGTTTTAGGCCCATAAAAAGCGCATTAATTGTCCGAAGTTGCCGAAATTAGGGACAGAGAGTTACGTTAAGCCCCTCCACATATTTCTGCAATTTGGTCTAGATCGGGATTTGCATATAGCTACCATATAGACCGATATCTCGATTTAAAGTCTTGGCCCCAAAAAAGGCGCATTTATAATCCGATTTAACTGAAATTTGACACAATGACTTATGTTAGGCTTTTCGACGTCCATGTTGTATATGGTTCTGATCGGTTTATTTTTAGATATATGACTTGTACTTATTAGTATTTGGTCCAAATCGGAACATATTTGGTGTAACTGCTATGTGACATAAGGTATGCAATTTTCACCGTATTTTGATGAAACGTGGTTTACATATATACCCGAGGTGTTGGGTATCCAAAGTTCGGCCCGGCCGAACTTAACGCCTTTTTACTTGTTTTTATAGTACACGTTGCGCATCAAAATATCAAATATCCGATTTAACTTTTTGAGCCTCTGGCATTTTTTATCCGATTTGTTGCTAAGTATGGCCCGAATTGGTTCATAACCTGATATAGCTCCAATTACATAGCAATTTTTATCCATTATACTTTGTTTGCTTATTAAGAGATACCGGGCAAACAACTTAACATGAAGGGTTTGAAGAATTCGTCCCAGCCGAACTTAGCACCCTTTTTACTCTCTTTATAAAAATGCCAAATAAAGCTACTTTAAACCTGCGTTAAGTTTTGCTAATATCGGTGTTATTGTTATACCCTCCACCATAGGATGCGGGTATACTAATTTCGTCATTCTGTTTGTAACACCTCGAAATATGCGTCTGAGACCCCATAAAGATGTATATTATTGATCGTCATGTCATTTTAAGTCGATCTAGCCATGTCCGTCCGTCTGTTCGTCTGTCTGTCGAAAGCACGCTAACTTTCGAAGGAGTAAAGCCAGCCGCTTGAAATTTTGTACAAATACTTTTTATTAGTGTAGGTCGGTTGGGATTGTAAATGGGTCAAATCGGTTAATGTTTTGATATAGCAGCCATATAAACCGATCTTGGGTTTTGACTTCTTGAGCCTCTAGAGGGCGCAATTCTCGTCAGATTTGACTAAAATTTTGTACGTGGTGTTTCGGTTTCACTTCCAGCAACTGCACTAAGTATGATTCAAATCGGTCTATGTTTTGATATAGTTGCCATATAAACCGATCTTGGGTCTTGACTTCTTGAGCCTCTAGGGGGCACAATTCTCGTCCGATTTGACTGAAATTTTGTACGTAGGGTTTTGGTATCACTTCCAACAACTGTGTTACGTATGGTTCAAATAGGTTCATAACCTGATATAGCTGCCATATAAATCAATCTTGGGTCTTGACTTCTGGAGCTTTTAGAGGGCGCAATTCTCGTCCGATTTGACTGAAATTTTGCACGTGGTGTTCTGGTGTCACTTTCAACAATTATGTTAAGAGTGATTCAAATCGGTACATAACCTGATATATCTGCCATATAAACCGATATAGGATCTTGACTTCTTGAGCCTCTAGAGGGCGCAATTCTCATCCGATTTAGCAGAAATTTCGTACAACGGCTTCTCTCATGACCTCCAACATGCGTGTCTAATATGGTCTGAGTCGATCAATAGCTTGATACAGCTCCCATATAAAACCTATATCCCGATTTTGCTTCTTGAGCCCCTACAAGGCGCATTTCTTATCTGAATGAACTGAAATATTACACAATGATTTCTATAATGTTCAGAATTTATTTATGGTCCGAATCGGACAATAACTGGATATAGCTCCAATAGCATAACAGGTTTTATTCAATATTGTTTGTTTGCCTAAAAAAAGTAATGTTACACAAACTAAAATCTTGTTTTCCAACATAATATGTCATCGGCACTAGCTCGACTTCCTTCGGAAAAAAATGCCCAGATTGACCAAAACACACGACAGGTCTTAAGATGCAAATATGAATAACAGTATAAAACAAAAAGCAAACATTTCTTTCATTTCAGCATTTTTTTTCTAATATTTTTAGAAAAAAATTTTATTCAAAACAGCAGATTTCGTTGGTTGACATAGCAGTACGAAATGTTGCTAAAACAGCAGCACCATGTTTGCTGAAACAGCAGTGATGTCTGCTTTCTCTTTTTCAGCAAACAAAGTCTGTTGTTTTCGTAAACATCTTTGCTGTTTTCAATAAGGAATTTCGTTGAGTGTACACTCTCATCAAATAGATAGCTAGAATTGTAAATGGCTTAGTAGATATCACACGTAGCCGATTATTATTCTAACGGAGCCACCAAGTATGTGCGACTGGTCCTATATTAACGGAAAACTCCGCCTCAACATTACTAAGAAAAATGGCCAAATGTTATTTTGGTCACTGTAGTGGTAACTTTTTGAACTTTAAACATGTTCTATTGGGTTGGGCAACCCAATATAAAATTGAGTCGGCGTCTGCAAGGGCAACTGCAAATCGACAAAAGCATGGCACAGTGGAAATAATAAATAAATTTTTCCGTTAAATTAGTTATGAATAAGATTTTTCACACTTTATTGGTTTATTTGTCACAGTTAATAAGGGATCTTTTGACATTTTGGCATATTCGCAAATATTTCTTTATTCCAAGAATCGTGGACAAAAAAACTTCATAGGTATTTTATTTTGGGTTTTTTATATTTAGATGTACTGAGTCATTCTTGATTTCAAGTCAGTTTTGGTATTGTATTTCCGTTTCTTTGATATCACAACAACTTAAGCTTTATTACCTGAACTTAAACAAATCCCCGTGTCTATTTCAACAACGGTTGACCTGGTATGTATTTTTCTTTGAAGGTCATTCTGTCATACCGGGAAGCGAGCGTTTTCGCTTAAACAGAAAAATGAAATCCATTAAAAAAGGATAGAAATTGTTAGATGACAAATGCCAGAGGAATTCAAGTCAAATGAGCAACGCTGAGGATGGTAATAACAGAAAATAATATTAATATTGCTGAAAATTATGATATCAGTCAAGCCACGCAGATGTAAATAAAGAAATGCAGGTTATGCTAGGTTGACAAAAGGTTTTGTCATATAATCATCTTATATATAAAAATCAATTTGTGTTTGTTTGTGTGTTCCTTATAGACTCAAAAGCGGCTGAACCGATTTTCTTGACATTTTCAAAGATGGTGCATAATGATCCCGTGGTGAAAATAGGGTACTAAATTTTTTCATATCTGAAGGGGAAGCGGACCCTCCCCCTTACCCTAATTTTCAGAAACGCCAGATCTCGGTGACGGGTGGTGCGATTTAAGCGAAATTTTGGGTGCTCTCATATAGTAATCTAGTACCCCTCTGGGGTACCTAGAGGGGCAGCCCCACCCCCAAAACTTACCAAATTTATATATTAACCAATAATGGCAATATGGGACTCAAATGAAAGGTATTTAAGAGTAGAAAACGTATCTGCTATCCAACCTCCCCAACCCCAACCCTCAAAACACCCCTAAATCGGAGATATTTACCGACCTTGGCAATTTGGGACTTAAATGAGAGGTATTTGCGAGTAGAATACGAATTTGGTATCCAAATGTGGGTGCAAGTTTCTGGGGGTGCAACCCTTCAGCAAAACACCCCCCAAACAGGACTTATTTACTGATCATGGCAATATGGGATTCAAATAATAGGATTTCAAGTGTAGAATAAGAATCTGATATCCAAATGGGACTCAAATAATAGGATTTCAAGTGTAGAATACGAATCTGATATCCAAATGTGGGACCAAGTGTATGGGGGGTCGCCCCCTCCAAAAACCACCCCAAGAGAGGACAAATTTACAACAATAGCAATATGGGGCTCAAAACAAAGGTCTTTGGGAGTAAAGCACGAATCTGATAACAATATTCGGGAAAAAGTGTGTATGGGGCCACCCCGACCCCATAACACCTCCCATATAGGACATGTTTACTGACCATTCCAATATGGGGCTATAATAAGAAGTATTTTAGAGCAGAACACGAATCTGATGTATACTTTCAGGCCCAAGTCAGTGGACGGCCGCCCCATCCCCCAAAACACCCCCGAAACCGGTCATGTTTGCCGACTATGGAAGTGTGGGGCTCAAATGAAAGGTATTTGGGAGTAGACCACGAATCTGATATCAACGTTCGGGACCAACTCCCTAAGGGACGTCCCACCCCAATAACAACGCCCAAATAGGACGTATTAGCTCACCATGACAATTTTAGGTCTTAAAAATGGAGTGGATCTCGATATTGATAGTTTTTATGGCCCATACCCTAAACCAGACATACTTACTGACTTTTGCAATCTATATATATAACTGAAAGGTATTTGAGATTAGAAAACGAATTTGATATCCAATTTTGAGGCCAATGGCAATATGGGGTTCAAATAAATGATATTTGAGAGTAAAGCAAGATGCTGATATATTTTCAGGGCTAAGTGTTTGGGCGGCCACCCCACTCCCCAAAACACCCCTAAATCGGGCATATTTACCAACCACGTCAATGTGGGCCTCAAATGAAAGGCATTGGGGGTCTCCCCTTCCCTAAAACACCCCACAAAAAAACAATTATTTACTGACCATCGCAATATGGACCTCAAATAAAGGTATTTGGGAGTAGAATACGAATCTGATATCGAAATGTGGGACTATGTATTTGGGGCATCATCAGGTATCTTATCAAAATACAATGCATCAGTCGTCTCCAGGATCAACCAAAGGACACACAAGTGTTAAGACAAGTTAATTATTAGGTTGCCCAAAAAGTAATTGCGGATTTTTTAAAAGAAAGTAAATGCATTTTTAATAAAACTTAGAATGAACTTTAATCAAATATACTTTTTTTACACTTTTTTTCTAAAGCAAGCTAAAAGTAACAGCTCATAACTGACAGAAGAAAGAATGCAATTACAGAGTCACAACCTGTGAAAAAATTTGTCAACGCCGACTATATGAAAAATCCGCAATTACTTTTTGGGCAACCCAATAGAATCGAAGGTTGACAATAAGGTTACAACCTATTTGTAGGATATGGTCTTCGGCTCTTGCTCACAAACGTTCGGCTGTAGAAGCGTCTCTGGGAGGATGGGTGAGTGCTACACCAACACTCAATTGATTGTTCGCACAACTCGTTGGCGGAGTTGTCATGGGTATACACATCGGCGGATTCAGGAAGGTGATTACCGATGTTAGGCCTTAATTAGGCATGTAGACATTAAATACCTATAATGGCAATTTGTTCCGTTACTTTTGATTTTTCATTCGTATTAGACCTTATGCCTCTAAGAAGGTATAAGGCCTGTAAACCGGCCTTTTATCTTCTTTCCATAGCACGCCATAACATAACATGTACACATTGCCTTTCGCTCCCTCAAATTAGGTGTTTATAATGACATGATGCAATGTGAGATGTTTGGGTCATCTGAGCAACAAGAACTCAAAAAGTAACGACATTTACTACAGGTAAAAAACAAAACAAAATATTTTGTCATCAAAGATAGAGCGAATGCTTTTTTCCAAAATGACGACAAAAAAAGAAAAATTTTCATAAAATAAAATAAGTTTTTTAATTAATTTTTAAAAAATCATCTTAGGTCATGTTTTTTATTATATTTATGCTAATTTTAGTTTTGTCGAACAAAGCAATAAAATTGAACTTTGCAATATGTCATCGCTGGAGATAGGGGTCTAAAAAACAGTCACCCACAAGGTTTTTTTTATTTTAATTAATTAGTTCTCAATAAAATTTTTTTGGCATTTTAATGCCTTTAATTCGAACTTGATATAGCTGCCATATAGACCGATCTCTCGATTTAAAGTTTTGGGGCCACAAAAGGCACATTTATTGTCCCATGTCGCCGAAATTTTGGACAGTGAGTTGTGTTAGGCCCTTCTACATCCTTCTTCAATTTGGCTCAGATCAGTCCCGGTTTGGATATATCTGCCATATAGACCGATCCCTCGATTTAAGGTTTTGGGCCCACAAAAGGCGCATTTATTGTCCGATGTCGCCGAAATTTCGGAGAGTAAGTTGTGGTAGGCCCTTCTACATCCTTCCTTATTTGGCCAAGATCGGTCTAGATTTGGATATGGCTGCCATATAGACCGATCTCTCGATTTAAGGTTTTGGGCCCCAATTTTTTGTCCGATTTCGCCGAAATTTATGATAGTGAGTTGTGTTAGGCCTTTCGACATCCTTCCTCAATTTGGCACAGATCGGTCGAGATTCGAATATGCCATATAGAATATGCCATTAGAGCTGTCATATAGACCGATCTCTCGATTCAAGGGTTTGGGCCCATAAAAGGCGCATTTGTAGTCCGATGTCGCCGAAATTCGGGACAGTGAGTTGTGTTAGGCCCTTCTACATTTACTTCAATTTGGCTCAGATCAGTCCAGATTTGGATACAGCTGTCATATAAATCGATCTCTCGATTAAAGGTTTGGGGCCATAAAAGGCTCATTTATTGTCCGATTTCGCCGAAATTTGGGACAGTGAGTTGTGTTAGGCTCTTCAACATTTTTCTGAAATTTTGCCGAAATCGGTCCAGATTTGGGTATAGCTGCATATAGACCGGTATCTCGATTTAAAGTGTTGGCCCCATAAAAGGCGCATTTATAATACGATTTCACTGAAATTTGACACAGTTCGGCCCGGCCAAACTTAACGCCTTTTTACTTGTTGGACTTTCAATCGAACATGTTCATATTCCCATATGTAGTGGTTTCAACCAAATAATTTGGTAAAAATCGCATCCTCGTCTTCGGATGAAAAACTGTCTAGCAATGCATCTAATATGCCGTTGGCTTAATGAAATGCGTTCACTTTCTCCATTTTTATTTACTTTTTTAAATATTTTCCCACTTTCGAAACATTCAACAAATTTTGTCTACTTCTTCTTCTGTTCAAACAAAATTTGCTTGAATGATAGCCGCTGATTTTGAGTGCGACATTTTCCACCGTAGACTTAGCACGGTGTAAGAAATGCAACATCTTTCCACTCTCTGTAGGCAACACCATTACACCATAAAATTTGTTTCGAACAAACGTACACAAAATTTCAGTGGAACATGTCGAAAAAATGCTGCACTTTTTTGCGCGATCGAAATCACCATTAGTAATTATTAAGTGGTTCTTATTTACACGCCTGCATAATGTATATATATGAAGGGCAGGGGAAGACATTTTGTTGGAAATCCACCATAACGCTTGAATTCTTGGCTCACCCTATGTGAAATGGAAAGAAAGTTGCAATGCGCTAAGCAGACCTGAAGAGAGGCCTTCTGAGCACATGAGCTCCGTCAATGGGCACTAGTAAAGACCAGCCGTTTATGTTTCAGGGAATAAGTAGTAGGCAGTTGGGATGAAGTCAAAGGCACATAGGAGGTAGGTTCGTTCGACGGAATGAAGTAGCCAAGGAATAAACAAATCGTATATACGAGGCATGTGGTAGAACGAGTCGTAAATAGCTGGTAAATTTAAGTAGCGCGGGATGACAAATGATATGTACGAGCAAATGAAACTTCTCACGTTACAAAATGTTGAATGAAACAACAAACACTTGGTCAAGCTTGAAATACCCTATTTGCAAGAGAACTCAAAAACATTTTCAAAGCATGGAGTACAACTCAAACGATGAACATGTACTTTCTCCATTTCACTTTGAAACTATCATAAACACTTCCACAGAAAGAACAAAATTATAAATCAATGTCTGCAAAGGATATACAAAACGACGAATTTGTTCAAAACCTTGGTCTAAAAGTAGATTACCCAAAGCAAGAATATGGCAATACCAACGATGGGGATATATATATTTTTTTTTTAAATGCCGACACTGCTGTCGAAATTACAGCTAATTCTAAAATAGCTGTTAGTGGAGACAATGTTTTGCACATGGGAAAAAACTAATCGAGCTGCTAGTGCGGGACACACACACCGCAGATATTCTATAGTCTCTTCTTCAATGTTCTCACAGCTTATGCAAAAGTCGTTTCTGGCAATCTTCAGTCTGTCAGCATGATTTCTAATTAGACAGTGATCTGTTTAATGACGCACACAATGATTGAGACGTTTGTTCTAGCCAATGACAGCAAAGCAGTAGACCTCTTCAAGTCTAGATGAGGCCACAGCCACATAGTTTAGGAATGCCCATAGCCCACTCTTTGTGACCATCTATCACTCGTTGCCTTAGGGCCTGGTCCTGAAAACTCAGCTTACATGTCGCTAGAGGCATACGCACATAGTCTCAAGCTCGTCTGCTTTAGAATTGAATTTTGAACTCTTCAGCCATCTCGTTCAGAGATCTGCGACAGTCGAGGACGGTTTTTGTGTTCAGAAAAACGTTCTCCAGGGACAGCCTGCCTGGCTGTCTGAGAAGATATGTATGCCAATCGTCGTAATGACATTATATCTTAGCCATTTCACCACTTCCTTTATTGCGAGGATCTCTGATTGATATACCCTGCAGTGGTCCGGTAACCTCTTCGAGATGACTAGTTCCAGATCTTTAGAGTACACCCCAAAGCGCACCAGGTCGTTTAGTTTTAAACCATCCGCATAGAAGTCTATGTAACTTCTGTTACCAGGGATATCGTAGTTCCAATCGGTTCTATCAGGAATAGTGGCACAGTAATTTTTATCAAAAAGCGGCTGAGATATATAGGGTTGCCCAAAAAGCAATTGCGGATTTTTCATATAGTCGGCGTTGACAAATTATTTCACAGCTTGTGACTTTGTAATTGAATTCTTTCTTCTGTCAGCTGTTACTTTTAGCTTGCTTTAGAAAAAAAAGTGTAAAAAAAGTATATTTGATTAAAGTTCATTCTAAGTTTTATTAAAAATGCATTTACTTTCTTTTAAAAAATCCGAAATTACTTTTTGGGCAACCCAATATAAATGTAAAAAATATTTTTGAAAAATTTTTACGAAATGTCATCTTCATCGGCTTAAATGATGTCGCTTAACACACCTTCGAACCTTATTAAAACATAATTTCGAGGTGGGCGCAAAACTGGACAAAAGTTTGTTTTAAGAGAATTTTTTTCTTTAGAAAAAAATCATTGGAATTAAGACTTTGGAAGAAATTTTGTTGAAATTTTGTATATAGGAAAAACTTTACAACAATATTGTCGTTAGAACAAATGTAATTACAATATTGTTTTTGGACAAGATATAACTAGGTTAGGTTGAAAAGAGGGTGCAGATATTAATCCGCCTCAAGCCACTATGGAGATACACCTAAGCCAGTAATCGGCTTGTTGTGCGCTCTAACAAATTTAACTACAATTTTGTCTCTTGATAAAATTGGAACCAAATTGTGTCTTTAAAAACATAATTTCGAGGGGGGTTTGGCCCTGACTGAAGCCTTGTCGTTAGAGAATGTTACGCTGAAATTTTGTTTTTACAAGAAATCATTAAAACTTTGTTTTTAATAAGAATTTTATAAAGAAAAATTAAGAACAAATATTTATTACGAGAACCTGGCCTGAACTGCATTTTGTCTTTATAGATTACTAGCCGAACCGGGCCCGCTCCGCCGCTCTTTTACTTTATATGGAACAACATTTTCTTTGGAATATTTATTTTCGACAATTAAAGAGCTTTTAGTGAAATAACATGATACGAAAATGGTATGTGTATATCGCTTGACTAACAGTATAATAATGTAAATATCTTTATTTGCATCCCATATGATCTTTATTGGTCTACGAATTCGCTTGGAGAGTTAAGGGTCATCTAAGTTTGGATGTTAAATGTACTCCATTTAAAAAAAAAAAAAAAACTTTTTTTGAGCCCGTTACTCTCATTGGGATTCTGGGAGTGGGAAGGCCCCCAGGGTGGTGGTTTGTGGGATTGGGGGTGGTATTGATTCCCAGAAACATGGTCCCGAATGTGGGTTTCAATTTCATGCTCTCCCAAATACCATTTTGGTCGGTAAATATATATGTCCGATTTAGGGGTGTTTTGGGAAGCCCTGAAAAACGATCAGCATCGTGGTCTACTCACATATACCACTTATTTAAACCCCATATTGCTTTGAGGCGTCCCCCAAATACTTGGTTCCACATTTCAATATCAGATTCGTATTCTCCTTCAAATTCTTTTATCCCTATATTGCTCACGAATAGGAAAGGCCTGTAAATAAGTCCTGTTTGGGGAAGTGGTGGACTCCAAGAAATTTCGAGTTCTACTCTCCAATGACTTTAATTTCGAGCCTCTCATTGCAATCATTAGTAAGAGGCTCACTCTCTTTGAGAGCCAAATTATCATGTTGAGCAAATACGTCCTATTAGGGGGTTGTTATGGGGGTGGGACGTCCCCTAGACAATAAGTCCCGAATGCTGATATCAGATTCGCACTCTACTCCCAAATACCTTTGAGCCCCATATTTCCATAGTCGGCAATCATGTACGGTTTGGGGGTGTTTCGGGGGTTGGGGAGGCCACTCGGTGACTTGGGCTTGAAAATATATATCAGATTCGTATTCTATTCTAAAATATCTTTTATTTTAGCCCCATGTCGCCAAGGTCGGAAAATGTATTCTCTTTTGGGAATGCTTTGGGGGAGGGGCGTTCCATCGGCACTTTTTACCCAATCTCGATATCAGATTCGTGCTCTAATCCCAAAGACCTTTCATTTGAGCCACATATTGCTATGATCAGTAAATTTTTCTTCTATGGGGGTTGTTTTGGGGGAGGAGCAATTGTGTGTTATTATTCAGAACACTTTGACTGGCATGATGGATCATGATTTCTGATACGCCATGTATCTTCATCAACACCTTTGTTAAGTTGATTAAGATGCTCTACATACCCACAGACTATTGAGTACGGTGTTGAGCACGCTTTTGTTTTGAAACAGGACTCAATAAGTCCCCCGTTCCTCAATGGAATGTTTTGGCAACGCTAAGCTGTATGTTTAGAGACTTACGTATATTTGTTACATAAGCAGAAAGGATTTGGGACTTATATTTTTTGAAGGCCAATTCGTACTCACACAATGAATGCACTATCGATGGAACATTTGAAATATTCTGAATTACATTAATTCATATAGAAGGCCTGCCATGAAGCACTCTATTGATACTCGCATCGTTGAGCTTCAAGGATAGTTGCGCACAAATACAAAACCAGTGGCAATTTTTGGCGGTTGGTCCTATTTGGTACGTTAAAGTGAGGTTGAGAGAGATGCGGAGACAGCCAATGTGCACAAATAAAGCAATAAACATAATAATATTATTATTGCATAAAATACTCACAGTCACATAATAATGATAATAATAACGATTCTGATGATGACTGTCGCTGCTGCGGTGGCATTAAAGCAAACATTAGTTCTGCCGGGGATCTGGCAATGAGCGAATGGCTTAATCCCCTGCACGGATGGATGATATTCATGCCTGAATGTGAGTACTATGGGCTTGATAGGGGTAGCAAGACATCAAGGCAGCCTGCCAAATAGCCGCCTATCAAAAGGGGGGAGTACTTAGAGCTTGAGATTGACGACTACGGGAATGGCATGGAAGGCTTCACTGGCAATGTCAACCCAAACAAAAGCACTTAAGTGAAGTATGGTATTAAATAAAAACAATCTCAACAAGAACTGCTGTCACCAGCACCAACAGCGGCGGCAGGCCGCTCCAACACCGACAATTTAATGACACACTTATAGCCCCGTACAGTACTGACATACAAACATAGTGCGTCCCCCACCCATCCGCTGTAGCCGGTAAAGAAAGAGTGACTTGAGTACGGGTATTGAAATGACATATTTCCGGATAATATTTTAATGCGACACAATAACCATTGCGGCAGCCTGGGACAGAAGCAAAAAAGAGGAAGCTACGTGTTGCCGGTGTTGGTGCTTTCACCACGTAGCACATTGGCCGATTACTTTTTTTCCTTATAGTGATAAAAATTGAAAAATGAAAAACATAGTCCAAATAAATATTGGTTATTATAGCACCCAAGATATCAGCAGAGAGCCTAACCAAGGCTGTGGGAAACGCATAAAAATCAACAGACCAAAACCAATAAGAGAATGACGTTATTACGAATGGTTTAGTTTTGAAACCGCCCGATATATATATATATATATATATATATATATATATATATATATATATATATATATATATATATATATATATATATATATATATATATATATATATATATATATATATATATATATTTATATATATTTATATATGTATCAACCGATTTTCACATTTAAAGCCTTTGTCAGCGTATTTCTTAACAGATTTCCTAAAAATTTTGCCCAATGTCTTTTTCTATGATTTTAACTATGTATGTCGATTTTTTTTTTTTTAATCTGTTAAGATTTAGATATAGTCCTTATATATATTTTCGTGCGATTTTTACTAATATCGCAATAATTTGGTCATTTGTAAACCGATCCTCACAAAATTTGTCACTAAGTAAATTTCATAAATTAATATAGCTCCCATATATATGTATCTCCCGATTTTCACTTTTAGGGCCTTTGCTAACGCATTTCTTAAGCAATCTTTCCAATACTGTACTACGATGTTTTCTATGCTGTCTTTGTTGAACGAGAGCAACCGAAGTTTACAGAAAGTTGTTATATCAGCAAAGCGACACTACTGTCGGCGCCGTCTCTGTGAAGTGAGTAATGAGAAAAATATTTTTATAATGAACGAAATCGTAATGGATGACAACCTTAGCATTTTCCATATGATATCTTGAAGTACTGATCAACATGAAGGGGAGCTGTTCGGTAATCTTTTTCTCTGTCAATCAATATTTGGAAACCTATTTATATTTAATATTGTGGATTTTTCGGTGGAGCTTCAAACCATTAAAGCCACCCGGACCTGATTGAATATATCCGGCGTTACTACAGAAGGATGCCGACTATCTGGTGCCCCATGTGGCCACTATTATCACAGTGTGCCTGGGACTTGCATATACTACGAAAGCCTGTCAGGTTGCAAGGCAAGTTATGTGACACCAAAGGCCTACAGACCCATAAGCCTTACGTCCTTTCTACTCAAAACCATGGAACGTATTATGGACGCCATGATAAAGAGTAGGACATCCAGCGAACTGCTCAAATACAAACAGCATGCCTTCGTCAAGGAAGGTTGGTAGGGACTGTCCTTTACGAGGTTGCGCATAAAATAGAAGAATCCTTTAATGCCAAAACGCACCCACTGGCGGTATGAATTGACATCAAGGGGACTTTTAACAATGTGCGGAACGACAAACTGAAACCAATCCTTAGATCCATAGGAAAAACCATATGCTAAGGAACAGGTGCATAAAATGTGGGTCTTATACGGGTACGCCACAGGGGGGCATTTAATCCCCACTCCTATGGATGACCACCATAAATGACCTATTACGGGTGTTGACTGAGGAGGTATTTGAACCCGTCTGCTACGCAGACGATGTTATAATACTCCTAAGGGGTAAGGATCCGAACAAGCTATGCAGAAAGGCCGAAAGGGTCTTGCATATGGCATATGACTGGTCTAGACCCAGAGGTCTCAATGTTAACCCAGAAACCACTGAAATATGCCTGTTCACGAGGAAGACGAAGGTGGGCCAATTTAACGCACCACGTTTCCTCAATAACACGATTTCGATATCTGACAAGGTCAAATACTTAGGTGTGATCTAGAACAGGAAACTAAATTGGAAGTGTTACATTCATGAGCGTACTAAGAAGGCTCACAAATGTCGGACACTATGTTGACAGGCCGTTGGCTCGTAATGGGGCGTCAATCCGAGGATAGTGCACAGGCTCTACAGGAGCGTGATTAGACCAATACTTACTGACGCCTCAGTAGTTTGGTGGACTGCTATGGAGAAAAAGTGCAACATAAGGACCATACAACAGGTTCAGAGAATATGTTGTCTTGGCATAGGCGGAGCGATGAGGACCACGCCCACTAGGGCACTGGAGACTATTCTATTGGGTTGCCCAAAAAGTAATTGCGGATTTTTCATATAGTCGGCGTTGACAAATTCACAGCTTGTGACTCTGTAATTGCATTCTTTGCAGAAAGTATATTTGATTAAAGTTCATTCTTAGTTTTATTAAAAATGCATTTACTTTCTTTTAAAAAATCCGCAATTACTTTTTGGGCAACCTAATAGATATCCGACCCATAGGCGAAGAGATTAGTGCGAGGCGGTCATTGAGCCTCAAGGCGATGGGAGAATGGATTGAGGATGGGAGCAGCTCATACCATCGCGATATAATGGAGGCGACGATAGGAAACTTGGAAGGAATGGAAGAGGTTTCCGATCGGATAGCTGAGACGACACTTGAGGTCAAGTGCAAGGCACTGCTGCAGGCGGCACAGTTTTCGATTGATGGAAAGCTAGTATTGTCATCTGGAAGATCATGTTATACGGATGGGTCAAAGCTAGAGAACCCAGGGGCTGAGTTTTGTTATAGTCTGCCTGACCATAATACGGTCCTGCAGGCAGAGATCCGGGCGATCACGGAATGCGTGAGGTGGTGTGGTACTAACGCGAGGACGTCAATTGTGAACATCTTTACGGTAGTAAACTGGCCATAAGGGCAATAACAACCAGGACGGTTAGATCACGAACGGTCTTTGACTGTAAGGAGATTAACGCATCTCTGAGAATGCCACGATCCATAGAGGCCATAGCGGAGTAAGGGGGAATGAAAAAGCAGGCGATTTGGTAGCGAAGGCCATAGGACACGTCATCGGTTAATCCGATGACCCGATGACGGGTTGACACGGTTTGAGTTAGGACGTGGGATACGAACTCGAATTTAACACTGTGAAACAGCGAAACGGTAGGTAGGACGATGAAAATCCTATGGGGAAATCCATATTGTGGGAAGACGAGGCTAATGCTGAAAGAAAGTAAGAAGGTCAGTATAGCTTTCGGTATAATATCGGGACACATGGGACTACAAACTCACTTATGCGAAATCAGTGCGGCAAATGATGGCATGTGGGGAAGATGATGAGACGTTGGAGCATTTCCTACGTCATTGCCCGGCTTCCGCCGCTAACTGATACCGGCACATAGATGGGGACACATTACCAAACATGAACCAACTAAGGGGCATAGCATGGAAAACAATTAGGGATTTTGTTAGTAGCACGGAACCCTCACTTAGATTTTCTTTTTTGAGGTTACTTTTTAGTATTTAGAACGCACAGCAAGCCAATCACATGATTCAATGCAAAATAGAATTTGAATGTAAAAGTTTATCAAAGCAATTAATAGCTTTTTAAAATATGTTTTTTTTTTCTTAGTCAATACCACGATTGATGGGTAAAATTTAAGTTAGGGGTCTATTATGGATGGCAACTCAACTACAGTTGCGTTGCCAGAAGATAAGGTCATGAAATAAAAAATAGTATCAAGTTGAAAATTTAAGTCGGTTTCATTCGATATCAGTGTTTTGAACGTTCAACTACTAAATAAATTTTAAAAAAAGTATACAACTCAATGCAAAAATGGACATTTCTACAACAAATTTGCCCTTTGGCAACTCAACTGAAGTTGGATTGCAATCCATAATCGACCTATTAATATTTGCTCTGTATAGAAAGTAGGTGAAAGCATGTAATCTTTTGTTTGTTTGTTTATTAGTTCAACACCAAGCACAGCAAGATTACATCTAATATTTACCTGTGCTGGTTCACATTTATGCAGATCCTTAGAGTTGTTTGAAATAACTTATAAAACTTTGTTGACGACACATAGTACTTTACATAAATTTTTACTTAAAATAAAAATTGAGGGAACGAAGTTTCTTTCAGAGATTTGACTGTCAAATTTTGGTTGAATTAGTTAATGCCATCGGTTTGATCTGGCAAACTGCAAATGTTCGAATAGAGACTCAAGGTATAGGTAACCTTATGCAGTAAAAGCAAGCTTTTAATTTCAGCAGTTTTTCGGATGCAACATTAAATAACTGATATGTATAATGTGATATGCGATCATATCGCCTTTTGTTGTACACATATCTCGCAATATCATTTTAGGGAACTTTGAGTTTCCTGCTGTCTACAACATCACATTTAACAAATAATTCACCACCATAAAGTAGTGTTGGTATCAAGTAGAATTTAGCAAGAAGTGTTATAATTTCAAAAAGTGTTGACAGACGAATAGCCCATAGATTTCGCACCATACAGCGAAACTTTTCAACAGTTCCGTTTATATGGTTCGACCAAGTGAGTGTAGAGTTGGACATTAAGTTCAGTTTCCAATTCTCAACACTGGGTGGTGTGTTCCTTTTGTGTATAATAATCAGCGCTTTATAGACAGCCCATTTATTGATTACGTTCAAATCATGGTTTATACATAGAAATACAGGTTCGGATATCATCCCGTTTAGTACAAGTAAACAGTTGAACATCATCTGCATATATTTGAATCTTGCATGTAACAGGTACGTCAGACATTGATGAGTATGGTATATAATATAGGACCCATAATATACCCTTGGCGGACTCCATTTGGAACATCAAGCGTATTCGAACAACTATCATTGCAGAGATCGGAGATCTTTGAGCAAGGTATGATGATATCAGTTTGCAGGCAGTTTGCGAAAAAGTAAATAATTTTGAAAGCTCAAGTACAAGAATTTGATGGTTAACAGTGTCAAATGCTTTACTGTAATCCCATAAGAGAAGGAACGATATCATCTTGTTATCCATATTTTGTCGAATATTTTCAACGATCATGTATCAGAACAGAGGTAGAGTTTCTTCTTTTTCTGAAACCAGATTGCCAGTTAGATAAGAGATTTTGAGTGTTGCAGATATTGTTCTATATGATTCGCCTTAATGCGTGCCAATATCTTTGATAAGAATGGTAAGATTGCAATAGGACGATATTCATTATAAGGCTTTCATATATTGGGCCTTAGCCGACTGATGATGATGCCTTGAGCAGCTTCTGAATCACAATCTACGTAGCGAGTCCAATGCATTTCAAGCACACCACATATGCCTCAACTTATTAAAAAGGGTTTCAGTTGGCCTTCTATTCTAAATACCACCTATACCTCTCCCTCTTAGATAGTCTAAATAGAAGAAAAATTGAGGCCTATTGGTTTCAGCTGGACAAAGAAATCTAACAACTTTTATTGAAATTTTGTCTCAAATAATGAACGAATGAACGAAATCAGCAAGCCTTTTTGCATCAAAATCTGTTATCGCAATAAAGTAATGGTGAAAATATATTGATTTTCACTGTGAAACATGCAGTTAATATCCAGCTTATATGTGAATTATTTTCAATAAGTCAAATCGACAAATGTGCTCAATGAGTCGCACAGTGTGAAAAGATCGAATAAACTGGTCGAAAATCTATATTTTGAAACGGGTAGGGATGCAAATTTGCCCACAAACATTCCTTGAAGGAACAGGGAGCAAACTTTTGATATTTTTGGCCATATTATTTCTAAATTATTCTGTAGTCTGAGCAATCTTAAAAATTGTTTTTGTTTTTTTTTTCAATATAAGTTTGTAATATACAATGCCATGCAAATGCCCGCCAAGTCACTGATGCGAAAACGCAATACTTGTCTACACCCAGAGAAATCGTTGGTTGGGATTCGATTATATGTACAAATTGATGATAATGGTTAACAATTTGTAATTGTCAGCACCAATGATCGGTCATTTTCTTGGTTCAGTAGTTAACACAATATTGATACTATTGAGAGCATTAGATGAAGATGTTCATAATGACCTCTTGGTTGAAAAAATAATTTGTTTGCCTCAAGTTGTTGTGCCAAATAACTATTATTTGAAAATTCCCAACGAATCACAAACAAAGAGTTAGCACAACTACTATTTCATAAAATTTCTATTATATTTAGTGACTGATTGGTTCCCCAATCAGCTATTTTAACCGAATGTGTTATTGTCATTTACTTTCGGAATGTCGTGTAAGTTATTTCTTATCGGTGTTAAGTTAGGCAGTATTTATTGTATAGTTATATAGTATAGTTATATACGTACAAGTTTTATAAGTCAGAATTTCAATTCAATTCATTGTGAGAAGTTCACTGAATTAAATGGATAAATCTGCATTGCTCAGCTGTAGGTTATTGACAGTGATACAGCCATTTCACCATGTTCGTGCTGTTCGTGTTTAGTTAAAATAGTTCCAAGGCACGTGGAAGCAATTTGCATGTATATGTTTTTATGTTTATTGTAGAAAATATGTGTGTTTAAATTTATCAAATAAAGAAACATACATACATAAATAAAAAATATGTCAATAGTCTGTTCTTTTCATTTTTCCATGCAGTACTATTTTTGGTACTAATAACAAAAATAAAGCAGTAACCTCAATTTCAACATTAGTTATCGTAACCGAACTGTTTATGAACCTTCGTAGTATGTGGAGCCATCAGCATTCGGTTGACAAAAAAAAATTGGTTGAGGCAACGAATCTCTTTTCTGTGTGCAGATTGGCAGATCGCTATATATGTCAGCTATATCTAACTATGATCAGATGTAGCTCATATTTGACTCGGTAATCAAGGCAATCAATTTTCAAAATTTGCGCGAAGCCGCATAGCTCGTGAAGCTATATGGGGAGATTATTCTTATGGAAGCTATATCAAAATAAAGTCCACTATAACCCATTTTCAATTGTTTAATTTTTATAGACAGTTGCGACCAATAGACAAAGTGGCAGACAGGCAACAGACACATAAACACGGCAAGGACATTATACAGTTTTACGACGGTATCCATGCATACTTTATAAGGTCCTAGATAACTGCAAGTCATTTTAAAATGATTTGCCATTAATACCTACCACCCTATGGTGGCAATGGAAAGTGATTAAAAAATATATTTCAGATTTAAAATTTCTCGCCAAATGGCTACAAGTATTAAAATTTTTGTATAACTTTGTTTTATCGTATTTTGTTATTTTTTTGTTATAGTTATGGCGGTATTTTTGGCTGGCGTAACTACCACACCAATGGTTCTCCAACTTATTCAGTAGTTGACAACCATGGGATTTTAATAGATTTCGCCCACTGTATGAAAAAAGTATTTAAAAAGTTTCATTATATTTTTTCCAACACACTAGCAAAATAAAACTAAAAAAACCTTACGGAAAAAGGATTTTCAAAGGAGATATGCAGAGGCCAGCTTCTGATAGAGAAAGAACAAACGAACAGCAAGGAGGATTAAAACAGAGCAAAGACGTAAGAAACAGAGCACTTAGCATAAATTGCTGTTGCATTTTTTAATCACATTAAAAACTAAAAATTGTCATTAATGAAAATGAAAGAGAAAGAGAAAGTGAAAATATGCCTCTGGAGGTTGGTGGAGAAGCATTAAATCTTTTTTTTAATAAATTTAATATCAAAAGTGTAATACATATGAAGTGTAATGAAGACCATTATGGTTGACGAAATGGATTAAATCGTCCTTTGTTAGGATAGCCACACTCGTTTAAAAAACAATCTTTCAATTTCACTTTATGGGCTTCTTCAAATATTAAAAAAAAAAATACAAAAAAAATTCGTAAAAAAGTTATTGATTGGATTATCTTTTAAATTGAATCTAAAAATGTGTTATCAAATATGACAACATTTCTATAACCTCCACCATAGGATGGGGGTATACTTATTTGGTCATTCCGTTTGTAACTCCTCGAAATATTCATCTAAGACCCCATAAAATATTTGAAGTCGATCTAGCCATGTCCGTCCGTCCGTCTGTTTGTCAAAAGCACGCTTACTTTCGAAGGAGTAAAGCTAGCGGCTTGAAATTTTGCAAAAATCGGTTGGGATTTTAAATGGCTGAAATTGAGCATAACGTGTATTGCTATAACTTCCAATAACTGTGCTGAGTATGGTTGAAATCGGTCCATAACCTGACGTAGCTGCCATATAAACCGATCTGGGATCTTGACTTCTTAAGCCTCAAGAGAGCGCAGTTATCAACCGATTTGACTGAAATTTTGTACAACGGATTCAACATACTTGTCAAATATGGTCTGAGTTCGTCTATAGCCTGATACAGCTCTCACATAAACCGTTTCCCCCATTTTACTTCTTGAGCCCCTAAAGGGCGCAATTCTTATTCGAGTTGACAACTCGACAAATGCGATCCATGGTGAAAGGTATATAGGATTCGGCATCGTCGAACTTAGCACGCTTTTATTTGTTAATTAAAAAATTATCAGAACGGTTTACCTTTTGCAATTGCCATCAAACGCAGACGGTCTCTCTTCATTGTTGGCAAATCATTTACCGATGTAGCTTAATTGAGCTATCAATAATAGAGTGCGATGCGAACTCTCACCATATTTCGTGGTGCAGTACCAACATTAATAAGCTGGGCCAAGCCCTGGCAGAATTCTTGAATGCTAACAACCTGAGAAGTGACAATATGTTCGGAAAATCTCATCGATGGATTTCAGGATTGGAGGGTCTCCAAGGAGCATTCCTTCTCTGACAATCGCTACATCAGGTTAAGAATAGCACGATCGATAGTTTTCGTAATAAGTTGAATACCAACTGGCCAAAATTCGGAAGACTACTCAAAAGAAGACTTGGACAAGATAATTTACATGTGTACTACACACGGCTCAAGGAATACAATAAGATTACCAGAGCGGCTCCTGGAAACTATTCTGCGAACAGGTCGATAACGTTAATGACGCTGTCAAGATGAAAAGTTTCTCTCAATGGATTATGTCCAAACTGAAACGTTAGTAGACGACATGCGAGTGAGAGCAGAGACAACGGAGGACAGGATACGACGGGACTCACGGAGACACCGGAATCATGGAATAATGAGGTTGATTGAAGGGTTATCGTTACAGAATTTATGGTCAAGGAAGCCTTGAGGAGATTCAAGCCATTTTAGTCACCCGGACCTGGTGGAATATTTCCGGCGTAACTACAAAAGGAGGACGATTTTCTGGCATCCCATTTGGCCAATATTTAAACATCGTGCCTAGAAGTTTCATGTACTCTGAAAGCCTGGTAGAAGGCAAGTGTGGTATTGATACCCAATCCCGACAATGCAAGTTATGCGACACCAAAGGCCTACAGACCCATAAGCCTTACGTCCTTTGTACTCAAAACCATGGAAAGTATTGTGAATACCATGATAAAGAGTAGGACATCCAGCGATCTGATCAAATACAAACAGCATGCCTATGTCAAGGGAAGGTCGGCGGAGACTGCCGTCCACGATGTTGTGCATAAAATAGAAGAATCCTTCGATGCCAAGACGTACACATTGGCGGTTTGCATTGACCTCGAGGGGGCGTTAAACAATGTGCGGACCAACACATTGATCCAATCCTTAGACCAGTACCATGTGGACCGGGTCCTTAGAGACCGGATAAACCATATACTAAGGAACAGGTGGATTAATTGCGGGTGCCATGACATAAATATAAGGGAGAAAGTGGCACACCGCAACAGGGAGGCATTGACCACCATAAATAACCTAAATATTCCGAACCAGTTATGCAGAAGGGCCGAAAGGGTATTACATATGGCATTTGTCGGGCTAGATCCTGGGGTCTTAATATTAACCCAGAAAATACTGAAATATGCCTGTTCACAAGGAAGACGATGGTGGGCCAATTTGACGCACCACGTTTCCTAAGTAAAACAATATCGACATCTGACAAAGTCAAATACTAAGAAGTGATCTTGGATAGCAAACTTGATTGGAAGTGTCACATTCAGGAGCGTAGGCTCGAAATGGGATCTGAATTCGAGGATAGTTCATTGGCTGTAAAGGAGCGTGATTAGACCAATACTTACTTGCGCCTCAGTAGTGTGGTGAACTGCTATGGAGAAAAATTGCAACATAAGGACCATAAAATAGGTTCAGAGAACATGTTGTCTTGGCATAGGCGGAGCGATGAGGACCACGCCCCTAGGCCACTGGAGACTGTTCTAGATATCCGACCATATACTTACAGATTAAGTGTGAGGAAGCCACTGCGGCTATGAAACAAAAGGCGATGGAAGAATGGATAGAGGATAAGAACCGGTCATACCATCGCGGTATCATCGAGGCGACGATAGGAAACCTGGAGGGAATGGAAGGGTTTTCCGATCGTTTATCTGAGACGACGCTTGAGGTCAAGTGCGAGGCACTGCTGACAGTGGCACAGTGTTGGACTGACGGACTGACGGAACCTTAGTATTGCCATCTGAAAGATCATGTTTCATGGATGGATCAAAGCTTGAGGACAGAGTGGGCCTGAGAACCTAGGGACTGAGTTTTAGACTGCCTGACCATAATACGGTCCTGCAGGCTGAGATCCGGACGTTCAAGAAATGCGTGAGGTGGTGTGGTGCTAATGTCTGGAGGGCGAGTGTGAACATCTTTACGGAGATTAAAATGGCCATAAGAGCAATAAAGAGCAGAACGGAAAGGCATCGTTTGGGTGCTGGGCCATAACGGAGTAAAGGGGAATGAAAGCCCCGAATCGTCTGGCCAGAGAACTGCCGTCGATAAACTTGGTTAACCCGAAGCCTTTCGGGTCGACGCAGTCTGATTTAAGGGCGTGGGCGTTTGTCGGTACGGCGTCGGGCGTACGGTAGTACGGCAAAAATCCTAGGGTGTGATCAGGATCGTTAGAGGCTCGTCCTCTATTACTGAAGGGAAGTAAGAAGGAGGTCAGTATAGCTTTTGCTATCATAACGGGAAACATGGGACTACGAGCTCACTACTGCACAATCGGTGCGGCAAGTGATAGCATGTGTAGGGCATGCGGGGAAGATGATGAGACGTTGAAGCATTTTCTATGTCACTGCCCGGCTTTCGCGGCTAAAAGACACCAATACTTAGGTGGGGACACGATACCAGACATGAACCAACTTAGGGGCGTGGTATGGAAGACAATTAAGGATTTCGTTGGTAGCACGGAATTCCTAAATTAAAATTTTCTTTTTCGAAGTTACTTTTTAGAGCGCACAATAAGCTGATTACTCGCTTAGGTGTACGTCCATAGTGGCATGGGGCGGATAAATATCCGCATCCTCTTTTCAACCTAACCTAACCTAAATAACAACTGAGCCATTTGCTATAATTAGTACAAAAATTTAAATTTTAGAAATTAATTTAATATATAATACTTAATATCTCCAAAATATGCATTCTGAACGCATCAACTGCTTCTTCAGGTGTCGAAAAACGTTGAGCTCTCATTATATATTTTACGTGCGGGAATAAAAAGAAGTCATTCAAGTCAAGCTAGGACTATACGTCGGACGACTCATCAAATCGATGTTTTGAGTGCCCATAAATGCAGTTGTTTGGTATTTTTGGAGCATTTCTTTCGACCAATCGACACAAGCCTCGTTTTTGAGCGATTGACAAATTGTTAGGGATCAAACGTGTACAAATTTTTTTGACGATCAAATGATCATGCAATATTAAATATATACTGGTCCAACTAATGCCTAAGGTTGTCTCAATCTCACGATAGGTCACATGATAATCTTGCAACATAAGTTGGCGCACAGTATCAAAGGTTTTTGGAAAAACAACTGTTTTGGACGACCTTCGCAAAATTCGTCTTGGAGTCAAGTAAACACTGGTCCTTGATGGAGCTTCAACGCCAAAAATTTAATTAAGTTCATGGATGCACTGTTGTTGAGTTAATCCACGTCAAAAGACTATTGTGAAGCCTTTTAGTACTACAGCTCTCCTGTCTTTTTTCTTATTCTTAAAGCTTCACTTCTTCTACAACCGCAGCAAGGTGAGCAACACACACATCATATACTTCTCCTATCTTTTCCCAATAAAGGAACCAACCTTTGTACATTTCATAACCCGACACTTACCGCCTTTTTATACCCACCACCGAAGGATGGGGGTATATTCATTTTGTGATTCCGTTTGCAATATATCGAAATATCCATTTCCGACCCTATAGGGTATATATATTCTTGATATTCGTAAAAAACTAAGACGATCTAGTCAATTCCGTCCGGCTGTCCGCCTGTCTGTTGAAATCACGCTGCATTCTTTAAAAATAGAGATATTGAGCTGTAACTTTGCACATATTTTTTTTTCATAAGCAGGTTAAGTTCGAAGATGGACTATAACTTGATATAGCCCCCATATAGACCGATCAGCCGATTTAGTGTCTTAGGACCATAAAAGCCACATTTATTATCCTATTTATTATCTGAATTTTGAAACAGTGAGTTGAGTTGGGCCACTCAACATTCTTTCAATTTGGCCTCGATTGGTCCAGATTTGGGTATAGCAGCCGTATAGACCGATCTCTCGATTTAAGGTTTTGTGCCCATAAAAGTCGCATTTATTGTTCGATTTGTCAAAATTTGGGACAGTGAGTTGTGTTAGGCCACTCGACATCCTTCTCCAATCGGGCCCCGATCGGTCCAGATTCGGATATAGTTGCCATATAGACCGATCTCATGATTTTAGGTTTTGGGCCCACAAAAGGTGCATTTATTGTCCCATGTCGCTGAAATTTGGGACAGTGAGTTGTGTTAGGCCACTCGTCATCCTTCTCCAATTAGTCCCCGATCGGTCCAGATTTGGATATAGTTGCCATATAGACCGATCTCATGATTTTAGGTTTTGGGCCCACAAAAGGTGCATTTATTGTCCCATGTCGCTGAAATTTGGGACAGTGAGTTGTGTTAGGCCCCTGGACATGTTACTGCAACTTGGCCCAGATCGGTCCAGATTGAGATATAGCTGGCAAACAGACCGATCTCTCGATTTAAGGTTTTGATCCCATAAAAGTCGCATTTATTGTTCGGTTTGCCAAAATTTGGGACAGTGAGTTGTGCTATGCCCCTGGACATGTTTCTGCAATTTGGCCCAGATCGGTCCAGATTTGGATATAGCAGCCATATAAATGATTTAAGGTCTTGGACCCACAAAAGGCGCTTTTTTGTCTGATTTCGCCGAAATTTGGGACAGTGAGTTGTGTTAGGCTTTCGACATCCTTCTTCAGTTTGGCCCTGATCGGCACAGATTTGGATATAGCTGCAATATAGACCGATCTTTCGATTTAAGGTTTTGGCCCCATAAAAGGCGAGTTTATAGTCCTATTTCGCTGAAGTTTGACACAGTGACTTATGTTAGGCTTTTCGGATATAGCTACCCAAAAGGACCAACATTAGACCACTCAATGACCGTGCCGAAGTTGGTCCAAATCGGTCCATATATCCATAAAGGAGGTCGCCATAACGCAGAGGTTAGCATGTCCGCTTATGACGCTGAACGCCTGGGTTCGAATCCTGGCGAGACCATCAGAAAAAATTTTCAGCGGTGATTTTCCCCTCCTTATGCTGGCAACATTTGTGAGGTACTATGCCATGTAAAAGGTGTCGCACTGTCGACACGCGGTTGGGAATCGTCTATAAAAAGGAGGCCCCTTATCATTGAGCTTAAACTTGAATCAGACTGCTATCATTGATATATGAAAAGTTTGCCCCTGTTCCTGGAAGTGGAATGATCATGGGCAAAATTTGCATTTTTGCTATTGTGGCATAAATTATGCATTTTTCACCGGATTATGCCGAAAGGTGGTTTACATATACACCCGGGATGGTGGGTATCCAAAGTTCGGCCCGGCCAAACTTAACGCCCTTTTACTTGTTATTTCTCCTTTTCCTTTTGGAATACCTAATTTTCTCATTTGACTTTTTATTCCTCTGTGTACGAGGAATAATAAGTTAATACCTCCGCTAAATTACATTTCACCCAATATCTATACAGGGAATTCCTTTTGGGGCGCCATCGTCTTTCATCTTTCATCTCTCAACTCCACAACCACACATCTTCAAGCGATCACTCAACCCGCACTTCACGTCTAATTGGAATCCCCCATTCTTGTGCAACCCTGCTCCAAAGTTGTGATATAGGGTACCCAGTTTGCCTACAGGACCATTCTGGCAATGGACAGGTAGACCGACATGGCTAATTCGAATCGGAAAGGATTTTAAACAGATCGGTATACTTATCAATGTGTGCAACTCTTCTTCTTCCAAGCGTTGCAAAAAATTGTAATACCTTTTTCCACAGTTGTGGAACAGGATATACAAATTTAGTACCCATTTTGCAGTTTGCCGAATGGACCTGATTATGGCAAAATTTTTCAAGAAAGTACGTTCAGTCGTTTTTAGGTCTTTACGGAATATACAAACAGCCTGCCGTTCTCAAATCTTAATTATTTTGCTCTAGCAGCAGAATTGCTGCGTCCAACATAACTGAAATAGAAATCATAAAATTGTGGTCCTTTGATTGAAAATTGTTTTACCAGTATGCGTCGTTTGTTGGTTGAACGCAAAGTTGCAATCAGAGTTTCCAGCTAACTATTCTCAAGAAGATGATTTAATCTTTCATATAGCCCATATCGCCAAATCTTATTAGAGTATTTTCGATTTTTTTTTTTAGTTTCTTTTGGCCAGCTCAGATCATACTTTTTTAGCTCTGGCCACTCATAAAGCTGTGTACAATCCATCGTCGGAGGCATTACGAATTTATGCGTACCAGCTCAATCAACAAATAAGATTTTCATTAAAGATTATTTTTGAAGCAAGAACACAATTCAAACATATGGGAGTTTATGCATGAGCATAGTTCATAAAAGCAACCGTCCAACTATGGAGGGCCACCCATCCGGCCTTCACCAATTCAGTGATTCTGCTTTATGGCGAAAACTTCAACAGCAACAAAAATACTGCAAAAACATTGTGTGTACATAGTGAGGTAGTTAAAGGATTTTTCCTCTTTTTCATTCGGTATTCAGAAGAATTTTTGATTTTTTTGCAGGAAACTTTTAGGAGAAGAAACTTAATATACTTTTTCTAGATATGTTCGAAAGTAACAAATGATAGTTTGCTTAGAGAAATAAAGTTTTTTGTTTTCAAGTGACAACCTGAAGGACTCTGGATGTTGATGAGGATTTTTAGTGTCAGTTCTTTCACCTAAAACGAGAAAGTGAAAGTGCCAAAGTTAGCAAACACTCAAGAAGTATGTTTCGCAAAAACAAAAATAAAACGACACCGAAGGACATGTCTTGCAAATATTCAGTGCTTCAATTTTCACAAGTGTCTTGGACCATTAGAAAAATGTGAAATAATGAAGAAATGACTAGTTGAAATACAAATTGGACATGTGGCAGAAAAATAATTTGCGTAATGGACTTTTAGACAATGGTTTCAGAGGGGGGCCTACAGAAATTCCGCCCAAACGATCAGGTTATCCTAAAGTTGAAGAACTTTTACTGCCTTTTTTGAAAGCTATATATTAAATTTCAATATCTCTTTAAACTACACTAGGTGTTATGCTACAAAGATGATACACTCGCATTTCAAACAGGAGATGCTTAAAATGTGATTTGTCACCTAACAAGTTAATTGGAAGACCTGGCGAAGATCTTCAACTTACGCTACATTAGTTAACATAAATAATTACTTACCACATTTTTCAAAATTTTTCTAAAAAAGTAGAATATAATTCAGTGAAATGGCTGAAGAAAAATAGTAGCACTTCTGTGCAACAGCCCTATGTTAAATTCATGACATATAGTTTAGTTGTTCGACAGCAAAAGTTTAAAAAAATGTTGCTGCGTTGCATCTCTAAATTAAATCGTCTAATTTTGTAAGTGTTCAAAAAAAATCAGTTCTTCATATTACTTTTTTCTTATATGAATTAGATTTTTAATTATTTCGAAGTATGTTTGATGATATTAAACTAAAAAAATATATACAGCCCTATTCTGAATAACAATTCGTGGGAATTATTCCCTATTCTGAATAAAAATTTCCTGGAAGTTTTTTCCCTACTACCTTTTTCATTCCTTATTTTCAAAAAATAATAGTCAAATGTTTAGCCAAAATAAAACAGCTGGAGCAAATTTTCTGAATTCCCTAATGGCTCTCTCAATTCTCCAATCAATCGGAATATGAGGATTTTATTCGAGGGAGAAAATTATTCATCGGTTTGGTGAGTTTATTCCCAGGGAGTTTCAGAATAGGGCTTACTTTTTTCTAACATGAATACGATTTTCAATTACTTCTAGGTTAGCTTGAAAAGAGGATGCATATATTAATCCGGCCCATGCCACTATGGACATACACCTAGGCCAGTAATCGGCTTGTTGTGCGCTCTAAAAACTAAAAAGTAGCCTCGAAACAGAAAATTTTAAGTTAAGAGTTCCGTGCTACTTACAAAACCCTTAATTTCCATACCACTCCCCTGGTTCATGTCTGGTATCGTGCCCCCACCTAAGTACCGGTGTATGTTAGCCGCGAAAGCCGGTTCTCATCATCTTCCCCACATCATCACTTGCCGCACCGATTTTGCATAAATGAACTCGTAGTCCCATGTGTCCCGTTATGATAGCAAAAGCTATACTGACCTCCTTCTTACTTCCTTTCAGTAATAGACTCGTCCTCTAACGATTCTGATCACCCCATAGGATTTTTGCCGTACTACCGACTGTTTCTCCTTTCCAGAGTGTTACATGCGCATTTGTCGCCCACGCCCTAAAATCAGACTGCATCGACCCAAAAGGCTTCGGGTAAACCAAGTTTATCGACGGTAGTCCTCTGGCCATATCGTCTGCCTTTTCATTCCCGATGCGGATTTTGCCATTCTCAGACTGTTCGTGACCTTTCCGCCCTGGATTTTATTGCTCTTATGGCAATTTTTCTGTCCGTAAAGATGTTCAGACTCGACGTCCACACGTTAGCACCACACCACCTCACGCATTCCTAGAACGCCCGGATCTCAACCTGTAGGACCGTATTATGGTCAGGCAGTCTAAAACTCAGTTCCTAGGTTCTCAATGTAGACCCCCAGGCCCACTCTGTCCACAGGCTTTGATCCATTCATGCAACATGATCTTCCAGATGGCAATACTAGGGTTCCGTCTGTCCAAGACTGTGCCGCAGGCAGTAGTACCTGGCACTCGACCTCAAGCGTCGATATATATATATTCTTGATCGTCGTGATATTTTATGTCGATCTAGCCATGTCCGTTCGTCTGTCCGTCCGTCTGTCTGTTTGTCGAAAGCACGCTAACATTCGAAGGAGTAAAGCTAGCCGCTTGAAATTTTGCACAAATACTTCTTATTAGTGTAGGTCGGTTGGGATTGTAAATGCGACATACCGGTTCATGTTTTGATATAGCAGCCATATAAACCGATCTTGGGTCTTGACTTCTTGAGCCTCTAGAGGGCGCAATTCTTATCCGGTTGGTATGAAATTTTGCACGACGTGTTATGTTATGATATCCAACAACTGTACCGAGTGTGGTTCAAATCGGTCCATAACCTGATATAGCTGTCATATAAACCGATCCAGGGACTTGACTTCTTGAGCTTCTAGAGTGCGCAACTCCTATCCGATTTGGCTTAAATTTTGCATGACTTATTTTATTATGACTTTCAACAACTGTGCCGAATAAGGTTCAAATCGGTTCATAACCTGATATAGCTGCCATATAAACCAATCTGAGATCTTGACTTCTTGAGCCTCTAGAGGTCGCAATTATTTTCCGATTTGCCTGATATTTTGTACGACGTATCCTCTCATGGCCATCAACATTCGTGTTTATTATGGTCTGAATCGGTCTATAGCCTGATACAGCTCCCATATAAACGATCTCTCTATTTTACTTCTTGAGCCCCAAAAGGGCGTAATTCTTGTTCGAATTGGGTGACATTTTACACAGGTCGCCAACATGTAATTTAATTGTGGCTCCGAACCGAAGCATATCTAGATATCACTATAATAGCAGAGCAAATCTTTTCGTTTATCCTTTTTTTTTCCTAAGAAGAGATGCCGGGAAAAGAACTCGACAAATGCGATCCATGGTGGAGGGTACATAAGATTCGGCCCGGCTGAACTTAGCTCGCTTTTATTGGGTTGCCCAAAAAGTAATTGCGGATTTTTTAAAAGAAAGTAAATGCATTTTTAATAAAACTTAGAATGAACTTTAATCAAATATACTTTTTTTACACTTTTTTTCTAAAGCAAGCTAAAAGTAACAGCTGATAACTGACAGAAGAAAGAATGCAATTACAGAGTCACAAGCTGTGAAAAAATTTGTCAACGCCGACTATATGAAAAATCCGCAATTACTTTTTGGGCAACCCAATACTTGTTTTTATTTATTGTTTTTTTCTGATTTGTACTGTTATTTCTTTAATTTTTTTATTAATAATCTATTTGCAGTATAAATGTTTTCGTACTTATTGATTTAATACAATATTTTTCTTAGTTGTTTCTTCAATTTTTTAATAATTAGTTATACCATCTTTATACTAAACGATTTAATACAATATTCTGTTTTACCTTCGGATAAATAACTGTATTTAAAATCCTATATTGTAATTTATAAGACTATTGTCTTGTTGTGCAGGAGAAAAAAAAAATAAATAAAAACATTATCGAATAAAAAAAAATCTTACATTGTAGCAATTTGTGGCTAAAGAAATAAGTCAACCTCTATAACCGGGAATAGGAGGTACCATCATTTTATTCCTGGCTTTAAAGATTCCGAAGATGTCATCTGAAAAATATATAAGACTGGGATGTTTTGTTTGGCGACATTGCACCACTTCTCATACTTTGGCTGTATGTTGTAGTCAGACCTATAGTGCTATATGAGGCCAGGCAGCAGGCCAACCTGTCGTACGGTACACAGACATAGCTTAGATTTAAGTGGCACACTCACTTAGACGTTTTCGTCCATTATAGTGCCACAGGAACAGGAGAAGGAATATGCCTTCTAGTTCCTACGGTTGAACCATCCAGATCGCTTTAAGAAGCTCAATATCATGCGAATGTTCACAGCCGTTAAATCAGACAAGTGGTACTCCTTCTGACTGGCAGTGCAGTTCACAGATACAATATAACACTAGAAAAATAGGCGGAAATAGGTGAAACATGGTCTCACATAAATGTCCACGTCCAAGCGGTGAATATACAACCCAACACCTCAGCAGCAGACAACTTCAATATTTCTGTATACAAAGTTCAAAATAAATAATTCACCATTAATCTTATATAAAGGGTGATTTTTTTGAGGTTAGGATTTTCATGCATTAGTATTTGACAGATCACGTGGGATTTCAGACATGGTGTCAAAGAGAAAGATGCTCAGTATGCTTTGACATTTCATCATGAATAGACTTACTAACGAGCAACGCTTGCAAATCATTGAATTTTATTACCAAAATCAGTGTTCGGTTCGAAATGTGTTCATTCACCGTAACGTTGCGTCCAACAGCATCTTTGAAAAAATACGGTCCAATGATTCCACCAGCGTACAAACCACACCAAACAGTGCATTTTTCGGGATGCATGGGCAGTTCTTGAACGGCTTCTGGTTGCTCTTCACTCCAAATGCGGCAATTTTGCTTATTTACGTAGCCATTCAACCAGAAATGAGCCTCATCGCTGAACGGTGAATGAACACATTTCGAACCGAACACTGATTTTGGTAATAAAATTCAATGATTTGCAAGCGTTGCTCGTTAGTAAGTCTATTCATGATGAAATGTCAAAGCATACTGAGCATCTTTCTCTTTGACACCATGTCTGAAATCCCACGTGATCTGTCAAATACTAATGCATGAAAATCCTAACCTCAAAAAAATCACCCTTTATAAATTTTTACTCTTTTCAATGCATTTCAACTGCAAATATTGATGGACAACAATTCTCACACCAGCACTATGCAAAATGAGGGGTTATTTATTGTGCCCCAAAGACAATATGATTTAAATTCCCGACAATAATGCCAATTGCAACTTAAAACAATTACAACTGTTTGATTAAGCTGTTTCCAGACTGTTGGCTTTGAGTAAATGCATTCATATGTTGATACAGGTAAATCTCTATAATACATTAAAAATCAAATGAAAATCAATTTTTTTTAGAAATTTTAGTGAAATTTTTGTGAAAAAATATAACTTTTATAAAGACTTGCAAAAAAAAAGATGCAAACTTTAAAAAAAAAAAATATTAAAAAATACTTTTCACGTGGACAACCATCCAACTCTTTATAAAAAAAATTAAGTAAAAGTTCAGTTCAACTTGGGTTTTAACATTTAGAAAAACACTAATTAAAAGTCCATTTCCAGCTTTAATTCAACTACAAACCAGTAAAGAAAGGCAAAGTCGGGCGGAGCCGCCTATATACTACCCTACACCACCTAATCTACGTACTACTTTTAAAATATAGCACTAATTTTCAAATCTAGTCAGACTTTAATGTTGCTTACGACAGGCCAACAATTTTGGATTTCTAAGGTTATATCAGAAAAAAATATATATGGGAGCAATATCTAAATCTGTTGCCGATTTTAATGATATTTTGCACATATACTGGGACGCCAAGTAGAACACCTCACGCCCAATATTGTGGAGATTTTACCAAAATTGTGGCTTCTACTGCTTTAAAAGCCCATACTTGTGCAAAATTTCATAAAATTTGGTTCGGATTTATTTAGATATAGCTCCCAGATATATTTTTCATCCAATATAGACTTTAAGCCTGTAAAAGCCACAATTTAGGTCCGATCTTTACAAAATTTAACATGAGTCGTTTTATTTGACGTCCTAATCGGTCCTGATTTAGACATAGCTCCCATATATATATACATATATATATATATATATATATATATATATATATATATATATATATATATATATATATATATATATATATATATATATATATGTATATATATATATATGGGAGCTATGTCTAAATCAGGACCGATTAGGACGTCAAATAAAACGACTCATGTTAAATTTTGTAAAGATCGGACCTAAATTGTGGCTTTTACAGGCTTAAAGTCTATATTGGATGAAAAATATATCTGGGAGCTATATCTAAATAAATCCGAACCAAATTTTATGAAATTTTGCACAAGTATTGAGACGTCAAATAAAACACCTAGTCCTAAATCTTGTTAAGATTTGACTGAAATTGTGGCTTCTACAGTCTTGTTAAAAGGACATATCGGATAAAGTATATATATGGAAGCTATATCTAAAACTGAACCGATTTCATTGAAAATCAATAGCGTTCGTCCTTGGGCCAAAGAAGTGACAGGTGTACAATTTAATGACAATCGGACAATAATTGCGACCTGTACCTTGATCACAAGAATACATGGACAGACAGACAGACGAACATAGCTAAATCGCATCAGGAAGTGATTCTAACCGATCGGTATACTTATCAATGGGTCTATCTTTTCTCCTTCTTAGCGTTTGCAAACAAATGCACAAAGTTATAATACCCTGTACAACAGTGGTGGTGTAGGGCATTAAAAGGGGGAAAAAAGTGGGAATGTGAAAACTTTTGAAATTTAGTAAAAAAAAAAAATAGCCAAATTGGCTCTAAGATAGCGGGGTGCGCCAAATTTGCATTTAAAACCTTTCCTAATACCCCTTCTTTATAATAATACAAAGAAACGGTCATATCTTGGTGCCAAAAGTTTGGTAATACTTGTCGGAAATAGAAGTAACTTATTTAGAGAGTGTGGCAAATTTTGAGTTGACTTTTGCCATTTTGATATAAATCGAAAAGTCTCAGAGTCGACTTCTCCTCCCAAATTGGGATCCCTAGGCCTGAGGACTACCGTCAATAAACTTGGTAAGACCCTACAAGATTAGGGTCGACGCAGTCTGAGTTAAAGGCGTGGGCGACGAATGCGCAAATAACACTGTGGAACAGCGAAACGGTGGGTAGTACGACGAAAATCCCAAAGGGGAAATCTCGATCATGACAAGGAAAGGAGGCTATTACTGAAAGGAAGTCAGAAAGAGATCAATATAGCTTTCGGCATCATAACAGGACATATAAGACTACGAGCTCACTTATGCAAAATCGGTGCGACAAGTTATGGCAAGTGTGGAGAATAGACGTTGGGGCATTTCCTATGGCAATGAACGGCTTTCGCGGCTAACAGATACCGGCCTTTAGGTAGGGACTCGACACCAGACATCATCCAACACAGGCGCGTGGTATGGAAAACAAGTAGGGATTTTGTAAGTAGCACGGAATTCCTAACATAGATTTTTCTTCCTCGAGGTTACTTTTAGTATTAAGACCAACAACATAACAAGCCGATTAATAGCTTATGTGTATGCCATAGTAGCATGGGGCGGATTAATATACGCAACCACTTTTCAAACTAACCTAACCAAGATTATACTTGGCATGAATCTTAAAAGACGCAACAAAACTCTAGGTGCAAATTTTCCGCCAAATCGAATAAGAATCGGTTTATATGCCCAACATGCACGGATTTGCGTCAATTACCAACAAACCCACACTTTTAAGAAGTATTTGTGCAAAATTTCAAACGCCCAGAGCTAGAATGATAGCGCGATTTCGACAGACAGAGAGACGGCATTGCTAAATATAAGAATATGTGTACAGTGGGCAACAAAAGCCTACGTACGAATACCTAACAATATTCTTTGAATTTCGCTCACAGTATATACTTTGTGCCGTCTCAGATGAATATTTCCTATGGGTAGATGTGTTTGCGGGTTTGTTTTTATCATAGTACCTCACAAGCCGAATCCAATGATCATTAGATTTATGCGACACATTATCATGCTTAAAATACATCGACTAACGCTAGGTCGTGGCATGCCGTGAAACGACAACACTTGGTAGTCAAGTTGGACGACATCAAGTCATTAGCGTGAGTTATGCAAAAACAAGTCAGTATATGCTAAGTTCGGCTGTGCCGAATCTTAGGAACCCATCGCCATGGATTCTGCTTAAAATTTTCACAAATTAACTTAGTTGAAAAGCATGTGTGAACTTTAAGTAACAAACTTCTGCCAAATCGGACTAGGACTGAATTTTCTAGGGACCGTAGAAGATAAATCGCGAGATCGCCATTAATGGGAACTATAATAGGTTATACACAATACTTTCTATAAATGTTGGAAGTCGTAACAGAGCAGTACTTGCAAAATTTTAGCCAAATTGGATAATAATTGCGACGTCGAGAAGTAAACTTCGGATATCGGTTTATACGGTTATACACCGATTTGGACCATACTTACCACGGATGTTCATACGTAAGGGAGAAATGAAAACAAAGAAGAGCATGCTAAATTCGGCCGGGCCGAATCTTATATACCCTACACCATGGATCGCATTTGTCGAGTTCTATACGCGGTATCTCTTTTTAGGCAAACAAAGAATATTGAATTAGAACTGTTATGCTATTGGAGCTATATCAAGTTATAGTCCGATTCGGACCATAAATGAAGTCATTGTGTAATATTTCAGTTCATTCGAATAAGAATTGCGCCTGGTAGGGGCTCAAGAAGCAAAGTCGGGAGATAGGTTTATATAGGAGCTGTATCAAGCTATTGATCGATTCAGACCATATAAGACACCTATGTTGAATGTCATGAGAGAAGCTGTTGTACAAAATTTCTGCCAAATCGGATGAGAATTGCGCCCTCTAGAGGCTCAATTTGCGCCATACTTAGCACAGTTGAGAGTCGGATGAGAGTTGCGCCCTCTAGGGGCTCAAGAAGTCAAAATCCAAGATGGGTTTATATGACAGCTATACCAGATTATAAACCGATTTGAATCGTACTTAACACTGTTGTTGGAAGTGATACCAAAACACCACGTGCAAAATTTCAAACAAATCGGACGAGAATCGCGCCCTCTAGAGGCTCAAGAAGTGAAGACCCAAGATCGGTTTATATGGCAGCTATATCAAATTATGGGCCGATTTGACCCATTTACAATCCCAACCGACCTACACTAATAAAAAGTATTTGTGCAAAATTTCAAGTGGCTAGCTTTACTCCTTCGAAAGTTAGCGTGCTTTTGACAGACAGACGGACGGACGGACAGACGGACGAACGGACCTTAAATGGCATGACGATCAAGAATATATATACTTTATGGGGTCTCTGACGCATATTTCGAGGCGTTGCAAACAGAATGACGAAATTAGTGTACCCCCATCCTATTACAGCTTTTTTGCAATTCCCGGGATTTTCCAGCTAGGGAATTCCCTATGCCAAACCCTAGTCCCAGGTAAAAACATTTTTTTGTTAATTAAAGTATTTTCGCAGGAAAATTTGAATATTTACATCATCATACCAATGCCAAACTATTATTTTCAAGTACTTTAGAGATGTGTCACATTGTTAACATTCCAGGTCGCAAACAGCCACCTGTATCACATAATGATATGAACTCTTTGCAGACAGTGTCCTGATGAAGAGTTGTGTTTGGCTTATTTTACAACCAAAATATTTTTTCTGTGCATATTTAACACTGCACAAGAATTTATTGGCATATTTTATTACTCGCGGCGTTGCATCAGATTTTGCAATGGCATTAATTAACCCAACAATGATTTCCAGTATGTGAAACATAGAACAGGCTGGCTGGGATTTTCAACCCATCCCTTAGGTTGAGTGCACCAACACTGCATCCAATATGAAAGCAAACACTTTTGAAAACATACATAGGCCAGACCAAAACAACATTAACAACTACCGGGGTAATATAAATAAGTACCGACAACAACAACAACGATAGAGGCAACAACAAAATAATTGTCCCCTGTAATTAATGGCAATAATAAAGTTGATG
This sequence comes from Stomoxys calcitrans, assembly GCF_963082655.1. NCBI lineage: Eukaryota > Metazoa > Arthropoda > Insecta > Diptera > Muscidae > Stomoxys > Stomoxys calcitrans. The sequence continues at coordinate 151,305,774 of NC_081552.1, forward strand.
TTAATTCGCAATTTTTTTAAAACTCCAGACTGCATTCTACTGATTGCATGAAAAATGAACTTTCAGATACCCCGAAGGAGGCAGCGGACCTGTAGGAATCCATCCAACAGAGGAGCTGGTGTTGGTCGACCATACCAAAGCTTACAGTCAACAACTTCAGCAGCAATACTTATGGCTTTTATTAATATGACCTACTTTTAATGGACTTTACTACCACAATCATTCACGCAGGCCACCACGCGTGGTACAGACGCATTTCAACAAGTTAATGGAGCAGCAGCGGTATTAACATTCCCCGATGCCATGATGCACATGCTGTACCTGCGATCCAGCCATGAACTGCCAGAAAAACGAGTAGAGCATTTGGTGTCGAATTCAGCCAGGACATGGAAAGTAATCGCTGTAACCGTCACAGTGTCCATATAAAGTGTAAACCAGCCACATACGGAAAATAATGCAATTTTATGTTTTCTACAGACTCACATTTCTCATAAATAGTGAGCGGGAAAATATGAACTATATGTTAATGACTGCATTCAACCACAATTTGTATTTGGGCATTACTTCATGATCCAAATGCATGTCAAGCACGCGTCATAGGGTTTCAACCACAGCTTTGAGGGAAGTACAGAAGCTTTTTACACCCACCGCCAAAGGATATTGGGTATATTCATTTAGTCATTCCGTTTGCAACACATCGATATGGCCATTTCAGCACCTACAGAGTATATAATTTCTTGGTCGTAGTAAAATTAGACTTAGACTATTTAAGAATGTCCGTGTTTCTGTTCATCTACCCGTCTAGCCATGCGGCAGTTGTAATCATGCTACAACCTTCAAAAATTGAGATATTCAGCTGAAATTTAGCATAGATCCGTATTTCTTCAATACGCAGGTAAAGTTCTTCAACGGGCCATGGCGGAACTGCAGACCTTAGCCCGTAAAAGCGCATTTATCAACCAATTTCGCTGAAATTAAGAAAACTGGGTTGGAATAGTCTTCCCATTGTCCAAATCGAATATAGTCGACCGATTTTTCGATTTGGGGTCGTTGAAATTCAGTAAAAGGTGTTGGAATAGGCCTACCGATATCCGAACCGAGTATGGTTCACATCAAACAATATTTAGATATAACTGCCATATTGACCGATCAGCTGATTAAGGGTCTTGAGCTCAGAAATAGCGCACTTAATTGCTCGATTTCGCTGAAATTTGAAACCGTGAAGTTTTTAAGGCCTCAGCCAAATATGATTCAGATCGGCCCATATCTGAATATTAATAAGCCCACCGTAACGCGGAAGATAGCAAGTCCGCCAATGACACTAAAGGCCGGGGTTCGAGTCCTGGCAAAAACATGAGAAAAAAAAGTTCAGAGTGGGAGGTTTGTGAGATAATAGCCATGTAAAAATGTCATCCTAGAGAGGTGTCACTCAGCGGTACGCCTTTCGGACTCAGCTATTAAAAGGAGGTCCCTTATTATTAAGCTTAAACTTGACTTATAGCACTAATGGTTATGTGAGAAGTCTGCCCCTGTTCCTTAATGGAATGTTCATGAGCAAATTTGCAATATGGATAGATTAAAGTAATAATAAAATAGGTTAAAAATATATCGACGGTGGTGGGCATCCATTGCGTTTTTATACCCTCCACCATAGGATGGGGGCATACTAATTTCGTCATTCCGTTTGTAACACCTCGAAATAGGCGTAGTATCTATATTTTTGATCGTCAGAACATTTTAAGTCGATTCAGCCATGTCTGTCTGTGCAAAGCACGCTTACATTCGAAGGAGTAAAGCAAGGCACCTGAAATTTGGCGCAAATATTTTTTATAAGTATAGGTCGGTTGGGATTGCAAATGGGCCAAATCTGTCCATGTTTTGATAAAGCTGTTTTATAAACCGATCTTGGGTCTTGACTTCTTGAACTTCTAGAGGGCGAAATTTTTATTTAATTTCGTTGACGTTTTGCACATGTCATTTTGGAATGACTTTCTACAACTGTTCCAAGTATGTTCGAAATCGGTTGATAATCACATATAACTGCCATATAAACCGATCTCCCAGTTTGAGCCCCTGGAGAGCGCAATTATTACTCGATTTGCTTCAAATTTAGTAGGTAGTGTTTTTCACTTCTAATAGTCATAACAAGTACGGGGCGAGGGGTCATGCGTTCGATTCGCTTTTATGTGGCAGTCTGCCATCAAACTCACTTGGAAGAAGGAAGGTGACTTGATGTTCCAAGCGTTGAATCATCCACATCGCTTTAAAAAGCCCAAGAACTTGCAAATGTTTACATCCGGTAAATCAGACAAGTTCTCAAAGAAATGTGAACCCAAATGGAAACCTTTCTGACTGCCAGTCACGGAACACACAAACAGCAGATGTTCTATAGTCACCTCTTCCTCGACGTCCTCACAGCTTCTGCAAAAGTCGTTACATGAACCCTTCAGCCTGTCAGTATGTATTTCGATCAGCGATGACATTTCATGACGGACACAATGCCTGAGATGTCCGTTCTAGGTAGCGACAGCTAGACCTACTCAAATCTAGATTGGGCCTCATAATGATGGAATGTACACAACCCGCACTTTGTGAAAATCCAACACTCGTTGTCCTTTGGGATTGATCCAGACTAGCAAGCTCATATGTTGCTAGAGGCATACCCACAGATTTCAACGTGTAAGGTAGTTCTTGGTCTCGCAAGCTCGACCGATCTTCAAATCCTTGGTATATCTCTGAGGCCCGGCACCCAGAACAGGTGCATTTTGAATTGCTCAGAGATCTGCGACAGTCGAAGGATGTTTTTGAATTCAGGAATAAGCAGCTCAGAGATTTAGTGGCTGCCTGACTCTCTGGGAATATATTTATGGCAATCGTCGATACGACATTATTTTTTAGCCACTCCACCATTTCTTTAATTGCAAGAATCTCCGCTTGATACACACTGCAATGGTCGGTTGACCATCTCGATATGACCAGTACTAGTTCTTCAGAGTACACCCCAAAGCCCACCTGGTCGTTTAGTTTGGAAGCATTCGTATAGGGATATGGTAGTTTCAATTGGTTCAATCATATCAATGAGTGCAGTCCGTTTAAAGTTTAAGCTCAATGATAAGGGGCCTAGTTTTTATGCCGAGTCCGAACGGCGTGCCGCATAGCGACAACACTTGATAGAGAAGTTTTAATATGGCAGGATACCTCACAAAAGTAGACAGCATTCGTAAGGGGATAACTAATGCAGAACATTTTTCTGATGTTCACGTCGGGGTTTGAACCCCGGAGTTCGGCATCATGGGCAGACATGCTAACCTTTGCGCCACGGTGGCCTCAGAAATCGTGGTACAGTACTTTTTATCAAAAAGCGGATCAGGCAATGTGTAATCCACACTGCTTGGAACATCGGGCATTGTATCAAGGATGACACAGTGTCCGTAGCCACCGCAGATCCAAGGCGAAAGTTCCCTTAGCCTCACTGCAGTGGTCGCAGAAATTTGTCTAGCCACACTGCCCAGAGGCATTCGGTGTAGCATTACTATTTTATTAATACTATGGTATTATATGGGACAAAAATTGTCTCGATTTTTATTTCAGACTGCCTAATTTTACTAAACAGCGGTCACGTGTCGTCGGGTCCCGAAGATGATTTATACTCGTTAATACTGGTTCCAAAAACAACACTCACTCAATAAAAAAGGACTAAAAATCAAAAGCTATAATTTTCCCCAATATTTTTATGTGAGGCAAAATGGTATTAATGAGGACTGCTGTGGGAACAACGTTGATGACAAGCAATGGAAGTTCCATGTTCCATGTGGCTCATGTTTGTTCCACAACTACCAATGAACCCGGCAAAACCCAGCCCATTCATACTCCGGAACAATGACGGTCACAAGTGCTAACATCATTTATGCCGCTTATTCTGCAGTGGCTGTAGCGTTGATGGAAATAGTGCTGCCACTTGCAGACCTTCATACCAAATATTGCCTAGGGGTAAATAAGAGTGGGTTTTCTTGAATGGATCTTGCATATTTGGGGTTCTAGTGCCACCAACTAATGAAATAACACACCCTCTCCACCTCTGTCCAACTCTCATCAACACTCACAAACATATATTGGGGAGTAACAGAGTGATAGTAGCTTGTGACATAGTTTGACTTGCTATTTATTCTGGTGGTACTTTAGTAGATGCTTATGACACTTCACTGTGCATCAATGAGAAGGGGGTGCACCACGTAAAATAAATTCCAACCCAGAAGTGAAGAAATCACTGCTTTATACTGGATGGGCCTGATGAGTCTGTCTTGAGTGCCACCACCACTCTTCCTCAATGTTGGGTGTTGGTTGCTGGGTGCTATTGTTGGTTGCATCATTTATTGACATTTAATGTGTCAAAATGCTCCTCCATTGACATTTTAATGGAATCTTGCTTTAATGGCTATGTGCCATCACATTGCCATTAATGGTTATGTTTCAAAAGTATTTGTATACACTTCAGGCTATGATGGTGCATAAACGAGTTTAATATTGACTGCCTGTTCGATGGCCTGCATTAGTCGAAGTCAAAATAGTTTGGCAGCGATTAATTAGCTTAAAAAAACACTCCGTTTAGGTAGAGCGCACTGATAGAAAAAAGACATTGCAAATGCATGCACCATTGGCTTGTCAATATCGTACCCAGGCGTTGTTGAAAATATTGTCAACATGCGGCGTTGATTTTGTGAACTTCCGTTGGTGCTTCATTCACCGAATCTGAAGTTAAAATGACTCTTGAAGCATTGCTTGTACATAGGCAGCTGTGGTGCAATGTGGTCAGGTGTTTTTAAACACGCAATCATGGGATGAATGGAACGCGAGTTCGATTCTCAGCAGCACAGAACCTGTTCAACCAACGTGGTCAATTTATCAATGCCGTGCTTTTTATTGGTCGATTACGGCAATTTCAATAGAGGAATTTGTAAGTAAATACAGCAAAACTCTTGTCCATAACAAATGAAAATCTGCCAAAAGGAAAGCTGAATATACATAAAATTATCTACCTGGTCGTCTAGTTTGGAATCACTCGTATAGAAGCATATGTAACTTCTAATAACAGGGATGTCGTAGTTCTAATCGATTCTGACAGGAATGGGGATACAGTACCTTTTATCAAAAAGGGGCTCAGAAAATGTGTGATCCACACTGCATGAAACATCGGCCATTGTAAGATAACACAGTGTCCGTATGCGCAGCATGACCAAAGAGAAAGTAAGCCTCATAACAGTGGTTGCATCAATTTATCTAGCCAAAATGTGTCGTCCACAGTGCAGCCATACATTGGATCCGGCTGAGTATTGAACATTTACACGGTGGACTTTTGAAAAGCTGTCCACCAGACTACAACACTATGTGTTATTATAGGTTTGACAACAACAACAATTTCCTGGCCAGCAAAACACTCAGGTATTTTGCCCTTTCAGTAAATGGAACATTCTCTCCTCGCAACGAGACAGATACCACTGTGGACAACATGTTTCTCCTGCTGAAAAGAACAACTTTCGTCTTTGACAGATTAACGCCTAGATCACTTCCGGAAGCCCACTTCGCTGTCGCACATAGAGCTTCGTGATGTATATCTTTAAGAGCGCTGGGAAACTTTCCTTGAACCGCAATAGCCACGTCATCAGCAAACACCGCTTCTTTTACATATTTTTCTTCGGGAGACAATAAAATATTGGTAATGGCTATATTCAAATGTAGAGGAGACAGTACACCTCCTTGAGGTGTTCCTCTTCCGAACCATCTTTTTAGATCTTCAGATTCCAGAAAGTTATTAATAAACTTTCTAATGGTAGTGTGGATACCTAGAAACTTCAGCTCCTTCAAGATTGACGTCGGTTTTACATTATTGAACTCACCTTCAATGTCAAGAAATGCTACTGTTATATATTTCTTGACAGAGAACAACCCCTCAAGGGAGGCGACTAGGTCGTGAAGGGCTGTTTCAGTGGACTTGCCCTTACTATGTGCGAGCTGTTGCTGAGACAGGAGACCCCCAGCAATCCTTGCCCTAAGATATGTTTCTATGAACCTCTCTAGAGTCGTCAGTATAAAAGATGTCATACTAATAGGACGAAAATCTTTCACCTTCTTGTGGTACGTTTTATTTGCTTTTGAAATGAAAATGAGCTTTGTGCCTCTGAAGAACTAGACCGGTGATAATTTGCTAGGGCCTGGCGACTTAAAGGAGTCGAAACTTTTATCATACAAAAGATTTTCGGCTCAGATACAATTGCCCCAACAATCTACGACAAATGCATATCAATGATAAACTCTTCAGGCGCCACGTTGTCCGTTGGAGAGTTTTCCGGAAAATGTGTGACAACGAATAGTTCCAGTGTTTCCTCACCAGACATTGTCCATAAATTCACTGACTTCTGGCTATATTCTACCGAAATAAGTTTCGAAGAGAAGATATTCCTTTGCCTGGAGGTATAAGATGTATCCCCGACGAAGCTGCAAAATTCAAACCAGGATTTGATCTGAGTTTTTTCGGCTCGCCCTTGCATTTTTTTATCTCAACCTTAAAAACGTCACCATCGTGTGGTGCCCTTTCGTCTCTTGACGCCAAATGTGTTTGCTAAAACAGCAGTTTTTGTCTGCTGAAAATGGAAAAGCAGACATTACTGCTATTTCAGCAAACATAGGGCTGCTGTATTAACAAACATTTCTTATTGCTATTTCAACTAACAAAATCTGCTGAAAAAAAATTTTATGCTACTTTTTACGGTTGCCAGTTACTTGCTTCGATTACCTTAGGCATTTTTTTTTTTTTGAATTTTATTAGAATTTTTGTTGGAAGAGATGATTTTAATTTGTACAATATTACTGTAAAGAAGCTACCTGATCCATCCATTGGTATACATGACATGGCCTTTTGTACCTAAATTTATAGAAAAGAGGTTATGGAATGTAAACATTTAGTGGTGATTACAGACATCCACAGCGACACTCATTTACATATGTGTTCTATTTTTTCATCTAGCATACCCTTCATACTCTCAAGCAGCAGTCATTTTCAGCAAACAACAGACTTTTCAGCAGTAAGTCTGCTACTCTGAAATTGTAGTACTATTGCTGTAATAGCACAACTACTGCTACAATAACAGCAAAATTAACTACTAATATGCAGCAGACAGTGTTTGCTATATTCAGCAAAACCTTTTCTATGAGTGCAGTTATGGAATTTACCATGGTGGTCGCTGCTTGCCTCTAGGGCATCCTGACACAAACGAGTCATTCAGGGCCTTCGTGATACGCTTGACCATGATGTCTATATCTTTCGCCCTTTTCACATCCTTTTCGGGTCTAGAGGGGATAGTCGGGCAGAATGTATGCTGAAATGTTTTCTAATCCGCTTTTCTTCGCAGCACAGTACGAAAACGTAAGTCTTTTTAAAACAAACGCTTTTGTACACTTTATTATGACGAAAATATTGATGAAAATTCAAGGTTTTTTTGCTTCTTTGTTTGTTCCGTATGGACTCAAAAACCGATGAACCAATTCCCTTAATATCCGTACAGATGATGAAGGTTGGTACAGATGTCATTTAAACAAATATCACTGAATTTTAAGAGGAAATTTAAAGGCGATGGTGATGTAGTGCCCACCATTTATCCAAAATCTACTATAACTGATTAAAAACACATATATCAGCTATCACTCGGCATCAGTAAACAGTGTAAAATCTCTGATATTTAATGAGTTATAGAAAAATTCGTCGAACAATTCTGAGTCAATACCATATCCTACCCTTATAGAGGCCTAAATTGACTGGAGAATCAGGAATTACTTCTGTGATTCAGGGTGTTCTATTTCTCCTACTGCAATTCTTTTGCCACACTTTTCGTTTTCATTTGCTACTCATACTCTACAATCCGTGCCAAAATTAAATGGACCTGGAAACTGACTAGTCTTATATATAAAAATCAATTTGTGTTTGTTTGTTTCTTTGTGCGTTCCTTATAGAATCAGAAACGGCTGAACCGATTTTCTCGTAATTTTCACAGATGGTAAAAATGGGGCACTACATTTTTTTATATCCGTAGGGGGGCGGCCCCTTCCCCATTCCCTTTTTTCAGAAACTCCAGATCTCGGAGATGGGTGGTGCGATTTAAGCGAAATTTTGTGTGCTCTCTTATAGTAAACTACAGACAAACATTTTTAATCCAAATTTCGGATGGGGTGCCTAAGGGGAGCGCCCCACCCCAAAACCTACCAAATAAATATATACACTAACCACGACAATATGGGACTCAAATGAAAGGTATTTAAGATTAGAAAACGTATCTGATATCCAATCGTCGTACCAAGTGTTTGGGGAACAACCCCAACCCCCAAAACACCTCTAAATCGGACATATTTACCGACCATGGCAATATGGGACTCATATGAATGATATTTGTGAGTAGAATACGAATCTGATATTCATATGAGGGACCAAGTTTCTGGGGATCCACTCCATTCCCAAAACGACCCCCAAAGGGGACAAATTTACAACCACAGCAATATGGGGCTCAAATGAAAAGTCTTTGGGAGTAAAGCTCGAATCTTAAATCAATATTCGGGAAAAAGTGTTTATGGGGCACCCCAACCCCATAAAACCACCCAAATATTACATATTTGTTGACCATTGCAATATGGGGCTCAAATAAGAGGTATTTTAGAATAGAACAAGTATCGAATCCATATTTTCATGGTCAAATTACTGAGTGGCCGCCCCATCCCCCATAACGGTCATGTTTCTCGACTATAGAAATATGGGGCTCAAAAGAAAGGTAATTGGGAGTAGACTACGAATTTGATATCAACATTCGGGACCAACTGTCTAGCCGACGTCCCACCCACAAATAGGACGTATTTGCTCATCATGACAATTTGGGCCTTAAAGAGAGTGGAGCTCGATATTGATAGTTTTTAGGGCCCATACGCCAAACCGGACATATTTGCTGACTTTTGCAGTAAGGGGTTAAAATAAAAGGTATTTGAGATTAGCAAACGTATTTGATATCCAATTTTGAGGCCAATGGCAATATGGGGTTCAAATAAATGATATTTGAGAGTAGAGCCAGATGCTGATATATTTTCAGGGCTAAGTGTTTGGGCGACCACCTCACTCCCCAAAACACCCCTAAATCGGACATATTTAACGACCATGTCAATGTGGGGCTCATGTGAAAGATAATGGGAAGTAAAGCACGAAATTGATAACCACTTTCGGAACCAATTTTCTGGGTATCTACCCTTTCCGCAAAAACAACCCACTAACAGCAATTTTTTACATGGGGCAATTATTTGTAATGTGGGGCTCAAATAAAGGTATTTGGGAGTATAATGCGAATCTGATATCCAAAAGTGGGACCATGTATTTGGGGCACCGTCCCTTCCCCTAAAACACCCCCAAAATAGTAAAAACAATTAAAATGAAAGGTATTTGAGATTTAAAAACGAATTAAATAAACTATTTTGGGCCCAAGTGTTTGGGGGATGACTCATCCCATAAACTCCCCTTAAACCAATATGGGGTTTAAAAAATGGTTTTTGAGGGTAGAGCACGATGCTAATATTTTTTTAGGGCTTAGTGTCTGGGGGACCACCTCTACCGATCTTGGCAATTTGGGACTCAAATGAAAGGTATTTGGGAGTGGGGCAAGAAATTCATACCCACTTACGGGACCACGTTTCTGGGGGTCCACACCACCCCCTTAACCTACCAAACACCACCATGGGCACTTTCCACTACCAAAATCCATATGAGATTATCGGGCTCCCATAAAGTATTTGAAGCAAAAATAAGTCTTTAACATCCAAACTTAAATGACCATAAACCCTCCCTAGACGAATAAAGATCATAAGCAATTCAGATAAAGGTATTGGGTTGCCCAAAAAGTAATTGCGGATTTTTCATATAGTCGGCGTTGACAAATTTTTTCACAGCTTGTGACTCTGTAATTGCATTCTTTCTTCTGTCAGTTATCAGCTGTTACTTTTAGCTTGCTTTAGAAAAAAAGTGTAAAAAAAGTATATTTGATTAAAGTTCATTCTAAGTTTTATTAAAAATGCATTTACTTTCTTTTAAAAAATCCGCAATTACTTTTTGGGCAACCCAATATTCATATTGTGATACTGTTTCTCAAGCTATATACACATACTATTTTCGTAGCATGGTATTTCACTAAAATCTCTTTAATTGTCAAAAATAAATATTCAAAGGATTATTTTGTTCCATATAAAGTAAACCACAACATCTCATTAAGGAATAGAGTGCAAACTTCTCACATATCAATGAGTGTTGTCCGATTCAAGTTAAAGCTCAATGATTAGGGGCCTCCTTTTTATAGCCGAGTCCCAATTGTGTGCCGCAGGGCAAAACCTATTTGGGGAAAAGTTTTTACATGGCTGTTATATCATTTACATGTCATACTACCTCACAAATGTTGCCACTTTAGGAGGGGTTAACCACCGCTGGGTTCTCGCCAGAATTCGAAACCAGGCGTTCAGCGTCATAGGCGGACATGGAAACCCCTGCACCATGGCGACCTCAACTAGTGGATAGAATCACAATTAAATTCAAAACTGTTATAAACTTTGTTAGGTTAGGTCATATTGGTCGTTTGGGTCTATTTAGGATAAAAATTCCTTAATATTAGATTTAAAAACAATCTGCCCTTAAAATGTCAGAAAACTAGGTATTTTTAAATTAAGATCTTCATCTCAAATTTTTAAAGTCAGAAGAAAAATTGTTCATAGAGTAATCCATTGTGCTGCCAAATTAGCGATAACCAGTGAGCTAATTTTAATTTCAATTCTTATCAAGACAAACCGAGCCAGGTGTCCAAACATTATAGCACTTTAGTTTTGTCTTCGAAATGTCCAAGTGCTGTCATTTCACATTTCACAGCAAGTACCAACTGGTCTCCTCGTGCATTTCTATCTTTCAGATTCAATCTCTTTACAACTAAAACCAATTTCTATCCAATAATATGTAATGAGATGTTTATTGATTTATCATCATTTGTGCTGCAACATTTAATACTCAGATTATGTGTACTCTCATTGTTGCCATAGTTTTCCTCATTAAGGCTCTTCAGATGATTTATGTCAGAGTCGGAGTATAGCAAGCATGATTGTTTTGAGTTCATTTAATGTTGCTGGAAGCAGAATGCTAGTACTTCAGTACTTATCTGTCAAGAACACAAACCAAAGCAGTATTAGACTGGCTTTTCATCCATCCTCCCACCCACCTAGTCACGCACAACAATATGGTAAAATGAAAATATGACGATAAAATAGATTCGCTTTTGTGTTTTTCAATAGGGAAACTGATACAATCACTTGAATTAAAATTAAGCCCATTGTGAACTTATGATGGCACGAAGGCACACACATTCATATGCAGATGAATAAGTGAATTTACAAACAAACGAACCGTGAATGATTATATTAACCCTTTAAGGGGAGGGCAAGTCACGCTTCGCTTGCCATTTCAGACTATGTCTCAAAAAATGAGAATCCAAAGTGAAAATTCCATATCTTGCCAGTGCCGAACAGGCACACAACATATGTTCAAATTTTTTTTGCTTTGTTGACGTCTTCACACCTTCTGCAAAAAACGTAACTTTTTCAATTAGGCAGAGGCCTATCATGATTAATGAAACTTCTGTTTTAGCCAACGACAGTAAAGCGGTAGCTCCTTCACGTTTAGATTGGGCCGCATAATCTGGAAGCGTTCACAGCCTGTAAACTATATGTCACCGAATGTCTTTCAGGCTAAGTCATACCAACAGATTCCAGTGCCGCTGAAATGTTTAAGGTTGTCCTTGCCTTGCAAGCTGAGGCCCTGCACCTAAAACAGGTGAATTGTTAACTGTTCAACCACTTCGTTGAGAGATCCGTGGCAGTCAAAGGCGGTTTTTGAATTTAGAAATAAGTTTTCTAGAGATTTAATGGCTTGATGTCTGAGAAGATATTTATGTCAACCGTCGTAATGACAATATGACCTGGCCATACGATTACTTCTTTAATTGCATGGATCTTCGCTTGATACCTGCACGATATACCTAGTCATCGTTCTTCAGAGTACACTACCACAGCCCACATGGTCGCCCAGTTTGGAAACATCTGTACAAAAGTCCACGGACCATCTGCTACCATGGAAATTGTAGCTCCCATTGGCACTATCATGTATAGTGGTAAGAACTTTTTTTTATCAAGTAGCAGTTCAGACAAGGTTTAATCCACATTGCCGGGAATATAAGGCATTGTGTGAAGGATAAAACAATAACCGTAGATGCTGATCGCTGTGGGTAACTTGTATCTCCTGCTAATAAGATCTACTCTCATCTCAGACGGATTTACGCCTTGATCACTTGGCAACCTATCGATTATCCCTCCATTCGATGGTTTCGTTATTTTTCATCCTAACTGTCGATAGTATTGACAAATTTGTTAAATCTATGTATCTATATCTATATATATAAAAATGAATTTGTTTTCGTTTGGTTGTTTGCTTGTTGGGTTTGTAAATTTGTTTGTTCCGCGTAGACTCAAAAACGGCTAAACCGATTTTTTTTTCACAGATTGTGGGGAGTGGTCCGGAAGGAACAATAGGCTGTATACTTTTTTGACAAAAGTACCACCCAAAAATAAAAGTGGACCCATCGGGACAGTATGGGACTTAAATGAAAGGTATTTGAGAGTAGAGTACGAATTTCATAGTTAAAATTGGATACAAATATTTGGGGGGGCAGCCCCGACCACAAAACCACCAAAATAGGTTTATTGGACGAAAATGACAACATGGGGATCGATTGAAAGATATTCGGGAGTAGATTAGTAGTAGTAGTAGGTATAGGCTATATAATTTGTTGATATTGGAAGGGGGCGGACCCTCCCCCGTCACCCCAAAAACCTCACCCTAAATCAAAAGTGGACCAATAGGGACAATATGGGTATCAAATGAAAGACATTGGAGAGAAGAATACGAATATGGTGTTAAAACTTGGGTTCAAGTAATCAAGGGGTCGCCCAACTCAAAAAACTGCTCCAAACTGACATATTGAAAGTACATCTCAATACACGACTCAAATAAAAGGTATCCGGGAGTAGACTACGAATAAGACATAAAAATGAGGTGCAAGTAATTGATGGTCGCCCCATCACCGATAAGCCCACCAAAGGGGAATATTAATCGATCATAGCTTGACGAAACTCAAATGAAAGGCATTTGAGAGCACTTTACGAAAATGGCGTAAAACTTTGTGTTCAAGAATCTAGGTGGTGCTTTACCTCCTAAAATCGCCTCCAATATGTTATTTGATCCATTAAAATAATGGGGAATCAAGTGATAGATATTTCTGAGTAGAGTGCATCATTCAAATTTTTGCTTTGCTATAGACGACCCCCACCAAACGACTGTATAAGGTATAAGGTTGTGGGCTGCGAATCTGATATTTTTATTCTGCTCATATATCTAGCGGACCACCTCACCCCAAAACAGTCGATTAATGTGTGGGGACATTAATAAGTGTAGGTCACCATACCCCATAAAAACTATGACGTGAATATAAATGTGGCAATTTGATTTAAAAAAAGACTAAATGATGACTATTTAAAAGGTAGTCATATAGTAATTTATAAACAACCTCCACATGATGATCCTCTCAAAGCGAGTAGCGCTAACATTTAAATTAGCGCCATCTACGTACTGTTTTCCATTGGATTAAGTTGATCCAATTGGATTTAGCTGATCCAATTGAAAACAGCCAGTATATGGCGCTAATTTGGAGAAGTCAACATGAACAGAGAAAGGGCAGAGTGGTCAACATTAATTTTACATCATTTACTTTTGTTATGGCAACCTAGCGGTCCTTTGAATAAAAAAAATAAAATATAGGAATTTCGCTGCGGTTGTTTGCGGTATTATTTTTTAACTTTCCCACCCAAGACGTTGTTTAAGGTAGTTAAAGTGTCAATCTTTGCCATAGAAAAAAAAATAGATATAAATACAAAAAAATTTCTATAGAAAAAAGAACTTTGGAGAAAAATCTTATTAGATAAAATGTTGTCAAAATTTTAGAGTGTAAGAATAATAAACATATTTTTCGTGTGGTGAAAATAAAACGCGATTCGGGCTCAGCTATCCACGTATACAAAAATTAATTTTTGTTTGTCTGTCGATTTGTTTGTTTGTGTGTTGCATATAAGCTCAAACCGATTTTCTTGAAATTTGGTGCATTAGGGGCCCGTGGTAAAAATAGTGAACTTAATTTTTTGATATGTGAAGGGGGAGGCCCTTCCCTCTTATCCTAATTTTCAAAAACCCCAGATTTTGGAGGTGCGTAGAGCGATTTAAGCGAAATTTTGTTTGCACAATTACAGTAACCTAAAAACAAAAATTTGGTATCAAAATCTGGGTTGGGGAGCCTAGGAGGGCCGACCACCCCCAAAACCCGCCAAACGGATTTATAGACCAATCACTACAATATGGCAATCAAATTAAAGGTATTTGAGAGTATAAAACGAATGTGATATCCAATTGTGGGACTAAGTGTTTCGTGTGTCACCCTTGGATCTTAAATGAATATTCTTTGGGAGTAGAGCACAAAATTGATTCTCACTTTTGGGACCAAGTCTACGGGGGTCCACCACACTCCAAAAAGGACATTTTCTAATCATTGCATTGTGAGGTATTTGAGTGTAGAAAAATCCACAAGAAAATTGGAATTAAGCAGAAATTTCCAAATTTGGAGTACTCCACTCCAACATAGCATTATCGGGTGCAGAAGAGCGGGCCGGGCTCAGCTAGTATATCTATATATAAATGAACTTGTGTTGTTTGTATGTTTGTTTATTTGTAGGTATGTAAATTTTTTTCTTCCTTATAGACTCAAAAACGGCTGAACCAATTTTCTTGAAATTTTACAGATTGTGGGGCCCTGAATATCTGATCTAAAATCCTTAAAAAAATTATTTCCCAAAAACGCTACTAAATATTTTACAAAATATGTATATTTTCAAATAGAAACATATAAAACGAGTTAGTTCGACCAGAACAAGGTTTCGGCACTCACTACATACCTAGATACCTGTACAACAGCCAATCAGTTATTCTCGAGCTATATTTGAGCGATTGATCTACCCGTCTTCGATCAAGGTTTGGTCTAAACCCTTTTTTGGCTTTGCCCTTCTGACCTAATACTGTCACCCAAAATTGGAGTTTCGCACACCTTAGACCATGACCCGAAAACTGTTCGACATTGTTGTTAGCTCAGTTGCCGCGTTTTTACATTTTACATATACTTTGCGTATTTCAGACATGTACTAAAAATACAAATTTTGATGAAAAATGTCCATAAACAAAAAGTGCATATTTCTCCGCTCTCTATTTATGTGGACGACGAGTTTACATTATTCATGATCCCCTCAATTACTTGATAGCAAAGGAGTCTTCTATGTAGCCGACTAGTTCATGAAGGGCTGTTTCACTGGTCGTGGGCTTGCGCTTGCTATAGGCGTGACGTTTTCGGGACAGGTGATTCTTAGGAACCACAGACGTAAAGATGTCTCTGTCGACCGCTCAAATAGGACAAAAATAATTTCGCTGTGGTGTGGTACCGGTTTCCTGCTTTTGGATGAAAATGACATTTGTGTCCTTCTACCCTTTAGAGATAGGAGATATGCCGAAACAAGCATATTATTCCAACCGAGTACCCAGCCCATCGGAAACCACTCTGAGTTAAAAATGATGATAAATTATCAGGTCCTGACAATTTAGATAAGTCGGTACTATAAATTGCCCAAATAATTCTTGACTTAGATACAATTTCCTCAATAATCCCAGACGAATGCAATTGGCATTATTTTCACAACCGTTCCAAATCTTGACGGGATTCATTCTCGAATCGAAATAGTAAGCAGACTGAAGGTGCATTTAAAGGGAAATTTTGTTTGAAGTAACAGATGACATATGATATCTCGCATCCAATACATAGTTTATCCACATTTATGACCATTTAATTGAATTGAAAATGCAAAATTTTTAAGCATGTCTGCATGGGGCTACATTGGAATTGACAGAGCACAAAGCCGTCTATGAAATACTTCTGCCTTTATTAATATAAGCGAAACCACATTTACCCAAATACTGCGGAATTTCAGCGGATCTCAACTTTAATTTCATTTGAAATCTTTGAGGAGATACCACCACTGGCAGGTTCTGATTCATCACCTGCACGTTTCCCCATCATTCAACCTTGCTTCCCAAAAAGATCTCGCCTAGGATCACTACTTCTACTTGCAAACATGTGGCTACTAGTAACAACATCCCCTTTGCGAAGCATGCATCTGCATATTGGATGTTGGTGAAAGCTTCTTCAGAGTAGAGTAGGAAAAAGTTGAAAGAGAAGATACAATATGCTTGTGCCCCAACCACTCTATTTATAACTCAGAAACACTGTGGGGTTCTACCCATTCAAATGCTATGGGAATTCGTTGGAATTCCCTATACTTCTCAATAAAGCCTATTTGTGACATCTCGAACGAACGAGATGTGAATGGGTTAAATGTGTCATTGTCATCGTCGTATCTTAAGCAGAAAATATTTTTATCTCCAGGGACTTAAGAGAGAAATGCATTGTGACACGGAAAGCCATTCATGACTTAACGAATTCTATGCCAACTCAATTATTTCTAATAATGTTTATTAGAAATTTATGAATACGATATCTATTCAGAAAGAGTCATGTAAATTATAATTGCACACAAACACACACACACACACACACACACTCTCTAATACATGTATGCATATAGAATTTACTAACAACTAATGGAGCATCCAAATACAATACAATACACACAAAACATGTCGTCATTTTAAATTTAAACTCGAATTGTGCAATTAACCTAAAATACAAAATTCACAAAGAATAAAGAATAAAGAGAAAACAGACTAGGAAATTTGTGAATATTTTATGTTTTGAATACTATTATCATCAACATAAAGGGTTCAGTATTTACGAACAATCGAACACAAAAGTCAACAGACTTTTTGCTACTAGTGTTCGATTGTTATTGGTTGATGTTGCTGCTATTACAGCAAAATGTTTGCCTTTTCAGACAAGCAAACAGCCTGGAAAAAAGTCTGTTCTTTGCTGAGAACTTCAGCTGGGGTTATAATGGGGTTGTCGGGAGGAGAATAAAATAAAAAAAAATTAAATAAGGTCAATCGTGAACTGCTATTTCTGACCAAATAATTGTGACATCTCGGACCGATCTTATTTACATTGTTTATATATTACCTGCCAACAGTGACACTTCGCTTGCTTTAGAAAAAAGTGCGCGAAATTTTGTTTACATTTGTTTGTTTGGCGTCAATTTTAATACAGGTACCACATGTATTGAAAGAAATTCATTTAACAAACCGAATCAACGCTTGTGATATGCACCTTAAACGCAATGAATTCGATCCGTTTTTAAAACGAATCATAACTGGAGATGAAAAATGGATTGTTTACAACAACGTTAGTCGAAAACGATCATGGTCCAAGCATGGTGAACCAGCTCAAACCACTTCAAGGCTGATATCCACCAAAAGAAGGTTATGCTGTCTGTTTGGTGGGATTGGAAGGGAGAAGCGACCAGAATTGGTCAATCGTAAAGGTGTCATATTCCACCAGGACAACGCTAGACCGCACACATCTTTGGTCACTCGCCAAAAACTGAGTGAGCTTAGCTGGGAACTTTTGATGCATCCACCATATAGCCCTGACCTTGCACCATCAGACTACCATTTATTTCGATCTTTGCAGAACTCCTTAAATGGTAAAACTTTCGGCAATGATGAGGCTCTTGGTTCAGTTTTTTGCAGATAAAGGACAGAAGTTCTAAAAGGTTATCGAACAAAATGGCAATTATATATTTGATTAAAGTTCATTCTAAGTTTTATTAAAAATGCATTTAGTTTCTTTTAAAAAGTCCGCAATTACTTTTTGGGCAACCCAATATATAAAATTTAATTTGTGTTTGTTTGTTTGTTTTGTATAGATTCAAAAACGGCTGAACCGATTACCTTGAAATTTTCATAGATTGTGTAGGTTGGCTATATAATTTTTTGATATCGGGAGGGGGCGGACCCTACCCCTTACCTCAAAAGAACTACCCAAAAATAAAAGTGGACCGATCGGGACAATATGGGATTCAAATGAAAGGTATTTAAGAGTAGAATGTATTCGTAGACGAATTTCATAATAAAAGTTGGGTCCAAGTACCTGGGGGGCCGCCCCAGCCCCAAAATCCCCTTAAAATAGGTTTACTTGACGATCATGACAATATGCGGCTCGAATGAAAAGTATTAGGGAGTGGATTACGAAAATGGTCAAGAAGGAAGAAATGGTTTTGTAGTTTCTTCATATTGGAAGGGGGCGGACCCTCCCCCGTTACCCCAAAAACAGCACTTAAAATTAAAAGTGGACCAATCGGGACAATGTAGGTATCAAATGAAAGGTATAGGAGAGTAGAATACGAATATGGTATTAAAATTTGGATCTAAGTACCCATCGGGCCGGCCAAACCCTAAAACTCACCCAAACAGCCATATTGGACGTTCATTTCAATATGGGGCTCAAATGAAAGGTATTCGGGAGTAGATTTCGAATCTGGCATACAAAATCAGATCGAAGTATAGGGAGTCACGCCACCCTTCACAAACGTCATTAGACCCATTATGACTATATGATACTTGGCTGAACCGATTTTCTTAACTTTCATAGATTGTGTACGTTTGCCTGGAAGGAAACACAGGCTATACAATTTTTAGATATCGGTTGGAGGCGGACCCTCTCCCTACCCCAAAAACGCCACCCATATCCGAAAGTGGTCCGATTGGCACAAAAAGGGTATCAAATGAAAGGTATTGGAGACCAGAAAACGAATATGGTTTTCTGGTCAACCTCGGGGCCCAGGGCCCGAGCCACACATTTACTTTTTTAATATCATATTTTTCGTAATACCATGGAACCATCAAAGGCAACAATACACTTAAATGGATTTCAGAAATCTCATTCTTGAGAATTTGGATAAAAATTGTTGGTGGATGCAAAAAATTGCCGACTTTCGACAAACCAATTTCCTCCAAAACATTACCTTATATCACGGGAAAAATTGTTTTTTCAAAAGTTGTAGTCGTCCACTTCAATACAATCCAAATTTCATTAGGATAACTTTTAACTATTGGGTTGCCCAAAAAGTAATTGCGGATTT
Source organism: Stomoxys calcitrans (assembly GCF_963082655.1). NCBI lineage: Eukaryota > Metazoa > Arthropoda > Insecta > Diptera > Muscidae > Stomoxys > Stomoxys calcitrans. The sequence goes on from NC_081552.1 coordinate 151,325,070, forward strand.
TTTAAAAGAAAGTAAATGCATTTTTAATAAAACTTAGAATGAATGAATATATATAAGGAATAAACACAACACATATACTTATCTGTATCGAGGTGTATCTAAATCTGATCTAATAGGTTCACACACGTTATTCAAAACAAGAAAGAATATATCTACATTATAGGACCGCAATTCGCTGTTTCAAGGAATGGTGTGATAGTGATAAAAATATCTTGTGCATATTTTTTGCCGAAAAATCAGACTTACGTAAAATAACCATTGACGTTGGCGAAGAAGAAAACTTACCTAAAAAGAAAAGAAATTAACAATTAGTTAGAGATGCATTCATTTTATAAAAAATTAACTAAAAAGTTGAGGGTGACTGTAAAATTAAAGCCTGCACTCAGAGATATTTGTTAGTACGAACAAAAAAGTGTTTGCTGTGACAGCAGAAAATCTGCCGAAAATGGAACAGCAGTAAGTTTTTGCTAAGACAGCAACCATTTTCTGCTGCATTCAGATGAGCAAAAGCCGACCATGAAGAAGCTGGAGTTTATAGGCATCAATTTACTTACTAAAAGATGCATTACGGCAGGCTTGGGATCTGTATATCTAAAAAGATGGGTCGGCAGAGAAACGTCTTATGCAGGTGTAGTGTGTCCTCTACTTTGGAATATAGCCTTTTACAATAAATTATTGGCTCTAGAAGAAAAATGTGTAAAAATGGTCAATATGGGGCTCAAATGAAAGGTATTCGGGAGTAGATTTCGAATCTGGCATACAAAATCAGATCGAAGTATAGGGAGTCACGCCACCCTTCACAAACGTCATTAGACCCATTATGACTATATGATACTTGGCTGAACCGATTTTCTTAACTTTCATAGATTGTGTACGTTTGCCTGGAAGGAAACACAGGCTATACAATTTTTAGATATCGGTTGGAGGCGGACCCTCTCCCTACCCCAAAAACGCCACCCATATCCGAAAGTGGTCCGATTGGCACAAAAAGGGTATCAAATGAAAGGTATTGGAGACCAGAAAACGAATATGGTTTTCTGGTCAACCTCGGGGCCCCGGGCCCGAGCCACACATTTACTTTTTTAATATCATATTTTTCGTAATACCATGGAACCATCAAAGGCAACAATACACTTAAATGGATTTCAGAAATCTCATTCTTGAGAATTTGGATAAAAATTGTTGGTGGATGCAAAAAATTGCCGACTTTCGACAAACCAATTTCCTCCAAAACATTACCTTATATCACGGGAAAAATTGTTTTTTCAAAAGTTGTAGTCGTCCACTTCAATACAATCCAAATTTCATTAGGATAACTTTTAACTATTGGGTTGCCCAAAAAGTAATTGCGGATTTTTTAAAAGAAAGTAAATGCATTTTTAATAAAACTTAGAATGAATGAATATATACAGGGTGGCTGATGAAAGCCGCTACCAAAAAAAAATGTAATAACTTTTTTTCTATTTAATAATAATAATTTAATAATTAATTTAATTAATTAATTAATTAATTTAATTAATAATAATTTAATAATTAATTTAATAATTTAATTTAACATGAATAAAAGAAAAATGTATTCCATACACCGAAAAAAAAATGTAGCAATATTCATCATTGTAGCAATATTCATCAGCCACCCTGTATAAGGAATAAACACAACACATATACTTATCTGTATCGAGGTGTATCTAAATCTGATCTAATAGGTTCACACACGTTATTCAAAACAAGAAAGAATATATCTACATTATAGGACCGCAATTCGCTGTTTCAAGGAATGGTGTGATAGTGATAAAAATATCTTGTGCATATTTTTTGCCGAAAAATCAGACTTACGTAAAATAACCATTGACGTTGGCGAAGAAGAAAACTTACCTAAAAAGAAAAGAAATTAACAATTAGTTAGAGATGCATTCATTTTATAAAAAATTAACTAAAAAGTTGAGGGTGACTGTAAAATTAAAGCCTGCACTCAGAGATATTTGTTAGTACGAACAAAAAAGTGTTTGCTGTGACAGCAGAAAATCTGCCGAAAATGGAACAGCAGTAAGTTTTTGCTAAGACAGCAACCATTTTCTGCTGCATTCAGATGAGCAAAAGCCGACCATGAAGAAGCTGGAGTTTATAGGCATCAATTTACTTACTAAAAGATGCATTACGGCAGGCTTGGGATCTGTATATCTAAAAAGATGGGTCGGCAGAGAAACGTCTTATGCAGGTGTAGTGTGTCCTCTACTTTGGAATATAGCCTTTTACAATAAATTATTGGCTCTAGAAGAAAAATGTGTAAAAATGGTCGCGTATGCTGATGACGTGCCTATTGCGGTAAGGGGAAAGTTTACCTGCACTCTAAGAGATATATTTCAGAAAGCTCTACGTGTAAGAGCGAAGTGGGCCACCGAAAGTGGTCTAGGAGTAAGACAGAAGTTATTCTCTTCAGCAGTAGATACATGTTACTCACAGTGGCATCTGTCTCGTTGGGAGGATAAAATGTTCCATTCCATGTTCCAGGACAGGAAATTGAACTTCAAATTCAACATTTTGGAAAGGGCAAGGAAGGCAACTCTTGTCCTATACACTTGCAGGAGAGCCATTCGCAAAAAATGGTGGTTTAAAACGTGTGTCATGCACTGGGTATATACTGCCGTTGTTCGACCTATAATAATAATATATGATGTTGTTGTTGTTGCAACCACATTTTCATGTGGATCCTCGTCAAGCTCCTGCAGGTGAGCAAGCTCGTTCCGGTCCAAAGGACCTATCGCCGCGGGAACTGGGTGGCCATTGGTTATCTAAAGAAGCCAATAACTCGCCATGTCATATCGAGCATTATAAGCACTCAGTATTTGTGCAAGAGCCGGTGCCGCCCGACCTCTAACTGAGACTCTCCGCTCGATACCGCTGATTGTCTGCGACTGTCGTTAAAGCTATTCCGTAAGGAGCATTCCACTATCCGCAACCCGTGGACGCGCCCGGTAGCTCGCAGCTAAGCTTCTCGTGATAGCAAAGAACACCACACAGATCGAACCTGAAAGTTCCAGCTTGTGTGGTGCACACAGCTATATTGTGCCGGTATAATAATATATGATGTTGTGGTCTGGTGGATGGCACTTCAAAAGTCAGTCTACTGTTTAATACTCAGCCGGGTCGAGAGGATGGTTTGTCTGCGCATCATAGCCGCACTGAGGACGACACCATCTGATGCACTGAATTTAATGCTACACCTACTGCTTCTGGACGTTATAGGTAGACAAATTGCTGCGACCACTGCTGTGAGGCTAAGAGAGCTTTCTCTTTGGTCATGCGGCGGTTAAGAACACTGCGTTATCCTTAATACAATGCCCGAAGTTCCAGGCAGTGTGGATTACACATTGTCTGAGACACTTTTTGATAAAAAGTAAAAAGTTGGAGCAACAATACAAAGTTGTTCCTATGCGGATGGTTCAAAACTAGACGCCCAGGTGGCCTTTGGGGTATACTCTAAAAGATCTAGAACTGGTCATACCGAAATGGTTACCCGGCCACTGCAGTGTGTATAAGGCGGAGATCCTAGCAATTAAGGAAGTGGAGGAACGGCTAAGATATGATGACTGTTAGCATACCAACATTATGTGGCCTAATCTAGACTTGAAGAGGTCTACCGCTTTGCTGTCACTGGCTAGAACAGACGTCTCAGTCATTGTGTCCGTCATGACAGGTCACTGTCTTATTGGAAAACATGTCAGCACAACTGGAGGTTGCCAGTAACGACTTTTGCCGAAGCTGTGAGGACGATGAGGAAGAGGAGACTATAGAACATCGGCTGTGTGTATGTACCGCACAGGCAGAAGCAGATCGACTTTAAGTTCTCATATTTTTTGAAAACTTGTCTGATTTGGCGTATGTCAACATCCGCAAATTGTTGGGCTGTTTAAAGCGATCACAAATTGGTTTGTCCGATCAGCAATAATACGTCTTCAATATTCTAGTCGATTTTTGTATTAAGGTTATGTAAGGTTGAAAAAGGGTGCGGATATTAATGCCTTTATCAACAGTCACCTAAGCCAGTAATCGGCTTGTTGTGCGCTCTAAATAATAAACAGTAACTTCGTAAAAGAAAATCTAATGGTAATTTTGATTCTGAAAAAAAGTTACACTAATGATATACTTAAACTAGACAAAATTTTGCAAATGTCGCACCAACCCTCTCATAGTGTTGCACTTTCTGCATGCTCATAAGTCCATATGTCGTCATTTCGACCAAATATACGACAAAAATCGCATTCTCGTCTTCGGATGAAGATCTTTTTAGCAATGCATCTTATATGCCGTTAGCTTCATAAAACGCGTTCACTTTTCAATTTCATTAATACTGTGCCGCTTTTCTTACAAACATTCAACAAATTTTGTCTTCTTGTTCTTCTGTTCAAACAAAATATTCTAGAATTATAGGATAGCCGCTGATATTAAGTGCGACATTCTCCACCGTAGACTTGGCTCGGTGTAAGAAATGCAACATTTGTCCACTCTCTGTAGACAATACCAGTACAAACGAACAGTACACCCGGTGGTGCGGTTACATCTTCTTGGGTAAACGAACACAAAATTTCGATTTCAGTGCAACATGTCGAAAAAATGATACATTTTATTGTTTGCACAATCGAAATCACCACAAGTCAGGAATTCCGTGCTACTTACAAATTCCCTTATTGTCTTCCATACCACGCCCGTATGTACCGATGTCTGTTAACCGCGAAAGCCGGGCAATAACATAAGAAATGCTTCAACGTCTCATCATCTTCCTCACATGCCCTAAAAATGCTATCACTTACCGCACCGATTTTGCTAAGTGAGCTCGAAGTCCTATGTGTCTTGTTACGATACGGAAAGCTATACTGACCTCCTACTTACTTCCTTTCAGCAATAGCCTCTTCTGCTCACAATCTGGATTTCCCCATAGGATTTTCGTCGTCCTACCGACCGTTTACAACCAGCGTTCCGTTTCCATTCCCCCTTATTCCGCTATGACCCGGCACTCAACCAAACGATGCGGATCGTGCCATCCAGGCGTTAATCTCCTTCTTACACTCCATGACTGCTCGTGACCTTATCGTCCTGGTTGTTAATGCCCCAATGGCCAGTTTGCTGCATGTAAAGATGTTCACACTCGACATCCTCGCGTTAATACTACACCACCTCACGCATTCCGTGATAGCCCGGATCTCCGCCTGCTGGACCGTATTATGATCAGGCAGTCTAAAACAGATCAGATCAGTCCCTGGGTTCTAAATGTAAATCCCCAGGCCAACTCTGTCCTCTAGCTTTATTCCATCTGTGTATAATGACCTTCCTGATGGCAATATTAGGATTCCGTCCGGGAAACCAGAGCGGGTACCTTTTTCCCGCTTCGCTCCACTCCCGCTCTGGCAATTTTTTTTTTCGCTCCGCTCCACGCTTCTTTGCTTTTAAATTGACTATTTATTTTTAAATGTTCTTCTTATTCACACCGTGTCCTATAAAGTGATATATTCATTTTGTCATTATGTGGATAACTTCAAGCAATATTAAACTCCGATTACATGTATTATTGATCGCCCTCTAAATCGGGCTATATTTTTATAAAGCTCCAATTAAAACGGATTTTCTGAATAGATTCCTTGAGCCTCTAGAGGGAGCAATTCTTATCCGATTCGGCAGAAGTTTTGCAAACCGGTTTTTTTATGACCTCAACATTTTTGTAAAATAAAATCTCAATCGACCCATAACCGTTCATAGCCCCCATATAAACCGATCTCCCGATTGTACTCACTAAGCGTCTGGAGGGCGCAATTATTATTTGATTTGACCAAAATTTTGCACAGTGATTACTCCCATAATCTCCAACATTCATGCCAAGATCATTCGACTTTACTTCTTAAGCATATACCGGAAACAATTCCTCAACCGAATTTGAAAAACCAAGTAAAAACGCATTACCATGGATATATTTATTATTCTATTTTATTAAAAACCTACTATATCTATTATTAATGTCCAAGTATGGGACGATTTGCATCATATTCGGTTCAGATACCGAAAAGTGTATTTAAGTCACAGTTTAAAACTTCAAGGAATTCAGAATGTAATTGGGGATTTTATGGCTTAAGATCCCACATCTGTAGATCGGTCCATATGTCAACTTTATCCAAACATGGTCTGATATGGAGTTACAGTCTGATAGGGAGTTACATTCCCTGTTCCAAATGTATATCAAAGGATGGTCCGATCTGGACCAAATTTGGTTAGAACAATGGGAAATCTAGTTCAACTCACTGCTCTTAATTTCAGCAAAATAGGAAAATGCGGCTTTTTATGGGCTTAAGACCCTCAATTGGTAGATCGGTCTATATAGCAACTATATCCAAATTTGGCCCAATCTGGACTATGTTCAGTTCGGCCAATGAGAGGCCCAGTGCATTATAATTTCAGCGAAATTGGTAGACAAACGCAGCTTTAATGGGCTTAAGACCCTAAACTGGGAGATCGGTTTAAATGGGAGCTATATATAATATTATCCGATTTTGCTCGATTAAAAACGTAACCTGCGTAAAGACAAAATACGAATCTGTGCCAAACTTTAGCTTAATATCTGATCAATATCTGATATCTGAATGATTACAACAGACGGAGAGACATTCAGACATCGGTAAATCATTTTAAAATTTTACGACGATCCACAATATATATACTTTGTAAGGTCGGAAATGGGTATTTCGATGTGTTGCAATGAATAATTTGATGTTACACGGAATGATTAAATAATATACCTCCTTTCCTATGGTGGTGGATCTAAAAAGCCATGAACTTTGTTGATTGATCCTTTTTAGTTTCTGTCTATAAAAAGAACATGACAAATGCGATCAAGAGAGGATGGTATATAGTATTCTACCCCACCGCACTTAGCTCGTTTTCACTTGTTTTGACTTTCGTTTAAGACGAAACTTTTTAAAATTTGTACAAATTCTCTAAAATGCTTTCGATAACGACTTAACGAAAGTCTCAAAAATTATCTCATGTTAATGTAATAAATTTTAATTTTTGTTTTAATTCGCCAAAATAACAAATTCGTAAACCAAAAAAATGTGATTTAAAAAAATTTTTATTTGGTTGGAGAAAAGCGGATTTTGAGATTAGAAGCCGCTTCGCTCCCGCTCCGCTCCAAGTTCAAAGAATAGCGCTCCCGCTCCGCTCCAGTTCGGCAATAAAAGGTCTGCTCCTCTCCGAATCACTGGTTCCGTCTATCCAAGACTGTGCCGTTGGCAGCAGTGCCTCGCACTCGACCACGAGTGCCGTCTCAGGTATCCGATTGGAAATCTCTTCCATTCCTTCCAGGTTTTCTATTATTGCCTCCATTATACCGTGATGGTATGAGTTGCTCCTATCCCTTATGCATTCTCCCATCACCTTAAGTCTCATAGCCACAGTGGCTGCCTCGCTTCTAATCTGTATGTCAATTGGCCGGACATCTTGAATAGTCTCCAGTGCCCTAGCGGGCGTGGTCTTCATCGCTCTATGGCCTATGCCAAGATAACATGTTAACCGAACCTGTTGTATTATCCTTACGTTGCACTTTTTCTCCTTTGCAGTCCACCAAACTACTGAGGCGTAAGCAAGTATTGGTCTAACGCTCCTGTAGAGCTGGTAGACTATACTCAGATTCAGGCCCCATATCGAGCCTACGGCCTGTCTACATAGTACCCAATATCTGTGAGCCTCCTCGTTACGCTCCTGTATGTGACTCTACCAATTCAGTTTACTGTGCAAGATCACACCTAAGTATTTGACCTGGTCAGATATCGAAATCGTTCTATTGAGGGAACGTGATGCTTCAAATTGGTCCACGTTCGTCTTTCTCGTGAACAGACAGATTTCAGTCTTCTCTGGGTTAACTTTGAGATCCCTGGGTCTAGCTTAGTCCTTCTCCCTTCTGCATAGCCGATTTGGATCCTTACCTCTTAGAAGTGTTACAATATCGCCTGCTTAGCAGACGGGTTCAAATCCCTCCTCAGTCAGCATCTGTAATAGGTCATTTATGGTGGTCACCCATAGGAGTGGCGATGAAATGCCATATATATTTGTTATTTTGATGAAATCAGGCATATATGTTATAACATGACACTAACATTTCCACTTTAAATGAATGAATAAAGCAAGTCGGATAAACAGTTGGCAATGGTGGAAAGTTGAAAATTTAAATAATACTGAACTTTCTTTACTAATTGGAAAACAGTATTTAATGGAAAAAAGTGTACAACAGAGAAGTATTTATTAAGAGTACCCAATGAAATTAGCTTAGGTACATTACATTGTAGCTATGGAATATCTGTTTGAGCTCTGGATTCAATTTCAACTTAGCACAAAATATGGCAATTAATTTTCATAAAGAAATCGTTGAAATGGTCGTCAAATTAATCTAAAGCTAACCTCTAGCTCTTCCTCTTAGTGTCTGGCCGTGTCGAGCAACCAGAAGCAAACAAGCAAGCATCGCAGTAAAGATAAATACCTTGAATACTTTTGCTTGGAGCTAAAATGAATAGACTTGCAAAAGAATTTCTAATCATGTTTTCATGGGGAATACTTTAACGATCCCTCCACCACGACGACGACGAAGACAACGTTGGGATAGCAAGCAGCAACCTTCAATGTTTATCTATTTCGAAATAACATAAATTGCTAAAGAATGCCTGGCACTAATAGGGTGTCCTAGGATGCGATGCCCCTTACCATGTACACTGGCCCTGAATTTGTCTCATTTGTTATGAGGAAGAAGACTCTTTTATGCGAGACATCTCAATTATTATTATTCAGCAATGAATGGCCGAATGGTATGTGCATAGCGAATTGAATGAAAGAACAGAAAATTTATGGGTCATGGACCACTTCATCGCTTCATCGCTCCATGCTTCATGACAGACAAGACAAACAAAGGCCATTTCAATTTTCGCTCGCCGAAACTATTCAATTGATTTGGTGAGTTGGGCACGAAAGATATGAATTTCCAAGTGAAATGTATTTTCTGCCATCAATTCATACACTCAAATCGAAATAAGATGTTCTCCACACAGGAGTCAATTGAAAAGCAATCAAGGATTTGCCACAAAAATATGTCGAAGCCCACCACAGTTAACAGACCAAAAGCAGTTCGCTGGTCGATGGGTGGAGTAGGGCAGGCGCCCATAGGCAGACTTTGTAGCAGACAAATGGGCTAAATAGTTCACATCATGACATTGTCCCCTTCCTGAGGAAGAGGTGGAGAAGAAGGAGCAGGGCGAGGACTGTTGATAGAAAACTGAAATGACGTGCCCAACATTTGGAACAATTATAAAATAATTAAATAATTCCACAAGCCGACAGATGGATGAACAACCATTCACTCTGACAATTAGTTCAGTGAGCAAGTGGAGGAGGGAAAGGGTAGCGCTAAAATTCTTTATACTTTGGGGTGGAGTAATTGCTACGAATTTATCACCACATAATAGATTTAATGAGAAAAACATTTGAAAACTGCTCGGTTTCAATGAGTTGGCATTACGCACCCCAAAATATCTATGAATTTGGCAATGTCACACCAAATTATTGTGTCTTTAATCATTGTGATCTGCCGTTTTTAATTTTTTTTTAAGAAAACTATAAATATGATATTATTTATTTTTTTGTGTATTTCTCTTCCTAGTATATATGTTTGCCTTTAAGGTCGGTTTATTTTTTTCTTTGAATATTTCAGTTTTTTTTCCATGAAACCAACAGCCAGGGGATGTCCCCTATACATGCAGTGTATTGCTTTGGGAATTAGGAAAGTTAAGGGTTGGAGGAGCGAAAGAGGGAGTAGTGTTTATTGATATTCGTCTTAAATTTCTGAACGTCAATGTCGGTGGGAAAGACATTAACCGGAAGTCGATTCCACATGCGAATGGTTCGGGCGAAAAATGAATTTTCCCGGTAATGCATGGTTCGGTCAACTGTCCAATAAATTACAAACGAGTTCCTGAGTTCCTGGAAAGTCTTGTATTCCTGGTGAACATCATAACGTCAGGGATAAGAAGACGAATATCCCTGGAATAGAGCAATACAACGCTACCCACATTTCGACGAAGCAATAGAATTGGATACTCTACTGTCCCCAATCAACACCATCGCTCTCCGTTGAACCCGGTCAAGTAGCTCCAAGGATGATTTTGGAGCTCCTGCCCATATATGAGAGTTACATTCCATCTTCGGCCTGATGTAGGTAGTGTAGATATTGAGAAGATCAGAAGAGGTGAAATACTTCCTGCACTGCTTAAGAAAACCCAAACACTTTAATGCTTCTTTCGACGCTCCGAATATGTGTTTTGAGCAACGGACATTGTAGCTTCATGTCCAGAACATTGAGAGCATCTGACTGTCAATATCTATACCGCCGATAGGTATCGACGGTGAATCGCTTGTGAGACAAGATCCAGCACTTCGTCTTCTGTGCGTTAAAGTCTACTCTGTTCACTCGGAAATGACCAACAAATCCTGGGAGAGCGTTTCATCCATACTGCGCCTCCTGTCCACAATTTCTAAAGGACTGGGTCTATGGTCGAATGAATATGAATATGACACAGACTACTGTCATCGCCAAATGACTAGACTGAATTCGAAGTCTTAGCCTATAGATCGTCAATTAAAATAAGAAAAAGGAAAGGGGAAAGGACACAGCCTTGTGGCACACCTGCGGTCAATGTATACTCATCGGATGAGAACCCATCTACAACAACTCGTATAGTGCGATCTCCGAGAAAGCTCGATATATCTCGAGCAAAGTTATTACCGACTCCAAAAGCAACAATTCCTTCTGTATAGGGAGTCGAGCCTTAAGACCACGATAATTATGTTGGAAGGAAAGATTTGATTATTGAAAAGTAACTGAAAAGCAATGCCTGATCAACAGATCTCTGGACATAGATATAGAAGTCATTGCACGATGGGGTATCTGATACTCAAAATGGCGCTTAATCCATTAACACCTCACCCTCCGATTTTGATGAAAATTCGTACATTAATTATTTAGAGTATTTATAATGAAGATGTTACTTTTCTAAACAACAACTTTAATTTTTCAAAAAAACTTTTGACCTTTTCATGTTTATTTATTGGAGTTTGTTCGGCTTAAGGTCATGTGTGAAAAAATTAAAAAAAAAAAAACTGATGTTGTTGGTTGTTAATACTTTATTATATCTTCCAATATTTAGAAACATAGCTGATCTCCGTCCACAGGGTTTTGCTCATTTATATAAAAACAGAACAACAAATTATTAAAACAAAAAATTTCACTAAAAGAATTACAAAAAATTACTTATTGCGACGGAGACAGTTGACTTGTTCATATGTGTGTTCTGTTAAGAAAGTTTATTGTGCTCATCTTCCATTTTACGACGAGGCTCATTTTTGGCTCAATGGGTACGTAAGTAAGCAGAATTGTCGATTTTGGAGTGAGGATCAGCCAGAAGCATTGCAAGAGCTACCAATGCATACATGGAGAAAAGTCACAGTTTGGTGCGGTTTATGGGCTGGTGGCATCATTGGACCGTACTTCTTCAAAGATGACGCGAATCGTAACTGTAAATGGTAAGCACTAGCGTGAGATGATATCCAACTTGTTATGCCCAAAATTCAAGAGCTTGACTTGTATGACATGTGCTTTTAAGAAGACGGTGCCTTACGCCTCACAGCACGCGTAACAATGTACTTATTGAGAGGCGAGTTCGGTGAACATTTTATTTCACGTTCAGGGTCGATAAATTGTCTGCCTAGATCATGTGATTTAACGCCTTTAGACTATTTCTTGTGGGGCTATGTTATAGCACATGTCTATACAGACAAGCCCGGCTCAATTGACTCATTTATTCGTGAGATACCGACCGAAATGTTGGAAAGAGTATGCCAAAATTGGACTAAGCGGATGGGCCATTTGAGGCGCAGTCACGGTCAACGATTGCATGAAATAATTTTCTAACATTAAATTATATGGACCGAACTATCGATTCAAATAGAGAATTCATGCATTTTTCTGATTTTTTTTTTTTGAAAAACTTTATAAGCTAATGTGCTTGCTTGTATTTATGTATGATATTCCTATGATAGTGTGCACAGTGGTCTGTATCGGTTTTTGTGATTTATTCTGTCTTTTGTAGGTACATTAATAATGTATAACCTTTCCAACGTACATCTCCTATTTTGGTTGTTTTCTTGCGCCAGGATAAACTCATCGTTTAAGTTCGGCTTGAGGCCTGTTAACGAATAGTGAGCTGCAAGGGCCGTCTTTTTTTTCCAAGGGTCTACCGGTGGTCTTTTGGTTCGATTTGTGTCCAGCTAGGCTGGTTTTTAGTTTCGTTTTTGTAGTGCCGACATACACCTTCTGGCATATGTCGGCCTTGGCCCCATTAAATTGTATTCTGTAAACTACACTTGCTTTGACGCCACCCTTCACGACTTAGTCACCTACATAAAGGGTTCTCGATGTGAAGGACTGATAGCATTTCTTGACATTGAATGTGCTTTCAATAATGTAACGCCGATGTCAATCATGCAGAAGCTGGAGTTTCTAATCATCAGCACTATCGTAAGAAAGTTTATTGATCAATCCCATGGCAGCCGGTTGTATGTACCGGATTGATCCGATGAATTCCTTCATCGGCAAGAGCTGCCGCCTCAGTGTACCACACACTGCTACTACAACAACGTTTGTTAATAGATTACTTACTAAAAGATGCATTACACAGGCTTGGGATCTGTATATCTACAGAGATGGGTCAGCAGAGGAACACCTTACTGTACTGTCTCCTTTACTTTGCTACAGAGCCATTAATAATATATTATTGTATCTGAAAAAATATAAGAAAAAGTGGCCGCGTATGTAGATGACGTTACTATTGCGGTTAAGGCAAAGTTTCCCAGTACTCTTAGAGATATACTTGAGGAAGCTTTATGTGGGACAGCGAAGTTGGCTACCGAAAGTGGTCTAGGCGTAAATCCGTGCAAGAGAGAGGTAGTACTTTTCAGCAGGTTATACAAGTAACCTACAGGTGCAGCTGTCTCCTTAAGAGGAGAGAATGTTGCATTTATTGAAAGCGCAAAGCAAAATACCTGGGTGTTTTGCTGGGCAGGAAATTGAACTTTAAATACTACATTTTTGGAAACAGCAAGAAAGGCGATTGGCAAAAAGTTGGGGGTGTAGACCGTGCGTCATGCACTGGGTATTTACTTCAGTTGTCAGACCTATAATGCGATATTGTGTTGTGTTCTGGTGGACGGCGCTATAAAAGTACACTTATCGCACTAAGGACGTCACTATTCGATGCACTGAAATAAATGCTACACCTAATGACTGGAGACTAAGGGAACTTTCTCTTTGGACATGTGGCGTTACGGACACTGTGCGATCCTTGATACAATGCTCGATGTTCCAGGTAGTGTCGATTACACATTACCTGAGCCGCTTTCTGATAAAAAGTACTGTACTACTTACTATTCCTAATAGAACAGAAAAGAAGTACAATATCCCTGTAAAATATGTTATATAGACTTCTAGACCAAACTAGACGACCAGGTGGGCTTTGGGGGTGTACTTTGAAGAACTAGAACTGGTCAGGACTGTAGTGTGTATCAAGCGGAGATCTTTGCTATTAAAGAAGTGGTGGAGTCGCTATGATATAATGTCATAACGACAATTGATATAAATTTATTCTCAGACAGCCAGGCAGCCATTAAATCCCAAAATGTACACAAGTGTTTAGGAAAAGTGTTAGCAATTCAATTTATTCGTATAAAACTAGCAGACATTTTTTCCATATTACGAAAAGCACGCTACCACGACTATTAATTGATTGTGCACACGTGTCCAAAATGTTTTTATAAAAAACAAGTAAAAGCCTACTAAGTTTCGCCGGGCCGAATCTTATATACCCTCCACCATGGATCGGATTTGTAAAGTTCTTCGCTCGATATCTCTTTATAGGCAAACAAAGGATAGTGAATAAAAATTGCAATGCTATTGGAGCTATACCAAGTTATAAACCGATTGTGACCATACTTGGTTTGGCTGATGGAGACCAAAGTGGAAGTCATTGTGCAAAATTTTAGCAAAATCAGACAATAATTGCGCCCTCTATAGGCTTAAGATGTATAATCGGGAGATCGGTTTACAAGGGAGCTATATCAGGTTATAAACAGATTTAGACCATACTTAGCACATGTGTTGATGATCAAACAAAAACACTTCACGCAAAATTTTAGGCAAATCAGATAGAATTGCGCCCTCTAGCGGCTCAAGAAGTCAAGATCCCAGATAGGTTTATATGGCAGCTATCTGAGGTTATGAATCGATTTAGACCATACTTGGGACAGTTGTTGGAAGTCATAACAAAACCCATTGTATTGTACAAAATTTCAGCCAAATCGAATAAGGATTGCGTCCTCTAGAGGTTCTCTAGAAGTGAAGAAGGCTTATATGCAAGATGTAACAAAACATGGACCGATATTGCCCATTTACAGTCCCAACCGACCTGCAGAAATGAGAAGTATTTATGCAAAATTTCAAGCACCTAGCTTTACTCCTTCGAAAGTTAGCGTGCTTTCGACAGACAAACGGATAGACGGACATGACTAAATTGACATAAAATGTCAAGACGATGAAGAATATATCTACTTTATTAGATCTAAGATCAATATTTCGATGTGTTTCAAACGGAATGACGAAATTAGTATAGCCCCATCCTATGGTGGAGGGTTTAAGTAGAGAAAAATGCTCTAAAGCCACTGTAAAGAATGATTTTTATTTATCGTCGTTGAAGTAAACGCCAAATAATTGTCCTCGTTTAGTTGACGATTTTCTACGCGTTATCGAAAACAGCTGATTTTAACGATATCGATTATCGTTACAAGTGTCTACTAAATACCAAATTCGTTAACTCTTCTGTTATCGCTTTTTAACTAAACGAGTTTCGTTAAAACAGTGTAGTGAACTCCACTACTGGATGGTTTAACTATAGGAACTAGATGACATCTTCTTTCCTATGTTCCTGTGGTATCACAATGGACGAACACGTCCAAGGGGGTCTGATGGCAGGCTGCCACTTAAACCTAACCTTACCTAAACGCTAACACAAAAATTCATTGAAATGTTATCACAGGCAAGTGTTTAAGGGCTACAAAAAGTATTCGTCATTTTTCAACACATTCATTTACATAACACCGTTGACTAAAGTGCAAGTCTAGCAGCTGACTGAAATCAAGAGTTGCAATCAAAATAAATCAATTTGTTGACTTTATATGAAATTTTAAATAAATGTTGAGCCAGTTATTTTTAATGTATCAACAACACCATCCCCAGTATTTTTCACAAATATTGTTCTGGTATGGTAACCTTAGATGTTTTTGTTTATGCGATCAGATAAGAAACAAAAGCAGTTGTAATTTTGTCACTCTGTCAATTTCGGCAACCGAATATCTTGATAGTATGCATAGCATCAATCAGCGTTTATTTACTATGCTACTGCCACACCACCACAACACAACAAAGACAATTTTGCAAGAACTCCCGGCTTTTGATTCAATGATATGCACAATATCGAAGTTGAGGATATATAGGTCTCCAAGTTTCGAATTTCATATGGCATTGAGTGTGAATGTGTGTGGGTGTTGGTGTTGGTGTTGGTGGGGGAGGAAATACCAATAAGATAGAACTACACACACAAGTTATTGGTCACATGCGTAAAATACTGCGATGTTTGTGTTGTGCTCTCGGGCTATTCATTGCGTAATAAACACAAAATAACGACATCATTATTTTTGTTGGTGTCCTTGCCGTCCGTCCATGTCTCCTTGTCGTCATCATTACCATTGTAATTATCATAGATGGACGACAACAACAATGCCATCAACAACATGAAATAACAATAAAGACAACAACAAAGAGTGAATGATATTTTTCGTCCTAACAATAACACAAACAAAGTGTGACCCTCCTAGGCATTTGCTCCACCCACTACGCTACCAATCAAATGCTGTACTCCCTCCTCCTCCTCCCTGGGATTGCCATTTTATGGTCGATTGTAAACAAATGTTGCCACAGATATCAATAGCACCGCACAATGGCCCAATACAAGCCACATAGCCCACAAGAGAACAACTTGAATCAACTCAAACTACAAACAGTGGAATGAATTTGAAATAATTTTCATTTATTTTGAAGAGTTGAGTGATTTTAATACCCTCCATCATAAGATGGGGGTACACTAATTTCGTCATTCTGTGCGTAACACATCGAGATATGCGTCTAAGACCCCACAAAGTATATATGTTCTTGATAGTCATGACATTTTAAGTGGTTTTGGCCTTGTCCGTCCATCTGTCCCTCCGTCCGTCCGTCTGTCTGTCGAAAGCACGCTAACTTTCGAAGGAGTAAAGCTAGCCACTTGAAATTTTGCACAAATACTTTTTATTAGTGTAGGTCGGTTGGTATTGTAAATGGGCCAAATCGGTCCATGTTTTGATATAGCTGCCATATAAACCGATCTTGGGTCTTGGCTTCTTGAGCCTCTAGAGGGTGTAATTCTCGTTCGATTTGATTGAAATTCTGCATGTTGTGTTTTAGTATCACTTCCAACAAATGTGTTGAGTATGGTTGAAATCGGTTCATAACCTGATATAGCTGCCATATAAACCGAACTTGGGTCTTGACTTCTTCAGCTTTTAGAGGGCGCAATTCTTATCCGATTTGACTTTAATTTTGCACGTGGTATTTTGGTCTCACTTCCAACAACTGTGCTAAGTATGGTTCTAATCGGTTCATAACCTGGTATAGCTGCCATATAAACCTATCTTGGACCTTGACTTCTTGAGCCTCTAGAGGGCGCAATTCTCATCCGATTCGGCTGAAATTTTGCATAAGCTGTTTAGTTATGACTTCCAACAACAGTGCTATGTATGGTTTAAATCGGCACATAAAAAGCTGCCATATAAACCGATCTGGGATCTTGGCTTTTTGAGCCTCTAGAGGGCGTAATTCTCATCCGATTTGGCAGAAATTTTGTACAACGGCTTCTCCCGCGGCCTTCAACATACCTGTCCAATATGGTCTGAATCAACCTATAGCTTAAAACAGCTCCCATATAAACCGATCTCCCGATTTTGATTCTTGAACCTCTTCAAGGCGCAATTCTTATCCCAATGGACTGAAATGTTACACAATGACTCCTGCAATGTTCAGCATTCAATTCAGTTATGGTCCGAATCGATATTGAATTTGATATAGCTCCAATAGCATAACAGTTCTTATTCATTATTCTTTGTTTGCCTAAAAGGAGATACCGCGCAAAGAACTCGACATATGCGATCCATGGTGGAGGGTATATAAGATTCGGCCGGCCGAACTTAGCATGCTCTTACTTGCTTAACTTGCAAATCATTTGTATACTGTACTCTTCACCTAATAAGTGTACCACCCACAACTTTTGTTTTATTGAGAACTAATTTGAATTTATTTACTGCTTATTAAGCAATTATTTTTAAATAATCGTTATAGAATACATAAAGGAATTAAATCCATAAAAGAACAGGAAGTAAACAATTCATAATTTTTTTTATAAAAAAACTTATACTAAACTTATAAAACCCGGATGCAGACCAAAGGCTAATGTGATTCTATTCCAAATAGAAAAACAAAAAACTCTTGTTTTTTTTTTGAGTTAGGCAAAAAATGTGTTTTTTTGCTTTGTAATAGCATTTGAGTGGTTTCCTAGATCGCGATTTCGTTTGGTACCACCAAAACTCGTCAGTAGGAGTTGTCAAAAAAGGTATTTCTTTAAGGTTGAAACTATGCGCTTAAGAGTATTTTCATTTGTATGTAAATAAAGACATCCAACTATTACAATATAACCCTCTTGCCCAACAGCTACTCTAAACAACCGTCGGTTGCCATAGGAGTAAGTTTTCATTGTAAGCATTTTTCATATAGTCGGCGTTGACAATTTTTTTCACAGCTTGTGACTCTGTAATTGCATTCTTTCTTCTGTCAGTTATCAGCTGTTACTTTTAGCTTGCTTTAGAAAAAAAGTGTAAAAAAAGTATATTTGATTAAAGTTCATTCTAAGCTTTATTAAAAATGCAATTACTTTCTTCTAAAAAATCCGCAATTACTTTTTGGGCAACCCAATATATGAGATGGAGTGATTTTCTTTCTTGCTGCGCTACAAATGAAAATACTCTAAGGAGCATAGTTTCAACCTAGTCATACCTTTTTTGACAACTCCTAGTGACGAGTTTGGGTGGTACCAAACGAAACCGCGATCTAGGAAACCACTCAAATGCTATTACAAAGCAAAAAAACACATTTTCTGCCTTACTTTAAAAAAACAACGGTTTTTTGTTTTTCCATTTGTAATGCAAATGCAAATTTTGCCCATGAACAGAACTTAATCGGATGTCCGATAAAAAAAAACAATAGTGGTCGAGTAACCTTCTTGATAAAAACGCATTTTGCACATGATTCGGTGGGATTCACAGAGACTCCGGAATCTTGGAATAGTGAGACTGATCGAAGGCTTACCATCACAGAATTTATGTTAAAGGAGGCCTTGAGGAGCTTCAAACCATTGAAGTCATCCGAACCTGATGGAATATTTCCGGCGTTCCTACAGAAGGAGGCGGACTATCTGGCGCCCCAGGTGGCCTGTATTTTAACAGTGTGCCTAGGACCTGCATATACTCCAAAAGCCTGGCAGTCGGCAAGGGTGGTATTTATGCCCAAGCCCGGTAAGGGAAGTTTTGCGACACCAAAGTCCTACAGACCTATAAGCCTTACATCCTTTCAACTCAAAACCATGAAACGTATTGTGGACATCATGATAAAGAGTAGGCCATCCAGCGAACTGCTCAAATACAAACAGCATACCTAGGTCTACACGAGGTTGTGCATAAAATAGAAGAATCCTTCGATTCCAAGATGTTCACATAGGCGGTATTCGTTGACATTGAGGGGGCTTTTAACAATGTGCGGACCGACGCACTGATATAATCCTTAGACCAGTGCCGGGTGGACCGGATCCTTAAAGACTGCATAAACCATACGCTAAGGAACAGATGGAAAAATTGTAGCTCCCATGGCATAAATAAAAGTGAAAAAGTGGCACAATGCACCTCACAGGCGGCATTTTATCGCCACTTCTATGGGTGACCACCATAAATGATCTATTACGGATACTGACTGAGGAGGGATTTGAACCCACCTGCTACTCAAACAACTGAAAAAACCTCAATGTTAACCCGGAGAAGACTGAAATCTGCTTGTTCACGAGGAGGACGAAGGAGGGCCATTTTGAAGCACCATGTTTCCTAAACACAACGATTTCGGTATTTGACAAGGTCAAAAACTTAGGAGTGATCGTGGACAGGAATCTGAATTGAGAGTATCACATTCAGCAGCCCACCGAGAAGGCTCACAAATATTGGACACTTTGTAGACGGTTCGAAATGGGGCTAGAATCCGACGATTGTCCTGTGGCTTTACAGGAGCGTGATTAGACTCATAGTTACTTACGCCTCAGTAGTTTGGTGGACTGCAATGGAGAAAAAGTGCAACGCAAGAATAATACAACAGGTGTACATTCGCGGGAGGCTTTCTAGAGGAGTGGACTGCATTAATATAGCTCTGGTCAAGTGGTATATAAAAGAAATAAATCGACATTATACACTCCACACCATTCATAAGAATTTAAAATTTTACACAATTCTTTCGAGAATTTTTCTGGGCCACTGTGCCCATTACCATTGCGGATACACAAAAACTAGATGATGTCTACAAACTCGACAATGAGCACCTAGAAGACTACAAAGAGAAGCAAATGTCTAACATTGCTAATCTCATTTGGCAATAGTAGTCATTCATTGCGTATCAGCTCAAGAAATAATAGGCAAAAGCCCTTCCTCCCACAGGATGTGAAAAAATTAATCATAGAAGAAGCCAACAGAGATGGTTGGGAAGTTTGTTGGAAAATCCTAATCTCGTTACCATAATCAGTTTGATGAACATTTATGTAATCTTGTCTATCGAATAAATCTACATTACAAAGAATTTTCATTTAACTTACACTGAACAAATTTTTGAATAAAGTCAGAACTGGTATTTGATAAATAACAAAAAAAAATATTATTAACAAAAACTAATCTAAAATAATTAATTAAACTTTATTTATTAATTAGGTAAAGACGGGTCTAAATTTAGTAGAGTAAAATAGAAAAAAAAGAAAGGTGAATCTCAGATATATCACGTTCTGGACCGATTTGAACTATTCCCAGCACAGTTGTTGAAAGCCATAACAAAAGTCTCATGCTAAATTTGAGCCAAATCGGAAAACAATTGCGTCCTCTTGTGGCTCAAGAAGTCAAGACCCCAGATCGGTTTATATGGCAGCTATATCAGGTTATGGACCGATTTGAACCATACTCAGCACAGTTGTTGGAAGTCATAATAGAACACCTCATGCAAATTTCCAGCCAAATCGGATAAGAATTGTGCCATTTAACGGCTCAAGAAGTTAAGATCCCAGAATAGGATGTAGTGCTTATTGACATTTGTCTTAAATCTCTGGAAGTCAAAGTGGGTGGGAAAAACATTAGCCGGAAGGATTTCACATACAAACGGTTCGGACGACATAAGAATTCTCCCTATAATGTATTGTGCGGTCCGCCGCCAATCAGTTACCAACGCATGTAAGTTCCTGGAATGTCTAATATCCCTGATAAACATCCTTGCATCAGGAATAAGAAGTCGAATATCAGACGAACACACACCATGAAAGTACCGATAGAACAGCGCCAAACAACCCAAATTGCGACGATGTTCAAGGGAGGCAATAGAGTTGGATACTCTACTGTCCCCAATCAACGCCATCGCTTTCCTCTGTACACGGTCCAGTAGCTACAGAATGATCTTGAAGCTCCAGCTCACACATGTGAGTTGTACTCCATTTTCGGCCTTATGAAAGTGGTGTAGATGTTAAGCAGATCAGACGGGGTGAAGTAATTCTTACGCCGTTTAAGGAAGCCTAAACACTTGAATGCTTCTTTCGACACTTCAAATACATGTTTAGACCAATGGACATCACTGTATTTTCATGCCCAGAACATCAAGAGCTTCTGATTGCTCAACATCTACACCGTTAATAGACAAACATGATCGTAATGGGTCAGCGAATCTTTTGTGTGACAACAAGTAGCACTGAGTCTTCCGTGCATTAAAATCTACTCGATTCATTCGACCCCACTTAGAAATGGCCAGCAAATCCTGGCAGAGTGTATCATCCCTAACCCGCCTCTTGTGCTCAATCTCTCGAAAACTCGGCTTATGGTAGAATGAGTACGAATGACAGAGATTACTGTCATCCGCAAATGAGTAGATAGGATTCGATATCTGACCCAACAGATCGTTGATGAAAATGAGAAAAAGAGAAAGAATAGAGCACTGGGGTACACCTGCGGTCAATCTATGCTCATTGGATGAGAACCCATCTATAACGACTTGAATAGTGCGATCTCTGAGAAAGTTCGAAATAAATCGAACGAAGCCATTACCAACACCAAATGTGACAAGCTTTGATAGTAGTGCACTGTGCCAGACCCTATCAAATGCCTTGGGGATATCCAGAGCCACAACCTTTCTCTCACCAAACTGGAGGATTGAGCGACTCCAACGTTCCGACAGAAGTGCCATGAGGTCGCTCGTAAAGCGATTTCTGAGGAACCCATACTGTTGATCGCTACGATGGCCATTAAACTCTAAATACCTCACAAGATGGTCATTAACCATGCTCTCCATGACCTTGAAGTGAGCGGAGCATATCGCAATTGGCCGATAATTCGCAGGGCTGTTTGCCTCACCCTTCTTGGGTATTGGCTGAACGTTCGCAACCTTCCAACGCGCCGGGAAGACTCATGCACGGTAGGCAAGGTTGAAAAGATTGCGTAATGGACGAGCAAGCCTCGAAGAACACCTGCGCAAGACAAGTGTTGATATGCCATCTGGGCCCGGGGATTTATTTACGCCTAGATTCTCAAGAACCCTTTTAACTCCACGAGTTCGAAAAAATATTTGGGGCATGACGCCAGATACATTTCCTATTGAGGGAAGTGGTTGATTGCTATCCGGCAGGGAAGAATTCCCTGCAAATATATCAGCCAACAGGTTAGTCTTATCAACCGGGTCAGGGAACGTTTGATCATCCTTAACAAGAGTTGGAATAGATGAGGAACTACCCTTTTCACGAACGACCAAAATCTCTGACTTTCTCGTGTAGAAACAAGAACCTTAGTACGCAGACGCTGGTCGTAAAGAAATTTTTCGCGCCTAAGCACATTGGCACACGAAGATCTTGCTTGCTTGCGCAGCAGTTCAGTATTGGCATTTTTATCCAAGCGCCAGTTCCCGAATGACACCTCTTTCGATCTGACAGCATCTCTGCATGTCTGGTTAAACCAACTTTTGTCGTCTGATTTAGTTATAGTCTTAACTGGAATAAATGTCCTCATTCCATTTAAAAATATCTTCTCAATCATTTCAGCAGTAGCATTTATATCGTCGTCTAGAAAACATAGTTTCCAATTAAAATGCTGAAAGAATCCATTGAGCTCAGCCCAAAGCGCTTTTTTAGTATAAAAATATTGACCGCTTCTGGACTGGGAAGGAAGCAGTACGAAAAGCAGAAGACGAAGAAGATAACAAACACTTCATAGCACTGTACACGGTGACATAAAATGGTTGGTCTCTCAAGGCTACCGTTATCTCCAAACAGAATAAGTGTTGTTCTGGTCTATATGCCGTACAGTATGAACTCGAGAGATTGTACTTCTCTATATCTGCTTATGTAACAAAATCCAGAACCTTTAAGAAAAATTATAATTGATGGGAGACACAATTAATTAGACACTAACCCTCACAACAGATATCAAAGTTATATTACCTCTCAAGTAGAAATGAAAATTTTGCGAAAATTCTGCGAAAACCTGGACCAAGTTTAAACTACTTTTAACGAAATTTGAATATTAAAAATGTGGCACCAAAAAATGCGTTTATCCGTTTTATTATTAAAACTTTCCAAAATTGCATCAAAATATAGGGAAATAGGTTTTAAAACTTCGGTACACGACACCAAAATGTATATCACAATTAACTTTGCTCTCTTATTTCTTTGACTGGTTTGGTGATTTTGGTAATTAGAAGAGACCGAATGCAGCATTTCAATTGAATTCCAAACCTCAGTCAACAATAACAAAAGAAGAAAAAAAAACTATTCTCAAAAGAAATACAAAAACATTGAAATACCAAACTACCACCACCACCCTCGCTTGTCTCATCCAACGTGGGCTTTGCGTACCTACTTTCAACACTCTGTGTATAAAAATGTTATACACACCAGTGATGGGATTTTAATTGCAAATAGATCTTGTTGTAATGGAGTACTGAAATCAAATTGATGTATACGAAATAAATCTATGCTTTTCAAATGGATTCTTTTCCTATCCTTTTGCTGATATCTTGGTTTGCCAAATTGAATTGCGAAACAATATGAAATGAATTATCACAAACAAAAATTAAATATTACAAATATTTGGTAAAAACCCTAAACAATCACAAATTTTATTTTGATAGTGTTGAGATAAGCATATAGGGGTATACTTTGCAAATGAAGTATAGTTTGAAACAAATACATTTCCTAAAATCAAGTAGGAAGCTGCAAAATGCCAGTCGAACTCTTGTATACGGCATACGTAATTGGCCAGAAATGTCAAGGTTTCGTCATGAACCATTAAAGCACATTACACGCATTACACATGCGTGGAATGAACATTCAAGAAATAGTCCCTGTTTTACTAGGGTCCCATAGCCCGTCATCAGCCAGAAAATGACACAGAATACATTCTTGCGATCAAGAGTACTCCAAGAGAACTCATAACTGGACATTGCGCGATAGACCCTACATTAGCATGAATGACAATTCTACATGTATGTGCCTACAGTAAATGATGTCTTGAGGCTGATGAAGCAATTACGCACTTCTTCATATTCTGGTCAGCAAGAGCAAATTATCCCAAAAGTTGAGAAAGCGCTTCTTTTTCGACCTGGCAAATGTGACTCCTCGTGTAACTTCAAGAGGAGGAAATTATTCATATATATGATATTACTAGCTGGACAGGGCCCGCTCTGCTGTGCTTTCTTTTACTTTTTATGGAACAAAATAATCCTTTGAATATTTATTTTCGACAGTTAAAGAGCTTGTAGGGAAATGCCTTGCTGCGAAATTGATATATGTATGCCGCTTCACTAACAGTATAACAATATATATGCCTTTATCTGAATCCCATATTATCTTTATTGGTCTACGAATTCGCTCGGCGGTCATCTAAGTTTGGACGTTAAATGTACTCCATTCTTAAAAGAGTTTATTTGAGCCCGATATTCTCATAGGGATTTGGGGAGTGGGAAGGCCCCCAGGGTGGTGTGAACCCCCAGAAATGTGGCCCTGAATGTAGGTATGAATTTCGTGCTCTACTCCCAAATGCCTTTTAGTTGAGTCCCATATTGCCATGATTGGTAAATACGTATGTCCGATTTATCGATCTTTTCGGAGTTGAGGTGGTCCCCTAGACACTTAGCCTGAGAAAGAATATCAGCATCGTGGTCTACTTTAATATACCATACCATTTATTGCAACCCTATATTGTCATTGGTTTAAGGGGAGTTTATGGGATTAGAAGTCATCCTAACACTTGGCTACAAAATTGGTTATCAAATTCGTTTTCTAATCCCAAATACCTTTTATTTTATTTTATTTATTGTTTGCGATGGTTCATAAATTTGTACTCCTTGTGGGGTGTATAGGGGAAGGGACGGTGCCCCAAATACATGGTGCGAAATTTGGATATCGGATTCGTATTCTACTCCCAAATACCCTTATTTAAGCCCCATATTGCGATGGTCAGTAAATAATTGCTGTTTGTTTTGGCGAAGGGGTAGACCCCCAGAAAATTAGTAGCGGAAGTGTCCAATTCATTTGAGCCCCACACTGACCTGTTCGGTAAATATGTCCGATTTAGGTGTGTTTTGGAAAGTGGGGTAGTCCCTCAAACACTTATCCATGGAAATAAATCAGCATCGTTCTCTACTCTCAAATATTATTTTTTATTTCAACCCCATATTGCCATTGGCCTCAAAATTGGATATCAAATACGTTCTCTAATCTCCGGTCCGGTCCGGTTTGGGGTATGGGCCCTAAAAACTATTAATATGGAGCTCCACTCTCTTTAAGACCTAAATTGTCAAGGCGAGCAAATACATCCTAGTTGGGGGTTGTTATGATGGTGGGACAGTTGGTTCCGAATAATGACAGATTCGTGGTCTTTATCCCCCAATTAACTCTCGGTTTAGGGGATGGGGCGGCTACTCAGTGACTTGGCTCTGAAAATATCTATCAGATTCGTGTTCTACTCCATAGACACTTTTTCCCGATCATTGATATCAGATTCGTGATTTATTCCCAAAGACCTTCCACTTGCGACTCATATTGGTCGTAAATTTGACCTGTTTGGGGATTTTTTGGGAAGGGGCGCCCCCAAACACTCGGTCGTACATTTGGATATCAGATTCGCATTCTACACTCAAATACATTTTATTTGCGACCCATATTCCCAAGGTCAGTATATAAGTCCTGTTTGGGGGTGTTTTGGGGAAGGGGTGGACCCACAGAAACGTGGTCCTACATTTGGATATAAGATTCGTATTCTACTCGCAAATACCTTTCATTTGAGTCCCATATTACCATGGTCGGTAAATATGTCCGATTTAGGGGTGTTTTGTGGTTGGGGTAGTCCCCAAACACTTGCTCCGACAATTGGATATCAGATAAGTTCTATAATCTTAAATACCTTTCATTTGAGTCCCATATTGTCGTGATTGGTCTTTATATGTATTTTGTAGGTTTTGGGGTGGGGCGGCCCCCTAGGTAACCTATCCGAAATTTATATACCAATTTTTTGTTTTTAGGTTGCTATAAGACGGCACACAAAATTTCGCTTAAATCGCAACACCCATCTCCGAGATCTGGCGTTTTTGAAATTTAGGGTAAGGAGGAGGGTCCGCCCCCTTTCACCACGGGATTATTAGCACCATCTGTACAAATTTCAAGAAAATCGGTTCAGTTTTTGAGTCTATACGGAACACACAAACAAACACAAATAGATCTTTATATATAAGAAGAAGTTGGGAGGCCACCGTGGCGCAGTGGTTAGCATGTACGCCTATGACGTCGAACGCCTTTTGAACCCAGGCGTTCGACGTCATAGGCGTAAACATCAAAAAAGTACTCAGCGGTGGTTATCCTCTTACGAATACTGGCAACATTTGTAAGATATGCGGCCATGTTAAAACTTTTCCACCAAGTGTTGTCGCTATGCGGCACACCGTTCGAACTCGGTATAAAACCCATATCATTGAGCTTAAACTTTAATCGGACTGCACTCATTGGGAAAAGTATCCCCTGTTTCTTAATGGAATGTTCATGGGAAATTCGGTAGTATTTAGTATGATGTTATAAAATCCTCTATACTTCTACACCAGCTTGTTTGTCTACATATACATACCCTTCTCTTCTACCTAACTTCCTACTACCAGGATAGCGTACCTATAGTACTCATCATCATTTCGTGTTTTGTCTGTAATTTCCTTACTTATTTAATTTTTGTTTTTAATGCAAACAATCCTCAGTGATCCTAACTCTTGTTCAAACTTATCTTAGTGTTGCCCAAGAAAGAATGTTAATACTAATAATAATAATAAGAAAGATTATTTTCAACATCTAAACAAACAAAAAACATCATTAAATAGAGATACATGCTTCCCTTATTAAGAACATAAATTATAAAGCTTCACAGAAATCCTTTTAAATTATAGCTTTCTTTATGTTCCATGAAGTAGGATACGAGAACAATAGATTCCATCTAAATGGCCAGTCATTCATGTATTGGCAACAAATTAACAATGGTCACGTTAATGGAATGGGGGCCATTATACACACCCACCCCATTGGGGGGAAACAGAGTTGGAAATAATCCTTGTTTCTCATAAAGACAACACAAGTGGAAAGCAAAAGATAATTATACTAATCATCATTCTCCATTGCAATCGACCAACATCTGTAGACGGGCAAAGACAACAACAAAGTTTTTCCCCCTTCCTATTGAGACTCGTTCTTGGGCCACAAAGCAGTGACATTTCCTAATGCAAGAATAGAAACTACAACACTCCAGAGTTCAGTTTTTAATCAAGTTATGTAAAAGTTTATCTGGTGCTAGAAATCAGCCATTAAAACTGCTTTACTTTGTTTACTGTCCTCTTCAGCCATCACCCCAGACAAACAATACGAACGTGTTGCTACCTCCCCTCCACCTACATACATTGCAATACCAAGAAATTGTCTTTCTTGAACTTTCATACTTTGTGCTTAGAAGATTTCTACCATCTGTTAGTACGGCGCAGTTAGACTTTTCATTGGAGAAAAAGACGAGGGCGGATACATCTGTAAGGAATTGATACAAGGAGATGCCGAACTCAGTCAGTCGTGACTTAGGATACTACTTTCGTGGGTAACACGTTTGTAACACCTAGAAATATCCAATTGCGACCAATAAAGTATTGGGTTGCCCAAAGAGTAATTGCTGTCACTGCAACCCAATATTTATATTCTCCAACGTCTTGACGACGTCTTGAGTCGGTCTAGCCATATCCATCCGTCCGTCCGTGTGTCTGTGGGAATCACGATAGCGCTGAACGAATGAAGATATCGGCTTGACATTTTTCACAGATACTTCAAATCAGGCCATATTTGGATTAAGTTCGCATAAATGGTCCTTCGATTTGACTTCTTGACGCCATGGAAGCCGCAGGTGATAAAGAAAGTTTAATCAAGGTATAGATTTATATGGGAGTGAGTTGTATCAGTATGTTGGAGGTCAGCCAAGTCGCTTAAGAAGAAGAAGAAGTATAATCGATAGATCGGTTAATATGGGAATCTAACGGAACCAGGACCGCTCCACTGCGATTTCTCCAATCTCGATTTCCTTTTATGTGTGCCCTATGTTGCGGTGTAGCGTCGTTTTGCCCAAAACGACAAATGTCATATCGCCCAAACGATGGCAATTTTAGTTATTTTTACACACTTTTGGGCGATATGACTGTCTTTTGGGCACTATGACATTTTGAAAACACTAGGTCTCATATAAAGTCTGGGGAAGGTAATCGTACAGTTTTGATTTGCAACTTAGTTATAAAGTACAAATTAAGTGATATATTTTAATTTTAACAAATTGAAAGCAGCAAAGAAAATTATAGAGATAAAATTAATAAAGGTTTGTAAATTGTATAAAATAACTAAATAGCAGATTTTAAGCACATATGCTTTTTCGCATTTTAACAATTGGTATCAACAAAGAGGTTTTATTAAATAAATAAATTTGCTCAAAATTTTGTTTAACTTATTGGGTTGCCCAAAAAGTAATTGCGGATTTTTCATATAGTCGGCGTTGACAAATTTTTTCACAGCTTGTGACTCTGTAATTGCTTTCTTTCTTCTGCCAGTTATCAGCTGTTACTTTTAGCTTGCTTTAGAAAAAAAGTATAAAAAAAGTATATTTGATTAAAGTTCATTCTAAGTTTTATTAAAAATGCATTTACTTTCTTTTAAAAAATCCGCAATTACTTTTTGGGCAACCCAATATATATCAAAGCAAATTTGACAATTGAAAAAAATATATATATATTAAAGTTGATAAGAAATGGTTAAACTGATTAGAGTTGTTTAGAAAGAAAAAGATTGAATATGTTAAAAAGATTAAAAATATATGACATATTACCCAACCAAACAAAATATTATTTAAGTCAATTTGGATCATATGGCACATTTTTATACCCACCACCGAAGGATGGGGGTTTATTAATTTTTTCATTCCGTTTGCAAGACATTTTAATATCCATTTCCGATCCTATAAAGTGTATATATTCTTAATCAGCGTAAAAATCTAAGACGATCTAGCCATGTCCGTCCGTTCGACTTTCAGTTGAAATCACGCTACAATCTTTAAAAATAGAGATATTGAGCTGAAACTTTGCACAGACTCTTTTTTGTCCATAAGCAGGTTAAGTTTGAAGATGGGCTATATCGGACTATATCTTCATATAGCCCCCATATTGACCGATCTCTCGATTTAAGGGTTTGGGCCCATAAAAGGCGCATTTATAGTCCGATGTCGCCAAAATTGGACACAGTGAGTTATGTTAGGTCCTTCGACATCTTTCTTCAATTTGGCCCGAATCGGTGCAGATATGGCCATAGCTGCCATATAGATAGATCTCTCGATTTAAGGTTTTGGGGCCATAAAAGGCGCACTTATTGTCCGATGTCACCGAAATTTGGAACAGTGAGTTGTGTTGGGCCCAACGACATTCATCTGCAATTTGGCTCAGATCAATCCAGATTTGCATATAGCTGCCGTATAGACCAATCTCTCGATTTAAGGTTTTGGGGCCATAAAAGGTGCACTTATTGTCTGATTTGGCCGAAGTTTGGGACAGTGAGTTAACATAAGCTCCTCGATATACTTCTTCAATATGGTACAGATCGGTCCAGATTTGCATATAGCTGCCATATAGACCGATCTCTCGATTTAAGGTTTTGAGCCCATAAAAGGCGTATTTATTGGCCGTTGTAGCCGAAATTTGGGACAGTGAGTTGTGTTAGGTCCTTCGACATCCTTCTTCAATTTGGCCCAGATCGGTCCAGATTTGGATATAGCTGCCATATAGACCGATCTCTCGATTTAAGGTTTTGAGGCCATAAAAGGCGCACTTATTGTCCGATTTGGCCGAAGTTTGGGACAGTGAGTTAACATAAGCTCCTCGATATACTTCTTCAATATGGTACAGATCGGTCCAGATTTGCATATAGCTGCCATATAGACCGATCTCTCGATTTAAGGTTTTGAGCCCATAAAAGGCGCATTTATTGGCCGTTGTAGCCGAAATTTGGGACAGTGAGTTGTGTTAGGTCCTTCGACATCCTTCTTCAATTTGGCCCAGATCGGTCCAGATTTGGATATAGCTGCCATATAGACCGATCTCTCGATTTAAGGTTTTGAGGCCATAAAAGGCGCACTTATTGTCCGATTTGGCCGAAGTTTGGGACAGTGAGTTAAAATAAGCCCCTCGATATATTTCTTCAATATGGTACAGATCGGTCCAGATTTGCATATAGCTGCCATATAGACCGATCTCTCGATTTAAGGTTTTGAGCCCATAAAAGGCGCATTTATTGGCCGTTGTAGCCGAAATTTGGGACAGTGAGTTGTGTTAGGTCCTTCGACATCCTTCTTCAATTTGGCCCAGATCGGTCCAGATTTGGATATAGCTGCCATATAGACCGATCTCTCGATTTAAGGTTTTGAGGCCATAAAAGGCGCACTTATTGTCCGATTTGGCCGATGTTTGGGACAGTGAGTTAAAATAAGCCCCTCGATATATTTCTTCAATATGGTACAGATCGGTCCAGATTTGCATATAGCTGCCATATAGACCGATCTCTCGATTTAAGGTTTTGAGGCCATAAAAGGCGCATTTATTGGCCGTTGTAGCCGAAATTTGGGACAGTGAGTTGTGTTAGGTCCTTCGACATCCTTCTTCAATTTGGCCCAGATCGGTCCAGATTTGGATATAGCTGCCATATAGACCGATCTCTCGATTTAAGGTTTTGAGGCCATAAAAGGCGCACTTATTGTCCGATTTGGCCGATGTTTGGGACAGTGAGTTAAAATAAGCCCCTCGATATATTTCTTCAATATGGTACAGATCGGTCCAGATTTGCATATAGCTGCCATATAGACCGATCTCTCGATTTAAGGTTTTGAGGCCATAAAAGGCGCACTTATTGTGCAATTTTTCCGAAATTTGGGACAGTGAGTTGTGTAAGGGTCTTCCACATTTTTCCGCAATTTGGCCCAAATCAGTCGAGATTTGGATATAGCTGTCATATAGACCGATATCTCGATTTTAAGTCTTGGCCCCCTAAAAGGCGCAGTTATAAACCGATTTCACTGAAATTTGAAATAGTGAATTATGTTAGGCTTTTCGATCGGTTTATTCTTAGATATACCTACTAAGAAGATCAATATTTTGTTATACACAATTGAACAATGACTTGTACTTATTAGTATTTGGTCCAAATCGGAACATATTTCGATATAGCTGCTATGGGGCATAAGGTATGCATTTTTCCCCGGATTTTCATGAAAGGTGGTTTACATATATACACGAGGTGGTGGGTATATAAAGTTCGGCCCGGCCGAACTTAACGCCTTTTTACTTGTTTTTTTATGTATTTTCTAAAAAAATCCATAAATTAGATAACAGAAAATCTTGAAGCCGGCCAAAGGCCGTTTAATTCCTCCTATTTAGAATGCAAAAGGCATTTTTATTTACAAAAAAAAAATTTTTGAAAAATTTTACTTTTAGACCCACGAGGGAGAAGAAAATCTTCAGCCCGCCCGAAGGTCTGTTAATTTCCCCCTCTTTGGAATGCAAAGGTCATGTTTTGTTTAGAATAAATTTTAACCAACTCCTTCGGCCGGGCTTAAAATTGTCTTCTCTCCCATAGATCCAACACTAAAATAAAGTAAAATTTTTTCTAACTAAAAATTTTCTGTGCATTCAAAAGAGGGGAAAATTAACAGACCTTCAGCCGGGCTTAGCATTTTCTCCCCTCTCATAGGTCCAACAGGAAAGCAAAGTCAACATTTTTTTTTAAACTAAAAATAATTTTTGCATTCTAAAGTAGGAGAAATATACCGCCTTTTGGCCGGGTTTAAAATTTTCTCCTCTATCATAGGTCCTATAGTAAACTTAAGTCAAAAATGTTCTTCATAAAAATGCTTTTTGCAGACTAATTAGGGAATTCCCTTGATATTTTTTGCATGTTATGATATTTTCTCGATTTGGGTATTATGGCATAAATAAATTGGGTTTCGTGACACAGTTGTTTTTGAATATTATGACATATTGGAATCTTAAAATGTCACAATATCCAAATCTAAAATTTGGATTTTGCGACATTCGTTTGGGCTTTCTGTCATTACAAAAAATCGTTTTTGGGCTTTGTGATATCTTTTTGGTGATATGACATTTGTCGTTTTGGTCAAAATGACGATACGCCCTATATTGTCAGTCTTGATTGGAGGTTTTTTGACCAAGGGGCGGTACTTCAGTCATTTCGTCCCTAATGTCGAACTCAAACTCTTTCTCTACTCTCAAATACCTAACTTTTGAGCCCCATATTAACGTGTTCAGTAAATAAGTCCTGTTTGAGGTACTTTGGGGTGGGGTGGATCAACGGACGCCTAGTCCTGAAAGTGAATAGAAGATGAGTACTCTACTTCCAAATTTCTTAATTTGAGCCCTGTATTACTATGGTGGGTAAATATGTCCGAATTGGGGTACTCTGGGAGTGGGGCATTAACATTCAGCTAATCATACTGTACATCATTAAATTCTGCAATCAATTTTCAGAGAAAATAATTCAGACCATAAAGACAAGTTGCCCAATGCTGCAGCACGTTCTCGCACTTTAAGTACAAAATTTACGCGTAGAATTGTATAGAAAACCAGCAACGCATCCTTAAATAGGTTGAAGCAAGACTGTGTTGAAATTTTCTTGGAGCTTGTCCAAGCCTGACACATGGTTATTTAAATGCGTTGGTTTGGTGTCAGAACACCATTACTTTTCATTGCTACTCCCCTTTCCTTTATGTGCTCTCATCTCACTGCACTGAAATTGTCCTTAAGTGTTGGTATATACTTCGTTTGTTCCGCCTCCGCTATCATCACAGTCATCGTCACCAACGGACACAAAACACTGCGAGTCAGATGTCACAAATTGATTTCGCAGGATAACGTTTGTCGAGATTGTTTTTCCTGCCACTCGAGTTTATTAATATATTTGAATTTTTTTTTTCATAGTTTGGCATTTAATAGCTTCTCACGCCCTTGCTGCCGCTGTCCTTATGTATGAATTGGAATAATTTATGCGTTTTTATTTTGCATTTAAGTGACTTCGTTCAACAAGGATTTGAAAGCAGATGCATGATGGCGTCAGTTGTCACAACTTCCTTGCCGAGTGGAAAGATTCGGCAAATAAAGTGGCAATTTTACGCTGAAGACAATTGCTTTAAGTTCCACTGCGATTTAGCATAAATTGCTCGCTTTCTATCACCCAAACATCAGAAATTGTTGAATTATTAATGATAAATGTTGGTACATTGTAGAAGATTGGCTCTATCTAGAGGAACACCGCAAAAAAAAAGGGATATTCTACTACATATCATATCATATTAGAGGCCACCATGGCGCAGGGGTACGGGTTTCTGACCATGACGCCATGGGCGGAAACCCAGATTCATGGGTTAGGATCCGGGTTGCGGAGTTGACTCCGACTCCCGTAGAATGAGTGTATTCAAATGTCGCCATTTGGTTTGAAACACCCCAAAATGCTTATCTGTGACCTTACGAAGTGCATAGACGCAAAAAATAATTCGTTTGGCATAAAGGAAATTTTCGCCAAGTAAACTTTTTTTCTGAAAAACGTTGGACTTTGTTTGCGATAAAAATACATCTTTTTGCGATAAATTCTTGCAAGAATTTGTGACAAATATAAAGTTTTTATTCTTGATATATAGAACAAGTTATTCGGGATTTTTTGTTATTTATTGTCAAATTGAAAACGACGCCAAGTTCAATTTAATGTTGTAACACTATTCAAACTCGAACTTTAGCTAATAATAAGCAGATCTCAGTTTATTTGGATTTATTTCACTGCTATGATAAACAATTATATTAAAAGCCTTCCATTTTCGCACAACTTTATTATGGTTTTGTATTATGATCTGCTAAAATCGTTATGCCAATTCAGTTTCTGCCTTCATTGCGAACGGTCGTGTGTAAAGATTCATTTGAACAAAACATTTAAATATTTACGAATTAAATATAAAATTATCAATTATAAATGTCAAGTTGTGGTAAATTAGAGGAGTATGAGAATGGCTACAATGCAAGAAATAATCTGTGCCCAATGTGATGTGGCAATTAAAAGTAAATTCATGAAATGCTGTGTGTGTACTTCATCTTTTCACTTCTCACTATGTTGCTCAATCCAACAATCAAGTTACAACGGTATGAGTGCTGAAAAAAAGCTGCTTGGAAATGCCACAAATGCAGAGATCATATTATTGTCTCCGATTCTCCCAACCAAAAGCAAAAATGAAATGTAGACGATGATGATGACGTTTTTGAAGACAACAACAAAAGGTTCAAAGATCAAGGCATCGAAAATCGATGCTCAACAACACAAACACAAAATCAGAAATATCACAAGTAAATAACGCCATACAAGTAATAATGCAAAACATGTCCCAAATGTCTACACAACTAATGT
Source organism: Stomoxys calcitrans (assembly GCF_963082655.1). NCBI lineage: Eukaryota > Metazoa > Arthropoda > Insecta > Diptera > Muscidae > Stomoxys > Stomoxys calcitrans. The sequence continues at coordinate 151,359,632 of NC_081552.1, forward strand.
CAATAAACTCCCAATTGCAAAACCAACAATCCACCTTAACACAAATAAATGATAATTTCTCAAATCTTACTAACCAAGTGAGTGAGTTACAAAAACAAAATCAAGAAAAAGAGATAAAAATAAATGAAATGGAGCATAAAATAAACCGCCTAGAGCAAAAAATGATAGAAAGAAATATAGAAATAAACAACTTAAATGATCTCAATATGAGTGCAGCCGATGTGTTAGAAAAAGTAGTAACAAACCTTAATGTGCAACTCTCAGAAGCTGATGTTGATAATGCATATCACATTAAAACCAAAAACAAAGTGGTCGAAGAATTAACATCTCTCCAAAAGAAGAGAGAAATAATGGGCAAAATAGAGAGACACAGAATAGAAGCTACAGGCATAAACAGAGATGATGGAATGGAGAAGTATAAGTATGTGTATATTAACGACCAGCTGACAGCACATAAACGTCATCTGCTGTGGCTGACCAAAACAAGGGCCAAAGATGCCAATTGGAAATTTGTATGGGTGCGAAATGGGGAAATATGCGTGCGGAAAATAGAAAAATCTCCTATCATCTATATAAATACCGAAAGTGATATAGACCTAATCTGTTAAATGAATACAGAGTAGAAAAAAAAAGATAAATTTAAAGCGTATAAACAGAGAAAGCTAATATTCAAAAAGAAAATAAATTCAAAAATTATATGAAAACTTTAATTAAGTGTAAATAGCCATTGCTATAAAAAAAATTTACAAAATGAGCGAAATAATTAATCATGAACTATACAACTATAATGAATTAAATAAAAGTTTTTTAAACTATCCTTTTACATATATATACATATAAGAAAAAATTTCGCAGTATTTCTGGGAAATGCATTAGATATTTTGAAGTCAATCGATGCTATAATATTCGTGGAATCGAACATAACTGATGAAGAAAATGGATTCTACACTATACCCAACTTCAATAGTATTTTTCTTAATAGGAAAGGAAACGGTGGCGGTATTGCGATTTTTATAAAGGAGCACATTTATTACACAATAAAAGACTTAAATACTACAAACTGTGAATCAATTCAAATTAACTTGTCTGTTGGCAAAAATAACCTTATATTGTTACCTGTATACAGACCACCATGAACTAATATCAATCTATTCATTGAAGAACTGGAACAAACCAAAGCAATAATAGTAATAGGCGATATGAATGTAAACATATCAACATAAAAAGAAAGATCAACAAGAAACTATGTAGATATGATGTCTGCTAACGGGCTAGAATGTATGGTGAATGAGATTACGAGAGAAGAAGTGCAAAAAAATAAAGGCACCTGCATTGATCATATTTTTGTACGCAAAAACAAAACAATAACAACCGCTCTCGCTATTGTAATTCAAACTACCATTTCTGAACACTACTCTTTGTTTGGCTGTGTAGGAGATGCAAACAATCAAAACAAAACAAAAAATAATGACTGCTTTGCTATCCAGGGTACGGAACTAAAACACTCACCATGTGCCAAAATTAGTTCTAAAAACGTAAATGAAATGATAAGAAAAACCAGGTGGAATGAAGTTGTTAATCAAAACAAAAATTGTATGGAAAATTTTGAAAATTTGTACAAGAAATTTACAGAAATATACAGAAAGTCAATCCAAAACCGAAATGTGAAAAAAAGAAATGATTTTCCTTGGCTTAATGAGTAATTACTAAAGTACTGTGATATGAGGAGTCGGCTGTATAAAAGATACAAAAAAAAAATAAAAATAATAGAGACATTGAACGAGATTATAAAACCTGTAATAACAAACTAAATCAAATAATAAATAATGCTAGAAACGAATATCGGAGAAAAGAATTCATAAAAAACCGACATAACATCCGCGGAACTTGGTCATTAATCAATGAAATTACTGGCAAAGAAATGAAAATGTGGATGAAATAATAAAAAAAAACTTTAAAAATGAAAATCTTAAACAAGTAACTGAAAATTTTGCTATCAAGTTCAAAGAAAGCGTTGTGAATATTTTACATGACTGTGACATCAAAACCTGGTCTAGCAGAGAAACTAGGATACCAAACTCAATTTATATTGAACCAACAACGGAATTGGAAATATTGAACATACTTAGCAAACTAAACATAAAAAAAGGTGCAGGAGCCGATGGAATCAGACAAAAAGACCTAAAAGTAAACTCCAAACTTTTAGCTCCTGCAATAACCAACATCGTAAATGCAAGCATAGCAGAGTGTTCAGTGCCAAAAATGTTAAAAACTGCCCTTATTAGACCAATATACAAAAATGGAATTAAAAACGATTATAATAATTATCGACCAATTTCTAATTTACCCGCAATAGAAAAAATATTGGAAGAAATTATAGTAAGAAGGATTAGAGGATTTCTTACTAAATATAAAATTATAAATAAACGTCAATACGGATTCCAGAAAGGTAAAACATAAACCAATTACTTGGTCATTTCTCAACGCACATGAACAAATGTCTAGATAAAAGAATGCATTGCTTAGTTGTTTTTATTGACTTCAGCAAAGCGTTTGACACACTATGCCATAAAAATATCATACGAATTCTTGAGAGAAATGGAATTCGAGGACAGTGTCTGGAATGGATAAAAGATTACCTGGATTGCAGAACCTATAAAGTAAAAGTTGAAAATAGCTTAAGCCAAGAGGTGTGCTTAACGTATGGGGTTCCCCAGGGATCAAAACTGGGACCTATATTGTTCCTGATATACGCCAATGAAATGCTGAAGCAACTGAATTCCAGCGAGACTTTCGCCTATGCCGATGACACTGCCATTGTAGTGGCTCATGAGAAGCTTGAATCAGCAGTTAAAGTTAAATGTCATATCTAGATGGTGCCATGACAATGGACTGGTTATTAATGCAGTGAAAACTAAACTGATGCACATTAAATTACCCAGTGTGCCAAGCTGTGTGATAAATATAAAATTTCATAACTATGATTGCCTGCACAAAAACAAGTCAACTTCAGAGCTCCTCGATGACAAATGTGATACTCTCATAGAATCTGTTAACACGTACAAGTACCTGGGAGTCATGGTAGACAGTAATTTCAGCTGGAAAATACACATTCAAAATTTAAACAAGAAGTTACGCAGTGCTGGCTATGCCATTTTCCATCTTGGCAACTATGCTCCCCTAGATGTGACAAAACAAGCCTATTTTTCACTTGCTGAATCATACATCCGTCATGGAATCACTGCTTTTGGAAATACATCGCACTTCAAAATAATGCAGAAAACACAAAACAGGCTACTTAAAATATTAATAAAAAGCAAACCGCAGATTAACTTGCGAAACGCCAACCCTCATAACTCCATCAATCAAATATATACACACAATGTCGAAAACCACAATATTAAAGAATTCGCAAAAACACATAACATCTTGACTGTAAAAAATATATACAAAACCACCATAATAAATGAATTCTACGACGACTCATCCCTATTGCCAATAAATTATCAATACAACACAAGAAGACGCGCAGAAGGAAGATACAATATACCCAGATTCAACAATAAATATGGGAAAAATACAATAGATATACAATTGCCTTCTGTATTAAATGCGATACAGCCTAATGTCCTCTGTTTACAAAATAGATTTAAAGGGAAAAATGAAATTAAGAAATTCTTTATTAACTCGCAATGAAGCGAGTAAACTAAATTGTTTAAATTCCTTTGTAAAAGATTACCTTATAATACTTTGTTATCCATTGTTATCTAATCTGTAATGTTTAATTATGTATTTAATTTAGTACTACGAATTTTGCGAATATCCTTGCTAACAAGCCTTAGGCTTCGCGAATCACAAATTGTAATGAATTCTCATCTAAATAAAAATTATTTACATCCCATAAAAAAAAATAATTAAATAAAAAAACGGATAATTGTTTGCTGTTCGGCAATAATGATTCTTCAATATTTTAGCAGATATTGTAGTTGAAACAGCATATTTTGTAAATTAAAATAGCACAACCAATGTTTGCTAAAACAATAGCCTTACGTTCACTAACGTAGCGGTCGTGTTTGCTTTCTCACTTTCTGCAGACAAAAACGGTTGTTATAGCAAACTTTTTTGCTATTTTGAATAACAAATTTCATTGAGTGTACTTTCTAAATTGTACACTCAATTGTACACTCAATATACACTTTGAATTGTAGAACGATTCAAAATGTATATACTATATCGAATATCGATATTTTCTATGGCTGAAGGTATAAAAACAAAAACATCATACAAAAAACAACTACTCCCGTCAAGGGACAAGGCCTGACCGTTTGGGTGTGCTAGTGTTCAGATAACATCTAAAATTAACTTCAATTTATTGGCATTCGACTGCAATCCATGACAAACCTTTTGGTTTTACTTTTTGTGTCCCTTGGCAAGCAAAATACATTTAGAATTGTCTTAAGCTGGTGTTGTTGCACACTGTCAGGACAGAGATTTTTTTTTACGAAAACAGTAGCCCAATTTTCAAAATGAAATGCAACAACTTTTCGGCCGTGGCCCTTTGGCGTTGTTTCAAAAAACTTTTTGGCAACCAATGCGGATATGTTTTGTCGTCGAAAGACAACCAGGAAGCGGTCGATGGAGGTGGGTGGTTAGCACAAAAGCTGCCACTCTGAATAAAGAACAAAAGCCTGCAAACTGAATGTATGTATGCGCATAAGTGATAGGTTAGACATTTATTTGATATTTTCAACCAGTCGATTAAGATGTTGAATTGTTATATAAATTGTTGAAAATATACTGGGTGATTCTTTTTAACTATTACTTTTTTTTGCCCTTTAGGGCGAGATCATTAAATTTTACAATTTTTGTTTGTTTCTCTTTCGAGACGAGCTGAATGATCGAAGATGATTTAAACAGTTCACGCACATTTCGTGTTTTGTTTCACTGTCAAACATCCTCAGTTTGGTCTATAATTTTTTTCAATTTTATGTGTTTCTTTATGAAAAACTTTCCTATAGCACTTAAAAATTTCCCTTTATAAATATATTGAAGCTAAAAGCAAAAATTTGGTATCCAAATTTGAGGTGGGATGCCTACTAGAGCTGGCAAAATATTGAAGGCACTATCGATATTTAATTTTTTGACGGAATATCGATTGATATTTTACCGATAGATACTATTGCAAAAGTTAAATTTTTACGAAACTAAACGCAAATAAGCAATTCCACACTTATTGTATTCTTTAAGATACATTGCGCCTATAGAGGGCGCAATTTTCATCCGATTAGACAAACATTTTGTACAATGATTTCTCTCATGACTCCCAACTGACTTTCTTAACCCCGGGGTATATTTAGTCTGTGCATTGATCTTTAATAAATTAATCTCCTGATTTTTACTTCTCATTTTCGTTTGAAATACAGGTGTTGGGAAATTAACGATAGTTTCGATAATATCGATATTTATTACTAAAACTATCCAAAATATCGAATGTTGCGATTATCGATAGTTTGCCAGCTCTAATGCCTACGGGGACCGCCCCACCCACAAAGGCCGCCAAATTGATATAGAACCCAATCATATCAATATGGGACTCAAATGAAAGACATTTGAGAGCTGTAAACGAATCTGATATTCAAACGTGTTAGGGGGGCCGCTCCTCCCTCAAAATACCCCTCAAATAGGACATATTTACCGACCATGGCAATACGGGGTCAAATGAAAGCTATTTGGGAGTAGAGCACTAAGATGATACCCACATTCGTTAAAAATTTATTAAAAAAGTGATACTACAATAAGAGAAATGGATCGCTTTCTTCAAAGAGGTATAATGTTTACTTTTGAAGTTGTTATGAAGTATTATGACATTGTACTGAATTTAAGCTAAACGTAGAGGCTCCCTCACACTCAGTGTAGAGCTGGCAAACTATCGATAATCGCAACATTCAATAGTTTTAATAATAAATATCGATACTGTCGTTAATTTCCCATCACCTATATAACAAACGAAAATGAGAAGTAAACAGGAGATCAATTTATATAGAAGCGATATCAATGCACAGACCAAATAAAATCAAGGTTAATAAAGTGAGTTGGAAGTCATGAGAGAAATCATTGTACAATCTGTCAGTCTACGCGGACGAAAATTGCGCACTCTATAGGTGCAATGTATCTTAAAGGATACATTCAGCGTCGGATTGCTTATATTTTTTTACTTTTGCAAAAAATTCAACTTTTTGCGATAGTATCCATCGGAAAAATATCGATCGATATTAAGTGAAAAAAAATTTAATATCGATAGCGCTCTAACGATCGATATTTTGACAGCTCTAACTCCGTGTTTCGAATGCTGAAAGACAGGCCTGCGATTGCAGTACCACGGATTCGGAGAAAGATTTGGCGACCAAGAGGTGAACTCAAAGTGAATTAACTGCGAAAAAGGAGTACAAAACCAGCGAAAATACTTCAAACATGCACGGTCGTCTGAGGGAATACCACTCTGGCTTGGAAATGCATGTCCCAGATTCCAGCACTCCAGCTATTTCGGCGGATACCGACAACATGTCATTGACATGAACCATATTCGGTTCGGATATCGATGGCCTCAATAAAACTCCCTTTTTCCAAATTACAGCGTCATCGGATAGTAAATGCGCCTGTTATGGGCTTAAGACCCTAAAAAGGCAGATCGGTCTATATGGCAACTATATCCAAGTAAAGTACAATTTAGACCATAATAAAACTCACTGATCCAAACTTCAGCGAAATCATTGAATAAATGCGGCTTTTATGGGCTTAAGACCTAAAGTGAAGAGAATGGTCAATATGGCCCGATATGAATCCTATTCAGATTCCAAATCAGTAAATCGGTCTATATGGCAACTTTATCCAAATATGGTTCGATCTGCACCATATTTAGTTAGCATACTGGGCACTTGATAGAACTCGCTGTGTCAAATTTCAGCAATATTGCATAACAAATGCGGCAAATCGGCAGATCGGTCTATATGGCAGCTATATCTAAATATAGTCCGATATATTCCATTCAAGAACTTAACCCGCGCATAGAAAACATGCCGGTATGTGACAAATTTCAGCGAAATATCTAAATTTTTGAAGTCTGTAGAGTGATTACAACAGACGGACATACACACGGACACCGCTTAGTCGTCTTAGAATTTTACGACGATCAGAAATGTATATGTACATTAGAAATGGATCAGATATGGATATTTCTATGTGTTGAAAACGGAATGACTAAATGAATATACCCTCTATCCTATAGTGGTGGTTATAAAAAGGATTTAAATACCAACCTACAACAAAACAAATATGTATAATATTTAGAGCTGGTAAAATATCGATGGCACTATCGATATTTTATTTTTTGTCTGAATATCGATTTTTCTCATTCCTATCGATACTATTGGCAGAGTTCAATATTTTTTGCAAAACTTAACAAAAATAAGCGATGTGACACTGAATGTAGCCTATAAGATACATTTCGCCTATAGAGGGCGCAATTCTCATCCGATTAAGCTAAAATTGTGTACGATGATTTCTCTCAATATTTTTTGCAAAACTTAACAAATATAAGCGATGCGACGCTGAATGTTCCCTATAAGATACATTTCGCCTATAGAGGTAGCAATTCTCATCCGATTGAGTTAAAATTGTGTACGATGATTCCTCTCATCTCTTTCAACTGACTTCATTGAATATGGTTTTATTCGGTCTGCGCATTGATATTGCTTCTATTTAAATCAATCTCCTGACATTTACTTGTTATTTTCGTTAGAAATATGGTTCATGGCAAATTAACGATAGTATCGATATTTATTATTAAAAATATCAAAAATATCGAAAGTTGCTATTATCGATAGTTTGCCTGATCTTATATTATTGTGGACGGACGGTCTATCGTAGACTATCGATAGTACTATCGTCAACTTTCGATGTTTGTAAAATTACTATCATCGACTATCAATGGCGCCGACTGTCGATAGTTCACCACCTCCAATTGGCAGTAGAGCTCTTATTTGATATAATCACATTCCGGGCGAAATGTCTTAGGGGCAATCCCAAAACACCCAAGAAGGACTTATTTATCTATGAGGAGTGAAAGAAGGCGCAGCAGGGCGGACCCAGTTCAACTAGTTATTGGACAATTAATGTTACTTAGGGAAAAGTAGCATGACTATTCTCAGCTCAATGTAATAGTGTTCAACTTCGAGAATCTGTGGGACTAGCATACTGAACGCTCAATGCGTCGGAATCAATAGCATGTTTTCCTCACTCTTTATTGGAAAATTCAACTGTAAGCCCTCTGCCACCATTATACCATTGAAAAAAACCTATGCAAACTGCTAACAGAGGGATAAATAAAATTCGTTTCCAACTTAATATTTAATTGAATTTTTTCGCTATGCACCCTCTTGTTTTTCGTGAGTTATTTCCGCTTCAAACTATGCCATAACTGGCAATGACAATATGACGCCTCCAATATGAATATGGTAGCAGCAAACTGCATATGTTGAGAAAAAAGAAACGAAACGTTTGTGGTAAGTAATGGCATATGCCAAACGACATATGGCGAGCGAAAATATGTGAATGGGTGGAAGCATGCTATTGCTTGAATGTATGAGAGGATTAAAAAATTTTGTGATATTTTTTTGTCCTTTGGGGCGGAATCACTTTTTATTTGAAGTTGTTGGAAAAAATGATTGATTTCGTGGACCAGCGCCGATTTCGCGTTTCTCAACCACATGTGTGTTGTCACCACGGCAGGATTGAAATTTGGATGGGTAGGGTATTTTTAATTCCTCTTTTGCTACATTAAAGAATTTTCTTGTTCATTTTGTGTTAATTTCTTGTGGTAAAATTGAAATGAAATCAATGGACACATTGGACCCAAGTCTTCTCTTGTTTAGTCTTCCTTTTACTAGCCAATGCACTATGCGTCTCAATAAGTCCATGGCACCATCTTGTTGAAATCACATGTCATGCAAGTCACGCTCTTGCATTTTGGCAAAAAAGAGTTGCATATCATCTCACGGTAGCGCTCACCATTCATAGTTTCGTTACAATTCGCATCACCTTTGTAGAAGTATGGTCCAATGATGCCACCAGCCCATAAACTGTGACTTGCAAAAGTCACAGTTTCTTCTGGCTGAATTTCACAGCAAAATCGATAATTCTGCTTATTAACGTACCCATTGAGCCAAAAAATAAGCTTCGTCCATAAAATGGAAGAAGCGGGCGATGATCTTTCTTAACAGAGTTGTTTGTTTGTAAGACGATTCATGGTTAATTTATAGACCAAACTGAAGATGTTTGACAGTGAAACAAAACACGAAACGTGCGTAAGCTTTTTAAACCAGTGTTGCCAACTAAGTCTTACTATCATACGAAAAAAAAAACGTTATTTTATAATTTCGTGAGTTGCGTTTGTTAAATTTTCGCTTTTTGATCTCGTCAAGCTATTATAGGCGAGCAAGGTCGTTCTGGTCTATACGACTGATCGCCGCGGGAACAAGATGGTCATTGGTTATGTAAAGCCGCCAAGAACTCGCCTTGTCGTATTGAGCATCATAGGCACTCAGTATTTAAGCAAGAGCTGTTGCCAAACCGGTCTCTCACTGAGACTCTCCACTCGATGGAGCATTCCACTATCCGCAACTTTGAGCTCTGATCTGTGTGGTGTTCATCGTTGTCACGAGAAGCTTAGCTGGAAGCTAGCGGGGGCGTCCACAATTTGGGGATTGTGGAATGCTCTATGCGGAGTAACTGTAATTGCAGTTGTGGACAATCAGCGGTATCGTTTGGAGAGTCTGAGTAAGAGGAATGCACCGGTTCTTGCTTAAATAATAAGTGCCTATGATGCTCGATATGAAAAGGCGATTTATTGGCGCCTTTGATCGGTCTTATGGACCGGAAAAAGCTTGACTAAAAAAACATTATTTATTAGTGTTTGATTTCAAGCCGGTCCCATTGTGCAATGCTGTAAGGTTTTTTTTTTGTTTGGTTTTTCGCACTCTAAAAACTTTGTTCTTCTCCGATATACTTTTACGCGTTTCTTTCCATCGTTTAATTGTCCTGCTTAATGTAGAAGAACTCAAAGGACTTTAAATAACTCAAGTTGAACTGCAGCTTGCAAAAGAGATGAGAGTGAGGTCACATTGCAGTGTAGCTTTGAAATTCGAAATGAAATGCGATAACTTTTTCCACACTTGCTGCTACAAAGGGTATTGAACAGCGACATCAATGATGCCAACAGCCTCATTCCATTCCATCGGTCATTACCATTCATACTTGTGCAATGGCGGCATAAGTTTCAGCATTGACTAAAGGACGAACCTGCAACTGTGCTCTCAACTTTAATGGCAAAAGTTGTATTTCCTTCTCGTTGCCGAAAAACAGACGGCGTGAGTTTTTCTTTGTCAATTTGTTTCAGTTTGAACTTTTCAGATTACAACATCAATGTCGTTGTTTCTGCCCGTTGCTGGCTTTACTTTTATCGTAGCCCGACAAATTCCTCTGGACAACACATTGGCCTGAGAAAAGACAACATTTTCATATTTAAGGACAAAATGAATACATTTTTTTAGCATTCAAGAAGTTTTATCAATCCACTGACAATTCAGTTTCTCTTCCACCAATCGTGTCTTTCATAGCAAAAAAAATCACGAAATCGATTTAATAAACTTTTTAATTCAGTCTGCTTAAATCATGAAAATATTAACTCCAATCGTCAAGGCAAATTTTGCATTTTATGCAAAAAATTAAACATTATTATTTCCTTCATAAGTTTTTTTTTGTTTCTTCCAGTGGGTGTAATTTGCTTTCTTATAATAAAAAGCCTACACCTACCCTATAAGTACAATGTGGGAACTATAACTAGTTCTGAATAAATTTTGATTCACCTCAGTGGATCTTTTCAGATGGGTTATCAAACAATTCGTATCAAATTTCGAGCAAATATGTTCAAACTGTAATAACTACCGTTGACAAATGACAACATTATTGCAAATTACCAAAAACCCTGACGAACATGTATGTATATGGGAGCTATAACTAAATCTGAACCGATTTCGACGTAACTTCTTAGAAATTGTGGTAGTCGTTGAGGAAAGTGTTGTGCAAAATTTTGGCAAGATTGGTCAATAAATGCGCTTGCAGTCGCTCTAGAAGTAAAGATCGGGCTATATCTTAATCTGAACCGACTTCTATGTGGAGAGTCGAGAAAAAATCCTTCCCAACCGATAAAATCGGTTAACAAATGACTACATTATTGCAATACTAGTCCAAATCGGACGAACATATATATGGAAGCTATATCCATATCTGAACCGATTTTTTCCAGTTTCAATAGGCTTCGTCTCTACGCCTAATCACAGAGTGAATCGGAGTCGATCGGTATACATAGCAATGGGTTTATCTCCCCTCCTTCTGGGTGTTACAAACAAATTCACTAACTTATAATACCATGTACCACAGTGGTGGTGTAGGGTATAAAAAGGAGGACTAAACCTAGATGCGAATAAATCTACAGAAGTCCCGATTTGATGAACTAATATATACGAGGCCGTCCCAAAATCGACCAATATTGGACAAAAAATTTGGACCGATCTGGACTATATACGGCACAGTTGTAGACAGCTCCAATAAAATGCATCGTTCCAATTTCAACCAAATCGGATGAATCAGATCGGTTCCATATAAGTTCACCTACGATTTTTGGTATTTTTGCTCTGGAACACACATTTTTACTCCAATATTTTTAAAATTTGCCAAACAGCAATCAATATTCTAATAAAGCTCCCATCGAATGCAAAAATAGACTTTTTTCGATAAATGGACCTTGATGTTGCCAGTTACGTAAAGTCGGATAGGATGGAGATATTTCCATGATTTATTATGTGCGTTGTAGAAGAAGTGACGCAGAAATAAAGTTCCTTACCGTAATATGTGCTATAAAATGTGACGTTGTACTTGGAATTTAACAGTGGAAATAGCTCTACTCGAAAATTTACTTCTTTCAGTATTTTGGCTGCCACTACCTCATCGATGGCTATGATAGGGCCAGACATAGCTTAAATTGTAGTTGTTTAATTGTGACAAGAGTTAACTGAAAGTAAAACAATATCTACGATAAGGAGAAGTAGCAGCTAGCCTGGAAGACAAACAGCAGCTATTCAATTAGCTATTCAGCAAGACCAAGTCCAGAATCAAAAAAGAGGACAAATCGAATATAGTGTATAAAATAAAATGCGAATATAGTGTATAAAATAAAATATATGACAAAACTTAAAACTAGACTCCCTTCACATAAGTCAGACCAAAAAGCTGTAAATAAACCGCTAAAGCAGAAAACCGCCCTTGCTGCCCACTGTGCTGAAACTGGCCACAAACTGAACTTCAAAGACGTAAAGATTCTCACTCAGGAGAATCATTACAAACGCAGATTCACTCTCGAGATGCTGCACATTATTGACATTCCTCCAGACTCCTCTAGAGAATAAATTACAAGAAAGAGGTTGAAAGTTGTGCAAGAGTATATTGACACGTCGTCAATAAACGTAGAGAGAGAAAATCCATTGACAATATATGTATATATATATTGGGTTGCCCAAAAAGTAATTGCGGATTTTTTAAAAGAAAGTAAATGCATTTTTAATAATACTTAGAATGAACTGTAATCAAATATACTTTTTTTCTGAAGCAAGCTAAAAGTAACAGCTGATAACTGACAGAAGAAAGAATGCAATTACAGAGTCACAAGCTGTGAAAAAATTTGTCAACGCCGACTATATGAAAAATCTGCAATTACCTTTTAGGCAACCCAATATATATATTTATTGTCAACAAATGGATTGACGACGTGTCACTATACTATATATATATATAATGTGGCCTTAAGACTTTAAATCGGAAGATCGATTATATGACAGCTTTATCCAACTATGTTCAACTAGGATGTTGAAGGACCTAACACAACTCGTTGTGCCAAATTGCAGCAAAATCTATACATTCAGCTTTTATGGACAATAAAATCGGGCGATCGGTCTATATGGGGTCCATAGTCCGATAAAGCCCATTTTCGAATATAAGCTGCCTTTGAACAAAAAAAGAATCTATGCAAAGTTTCGCCTCAATATCTCAAATTTTTGAATACTGTGGCGTGATTTCAAAAGGCAGACGGGCGGACACAGGTAGATAGTATTGAATGGCTACGACGACCAAAAACATATATATATATATATTCATATACCTTATAGGATCGCAAACGAATACTTCTATGTATTGCAAACGGAATAACAAAATAAACAGGCCCATGTTAATATACAAATTGAAAAATATGATTAACAGTTTGCAATAATTTAAGTCGATTAAATCAAATCTTTTATATAAAAATCAATTTGTGTTTGTATGTTTGTGTGTTCCTTATAGACTCAGAAACGGCTGAACCGATTTTCTTGAAATTTTCACAGGTGGTGCATAATGATCCCGTGGTGAAAATAGGGTACTACATTATTGGATATCTGAAGGGGAAACAGATCCTCCCCCTTACCCTAATTTTCAGAAACGCCAGATCTCGGAGATGGGTACTGCCAATTAAGCGAAATTTTGTGTGCTCTCATATAGTACACTAAAAATAAAAATTTGGTATCCAAATTTCGGATGGAGTACCTAGGGGACCGCCCCACCTCCAAAACCTTCCAAATATATATTTAGACCAATCACGACAATATGGGACTCAAATGAAAGGTATTTAAGATAAGACAACGTATCTGATATCCAGTTGTCGGAGCAAGTGTTAGGGGGACCTCCCAAACCCCCAAACACCCCTAAATCTGACTTATTTACCGACCATGGCAATATGGGACTGAAATGAAAGGTATTTGCGAGTAGAATACGTATCTGATATCCAAATGTGGGACCACGTTTCTGGGGGTCCACCCCTTCCCCAAAACATCCCCCAAACAGGACTTATTTACTGACCATGGGAATATGGGGCTTAAATAAAAGGTATTTGAGTGTAACATTCGAATCTGATATCAAAATATGGGACCAAGTGCTTGGGGGCCGCCACTTGCCAAAAACATTCCCAAAGGGGACAAATTTACGACCATAGCAATAAAGCACGAATCTAATATCAATATTAGGGCAAGTGTCTATGGGTCTACCCCACCCCCACAACACCACCCAAATAGGAAGTATTTGCTGACTATTGCAATATGAGGCTCAAATAAGAGGGTGTTTTTTAGGCCAACTCACTGAGTGGCCGCCCATTCCCCAGAACACCCCCCAAGCCGGTCATGTTTGCCGACTATGGAAATATGGGGCTCAAATTAAAGGTATTTGGGAGTAGACCACGTATCTGATATCAACATTAGGGACCAGCTGTCTAGGGGACGTCCCACCACCATAACAACCCTCAAATAGGATGTATTTGCTCACCAAGACAATTTGGGTCTTACTGAGAGTGGAACTAAATATTTATAGTTTTTAGGGCCGATACCCCAAACCGTACATATTTGCTAACTTTTGCAATAAGAAGATTAAATGAGATTAGAAAACGATTTTGATATCCAATTTTGAGGCCAATGGCAATATGGGGTTCAAATAAATTATATATAGATATATGAGAATAGAGCACATTGCTGATATATTTTCCGGGCTTAGTGTTTGGGGGACCACCCCAATCGCCAAAACACCGCTAAATCGGGCATATTTTCCGGGTATAGCAAGAACTGATACCCACTTTCGGGACCAATTTTCTGGGAGTCTACCCCTCCCTAAACCAATGGCAATATGGGGTTTAAATAAATGATATTTGAAAGAAGAGCACGATGCTGATATTTTTTCAGGGCCAAGTGTCTGGGGGACCAACTCACCCCCGAAAACACCCCTAAATCAGATATCATGAGAATATCGGGCTGAAATAGAGTATTTTAAGAATGGAATACACCTTGGATCCAAACTTAAATTCGTAGACCAATAAACATCACATGGGATTCAGATAAAGGCACATATATTGTTAAACTGCTAGTCTAGCGATAAACTATTTTCGTAGCATGGTATTTCACTAAAAGCTCTTTAATTGTCGAAAATAAATATTGCAAGGAAAATTTTGTTCCATATAAAGTAAAAGAAGGCGCAGTGGAGCGGGTCAGCTAGTATATTTTCTGTAAAAAAAAGAGAAATCATTTTGATATATCCTTCATGAAGGCACTAATCTTTTTCGGATAGGTTAGGTTAGGTTACGTTGAAAAGAGGGTGCATATATTAATCCTTCTCATGCCACTACACTATGGTCTCAAGCCCCTGTTTTTCTGGCCAAAAGTATTTTAGTTTTAGTTTTAAAGCTCTTATAACTTTGAAACTAGAAAGCTTATCGTTTTGCAATCTCCTAAGGTTTTGAAGTAGAAAATGCTTGAAATGGCCACCCTGTTAATAATACAGGGTGTGCTTTTCTGGGTTATAGATGACGCCAAAGTATATGCACGTTAAAAAATAGTTAATACAATATGTTTTTTGTTTTTGTTTTTTTTTTCACTGCTAAATTTTTAATGCTTTTTCAAGCACTTCACAAATGTCACCAGCAGTAGAATGTTTTTTGATGTTTTCGCCAGGATTCGAACCCAGGCGTTCAGCGTCATAAACTCTGCGCTACGGTGGCCTCCAAAATCCCTTATTGTATTCCATACCACGCCCCAAAGTTGGCTCATGTCTTATATAAAGCTGGGCAATAACAAAAGAAATATTCCCCACATGCCGCACAGAAAAAAATAACTCGTAGAAAAAACCAATTACCAAATCCAAATTTGGTAGTTGGAAAAAACCAACTACCAAATCCAAATTTGTATGTGAAACTTTAAACGGGTTTTAGCATAGAGCTGAAGACTTTAATTGTTGAAGTACTTAAATAAGTCTCTACAAGAGACTTGACAGACAAAATTATTGAAATTTAATTGACTTTCAACAAATTCCTTAGTTGAGGTAGTTGTAAATATAGGCGTGCTACCCTGTAGAGCACAAAACCCCCATGCCATTCATGACTTGCAAACCCAGGGTCGAGTCCCCCGGTTGGCCAAAAAATATTCTTTTTTTTTTTTCATTAAACTTATTTTAGAAAATTCGGCATAAAAAATATGAATTTCGTATTCAGAAAAAAGCTGCTTAGAGTGGTTTTTACATTTTTTTTTTTTAATTTAATTAATTGAGAGACACTTATTACCGTGCAGCAGCACTTATTGATTATGTTGGTGGCTAGAGAATGCGTGCAAGACTACCAAACATGAGATAATGAGTTCTATAACAAAATTATTATAATTTGTTTTTAAGGGTAATACTGAGAGTGCAACCCGAGAGACGAACGAGACAAAGCAGCGCGAGCCGAACAAAGAAAACTAAAACACCAACACCCGAGGCAAAGCAAATGCGTTGGCTGCTTAGATGGTTGTTTTTTTTCCTTGTTTAAGGATATATATATTGTTGTTGTTGTTATATGTTGGCTTGCAAAGAGTGCCTTTCAACAACAAATTTGTACTTTGGGTCTTTGACATTCAAAATAAATTGTTGCAGGAAAATTAACAACTTTCGTAGTCGCTTTTTCGACCAAAGTTGTTGTTTTTCAAAATTATTTTTATCTGTGTGGGTGATCTTGTAGTCCTATGAATCCTGTTATGATACTGAAAACTATACGGACCTCCTCCTTCTAACTTCCTTTTAGCAATAGCCTCGACTTCTCACAATCCGGATCTCTCCATACGATTTTCGTCGTCCTACCAACCGTTTCGCTGTTCCACAGTGTTAAATGCGTGTTTGTCGTTTATTGACGGCAGTCTTCTGGCCTTCACTGCCAATCGTCTGCTTTTTCATTCCCCCTTACTCGTGCCATCCTAAGAGAACGCGTTAGTCTCCTTTTTACACTGCAAGATTGTTCGTGACCTTACCGTCCTGGTTGTCGTTGCCCTTATGTCCATTTTACTGTCCGTAAAGATGTTTACACTCGAAGTCCTCGTGTTAACACCACACAACCTCACGCATTCCGCGATCGTCCGGATCTTCGCGTGCAGAACCGTTTTATGGCCAGGCAGTCGAAAACAGATCTCAGTCTCTGGTTAGAACCCCAGGTCCACTCTATTCTCTAACATTGATCCACCTGTGTAGCATGATCTTCCAAATGGCCATACCAGACTTCCGTCAATCCAAAAATGTGTTGCCGGCAGCAGAGCCTCGCACTCGACCTTGAGTGTTGTTTCCAACACGAAACCTCTTCCATTCCTCATTCAAACTAATTGATCAAGCGAGAATCCAATTTGCCAAATATTTCTACAACAAAAAACTGCAGATAGTGCAAAATATGAAACGGCCCATGGTGTTTTATTCATTTTGTGAAAAAAGCACAAGAAAATTAAGCAAACAACATAATCCAACTGTAAGAGAAAATATCGATATCGATATTACCATCAATGGCAACAGTAATAACAGGACTACCACAAAAAGGAGTTTCCCGAAAAAAGGTGAATGAAAATCCTCTAGAAGCCAGTTGGACCACTGCAATATCACCTTTTATGATGTTTTTAATTGCAAAGGGAACAAAACTCGTTAGTCCTTAATCCAAACTGCGTCGTAAAGAACTGGCCTGTCTCCCAATACAAAAGTGTCTGTTAACAATGGGCCCAATTGCTGTTAAGGAATAAGCATACCCGATGAGATTTTCCTTTTTTTGACCGATTTTCAGCTTTATTTCTGAGTAATTTTAATTTTGTACAATTCACACTAGATGACAGTTTCATATGTGTCCTTCTTACGATGGCCAATAAATTGGTCACCATTAAAAGGAACCATCAAAATGTGACCGGGAGTATAATCTCATTTAACACAAATGGTCGTGCGGGTATGTTCGGCTGACGCACAGATTTTTTCGTCCACCATTTTTCATTTGCTAACAAATTTACAACATCTGTGACCGTGTGTGATAAATGGTCTGTAGTTTGTTTTCGAATGACCACATAAGAGGCAGACATAGTAGCCTTCCTATTGAGTTATCCGATGACGATTTAAGGAACGTTTTAAGCTAATAGCATTAAAAGTTACTCTAAGAAAAACTTCCTTCAGAAAACCCACATGCAAATGCAAATTTGCCCAATAACATTTCATTAAAGAACTGTGGCAAACTTCTCACATATCAGTGGGGGCTGTCCGGTTCAAGTTTAAGCTCAATGATAAGGTACCTCCTTTTAATAGCTGAGTCTGAACGGCGTGGCGCAGTGCGATACTTCTTTGGGGAGAAGTTTTTACATAGCATGGTACCTCACAAATATCGCTAATCTTTCACCGACTCAGGTTAATAGTCGATGCAAAAGGTGGTCATATCACGGCAAAAGTGAATAGATTTTGAAATTCATTTGAGTCAATAAAAAATATTTTCACACCAAAAAATGTGGTCGTATAGATGCTCCGAGACATACAGATGTCAATCCATTCTCTCGTACGCAATGTTTAAACTATTGGCTAATAACGTCAAGTGTTAAATTATTAAAAATATCTAACAGTACTTCAACCTTGAAACTGCCCAGTCTATAAATGATCACGAGAATGGCTAACGTAACCATGCAATTTCGGCCACCACTAATACCCTTTTAGATCTGTTTTTTGCACATAATCCTAGCATTATCCTACTCTACGATCAGATATCTGCTCCATGTTTTTCCTTATCTTTCTGGCATATGATTTCACTGTACAGGAAGAGGTTGATCATATTTCTAATCGTGACTTCAAGAACATCGACTATTCTGATTTATAAAATAAGATCAGTGAGGTGAATTGGAGTGAAATAAATACACTAAGCTAAAATTTTGCATCTTGAAAATAGTGTGGACCTGGAAAATCCAAATCAAATTGATACTGTGAGAAGTAGCGAATCTATTGGGTTGCCCAAAAAGTAATTGCGGATTTTTCATATAGTCGGCGTTGACAAATTTTTTCAACGGCTTGTGACTTGGTAATTGCTTTCTTTCTTCTGTCAGTTATCAGCTGTTACTTTTAGCTTGCTTTAGAAAAAAAGTGCGCGAAATTTTGTTTACATTTGTTTGTTTGGCGTCAATTTTAATATGGAGCCCACAAAGGAGCATTTTCGTCATATCTTACTTTATTATTTCCGTAAAGGAAAAAACGCGGAGCAGGTTGCTAAAAAGTTACGAGATGTGTATGGTGATAAAGCCTTAAAAGGAAGACAGTGTCAAAATTGGTTTCGCAAATTCCGTTCTGGAGATTTTTCACTTAAAGATGAGCCATGTTCAGGTCGGCCAAACGAAGTTTATGATCACCAAATCAAAGCATTAATCGAATTGGATCGTCATGTAACTGAGCGTGAGATAGCAGAGAAGTTAAATATACCAAAATCAACCGTTCATTTTTACATAAAAAGTCTTTGACTGGTTAAAAATCTTGATATTTGGGTATCACATGTATTGAAAGAAATTCATTTAACAAACCGAATCAACGCTTGTGATATGCACCTTAAACGCAATTAATTCGATCCGTTTTTAAAAGGAATCATAACTGGAGATGAAAAATGGATTGTTTACAACAACGTTAGATTGGGCTCGAGAATTCGTTGCACAGGCTTCCCCCAAGACTACACGTCTAGATTCGGAAACTGCATCGCAGTCAGCCAAAAGGCTGCGGTCACCTGGAGGGCATCCCATGCCTAAAAGAACTAGGGCGAACAACAGTAAAATGGGTCCAAGAACCTTTGCTAATGTCGCTAGGAAAAGGGCTGCATACGTAGTAATGGAGTGGGATTTTCAATGGACTGTCATCAGTATACTCCGATGTCCTTGCGGAATTTCCTGGGTCTCCTCCAGTTTGTGACGATGCAGGCTGGTATCGAGGCCAATACAAACTAATTGCCTTCGGCGATCAACGCTCCATTGAAATGTATCGTTGGGCGCTACAAAGATTGGGGAGATCTGGCCAGGTGCAGCACTAGATTTAGTCAAGAAGGAAGATATTCCTTCTCGACCAATGGCGCATGCTTGGATACCAAGGATTCCCTCAGATCCTGAAGCGACTAAGGGAATGTAATCCCAATCTTTGAACCTCCGACTGGAAGATTGGTAGATTGGAAGAGACTGATGGTGACCGGAGACTTGCAGTATTCATACTAATCTCCGGCTGTCTCGCAGATCTCAACAAGTCTGAAGGGGTTGTATCCTACGGATTCAACAAGTTGAAACTGAAGGTCTATAGAAGCGGTGGGGTTGGGGAATCAGGAGACGACTCAGCAGTTGTTGCTGAACACTTGCCTGAGAAACTATCCACCACATCGCTTAAGTCTGGCGGATTGCAGGAGACTGAAAATCCCCCTGTCACAATCGTGATAGGAGGGGATGGCATCGAAACGGGAATCGACAAGCCCTGTGTGGGTGGGTCACAAATTTGGATTGGGCTCAAAGTGCACGCCAGCGGGGAAGCATGGAACTCAAAAAGTACTTCGACAGCAGCAGTTAGTGAAGAATCTAAGGAGAAATCGTCCACACCGCAAGTACCCAGTGTCCTGAGGAAGAGTGGTTCCACAGCTTTCTCACCTGCCCCTGGATGCGTACGGAAGCTCATAATGACAATGAAAGAAGACGAGGCTAACACAACAGTGGTGGAAGTTCTGAATCCTGACTATGATCCGGTTTCTACAGATAAATCTCCACCATTGTAAGGCCGCTTCGGTGGCACTAAAGGTCCTGCTGATGGCAGGGGGAATGGTACGGGGAATGGGAGACACAGAGCCTGTATTCTTGCACAGGGTAGTCTAAATGTTTTTCTTCTTCCGCCGCTAAGCACTGAAGATTTAGTAGTAGCCAGCCATGAAATAAACAAGTCTCATTACCGGCTGGCTTCCCTATATATGGCACACGATTCAGAAATGCCGCCTTCAAACCTTAAGTCGCTGGTTGAAGCTGCTTCTGTAGGGAAGAAAAGCCTCATTGTAGGAAGTGATGCTAATGCACATCATCAGATATGGGGAAGTTCGGATGTCAACGAAAGGGGTGAGCTGCTTATTGAATCTATTATAAGTTGCAATCTGGCGATTTGTAATAAAGGGGATAAATCGACCTTTATTACCAGGAACAGGCAGGAGGTACTAGATATTACCTTTATACCGGAAGATATAAGTGGAAGAATATGCGACTGGGAAGTGTTGGATGACCACAGCTTCTCTGGTCATCGTTATATTAGTTTTAGCTTTGGAGAAAATACTGGAGTAGTGGTCCCTCGGCTAAACAGAAGAAAGATTGAGATAAATTTCGGCACAAATTCTGCACCACTATCCCTTCTAGACTAGAAAAGGAAGTGGAAACTACGAAGGGTATAGTCATAGTGGTCAAGCGGATCACGCAGGACCTGAACGACTCGTTTGTGTTAGCATGCCCTAGTGCCAAGCCAAGGGCAAACAGCGACCGCCATGGTGGACCCCAGAGCTGGTTGATCTAAGGAAGGATTGCAGAAAACGCTTCAACAGAGCGAAAGCTACAAGGACACCACACGATTGAGACGTCTATAAGACTGAGCTAAGAAAATACAAAGGCGAGCTGAGAAAGGCTCAGAACAAATCCTGGGTAGAATTCTGCAGCTCCGTGAAGGATTCATCCTCGGAACCTATTACAGTGGGGTATATCCAGAAGTCAGAGAATGTATGGTCAATGTCTAGTGCGGAAACACACATTTCCCGGGAAATTCTCCAACGGACAACGTGGCGACAAAAAGGTTGTCACTGATATGCATTCGTTGGAGGCCATTAGTGAAATTGTGTCTGAGCCGAAAATCCTTTGGGCGATAAGAAGTTTCGACTCCTTTAAGTCGCCAGGCCCTGATGATGTATCACCGGTTGAATTACAAGCTGAGATATACTCTGCTATGTCATATATACCTGTGGGATGGAGGGACACTAAGGTTATTTTCATTCCGAAAGCAGGAAAACCCTACCACACGAAGACGAAAGATTTTCGTCCTATTAGTCTGTCATTCTTTATGCTGAAGAC
Organism: Stomoxys calcitrans; assembly: GCF_963082655.1. Taxonomy (NCBI): domain Eukaryota; kingdom Metazoa; phylum Arthropoda; class Insecta; order Diptera; family Muscidae; genus Stomoxys; species Stomoxys calcitrans. Next base: position 151,381,681 of record NC_081552.1, read on the forward strand.
TGTTGATAGATTGAAAGAAACATATCTTAGGGCAAAGATCCCTGGAGATCGCCTTTCGCGGCACCAGCATGCATATAGTAAAGGCAAATCCACTGAAACAGCCCTTCACGACCTAGTCGGCTACATAGAGGGTTCTCTCGCTGTCAAGGAATATGCAATGGTAGCATTTCTTGACATTGAAGGTGCTTTCAATAATGTAAAACCGACGTCAATCATGAAGGATTTGGAGTTTCTAGGTATCACCTCTACCGTAAGAAAGTTTATTAATAACTTAATAACTTACTTACTAAAAGATGCATTACGGCAGGCTTGGGATCTGTGGATCTAAAGAGATGGGTCAGCAAAGGGACACCTCAAGGAGGTGTACAGTCTCCTCTACTTTGGAATATAGCCATTATCACTATGTTATTGTCTCTGGAAGAAAGTGGTCGCGCATGCTAATGACGTTGGCAAATGCGGTTAGGGGAAAGTTTCCCAGCCCTTTAAGAGCTATACTTCAGGAAACTCTACGTGCAACACCAAAGTGGGCTACCGAAAGTGGTCTGGGTATTAATCCGTGCTAGACTGAAGTAATTCTTTTTAGCAGGAGATACAAGTTGCCTACAGTGGAACCTGTCTTCTTGGTTGGAGAGAATGTTTCATTTACAGAAACCGCAAAATACTTGGGCGTTTTGCTGGACAGGAAATTGAACTTCAAATCCAACATTTTGGAATGAAAAAGAAAGGCCCCATACACCTGCAAAAGAGCCATTGGCAAAAGTTGGGGATTTAGACCGCGTGTCATGCATTGGGTTTATACTGCAGTTGCCAGACCTATAATGCTATATGGTGTTGTGGTCTGATGGACGGCGCTTCAAAAGTCCATCTACTGCTCAATACTCAACCGGATCCAAAGGGTGGCTTGTTTGTGCATCACAGTCGCACTGAGGACGACACCATCTGATTCACTGAATTTAATGCCACATCGAATGCCTCTGGGCATTGTGGCTACCCAAATTGCTGCGACCACTGTCGTGAGGCCACCGGGAGCTTTCTCATTGGTCATTGGGCGTCCACGGATACTGGGTTATACTTGATACAATATCCGATATTACAGGCAGTGTGGATTACACCTTACTTGAGCCGCATTTTGATAAAAATTACTGTACCACTATTCCTGATAGAACCAATTGGAACTACGATATCTCTGGAAACATTAGTTACATAGACTTCTGTACGGATGGTTCCAAACTTAACGACCAGGTGGGCTTTGGGGTGTACTCTAAAGATCTAGAACTGGTCATATCGAAGAGCTTACCCGACCTGGCTATATTCTCAGACAGCCGACATTAAATACCTGGAGAAGGTATTTCTGATGGCTGAACAGTTCAAAATTCACCTGTTCTGGGTGTCGGGCCATAGAGGGTGTCCCAGGGAATTGTAAAGCGGATGAGCTTGCGAGACTAGGAACTACCTTACACATTCCAGGGATACTGGAATCTGTGGGTATGCGTCGAGCGACATGTAAGCTAAGTTTTTAAGACCAGGCCCGAAGGGAAACAAATGATAGATGTTCACAAAGAGGGGGCTGTGAGCATTCCAAAACCATGTGGCCTCATGTAGACTTGAAGAGGTCTACTTCTTTGCTGTCATTGGCTAGAACAGCCGTCTCAATCATTGTGTCCGTCATGACAGGCCACTGAACATGCTGACAGACTTAAGGTTGCCAGCACGAGGAACACCTTCTGTGTGTGTGTGTCCTGCACTAGCAGTTAGAAGGAGTTCCACTTTAGGTTCTAATTTTTTTGAGAACCTGTCTGATTTAGCGGATGTGAAAATTCGCATGTTACTGGGCTTTTTAAAGCGATCTGGATGGTTCAACGGTAGGAACTAGATGGCATCTTCCTTCTTCCGCTCCTGTGGTATCACAATGGACGAAAACGTCTTAGTGAGTCTGATGGCAGACTACCACTTAAACCTTACCTAACCTCACTTGTTTATATCTAATTTAATATAAATAATTTTTATACCCTCCACCATAAGATGGGGGGTATACTAATTTCGTCATTCTGTTTGTAACTACTCGAAATATTTGTCTGAGACCCCATAAAGTATATATTCTTGATCGTCGTGACATTTTATGTCGATCTAGCCATGTCCGTCCGTCTGTCCGTCCGTCTGTCTGTCGAAAGCACGCTAACTTCCGAAGGAGTTAAGCTAACCGCTTGAAATTTTGCACAAATACTTCTTATTATTGTTGGTCGGTTGGTATTGTAAATGGGCCATATCGGTCTATGTTTTGATATAGCTGCCATATACACTGATCTTGGGTCTTGACTTCTTGAGCCTCTAGAGTGTGCAATTCTTGTCCGATTGGAATGAAATTTTGCACGACGTGTTTTGTTATGATATCCAACAACTGTTCGAAGTATGGTTCAAATCGGTCCACAACCTGATATAGCTGCCATATAAACCGATCTTGGGTCTTGACTTCTAGAGCCTCTAGAGTGCGCAATTCTTATCCAATTGGAATGAAATTTCGCACGACGTGTTTTGTCATGATATTCAACAACTGTGTCAAGAATGGGTTCAAATCGGTCTATAACCTGATATAGCTGTCATATAAACCGATCTTGGGTCTTGACTTCTTGAGCCTCTATAGGGCGCAATTCTTATCCGATTTGAATGAATTTTGGCACGACGTGTTTTGTTATGATATTCAACAACTGTGCCAAGTATGGTTCAAATCGGTTCATAACCTGATATAGCTGTCATATAAACCGATCTGGGATCTTGATTTCTTGAGCCTGTAGAGGTCGCAATTATTATCCGATTTGCCTGAAATTTTGTACGACGGATTCTCTCATGACCACCAACATACGTGTTTATTATGGTCTGAATCGGTCTATAGCCCGATACAGCTTCCATATAAATCGATCTCTCTATTTTACTTCTTGAGCCCCCAAAGGGCGCAATTCTTATTCGAATTGGCTGACATTTTACACAGGTCTCCAACATATAATTTAATTGTGGTCCAAACCGGACCATATCTTGATATCGCTCTAATAGTAGAGCAAATCTTTTCTTATATCCCGTTTTGCCTAAGAAGAGATGCCGGGGAAAAAATTCGACAAATGCGATCCATGGTGGAGGGTATATAAGATTCGGCCTGGCCGAACTTAGCACGTTTTTACTTGTTTTTGTTGATTTTTTTCCTCCTTTAAATTTATTTCTAATTGAAATTTGTAATGCCGAATTTTTAAAACTTTTAGAACCATTTAAATTATATCCCCAATTATGTACCTTTCATTTAACTTTTATAGTCTTTCATTTTAATCTCTTAATTTTATTTAATTTGATTCGTGTACTAGATCAAGACGGATATGTATCTAAATTTAAAATCCCGTACTTTTATTTTTAAGACCTTTTGCTTCTCGTCATTTATTTGTGAATAACAAATGAAAAAATTTGTAGGGGTTATAACAAAGTATTATCCCAGTTGTCAAGTGTAAGGAATTATGTTACCACAACCGGTGTATAGCATTAAACCCACAATTCCAGCAAATTTGACTTAAATTGAAAAACCGAGAAACCCATAACTACTGTCGATTAATGTTAAATTTATTGTAGTGCCCCACAGGTAATACTCCGCAGCATGATTGCTACGGCCACATAATAGACAATCATCTGTTGTGATGTGTTTGCATGATTTCACAGTTGAATATTAATTGCAACATTTATCTCATCGCCCCCGGGTGATGTATTTTTTTGTTGTTATTGTTGTGGGAAAATGACCTACATACCTGTTCGGTAAAACCCAAAAATAAATAAAACTTTTCGAACAGTAAAACAAAGCTCTTTCTTTTTGGGAGTATTGCAAAGGGAATGGCCGCTTGCAAAGGATAACACATTTCAGTTATTGCACAAATTCCCCAAGAGCGGCAGTGTATTAGGAATATCACCTCATGTCCCTGAGCTGGGCAGTGCTGTGGTTGCTTCCATTGTTTTTGTGATTCTCGTTTATTTGGTTGCCATGTCACCAAACTTTCCCGAGGGCTAAGAAATATTGAATTTCCAAACATTTAAGGATTGTTTGTTTTTTGTTTCCTCGCTCTCTCTCTCTCTCTCCTGGCTTAGCCTTAAATTCTTCACTTAATCCATATTTTCAGAATCACATGCAAAACACCATGGAACTTCCTTCAGTTCCTTAGCTGGCATTTGTTTTTTTTTACAGTCACTTTTACTCCTGGCAAAGTTGTTTTCGTTTTTGGGGGCCTTGTTTCAATAACAGCATATGGTGGCAAGGATGCATGGATGGGTGGTTGGCCAAAACAACAACAAAACAAACAGACTGATAAACCAGTCGTTTGTTTAGCAGTGCCTGCCTGGTTGTTAATATTCAGTTGGGCTTTTGGGCAAAACAATTCGAATGTAACAAAGTTTTACAAATTCGTTCTAATACGGCACCGAAACTTGGCAACCAGTCCCACACGTTTCACACATGATATGTCTGTAGTCAGGCAAGGTTACCAGGATTCAAATTTTTGACCATGTGTGTGAGTTCCTAAGGACTGTTACGCCTTTGATAACTATGCTAATGATGATGATGATGATTATGGTTATGGTAGTCGTGATAACGATGAAGATGATGATGGCAATCGCATATCCTTTGAGTCGGGTTCTGTTACATTCGAACTCTACTCTCTTTTCTTACTTTGTGGTATTGTGGCTAACATCAAATGATTTGTTTATTTTTCAATGCAATTGGGTAATTGAAATCTAGTTTACCGTTACTTAAAGTAACGGACACCAAACCAAGTTGAGCCATACATCTACATGTAGATACGACACACACGCACACACCCAAGCAGCATCTGGATATCGAACTGGCAATCACTTTGACTAATGAACCTCAACATATTCAAAAGACAACATCCAAAATCTAAAATTACATCTTAAACGCAACGCTTAAAGAATTTCAAATACCCCTTGGTAAATAAGTTCATAAAATTCCTCATATTAAAAATTCCCTTCTACCATGTCTGTGTGTGAGTGAAAAACTCCAAATGACTTACCAGTTAGGGTTTTGTTGAATGTGCCTTCTTTGGGATCCGAATGCAAGAGTATGCATTAATCTGCAATTAAAAAGGAAAAGAATAGCTTGTTAGCATATTTTGCCAAAACCTGGTTAGCTTCGCAAAGCAGAGCATCCATGCCACTATGGACATACACCTGAGCCAGTAATCGGCTTGTTGTGCGCTCTAAAAACTATTAATATTAATTTTAAGTATCTGTATTTTTTTCACTTTGTACACTTGGTACTTATAGCACTATGATTTGCAAAAATCTGTTCAGAACTTCTGCAAAGTCTTTACTCTTTAAGGATTAAAAAAATATATACTTTTTAAGGAGCGTTTTCTGCTAGAAAATCATGCATACATTAAGGTTGTCTTCGCATAGGCGGAGCGATGAGGACCACGGCTACTAAGGCACTGGAGACTATTCCAGATATCCGACCCATTGACATACAGATTAGGTATGAGGCAGCCACTACGGCTATGAGACTTAAGGCGATGGGAGAATGGATTGAGGATGGGAGCAGCTCATACCATCGCGGTATAATCGAGGCGACGATAGGAAACCTGGAAGGAAGAGAAGAGGTTTCCGATCGGTTACCTGAGATGAATCTTGAAATCGAGTGCGAGGCACTGCTGCCATCGGCACGGTCTTGGATTGACGGAACCCTAGTATTGCCATCTGGAAGATCATGTTACACGGATGGATCAAAGCCAGAGGACAGAGTGGGCCTGGGGGTATACATTGAGAACACAGGGACTGAGATCTGTTTTAGAATGCCTGACCATAATACGGTCCTGCAGGCGGAGATCCGGGCGATCACGGAATGCGTGAAGTGGTGTAGTGCTAACGCGAGGACCTATAGTGTGAACATCTTTACCGACAGTAAAATTGCCATAAGGACATTAACAACCAGGACGGTTAGATCACGAACAGTCTTGCAGTGTAAGAAGGAGATTAACGCCTTCTCTGAGGATGGTAAATCCGCATCGTTTGGGTGCCGGGCCATAACGGAGTAAGGGGAAATGAAAGGGCAGACGATTTGGCGGTGAAGGCCAGAGGACTGCCGTCAATAAACTTGGTTAACCCGAAGCCTTTCGGGTCGACGCAGTCCGAGTTAAGGGAGTGGGCGACGAATGCGCATGCAACATTGTGGAGCAGCGAAACGGTCGGAAGGACGGCGAAAGTGCTACTGGGGGATCCTGATCGTGAGAAAACGAGGCTATTGCTGAAAGGAAGCAAGAAGGAGGTCAGTATAGCTATTGGTATCATAACGGGACACATAGGATTACGAGCTCACTTGTGTAAAATCGGTGCGGCAAGTGATAGCATGTGTAGGGCATGCGGGGAAGATGAAGAGAAGTTGGAGCAGTTCCTTTGCCATTGCCCGGCTTTCGCGTCCAACAGATACCGGTACTTAGGTGGAGACACAATATCAGACATGAACCAACTTAGGGGAGTGGTATTAAAAACAATTAAGGATTTTGTAAGTAGCACGGGAATCCTAACATAAAATTTCCTTTTTAGAGGTTACTTTATAGTTTTTAGAGCGCACAACAAGCCGATTACTGGCTTAGGTGTATGGCCATAGTGGGATGGGTCGGATTAATATCTGCACCCTCTTTTCAACCTAACCTAAGGTATTGTGAGTTTGCAACCTCTACAGTCGAAACATCATTACTGTTATTCGCTTTGGCGAAAATCCCGCTAAAGTGAAACTTGATGTGAGGAACCATTCACTTTGGGTGCCTATCAATGCAATTGAGAAATATCACTTAAGAGAAAATCCCATGGCAGCCGGTTGTACGCACCGGATTTGCCCGATGCGTACAACCTTCATCGGCAAAGGCTGCCGCCTCGGTGTACAACACACTGCTACAACAACATCACTTAAGAGAAATATCGCTAAACTGAAAATACCGCATAATTGGAAATGTGTTTACACCTCAAATTTGATTTTTATGTGAAACTTAAATCGCGTTAGTGAAAAAGACTTTCCTATTGGGAGTTCCCTATAGGTGAAAATCCCTCTATAGTGAAACAATAAGTGAGTAACCATTCATTTTGGGTGCCTATCAATGCAATTGAGAAATATCACTTAAGAAAAATATCGCTAAACTGAAAATACCGCTTAATTGGAAATGTGTTTACACCTCAAATTTTATTTTTATGTGAAACTTAAATCGCGTTAGTGAAAAAGACTTTTCTATAGGGAGTTCCCTATAGGTGAAAATCTCTCTATAGTGAAACAATATGTGAGGAACCATTCATTTTGAGTGCCTATCAATGCAATTGAAAATACCGCTTAATTGGAAATGTGTTTACACCTCAAATTTTATTTTTATGTGAAACTAAAATTGCGTTAGTGCAAAAGAGTTTCCTATAGGGAGTTCCCTATAGGTGAAAATCCCACTTAAGTAAAACATGATGTGAGGAACCATTAATTTTGGGTGCCTATTAATGCAATTGGGAAATATCGCTTAGCTGAAAATACTGCTTAATAATTTTCACACGCCAAATTAGTTTTTTATGTGAAACAAAAATCACGTTAGTAAAATACCGCGTAACTGGAAATGTGTTTACACCTCAAAAAGGGTTGCCTATAAGGAACTAATGACTATTTTCAAATAAAGTTATTTCATAACTTTGTCTTCTTGGTTTGGCTCGAGGTCATCGAATAATTTACAAGAACACGTGTTGGTGTTTTATATAATTGTTGTATTTGTAATTTTTAACAATATTTCGACCACCGCCGGCGATATTCATCAAGGTTTAAACTATAAATTTAACAAACAAGTAATTTTACAAAAATGTAAAAAAACATTTAAACATTTGAAAAGAATTACATTTTCGAACAAAACAATCGACTTTTCCTTTACAGCGCACGAGTTCGACTAAAGCTCTCTGAAGTCTGACTTTTTGTACCAAATTCCCGTTAATTTGAGCACAATTGTCTGTGTCTTTCTTAAAGTTCATACGTTTGTCTGTAGGGGTGTTAATAATATGTAACATTTCTAATGTAAATCGTCTTTTCTGATTGGATTCTTGTGCTAGTATGTGTACGTCTTTAAAATTTGCAAAGATCGAAATAAATGGTAGCCTGATGGTGCAAGGTCAGGGCTATATGGTGGATGCATCAAAAGTTCCCAGCCAAGCTCACTCAGTTTTTGGCGAGTGACCAAAGTTGTGTGCGGTCTAGCGTTGTTCTGGTGGAATATGACACCTTTACGATTGACCAATTCTGGTCGCTTCTCCTTGATGGCTGTATTCAATTTGTCCAATTGTTGGCAGTAAACATCCGAATTAATCGTTTGGTTTCTTGGAAGCAGCTCAAAATATACCACAGCCTTCCGATCCCACCAAACAGACAGCATAACCTTCTTTTGGTGGATGTCCTTTGAAGTGGTTTGAGCTGGTTCACCATACCATGATCGTTTTCGACTAACGTTATTGTAAACAATCCATTTTTCATCTCCAGTTATGATTCGTTTTAAAAACGGATCGAATTCATTGCATTTAAGGTGCATAAGGTGCACAAGCGTTGATTCGGTTTGTTAAATGAATTTCTTTCAATACATGTGGTACCCAAATATCAAGCTTTTTCACCAGTCCAAGACTTTTTATGTGATAATGAACGTTTGATTTTGGTATATTTAACTTCTCTCCTATCTCACGCTCAGTTACATGACGATTCAATTCGATTAATGCTTAAAATTTGCTTAAAATTTGTCAACGCCGACTGTATGAAAAATCAGCAATTACTTTTTGGGCAACCCAATATTTAGTGTGTTGTGGCTTTTTAAAGCAAGCTAGTAATTTTCCCTGTTGTATATATTGGAATTGGTAAGCCTTTCCGAAAACCCTGGAATATATTGGGTTGCCTAAAAAGTAATTGCGGATTTTTCATATAGTCGGCGTTGACAAATTTTTTCCACAGCTTGTGACTCTGTCATTGCATTCTTTCTTCTGTCAGTTATCTGCTGTTACTTATAGCTTGCTTTAGGAAAAAAAGTGTAAAAAAAGTATATTTGAATAAAGTTCATTCTAAGCTTTATTAAAAATGCATTTACTTTCTTTTAAAAAATCCGCAATTACTTTTTGGGCAACCCAATACACCGTTTTCTTGAAGATTTTTGGTGTGGTTTCAATTTCGTTGTTCGCTGTTCTATTCTTGATGAATTTTATAAGGTCCTTAATAGCTTTGCTTGGGAAGTCATTTAATCGAAGTATTTGTTGAATTGTCCTTTCGTTTTCCGAAATAAAGTTATTTCACTCATAACTAGCACGTAGATGCGAAAACTTGCTCTCACTTAGGCATTTTGGTTTAACTGGAAATAAATTACACTCATCCGACGCTTTTGACGGTTCACTTATCCTGATGCGACTACATATTATTATCCAGATTGATATTTTAACCTGATCACGACAATGATACAGCGAATGTATACCTGTCTGCTTGGTTGGTTTTTAGGGATCATAAATAGGATAAGGCATTGCAAATAGTCACACCGCACAGTGGACTAAACTACAATAAAGTGGAAATAAGTTCACAATTTTTGATCTATTGATCTGAGCAGTACAAAATGTGTTTTATGCTAGTGAAGGAGGACATAGACTTAAAGAAATAAATTTCAACCAATTCAGATAACAATTGCGGATTCAAGAGCCTCTAGGTGTCTAATCGGGAGTCAGGTTAATAATGGAAATATAGACCGATTTGAACAATACTTGGCACGGTCTTAACAGAACATTAACCAGTGTTGCCATTATTTCGTACCAATTTTGCTTAAAGATTGATAAGAAGTATTTAATAGCGCAATTGCTCCTCGTAAAGAAATGTCACTTGATGTGCGAAATTCAGTTCTTGTATATAGAAATAAGAATAGATTATTTGGTGAAATATCAAAAGAATTGCATTTAAGCAAATCAACAGTCCAAAGAATATTCAATAACTATAAAAATACGCACAAAATAGAAAATAAACCACGCAGTGGCCGTCCAAAAGAGTTAAATTCAAGAGATTTTCACTTTATTCTAAAACAAGTTGGCAAGAACCCCATGGTACGTGCCACAATATTGGCCGAAGAGTTGACAGAAATATCCAATAAGACTGTAAATCCCCGAACTATTCAAAGGTCTTTAAACGACAACGGTCTCCGCAGTAGAAGTCCACGCAAAAAACCACTTACAAAAAACCACTTGCCCAGAAGCATATTGAACCAGTAAGGAAGGGCAAAAGTTGGGCGGTGCCGACTGTATAATACCCTACACCTACCCTATAAGTATCCAATTCTGAACCAATTTAAGTGGACCTAGGTGGATGTTTTCAGATGGGTTATTAAACAACCCGTATCAAATTTAGAGCAAACATGTTCCAACTGTAATAACTACGGTTATCAAATTAGCACTTTATTACAATACTTCCCAAATTGGGACGAACATATATGTGGGAGCTATATCTGAATCTGAACCGATTTGGAGCAAACTTCTTAGATATTGTGGTAGGTGTTGAGGAAAGCGTTACACCAAAGTTTTGGCAACATTGGTCAATTAATTCGCTTGCAGTGGCTCTAGAAGACCGATTTCTATGAAACTCACCAGTAATCGAGAGTCATAAGAAAATCCTTCCTACCAAATTTCGAGAGAATCGGTGTTATGGCAATTATTTGATTGTTAAGAAGATACGGCACATATTTCAATATCAATTTAGTTTGAATTATTCATACATAAAAGACATTTGAAAATTAGTCGAGGTGATTATACAATCTTTTGTGTGGAGAAACCGATAGGGAGTGCCTACTTTGTGTTTCTAGGAAAAGGTGGACAAAATTCTATTAATATCGCCACTCCAATTTTACAAGTGGTTACGATTGTCCCAACACATTTCTTATATATTCCTTACCCCCGTGTCCACGTGTATACGGCTTTCTCAGAAGCAACATTCTATTGGCTTCTCCGACACCGGGGCAACAATAAATTGTGTCGAAGAGTGCGGCTCCATATCCAACAGAAAGGCAGCACTGCACAATTTCATTCGCAATTGATTATTCCAGTTTTTTTTTTGAGACCCCTTACCCAACACTTCCATTTTTGAACTTTACTGCTCCAAACCTACCATCGACTTTCATTATTCCGAATGGGCTACAAGACCACCGAACAAAGAGGAAATTACCGATATAAAATTTAAGTATAACTTGCTGACCCGCGCCCGCTCCGCTGCGCCTTCTTTTACTTTATATGGAGCAAAAGTTTCCTTGTAATATTTATTTTCGACAATTACAGATCCTTTCGTGAAATACCATGCAAACTTGACTAACAGTTTAACAATATAAGTGCCTTTATCTGAATCCCACATGATATTCATTGGTCTACGAATTTAAGTTTGGTTGTAAGGTGGTCCCCCAGATACTTGGCCCTGAAAAAATATCAGCATCGTGCTCTTCTCTTAAATACCATTTATTTAAACCCCATATTGCCATTGGCTTAAGAGGAGTTTACAGGATGAGGACTCCCCCAAACACATGGCCCCAAAATAGGTTATCAAATTCGTTTTCTAATCTCAAATACCTTTCATTCGAGCCACATATTGGCATGGTCGAAATTTTTTTCCCTTTGGGGGTGTTTGGGAAAGGGGTAAATACATGGTCCTAGTTTGCGATGGTCACTAAGAAATTGCTGTTTGTGGGGTATTTTGGGAAAGTGGTAGACCCCCAGAAAATTGGTCCCGAAAATGGGTATTAATTCTTGCTCTACCCCCCAATACCACATGGACATGGTCGGTAAATATGCCCGATTTAGGGGCGTTTGGGGGATTGGGGTGGTCCCCCAAACACTAAGCCCGGAAAATATATCAGCAACGTGCACTATTTTCATATATCTATATATCATTTATTTGAACCCCATATTGCCATTGCCCTCAAAATTGGATATCAAATTCGTTTTCTTATCCCATTTAAACTCCTTATTGCAAAAGTCAGCGAATATGTCTGGTTTGGGGTATTGGCCCTAAAAACTATGAATATTTAGTTCCACTCTCTTTAAGACCAAAATTGTCTTGGTGAGCAAATATGTACTATTTGGGAGTTGTTATGGTGGTGGGACGTCCGCTAGACAGTTGGTCTCTAATGTTGATACTACATACGTGGTCCAATCCCAAATACCTTTAATTTGAGCCCCATATTTCCATAGTCGGCAAACATGACCGGCTTGGGGGGTGTTTTGGGGGATGGGAAGCCACTGAGTAAATTGGCCTTGAAAATATATATCGGATTCGTGTTCTATTCTAAAAACCCTCTTATTTGAGTCTCATATTGCAATAGTCAGCAAATGGTTATGCCATAGACACTTTTCCCGATTATTGATATCAGATTTGTGCTTTACTCCCAAAGAGCTTTCATTTGAGCCCCATGTGGCCATGGGCGTAAATGTGTCCCCTTTGGGGTTGGTTTTTGGGGAGAGGCGACCCCCCAAACACTTGGTCTCATATTTGGATATCAGATTCTAATTCTACACTCAAATACCTTTTATTTAAGCCCCATATTCCCATGGTCAGTAAATAAGTCCTGTTTGGGGGGTGTTTTGCGAAAGGGGTGGATCCCCAGAAACGTGGTCCCACATTTGGATATCAGATTCGTATTCTGCTCGCAAATACCTTTCATTTGAGTCCCATATTGCCATGGTCGGCAAATATGTCCGATTTAGGGGTGTTTTGGGGGTTGGGGTGGTCCCCCTAGCACTTGGTTCGACAATTGGATATCAGATACGTTTTCTTATCCTTAGGGTGGGTAAAGACGCGCAATCTCTCATAACAGCAAAGAGATAGATAACTGTTTGAAGAGTTGAATATGTGCAGTAATGTGGGGAATTTTAGTGTTAAGTAACATAGACCATTTTGTTTCGATAATTTTTTTTCCTAGTTTGTAGCTTCTCTGCTAAAAAGGGGGTCTAGAATAATTTTCTTGTAATAATACTAGTTCTGCGGAGAAGAACGAGAACCCCCCTTCCGACTGAAGTTAGCTATTTAAAGGCTCCCGCAGTCCTCCCTCCGACAGGACATCGGTAGCAACATCTTACCGACAGCAATACTATTGTCTGTCCAGCAGTGGTACATTAAATCGGTTAACAAGTGACCATTTTATTGCATTATTACTGCAAATCGGACGAACATATATATGGGAGCTATATCCAAATCTGAACCGATTTTTTCTAATTTCAATAGGCTTCGTCTCTACGCCAAAAAAAAGATTGTGCCTAATTTGAAGACGATTGGATAAAAATTGCTACCTGTAGTTTGTACACACATTAACATGGACAGACGGAGAGACAGAATTAGAAAGTGATTCTGAGTCAATCGGTATACTTATTACTCGGTCTATCTCTCTTCCTGGGTGTTACAAACAAATGCACTATGTTATAATACTCTGTATCACAGTAGTGGTGTAGGATATAAAAAGGATTTGATTTGTGGAAGCGAGTTCTGTTTACAAATGTATCCAAGTAAAATGTTTTCAGAAGTGTGGGGAGAGCAAAAGTATGGAGAAAAAACAATACAGCTATGAATCCAAAACACTTGGTTTCTACAGTTAAACATGGTGGTTGCAGCGTAAAACTTTGAGGTGCCGTGGCTGCATCTGGAGAGGGAAAATTGGTCTTTTTCGAGGGTAATATGGATCGATTTCAGAACAACACCTGAAGCCATCCGTCGATATCTTGGAACTTGGTGGGAGTTGGATTTTCCAACAAGATAACGATCCGAAACATATCGCCAAAGTGGTCAAAGATTGGCCCCCTTACCAAACTCCTCGACAGCTGTACACGCCACCACAAAGTCCTGATTTAAATGTCATTGAACATGTTTGGGAAATTTTGCAGCGTTAAATTAGAAAACATCAAATGAGTAGCTCTCAAATGCTAAGAGAGAAGTTACGGAAGTATGGTTGAATATAAACCCTGCTGAATTGGAAAATTTAGTTGCATCTATGCCGAGACGACTGCACGCAGTTATAAAAGCTTGTGGTGGACCAACACATTATTAAAAGTGGTCATTGTCACGAAGTTTAATGATTAAATACATTTTTTTTATTTTAGTTTAAAGTCGTATGTTGACTTTTGCCATAGAATTGTTTAAGCTTTTTTCCCATAATATTTTAAGTATGAATTAAAATGGGCATTTTTTTATTCTACATGTTAAAAAAAAAAGGAATTATAAACATGACTACTGCATCATTACATTTCTCAATTGTGCTGTAGAAGACGACCAGCAGCTAAAAAAAGGGGTCGTACGTAGATTTTTGCCGGCCACTGTATATCTTGATATAAAACCCTTTATACTGATCTTCCGATGAGAAATCTTGAGTTGATAGAGTCGTATTTCTACCCCAATTTCAATGAACAACCGTGCCGAGTTTGGATAAAGCGATCTCCCAATTTAAGTGTTTGAGTTCAGAAAGCAGCTTTTACTGCCCATTTTCGCCGTTACACCGAGTTGAGTGGACGAGATTTGGCCATATTTCTATGCAGCTGCCACAAATGCCTGTTTGCCGATTGAAGGCATTGAACGCACAAAACCCACACTTCCTACCCAGATTTACGATATTCAAAAGAGATCCCTTAACACTCGTGCCACTTATAGCCAACATCAAAACTTACGCCCTTTTTCCTGAAATTTGAAGTATTGAGACGTAATATACGTGGTTTTATTCTGCACTCCTAATGAATACACAGAAACGACATGAAGTGAATTAGTTTTAAGTTATTCCCGGCGAGTTTTTCAGTAATTAGCTTAGTAGTTACGTATGTGTATGTTGGAAAAACCTACTAAAATTTGAGATCAGCCTGCCAATCTACCAAGAAGATAAAAACCTACCAATTTTAGTAGGAACCTACCAAAAACGATGTGAGTGAAGATAAATTCCGAATTTAACTAGTGGAGACACAAACCACTGACTTAACAGTCCTCTGTTACTGCCATTAGCAGAGCACTGTTAAGGAACTTTGTAGGCAATTAATTAATAAAAAAAAGGATTTGTTCATAAAAAGGAAATATCAAAACACAAAAAAACCAAAAAAAGATCTAGAAAATAATAAGGTGATCCAACATTAAAATTTAGTTCCCTCAATAACCGCAAGACGTACTAACAAGATAAAGAAGATTGTAAAATTGATTGATCCACTGTGCACAAATGAAAAATAGTAAGGCGATGAGACCGGTCTCAAATGAGAGCTAGAGAAGCCTAGTTTCTTATACATATGCACATATTTACCAAATAATCGTCTAACTATCGAATTTTTCAAAAAAAAATCGCTACAAGACCTCAAAAATCTATTTTGCGTCAACCACTGTGCAAAAATGGAAAAAGTTGATACTTTGAAACCGGTGTCAAACGACAGCTTATAAAGTCTAGTTTCTAATCCAAAAGGGCCTATATTCCAAATAATCGTCTAACTATCGAATTTTTCAAAAAAACTAGAAAAAAAATCGCTACAAGACCTCAAAAATCTATTTTGCGTCAACCACTGTGCAAAAATGGAAAAAGTTGATACTTTGAAACCGGTGTCAAACGACAGCTTATGAAGTCTAGTTTGTAATCCAAAAGGGCCTATATTCCAAATAATCGTCTAACTATAGAATTTTTCAAAAAAAATTTGAAAAAATTCGCTACAAGACTTGAAAAATCTATTTTGCGTCAACCACTGTGCAAAAATGGAAAAAGTTGATACTTTGAAGCCGGTCTCAAACGACAGCTTATGAAGTCTAGTTTCTAATCCAAAAGGACCTATATTCCAAATAATCGTTTAACTATCAAATTTTTCAAAAAAAAAAAACTTGAATTTAATTAATTATTATACATTTGTGGATTAATATACGCACCATCTTTTCAACCTTTTTTTTGTTATTTTAGAAAAGACAATTTACAACTTTTTGGAATACCCCAATTACCTTAATATATTTATGCGAACTCTTATGACCATTCATGTAGGTTTTTCAATGCATTGAATTTTTTACATCGTAAATAGTTAATTGGTTTTTTACCTTTTTAATATAACTTTTCCTAGCCTGGGTTTTCAAAAGCAATGAAAGGTTTTGAATCCTTTTACATTTTTTGAATGAAAAGGTATGTTAGTTAAGCTGAGTACCTGCGTAAGCAATTTGACCCATTTGCAAATATTTTGATCATGTGTGGTGAAGGATTCCAAACACGTGTATTGAGTTTTTACATCAGCAGGTTTAATACTTTTTATAGTGAAATTTCCCTGCCTGCATTTTTTAATGAGATGGTATGTTAGTAAAGTTTTTACCTGTGTACGCGACTTGACTCAAATTTTGCAAATATTTTGATCTTATTGGATTCTACCTGGCATTGAATGGTATTTTTTCCTATCTTTAAAATTACATTTCGGTTTCGAATACCCTTTTCAATTTCTAATCTGTGTTTGATCAACAAAGCGAACAGTTGTAATTTGCAAAAAAGTTAAAATCTTGCTATACATACAAATTCTGAAAAGTTAAATTTTAAAAGAAAGTGAAAAAGTGTAATTTATAAACAATTCTAAAATGAATAGAAAAAGCTATTTCAGTGTTTTCGTCAAGTTGTACTTCTTATATGCTAAAGAGAATAGTGGTGCCACTCTGGATATAATAATTAATTCAATTCAAGTTTTTTTTTTTTGAAAAATCCGATTTGAAAAATTTGGAATATAGGCCTTTTTGGATTAGAAACTAGACTTCATAAGCTGTCGTTTGAGACCGGTTTCAAAGTATCAACTTTTTCCATTTTTGCACAGTGGTTCACACAAAATAGATTTTTGAGGTCTTGTAGCGATTTTTTTCAATTTTTTTTGAAAAATTCGATAGTTACACGATTATTTGGAATATACGCCCTTTTGGATTAGAAACTCGACTTCATAAGCTGTCATTTGACACCGGTTTCAAAGTATCAACTTTTTCCATTTTTGCACAGTGGTTGACGCAAAATAGATTTTTGAGGTCTTGTAGCGATTTTTTTCAAGTTTTTTTTGAAAAATTCGATAGTTAGACGATTATTTGGAATATAGGCCCTTTTGGATTAGAAACTAGACTTCATAAGCTGTCGTTTAAGACCGGTTTCAAAGTATCAACTTTTTCCATTTTTGACAGTGGTTCACACAAAATAGATTTTTGAGGTCTTGTAGCGATTTTTTCAATTTTTTTTGAAAAATTCGATAGTTAGACGATTATTTGGAATATAGGCATTTTTGGATTAGAAACTAGACTTCATAAGCTGTCGTTTGAGACCGGTTTCAAAGTATCAACTTTTTCCATTTTTGCACAGTGGTTCACACAAAATAGATTTTTGAGGTCTTGTAGCGATTTTTTTCAAGTTTTTTTGAAAAATTCGATAGTTAGACGATTATTTGGAATATAGGCCCTTTTGGATTAGAAACTAGACTTCATAAGCTGTCGTTTGAGACCTGTTTCAAAGTATCAACTTTTTCCATTTTTGCACAGTGGTTGACGCAAAATAGATTTTTGAGGTCTTGTAGCGATTTTTTTCAAGTTTTTTTGAAAAATTCTATAGTTAGACGATTATTTGGAATAAGGCCCTTTTGGATTAGAAACTAGACTTCATAAGCTGTCGTTTGACACCGGTTTCAAAGTATCAACTTTTTTCATTTTTGCACAGTGGTTCACGCAAAATAGATTTTTGAGGTCTTGTAACGATTTTTTTCAAGTTTTTTGAAAAATTCGATAGTTAGACGATTATTTGGAAAATATGTGCATAAGTATAAGAAACTAGGCTTCCCTACCTCTCATTTGAGACCGGTCTCATCGCCTTACTATTTTCCATTTGTGCACAGTGGATCAATCAATTTTACAATCTTCTTTATCTTGTTAGTACGTCTTGCGGTTATTGAGGGAACTAAATTTTAATGTTCGATCACCATATTATTTTCTAGATCTTTTTTTGGTTTTTTTGTGTTTTGATATTTCCTTTTTATGAACAAATCCTTTTTTTTTATTAATTAATTGCCTACAAAGTTCCTTAACAGTGCTCTGCTAATGGCAGTAACAGAGGACTGTTAAGTCAGTGGTTTGTGTCTCCACTAGTTAAATTCGGAATTTATCTTCACTCACATCCAAAAACGGCAACACTGTACATTACGTACAAAATTGCAGCCAACCAGACTATAATTGCGGCTTCCAATTGCTCAGATGCCAAATCGGGAACTGGGTCTATTTGGTTATAGGCCGTTTTGGACCATTCTTGGCAAGGTTGTTGGAGGTCGTAATAGAACACCACATGTAAATTTTCAACCAAATCGCATGACAATTGCAGCTTTTAGGGGATGAAGATATCAATTCGAAGGACCAATCGATATGGCGCATGACCAACATCAAGCGGATATCGTTCGGCTGCTCTGGGTTCTTTGATTGGAACGTGTGGACCTTGCATTCGATGTCAGAACCGATATATGTATGATTCATGGTTTATGGTGATCTTGCAAGAGAATTTGGATCAACGCACAGTGGCTCGATTTGAGGTTTTTCGTTGCAAAAATCATTCCCTTTGGACCGGGTAAAACAATTGAATGATTTAAACGGCATATGATAGTGTTCGGTCTAGGAATGAATGTTTGAAAAGGGTGCTACGCTTTGCGAGCACATAGTTATGCCTCATCAAAGTCAATGTTTGTAGAAAATGGTAACTTTGTAAGTGGAGGAAAAAATTTGTTTTTGTTTTCAATTTTTAAATTTTTTTTCCTTTTTTAAGGATTTAATGTTTAAAACCATCAACCAAAACATTAAAACAAAAAAAAAATTTATGTATTTTTTTTTTCAATTTTCTGTAAAATGTTCATCACAATTCGTAATTTTGTTGCATCGGAAATTTATGATGTGAAGCGCATAACTTTTACAAGAAAAGGAAAATTTTTATCAATTTATTATGATAATTCTGTCATAGTTCTGCAGAGATTTTCAAAGCTCATAGTTCTGCATAGTTCATAGTTCATAGTTTTCATAGTTCTGCAGAGATAGTCCTACAATTTCAAAAATACTGACGATACCTTGACTGAAATATTAAAAAAAAATTTTGTAACTCCAAAATCTCATAAACCGTTAGAGATTTTGCAGACATATGGGCATGTTTTTGTACGATGCTACGATATCTTTCTTTTGCAAAAAGAATCGTGGCAATTGACCATAAATGCTTATATGGCAGCACTTGAAAATTTTAAACACCCGAGGTGACCAACATTTATAACCCATACCAGACCCTGGACCTACTGGGGTCTCCAAATATTTATTAGAAACCATCTCTACATTCACTCTGATCGCGCCGCCGTTCGACGTTAAAAACATTTAACATTTTCTGAGCGAATCCCATGAAATTATTTTCATACCCTACCCACTTGCAAATGCAAATTTGCCAAAGAACATTTCATTAAGGAACAGGGCCAAACTTCTCATATAAGCATGAGTGCTGTCCGAAACATTTTTAATCTCAATAACAAGGGACCTTCTTTTTATTGCCGAGTCCGAACGGCTTGCCGCATAGCGACACCACTTAGTAGAGCAATGTACACGGCTGATTATCAAAGTTTCGCCAACACTAGCCGGAGAAACTGTCGCTAAAATTGTATTTTTTGCTGTTGTCGCCGGGTTTTGAACCCATCGTTCAGCGTCCCTTTTCGGACATGCTAACCTCTGAGCAACGATGGACCTCTCTGAGCTTGAAAGGTATACACATTTAGGACGATTTAGCGATGTCCATGTTACCGTCTATCTGTCTGTCTAGTGCAATCACATTACATTATTTAAAAATGAAGCAAAGTTCAAAGATGAGATATTTCGGACTATTTCTTAATATAGACCATATAGCCCGATATTCGGATTTGTTTTTTAATTCAACCAACACGCAGGGGATGTCCCCTATGTATGCAGTACATTGCGTTGACAAGTGGAAATTTAGGAAATAGAAGGACGGAAGAGAATGTAGGTTTTATTAAAGTTTGTTTTAAATTTCTGAATGTCAATCAGACGGAAAGACATTGGCAGGAAGCCGATTCCACATACGAACAGTACGGGCAAAAAAATAATTATCTCTATAGGGCATGGTTCGGTCAGCTGGCCAATCTATAACAAACGGGTGTAAGTTCCTAGAAAGTCTAGTATTTCTCTCGAACATCCTTTCATCAGGAATAAAAAGGCAAATATCCGTTGTGTGCCGATAGAACAACGGCACACAACTCACATTACGGCAATGCTTAAGAGAAAACAATAGAGTTTGATACCCTATCGTCGCCGATCAACACCAGCGCTCTTCTTTGAACGCGGTCCAGAAGTTCCAAGGATGATGAAGCTCCATCGTCGACCTGATAGGAGTGAAGTAATTTTTGCATCGCTTAAGAAATCCCAAACTCTTGGATGCTTCTTTCAACACTTCAAATACATTGTTTTAACAATGGACATCACATTGTATCTTCATGCCCAGAACATCAAGAGAATCTGATTGGTGAACATCGATCGATATTGACGATTACTCAATGCAATCGTTTGTGCGACAACAAATAACACTGCGTCTTCTGTGCATTAAAATCAACTCTGTTCATTCGACCCCACATGGTAATGCCCAGCAATTCTTGCCAGAGTGTCACATTCATAATAGACCATCAGTTTTCCGAAGACTTGGTCAATGGTCGAAAAAGCGTTACGCTTTTATAAAAGTGCGCCGTGCCACACTCTTGGAGATATCCACTACCAATACCTACTTTTACCGAACTGTCGAACCATACTGTCTATCGCTGATGCATCGAACTCGATATATTCTCGTTAGCAGGGAGTGGTTGAGAACTAACCGGAAGGAATAAATACATTTCAGCCTGCAGGTCATCCTTATCAATCTGGTCAGTGAATATTTGGTTGTCTTTAACAAGAGTGGGATAGCCGACGAGTTGCCTTTAACTCTTTTAACAAATGACCAGAAGCTCTTATTACCCTTCGAAGAAGCAATAACTTTGCCGCGTAAACGTTGTTTGTGTAGAAACTTTTCGCGTTTGCGCAGCCGTTCAGTATTGAGATTTTTGTTTAAACGCCAATTCCTGAAAGCCTCCTCTTGCGATCTGACAGCATCTCTGCACGCCTGGTTAAACAAACTTTTGTCATTAGTCATATACCTCCTCATGCCTATCATTTCAGCTGCAGCATTTATAACTTTGTCAAGAAAACAAAGCTTTTAATTGAAATGCTGCAGAAAATCATTGAACTCTGCCCAACGAGCTTTTTCGAGTATTAAAATTAAACGCTTCGCGACTGGGTAGAATGCGAAAAAATTTGCTGAAACGATGCAGTGATCGGAGTTACCATGAGGTGCAAAGACGCTAACTTCATACTTCTCAGGGAGTAAAGTTAGGACACACAAAATGTGTGTCGGTTCATTCACTAGTGCGGCGTATGGCTCGAATGGGAAAGGCAGAAAGAATTATGGATATTGAAATCCCCAGCAGCAACAACTTCGAAATTGTATCAGAAAGGACATCAAATCCATTAATGGAATGCTCCTTTTCCGAGTTTTAACTTCTATATGCAAATGCAAATTTTACCCATGAACATTCGACTAAGGAACCATGGGCAAACTTCTCACAGTCCGATTCAACTTTTAAGCTCAATGATAAGGGAGGGAAGTTTAACAAGGCATAGTACCTCACAAATGTTGCCAGCATTAGGAGAGGAAAACCACTGCAGAAAAATTTCTAACCCAGGCGTTCAGCGTCATAGGCGGACACGCTAACTTCTGCGCTACGGTGGCCTTCTTCTATATAGAAATCCGAAATGTAGTAAACGTGGTGCGATCCTTAATTTAACCCAAAGTAACACTGGGAGTACAGGTATTGTTGTCTCTGGAACATTATATCACCAAGCACATAAACCATAAGACTTCTGTGGGAAATGAAAAGGGATGTGATGTCGTACCCAATATATTAAAATCCTGTGTATCAGAATTCCTATGCACCTGGGTACATATAGAGCAAGAGCATCAGGTCAATGGCAATGGACGTGTGAAAACACAGCAAATAAATTTCTTCTCTCGTTGTCGTTGTACTCACATTTACATCTTCGTCAAGCTTCTGTGTATGAGCAAGCTCGTTCCGGTCCAAAAGAGCGAACATCGCGGGAACAGGTTGGTCATTCCTTATTTAAAGGTGCCAATAACCCGCCTTGCCGTATCGAGCATCATAGGCACTTAGTATTTATGCAAGAGCCGGTGCCGCCCGGCCTCTCACTGAGATTCTCCACTCCATACCGCTGATTGTTCGTGACTGCATTTGCAGCTACTCCGTATGAAGCATTCGACTATCCACAACCTGTGGGCACGGCCGGTAGCTCGCAGCTATGCTTCTCGTGACAGCGATGAACACCACACAGATTAGACCTCAAAGTTCCAGCCTGTGTAGTGCACACAGCTATCCCGTGCCTTATATTGGGGTAGTGTAATTTGAAATCACTTACCATTTTGACAACAAAAAATAAAAAACCAAAGGTTCAACCATGGTGTGAGTCCGATGTATTCAACCATGGCTGAAGCTCGCTCAAATACGAATTTCGTGAAGGTCATCCAAAAACGGGCGCTGTACCAGAGAATATTGATCTGTACGTAAACTTATTATGCAAGATCGTCATTTGGCATACCGTAAGATAGGGGTCATTGTTGGATCCCGCACAATTTGACAACCACTCAAAAACATGCTTGTCTCGCACAGTGGGATGAGGAAAAAATAAGTGGAAATAAGTCCGCCATTTTCGATGGGATAAAGACATCTTCATGAAATTTTTTTGCTTATGTACAAAATTGCAGGGCCCTAGATCGCCTGAAGGCCGTTTAAAGTTGGTCACCTCGGCCCTGCAAAATTTTGTTCGGGCTGGCAAAAGCGCATTATCACAATTTCTTTATTTCCTGGAAAGTTCTCAAAAACCATGTTTAAATGATCTCACACATCTTTTATAGTGTCCAAGAGATTCGACTAACATTTTTTTTTTTTGGAAATTTTTACAGAGGCTTACACATTTTTTATAGTGTCCAAGAGATTCGACTAACAACATTTTTTTGGAAAGTTTTTTGTCTGTTCCCTTATTTTGTTGCTTGTGAAGGCATTTCTAAACCGATTTTAAATTTTTTTACTGATTTGGAAAACTGATAGAATTAACTTTTTTTGCCATGTTCGATTCTTCAGTCAAAGTTATGCGAGTTACAAAATAAAAAATGTGAAAAAAGTAAATATTTGGCATTTTTTCGTAAAAAATCCTAATTCCATTGTTTCGTCTTTATACAGAAAACTCCTAGATTTTGTTTGTACTTGGTAGGGTCCAAAAGGAATATTTCGATTTGTTGCAAACAGAATGACAAAATTCATTTGTTTCGGTGGTGGATATAGCAAAACAACAATGGAACGTGCGGGTCTTCCAAGACTTGGCTCGTCCAACGAAAGTTGTTCGTGAAAGAAGTACTTCGAAGCAGTTGGTCGCCTGTTTCTTCGGCAATACTGGTCATGTGACGACTCTTCAGCTTGAGCAACGTAGTTCGGCCAAATTCTGAGTGGTACATCACAATTTGATTGCCTGAAGTCTTGAGAGAAATGTGAAAAACGAACAAGATAAGACGAATCATTGTTCATCATGACAATACATTCATTTAAAACATCAAAACGGCATTTGAAACTACATTTACACAAGATTGCGAAAACTTTTAAGCTCTAATTAAAATAAAAAGAGTAAACAGAAGTTCACATATGTCGCCGAATGGACTTTCAATGTCCAAACTGAGGCTTGCAACGGGATCAACTTCGCTTTAAGACTAATGCTCATGCCAGTCTGCCGTTGCCTAATGCACTGCACCCGACACCAAACAGCACGGAAAAGGACTAAAATAATGTTGTGAGCACAAATAACTTTGCGGAAGAATTTGGACCAAACAAAACAAATACTAGGAAACAAAACAAAAAGGACCAGATCAAACTTTAAAATAGTTTCGACAGCAGCAACACCAGAACCAGAAGGGCAAGAGTTTTAGTTAAGACTGACGTTTGGGCCATGCAAACTCAGCCACTCATAGAGAGATAAATCTATTGTTTCATTAGTTGGGGCAATTTGAAAGGATAAGAGCTTCCCTTCTATTTATATGGCATAGATTTTCCCAGGCAGATGGCGTTAGAAGTGGGGGGGGGGGGGGGGGGGAAAGATACATTCACTTAACTTACAAGTCGAGTTAAACGTTTATTCCTTCACGGCACCGAGAAGTGGGTAAACGAGAGTACTTACATTCTGACATGGCCAGTCAGAGCTCGAGGAACTTTAAGTTGATTTGAGTGCCTGTGGTCACGCAACTTCTCTATCCCTTTGCCAAATGCAAAAGTTAAAAGTTAACAACAATTATAGACAGGCAGCAAACAATACAGCCATCAACCAGCAAACTGGCAAGAACACTGCAACATGAGGAGTTCGAGAAGGACGTCTCAAGACATAAGACATTGTGTCTCAAACAGCAACTGAAGGCCTGAGTACTTATACATGCCATCGATAAGACAGCTCGGGCCGACACAGTACGACGGTGGGGGTCGGTGGACAAGAGATTCCTTTCTTGGGCCATCATTGTATCCTTAGCAACCGAGGGCAAACAACAATGCAAACATATTTTACTGGCACCAGCAAAACATTATTAATGTGCTTCGCCCTCTTCCTCCTGCTTCCCCTCCTCCCCCTTGTTTGCCCCTAATCGCCTTCGCCATGGATAACCGTGAGAATCCTCCAGGTTTCCGACGGCTGGTCGACACACACACATCGACGTTTCAAAGTTCACTGACTTCCACATAAAAACGGTTTTATGATGGTTTGTTAAGAAGGCATCAATCATTTCGTCCAAGAAGCTCACGAAATAAAAAAAAAAACAAACAAATAAAAGAAAAAATAATATTTGAAATTAACTAGAAATGTGATTAGACTTGAAGCGAGGGGAATACTCCGAAACTTGATTACACAATCGAGATTACTTTCGATTTCCCGGAATATGTTGGCCTACACGTAAAACAAAACAAAGCAAAAAAAAATTAAAAATAAAAACAAGAAAATAAACTAATAAAAACAAAAAATAGGAAGAACTGCAGACAAAAACAAGACAAAAAAAAGTAGAAAAAAAAACTAAAAAAAAACAACAAAACAAGAAAAATTAAATAAAAAACAAAAGACTAGTTAAAACGCTCAAATTGCAACAAGACATAATGTTGAGTACCTACACGCAACCCAATAAAACGTTTCAAAAATGTTTAGAGAAATACCCATATGAAATTTGTATACAAACTTTCGTTAAGCCGATAGCCATAGCCGCTAGTGCTCTTGTTTTATAAATTTATTATGATTTGTAATTATAACAACGATTTTTTTAAATAAAATATATACGAATTTCTTATAAAATTTATATTGAACTAGCTGGCCCGGGCCCGCTCCGCTGCGCCTTCTTTTACTTTATATGGAACAAAAGTTTCCTTGGAATATTTATTTTCGACAATTAAAGAGCTTTTAGTGAAATACCATGCAAACTTGACTAACAGTTTAACAATATAAGTGCCTTTATTTGAATCCCACATGATCTTTATTGGTCCACGAATTTAAGTTTGGATGTAAGGTGTACTCCATTTTCAAAATACTTCATTTTAGCCCGATATTCTCATGATGTCTGATTTAGTGGTGCTTTCGGGGGAGAGGTGGTCCCCCAGATATTTGGCCCTGCAAAAATATCAGCATAACCCCATGTTGCCATTGGCTTAAGAGGAGTTTACAGGATGAGGCGTCCCCCAAACACATGGTCCCAAAATAGGTTATCAAATTCGTTTTCTAATCTCAAATACCTTTCATTTGAGCCACATATTGGCATGGTCGAACAATTTTTATCCTCTGGGGGGTGTTTTGGAGAAGGGGTGATGTCCTAAATACATGGTCCTAAATTTGGATATCAAATTCGTATTCTACTCCCAACCAATTGCGATGGTCACTAAAAAATTGCTGCTTGTGGGGTATTTTGGGAAAGGGGTTGACCCCCAGAAAATTGGTCCCGAAAATGGGTATCAATTCTTGCTCTATCCCCCAATACATTTCATTTAAGCTCCACATCGACATGGTCGGTATATATGGCCGATTTAGGGGTGTTTTTGGGGACTGGGGTGGTCCCCCAAACACTAAGCGCGGAAAATAAATATATCAGCAACGTGCTCTATTCTCATATATCTATATATCCATTGGCCTCAAAATTGGATATCAAATTAGTTCTCTAATGTTATTTAAACTCCTTATTGCAAAAGTCAGCAAATATGTCCGGTTTGGGGTATTGGCCCTAAAAACTACAAATATTTAGTTCCACTCTCTTTAAGACCCAAATTGTCTTGATGAGCAAATATGTCCTATTTGGGGGTTTTTATGGTGGACGTCCGCTAGACAGTTGGTCCCTAATGTTGATATAAGATAGGTGGTTTACCCCCACATACCTTTAATTTGAGCCCCATATTTCCATAGTCGGCAAACATGACCGGCTTGGAGGGTGTTTTGTGGGATGGGCGGCCACTCTGTGAGTTGGCCTTGAAAATATATATCGGATTCGTGTTCCACTCTAAAAACCCTCTTATTTGAGCCTCATATTGCAAAAGTCCGCAAATACTTACTATTTGGGTGGTGTTGTGGGTGTGGGGTGGCCCCATAGACACTTTTCCCAAATATTGATATCAGATTCGTGCTTTACTCCCAAAAACCTTTCATTTGAGCCCCATATGGCTATGGTCGTAAATTTGTACCCTTTGGGGGTTGTTTTTGGGGAGAGGCGGCCCCCCAAACACTTGGTCTCATATTTGGATATCAGATTCGAAATATTCACTCAAATACCTTTTATTTAAGCCCCATGTTCCCATGGTCAGTAAATAAGTCCTGCTTGGGGGGTGTTTTGGGGAAGGGGTCCAACCCCCAGAAACGTGGTCCCACATTTGGATATCAGATTCGTATTCTGCTCGCAAATACCTTTCATTTGAGTCCCATATTGCCATGGTCGGTAAATATGTCCGATTTAGGGGTGTTTTGGGGGTTGGGGTGGTCCCCCTTGCGCTTGGTTCGACAAATGGATATCAGATACGTTTTCTTATCCTAAATACCTTTCATTTGAGTCCCATATTATCGTGATTGGTCTAAATATATATTTGGTATATATCTGAAATTTGGATACCAAACTTTTATTTTTAGGGTACTATATGAGAGCACACAAAATTTCGCACCACCCATCTACGAGATCTGGCGTTTCTGAAAATTGGGGTAAGAGGGGAGGGTCCGCCCCGTTCAGATATCAAAAAATTTAGTACCCTATTTTCACCACGGGATCATTATGCACCATCTGTGAAAATTTTAAGAAAATCGGTTCAGCCGTTTCTGAGTCTATAAGGAACACAAACAAACAAACAAACAAACAAACAAACCTACAAACAAACACAAATTGATTTTTATATATAAGAAGAAGATAAAGGCAAGTCAAAGAATTAATTAATCACACAAATGCTCCCTTCTGCATGTTAAGGTTCTATTACACGCAGAATTGTACATGTCGTGTGATACTTTAATTCCGAAAGCAGGAAAACCCTACCATATGAAGGCGAAAGATTTTCGTCCTATTAGTCTGTCATCCTTTATGCTGAAGACTCTTGAGAGGTTGATAGATACATATCTTTGGACAAAGTTCCCTGGAGATCGCCTGTCGCGGCACCAGCATGCATATAGTAAAGGCAAATCTACTGAAACAGCCCTTCACGACCTAGTCGGCTACATAGAGGGTGCTCTCGTTGTCAAGGAATATACAATGGTAGCATTTCTTGACATTGAAGGTGCTTTCAATAATGTAAAACCGACGTCAATCATGAAGGAGTTGGAGTTTCTAGGTATCACCTCTACCGTAAGAAAATTTATTAATAACTTACTAAAAGATGCATTACGGCAGGCTTGGATCTAAAAATATGGGTTAGCAGAGGAACACCTCAAGGAGGTGTACGGTCTCCTCTACTTTGGAATATAGCCATTAACAATATATTATTGCCTCTAGAAGAAAAAAGGCGTAAAAGTGGTCGCGTATGCTGATGACGTGGCAATTGCGGTTAGGAGAAAGTTTCCCAGCACTCTAAGAGATATACTTCAGGAAGCTTTACGTGCAACAGCAAAGTGGGCTACCGAAAGTGGTCTAGGCGTAAATCCGTGCAAGACAGAAGTAGTTCTTTTCAGCAGGAGATACAAGTTGCCTACAGAGGCACCTATCTTCTTGGGTGGAGAGAATGTTTTATTTACACAAAGCGCAAAATACTTGGGTGTTTTGCTGGACAGGAAATCGAACTTCAAATCCAACATTTTGGAAAGGATAAGAAAGGCAAAACTTGCCCCATACACCTGCAAAAGAGCCATTGGCAAAAGTTGGGGGTTTAGACCGCGTGTCATGCATTGGGTATATACTGCAGTTGTCAGACCTATAATGCTATATGGTGATGTGATCTGGTGGACAGCGCTTCAAAAGTCCGCCTACTGCTTAATACTTAATCGGATGCAAAGGATGGCTTGTTTGTGCATCACACACACGCCGCACTGAGGACGACACCATCTGTTGCACTGAATTTAATGCTACATCTTATGCCTCTGGCCATTGTGGTGAGCCGTGAGGTTAAGGGAGCTTTCTCTTTGGTCATGTGGCGGCTACGGACACTGTGTTATCCTTGATACAATATCCGATGTTCCAGGCAGTGTGGATTACACCCTGCCTGTGCTGCTTTTAGGTAAAAATTACTGTACCACTATTCCTTACTGAACCAATTGGAACTACGATATCCCTGGTAATAGAAGTAACATACACTTCTATGCGGATGGTTCCAAACTAAACGACCAGGTGTGCTTTGGGATGTACTCTAAAGATCTGAACTGGTCATATCGAAAAGGTTACGCGACCACTGCAGTGTGTATCAAGAGGAGATCCTTGCGATTAAGGAAGTGGTGGGAGGGCTAAGATATAATGTCATTACGACGATTGGCATAAATATCTTCTCAGACAGCCATTAAATCGCTGGAGAACGCAATTCTGAACACAAAAACCGCCCTTGACTGTCGCAGATCTCTCAACGAGATAACTGAACAGTTCAAAATTCACCTGTTCTGGATGTCGGGCCACACAGAATTGTAAAGCGGACGAGCTTACGAGACTAGGAACCACCCTACACATTCCAGGTATACTGGAATTTGAGGATATACCTCTAGCGACATGTAAGCTAAGTATTCAGCACCAGGCCTGAAGAACAACAAATGATAGATGGTCACAAAGAGGGGGCTGTGAGCATTCCAAAACTATGTGGCCTAATCTAGATTTGAAGAGACCTACCGCTTTGCTGTCGTTGGCTAGAACAGACCTCTCAGTCTTTGTGTCCGTCATGACAGGTCACTGTCTAATCGGAAAACATATTGACAGACCGAAGGATGCCAGCAGCGACTTTTCCAGAAGCTGTGAGGGCATCGAAAAAGAAGAGACTATAGAACACCATCTGTGTGTGTATACCGCACTAGCAGTCATTAGGAGTTCCACTTAAGGTTCTCATTTCATTGAGAACCTGTCTGATTTAGCGGATGTGAACATTCGCAAGTTATTGGGCTCTTTAAAGCGAACTGGATGGTTCAACGGTAGGAACTAGAAAGCATCTTCATTCTTCTGTTCCTGTTCTGTTCCTTCTGGACGAAAACATAAACCTAACACTTAAACCTAACCTTACCTAACCTAACATATGAAAATCACAAATCACAAAATAGCATATGTAATTTTTTTGATTTGGAGCGTGCTCCATTCCTTCTGACAAGAATATAAAGAAATCATCTGTTTTTGTTGTCAGTCGAATGAAAGCAACCCCAAATTAAATTGTTTTCAAAAATTTATGATTTAATCAACTTTCTTAAAACTTCAACAATTTTCACGCACAAAAATCAGGGGCCGAATTATCGCATACGTGATCGATTGTGCTTTCGTATCGAATGAAACTTCATCTCGTATTTAATGGCTGTTATCCCACTTTCATAGACATTTTATTGTAACATTTTTTACAAATTATGATCGATTTAAACATTTGCGATCTTAAATTTCAAAAATCTTCGCTCAATAAAGAAATGCGTTGTTCACAATAGAGAGATTTCCAACGATTTTGCTCGTTCACTTATGCGGTAATTCGGCCTCAGATTTGCTCACATTTTTAGGTTATGTCATTGGAAGAGAACATACAGGTGTGGTAGCATAAATGATGAATCGCATGTGAATTGACAATTTGGACAAACATTTTAAATACCATGTGAATGCAAAAGTGGCATGTCATAAGACAACCACATGCCGTGTAATAGCGGCTTAAGTAATACCAGCTCACGAGAAAATACTTGTATTACGAAGTTTTTCTTTTATTGTTACTATATTACGTTTCGCTTCAACACATCAAATGTTAGTCATAAACGTAGTGCTATCAAATATAACTAACTTTGTTTATTGCAAACCCTTTAGCAACTTCGCCTACAGTAAAAGTAACTTTCTTTTGTTGTAAAACCAAAAACTTTTTAATAGCAAAATGTTTCGATAGCCGCAACCGATTATTCGTTTACCGGATCAATAATTATTCTGTTGTGTTTCTCCTACTAGAGGGAAAGAGGGTGTATACTTAAGCGTATAGACCAGTTATGGGCGGATGGTAAACTCGGAAATTAACAATTTTAAAGTTTCGCCATAGGTACGTCCAATGTCAAAATTCATTAGAGCAACTTGGAAGGCTTTTTATAGACGAGTAATTGGGTATAATAACATAAAAGTAAATCCAAATATACACTGGAAGAGTTTCAATTACCAATTTCGATCTTCTTATAATTGTTAAAAATTTGAGTTGGAATTGTGTGACAACATTAAATTGAACTTGATAGCCTTTGTAAAATCTATTTCAAAATTGAAAAGAATAAACATATAGAAAGGTATAACGTTAGATTTATTTATAAGTAGAGAAAAACTAACATTTAAATATTAACATTTAACATTTGAATGAAAAGTATTATCAATGTAAAAAAACTTTATATTTGTCACAAATTCTTGCAAGAATTTATCCCAAAAAACATGTACTTTTGTCGTAAACAAAATCCAATGTTTTTCAGAAAAGACGTTTACTTGGCGAAATGTTCTTCGATATGAAACAAATTATTTTTGCGTGTACATTGCGCGTGAAGTTTAGCGCTACAGGGGAGAACCTCTAGATCAAGTGGGTCTAGACTATATTCAAGCACACACCGACACTGATGTGATAGCGGCCGGGTGAATGTGGTCCTTGGAGAACGGCCGCCTCCCCTTGCACCTAAAGAAATTGAACTCCTCCGGCAAACCAGAATAGTCCTGGCTCAATTACGATTCGGCAGATGCAGCCGATTCAACTCCTACAGAGCAAGGATTGATGCCAACGTGCAGGATGTCTGTCCCTATTGAGGGTCGGGACTACACGACTTTCGTCACCTGTTTAACTGCCCAGCCAGATTCACTCGAGTCAGACTGCAGCTCTCTCTTGATGCATCCTATCTTAGTCGCAGAGTTCCTGGATCTGGATATTCAACAGAATCAAGCGGACGAAATATAGAATACAACGACCTGCTACAACAACAACAACAACAACCAGCTCAACACGAATCTTATAATAGGCCGGACTGGCATCATTGTTTCTCAAAAACGGTAGGATCGCTTCACATACACACAAACGCATTCAGCAATGTACGAAGAACTCTTCACCATCTGGTACTGGCAATTTCTCATCGTTGTCACCAAACCAGTCTCTTCTGAGACATCAAATAATGTATTGTCTCAGATACTTTAAAGGCGCACAGAATGAATTTTTATACCCACCACCAAAGGATGGGGGTATATTCATTTTGTCATTCCGTTTGCAACACATCGAAATATCCATTTCCGACCCTATAAAGTATATATATTCTTGATCAGCGTAAAAATCTAAGACGATCCTGATTTGGATATAGCTGCCATATAGACCGATCCTCAGAATTAGGGTCTTTGGCCCATAAAAGCCACATTTATTATCCGATTTCGCTGAAATTTGGGACAGTGAGTTGTCTTAGGCCTTTCGACTTCCTTCGTTAAATTGGCCCAGATCGATTCAGATTTGGACATAGCTGCCATATAGACCGATCCTACGGTTAAGGGTCTTAGGCCCACAAAAGCCACATTTATTATCCGATTTTGATGAAATTCGGGACAGTGAATTGTGTAAGGCCAACGATATCCTTCGTTAATTTGGCTCAAATCGGTCCAGATTTGGATATAGCTGCCATATAGATCGATCCTCCGATTTATGGTGTAAGGCCCATAAAAGCCACATTCATTATCCGATTTTGCTGAAATTTGGGACAGTGAGTTGTATTAGGCCCTTTGACATATTTCTTCAATTTGGTCCAGATCGGTTCAGATTTAGATATAGCTACCATATAGACCGATTTCTTGATTTAAGGTTTTGGGCCCATAAAATTCTCATTTATTATCTGATGTCGCCGAAATTTGGAACAGTGAGTTAAGTTAAGCCCCTTGACATACTTCTGAAATATCGCACAGATCGGTCCAAATTTGGATATAGCTGCCATATAGACCGATATCTAGGTTTTAGGTTTTGGGGCGATAAAAGACGCATTTATTGTCCGATGTCGCTGAAATTTGAGACAGTAAGTTTGGTTAGGCTCTTCGACGTCCTTCTTCAATTTTGCCCAGATCGGTCCAGATTTGGATATAGCTGCCATGTAGACCGATATCTCGATTTAAAGTCTTCCCTTTTATGGGGCCAAAAAAGGCGCATTTATAATCCGATTTCACTGAAATTTGACACAGTGACTTATGCTCGGCTTTTCGACATCGTGTGGTATATAGTTCAGATCGGTATGAGGTATATGAGTATAACGTATGAAATTTTCACCGAATTTTGATGAAAGGTGGTTTACATATATACCCGAGGTGGTAGGTATCCAAAGTTCGGCCCGGCCGAACTTGACGCCTTTTTACTTGTTTGAAACTGCAGAGCTCCGTTTAACCCAGCTCCATCAAGCATCTCATGCCTAATAGAAATTTCAAACTTACTAAAAATAATGCTATGGAATCCTAAGGGACTACCGAAAGAGAGCTTGAAGTAGTCCTAAAAAAAGAAAAAAAACGTTATCTTCGTTTAATTGTAGAAACTTAATTCTCTTAATATGTAAAAAATAATTATTTCGCTTTCCAAGAGTTTAATGAATTAAAATCATGGTTCTTGAAATAACTAACTAAACTGAATTTCCCATGAATATTCCATTGAGGAACAGTGGATGCTTCTCTCATTTCAATGAGTGAAGTCCGATTAAAGTTTTTAAGCTCAATGATTAGAGGCATCCGAACGGCGTGCCGCATAGTAACACCACTTGGTAGACAAGTTTTAACATGGCAGGTTACCTTGCAAATATAGCCAGCATTAGTAAGGGGATAACCACCGCTGAGAATTTGGTTGATGTACACAACTGGGTTTGAACCCAGGAGTCCGTCGTCATAGGCGGAAATGCTAACCTCTGCGTCACAGTGGCCTCCGAAAATAAAACCAGAAAAACTATGCGTAAACCCGTCCTCATGTTCATTCATTGCTATCTCAATAACGACTGAAACAAAGAGCATAAGAATGCGTGTGACTTGCCCTCAACACTATCGTAAAGAGCTGGACATTGCAAATGTAGATATTTAACACAAAGAACCCATTACAGGGACTTGACAACTTAGAATTTAATTTGTGAACGTACTCTTACACTAATGACAGAACTGTCACTATCAATTTATTCAGTAAACTCAACATTTTCATCATAGTAAAGTACACGAACGCACAACGTCTGCAAAACATACAGTAATTGACCACTGCTTTAAGAGCGTTAATCATCTTCAGTGACGAAGCTCAATGTGCGTTATTGGTCAGGTGAAAATCCATGCGAATCAACACTTTATTCACAAAATAACTGGTGCTTGCACGCCGGTGGCGTCATTGGGTCGTCGCTTTACCGTGAATGAGCAACTCATTTTTGGTCTGAGGTTAAATATATGGAGCTGGACGACATGTGGTTTCAACAGAATGGCGCTTGTGGTCGTTTTATCCCAAGAAATTGCCTAGTCGGCTGACATCCCCATTAGTGCGATTTGAAGCCTTTAGACTATTTTCTTTGGGGCTACGTCAAGTCATTAATCTTTGCCAACAAGCCGACGACGTTGGAAGAGCTCAGAGCCAACATGGTACTGGAAATAACGGCCGTTTCTGCCGAAATGTGTGGCAGAGTCATTGGAAAATGGGTATCCAACGTATTGACAGACAAGTCCAGGATGGCCATATAAACGAAGTCGAGTTCCATTCATAAATATGTTGATTGTACTTCAAGGCGATATTAATGTTGTTAAAGCATCTCAAATGTGTTGAATTTTATTTAAAAAAGGCAAGTCCTTAGTGAAAAATGCTATACCACGGAAAAGTATGAATTTGAAGCTGAGAAATTTCTAGATACCATCCCGACAGCCATATGATAAAGAACTCCAAACACCCCAACAAATGTGCTAAATAATAGATGCCCTGAATTTATAAGAGAACAACCAAACATCCATCATACAAAACTCTTCTCAACATATTAAGCAGGGAATTTAGTTTGGAGATTGAAATTTTTACGGATATTTCTTATAATAAACATCTTCAAACACATTCAAGCGATAATGCTCCTGAATATTCTTTATGGAAAGCAAAGAAAAAAGAAGGTCTAGTGTTCAGTAATAAGGATTGCTCCAATCAGAATCGATGGTTCAAAAAACTTACCAAAAGTCAATATACATTGAGATCATTTGCAAAAATTTCTTTCAAAAGACTCTTTCGATGCATCGAGTATTATTGAACAGAAATATGGGAATTCAAATCGAGGTTTTCCTTTTTATTGATGAAGTACTCGAATGAAATAAACAATAATATGAAGCTTTAGAAATGTCCACGTTTCGATTTAATAACTGCAGAATTTTTACGTGAACCCACTTATAATTGTGTTGATAAACTTACCCAAATAGTTAGATCTTGCTGTAATTTAAAGACATGTGCCGATAATTTAAGAAACAGCGGATGTACTAATGATTCCAAAAAGTGGAAAACCAACCAATATCTCTCTAACCACCTATGTCAAAATGACTGGAAAAGGTATTCTTACAATAGATAGATTGAAACCCATAGATAATCAGAACAATCTTATTCCAAATGACCAATTCGGTTCCAGGAATGCCCACTCAACCATTCATCAGGTTCACCGTTCACAAATATCATTGAACAAAGTTTTGCAAAAAAGAAAATACGCTCGGCCGTAATTCATAACGCATTACAAGCAAGCATTAGTAGTAATAAAAAAAGAGGTGACTTTTACCAGAATCTTATGTTATGTTTTATAAAATCGTAGGACAGATTTTTTATAGGGAGCAAGGGGTATGCTTGGTATAGTTTTATATCTATTATATACCTATGATGCACTTTGGCCAACTATTCTACGTTTGCCGACGATACCGGAATTCTGGCAATTTCTGATTCCGAGAATGATGCAAATAATAACCAACCGCTAGCTCTGAATAATGCTGCATTTATGGCTAACGTTTGATATGTTGAAGCGAAACGTTACACAGTTACAATAAAACAAAAACTTCATAATAAAAGTATTCTGTTTGTCGTAAAAATGTCCCAAACGTTTAATTTCTTTTTTTTTGCGTGTATGTCCGATATCGCCTCAGGGATCAATTCTGGGTTCTCTTTTCTTTGTACAGTAACGACTTGGCGAGTCAATTGTCTTATTGTGAGGTACATATGTACGCTGACAATGTACAGATATATATCGGCAGCCCGAGGGATGAGATTGCTGAAAACATACGTCTGATTAATCATGATCTGTCAAGAGTCAGCACGTGGGCGAAAGCCAATGGTCTGTGGCTCAACCCTGTAAAGACCAAGTGTGTCGTTATCAGAAACAGGATGTCTCGTTTTTCATGTGATGTCGGTATATTCATAAACGACGCTAGATTGGAAATCGTTCCTCATGCAAAGAACTTGGGCGTGGTTATTAATAGCACTCTGACTTGGAGTAATCATATCGACTCTGTCGTTGGTCAGGCATATGCTCTCTGGGCCACTCAGTTGGTTACTCCGCTGCGGGTTAGGTCTCTCTTGGCAAAGACTTATCTTGTTCCTGGCATTCTCTACGGCTGTGAGTTGTTTGCTAATTGCGACTCAGTAAGTAGACGTAAGCTAAACACCTTTTTTAATAGCGTTACCCGTTGTGTATTTGGCTTGAGACGGCGCGACTCTATCTCTGAATACTCCTTACCCCTGTGTGGCGTCTCCTTACAGCACTTGTTATACCAGAGGTCGCTTACTTTCCTGCATAAACTGATCTACATTCCCAAAATTCATCGGAGGCTTGTTTCTGAATGGCATATCTTCATATTCGCAGTACGTCTCTGGAACTTACTTTCTAACGATCTGCAATTACTCAGTAACTCGGGACATTTTAAACCAGACTTTGGAAACATTTTACTGCATTAAGTTGATGAATGTTAAGACTCATTTATTTATTTTTATTCTTACATACTTACTTAATTTCTTTTTTTTTCGAATCAACTAAGTCTATTAATTCCTCTTTAATTGATAAATTCATTTTTGGTTTTTTTCTTTTAAATTCAAATTTACAAAGCTACAAATGTTAGTTTTTTCCATTAGTAAATTAATCATCCAAAATCTGTGATGTATTGTATAGCTATAGATTCTTAGTTTTAATTGTTTACTATGTACTATTGTTGGAGATATTACCCACACTTTAATTATAAGAATTTTATATTCTTGTTGTGCGGGTGTAAATAAATAAATTACAAATTACAATTACAAATTAAATAAATACATCCATAGTGATATTCAGATGAAACGGTATCCGAAGAAATAAAATAAGTTGCAAGAAAACATCACTCCCATATTTTTGCAAGTGTACGTCGATAGAACAGAACTGAACAGGAAGAATCCGTATATTCTTCTAAAATTAAATAACATATTTATTTATTTATAACTATGTAGATTTGGAAAAAAGCTCGCTAGTCTTAAAGTACTACACACACAAAAAATTCGTTTCCCAAAGTTAGACTTTATTTACAATGAAAGTAAATGATTTTTTGCGATAAATTCTTGCAAGAGTTCGCGGCAAATATATCAATTTGTTGTTACCCTCACAATACTTTTCATTCTTGATATATAGAACATGTTATTTAATTTTTCCTTATTTATAAATGAATTTGACGTCATGCTTATGTATTTGTTAATTCTTTTTAATTTTAAAATAAATTGTGTTCAAATCCGATATTTCACAAATTATGAGCAGATTTCAGCTGGTAATTTGAACTCTTTCAGAGTTAAATTGGATTTATTTCGATTTTATAACAGACAATTATATTAAAAGCCTTCCATTTTCGCACAACTCCCCTATGATATTGCATTTTGATATGCTGTATTCGTTCCCAGCAAAAACTCTCATTACCAAATAAACAGAAAGGTAAGCTCATTCAAAAACTAATAACTACTTATTTTTGGGCATCGTTTTTAATTACTTTTACATGGCGATATCCTAGGAGGAAAGTCCTGCCGCACAAGCATACTAATAGTTAAAAAATAGGTACTTAAGCCTAAGCATACAAGTTGTCAAAAAATAATGACATAATATCGTAGTTGAACGTTGCTAACAATAGCTACTTTGACTCAAACATGTTCGCGCCTTTCCCCACCACCACGATTAAGAACGTGGTGGTGGGTTCAGTTTCTTTGAAGAAGACAATTTTTATATGAATAATTCAAATTATAAATTAAATAAAAACTTTAGCTTCATCGCAGCCGAGAGTTTAACGAAGAACCTTCCGTTTTCAAAGCAGACACTCTACACATTCATCCACATTACTGTTGTTTCAATAATTCAATATTTTCTCCTTTCAATATTAGCTAACAACACAAAAACTAACTTTTATTCTATTTCATCAAAGATGGCCTTTGTGTTTATGTTTGACATATTCTACTTAAAGACACAATATTCTAAAACATGGAAGTGAGTTAGAACCTCGGACCAGCAAAATGATTTTTACATTTTTTGTTTCTTTAAAATTACGCCCACAGCATGCGGAACAATCAATGGATTTGTGGAGAGGGTATTTCCCTCCTAGTGCTACTAAGTGGTGTCGCTTTGCACCAAGCCATTCGGAGTCGCCAATAAATGGAGGTCTCTTATCATTGAGCTTAACCTTGTTGCGGACAGCACCCATAGGTATGAGATAATTTTCCCGCAGTTTCTTAATGGCATTTTTATCAATACCAAGGTTATAATAATGATTTGGTTTCTATTAGTACAAATAAGTGCTTATTCTTGAGCTTTATCGAATGCTGCATGTAATGCCATTTCTACTACCGGTAACACAGACGGTATTCCTGTTGATAACTCGTTATATTTTAGCAGCTAGTAAATCTAAGGATAATGAGTTATCCATTATATTACAAGCCAAAAAATAATGGCATGTACTTACCAAGTTTTAGCTGTGTTATGCTACAAAAATATTACTTATGAGAGTTGTTCCTTTCGGTGGATATATTTTTATATATAAAATTGTTCTTATACCTGGCAGCCATATTTCTGTTGCTCCAATAATTTTTGTCATTCAGCATTTTTATACCTGAGGTGAAACTTTAAAAATGATCACTTTCCGAGTTTAACATGCGCACTCGACCGGTCTGCTCATATGCAGAATAAAATAAAAGCAAAAATGTTGTGTGTGAGATAGCAAAAATGTTGTGTGTGTAATAGGATCCATTGCCTTGCTTGGTATTAGTTTCTTGTGTACGTACACAGTAATGTGCAATAGGGTAAGTATTTTTGCCAATCACTATACACTCAAATACTCACCTATTCTGTATATTAGGAGAGACATAAGAGAATAGCTATTGGTCCGGTAAATGAATAATCGTTTGCGGTCATCAAAAACTTTTAACAACAAAATAAAGGTAATTTTACCATAGGCGAAACTTCTTAAAGTAGTAACGTTCAATTATGCTACGTTTATGGCTAACGTTTGATGTGCTGAAGCGAAACGTAATACAGTTACAATGAGAGAAAAACTTTGTAATAAAAGTACTTTGTTTGTCGTAAAAATGTCCCAAACATTTTTATTTTGCGTGTATTTACACACAAATGAAGAAAGAGAAAAAAAAAAATTTTAAATGAATTAATGTTTACGTGAAACCGTCTGCCCGTCTTTCGAATTCTTAATAGCAGTCGAAAGAATAAAGATATGTTTTTAGGGCTCTAACCTGTTTTAGTTCCTATATATGCAAATCTACCTATTAGTATTCTAGGGCCCATCGAAGTTTAAAGTTTTCACGTTTGTTGTGAATCAGTGGTAGTGTGTTCCCACAAACTTAGCATGTTTTTACTTGTTTACAACAAATACAAATTTGCCCATAAACATTCCATTAAGTAGGGCCAGGGCCAACTTTCTCACATATCAATTAGTGCTGTCCGATAGTTTTGGGCAAAATCGTTCATCGAACGGATCGATCCTTTTCTGTCCGTTCTGACAGAAGAACTAGTTCCAGTTTATTGTTCCATAGTTCCCATGCTAAAGTATATATTTTGGTATTGCAAAAATATGGCACACAACACAATATATGTAGGGGACATATGAGTCAAAACAAGTAAAAAGGTTTTAAGTTCGGCCGAGCCGAACTTTAGATACCCACCGCCTCGGGTATATATACAAACCACCTTTCGTCATAATCCGATGAAAAGTCCACAATTTATGCACCCATAGCAGCTGCAAATGTGATCCGATTTGGACCAAATTCGGTGCGGATATTGAGTGGTCTAATAAAAATATGCCACTGTTCAATTTTGCCGATCAAAATATTAGTCTCCCCACCGCCTCGGGTATATATACAAACCACCTTTCGTCATAATCCGATGAAAAGTCCACAATTTATGCACCCATAGCAGCTGCAAATGTGATCCGATTTGGACCAAATTCGGTGCGGATATTGAGTGGTCTAATAAAAATATGCCACTGTTCAATTTTGCCGATCAAAATATTAGTCTCCCGACAGCTATATCGAAATTTAGACCTATCTGAACCATATAGGACACTGATGTCGAACAGCCTAACATAAGTCACTGTGTCAAATTTCAGCAAACTCGCCTTTTATGGGGCCAAGACTTTAAATCGAGAGATCAGTCTATACGCAGCTTTATCCAAATCTGGACCGATCAGGGTCAAATTGAAAAAGGACGTTGGAGAGCTCAATACATTTCAATGTCCCAAATTTTAGCGAAATCGGACAGTAAATGCGATGGGTCCAAGACATTCAATCGAGAGATCCGTTTGTACGGCAGCTATAGCCAAATTGAAGAAGGATCTTGAGTGGGCTGTCTCAAATTTCACCAAAATCGGATAATAAATGGGGCTTTTTCGGGCCAAAGACCTTAAAACGGCAGATCAGTCTATATGGGGGCTATATCAAGATATAGTCCGCTATAACCCATCTTCAAACTTAACCTTCCTATGGACAAAAAAAAAAAGAATCTGTGCAACGTTTAGCTTAATTTCTTTATTTGTAAATACTGTAGCGCGATTTCAACAGACAGACCAACGGACATGATTAGATCGTCTTAGTGCTTTGCGATTGGAGAACTCGAAGGTTTGATAAAAAATTGTCTATTTTGATGTATATATAGTACCCGTTTAAATTGACATATATGTATATTTTTAAAATTTCACTTAGCTAAGCAAAAAGAAAACACGTAAAAGCGTGCTAAGTTCGGTCGGGACGAATCTTGGGAGCTATATCTAGTTATAGACCAAATTAGACCGTACTTGGCGCAGTTGTTAAGAGTCATAACACGACACTATATATATGTCTCAAATTTCAGCCAAATCCGATGAAAATTGCGGCTTGTAAGGGCTCAAGAAGTCAAATCGAGAGATCGGTTTATATGGAAGCTATATCAGGTTATAGACCGATTTGGACCGTACTTGTACAAAATTTCAGCCAAATCGGATGAAAATTGCGGCATCCAGGGACTCAAAAAGTCTGGAGATCGCTTTATATGGGATTAATATCAGTTTATACACAGATTTTAAACCGTACTTAACAAAGTTGTTGGAAGTCAAAGAAGAACACTATGTGCAAAATTTCAGCCAAATCGGAGAACAATTGGGGCTTCTATGGGCTCAGGAAGTCAAATCGGGAGATCGGTTTATATGGGAGCTATATCAGGTTATAAACCGATTTGGACCGTACTTGGCTCCGTTGTCGGGAGACATAACAGAATACTATGTGCAAAATTTCAGCTAAATTGGACAAAAATTTAGGCTTCCAGGTGCTTAAGAAATCAAATCGGGAGATCGGTTTATATGGGAGCTATACCAGGTTCTTGACCGTTTCCAGGGGCTCCAGAAGTCAAATCGGAAGATTGGTTTTTATGGGAGCTATATCTAAATCTGAAGCGATATGGCCCATTTGCAGTCCCCAACGACCTACATTAATATTTATTATCTGTGCAAAATTTCAAGCGGGTAGCTTTCCGCGTTCGACCGCTAGCTTGATTTCGACAGACGGACGGACGGACATGGCTAGTTCGAATCAGAATTTCGAGACGATCAGTATTTCGAGGTGTTACAAACGGAATGACTAGATTAGTGTACCCCCATCCTATGGTGGTGGGTATAAGAATCAAAGGTATTTAAGCAAGTTTTTCCAATAAAGACCAACGAGTGAAAAGAAATAAAAAATCGATATCTTTAATATCAAACCAGCTGTCGACACAGTTGAAAGAATTA
Organism: Stomoxys calcitrans; assembly: GCF_963082655.1. Lineage (NCBI taxonomy): Eukaryota > Metazoa > Arthropoda > Insecta > Diptera > Muscidae > Stomoxys > Stomoxys calcitrans. The sequence goes on from NC_081552.1 coordinate 151,423,713, forward strand.
AGTACAACCGATGGAACGAAACTGAGAATTAAGTTAAAAGAGACAAGGAAGTATAAGAGTGAAAGAGATGGAACTAGTACCGGTCGTTCCATTAAGGGAGTGGTTCAGTGGTACTAGTTCGGTCCGGAACAACACAAGACTACTGTCCGATTCAAGTTTAAGCACCATGATAAGAGGCTTCCTTTTTATAGCCGAGTCAGAACGACACCTCCTTGGGGAGAAGTTCTTTTGTCGCCAGCATTAGGAGGGGATAACCACCACAACCACCACCACCGGATTCGAACCCAGGCTTTCGGCGTAATAGGCTGCGCTACGATGGCCTCCACCGTACTTGTTTAACCTAATTATAATCTCAATTGAACTTAATGAGCGCCTTAGTCATCTGCTTTGAACTTTTAACCCTGGATGATTGCATAATGACATGTGCCTTCAAACAAATATAAATTATAAGGGATGACGTCTTAATGCCAGTTTACGATCCACAATTATATTTTGACCTTTAAATTATTTTACCCGGCCCTTGTGCACGAGTACCACAAATCCTTGTGTTATCTTGTTTGCAGAATTGTTTCTTCCTCTCTTTTTGTTTAGACTCGTTTGTGGATTGTCAGTGATTTGTTAATTTAAATTTTTAGTATCAAACACCAGTGAACTTATTTAGGATTCACAGGCTGCAAGAACCAACCGAATGGGGAATACATTAGGGGGAGCATTAAACGAAAGGCAGTGGTGGTCTTCAAGAAAGGAACTGCCGTCGCTGAATAGCAATGTGTTTATGCTATTGTCGGCAGGCAGGCAGGCAGTCGCGTGCTTCCGTGCATTGTATACCAAAATCTTGGCTGGCTATGAAACGCAACGCTATTCAAACATATCATGAATGAAATTGAAGGCGCCCCAAACAGGATGTGTTGTTTCCACTCGCGTATATTTTATATCCTCAGGATTTGCTACTGCCAGAAAAGAAAAATATAAAAAACAACCACCAAAAGCGAACTTCTCCCGCTCACAGTCATTGAGGATTTCCCCCAAAACCCCAGCTCACACGTGCCCCACAAAACAAAATAACCCCTTGCCATGAACAGAATATAGGGAGTGTATAAAACGCTACGCCATGCCATCTCCGCAGCCAGTGGCTGCCACGCACAAGTGATGTCAAAATAATAGGCTAATAAATATATTGGAATCTCTTAACGTCGAGCACCCTGCCCTCCCAGGGGGGCTCTTGTCTGCATGACCACCGAATTCCCACGAAATATAGGAATGCATGAATACCAGGGGGAAAGCAGCGAGGCACACAAGTTAGCATACGGGGCTGGGTGAAATGGATTATTTATTTGGATTTTTGTTTTTGAAAATATCCAAATCTCTGAGATTGATTTTATTGCAACATAATACCATGGTGCACAGAAGGAGTAGCAAGCAGCCAGTGGGAGGATTTGGGTGATATGCAGGAATGTCAGTGAATGTGATCAAATTTAAAAGTTGCATAAACCTAGAATATCCATAGGCTTGCCTTAATTTCGTATTTATAAGGGCCAATTTGTCTTTTGCCAATTACTGACTGTTCGCTGCTCGTTACTGGAGTAAGCCACACCTTACACAAATCTGCATCTGCATTGGCATTTGCATAAAGAATACAACATTATAATTTGCAAATGTTAGAGCAGGTAGTTGGTGGCATGGAAGTCAGCTACACGCAAAGAAACAGAACTTTTGGGACATTCTTATGACAAACGAAATATTGGGTTGCCCAAAAAGTAATTGCGGATTTTTTAAAAGAAAGTAAATGCATTTTTAATAAAACTTAGAATGAACTTTAATCAAATATACTTTTTTTACACTTTTTTTCTAAAGCAAGCTAAAAGTAACAGCTGATAACTGACAGAAGAAAGAATGCAATTACAGAGTCACAAGCTGTGAAAAAATTTGTCAACGCCGACTATATGAAAAATCCGCAATTACTTTTTGGACAAGCCAATACTTTAACGTTTTGCTTCATTATTGAACGTAGCTAACTTTATTTATTGTAAACCCTTTAGTAGCTTCGCATAAGGTAAAAGAATCCTTCTTTTGGCAAGAGTTTATTGATAGCCGCAAACGATTATTCGTTTACTGGAGCAATATGTATTATCTTATGTCTCTCTTACTAAAGAGAAAGTGTGAGTATTTGAGCGTATAGACCAGTGATGGGCAAAAATACTCACACTAAAGCACAGTGTACGCGTACACAAGAAAATAATCCCAAGCAAACATTCTCACACACAACAGTTTCTACTGTTTTTAGCTGAGCAAAATAGTTTAGTCGAGTGCGGATGCTAAACATGGTGGTATGTCCAATGGCAAAAATCAATAGAGACGTTAAATTAATTTATAAATAAAGAAAACCTTGTTGAAACCCCGAATAATGTGTTCTAAATATCAAGAATGGAATCTATTGTCAGGGTAAAAACTTTTTATTTGTCCCACATTCATGCAAGAATTTGTAGCAAAAACTTTTTTTTTTCTTTATATGAAACGAATTATTTTCTTTTTTTTTTTTTTTGCATGTACCAACGTCTTGTTGGGATGTATTGATCTCTGGCCTTTTATCATTAGTTGCTAGTACAAAATCCAAAAATGTTTGCTGTACCAGCTTACTTTACCGGTTACTTTAAATAAAAATGCAAACAAAATTCTAGAAAGTCGAAACACCACACGTAGGGTTGCCCCGGCAACCGAGTTGGTAGCGTACTCGGAGTACCAGAGTGGGGGTCGAGGGTTCCGATTCCCAACAGAGGATTGGTCTGTCGCCACTGTTGTATCATAATGGACTAAAATAGTCTAAATCATAGATGGACAGCAAACACATTCCCACATAAATCCCAATGCACGCGGGCATAGGAAAAACAAATAGAAGCACACGGACAGTACACGCAAAAAAAATAATTCGTTTGGCATAAAGTAAATTTTCGCCAAGTAAACTTCTTTTCTGAAAAACGTTGGATTTTGATTGCGATAAAGGTACATGTTTTTTGTGATTAATTCTTGCAAGAATTTGGGACAAATATTGGATATTTTACCCTGAGAATACCTTTCATTCTTGATGTATAGAGCATATATACGACCGGTGCGCTTCGCTTCACCTTAAATTGGCTTTTTGAAAATGGAATTTTCTTTAAGTATTTGTAAACTGGTGATCAAGACATTCATGGTCTCGTTCACATCCACACTAGTAATTTTTGTATTGGTTATTTACTTTCAAAATTATATTTCAAATCTACCTCTTGGGACAGCACATCCTTAAAGATCCGCAGGTCCTTCCTGTGTCTATTTCAATTTGAGGGCAAATAGTGTACTCTACTATCAAAGACCTTTTGTTGATGAAATATTCTATCCCGATCGGCCTTCATATATTATTTTGCATTCCTTTTTGTTTTGGGTAGGATGGGGGAGGGGGATTGCCTTCTGGCACATATTGTACACATTTGTGTACAATATGTTCTCAGTCCTACTACATGACAGTTTGGTGTTGTTTGTATTGGGAGGAGAGGAGAGGGTCCCCCCGACGCTAAGACCCAAAAGACAATTTACTTGAGTCCTTTATTGTCGTGATCTGCATGCCCTGCTGAACGACAGGACGTGACCTTGGATACTTGGATCCTTATATCAACATTAGATACGAACTCTACTGTCATAGACCTTTCTTTTAATTCTCATATTATCTTGACGGAACTACACGTCCCATTGAAGGGTATTTAGACTGTATCAAATGTGTATACCAGATACGTAGTCAACTCGCAAAGAATTTTCATTTGATACCCACTTTGTGACGTTGGATGACGATGTGTACACAGGCGCCTCAGACACCAAGGAATAAATATTTACATCAGATTCTTACTCCACTTTTAAATACTTTTCAATTGATATCCATACTGTCCCAATTGGTAAATATGCTCTGCTGGGGGGTTTTGGGGAGGGTGGGGAGGCCCCTTAGACACAAAGGAATACATTTTTATGCCAGATTTGTACTCTACTATTAAATACCCAGGGGTGTCCCGGTAGCCGACTTGGCAGCGTGCTTGTATTACCAGTGCAGGGGTCGTGGGTTCAATTCCCGCCAGAAGCCTTGGTCTGTCGCTATGGTGGTATCACAATGGACTTAAAATTGTCTAAGTGAGTCTTGTCTAAGGACAACCACTCTTACCTAACCTAACCTTAATTACCATGTTGCCCAAAGCGGTGAATGTGTCCTGTTGTGTGGTTTTTTGACTTTAAGACGAAAGTTTTTAAAACTTGTACATATTTGTTCTATAATACGTAGGTTTTCGGTACCGATTTGACGAAAGTTAACCGCAAAGTTATCTCATTTTAATGTCATCATTTAAAATTTTTGTTTTAATTCGCCAAAATTACAAATTCGTAAACCAAAAATATGTGTAGCGGAGCGGATTTTGAGATAGGAAACCGCTTCGCCCCGCAAAAATAGGCCTCCGCCGCTCCGCTCTTAATCCCGGGATATAGCCCAAAGTAACAGTTTGGGTTATATCGAAGATCAATAGTATTGATAGGTCTAAAGATACTACCAACCAACATCTGTTCACCCTTAGATTTAAGTTCAATGAATACATGATCTATTCTTTAATCTGGGTCCAATTTAAATCGGATTATCCCAAAGATTGCCAAACCCTCCCCTCGACACCCTCCATCCGACCTAGAACCATATATAAATGAGCGAAGCCAAAAATTCATCAATTTTGTTCATTAAACTCCCTGAGTTAATGTCACTGATTTTTAATCCTTTTGTTTGTTTCGCTAAGATTTTAACAAAATAAGATTAATAACTTTGTCTTCTTGGTCTGGCTCGAGGTCATCGAACAATTTACAAAAACAGGTGTTGGTGTTTTATTTAATTGTTTTATTTGTATTTTTTACCTATATTTCGACCACCGACGATGATCTTCATCAGGGTTTGAACTAAAAATTTGACAAACAAGTAATTTTACAAAAAATTTAAATTATAAAAACATTTATACATTTGAAAATAATTATATTTTGAAACAAAACAGTCGACAAGTTCGACTAAAGCTCTCTGAAGTCTGAATTTTTGTACCAAATTCCCGTAAATTTGAGCACAATTGTCCGTGTCTTTCTTAAAGTTCATACCTTTGTTTGTAGGGGTGTTAACGTTTCTAATGTAAATCGTCTTTTCTGATTGGATTCTTGTGTGCTAGTATGTCTACGTCTCTAAAATTTGGTGCATGCCCTGGTAAATTGGAATGTGCTGCAAGTGCAGTTTTTTGTTTCAAAGGTTTGTCTTTCATTTTCTGGTCAGATTTTCGAGATGATAATCTTGTTTTTAATTTAGTTTTGGTTGTTCCTACATATGTCATATGACATAAATTAGCTTCATCCCCATTACATTCAATCTTATAAACTACATTTGATTTGTCCTCCTTTTTCATCCTTGATTTAGTCCTGCTGAAGAGACTAATTAATGTGTTATGGCTTTTTAAGGCAAGCTGGTATTTTTCCCTGTTGTACATATTTGAACTGGTAAGTCTTTCCGAAAACCCTGGAATATGCGTAGTTTTCTTGAAGATTTTTGGTGTTGGTTCCCTTTCGTTGTTCTTCATTCTATTCTTGACGAATTTTATACTTACTTACTTTAATTGGCTATGACAGAATATTTGTTCCACTAGCCGAACGTAGAATAGCGTTCCAAGCGCCTCGATCTTCCGCGCTCATTCTAAAATCTCTGACACCAAGTTTCGAGGTGTCTCCCACAACTTGATCTTTCCATCGGGCTTTTGGTCTTCCCGGTTTGCGTGTACCACCGTGTTTGTCTTCAAAAGACTTCTTTGCTGGAGCTTCTTCATCCATTCTGACAACATGACCTAGCCAACGCAGCCGTTGTATTTTGATGCGTGTAACTATGCTATCGTCGTCATACAGCTCGTGTTTCATACGTCGCCTATATTCTCCGTTAACGCAAACTGGTCCATATATTTTACGAAGAATCTTTCTCTCAAATACTCCAAGCACTGCCTCATCTGCTTTCACAAGTACCCATGCTTCAGAACCATATAACAGCACGGGTAGTATCAGTGTCTTGTAAAGTGTAGTCTTCGTCTGTCGAGAGATAACCTTGTTTCTTAACTGCTTACTTAGTCCAAAGTAGCATCTGTTTGCCAGTATTATTCTTCGCTTTATCTCAAAACTGGTGTCATTCGTTTCGGTTACGGCGGTGCAGAGGTAGATAAAGTTACTATCTCAAAGATGTGGTTCCCAACTTTCTCCATGTTCTTTATCTGCTCGGTTGCTTTTTGGGAGTGGAGACCATCCATTTCTTCTTATCTCCATTTACTACCAGACCCATTTTCACTGACTCTCTTTCGATTCTTTCAAAGGCTGCAGTTACTACTTCCGGTGATATGATATCGATATCGTCGGTATAGGTGAGTAGCATGTGCTCTCTTGTGATTAGTGTGCCATATCTATTCACTTCTGCATCTCGTATAATCTTCTCCAGCAGGATATTAAAGAGATCACACGAGAGGCTGTCTCCTTGTGTGAAACCTCATTTGGTATTAAATGGTTCGGAGAGATTCTTTCCTATTCTTACTGAGGAACGCGTATCAGCAGGTGTCATCCTGCAGAGTCTTATTAATTTTGCAGGGATACCAAACTCAGACATGGCTTGAAATACCTTTGAACGTAAAGGAGTATCGAAGGCGGCTTTGTAGTCAACAAAGAAATGGTAGGTGTTGATTTGTCCTTCTCGGGTCTTTTCCAGGATTTGGCGCAGTGTGAATATCTGGTCTAGGGTGGATTTACCTGGTCTAAAGCCGCATTGATAGGGCCAAATTATCCCATTGACTTTAGGTTTTAATCATTCACACAGTACGCTCGAGAGTATCTTGTATGCGATGGGGAGGAGACCAACCGCATGGGTTTGTGGGATTGCATGTATCCCTCGTTGTGGCGAGCCGCTTGCTCCAAGATCCGACGCTCGCCGCCAGCCGCCCCTAACCTGGGAACAGACGCTGATGTTGGCCATTGGTTATTTGAAGGCGCCAATAACTCGCCTTGTCATCTCGAGTATCATTGGCACTCAGTATTTAGTTAAGAGCCAGTGCCACCTGAGGAGTCAGGTGGCACTCTCCTCTCGAAAATCGCTGACTGCCCGCGGCCGCATTTGCAGCTACTCCGCATAAAAACGGAGCTTTCCACCATCCGCAGCTAAGCTTCCCGTGATAACGATGGGCACAACACAAGTCGGAGCTCAAAGTTCCAGCCTGTGTGGTGCTAATAGTCATCCCGTATCCGCCGGGGGGACGAATTTTATAAGCTCCTTAATAGTGTTGTTTGGGAAGTCATTTAATCGGAATATTCGTTGAATTTTCCTTTCGTTTTCTTGATTATATATTTTTAATACTCTGTCGATGAAATTAGTAGCCGTATTTATTATACCCACCACCGAAGGATGGGGGTATATTCATTTTGTCATTCCGTTTGCAATACATCGAAATATCCATCTCTGACCCTATAAAGTATATATATTCTTGATCAGCGTAAAAATCTAAGACGATCTAGACATGTCCGTCCGTCTGTCCGTCTGTCTGTTGAAATCACGTTACAGCCTTTAAAAATAGAGATATTGAGCTGAAACTTTGCACAGATTCTTTTTTTGTCCATAAGCAGGTTAAGTTCGAAGATGGGCTATATCGGACTATATCTTGATATAGCCCCCATATAGACCGATCGGCCGATTTAGGGTTTTAGGCCCATAAAAGCCACATTTATTATCCGATTTTGCTGAAATTTGGGACAGTGAGTTGTGTTAGGCCCTTCGACATCCTCAGATCGGTCCAGATTTGGATATAGCTGCCATATAGACCGATCATCCGATTTAGGGTCTAAGTCCCATAAAAGCCACATTTATTATCCGATTTTGCTGAAATTTGAGACAGTGAGTTGTGTTATGCCTTTCGACATCTTTCTTCAATTTGGCCCAGATCGGTTCAGATTTGGATATAGCTGCCATATAGACCGATTTCTTGATTTATGGTTTTGGGCCCATAAAATGCTTATTTATTATCCGATGTCGCCAAAATTTGGGACAGTGAGTTAAGTTAAACCCCTTGACATACTTCTGCAATATCGCACAGATCGGTTCAGATTTGGATATAGCTGCCATATTGGCCGATATCTACGTTTTAGGTTTTGGGGCCATAAAAGACGCATTTATTGTCCGATGTCGCTGAAATTTGGGACAATGAGTTTGGTTAGGCTCTTCGAAGTCCTTCTTCAATTTTGCCCAGATCGGTCGAGATTTGAATATAGCTGCCATATAGACCGATATCGCGATTTAAGGTCTTGGCCCCATAAAAGGCGCATTTATAATCCGATTTCACTGAAATTTGACACAGTGACTTATGTTAGGCTTTTCGACATCCGTGTCGTATATGGTTCAGATCGGTTTATTTTTAGATATAGCTAGTGTACTTTTAGTATTTGGTCCAAATCGGAACATATTTTGATATAACTGATATGGGACATAAGGTATGAAATTTCCACCGAATTTTGATGAAAGGTGGTTTACATATATTCCCGAGGTGGTGGGTATCCAAAGTTCGGCCCGGCCGAACTTAACGCCTTTTTACTTGTTTTTATTCTTCTCGGATGATCTGAATGATAATTTATGAGTCTCCCAGATGCTGTATCTTTTTGATATCAATTTGATGTTAGCTTATTTTGATGTCGGTGGACGACGGTGTCAAGATATGGCAATTTGTTGTCTGTTTCACATTCCATTGTGAACTGAACTTGTGTGTGGAAGGAATTTAGAACTTGTAGAGTATTTTCTACTTCCGTTCTTTCCAATATACAAAATATATCGTCCACGTATTTGGTCCGAAGTCTTGTTTTTTTTTTTTGCAATATTCTCAATTGAAGCGTCTATTAAGGTTTCCATCATAATAACGGCGATTATCGGAGAGACATGCCTTTCTTTTGCTCATACAATTTCTCAGCGTATGTAAAATATCTAGAATCCTTTATGCATAATGTTAACAATTCTATAAATAAATCCTTTGGTATCTATGTGTGCCCCTGGATGTCATTCCATTTCTCGGTTATAGCATTTATGGCTAAATTAACCGGTATGCTTGGAAATAGAAACACAACGTCGAAAGTTATTAATACGTCATTGTCTCTGATTTCCTTGTCATTGATTTTTGATTTGAATTCTATTCCGTCTTTTATGTTGTATTGTGAAGCTCTAGTCAAGTAATTTAATACGTCTGTTAGATATTTCGATAGTCCATATGATGGGGAATTAATTGATGACCAAATCGGCCTGAGTGGTGTTCCCTCCCTAAGGATTTTGGGTAAGCCATAAATTCTTGGGTCAATCGCGGTATAATTAAGTTTAAGTTAAGTCATGTCTTTGAAACCTATGGTAGATATTTTGATAGTCCATATGATGGGGAATTAATTGATCAATAAATTGGCCTGAGTGGTGTTCCCTAAGCCATAAATTCTTAGGTCAATAGCGGTATAATTAAGTTTAAGTTAAGTCATATCTTTGGAACCTCTATCTAGATTAGCCATTTGAGACATAAAGATAGGTGATACAGTAGAAAACAGATAAGGAAAAAATTATTGCATACAAGAAACTAGTTTCTAACAAAAGTATTTTCCATATTCCATATTTTTTCCAACATAAGCCAGCAGGATTCGAAGTAATGTGTGAAAGTGCCACCTCTGCTCTACGAATATCCACATGATAACTCACTATTGCTCTGCATATATGTTTTTCTCTGGAGTTGTTGTCAAACCATATGTTCAGACGTTTATATACCTACAGAACATTTTTTGAATTCGAGTTTTCTGCTTCGGTGCTTTAAAAGTATCCCTTCTATACGTTTGTTTCTTATAAGAGTTGTTTCCTATATCAAATCATTTTGCAATGAAGGATCTAAGAAAATACACGGTGTTTAGAAAAAAATTTCTTAAAAATGGGTTTTTCTTATACACGATACGTGCTTATATCCGTAATATACTGTATAAAGAATTGTGGCACCAGCAGCACTTTCAAATTGAACAGTTATTTTAGATTGTCGAAAACTTTACTTCTATGGCAATTGATTCCGATATTTTTTCTCTCACATTCCGTACTTGGAAACAATACGCAATAAAATTTATTGCGTACAACAGCAAATCAAAAGTATAAAGAAATGGACGAGAAATAAAATCCAAAAAGGCCATAGGAATATCCGAAAAAGATTAACTTTATACTCGGTACAACATTTATTGTCTCAGCCCACGGCTTGCGAAATCAAAAGCATTAAAACTTCTGCAACAGTTTGAGTGCAATACCGATCCAGTGATATGCATACTTGATTGCCTGGTTTCACAAGAAGAAGAAAAGGATGCGGACCAGAGAAAAAAAGTAGGTAATAATTTTTGATGTGAAAGGCAGTGGGAATTGTTTTCCCATTTGTGATGTATGCAAGGAGGAATGTTCGTACAAAGTTATGGAAAATGGAAAATATCATCTCATTCAACAATTGAAGCCGAAATGGAATTCAATTGAAAATGGATGAATATAAACGATAAACCCAAACCTTTAGTTCGAGCCGCACCATCCAACCACAAAAAATGAAATGTGAACCCACTTGGAAATACCAATGCATGTCTCAGCTACTCGCAACGCAACATCTTACTCGGTCTCAAATTCAATGTTTCTTTGTTTGACTGGCTATCCCTCCGGCTGTCTGTCTGTCTCTCTGTCGGTTGATGCTTGGATTGTTTGACTTCCATTCATAGCTTTGTTTGTATTTTTGCATTTGCATGTGAAGAATTCGAAGATACTTGTTATTGATTGGATTACTTTCCCGGGTCTTCTTGCTTGTTCCGGAACTTCAGAAAATCACCAAAATGAAAAAACAAAAAAAAAGGGAAAAACAAAATAAAGCTTATAATGCTCACACACCTACACAAAAAGAAAATCGTAGTGAAAAACTTATTCAGGATTCATCCTCATCATCACAGATATAAGAAGGGCTCTTGTGTATTCAAATAAACCCCAAAAGCCTTCCTCCTTCCTACCCTCCGCTGCTACTCAGAACTTTGTGATTACCAGCCAACCAAGATACCATCCCACATATATCCAGTTCGTCTTGAAATCCCAAAACAAATAAATCATGAAAACGGAAGAGAAAAATACTACTCAGTAACGCCAGAAAGTGGAACAGGTAAGCTACTGTACGTATGTGAGTCAGAGACCTGCCAATGATTGTTCCTCTCAAGGGCTTGGCAAGGATGAGAGCCTTTTATAAAAGATTATGACACAAGCATTTACCATCACTAACCGCAAGAATGCTAAATGTCCACATGAATGAATGACAAAATGGGATTGTGATTGAAACACTAAGAAGGTCCTTCAGAAAGTCTCAACTTAAGGAACAAAATTTAAAGCATCTGTTATCTGAACGTTATACAAATGTTTTGGTGTCTCGATAGTTGGCATACGAAATACGGATTCAAAATACCGTTTATGGCCTATTAGATGAATCAAAAGAATCCGTAAAAATAAGCAGTTGAGCACGCCACCCTACTTAGGTTTTGAGGGCAAATCTAAAGGCGAACAATCTGCTCAAGGGATCGGTAAGTATCGGAACAACGTTGAAGTTCATTTATAAAACCAAATTTACCAACAAGCAATCAGTTAAGGAAAGGGGGAAGACTTCGCATTTGTGCGCAAGATCTTAACAAATTCAAATTCTCGTATGAATAAAAACATCATGTACAGCCAAAACGGCATAACTCTAATACGGTTTAGTGAAAAATCCCGTTTAAGAAGCTTGACGGAAAGAACCATTCATTTTTGGCTTTGTTGCATGCAATTGAATTCGCTTAGGTGAAAAATCGCTTCGCTGAAAATACCGCTAAACTGAAAAGGTTTTTATACCTCAAATTCAAGTTTTATAAGTGGTGGAAGGTCAAAGACATCTAGAAATTATAATGGTGACGTCAATGAACTTTACGAAGTCTTCGTTAATATACCAACTATTCAAGTTGATCAATTCGAAGTAATAGCGATGACAACAAGGTTTAATTTCTTGTCCTACTCAGCCATTCCAAAGCTTTCGACCCCTTAGATCACCGGGATTTGTGTTTGAAACTTCGCCTGTTTTTCAATTTTACTGACACATCGGCCAATCTTATAGAGTCTTATTTGCCTAACCGTTCCCAATCGGTTTATTCTGAAGACGTGGGATCTGAACCATTAGCAGGAGCTAAGAGAGTACCACAGGGATCTATCATAGGCCCACTACTTTTGTCCAAGTATGCGAATGATCTTGTTCACCAATTGGTCCAAAGTCGGGTACACATGTATGCTGATGATGCGTTAATTAACCTAAGCAGCTCACAGAAGGACGTTGATCGGAGCATCCGTAGACCTTATAAAGATCTTTAATGTGTATGACACATTGGGCAAGAGCGAATGGATTACCTCTAAATATATTTCTGCAAATTGCTAATGTTGTCCATGAACATTCCATTAAGGAACATGAGCAAACTTCTCACATATCAACGAGTGCAGTCCGATTCAAGTTTAAGCCCAATGATAAGGGGCCTCCTTTTTATAGCCGAGTCCGAACGACGTGCCGCAGTGCGACACCTCTTTAGAGAGAAGTATTACATGGCATAGTACCTCACAAATGTTGCCAGCATTAGGAGGGGAAAACCACCGCTGACAATTTTTTCTGATGGTCTCGCCAGGATTCGAACCCAAACGTTCAGCGTCATGGGCGGACATGCTAACCTCTGCGCTACGGTGGCCTCCATAACCTCCAAATATCTTTTTGATCGACCCAAATTTACTAGATCTAGAAGGAAGGAAGATCATATACAATTAAAACTTCGCTTTCACTTATGGTTATATCGCTTAACTGGACATGAAGTTCACTTATCCGAACTTTGCTTAACTGAAAATTGCGGATAAGTGAAACTAAATTGATGCATTTTTAGCGTTTCGCTTAACCCGGGTTGATTTGAATTATTTCAAGGAACAAAACCTAAAACATATCCTCATATGACGGCTTTATCAAATTTTGGGATTTATATGGCCACCCTCTTGTGGCTCTTGGTTATCAATAAGATTTTCAGGTCCTTTGAGGAGGAAAGAGTGAAAGTGGTTGAGTGGCGGTCGCTTTCTCTGTACTGCCACGGATATCCTTCTGAGCGCGCTGAGGAAGCTGTCAAGATAGGCGAGAGCCAATGGGCTTGGCATAAACCCCAGGAAAAGAGAGCTGGTATGGTTCACGAAAAGAAGGAGATATGGCGAGTTTGGGGGACGAGTCCTTAATGGAGTGGAGCTGCCGCTCTATCGGAAGGCTAAATACCTGGGCATTATTATTGACCAGATTTTGGGTTGGATAAGAAACGTTGAGGAGAGAGTCAAACGGGGGCTGAATTTGCTCTAATCATGACACAACTCGGTGAACAGGAATTGGAGAATTAGGCCGAGTACAGTCTACTGGATTTACACTGATGTTGTTCGGCCGATCCTCACCTATGAGTGCCTGGAGTGGCACCGGGCTCTCTAGAAGAAGTGCCTTCGCGGTATGTTGGAGAAGGTACAGTGCGTAGCGGCAATGCTGATAGCGGGACAATGCTGATAACCCTCGTAACAGCAGAACTATTGCTGTATTAGCAGCAAAAATAACTACCTACATTCAGCAGTCAATGTTTGCTAGTATCAGCAGACTTTTTCCTAAGAGTGCAGGAAAAGCACAGAAAGAAATGTGATAAGCCCACAAAACCAAATAGAACGTCTGTTTTCTCTACAAAAAAAAGTGGCATTACAACTGCTCCTCTTTGCTGGAACCCAATGGCATGCCAGATTAACCTAACCTTAGCGAAGATAAAACACCCAATTTTTTGTCGTCTTTTTAGCTTCCACATTCACAGTGGTTGCCGCTGTGAACAGTGCAATTTTATTTATTTTCATTAAAATCTCATTCCTATTTCATTTCAGATGTGATGTCCATTAAAAAGTTTCCTCTTCTTTTAATGGTTCGAAAAAAGTGTGAAATGGGATTTGTTCACATGGCGGTTGCACATTTCAAACTCTATCTGACCAAAACTAAAAAGCGAGAAAATGGCTTAGACGGGAAATCACACCGATGGGTAAAGCGGAGGGAGAAATTAAATCCATAGAGACTTTTGTTTGCAGGAAGGGAAGGGTTCGAGGAGACAAAGAAAACCGCCATACCACCATTTGTGGTTAAATGACCCTCATTAAATCCCATTTTGTTGTAATTTCACATTTTGTGAGATGCCGACAATGTGGCCAATGGTGACGTCGACGCAGCAGCGTTCGTATGTTCCGGCTTCATCAAGTTGAGAGTTGTGCGGCAGGATTTTTCCTCACCAATAGCACACATATATTTTCGTTGACTACTGCTGTAGCAGTTGCTGTTGCCTTCTACTACTGCTACTTTTTATTAATCATTACAAAGGCGGATTTAAGCACAAAATGCTAAAAACGAACTTTACCCACTAAACTCTAAGGATCCAACCAAAGCAGCAACGACAAAATCAAGACAGCTAGCTTGCCATCCCTCAGCCAGGACAGCGGTGCAGAAAACTTGAATTGGCGAATGGAGTAAAATGGATGGCTGGCATTAGCCTCAAATTGAGTTTAAGTTCTTTTGATAAATTGACAACATTTTGTTAGACTCTCAACTAGAGTGTGAAGGGACCAGGGATGCCTTGACTAAAACCAAATGAAGCAGAAGTTTTCATCACAGCACCACTGGAAGTGTATTGCAATGAGACAATTTCTAATTGAGCAACTACGACCAGATGTTTATACGATGAGCTGCTGAAAGAGTGATGAGTTTGGAGATTCACAAAAGTATCCATTTGATATATTGATGGAGCTTTTGTTGGAGACAAAATACTTCTTCAAAGTAAACAACATGTGCAAAAGCCATCCCTCTCCATGTCCTCTCTTTTGAATCAAAATAATTGCAATAATAATTGAATGTCCGATCGACATATGATTAATTAAAAAGTATAAAGGAAAACTGGTTAAAGCGTAAAACATAAGACCACCTAAGGTCAAGATTATGTGGGTAGGATATTGAATGAATACTTTCCCAACTGTTGAGGCAGTGGCGATGACAGAAAAACACAATGATGCCAAAAAGCAATAACCACTACTTAAACCCAGGCATGCCCATGTACATTCGACTAAGGAACAGGGGCAAACTTCTCACATATCCATGAGTGCAGTCCGATTTAAGTTTAAGCTCCATGATAACGGGCTTTCTTTTTATAGCCGACTCCAAATGGCGTGCCACAGTGCGACACATCTTGGAGAGAAGTTTTTCATGGCATAGCACCTCACAAATGTTGCCAGCATTAGGAGGGGAAAACCACCGCTGACAATTCTTTCTGATAGTCTCGCTAGCATTCGAACCCAGGCGTTCAGCATCACAGGCGGACATACCAACCGCTGCGCTACGGTGGCCTCCGACCTTGCTGAACCTTAAACTAAACCTTAATATCTGGTTAGAACAGCGCATAATTGATGATTAGAATTTCAGTATACACTGCCAGTCTGGAAGCCAAAGAGAGCAGAACCTTTGAGCCATTGCAAATCCACGAGTTTCATTTCTATTGGGTTGCCCAAAAAGTAATTTTCGGATTTTGTAAAAGAAAGTAAATGCATTTTTAAAAAAACTTAGAATGAACTTTAATCAAATATATAATTGCCATTTTGTTCGATAACCTTTTGCCATCTTCCTGGCAAATTTAGTATTCCACGCTCATAGAACTTCTGGCCTTTATCTGCAAAAAACTGAACCAAGTGCGATTTTATAGCCTCATCATTGCCGAAAGTTTTACCATTTAAGGAGTTCTGCAAAGATCGAAATAAATGGTAGTCCGATGATGCAAGGTCAGGGCTATATGGTGGATGCATCAAAAGTTCCCAGCCAAGCTCACTCAGTTTTTGGCGAGCGACCAAAGATGTGTGCGGTCTAGCGTTGTCCTGGTGGAATATGACACCTTTACGATTGACCAATTCTGGTCGCTTCTCCTTGATGGCTGTATTCAATTTGTCCAATTGTTGACAGTTAACATCCGAATTAATCGTTTGGTTCCTTGGAAGCAGCTCAAAATATACCACACCCTTCCAATCCCACCAAACAGACAGCATAACTTTCTTTTGGTGGATATCAGCCTTTGAAGTGGTTTGAGCTGGTTCACCATGCTTGGACCATGATCGATTTCGACTAACGCTGTTGTAAACAGTCCATTTTTCATCTCCAGTTATGATTCGTTTTAAAAACGGATCGAATTCATTGCGTTTAAGGTGCATATCACAAGCGTTGATTCGGTTTGTTAAATGAATTTCTTTCAATACATGTGGTACCCATATTAAAATTGACGCCAAACAAACAAATGTAAACAAAATTTCGCGCACTTTTTTTCTAAAGCAAGCTAAAAGTAACAGCTGATAACTGACAGAAGAAAGAATGCAATTACAGAGTCACAAGCCGTTGAAAAAAATTGTCAACGCCGACTATATTACTACTATATTACCGAAAATTACTTTTTGGACAACCCAATATTATTCAATTCACATGGCCGGTACACTCGAGCCATTTAGTACCAAATAAAACTTCAATTCCTTTTTTTTGCTATCTTGATATATTGCGACATCTGGAAGATATCATGGCGGCGACATGGAAGATCACAAGCTGTGTTTGCAATCTTTGAAGAAGTAAATATGTCTGGTGAGACCGTCCCATGCTATAGAGGAGAACATTTTTTTTACAAATAGTGAAACGCATATCCCCCATTTTTTTCCTTTCGATCCCAGTTAGCAAAATACGAAATATTATGGCGATCAGTTAACGATAACCAATGCTGTCACGACGTCCAAATTTGTATGTAGTGCTTACTAAGCAATCTAGTTTAGTATTTTAGGTCCTTGCATGAAATTGGTAAACTATGTATACATTTTTATGGAATTTATTACAAAACCACAAACTGTACCCTACACCACTACTGTGGATGTGATAAAATGTGTAGTTCGACTCAGAAATTCTTGCTGATTCGGCTTAGCTGTGTCCGTCTATCCGCATATCCTTTCTGTGACGATAGTCCGTCTGTCGTTTTTTATACCCACCACCATAGGATGGGGGCTATACTAATCTAGTCATTCCGTTTGTAACACCTCGAAATATTGATCTTATATATAAAGTTCAATTTGTGTTTGTTTGTTTGTCAGTTTGTTTGTTTGTTTCGTATAGACTCAAAAACGGCTGCACCGATTACCTAGAAGATTTCACAGATTGTGTAGGTTGGTCTAGAAGGAAACATAGGCTATATAATTTTTTGATATGAGGAGGGGGGTGGACCGATCGGGACAATATGGGAATCCAATGAAAAGTATTCAAGAGTAGATTACGAATACGGAATAGGCTTTATAATTTATTGATAACGGAAGGGGGCGGACCCTCGACCGTTACTCCAAAAACACCACCCGAAATCAAAAATGGGCCGATACGGACAATATGGGTATCAAATGAAAAGTATGCGGAAGTAGATAACGAATTTGGGATACAACTTCATGTCGAAATATAGGAGGTCACCACACCCCAACAAAACACGCCTAAAATGGGCACATTACCCAATCACGGATATAGGGGACTCGGTTTGTTTGTTCCGTATAGACTGAAAAACGGCAGAACCGATTTTCTCGAATTTTTCGCATATTGTGTAGGTTGGTCTGGAAGGAACCGCAGGCTATATAATTTTTCGGCATCGGAAGAGGGACGGACCCTCCCCCTTATGCCAAAAACACAACGCAAAATCAAAAGTGGACCGATCGCGACAATATAGGTATCAAATGAGTGGAGAGTAGAATACGAATATGGTATTAACATTTGAGTCTTAACATCCATCGGGCCGCCCCAACCCCAAAACTCTTCAATATGGGGCTCAAATGTAAGGTATTCGGGAGTAGATTTCGAATCTGGCATACAAAATCAGATCGAAGTATAGGGGGTCACGCCACTCCTCAAAAACGCCATTAGACCCATGATGACTATATGATACTTGGCTGAACCGATTTTCTTAAAATTTTCATAGATTGTGTACGTTTATCTGAAAGGAAACATCAGCTATATAATTTTTAGATATCGGGTGGAGGCGGACCCTCACCTTTACCCCAAAAACGCCAAAAGTGTCATTCCTCCCAATGAGAACATTACCCAAAGGAAGAACATTACCACCAGGAACCGAGAAGGGGCAAATTCTCACACATCAATGAGTGATTTTCGGTTCAAGTTTAAACTCAATGATAAGGGACCTGTTTCTTTAGCCGAGTCCGAACGGCGTCCCCACCCTAAAGAGATATTAGAGAGTTAAAGAAGGCACAGCGGAGGGGGCCCGGAGCGGCTAGTGATATATATTTTTGATCGTCTTAACATTCTAAGTCGATTTAGCCATGTCTGTTCGTCCATTGAGCTAGCTGCACAGCAATTTTGCACAGATACTTCTAACTGATGTTGGCCGTTGGGGATTGGAAATGGCCTATATCGGTTCAGATTTGGATAAAGTTCCCATATAAGGTGGTCCTTCGACTTGACTTCTTCAGCTCCTAGAAGCTGCAATTATTAACCGAGTAGTGTTGCGTTATGACAATCCGGTCTATAACCTGATATAGCTCCCATATTAACCGATCTCCAGATTTGACATCTTGGGCCCCTAAAAGCCGAAGTTATTATCCGATTGAGCTGACATTTTGCACGTAGGGTTCTGTTATGACGTCTAATAGTCGTGACAAGTATGGTCCAAATCGGTGTATAACCTGATAAAGCTCCTATATAAACCGACTTCCTGATTTGACATCTCAATCCCTTGAAAGTCTCAATTTGTATCCAATAGGGCTGAAAGTTTGTACGTAGTGTTCTGTTACGACTTCCAACAATCGTGTCACGCACGGTCCAAATTCGCTGTGTAAACTTTTAGCAGAATCCATGGTGGTTGGTTTCCAAGAACTTGGTACGACTTACTTGTTTATAACTAAGATGATGATCGCAAAATTTTCATATATCACCTTTTTAGCATAAAGACAAATAGTATCGATATTGATAAAAATCGGTTCAGATGTATAGATATAGCTCCTACATATATAACTCGTCCGATTGACACTTATAAGGACCCAGTGAATACAATTGTCAACGGATTTGCATGAAACTTATAATGGAATGTTGTATTACTCATCTGAAAGCCTATGGTAAATGTTTTCACAATCGGTTCAAGATTCTTTCTGCAAAAGATAGAGCTCGTAAAATCCTAAAAAATGGCTAGATATCTGGAATATCTATAACGGTTTATGAGACATTGAAGCTACAACAATTTTTTTTTTTAAGATTTCTCCGAATAATAAAAAAAAATGGATAAAGATTCTTCTTTCGAAAAAAACTTAATTACGAATTGTGATGAAAATTTTACAAAAAATTATTTGAATTTTTTTATGTTGGTTGGTGATAATTTTTCACTTGGTTACCATTTTTCCCACAAATTTTTACTTTGATCAGCCATAACTAAGCACCTATAAGGTGTATAGCACCCTTTTCCACTATTTATTTCTAACGCTGCACACTTATCTGCTAGATTCCGTTTAAATCATTCGTCCTCAGTGCAGCTGTGATGCACAAACAAACCATCCTTTGGATCCGAATGAGTATTGAAACGCCGTCCACCAGACCACAACACCATATAGCATTATTGGTCTGACAACTGCAGTATATACCATCCTTTTATTGAACAGTAGGTGGGTTTTTGAAACGCTGTCCACCAGACCACAACACCATATAGCATTGTTGGTCTGACGACTGCAGTATATACCCAGTGCATGACACGAGGTTTAAACTCCCAACTTTTGCCAGTTCAGTTTTGAGCTTTGAGACGCTGGAACTAAGGTTTAAATGGGAAATAGGAGTAAAACGAGAAGGAACCCGGATCCGGATGAGTATTAAACAGTAGGTGGGTTTTTGAAACGCCGTCCACCAGACCACAACACCATATAGCATTATTGGTCTGACGACTGCAGTATATACCCAGTGCATGACACGAGGTTTAAACTCCCAACTTTTGCCAGTTCAGTTTTGAGCTTTGAGACGCTGGAACTAGGGTTTAAATGGGAAATAGGAGTAAAACGAGAAGGAACCCGGATCCGGATGAGTATTGAACAGTAGGTGGGTTTTTGAAACGCCGTCCACCAGACCACAACACCATATAGCATTATTGGTCTGACGACTGCAGTATATACCCAGTGCATGACACGAGGTTTAAACTCCCAACTATTGCCAGTTCAGTTTTGAGCTTTGAGACGCTGGAACTAAGGTTTAAATTGGAAATAGGAGTAAAACGAGAAGAAACCCTATTTATCTTTCTACACGTAAAGTATGAGAGCGAAACGATGGGAGACAGTATATTTACGTGGTCACAAATAACCACAGAAACAAAAAGCCAAAAGATGTGTTTGAAAACTAACATTAGTTTTATTTTTTCAAGCTGGGAGCTCATAATGTTATACGGCTGATGAGAATCAGCAATGAGACCAAGTTTGTTACTCGAGGTGACTTCCAAATCACCTCGGCTCACATCTTAAAACTACATATGTACGACAGCTGTCGTTCTTACACGCTAAATACTGGGTTTTTTATAATTACAATTCATAGTTGTATTTTATATGAGTGATCGTTTATTTCATTGTAAGTATGGCTTACATTCAAGTTAACGCAACATTGGTTTAAGAAATTTATATTAATTCATTTTTAGGTTTTCGAAATGTAAATTTTTCATACAAAAGTAAAATATTTCTTAATGACGTAAAACTATTATAAAAAAAAGTTGCCTTACTTGCCCTTTCTAAAATGTTGGATTTGAAAATAAATTTCCTGCCCAGCAAAACATCCAGGTATTTTGAGCTTTCAAAGGAACATTCTTTCCTCCTAAGGAGACAGATGCCACTATGGATAATTTGGATCTCCTGCAGAAAGGTACTACTGGCGACTTAAAGGAGTCGAAACTTCTTATCACCCAAAGGATTTTCGGCTCAGACACAATTTCCCTAATGGCCTCCAACGAATGCATATCAGTGACAATCTTTTCTGGCGCTACGTTGTCCGTTAGAGAGCTTCTCGGTAAATCTGTGTCAACGAGCAGCTCTAGTGTTTCCTCGCTAGACATTGTACATGCATGCTCTGACTTCTGAATATATCCCACCGTAATAGTTCGCAAGTGTAGGATCTTCCTTAGCTGAGAGGCCTCAGATGTATCCAACACGGAACTGCAGAATTCCAGCCAGGATTTGTGTGGTATCCTTGTGCCCTTCGCCCTGTTTTCTTTTTTTTTTTTTTTTTCTTAGACAAACCAGTTCAGGGGTCTACCATGACGGTCGCCGTTTACGCCTTGACTTGGCTCTAGGTCATTCAGGGCCTTCATGATGCACTTGACCACTACGTCTATACCCTCTGCAGTTGTCACTTCCTTTTCTGGTCTTGAAGGAATAGAAGGGCAGAAATTGTGCCGACATTTATTCCAATTCGCCTTTCTTTCGTTTAGCCGAGGTACCACTTGTGCAGTATTTTCTCCAAGGCTGAAACTACAATAATATAACGATAATCAGAGAAGCTGTAGCTATCAAGCACTTCCCCGTCGCATATTCTTGCGTTTATATCCTCCGATACAAAGGTAATACCACTTTATTCCCTTTATTACAAATCGCCAGATTGCAACTTATAAAATATTCGCTAAGTAGCTCACCACTTTCGTTGATATCGGAAAAAAAATTTTACCCACGCACGCTTTTTTTATTTCGACTCACGAGACAAAAAATTTACTTACGCACGCTGATTCACGACTCACGAGTCTAGAAATCACAAGAAACTCAAGACTAACGAGAAAAATCACGACTCACGAAACACTTCCAAGACATTCACATCTCACGTTTGAAAATGTATTTTTCCATAAAACATATAATATTTTTTGTTTTTCCAAGCGTCTCAAATCATGCGGTATTTTAACCACAACCCACTTATTTGCTCTGTAGACACAAATTGTTTCTACTTCTTCCACACTTGTACAAGAGTGACAGGGTGCTTTAGTTCGTATGTTAAAATACCGTATGATTTGACACACATGCAAAAAACAGTGCTTTTTTCGACATTTTTTAACGACTAGTCGTGATTTGGTCGTGAGTCGTGTGCGTCTCGTGAGAAGTCATTTTCTGGTGACTCGTGATTAGTATCGTGAGCAGGATTTCACTGACTCTCGCTCACGCACGAAGAATTTTAACTCAATCACGTGATTGGATTTAGATCTCACCCCCGAATCACATGACTCACGCGTGATTCACGCTTGACACGACACCTCACATCCCTCATGCACACCTCTACTGGCTACTATTGAATCTTCAGTGCTTAGCGACGGAAGAAGAAAAACATTTGGACTGCTCTTTGCAAGAATACCGGATCTGTGTCTCTCATTCCCCGTCCCCTTGAGGAGTTTAAATCCATTCCTCCACACACCTATGGTTCCTCGATAAGAACCACGTCAAATCCACCTGTCATCAGAAGGACCTTTAGTGCCGCCGAAGCGGCCTTATAATGGTGGAGATTTATCTGCAGAAACCGGACCATAGTAAGGACTCAGAATTTTCACCACGGTTGAGTTAGCTTCGTCTTCTGATTCTGTCAGGAGTTCATCCTCACAAGATTCGTTAGATCTTGTCATAATGAGTTTCCTTACGCATCCAGGGGGAGTTGAGAAAGCAGTGCAACCACTCTCTCTTAGGACACTGGACACTTGCGGTGTGGACGATTACTTCTTAGGTGCTTCACTAGCTGCTGCTGTCGACGCACCTGTTGAATTCCGTCCTTCCCCGTCGGCGCACTCCTTGAGCCCAATCCAACCGGATGACCCAACCACACAGGGTGGGAGATGTAGTCGTTAGTTCTTCAGCCATGTGTTCAGCAACAAATGCTGATTCGTCTCCTGATTCCCCAACCCCACCGCTTCTATACACCTTCAATTTCAACTTGTTGAATTCGTAGAATAGATAGAACTCCTTCAGACTTGTTGAGGCTTGCGGGACAATAGGAATTTTGTACGAATACTGCATATCTCCGGCCACCATCAGCCTCATCCAATCTACTAATCTTCCAGTCAGTGGTTGAAAATTTGGCATTACATTCTCCTAGCCTCCCAAGTATGAATTCAGGCTCTGGGGGAATCCTTGGTATCCAAGCGTGTACCATTGGTCGAGAAGGAATATCCTGACTTAATCTAGTGCTGCACCTGGCCAGATCTCGCCAATCTTCATTAGGACACAACGATACACTTCAATTGAGCGTTGATCCCCGAAAGCAATTAGTTTGTATCGGCCCCGGTACCAACCTGCATCGTCCCAAACTGGAGATGGCCCTAGCAAATTCCGCAAGGACATCGGAGTATACAGATGACAGTTCATTGACTATTCTAGATATGCAGACCTGACCATCACCCTTGTCGATAACTACCATCACCAAGCTGTTCTTAGCGACATTAGCAAAGGTTCTTGGACTCATATTACTATTGTTTTTCTTAGTTCACTTGAGCATGGGATGCACTCCATGTGACCGCAGCCTTCTGGCTGACTGCGATGCCGTTTCCGAATCTAGGTGTGTAGACTTTGCAGCGAATCTCCGAGCCCAATCAAAGGAGTCTCTCACCTTATCGGTGAGAATCTTAGGATCATACGCCCCAAACCTCTCAATAAACCAGAGAGCGATGCGCCTCTTATTATTCCAACCTCTTAAAGAGCGCATTGATTTGCCAAAGAAGGCTGATGGCTTGGTATATTATAGGCAAGCGAAGATAAAATAGATTTGGTGTTGTCCTTAACACTCGAACCGGGTGTCAGACACCGGGTATCTTCGTCGTGCAGCCGCTCCACCAGTCGGGGTCTCAGTAGAAGACAACATGCTATGGCCTAATACCACCAACGCAGCTGTTGGATCTGTGGAGTTCATTCTTAGCCTACACCCAGGCTCTAGATCTGCCGCTCTACTGGAAACAGATGCAGATCATCAACCGCCTAATGGATAAGACTATCGTAGATATCCTTGAGTGATAGCTACGATAGTTTTAGCCACGAGTTACAGAAAATTCTTGCTGAGCGAAATAAAAATACGTCCGCTCCACTCAACGGTTCAAACAAGAAATCGGCCACTGAGATACATATCTCCATTGGCCTACTGATCAATATCTCATTCAATAACTTCATTTCTTTCTGACCTTCTTTCCGAACAAAAAAATTCTCAAAAAAAATTTTTTAATTTTGATTCTTTTAACAAACCCACCATATATGAAGCAGCAGTCATTTTCGGCAAACAACAGTCTTTCCAGCAGCAGGTCTGCTATTCTGAAATAGGTTTAAATAGCAGAACACCTGCTGTAATAGCAGCAACTGACAGTGTTTGCTATTTTTAGCAGTCTTTTTTTCATGAGTGTAAAAGAAAAGTTACAGCACAGCGGATCCGTTCAGCTAGTTTGTAATAATAACAAATAAAAACGTACTAAATTAGGCCAGGCGGGATCTTCCGGCTTTTGACCATTATTTAATGCTTTCTATTCAAAGAATAATAAAAAAGTCAGCAAAAGTGTGTTGTTGCTAGAAGCATTTGACTGGTTTCCCGTATAGCGAATTATTTTAATAAAAAATTAAATTTTATTTTTCAACGCAGCGTACTCCTATATTTTAATAAAAATGTGTACAATTTTGGGATCAATATTTCAATGAGATAAAAAAAACACAATGACAAAATTGGGCAGTACAAAATTGTAGTAACGCTGTCACTTACTTAGCAATCACATTCAAATGAAGTTTTTAAACTTGTCAATTTTTAAATTCGAAATCTTAGCTTCACCAATACTTACGAATGCGGACTCTTTAAATAAATGTCTGCCAGATTGTTTTTTTTTTTTTTTAGTATGCAGGAAAACTTGATTTTATGCTCCGAAGCAATATATGGTCTGAATATGTCTATAAAAATGTGCGTAGAGTGTGTGCAATTAAAATAGCGATAGGACGCTATATACAGAAGAATACCTTGAAGGAGTTGTTTTACTGGGGAGTCTGTTACGTTTGTTTTTGTTATTTTCCTTGGTTCTATTCACTGTCGCATAGATAAAACACAAGAAATAATACAATGATAACAACAAGACCAACAAGGCAAAGGCTCATTATCATGCATAAGTTTTATTCGAATCCCTTTGAAAACGACAGTATAATGACTTGGTAATGACTAAGCTGACAGCAATCAAGGGTTGTCGATCCAGCTCCCCTCCATTCCATATTCTCTCTGTTCCACAGTTGCTCTTTGATGGAGCAAATAACTAGATTTATTCTACAGACTAGGCTCGAGGGTGGCTGTAAGTATGGGGGATTTCTTATATGCATCGGGACAAGTCTACTTACATTTGTACTATTCTACTCTAAATAATTTTTGAGGTTGCCTCTGAGCTTTTTTTCATTTATTTGGATTTGGCTTTGTTCTTGTTTTTCTTTCATTTCCTTTCTCCAACTCTCTAACATCATAGCAACAGTATGATGACATCAAAGAGACTAAGCTACGAGCGGCCATATGTTTTACATACACACAGACCGGCCCCCCAACACACTTTACTATGTGTGTATGGTGCTGGCTATGTGATCAAGTGTACGATTTTGATGCTGTTGACGAAGCACCACTGGTTTGTGCAGGACTCAAGGACTCGACAAACATTTGAACACACCCATGCATCCACCTCTTAAATACAAGCATATCCAAATCCCTCTTGCCTATGCAGCGACATAAAGCAAAGGGGAAGCCTTGCACTTTCAAATGCACACATTAACATTGGCAGCAGCGCCTGCCTTTGTCACAATTTCAGTCTAATAGAATTTCGACGAAAGATGTGCCTCGCGAAATGACGATGTTTTAAAGTACTTAAACATCGGGCTGAGTGGAGAGATCCAAAGCGGGATGTTCAAGATTTAAGCTCGAGTATGGTAAGAAACCTAAATAACGCTAGAAGCAGACTACTTATGTAGTCTGCTTCCTCCATTAGTCGAAAATTTGTGTCCAATGCTAGGTGAGCTGCCTTCACTATCTGCCCCGAGCCCCATTCCATTATGCTTTGTGCAATTGCAAGGGGAAGAAGAGGCAATTAATTTGATAGGGATATAAGAAGTCCATCATCCTCTAATTGCCGTTCATCTCACCTTAAGGGATATCGAGAAGGAATGTTGTGTGTTAGCACTTTGTAAATATTTCGAGGCGTATA
The DNA here is from genome assembly GCF_963082655.1 of Stomoxys calcitrans. Taxonomy (NCBI): domain Eukaryota; kingdom Metazoa; phylum Arthropoda; class Insecta; order Diptera; family Muscidae; genus Stomoxys; species Stomoxys calcitrans. Next base: position 151,450,098 of record NC_081552.1, read on the forward strand.
AAGAGGACATCGAAAACGTTTCAAGACTCACTCCAACTCGAATCCATTGCAAAAAAAAAATTAAAGCATTTCTCTTCCTTTCAAATAGAGCTCACAGGGAATTTTATACAGATGTACACTTAGAGAAATAGCTGTTTTAAATTCGATAATGAGAACAAATGGTAATGGTAATGGCAAACAACTTTTAATTGTGCTTAACTCAACGAGGTCTTAATCAAAAGTATTGAGCGTATATTGCATTTTGCGTGTGCATATTGAATTTTCGGTAGTTTTGTATTGCTATGTTCGTACACAGTACACAATTTTAAAATCGGTTCCAATTACGAAATTAATTGCAAATTGCAAATTTTGCCCATGAACGTTCAGCGTCATAGGCGGACATGCTTACCTCGGCGCTACGGCAGCCTCCTCCGAAATTAATTGATCCAGTTAATTTTTTAATTTGAAACTGCTTCAATCGCGAAAATGATAGCATCGATCACTGTTTTCAAAGAAGTAATTGAAAATTTGTTCAATTGCACATACAATTACATAAATAATTAAAAATTTTGAAATCTTTAATTAATTTTTAAATTGATCCAATTAATTCGAAAAATGCATAATTTATATCCACCCATAGCAGCTACAGGGTGGCTGATGAATATTGCTACAATGATGAATATTGCTACATTTTTTTTTCGGTGTATGGAATACATTTTTCTTTTATTCATGTTAAATTAAATTATTAAATTAATTATTAAATTATTAATTAATTATTATTATTATTAATTTTTTAATTGATCCAATTAAAATAATTATTGAAATATTTCGAAACTTTCAACGATTTTTTTAATTGATCCAATTAAAACAAGTAAGAAAGCAATAAGTTCGGCCGGGCAAACTTTGCTGTGAAAAATGCCGGTGAAAAATACATAATTTATATCCACCCATAGCAGCTATAACGAAATATGGTCCGATTAGGACTAAATTCGGCACGGACATTGAGTGGTCTAAGAAATACAAGTCACTGTTCAATTTTATAGCACAAAATATTGGTCTTTTTGGCAGCTATATCCAAATATAGACCGATCTGAATCATATAGCACACGGATGTTAAAGAGCTTAACATAAGCCACTATGTAAAATTTCGGCGAGATCGGAAAATAAATACATATTTAATGTGGCCAAGACTTTAAATCGAGATATCGGTCTGTGTGGCAGTTACATCGAAATCTGGACCGATATGAGCTAAATTAAGCAAAAAAGGATGTGGAAGGGCTTAGCAGAACTCACTGTCCTAAATTTCAGCGAAATCGGTCAATGAATGCGTCATTCATGGATCCAAGTCCTTAAATCGGCATATCGGTAAATATCGCAGCCAGGGACAAAGTCGTCACTTTTTTTTTTTGGGAGGGGGGGGGGGGATCCCCTCGAAAACTTTGGGCAAAATTTGTATACCAAATTCGTACTCTACTCCCAATCTCCCAATCGGTAAATATATCTATGCGGGGGTGTTTTGGGCGTGAGGAGGCCACTCAGATACAAAGGAATGCATTTGTATTCAGCCTCTTCGGGAAGGGAAATTAGCCCAAGAGCAACCCTGGATGACCGGCGTTAATCTTCTTCTTACACTGCAAGACTGTTCGTGATCTTACCGTCCTGGTTGTTATTGCCCTTATGGCAATTTTACGCGGCGTCGCCGCGATTATACCGCGATGGTATGAGCTACTCCCATCCTCAATCCATTCTCCCTATATACTTTGTAGGGTCGAAGATGGATATTTTGATGTGTTGCAAACGGAATGACAAAATTTATGTACACCCATCCTTCGGTGACAGGTGTAAAAATGATAGATATTTTTTTTTTTTAACTTATTTTTGAAATTCGGTTCGTAGAAACGGCGGCCATGCTATAAATGTACCGAAATGTGGGACGCATGGACCTCCTTCCAGTTATATCGAAGGGGACGATATGTAATATGGTGCTTAAGTAAAATCAATTGAAGGCTACAGATATAAAAGAATGGGTATAGGGTCTATCACCAATTTGTAATTCAAAAATTTTTTGATTCAATTAAAAAAATGATTGATTCATTTTTTTTTTTTGAAAATTTAAATTCTTTCAGATTCAATTAAAAAACCAATTGAATCAATTAATATTTTAATTCAAAATTGAAAAAATTTCATTCACGACTGTGATTGAAAAAATAAATTATATTCAATTAAAAAATGATTGAATCAATTAAATGATTATGATTATTAAAATGATTATTTTTAATTAAATTTTTAATTTATTTTAATTTAATCTTTATCAATTTTTTTCTGTGTAATCATATCCTTTACAAGTCAAGATCCGCCATTTGGAGTTTTTAATTCGGACTGCTATGTATATTTCTGGTCTTATAATAAAAATGCAAATATTTATCATTCAAAATGGTTTTATTGTTTTTCAAAGTATTCTGCAGCATGATTTATACGCCTTTGCATGCGCTCAATTAATTGTCCATCCCGATTCAGACATCTCGCTCTGTCGACGAACACCGATGGCCACTCATTCTTTTCATAATGTGCGGGAATAGAAATAAGTTTTCGCCGATCAAGACATATAAACCGATCTCCCGATGTTGGAGCTCGCTTTGTCATGGTGAATAACGATTCGTCTTCTCTTGTTCGTTTTTCGATTTTTATATCCACCACAATAGAATGGGGGCATACTTATCTAGTCACTCCGTTTGTAATACTTCAAAATATTGATCTGCGACCCCATAAAATGTATATATTTTTGACCGTCTCGACATTTTGAGTCTAACTAGCCACGTCCGTCAGTCGAAATCACGATAGCGGTCGAACGCGTAAAGCTAGCTTGAATTTCTCCACAGATACTTCTTATTGATGTAGGTTGTAGTGGATTGCAAATGAGCCATATCGGTTCAGATTTGGATATAGCCCCATATAAACCGATCCCCGGATTTGACTTCTTGAGTCCCTAGAAGCCTCAATTTTTATCCGATTTTGCTGAAATTTGGAACATAGACTTCAGATATGACTTTCAACATCCATGTCAAGTATGATTGCAATCGGTCTATAAACAGATATAGCCCCCATATAAACCGATCCTCGGATTTGACTTATTCAGCCCATAGAAGCCTAAATTTTCACATGATTAGGCTGAAATTTGGCCCAAACGCCTATCTTATGAGTGACAACATCAGTGTCAAGTTTTATCCGAATCGGTCAAAATGGTGACATAGGTCCACCTAAGCACCGATAACCGATATAACTTCTTGAGATCAAAATAATTAAAATACAAACTCAGTTAATAAGGGTACATTTTTAGCGGAATCCATGGTACCCAAGATTCGACCCGGCCGAACTTAGCACGCTTTTATTTGTTCGCCATAACACCAAGCAATCAAATTGGGATGTACCACTCAGAATTGAGGGTGCTATGTTGCTCAAGCGGAACAGTCGCCACTTGTCCTTTTTTGCCGTAGAAACAGCGGTCCACATGCTTCGAAGTGCTTCCTCCAAGAACAACTTTCGTTGGATTTGGCTCGACTTCAAAGACCCACATGGCCGATTGTTACTTTGTTTCGGGCTCATACGAATAGATACACGGTTCGCCGTTTATGACGATCCAACGCAATCGTAGTTTTTCAACACTTCCTTGCACTAATCGACACGAGCCTTTTTTGAGCGATTGGCAAATTGTGCGGAGTCTATAGAGAACAAACCACCATAGAATGGGAGCATACCAATTTCATCATTCCGTTTGTGACACATCAAAATATTGATCTGAGGCCCAACAAAGTACATATATTCTTGATCGTCTTGGCACTGTAACTCGATTTAGCACTGTCCGTACGTCTGTCGAAAGCACGCTAACTTTCGAAGGAATAAAACTAGGCTCTTGAAACTTTGCACAAATACTTCCTATTAGTGAAGGTCCTTTGGGATTGCAAATGAGATGTGTTTTGTTTTAACTTTCAACAACTGTTTCATATATGGTTCAAATCGGTTCATTAACTTATATAGCTCCCGTTTATACTTCATGAGTCTCTACACGCAAAATACTAAAGCGTTTAAGATTTTTACGAGAAACAAAATACTTTTATTTAGAAGTTTTTCGTTTATAGCAACTTTGTAACGTTTCGTCTCAACATATCAAATGGTAGCCATAAACGTAGCATTATCGAATGTATTTAACTTTGTTTATTGCAAACACTTTAGCAACTTAATCTACGGTTGGTCAGGTTAGGTAAGAGTGGCAGTCCTTTACAGACTCACTTAGACAATGTTTTAAGTCCATTGTGATACCACAGTAGCGATAGACCAAGGCTTCCGGTGGGAATCGAAACCACGACCCCTGCACTGGCAATCCAAGCACGCTACCAACTCGGCTACCGGGGTACCTACAGTAAAAGTATCATTCTCTTATTGAAATGCCAAAAACTATTTAATGGCAAAAGTGTTTCGATAGCCACAAACGATTATTCGTTTACCGGACCAATAATTATACTATTGTGTGTCTCCTACGAGAGAGAGAGGGTGAGTATATAAGCGTATAGACCAGTGATGGATAAAAAGTGATGGGCAGATGGTAAACTCGGAAATTGACAATTTTTCGCCATAAGTACGTCCAATGACAAACATCATTAGAGCAACATGGAAGGCTTTTTATAGACGAGTAATTGTGTGTAATAACATAAAAATAAATCCAAATATACCAACTTAAATCTGCTTGCAATTGGTAAACATTTAAGTTAGAATTATGTTACAACATTAAATTGAAAAGGGCATACTTTTCAATATGAACAATCCATTTTAAAATTAAAAAGAACATACACTGTCGGGCAAAATAAAGTGCGGTTGTGTCCCCTACTTCATTAATCCTCAATATTTTTTATCTATGTGTATTATATATTTTAAACTCGTTCGTTCATGTTTCTGATGTAAAAGTATTGTAGTGTAAAAAAGTCTTCGCGACATAATAAAGTGCGTTTTTTCTAGAAATCGTGAAATTTATTATATATTCCTGATTTTTTTTACAAAAATTTTTGGTTAGTACCTTACTTTTTCATTCAATATTACTTAAATATATGAAGCCCTTAACCGAAACTCAAAAAGATATGTTGGTACAAGATCGCGAAAATGGGATGAAATTGGAAGCTTTGAGTTCCAAGTATAAAATATCAGAATCTGAGGTCGGAAAAATTATTGAAGTCAAATAAAAGTTTGGAAAAATTATGTGACAGAAAACGTAAGACGACGAAGCTTGAGGATGATCATATTGCAATTCTAGCAAAGAGAAATTAATTTATAACAGCCAGAGATATAAAAGAGAAGCCAGAATTAAATATTTCGACTCGACTGTCCAAAGAAGACTTAATGAAAGGGGTTTAAAAAGTGCCGAGCACCCAAAAGAAAACAAGTAAAAGTTCGGCCGGGCCGAACTTTGGATACCCACCACCTCGCGTACATATGTAAACCCCATTTCGTCACAATACGGTGAAAATTGGATAACTTAGGCACCCATAATCGGCACGGACATTGAGTTGTCACTATTCAATTTTGTAGAAGAAAATATTGGTCTTTTTGGCAGATAAATCGAATTATAAACCGATCTGAACCATATTAAGGTCGGATGTCGTGAGGCTCAGAAAAACTCACTGTATCAAATTACAGCGAAATCGGGTAATAAATAAAGCTTCAATTGGCTTCAGACACTTTATCGGCAGATCGGTCTATATCGCAGCTAAATCCTAATATAGTCCGATCTGAACCATATTTAGGTCGGGTGTCAGGAGGCCAAAAATAACTCACTGTTATAAATTTTAGCAAAATCGGATAAAAAATAAAGCTATTATGGCCTTCAGACCCTTTATCGGGAGATCGACCTAAATGACAGCTATATCTTAATATAGTCCAATCTGAACCATATTTAGGTTAGATGTCGGGAGGCTTAAAATAACCCACTGATTTAAATTTTAGTGAAATCGTGTAATAAATAAAGCTTTTATGGTATTCAGACCCTTTATCGGGAGATCGGTCTATATGGCAGCTATATCTAAATATAGTCCGATCTGAACTATAGTTGGATCAGATGTCGGAAGGCTTAAAATAATAAATAAAGCTTTTAAGGTCTTCAGACCCTTTATAGGGAGATCGGTCTATATGGCAGCTATAATTAAATATAGTCCGATCTGAACCATAGTTGGATAAGTTGTCAGGAAGCCTTAAACTACTCACTGTATCAAATTTCAGCAAAACCGGATGAAAAATAAAGTTTTTATGGGCATTAGACCCCTACTTTGTAGGGTCGGAAATTGAAATGTCGATATGTTGCAAACGGAATGACTAAATGAATATACCCCCTATTCTACGGTGGTGGGTATAAAAACGATTGGCTTTTGCAAAAAAGTATATAAATATGCCTTAATCATTTTGTAAGAAAGTTATTTCAACAGACGAGTCAAAATTTGAACTAAAAAATTGCAAAAATCGGAAAAGAGTGTGGTGTGAAACAACGCAAAGGCTAAAATCGAAAAACCTTATACATACTGTATAACATGGTGGAGGGAAACTCATGGTGTGGGGATGTTTTTCCTCTTCAGGAGTTGGTAGAGCCTACCAAAAATTGACTCTAAAATTACTGGAGAGCACTATGTAAATATTTTAGAAGAAAACCTTTTTAGCAGTGCGGAGGAAATGGGCTTGGGGGAGTTCATCTTTCAACAACGACCACAAGCACACGAGTAAGGTCGCGCTGAAGAAAATAATGTTGAAAAATAAGAATAACCTGGTCAAAGCCCTGATCTAAACCCCATAGAGCATCTTTGGGCTATCCTAGATGACAAAATCCCGATGAAATCCAGATCAAATCTTCAAAAATTTTGGGAAAAAATGCAAAGTGAACGGAGGGTTATTCCAATAAATACTTTGAAGAACCTTGCTTTAAGTATGCCGAAAAGATTGAGAGAGGTCATAAATAACACAGGAGGAGCAACTTCGCACTAAATTTTAAAGTTATTTAATTTTTTATAATATTTATTAGAGAAGTGTTACTTTATTTTGTCGCATGACATTCCTTATGTGCCATATAGTATTAAAAATGGAAAAAATAAAATAAGACATCAATGGTAAGTTAATTTTCAATATTTATATATTAACCGAATTAAAAATAAAACTATAATAAACATTTGAAAACAAAAAATTTATGTTTCAATTAAGATATTAAAAATATTTAAAACCGCACTTTTGTCCGACAGTGTACATATTCATAAGAATGACGTTAAATTAATTTATATATAAAGAGCGAAAGGTATTGTCAGTGTAGAAAAACTTATATTTATCACAAATTCTTGGAAGAATTTATTGCAAAATTCAACGTCTTTCAGAAAAGAAATTGACTTGGCAAAATTTTCATTTATGTGAAAAGAATTATTTTTTGCGTATAGGCTGAAATGAAGTTCTACGTTTTTGTGAAAAAAAAATGTAAATTGTTTTAGTATTTAATAACGACATAGCGTCGAAGAAGGATTTTATTGCCCTATTGCGCCTATCGCCAGCTAGCGCTGTTTTATGTATAACAAGTAAAAAGGCGTTAAGTTCGGCCGGGCCGATCTTTGGATACCCACCATCTCGGGTATATATGTAACCCACCCTTCATCAAAATACGGTGAAAATTTCATACCTTATGTCCCATAGCAGTTATATCGAAATATGATCCGATTTGGACCAAATGCTAATAAGTACAAGTCATTGTTCAATTGTGTGTAACAAAATACTAATATTTTTAGTAGCTATATCTAAAAATAAACCGATCTGAACTATATACAATACGGATGTCGAAAAGCCTAACATTAGTCAAGGTGTCAAATTTCAGTTAAATCGGATTATAAATGCGCCTTTTTTTGGGGCCAAGACTTTAAATTGAGATATCGGCCTATATGACAGCTATATCCAAATCTGGACCGATTTGGGCCAATTGCGGAAAAATGTCGAAGAGCCTTACACAACTCACTGTCCCAAATTTCGGAAAAATTGCACAATAAGTGCGCCTTTTATGGGGCCAAGACTTTAAATTGAGATATCGGTCTATATGGCAGCTATATCCAAATCTGCACCATTTTGCAGAAGAATGTCGAGGTCCTTAACTTAACTCACTGTCCCAATTTCGGTGACATCGGACATTAAATGCGCCTTTAATGGGCCCAAAACCTTAAATCAAAAGATCTGTCTATATGGCAGCTATATTCAAATCTGGACCGATCTATGCCAAATTGAAGAAAGATGTCGAAGGACCTAACACAACTCACTGTCCCAAATTTCAGCAAAATCGGATAATAAATGTGGCTTTGATGGGCCTAAGATCCTAAATCGGAGGATCAGTCTATATAGCAGCTATATCGAAATTTGAACCGACCTGGGCCAAATTGACGAAGGATGTCGAAGGGCCTAACACAACTCACTGTCCCAAATTTCAGCAAAATCGGATAATAAATGTGGCTTTTATTGGCCTAAGACCCTAAATCGACGGATCGGTCTATATTGGGGCTATATCAAGATATAGTCCGATATAGCCCGAACTTAACCTGCTTATGGAAAAAAAGAATCCGTGCAAAGTTTCAGCTCAATATCTCTTTTTTTGAGGACTGTAGCGTAATTTCAACAGACAGACGGACAGACGGACGTACATGTCTAGATCGTCTTAGATTTTTAAGCTGATCAAGAACGTATATACTTTATAGGATCGGAAATGGATATTTCGATGTGTTGCAAACGGAATGACAAAATAAATATACCCCCATCCTTGGGTGGTGGGTATAAAAAGACATCAAATACTGTCAGATACTCTTAAATATGCATACATTTGAATGCAATAGTAGGGTCTTTCGAAGGCAGTTGTCCAATGCGAGAAAGAAAATCAGCCCAAGAAAATCACTGGACAGCCGAGACGATTCACAACGTTGGAAGAGAGTATTCTAATTTAAAGGACTTTCAAACTTGACCAATTGAAATGTAACACCTAAATTAAAATAATCCAAATCTGATGAAGATAAATAAAATTTCATTTCTTTTATGGTTCCAAGTAAACAGGGACTCTTATGTAACCCTGGCCCTAGTCTAGCGAACATGATGCTTAAATGCAATGTAAGCCTGCAGCTCTTTCCTCCTTGTTTGTTCAAACGTTAAGCATTTGTCAGACATGGTGAACGACAAGAACTTTTCTGCTTGACTTTCGTTAAGTTTTTCGATACCCCAAGGGCAATAAATCTTTCGCCATAGTCAACGAAGGGAAACAAAAGAAACGCTTTGGCAAAGACATCCTTTGGAAGACACATTCTAACGTACATCAAACTTTCTTCTGCCTAAAAGGCCCAGCAGAACTTGAGCAAAGACATCCATCTAGACAGCTAGCCATTTATAGTGACAGCATGGTTGCGATAGTTGAGATAACTTTTTTTTTTTTTGGACAACTTCAATTTGTGAGAATACAAACAAAATCTAACTTATTTCGAGCAGCAACAATTATTTGTGAATAGAACTTTCTCCTCTATTTCCATGAAGTTGCATGCCTCAGACAATCAAAATTAATTATGGTTTTTTCCTTGGTTTTCGTCTTCTCATTGCTGAGGGTTACCAAAAAAACAGCTCCTCTTTGCTTCTGTCAAAATAAACACTTTTTATGTTCAAAATGTTAAAAGTAACATTTTCAGCCAAAACAAAAAGCAGCCGTTGAGGAGAGTGAGCGGCAAGGACGGTAGGGGAAAGTCAAACATCGACCAAAATAAAGTCAACTCTAGGTATTAAACTTTGACAAGTACATAATTACATGTAGCATAAAAAGAAATTGTTGTTGAAACTTTGCGCTTTAGCAGCGCACAACATGGCCGAGCAACGAACGAAGGACGCACAAAGTTTTTAGTCTTTTGTTTTTCCAACTACTGTAGGCAACTATTACCAACTCCCTTTGAACTGCGAGTAACTCTGCTCAAAGTCTTGAAGTATTGAATTGAGACCCTAATTAAAATTCGACTTAACCGTAGAAGCCGCCTATAAAATTAATTTCAATTGTAACAACACTTTCAACCTTTCGGGAATGTTTTTTGCCTTGCGAAGAAGCAAAGAAACACCGCAACAATGGAAAAGGAAATGAGAAACATTTTTTGTGAGATTGAGGGCATTCACAGGTAGACTAATTAAAATTAATACCTTCTACAAGCCAATTAAGGAATATTCCCTTAAATTATTTTCAATGAAATTGCTCTGCAGGTTGTTTGTAGAATATGGGAATCCATTAACTGAAGTCGTACAATCTGCAAAGAAAACTCTTGGAAATATTAAAATTTTCACTTGAACTGATTAGCGCATGTGACTGGGCTCATGGTGAATGTATCGATTACATGCAAACCGATTTCGTTTACGCTGCTACTTTAAGACGTAGACGATTGCCTATCTCAGATTGGTTTTATGACAATGTTTTAGGTTTACGACTGCCAAAAAGTTGTAAGCGAACAATCGTCGCATAAGTGGTTGCTGTCAAACTCACAGTGACAGCTACATGATGTTTGCTCTATTGACAGCTTGTTGCGAATTCCACGTCGAATATGCCATGTCTGACCACTTGCCATATTTTATCCCATCTATTGTCTAAATAGTTCACAAATTAGTTACAGCGTGATTATAATATAATTGGATAAATTCTGCCACGTACACAACCCTATTCCCTTGGGGCAATCTGTTACGATGTGGCAACACTAGTCAGACAGAGTCATGACTTTGATGACCATGACAATGACAGGGGTTTTGATGATTTAGTTAGGCTGCATTGGGTTTTCTGTCACTGCACTGCCTGATGTTGCAATATTTGGATCTTTTCCTATCCTAGTCTTCAGAATCTTGAGACAGTCGGTGATGGTTTCATCGTAGGGTCCTTGTATGTTAGGTTGTATTGAGTTTCTCGTCCCTGCACTGGCCGCTGTTTTAATATAAGGACCTTTGCTTATTCTAGTCTTCCAAATCTCAAATAAAAAGGCTTCGTGGGACAGAGCATCGACCCCCTGTTCAATGGGCTGCATGGGTTTTTCTATCACCGCACTGCCTGATGTTTCCATATTAGGATCTTTTCCTATCCTAATCTTCCGAATCTTGAGACAGTCGGTGATGGTTCCATCGTGCGGTTCTTGTACGTTAGGTTGTATTGAGTCTCTCGTCTCTTCGCTGCCTGATGTTCCAATATTAGGATCTTTGCCTTTTCTAGTCTTCCCAATAATGAGGAAATCGGTGATGGTCTCGTCGTCGGACCCATGTTCGTTAGGTGATATTGAGCCTAGAGCTGGCAAAATATCGATGACAATATCGATATTTAATTTTTTGACTGAATATCGATTGATATTTTTCCGATGGATACTATCGCAAAAGTTCATTTCTTTTGCAAAATTATGCAAAAATAAGCGATCCGACTCCGAATGCATCCTATAAGATACATTGCGCCTATAAAGGGGCCCAATTTTCATCTGATTAGACTAAAATTTTGTACAATGATTTCTCTCATGACTTCCAACTGACTTTATTAATCTTGGTTTTATTTGGTCTGTGCATTGCAATTGATATACTTCTCATTTTCATTTCAAATATAGGTGATGGGAAATCAACGATAGTATCGATATTAATTATAAAAACTATCGAAAATATCGAATGTTGCGATTATCGATAGCCACCTGCCACTGCACAGCCTAATGTCTCAATATGAGGATTAGGGTGGTTTTATCTCAAAGGGAAAAATCGATGTAGATTTTTGTTTGCGGCACCCGCCTAAAATATTTCATTTTCTTAGATTTTAAGATTCCCAAAATTTAAGCACAATTGGAAGAGTTAATACGTGCTGATGGGGCCTCAAAATTTTAAAAATCTCGATATTTTTTTTTTGTTTTTTTGGCTATTTGGGGACTTTGACGACCCATATCTCTGAAACGGCTAAAGCTATTTGCCCGTGTCATACATCAAATTAAAGACCATTCTATTTATAACATTTCATTTTCAATCAAGAAGAACGTAAGTAGTACTGAATTCGTGATATCGAAGCCCTGAAAACGTGCAAGGTAATCCTTGTGCTGATAGTCAGTCTGTCAATCTTTGAAACTAATGTAGAGATCGCATTTATTATCCAATCATCACGAAAATTTGCATATATCACCTTGTAAGACAACCGCTATCAATTTTGGGAAAATCGGTTAAGATTTAGAAATAGCTTACATATATATAATTCGCCCGATTTACATTTAGAAGTTGGAATGTTGTATTACCCATCTGAAAACCTCTGCCTCTGCGATTTTAATAAAAATTGCATCATGTCTTTAAGACTTATAAAGACATGATGCGAATTATAGCATGCAATTTTTACCAAACATCTTTTCGTTCAAAAGCGAATTTTCGATCGATTTTCATAAAGTTCGGAGGAGAACAAGGTGGATAAATGAAGGTGGTCTCACGCGAACAGCTGAAAACAGCCGGCCAGTTTGACGGTATCAAAATGTCAGTTTTGTGTTTACGTTCTCAGCAAACGACACCATTTTTTTTGCACGTTCTCTTTGTTTGAGTTTATGTTTCTCTCATTTAACTGGCACACGTACGCAAACAAGGGCAAGTTTCTTTGATTGTGTTGAGAACAATGCCAATTTTGAAATGACATCTTAATGACGAGATGGCGGATGGCACCATATGATTTTTGGCTGTTAAACAAACGAGACCACCTTTTATTGTTTCGCCATGGGAGGTGAAATAAGCGGCATCATTTAAGCAGAACGTAGATGACTCGTCGTAAAAATTCATTTTTTTTTTTGTTTTCAAATATTTATCATTTATAGTTGTTTAATGTTTTAATTTGTTTGCGTAAAATTTTATGGAAATAAAAGTTATTTAAGACCAATTGACCGACACAAAAAACAGCCTGTAGAAAAAAATTTCATCAAAATATTGAAGATGGTTCGTCAAATCTATCACTATAAAACTAAGATATTGGTAAAGACAAGCACATTTTGATGGCTTTGAAAGATTAGGATCGGCTTGAAAATAGAGTGTTGACAAGCTGTACAAAATTCAGCTCTGACTTTAACCACATGTAATCGCCGATGGGCCAATTCCTGCACACATTAGCGACGACAATTTTCAAAAAAATTTGAGACATCTTTACCAATTTCACAGTAACAGAAAAAATTTTGCAATTTTCGATTGGGGTGGAAATTTAAATGTGGATATAGATTTCCATAACTTTTAAATCAAAAATTCTTCCAATGTGTCCATATTCGAGGACATGCCATGCGATGACATTAAAAAATGGGAATAAAATGCATGACTTGACAAGTAAATTTTTGGTTGCGGAGAATGTTGCTGCTGTTGCAAACTTATTTGAGCATTGAAAATTACCTAAAAATACTTAATTTAAAAAACAAAAATTTTAAAGTTTATGACGCCTTTGGCATTTTTTCAAACCTTTGGCAGAGACCCCATTTTTATTGCCAAATCCGAACGTCTTGCCGCTGACTGACAGAATTCTTGTAGAGACGTTTTCACGGCTAATTACATCAGGTAAATACGTCGCTTCGCCAGTAGTAGGAGATAACAAGCGATGACAATATTTTCTGATATTCTCGCCGGGATTTGAACCCAGTCGCTTAACGTTAATGGCGGACATGCTAACCTCTGAGTTACGGTGGCCCCAACATTTTTAAAGGAATATTTAATAAATCAAAAAGTAGCCGTTGAGTGCAGCGGACATGTTTTTATTTCACTCCTCAAAGAAAAATATCCGTATCTGGGAATAGGTACTACCAATTACAAAAAATAAGCCTTTTTGGAGTAGGCTTAAATTTAACTCCAAAGACCCAACAGCTGCGGTGGTGGCGTCAGACAGCAGCAAGTTGTCCTCCCCTCTTATAGGTGTGGGTGCCTTGTCACATGTATTCGAGAGTAATGCTTCAAGCGCACAACTAGTGGTCAGACTTATTAATAAGGAAGAGATGGATAAACCAGAGGGATGCACAGTTCGTCCCCAGCCTTTAAGTAATGGTGGTGTTTCTGACTCGAATATAGACAGCGACAGTGTCAATGAAACAGTCATCGCAGCCGAATCGAAAGATGAGGGCAGCGGGATGACGGCAGAGATGAGCGATAGCTTTGCTAAGCTCACAAGCAGACCGGGAAAGCGATCCGGGGCGCGACGAAGGAGACAGAGTATGTATCGGCAGTGCAGAATTGACATTCCAAGCACTTCTACGGAAGCTGGAAAGAGAATCAGATCTCCCGAAGAGCATAACACTGCTAAAATGATGAAGAAGAAAAAAAGCTCCCCGCTTTCAAGTTCTCTGGGAAAAAGGATGCCACAGCCTTCACAGAAGGGGAAGATGGTCACTGAGAGAGGTAAGGGGCCGCCCTCTTACGCTGGAGTGGCAAGGAAGCACACAAGAGATGAGTTGACTTATGCATTCATCAATATCGGCTGTGCATCCGGTAGGATTCCACCAGATCGGTCCCACGTGAGGCACTTGGTAAACGAACGGGTTATCGAACATGTGTTGAACTCTGAAGGGGGTCCACCCATACGAATTATAAGCTGCGAGTTTAAAGGGGACATCTTAATGCTGCGCCTTGCGTCAATGTATTTATACTGTCAAAAAGATTGTTGGAAGTATCCACACTCCCTGTGGCGCAAAGCTCGACATAGTGTGAGCTCACAAAGGCGACGGTCTTCATCAAGGATGTGGATGTCGAAATCGCGACGGAACGCATGGTTAAAGTCTTAAACAAGCAAAACCAAGATAGATTTGGTCCTGCAGAAATGACAGGTTTTTCACAGGAAGGAGAAGGAGAAAGGAACTCTCCTTGTGGTGGGCATTAATCAAGACTCCGTGACATGTTTGGCTAAAACTAAAGGCATGGTGCACTACGGGGCCATGACAGTCTTTTACAAGATTGGGAAGACAAGGATAGGTAAATAAGCTCATATTGAACCATCAGGCGGTGTAGTGGCGGGACACTCAATAACGCCTAACGGTCAGACGGCCGATGACGAGATTATCACCGACTCTCTCAATATTGGGAAGACTAGGATAAGTAAATAAGATCCTAATACTAAAACATCAGGCAATGCAGGGGCGACGGAACCATCAACGACTTTCACGAGATTAGAAAGACTAGGATGGCTAAAGATCCTAATACTGAAACATCAGCCAGTGCATGGACGGTAGACTCAATACACCCTAACGAACAGGAACCCGATTATGGTACCATTACCAACTTTCTTGATGATGGATGACAAGGATATGCAAATATCCTTATATTAAAACATCAGTCAGTGCAGTGACGGGAAAGTCAATGCAGCCTAAAGAACAGGGGGCAGACAATGAGACCATCGCCCACCCATCAATCTCCACCGGAGCGAGACAGATACTCACGCTCTGATGGAGAAAATCGGCAAGGGCAATATTCATATTGCTTTAATTCCGGAGTCATGGACGACCCGGAACAAAGTTTCTGGGCTAAAACATATCAACTACCAATTATTCTATGCTAACACTGGTACTCGGTCGACGAACTGCGTTATTTGTCATGCGTTATTTTTCCCAGAGTTATCAACGTCGAACTCTCATCATTATACCAACATTAATAAGCGGGGCCAAGCCCTTCCAGAATTCTGACTACTAACGACCTAATGACACCAATATTGGTAACACCGCTACCATTGTTAATTGAATAAGGGAGGAGGTTTTGGATGTGACAATATGTTCGGAAAATCTATTCGATGAGGTTCAGGATTGGAAGATCTCCATGGAGCATTCCTTCTCAGACCATCGCTTCATTAGGTTTAGAATAGCACGGCCGAATCCGATAAGCTTCCTTAATAAGTTGAAGACCAACTGGCCAAAACTCGGAAGACTACTCAGAAGAAGACTTGGGCAAGGTAATCTAGATTGTCCAAGAACAGAAGACATTGACGACAATGTCAACAGGATTACGGCTGCACTAGTCGAGTCTTTCGAAGAAAGTTGTCCTCTTCGGGAAAGAAAAATCAGCCCCAGAAAAACACTGGATGACCGAAGAGATTCGCAACATTGAGAAAGAGGTCCGCAGACTTTTTAACAGAGCGCGTCGTAAAAAAGCGCAAGTATATTGGGATGTGTAACACACACGGCTCAAGGAAGGAAAATGAATGAAGGTCCTATTACGGTAAATATATAAAAGCAACATAATTGGTTTTGGCTCAAAAATTGGCGAATGAAAAAAAGTAAACTAAGGACCATTAAAAGTGCTATTAGTTTTTCTGAAAAAAGTTTTGTTTTAGCAGTTTCTCAAAAAATGTTTATTTTTCGTTTTAATAATTCAAACCTCTATATAAAAAAAGTGCTTACATAAATATTTAGTGAAATAATATAAAACATTTGTCGGTGGTAAAATAATGGTAACTTATTGCTTCATATCTATTTGCAATACCTAAATATAATTCTCAAGAATAACATGTTGAATGAATGAACTACCTATTACGAGTAAATAATTAGGCTGCAACTCCCAACAAAATTTATTTCAGTTTTGGCAGCAGAAGTGAGCGGACGCAGTACATTCAAGTGCAAATTAAAGCGATAAATAAAAAAACGTTATTGAAATCGTTTTTAAGCATTTTTAACTTTCCACAGTAAAACATAATACATATAAATTGTCTGTGCAGTTTAAAACATTAAAAAGTCGATACAATTTTCTTTGAAGTGAAACAACTTCCTTTTGGGGTAGAACTCATCAACAGTTCTTTCTGACAATCTACTGTGATTTCTAGGTAAGTTAGCTCAAATTTAGTTACAGTTTAGTTTTTATTATCCGTGAATGAAGTACCTGGAATTAATAACGAAAATATCCACTATCCCGGAATTGCAAAATATTACATTAATGAAAAATGCATATTTTTTAGGCAGAGAAGAAAAAAACGCAAAAGGACATTGTGTTAAGTAATTTCATAGGTAATGGTTATAATGGTATAGACATAGATCCGAATTAAAAAATGTAGAACTTACTTCCGAATTGAAAAACCTGCAATGAAAAAAGTCCCCAAAATAAATTATACAAAAATTATGTGCAGTAGAAATGAGTAAAACATTTTACCTCAATTACCCGATAAACGTTTCTAGCCCTGAACTATCCGGATTATCGATGCTCAACTGAATTTAAATGTAAATGGATGTTATTTTTATAATTCACTAGCCCACTCCGCTGCGCCTTCTTTAACTCTCTAATATCATTTATGGTTCGGACACTTCGCCCCGAATGTGTGTATCGAATTCGTGCCACTATAGCCTATGTCCGCCTATAACGTTGAACGCCTGCGTTCAAATCCTAGCGACAACATCGGACAAAATTTAAAGCGGTGGTTATCCCCTCTTAATTCTGGCGACATTTGCCATGCATGGTCATGTAAAACATTCTCCCCAAAGAGATTTCGCACTTCGGAACGCCATTCGGACTCGGCTATAAAAAAAGTACCTCATCATTCAGTTTAAACTTGAAACGGAAAGCTTTCATTAAAGTGCGAGTGTTTTGCCCCTTTCGGTTCCTGGGTAAATTTTTACTCCACTCCCAAATACTTTTCTTTTGAGTCCTATA
This sequence comes from Stomoxys calcitrans, assembly GCF_963082655.1. Classification (NCBI taxonomy): domain Eukaryota; kingdom Metazoa; phylum Arthropoda; class Insecta; order Diptera; family Muscidae; genus Stomoxys; species Stomoxys calcitrans. The sequence goes on from NC_081552.1 coordinate 151,467,726, forward strand.
TTATCGTATTGGTAAATATTTCCGGTTTAGAGAGACACTTTGCCCTTAATGTAAATATACGCATATATACATAATCGGCATGATCGATAAATAAATTCTGTTTGAGGGTGGGATGGACTTCAGGGACTTTGTCCCGAAAATGAGGATCACATGGCTCTTCAATTTTTTTCTCCCAAGCACCTTTCGTTTGAGCTCTATATCATCGTGATTGGTCTATATACGCATTTGACGGAGTTTGGATGACCCCCGAGGCACCCGACCCCAACAATAGAAACCATGTTTTGTTTTGACTGTGAGAGAGCAAAAAAAAAATTTCGAACGAATCGCATTACCAATCTCCGAGATCTGGTGGTTTTGAAAATTGGGGTAATGAGAAGTGCTTTTAGGGGAGGGATGGCACTCAGACATTTGGACTCAAATATGGATATCAAATTCGTGCTGCACTCCCAAATCCATTTAATGTGAGCCCCATATTGCCATGGTCAGTAAATATGAAATGTTTGGAGGGTGTTTAGGGTCTTGGGTGGCCACCGGCACTTTGCCCTGAAAATAGATATCAAATTCGTTCTTTTCTTCCAAATACCGCTGGCTTGAGCTCCATATTGCCATAATCGGAAATAAAGTTCAGTTTAGGGGGCGTTTTAGGGCGTACCCCCAAACACGTGGCTCCAAAATTGGATACCGAATTCGGTTTCTACTTGCAAATACCTTTCACCTGAGTCCCATATTGTCATAATGGGCCAATCAACCTATTTGATTTATTTTTAGAAAGAAAAGCGCCACCTAGACTTCTACTCAAATTTTAACGTCATATTCGTAATCTACTCCCAAATACCTTGCATTTGAGGCCCATATTGACATTAACGCCCAATATGACTGTTTGGGGGAATTTTAGGGTTGGGGCGGTCCGATGGGTACTTAGATCCAAATTTTAAAACCATATTCATATTCTATTTTCCAATACTTTTCATTTGATACCCATATTGTCCCGATCGGTCCACTTTTGATTTTGGGTGGTGTTTTTGGGTAAGAGGGAGAGTGCGCCCCCTTTCGAAATCAACAAACTATAAAGCCTTTTTTTCCTTCCTGACCATACTCGCAATCTACATCCGAATACCTTTCATTTCAGTCCCATATTTTAATGACGGTCAAAAAAACTATTTTAGGGGGTTTTGAAAATGGGGCGGCCCCCCAGTTACTTGGACCCAATTTTTAATATGAAATTCGTTCTCTACACCTGAATAGCTTTCATTTGAGTTCTATATTGTCCCGATCGGGCCACTTTTATTTTTGGGTAGTACTTTTGCGGTAAGGGTAAGGGTCCGCCCCCCGTCCGATATCAAAAAATTATATAGCCTATGTTTCCTGCGAATGGAGATGTACAGGAGTCAGAATGAAATTCTACCAAAGAATTAAACACCAAACCGATGGCTTTGGTGCAGGCACATCCTCCTGCAGAGACAAAGAAGGAAATCTGGTAATTGACACAGACAACATGCTGAGGATATGGAAAGAACATTTTACCCAACTGCTAGTGTCCGATGTTGGCTGCGAAGAGGATACCGCAGAACCAATCCCAGATGATGGTATAGAATGTTTACCTCCTAGTCAGAATGAGGTCCAAGTAGCAGTAACCCGACTAAAGAACAACAGGGCAGCAGGAGCCGACGGGTTACCCGCTGATTTATTTAAGACCGGAGGCGACACGCTGATAAGGCGTATGCATCAACTTATCTGCGCAATCTGGCTAGAAGAACGCATACCCGATGATTGGAACCTCAGCATACTATGTCCCGTACACATGAAAGGAGACAAGACGGAATGTGCCAACTACAGAGGAATAAGTCTCCTCCCCATCGCATACAAGATACTCTCGAGCATAATGTGTGAAAGATTAAAACCTAAAGTCAATGAGATAATTAGGCCCTATCAATATATCCACCCTAGACCAGATATTCACACTGCGCCAAATCCTGGAAAAGACCCGAGAAGGACAAATTAACACCTACCATCTCTTTGTTTACTACAAAGCCGCCTTCGATACACCTTTACGTTCAAAGGTATTTCAAGGCATGTCTGAGTTTGGTATTCCTGCAAAATTAATAAGACTTTGCAGGATGACACTTGCTGATGCGCGTTCCTCAGTAAGAATAGGAAAGAATCTCTCCGAACCATTTAATACCAAACGAGGTTTCAGACGAAGAGGCAGCCTATCGTGTGATCTCTTTAATATCCTGCTGGAGAAGATTATACGAGATGAAGATGTGAATTGATATGGCACACTAATCACAAGAGAGCACATGCTACTCGCCTATGCCGTCGATATCATAGGTCGGTCACCGGAATTAGTAACTGCAGCCTTTGAAAGAATCGAAAGAGAGTCAGTGAAAATGGGTCTGGCAGTAAATGGAGATAATACGAAATGGATGGTTTCCACTCCCAAAAAGCCTTGCACAACCGAGCAGATAAAGAAATTGGAGAAAGTTGCGAACCACATCTTTGAGATAGTCAGTAACTTTTTCTACCTCGGCACCGCCGTAACCGAAACGAAAGACACCAGTTTTGAGATAAAGCGAAGAATAATACTGGCAAACAGATGCTACTTTGGACTAAGTAGGCAGTTTAGAAACAAGGCCACCTCTCGACAGACGAAGACTACACTTTACAAGACACTGATACTACCCGTGCTGTTATATGGTTCTGAAGCATGGGTACTTGTGAAAGCAGTTGAGGCAGTGCTTGGAGTATTTGAGAGAAAGATTCTTCGTAAAATATATGGACCAGTTTGCGTGAACGGAGAATAGGCGACGTATGAACCACGAGCTGTATGACGACGATAGCATAGTTACACGCATCAAAATACAACGGCTGCGTTGGCTAGGTCATGTTGTCAGAATGGATGAAGAAGCTCCAGCAAAGAAGTCTTTTGAAGGCAAACACGGTGGTACACGCAAACTTGGTGTCAGAGATTTTAGAATGAGCACAGAAGATCGAGGCGCTTGGAACGCTATTCTACGTTCGGCTAGTGGAACAAATATTCTGGCATAGACAATTAAAGTAAGTAATGTTTCCTTCCAGACCAAGCTACACAATCTGTGAAAATTTCCAGGTAATCGGTTCAGCCGTTTTTGAGTCTATACGGAACAAACAAAACTTCAATTTTATACATAAAACAATTAAGAGCGTGCTAAGTTCGGCCAGGCCGAATCTTATATACCCTCCACCATGGATCGCATTTGTCGAGTTCTGTGCGCGGTATCTCTTTTTAGAATATAGAATAAGAACTGTTATGCTATTGGAGCTATATCAAATTATAGTCCGATTCGGACCATAAATGAATGCTGAACATTGTAGAAGTCGTTGTGTAATATTTCAGTTCATTCAGATAAGAATTGCGCCTTGTAGGGGCTCAAGAAGCAAAATCGGGAGATAGATTTATATGGGAGCTATTGATCGATTCAGACCATATTAGACACGTGTCTTGAAGATCATGAGAGAAGCCGTTGTACAAAATTTCAGCCAAATCGGATGAGAATTGCGCCCTTAAGAGGCTCAAGAAGTCAAGATCCCAGATGGGTTTATATGGCAGCTATATCAGGTTATTTATCGATTTACGCCATACTTCGCACAGTTATTGAAAGTCATAACAAAACACCTCATGCAAAATTTCAGATCAAGATCTAAGATCGGTTTATATGACAGCTATACCAGATTATGAACCGATTGGAATCGTACATGACACAGTTGTTGGAAGTGATATCAACACACCACGTGCAAAATTTCAGTCAAATCGGACGAGAATTGCGCGCTCTATTGGCTCAAGAAGTCAAGATCTAAGATCGGTTTATATGACAGTTATACCAGATTATGAACCGATTGGAATCGTACATGGCACAGTTGTTGGAAGTGATACCAACACACCACGTGCACAATTTCAGACAAATCGGACGAGAATTGCGCCCTCTAGAGGCTCAAGAAGTCAAGACCCAAGAACGGTTTATATGGCAGCTATATCAAAACATGGAACGATTTGAGCCATACTTAGCGCAGTTGTTGGAAGTGATACCAACACACCACGTGCAAAATTGAAAGTTAGCATGCTTTCGACAAACAGACGAATAGACGGACGGACATGGCTAGATCGACTTAAAATGACATGACGAACAAGTATATATATATTCTTTATGGGGTCTCAGACGCATATTTCGAGGTGTTACAAACAGAATGACGAAATTAGTATACCCCCAATTAAAATTGGGGGTATACTAATTAAGCGTTAAAAATTAAGCGTTTTATCGGGAAACATCCAACTTTTTCAGGCTTCAAAACCAAGAAAATGGAATTTTGTACAGTTTAATTTTAATTTAATGGTTTAATACTAGAAAAACCAAATCCGTCAAAATAACTGGTAAGAGTCTTTATTTATTTTATGAATTTTTTATTTCATATATATTCTTTTTTTGGATTTTGTAGGTATTAATGAAATCATATTAAATTAGATATTTTGACCAGCTGGGAAAAATATGTGCACAAAAAAAGGATTTGCTCTTGCTAGTGTGTAGTTATGTCAACAATTGTTTTTTTTTTCATTCTAGGTATACTAGACAACAAAATCAACTCGGAAATTAAAATGGATTTTTAAAATAATAAAAAAGCTTGAGGATAATTTAAATATTAACTCATCTTTAACATATACAGCATGATGTTTGTGTATTTAAAACGATTGGAAAGTGAATTGCAAGTATCACATTGTTCACTTAGTTCACTGCCTAAGAAAATATATGCGGTTTTTAATTTTTCATTTATTGATATACAACTGCCCAGTAAAATAAAATTATGGCATTCATCAAAGCAAAAAAACGCAATGTTTAAATTAAATGTTGAAGTTAACTAATTTTACCTAGAAATCGCAGCAGTCTTTTTTTCAAAGCGAGTGGTTTTCTTTTAATGATATGGATTTCTTTTCCTTAAAAATACAATGTCACTTTATTAAGTTGCATCAAACTTCAGTCCATTTCTATTGTATTTTTGTATTGAATTTTTGTATTGAATTATCGTTATTTCAAGTCTGCATATCCTTGGATTTCAAATGCAAAAAACCTTGATTGTAGTATTCATTTCTTTGTGTTAAGCATTGATGAATTGTTTATTTTAAAACGTCGTGTACTTGGTTTATATCCACACTACGTCTCTTATGCTAGGACGCAATCTTTGTTAATAAGTTGCATATCTGTGGCTCGAAATTTTTACCAAAATCCTAAAATTAAGGACAAAATCTTTAAGTTTGAGTAAACTTTTTTTTTGAGTGTGGGAGCTATACCTAAATCTGAATCGATTTTTCCCTATTCTTAAAGGCTGGGATGAATTGCGCATCCCTCTGGTTTTTTCCTTCTCTTTTTCATTTGTTAGACTGTAAGCAGTATACCCACTTCATCTATCCGTTTGTAACATATCGAAATATTGCTCAAAGACCCCATAAAGTATATACCTATATTATTGGTCGTTAAGTCATTTTAAGTCCGTCTTGCTGCCTGTCGAAAGTCCGCTAACTTTCGAAGGAGTAAAACTGAAGCTCCCCTATAAACCGATCTTGACTTCTTGAGCCTTTAGAGAGCACAATCCTTATCTGTTTTCTATAACGTTCAACAGATGTGCCAAGTATGGTTTGAATCGGTCCATAACCTAATCCGAGCTCCCGATTGCACTTTTTGAGGTCCTATATTATTATACGATTTGGCTTAAATTTTGCAATTTGGCTATCCTACGGACTTTTTAGCACATGTTTTATATTTTCGTACTTAATTAGGTCTATTTGTCACTTACTGTTATCATTCAGATAGTGGTCAAAAAAGATACCACACATACCTGTAAAAGAAGAGTTTCATTGGATTAGAAAAATTGTTTCCAAATATTGACTTAAATGAGTTATGATTAAAAGCCATCACATCGATACTAGCAAGCCAATTGTTTACTAGATAGACGTGCAAATTAAAACTTTGCTCATGAACATTCTGCTAAGGAATAGGGGCAAACTTCTCACATGTCAATGAGTGCAGTCCGAATCAAGCATATGCTCAATGAAAAGGTGCCTCCTTTTTATAGCCGAGTCCGAACCACGTGCCGCAGTGCGACACCTCTTCGGGCAGAAGTTTTTATATGGCTAGTACCCCACAAATGTTGTCAGTATTAGGCGGGGATAACCATCGCTGAAAATTTTTGACGATGTTCTCACCAGCATGCGAACCCAGGCGTTCAGCGTCATAGGCGGACATGTTAACCTCTGCGCTACGATTACCTCCGATGGCTTACTAGACACACGTAACAGATGAAATATTTGATATACGTAATTGACGTTCAACAACTTAAATTGCGTCTGTGCGTTAAATCGTCTTAGAATTTTACCACGACCAATAATATATGTTTTTGGTTTAATCGGCTAATAATTGAGCCCTCTATGAACTTAATAAGTCAAATGGGAGATCGGTTTTCAGATGCAGAAAGTTATATGGGTAAAAGGCACCATTGACCAAGTGGTTGTGGTTGTTAGAAAACACCATGAGCAAAATTTCATCCAAATCATTTATATAGGATCATATCTAATCATGAAACGACTTAGTCTGTCAGCATGTTTTCCGATCAGACAGTGACCTGACTGACACAATGACTGAGACGTCTTTTCTAGCCAATGACAACAAAGCGGTAGACCTCTTCAAGCCTAGATTAGGCCACATAATTTTTGGAATGCTCACAATGAAACAAAAAAATAAATTCTGCCCGAATTATTTTACAAAAATCCCCAAAATACCCCTATCGGGCAAAGATGGTTTGCTGTGGAGGCTACAAATATTGCTAGGTGCATACAAATTGTTGCATGGGTTTAAGGGACATATGGAGTGAAAAAAAACATGGACTCAAATGAGAAATATGTGCTTTGTAATTTGATAACTCGAGAGGGTTTTCCAATTTTTTAATACAAAATTGCCTATTCTGAAGTGCATATGGCACCCGTTAAAGTTGACATACCTTGTTCAAATTTCACTTTAACCGCATCTACAATATGTCCTCGTCACAAAAAAAAAAACAAGGTATTCAAGCAAGTTTTTTCGACAAAGACTAACCGATGAAAATACTCTTTTTGACCAAAAAAAAAAACTTTTTTCACATTTTTTGACTACCAATCTGTATTACTTTTAACTGAATAATCAGATGTGGACACTTTTTGCGCCAAAAACCAGCGTTAATTTTGTCACAAATCCAAATCATGCACAAAAACGAAAATCGAACCACAAATTAATCTCGTAAATTTTAAAACACGAAGCAGGTCTCGGTCAAAATTGCAAAAAAAAAATTAAAAATCTGATATCCCCGAAACCAGACGAGATATTGTAGACCTTACGCTGATTTTTTTGTAGGGATTTTTGAGCACTATCCAACAAAAAAAGATGAAAATCAGACCACAAACGAAGATTTGGCAGCTCCAACAAATTTTCCAAACGCCGAAGTGCCCAACTTTAGGAGCCTGCCAACCTCAGCTGTCACTATTCCAAATTTCAAAGAGATATCTCTGCCCGTTCTCATACGGCATATTATACCCACCACCATAGGATGGAGGTATACTAATCTAGTCGTTCCGTTTGTAACACTTCGAAATATTCGTTTTAGAACCCATAAAGTATATATATTCTTGATCATCTCGACGGTCTTAGTCGATCTAGTCATGTCCGTCTGACCGTCTATCCATCTGTCGAAATCACGATAGCGGTCGAACACGCAAAGTTAGCTGCTTGTAATTTTGCACAGATACTTAATATTGATGTAGAGCGTTGGGGATTGCAATTGGGTTCAGATTTAGATATAGCTCCCATATAAACCGATCTCCCGATCTGACTTCTGAGTCCCTGGAAGTCGCAATTTTTGTTCAATCTTGCATGAAGTGTTTTGTTATGACATCCAACAACTGTGCAAAGTACAGTCCAAATCGGTCTATAATCTGATATAGCTCCCATATAAACCGAACTCCCGATTTGACTTCTTGAGCCTTTACAAGCCGCAATTTTTGTCCAATTTGGCTGAAATTTTGCATGCGGTGTTCTGTTACGACTTCCAACAACTGTGCCTGATACGGTCCAAATCAGTATACAGCCCGATACTGCTCCCATGTAAACCGGTCTCTGGATCATCCTCTGGATTGACAGAAGTTTGGTATGTGGAATAAAATTATGCCCTTCAACTAAACTTATTTCGTATATTTTTAGCAGTATCCAAGGAGGTGGCTTGCCAATATTCGGCCCGGCCGAATTTAGCATGCTTTTACCTTTTTTTACTAGTTTTTTCGATTTTTACCCACTAAATTGCAAAGTACGAAGCAGATCTCGGTCAAAATTGCAAAAATAAGTAAATTAAAAGTCGAATATCCCAGAAACAAGATGAGATATTGTAGATCTCAAGCGTCCCTTTTTCGCTCGCTAACACCTCAGCTCTCGTTCTTACATGGCATATTTGTAACAAGTTTTTTTCGGTTCTATTCCACTGTGTGATTGTAGGAGCGACTAATATAACTCATCATTCTAAACTTCGTAATCGGATAGCACTATTTGTGCGGCCGGTAGTGTCCTTAGAGTCAACAGACATGCAGACAGACGGATGGTAGATAGGCACACAGATGACCCTAATATTAAAAATTTCAATTATTCAAAATTGATTACAAAAAAATGCTCTTCGTTGCATTAGCTATGACAATGCGCCATCATTTTTCTCACATATCTCCTAACGAGATGGTAAACAATTCAAAATTCACGTTTTCTGGTTGCCGAAGGACAGAGCTTTCCCAGATAATCAAAAATTAGTCAACTAGCAAGACCAGGAACTACTCTATATATCCTACACGGAAAAAATTAAAACTTTTGGAACATTTTTGCGACAAACAAAATCCTTTTATCACAGAGTTTTGTTTTGATTGTAACCTTGTAACGTTTCGCTTCAACATATCTAACGGTAGCCATAAAATTTGTATTATTGAACGCAACCAACTTTGTTTATTGTAAACCCTTGAGCACTTTCGTCTACCTTAAAAGAACCTCCCTGTAAAACGAAAAACTCTTTAATTGCAAAAGTATTTTTATAGCCGCAAACGATTATTCATGTACCGGACCAATAACACAATTATTCCCATGTGTCTCTCCTTCTAGAGAGAGAGGGTGAGTATTTGAGCGTATACTCCAGTGGTTGGCAAAATATTCACTCTATTGCTTATTACTTTGTATGTACACATGAAAATAATCCCAAGACCCGTAGGCTGGCAAATAATTGCAATTGTGTGCTCGTCACTGGTATAGACACATTCTCACACACATTTTTATACCCTCCACCATAGGATAAGGGTATACTAATTTTGTCATTCTGTTTGTAACACATCGAAATATGCGTCTTAGACCCCATAAAGTATATATATTCTTGATACTCATGTCGTTTTAAGTCGATCTATGTCCGTCCGTCTGTCTGTTGAAAGCACGCTAACTTTCGAAGGAGTAAAGCTATGCGCTTGGAATTTTGCACAAATACTTTTCATTAGTGTAGGTCGGTTGGGATTGAAAATGGGCCAAATTGGTCCATGTTTTGATAAAGCTGCCATATAAACCGATCTTGGGTCTTGACTTCTTGAGCCTCTAGAGGGCGTAATTCACGTGGTGTTTTGGTATCACTTCCAACATCTGTGTTAAGTATGATTCAAATCGGTTCATAATCTGGTATAGCTGTCATATAAATCTTGACTTCTTGAGCCAATAAAGCGCGCGATTCTCATCCGATTTGGCTGAAATTTTGCATGAGGTGTTTTGTTATGACTTTCAATAACTGTGCTTAGTATGGCGCAAATCGGTACATAACCTGATATAGCTCCCACATAACCGATCTGGGATATTGCTTTCTTGAGCCTCTGAGGGCGCAATTCTCGGCCGATTTGACAGAAATTTTGTACAATGGCTTCTCTCATGACCTTTAACATACGTGTCTAATATGGTCTAAATCGATCAATAGCTTGATATAGCTCCCATATAAACCGATCTCTCGATTTTGCTTCATGAATCCATACAAGGCGGAATTCTTATCCGAATGAACTGCAATATTACACAATGATTTCTACAATGTTCAGCATTCATTTATAGTCCGAATCGGACTATAACTTGTTTCATTTTTTGTTTTGACTGAGCAAAGAGCAGTCAGTATATTGAGCAGTTCGAACGAGTGCGGGTGGTAAACTCGGAAAGTGACAATTTTAAAATATTCGGTACTAAAAGCTGGTATGTCCAATGACAGAAATGATTAGAGCAATACACAAATCGCTGCCAGGTACAAGAAAAAACTGCAAAAATCTCTGATGCACATATATTATTTGGTAACATTTTTTTTTTAATTGGCTATGACCGAATATTTGTTCCACTAGCCGAACGTAGAATAGCGTTCCAAGCGCATCGATCTCCTGCGATAATTCTAAAATCTCTGACCCCAAGTTTCGAAGCGTCTTCTTCCACTTGATCTCTTCATCGGGCTTTTGGTCTTCCCGGTTTGCGTGTACCACCGTGTTTGCCTTCAAAAAGACTTCTCTGCTGGAGCTTTTTCATCGATTCTGACAACATGACCTAGCCAGCGCAGCCGTTGTATTTTGATGCGTGTATCGCGGTTCATACGTCGCCTATTCACGCAAACTGGTCCATATATTTTATGAAGAATCTTTCTCTCAAATACTTCAAGCACTGCCTCATCTGCTTTCACAAGTATCCATGCCTCAGAACCATGTAACAACACTGGTGGCGTCAGTGTCTTGTATTGTGTAATCTTCGTCTGTCGAGAGGTGGCCTTCTTTATAAACTGTTTACTTTGTCCAAAGTAGCATATGTTTGCCAGTTACTATTTCCGGTGACCGACCTATGATATCGATGTCGTCGGCATAGCCGGGTAGCATGTGTTCTCTTGTGATTAGTGTGCCATATCTATTGACATCTGCATCTCGTATAATCTTCTCCAGCAAGATATTAAAGTGATCACACGATAGGATGTCTCCTTGTCTGAAACCTCGTTTGGTATTAAATGGTTCGGAGAGATTCTTTTCTATTCTTACTGAGGAACGCGTATCAGCAAGCGTCATCCTGCAGAGTCTTATTAATTTGGCAGGGATACCAAACTCAGACATGGCTTGAAATACCTTTGAACGTAAAGGGGTATCGAAAGCGGCTTTGTAGTCAGCAAAGAGAGGTGTTGATTTGTCTTTCTCGGGTCCAGGATTGGCGCAGGGTGGATATGATAGGGCCCAATTATCTCATTGACTTTAGGTTTTAACCTTTCACACAGTACGCTCGAGAGTATCTTGTATGCGTTGGTAACATTTACGCGATGAAAATATATCCACCACAAAGTACGAAAACAACAACATTTTATATCCACCACCGAAGGATGGGGGTATACTCATTTTGTCATTCCGTTTGCAACACATCGAAATATTCATTTCCGACCCTAAAAAATATATATATTCTTGATCAGCGTAAAAATCTAAGACGGTCTAGACATGTCCGTCCGTCTGTCTGTTGAAATTACGCTACAGTCTTCAAAAATAGAGATATTGAGGTGAATCTTTGCACAGATTATTTTTTGTCTTTAAGCTGGTTAAGTTCGAAGATGGGCTATATCTTGAACTATATCTTGATATAGCCCCCATATAGACCGATCCGCCGATTTAGGTTCGTAGCCCAATAAAAGCCACATTTATTATCCGATTTTGCTGAAATTTGGGACAGTGAGTAGTTTTAGGACAGTCGACATCCCAGTTTAATTTGGCCCAGATCGGTCCAGATTTGGCCCATAAAAGTCACATATATTAGGCCCATAAAAGCCACATATATTATCCGATTGTGCGGAAATTTGGGATCGTGAGTAATGTTAGGCCCTTCAACATCCTTCTTCAATTTGGCCTAGATCGGTCCAGATTTGGACATAGCTGCCATATAGACCGATCTCTCGATTCAAGTTCTTGGGCCCATAAAAGTCGCATTTATTGTCCGATTTCGCCGAAATTTGGGACAGTGAATCGTGTTAGGCTCTTTAACATCCTTCTTCAATTTGGCTTAGATCGGTCTATATTTGTATATAGCTGTCATATAGACTGATCCCTCGATATAAGGTTTTGGGCCCATAAAAGGCGCATTTATTGTCCGATGTCGCCGAAATTTGGGACAGTGAGTTGTGTTAGACCCTTCAACATTCTTCTTCAATTTGGCTCAGATAGGTTCATATTTGGATATAGCTGTCATATAGACCGATATCTCGATATAAGGTTTTGGGCCCATAAAAGGCGCATTTATTGTCCGATTTCGCCGAAATTTGAGACATTAAGTTGCGTTAGATACTTCGACATCGTTCTGCAATATGGCTCAGATCGGTCCAGATTTTGATATAGCTGCCATATAGACCGATCTCTCGATTTAAGGTTTTGGGCCCATAAAAAGACACATTTACTGTCGGATTTCGCCGAAATTTCGGACAGTGAGTTGTGTTAAGCCCTCCGTCAGCCCTCTTCAATTTGGCCCAGATCGGTTCAGATTTCTACAAAATTGAACAATGGCTTGTACTTAATAGACCACTCAATATCCGTGTCGAATTTGGTTCAAATCGGACCATATTTCGATATAGCTGCTATGGAGGCATAAATTATGCATTTTTCACCAGATTATGACAAAATGTGGTTTATATATATACCTGAGGTGGTGGGTATCCAAAGTTCGGCCCGGCCGAACTTAACGCCTTGTTACTTGTTTTGTTGGCATAACGAATACAACAGATCATAATAAAAAACCATAATGGAGTTGTGCGAAGATGCAGGGCTTTTAATATAATTTAATTAAAAAATTTTTTTAGAGTAAAAAAATTTCATCCGGATGGCCTCATTCTTTCGAATGTTATCGTGATGTTGGCTATCTGTTGAACGGATGGGCGAATATGGGTAAAACGACTCAATCCATTAACGGCGAATGGGCAGAAGAATAGAACTGTCATAGAAAAATTCTAGCCTGAGTTAGGAAAAAAGCAATCTAATGAAATATGGATTGATGTAAAGCGGACGAATGAAAGTAATAAAAAAAATTTTCCCACCATATAAGGTCATGTCTTGGTGGAAAATTGGATTATAGCTTAAAAAATCAAACAAAAAATTGTCTCAAAATTCTTACGTGTGAGATTGCTGGAACCCGTTTTAGAGGCTTGTTGCATTTGATGAATTCCAAACAAAAAAGCAGTAAGGAAAGACAAAAGTCGGGCGGTACCGACTTTATAATACACTACACATAAACTATAGGTGCAAAGTGCGAGCTGTATCTAATTCTGAACCAATTTTGATGGACCTCGGCGAATGATTTTGACCATACTTCTTAGATATTGTGGTCGGCATAGAGGAAAGCGTTGTGCAATATTTTAACAAGACTGGTAAATAAATGCGCTTGCTGTGACTCTAGAAGTGAAAATCGGGCGCTATATATGGGACTTACATCTAAATCTGATCGATTTCCATGAAATTCAGCAGTAATATTAAGAGATATAAAAAAATTTCCAGAGAATCGGTTAACAAATGACCATTTTATTGCATCATTACTGCAAATCGGACGAACATATATATATGGAAGCTATATCTAAATTTGAACCGATTTTTTCCAATTTCAATAGGCTTCGTCTCTAGGCCAAAAAAACATGTCTGTACCAATTTTGAAGACGATCGGATGAAAACGGCGACCTGTAGTTTGTACACAAATTAACATGGACAGACGGACGGACATAGCTACATCGAATCAGAAAGTGATTTTGAGTCGATCGGTATACTTATCAATGGGTCTATCTCTCTTCCTTCTGGGCGTTACATACGAATGCACAAAGTTATAATACCCAGTACCACAGAAGTGGTGTAGGGTATAATTAATGACGATAAGCTTACTACTTTTGAAAGCAGGTGCGGTTTTGACAAAGTCGTTAAAATCCGCTTCGCTAAATTGTCATAAAATATAAAAAACTATTATAAAGCGTATTGGCTCAGAAAATAAATAGCATTTTCTTTAATTATACGCTACACCACTACTGTGGTACAGGGTATAATTTTTTTTTTTAAATTTTTAATCTAAAAAAAATTTGAAATAAATCCGGAGTGGACTTCGGAACCGAGTAAAAATTGCTCGACTCCGCAGCCCTGGTTACAACATTTATTTGAACTTGACATCCATTGGTGACTTGGTGAAGAGACTTGAGGATATAAATTGTCATTATAATGATATTATAGTCACTGGTGACTTTAATAGTAATGTGCTTGAAGAAACACATTTGACGGGGAGCATGCAATCAATAGGGTTGCATGTTGTTAATTCCAATACTGTCACACACTATACAATGACAACAGAGACTCTCATTGACTTGTTCTTCGTAAGTTCCAAGACTGATGTTAAGTTATATGATCAATTATCGGCACCCCTATTTTCAAAACATGATTTATGTTTTTTTGACTTATGGCGTTCCAATGGAATATACAAGTATAACGTATACGTACAGAGACTATTGAGACATTGATTAAACCTCACTACTTTGTGAAATTGGCACCGTTGAGTGGCAGGAGCTTTATGGCATGTCTTGCGTAGATGAACAGATTGCATTTCTTCAACATAATGTGAGTCAGATTTTCGACAAATGTGTTCCGATGAAGACCCGAACTGTTTTTTCGAATGGGAATCAGTGGTTTGATAATGACATTAAAGTATTGATACGTAAAAGAGATTGTGCGTACTCTCGATGGAAGCGTTTTAGAACACCTGAACTCTTTAATGATTACAAGCGTGCGAGGAATCAGACCACTTCTTGTTTAAAGACGAAGAAAATAGCTTATTTTAGTCGTAAATTTCAAGAGGCATTGAACACGAAAGATACTTGGAGACATATTAAGTCAATTGGAATAGGAAGTGATAATGCATCAATTGGTAGATATGTTGATTTAGATGAGATCAATAGGAGTTTCTTGAACATATCTGTTCCTGGAGCAAACGTACATTTGGCAACGTAAACCATAGTAGTAACAACACCTCACCAGACCTACGTTTTGATCTTGAGCGTTTTGAACAAAACGATATCGTTAGCGCTGTAGAATCGATTAAGTCTAATACCATTGGTTCTGATGGTATTGACTCAAGATTTTTTAGGATAATTCTACCCTTTATTCTTCCGTATATGTGCCATCTTATAATAACAACAATATTATTTTAAGGAGTTGCTATCCACAGTCTTGGAAACGGGATAGTCCCAATACCAAAGAATAACCAGGAATTTAGGCCAATAGCAATACTTCCATACGTCTCTAAGATATTTGAGACTCTAGTCAACCGGAAAATATCTGAATATATTGCGAATAATTCGCTGCTAACAGATTTTCAATCTGGTTTCCGGCTAAAGCACAGTTGCACTACTGCACTTTTGAAAGAGGTTGAAGATGTAAGGAGTGATATTGACAGCGATAAAGTTGCCTTTCTTGTTCTTTTAGATCATTCGAAAGCATTTGATTCCGTTGATCCCAAAATACTTTGCCTTAAACTGAAACATTTATTTAAATTTTCTGAAAGAACAACGGATCTTATATATTCCTATCTTACGAATAGAAGCCAATCGGTATGTGTTGATAGCCGCTGTTCTAGTTATCTTCCAGTCTCAAGAGGTGTTCCACAGGGGTCTGTATTGGGCCCACTCCTTTTTTCCTTATATAGCAATGACCGTCCTGGACAGTTGCGCAACTGTGGTATTCATATGTATGCCGACGACGTACAGCTGTATATGAGCTCCTCGCCGGAGAGGCTGATCGATGGCGTACTTCGACTAAATAATGACTTGGATAGGATAAACACATGGGCAAACGCCAACGGACTACTTTTAAATCCAACAAAGTCAAAGTGCCTTGTAATTGGTAGGAATCGGGTGACAATGCCGCCCAATCTTGATGTGGCAATTGCTGGAGCCCTAATTGAGATTGTTTCATCTGCAAGAAACCTTGGTTTGGAGTTTGATTATAGACTTTCATGGAAGATTCATGTCAGTATGACAGTGGGCAGGACCTACGGCGTTTTACGAAACTTTTATATGAGTCGACAGTATACCCCTTTGTCAATAAGAATGCTTTTGGCTAGGACATTTATTCTGCCGAAACTATTATACTCTTGCGAGGTTTTTTACGGTTGTGATGTAACTCATAGGAATAAATTGCACGTGGCCTTTAACGATGTCGTTAGATACATTTTTGGTTTGCGTAGAAGAGACCGGGTATCTGACTTTGCCAGACAAGTATATGGTGTCTCTTTTAACTCGTTCCTTAAGATACGCTTGTTGCAAATGATCCACAAGATAATTTATACCAATGAACCGTCATATCTGGCTTCTGTATTGCGTTTTGCCAACTCTACAAGAGGTAAACAAGTAATACAAATACGTCAACAATATCGTGTATCTGAACAACAGTTCTTTGTTAATGCTATACGTCTCTGGAATAATCTTCCCAATAGTATTCAAATTATAAGTAATGAACGACAGTTCAAATCTTTGATTTATAATCATTTTAATTAATTATTTGTTTTGTTTTTTTTTTTATAACTATTTTTTAATTTATTTTATTAGTAACTTTGATTAAATTGTTAAATTTTCTTTAAAGTTTCTTTTTCTTCTTTTTTTTTTTTGTTTAAACCTTTTTTTTAATTTAAATATTGTATCAGTAACTTTGCTTAAATTGTTAAATATTTTGTACCAATTATTGTTCTATTTAAATGAAAACTTGTTGAACTCATTGTATTAATCAATTTACTAACCCATGCTTTATATAAGACACTGTCTTTTGTATGGGTTTTATCATAATAAAATACAAATACAAATTTCAATATGCACAATCCATTTTAAACGTTTGACGTTAAATTAATTTATAAATAAAGAAAATTAAGTTGAGACCCCGAATAACATGTTCTATATATCAGGGTAAAAAAAATTATATTTGTCACAAATTCTTACAATAATTTATTGCAAAAAACACGTACTTTTATCGTAAACAAAGTCAAACGAATTATTTTTTTGCGTGTAGAGGGGCTTGAATCTGAGTGTGCAAAATCTTCGAAATAAGGGCCGATTCATTTTAATTAACTCTTCAAATGAATGTAAACTTGATTTCATTTCAGTTTTAGTGGTAACCAAATATAAATGCCTGGAGCATTCTATTCTTGTCAATGGTATAGTTATTAAAATTAGCCAAAATCGAGCCAAGCAAAGACACAAAAATGATTTTACATAGCTAAATATCTTTATGCGAATGTGTAATAGGTGCCTCTCTGGGTTTAGCCACCTTCGCTAGGTGCTGGCAATAAATCAAAGCCAATTATGCGATTTCGCTGTCATCAACATTCTGGTTAATAAGAATAAACAACTCAATCGTGTCAGTCACGCAGGATTTCAATGTAAATTTGAATGCAGCGCATTTTCGCTTGTCAATAAATTTGTTGAGTTTTTATGCGTGCTCCTCAACACCAATGGTGAAGGATGGTTAAAAAAATCCATAAACAAATTTCCCTCAATTGTTATGTGCTAACAATAGAGATGGCGATAGAATTCCAGCCATGCTTCCCGCCCATACATTTCTATCACCGATGGTTGGCGCAAAAGGTTGTTTGTGGCTGATGATGTTGACATGTCACATATGCCTTGCAACATGGATTTGGGATTATTATGAGATATATCAGCGACATCTTTGGCTGGAGGAGCAAGTGCGCTTCAAAAGAGATCGCGCGCAATTGCAAAAGGCGATGATGATAGGCAACATACACACAATCGATATGGGTACTCGGTCTGGAGGGAAAATAACGAGATAACGAGAGGATATGGAAGGATACGCTAGAGAGCAAAAGAGACAGGAAGAAATCAGTGCTGCATGTGACAGCAGGAATTGTGTCAGTTATACGCAAACTGACATAACCATACACACAGCAAATGAAAGCAAAAATCCTTTAATCACTTACGAATATGTTAAAGAAGGAAGAGCCGCAAATCCTATTTTAATATAATATGAGTGGATGTGTGAGCCTCAGACATGACTATGTGTTTGGATCTGTGTATGTGTGTGTGTGTGTGTTTTTTCCGGTATATGATTGCCACTTGACTTAAGCAGATTTAACGGTTGCTAAATCTCATAGTAGGTTTTATTATTGCAGAGTAGGAGGAGGTATAGATTTCATAAAAATCAAAATCCTTAGAGGTATTAGAAACAATATTATAGCATAATTCAAAAAAAAAAGAATTGAGCGGATCTTCATTTTAGCATAAATGTTAGGAAAATTACAAAGTCATCATGGAAACGCCATCCACTTCCATAGCCCGACGGTAAAAGTAAGCAGGCCCCACTTTCAAAATCCTTGCATAAGGCATGATATTCTTGCTTTAGTTTGTATTTCCTTTTGTTTACCATTGCAAAGGCATGATGGACTCATAGCTAAGTATGACAGATATAGAAAAGGCATTTTTTATATCTGGTTCGGTGTACAATAGCCCTGTATATAGAACATCGGGTTATCGGTGGATCAACGCCAGAAAAAGGCGTTTCGAAAATGTAAAAAAATTCCTATTTCAAAATAGGTTTTTAGAGATTCTAGTCTATTGAGAGAAATAAAAAACAAGTACAAGGGCCCAAAGCTCGGCCGTCCGAATCTTATATAACGTCCACCATGGATCGCGTACTTGCCATGACGGTTTAAAGTCATAGAAATATAACACCTACAAAATTCGAGTAATAACTGCGCACTCCAGAAGTTCAGGAAGTCACAATGGGAGATCGATTTATATGGCAGCTATATCAGGCTGAGACCATACTTAGCACAGTTATTGAGATACAAAACGCTACGTGAAAAATTTCAGCCAAATCGGATAAGAATTGCGCTATCTAGAAGCTCAAGAAATCAAATCGGGAGATCGGTTTTTATGGCAGCTATATCAGGTTGTGGGCTGATTTATACCATACTCTTTGGCCCATCTACAATCCCAACCGATTCGTAGGCTAGGTTGAAAAGAGGGTGCAGATATTAATCCGCCCCATACCACTATGGACATACACCTAAGCCAGTGATCGGGTTAGAGCGCACAACATCGCTCTAAAAACTATTTATAAAGTAACCTCCTAAAAGAAAATTTTAAGTTAGGAATTCCGTGCTACTTACAAAATCCTTAATTGTTTTCAATACCACTCCCCTAAGATGGTTCATATCTGACATTGTGTCTCCACATAAGTACCGGTATCTGTTAGACGCGATAGCCGGGCAATGACAAAGGAAATGCTCCAACTTCTCATCATCTTCCCCGCATGCCCGACACATTGGGCACCGATTTTACACAAGTGAGCTCGTAGTCTTATGTGTCCCGTTATGATACCAATAGCTTTACTGACCTCCTTCTTGCTTCCTTTCAGTAATAGCCTCGCCTTCTAACGATCTGGATCCTCCCATAGGATTTTCACCGACCATTTCGCTGTTCCACAATGTTGCATGCGCATTCGTCGCCCACTCCCTTAACTCGGACTGTGTCGACCCGAAAGACTTCGGGTTAACCAAGTTTATTGACGGCAGTCCTCTGGCCTTCACCGCCAAATCGTCTGCCCTTTCGTTTCCCCTTACTCCATTATGGCCCGGCTACCAAACGATGCGGATTTTGCCATCCTCAGAGAAGGCGTTAATCTCCTTCTTACACTGCAAGACTGTTCGTGACTTTACGTCCTGGTTGTTATTGTCCTGATGGCCAGTTGACTGTCGGTAAAGATGTTCACACTCGACGTCCTCGCCTTAGCACCACACCACCTCACGCATTCCGTGATCGCCCGGATCTCCGCCTGCAGGACCGTATTATGGTCAAGCAATCTAAAACAGATCTCAGTCCCTGGGTTCTCAATGTAAACCCCCAGGCCCTCTCTGTCCTCTAGCTTTGATCCATCCGTGTAACATGATCTTCCAGATGGCAATACTAGGGATCCGTCAATCAAAAACTGTGCCGATGGCAGCAGTGCCTCGCACTCGACCTCAAGGTTCATCTCAGGTATCCGATCGGAAACATCTTCCCTTCCTTCCAGGTTTACTATCGTCGCCTCGATTATGCCTTGATGGTATGAGCTGCTCCCATCCTCAATCCATTTTCCCATCGCCTTGAGTCTTATGGCCGCAGTGACTGCCTCACACTTAATCTATATGTCAATGAGCGTGGTCCTCATCGCTCCGCCTATGCCAAGATAACATGTTCTCTGAACCTGTTGTATGGTCCTTATGTTGCACTTCTTCCCCATAGCAGTCCACCAAACTACTGAGCCGTAAGTAAGTATTGGTCTAATCACGCTCCTGTAGAGCCAGTGGACTATTCTCGGATTCAGGCCCCATTTCAAGCCTACGGCCCGTGTACATAGTGTCCAACATCTGTTAGCCTTCTCAGTACGCTCCTGAATGTGACACCTTCAATTCAGTTTCCTGTCCAAGATCACACCTAAGTATTTGGAATATGCACCGGCAGCACAATCGGGCGAAAGTGCAGGCTCAGGGCAGACCAAGCCAGCCTTCCCGCAATGGGGACTCCAGACAGAAAAATACCCCTCACTCTGAACTGAACTCCGCAAATTCATCACTGAAGGTGAAGATGGTCGCTAAAATAGGTAAGGAGATGCTCTCTAACGCCAGATTGGCAAGGAAGCATAACAGAGATGAGCTAACTTATGCAGTCGTCAATATTGGCTGTGCATCCCGTAGGATTCCATCTGATCATTGGTCTCAAGTAGAGGATCTGATTAACGAGCGGGTTTTCAAACATATGTGGAACTCTGAAGAGAGTCCACCCATACAAATTTTGAGTTGCGAGTATAGAGGGCACATATCTACGCTGCGCTTTGCGTCAGCAGAATGTATTGATACTGTCAAGAAGCTCGTCGGAAGTATCCACGCTCCCTGGGACGCAAAGCTCGAACTGGTGACAAAGATGGACAGCTCACAAAGACAACGGTCTTTATCGTGAGATGGGGCAGCAAGTTCGCAACGGAATGCATGTTGCGAATTTTTGGGCAAACAAAACAAAGGTTTGGTCGCAGGTTTGGGACACGTTTGGCCAATACTAAAGGCATGGAGTACTACGTGACGGCTGTCTATTTAAAGATTGGGAAGACTAGGACAGGCAAAGACCTTCATATTAACGCATCAGCCTAACAAACAGGGGGCTGACGACAAAACCATCACCGACTGTCCTAATAATGGGAAAACTAGGATAAGCGAAAATCCTTATATTAAAACATCAGGCAGTGAAGGGACGAGAGACGCAATACAACCTAACAAACAAGAACCCAACGATGGAAACATCACCGACCTTCTCAGGATTCGAAAACTGGGATAGGCAAAGTTGCAAATATTGTAACGTCAGATAGTACAGTGACAGGAATCTTAATGCAGACTAACGAACAGGAAGCTGACGATGAGACCATCACCGACTCCCAAGAGCCCATTTACTGGAGGACAAATGATTAGGGTCATCTAGATAAATCTCCATCGGAGCGAGACAGAGAAAATCAGCAAGGGAAAGATTCATATTGCCTTAATTCAGGTGGCATTGACAACCCAGAACAAAGTTTCAGGACTAAACCATATCGACTACCAATTATTCTATGCTGACACTGGTACTCGGCCGAGGACCTACGTTATTTGTCTTGAAAATTTGAATTATTTTCCTCAGACTTGCCAACGTCGGATCACACAGTGATGAGACAGGGAAACGGCAGAGCATACCTGGCATCACTTTATCTTCATTTCGACTTTCCAACACCGCCACCAATGTCGGAGCTGCAACGGTTGGTGAGGATAGCAAGACAGACAGGAAACGAGGTACTAAGAGGGTGCGATGCGAACTCTCGCCACATTTCCAACATTAATAAGCGCGGCGAAGCTCTGGCAGAATTTTTCACCCAATAACACTTAATATTGGCAACACCGCTACCTTTTAGTTGATGAGGTTCAGGATTGGAGGGTGTCAATGGAGCATTCCTTCTCCGATCATCGCTACATTAGGATTCCGACTGCACTAGTGGAATCATTCGAAGATAGTTGTCCTCTTCGAGAAAGAAAATCAGGCCAAGAAAAATCCTGGATACAATAAGATTATCAGAGCGGCAAAACGTGCCTCCTGAAAACTTTTCTGCGAATAGGTCGATAGTGGCAATGAAGCCAACATGAAAAAGTTTCTCTCAAAAACCGATACCCAAACTCAAACGTTAGTAGACGACATGGGAGTTAGAGCAGAGACAACGGAGGACATGTTGAGAAATTTGATAAAAAAGGCATTTTCCACAGGATACGACGGGACTCACAGAGACACCGGAATCTGGGAATCATGAGGTGGATCGAAGGCTTATCTTTACAGAGTTTAAGGTAAAGGAAGCCTTGAGGAGTTTCAAACCATATAAGTCATCCGGACCTGATGGAATATTTCCGGCGTTACTACAGCAGGAGGTCGAATAACTGGCGCCCCATCAGGATAATATTTTGACAGCATATACTACGAAAGCAATGGCAGGAAGCAAGAATGGTATTTATACCCAAGCCCGGCAAGGCATGTTATGACTTACGTCCTTTCACCTCAAAACCTTGGAATGTATTGTGGATATCATTATAAAGAGAAGGACATTTAGCGAACTGCTCACGTACAAACAGCATAGCTATGTCAAGGAAAGGTCGGTGGATACCGCCCTCCATGAGGTTGTGCATATAATACAAGAATGCTTGGATGCCAAGTTGTACACATTGGCGGTATGCATTTACATCGAATGGGCTTTTAACAATGTGGTCCGTACAGACAGACCAGTACCGGGTGAACGGGGTTCTTAGAGACTGGATAAACCAAATGCTAAGGAACAGAAGGATAAAATGTGGGTCCTATGACGCGAATAGTGGCACAGGGGGGCATTTTGTCGCCGCTCCTATGGGTGACAACCATGAATAACCTAATCTAAGGGGTAAAGATCCGAACCAGCTATGCAGAAAGGGTCTTGTATATGGCATATGGCTGGGCTAGACCCAGGGGTCTCAAAGTTAACCTAGAGAAGTCTTAAATCTGCCTGTTCACGAGAAAGACGAAGGTGGGTCAATTTAACGTACCACGTTTCCTAAATAGAACGATTTCGATATCTGACAAGGTCAAATACTTAGAAGTGATCTTGGACAGGAATCTGATTTGGAAGTGTCACATTTAGGAGCGTACCGAGAAGGCTCACAGATGTTGGTCACTATGTAGACTTGCCTGGTCCGAGGATAGTCTACTGGCTCTACAGGAGCGTGATTAGACCAATACTTAGTTACGCCTCAGTAGTTTGGTGAACTGCGATAGAGAAAAAATGCAACGAAAGGATAATACAACAGGTTCATAGAATTTGTTATCTAGGCATAGGCGGAGCGATGTGGACCACGCCCACTGGGGCACTAGAGACTTTTCTAGAGATCCGACCTATAGACGTACAGATTAAGTGTGAGGCAGCCACTACGGCTATGAGACTTAAGGCGATGGCAGAATGGATTGAGGATGGGAGCAGCTCATACCATCGCGGTATAATCGAGGCATCGATAGGAAACCTGGAAGGAAGGGAAGAGGATTCCCATCGGAGACCTGAGACGACACTTGTGGTCAAGTGCGAAGCACTGCTGCCAACGGCACAGTCTTGGATTGACCGAACTTTGGTTTTGGCATCTGGAAGATCATGCTAAACAAATGGATTAAAGTTAGAGGACAGAGTGTGCCTAGGGGTCTACATTGAGAACTCAGGGACTGAGATCTGTTTTCGACTGCCTGACCATAATACGGTCTTGCAGGCGGAGATCTGGACGATCACGGAATGTGTGAGGTGGTGTGGTGTTAACGCGAGGACGTCGAGTGCGAACATCTTTACGAACAGTCAACTGGCCATCGGGGCAATAACAACCAGGACGTAAGGTCACGAACAGTGTTGGAGTGAGGAAGGAAATTAACGCCTTATTGAGAATGGCACAATCCGCATCGTTTGGATGCAGGGCCGTTGAGGGTACGGAAAAAAACGGAGTAAGGAAAAAGCAGACGATTTGGCAGTGAAGGCCAAAGAACTGCCGTCAATAAACTTGGGTAACGCGAAGCCTTTGGGGTCAACGCAGTCCGAGCTAAGCGCGTGGGCGTCGATCGAAAATGTAACACTGAGGAACAGCGGAGCGGTCGGTAGGTCGGTACCATAACAGCACGGAACTCCTGACTTGGATTTTCTTTCTCGAGGTTACTTTTTAGTATTTAGAGCGCACAACAAGCTGATTACTGCATGTCCATAGTTGCATGGGCTGGATTAATATCCGCACCCTCTTTACAACCAAACCTAACTTAGATCCTAGCATTAACATGTGTTTTTTGTTAGTCTATAAATGTGAATTTGTGTCAATTAAGTGGAAAAATATGTGTGTTATTGATAAATAGTGGAACGTGTTAATAAAAAAAAAAACTTTCTTTGTGACCTTTGCGAAAATGCAAACAAACACACAAATTTATTTCTTCCAAGGACTAGAACTTCTTTGGAATGCATTCGAGCTAGTTTTTTTTTTTTAAATTTACATGTAGTCTTGTGATTATATTAATGTATGAATCATCTGCGTCAACCTGCTACTCTATAGATATAGCATTTTTTGGGAACAATGGCGGTGCTCAGACGTTTATATAACATGGTGCAGGCCAATCGAGAGATAGGTTTATATGAGAGCTATATCAGGTTAAAGACCGATTCAGACCATACATGGAACCAATATTGGACATCGGACGAGAAGCCGTTGTGCAAAATGTAAGCTTAATTTGATAAGAACTGCGCCCTCTAGGGGCTCAATAATTACAATCGGGAGATGGGTTTATATAGGAGCTATATCAGGCTAAAGACCCAAACAGACCATACTTGGCAGAGATGTTGGAGGTGAAGTCATTGTGCGGACTTTTAGATAGATGGGATTATATGGGGGCTACACACAAATCTGAATCGATACTGTCCAATTAGCAATTGTCAATGACCTACATCAATAAGAAGAATTTGTTGCAAAATTTCAAGTGGCTAGCTTTATTCGTTCGACCTCTAGCGTAATTTTGTCATACAGACGGACATACGGAAGGACATGGCTAGATCAACTTAGAACATCAAGACGATCAAGAATGTATGCACTATATAGGGTCGCAGATCAATATTTCGAGGTGTTGCAAATGGAATGCCTAGAATAGTATACTCTTCATCATAGGGTGGGGTTTTGGGTTTTTTTTAGATTAATCTATTCTAAACCAAAAAAAAATTATTTGCAAAACAAAAAAATATTCTAAGCGCCACAGGCATCGACTGACAGATACAGAGAACGTGCCGTTTAGATGTAATAATGAAGTCCTAAAATGTTATTAAACAGTGAACTATCAGACTAAAAGCTGGCTGTGGACAGATAGAAAGGATTATGCGCTAAAATCTTTTCCATAGCTAAATATTTAAATGAGTCATTTAGATGCAACGTTTTTTTTATTAATTAATGAGATTTCAAACAAAGAGACAAACCAACCGAGAAACGATTTAGTTTAAATATTCACCACTATGAAGCATCATGGTTTATAGAAATGTTAGCATTCAATCACATATCATTCCGTCATTGTCAAGCATAAAATCATACATTTGTGGCTACGTGCAAAAAATATCATCGACATTGCAGCAATCCCTTCTCTAGGAGTTTTATACAAGCCTGATGCAAGTTTCCCCCGGAAATGCATACAAAACAGGGAAATGGAAAAACAAAATCCAATAACGAAATGAAAAATTAGAAATTGCTGCACAAAAGTCGCATTGAAAAGTATACAGACCGCAAACGTCATTGCAGTGCCCATCGAAGAATAAAATCCCAAAAATCATTCGAAGCTCTATAATTTAATTAATCCACGAGTGATGTGGCGTTTCATAAAAATGGAGAAGTGAAAAGTGCACATTGGTAGAAACTCTGAAGATACCAACGTGATTTAGCGGTGGTTTAAACATTGTTTCATACATAAAAAAATCGCAAAAAAAAATCCAAAAGTTTTATTGAAAATAAAATTATTTTCAATTAAAAAATTAATTGATTCAATCATTTTTTAATTGAATATGCATGCTTTTGATTGAAATTGTTGCCATTTTCAATTGAAAATTTAATTCATTCGATTAATTTTTTTTTTAATCTAAAAAAATAATGGATTGAATCATTTTTCCATTCGAATCTTAAAAAATTATAGACAATACCCTGGCAGCCAGTTCTACGTACCGGATTAGCCTGATGGAGTTCATCATCGGACAAAGATGCCGCCTCAGTGCGCAACATACTGCTACGACAACAACAAAGCATAGGGCACCCCTAAATGACGCCCGAAATTTTTTGGAGAACCTCCGCGAGGAAGTTTTTCATACGAATGCCCACAGACCATTACCAAACCAACGCACCTCGAGTTCATATTCCAGGGAGTAGACATATGTGTACCAAGTATAGAAATTAATTGGAATTTTCAAAAAATTTTAATCATATTTCAATTGGACCAATTAAAAAATTAATTGAAAAATTCATAAATTGCAATTATTTTTCTAATGAATGCGCAATTTTTTTAATTGAAAAATTTCCCAATTACTTTTTCAAAAACGGTGATTGATACTATCATTTTCGTGATTGAAGCAGTTTCAATTAAACGATTATTTGGATCGATTAACTTCGTGATTGGAATTGAATTTAATTGTTTTCTGTGTAAACAAAGGACTTGCACAACGCTTGAGCATCGTGCAAAGATACATAAAAAAAAAACTTTTAAAAAATTGTAAATGCATCAATTCGTGGGTAAATGACAACTGCCTTCTGATTGAAGTTGCTGTCGTAACAAAATTGGCAAAATAAGATCTGTTAGTCGAATTTATAAATGCCCCCAAACAGCAGCGGACACAACCTTCCGATTTGAATTTCGGTCAATCAGTCGATTCTCAAATTTATATTTTATGAAAAATCCTATCCAATTAACTTGGAATGTTAACACACAACAAGTAAAAGCGTGCTAAGTGCAAATCTAAGGGCCGAATCTTGGAAACCCACCACCATGTATTATGCTAAAAGGTTATACAAAGCATTTGGACCCTACGTGACACGATTGTCGAAAGTCGTAACAGAACACTACAACTGCGACTTATAGGGGCTCAAGGTGTCAAATCGGGAGATCGATTTATATGGGAGCTATATCAGGTTATAGACCGATTCAGATCATACTTGGGACGATTGTTGGAAGTCGCAACAGAACCCAATGTGCAACATTTCAGTCCAAACAATTAATATTTGCAGCTTTTAGAACTCAAGAAGTCAAGTCGAAGGACCACTTTAAATGAAAGCTATATCCAAATCTAAACAGATATGGCCCATCTGCAATCCCCAACGATCTACATCAATAAGAAATATCTGTGCAAAATTTCGTGCAGCTAGATCTACTCGTTCGATCGCTATCGGACGGACATGGCTGACTTGGCTTTATGCGGTCGCATATCAATATTTTGAGGTGTTATAAACGGAATGACTAAATTAGAATGCCCTCCAACCTATGGTGGTGGGCATAAAAAAATTTACGTGTTTTATAAATAGTGTTCATAAAATGTTGTAAAGTACGGATTTCTGTATTTTATGAACGCAGTTCATAAAACCATAAATAATGGGTTATTGTGAGAGAGAGAGAGAGAGTGAGAATACGAAAATGCAAACGCGTACATGGTATACATGTACTTCCAGAAGGGTTAAATATGAACTTGTTCGTGCATTAAAGAAAAATTTTGCTTAGTAAGAAGGAGGTCAGTATAGTTATTGGTATCATAATAATAGATGAAGATGAGACGTTGAAGCATTTCCGCGTCTAACAGATACCGGCACTTAGGTGGACACACAATACCAGTCATGAACCAACTTAGGGGAGGGGTATTGAAAACAATTAAGGATTTTGTAAGTAGCACGGAATACAGTAAATTCGTCGGCAATCAAATTAAATAACAGACAATCTATAAGACACGTCAGCAGATATGCCATATCGGTGACTAAATACGAATTGCCTCAAAGAAGTCTTTGAAGACAATAGTAGTATATATAAGGGGGTTCTGGAACTTTGAGCATCGAGAGTATGAGTCATCGATGACGTCATAACCCCACCCCACCCCAAACCCCACCCCACCCCAAACCCCAAACCCCACCCCACCCTATTGATGACGTCATAACCGCACCCCACCCCATTGATGACGTCATAACCCCACCCGACCGCAACCGCAGCCGATCGTAGCGCAGGTGGCGACCGCAGGGGGGTATGACCACATACGGGCCGCCGGTTGAAATGTGTGGACGGACATTAGGGTGCAGATCGCAGGGCGCAGATCGCAGGGCGCAGATCGCAGGGCGCAGATCGCAGGGCGCAGATCGCAGGGCGCAGATCGCAGGGCGCAGTGGCAGATTTCGATGATGACTCATCGCCCAGAGTTGTGGTGAGGGTAGTTTAAAATTAGAATGATTATGCATGATTGTGTATGATTGTTAAGAATTGTGGTTTGAGTTGTTTATAATTAGAGTGGAGTGTGATAAGAAATGTGATTGGTATCGATAGTTATCCTGCAAAAAAAGAATTGTGGTTGGTACCGAGAGGTAACCTTTAACGCAATTTTTGTATAAAAAGCTGAACAAATTGTTAGTAAACATGTAGTAGCAATTTGATTTTCAACTCAAAATTTAAGAAAATATTTATTATGGGATCAAACTTAAAGGAAATATCGGAGCAGGCTTCTTTCAAGAAGACTATTTTGTCCATTAACAACATGCCTTTCGATGAGTACTTCATCATACATCAAGCTGAAAGGAAGATGACTAAATTTGGCATGCGCTTGATGATTGAATTAAGTGATCATATTATGTTCCTGCCGGAGAAGTTTAATAATATTAATGATGAGGCCATGGCTGATCTTAATAGTGGAGTCTTATCAATTAAAAAGGAAAAAATTAGCGAAACTAATTATAAATTAGTATTTGAATCAATAATTTAATATTTTTTATATATAATAAAGAGAAAAAAAGTTCATTGAAAACCGAAAAAATCTTTTTAATTTATGTATATTTAGTAGTTTATAAACTCTTATTATTTATTTTTTAATTTAGTTTATTTAAAAAGAAAAGCCCAAGGAAATTAGGAAATTAAAAAAATTCAAGTTGAAGTTAAGAATTGATTACACTTTTATTGCAAAGAATGCGATAGTATAAATTGTAGAGTTTTTGTAATAGGATGTAACGATTATATTTAATTATACAACTACAAATATTTATATTTTCTATCGAGTTCAGCTTGCAGTCCCATGTATGAATTCCATGTGTTGTTTGTATAAATGAAGTATATACATTTTTATATATCCTTAATTCTTCAATCATCTCTTCAAAAAATTGTTTATGTTCCTTATCAATGTAGGAGTTGTATTCTTTTAATAGATATTTTATATTCGTTGATAATATCATTTTCTTTGAGAAGTTACCCCAACAAAATGAAAAAAGGAACTAATGTATACTTACATTACATAGCCTTATATATCCTAAATAAAGAAAAAACGATATGTTTTTATTTTATTTGCTTTATTTTAAAAAAACATTAATAAATTGACTTAATAAAATAACATTTTTTTCAGCACATCTATAATTAGGGTGTTGTTTATGATAACTACAAATTTTCATATGCAAATTATTTTTATAAAGATTACATATGTTTGAACAGTTAGCATCATCTAAATTTATTATATTTATATCTTCTTCTATTAATTGCTTTATCCATTTTTGTTTTTCACATCCTTTCACAAATATTGTTAGATTTTCTTGTTTTTTTATAAATTTATTTAAATAATCGTTAAATTCTTTAAAAATTATGTTACCATCATTCCATCTCAACCCATGAAAATGTTTCGTAAGCCAGTTATTTGTAATCTTTTCCTTTAATGATAAGGAAGAAAATTTGCAAGGGGGGTATATAATAAACTTTTTAATTGTCTGATTATGTTCAAAAATACAAATTTCCTTCGCAATAAATTTATTATTTAAGAAAAAACCTTGAACATCTATAATTATGAAATTGTTTTTAGACATTTTTACTCATCGGTTGTTAAAATTACAATGATTGTTTTTAACTGTATTGTAAATATTTTTATAATTTTTAATTATTTTCGCAGCAGCTGCCTCTCCCTTTCTTTTATCCATATCATAGAATATACAATTACATGTATCTGGACCACATTGTGCGTTATCATTTGACCAAACACAGCAGTCATAGTGGTTACCAAATTTACTTTCTTTACATTTTAAACTATCCACAAATTCCAGATGAGATTTTATATTAATTAATTTATTTTTATCTTCTTCGGAAACGATATTGGTAAATGTTTTTAAAAAATTATATATTTCTTTAATCATATTGCTTTTTTTCTTATTCCGGTGAGAACTACTGTATACTCATGTGTAACGTTTGCAAATAATCATTAACATCAAGCGTCCTGATATTTATACCATTTTCTTCCCTTTCAAATAATGGGTTAAATTCATTCGTACTTTGATTATATTTGTAATTATACTCAAATTTATTAGCATTATACTCAAAACAATAAATGTTGAGTTTGCGGTATGTGTAGTTACTGTAATAGCTACATATGAGTCTAATTTCTACATTTTCATATTTTAAGTTGAAATGACGGTAGAATACTGTAGAACTTTGAATGATCCCACCAATATTAGTTTCCTTTTCTATTAAGTCTTTTCTAAATACTTCAATGGCTTCATCAATAGTAAAAATTTTAGGTCTATCCGTTTGACTATTTCTCGGTGTTGTTGTTGTTGTTAGTGACTCATCGATTGTTGCATTATTTAATAATTGAATTGATAAATATACTCTTGCTCCTGTATTATTTGATAGTTTTATTCGAAATTCTATACGTTTACTAGTGTCACCATCAAAAATAGCATTTTGATTGGTATTATATCTATCATATTGATGATTTTGATTACATCTATTGTAAGGTATTGGATAGTATTGTTGTTGTTGTTGTTGAATACTAGGATATATTCTATATATGATAATTAAAACAACAACGTATATTAATTTATTTAAATACATACTACTATTCAATTCAATGTATATAAGAGAACTAATTGCTGTTTTCTAACTTATTTCCATTTTATATGTTTGAGTATAGTTCTCAATATCAGTTATTACAATATTTTCTAAATGTTTTTTGAGATCTTGAACTCGAACTTTCTCAATTTCACCATTACTTAAAATTCGTTCTTGTTCAATTTCACGATATTCAAAACAACTTATTTTTAGTTGACGTAACATGTAGTTACTATCATAAGTACAACGGATTGGTATATTTAAATCTTC
Source organism: Stomoxys calcitrans (assembly GCF_963082655.1). Taxonomy (NCBI): domain Eukaryota; kingdom Metazoa; phylum Arthropoda; class Insecta; order Diptera; family Muscidae; genus Stomoxys; species Stomoxys calcitrans. The sequence continues at coordinate 151,499,247 of NC_081552.1, forward strand.
ATATTGTAAATTAAAATGACGATAAAAAGGTTCTGCAGCATCCAGTATACCACCAATATCTGCTTCTTTTGTAATTAACCTTTTGCGAAATGCTTCTATAGCTTCATCGACAGTAAAATATTTTTCTTCACTTTCTATAGGAATTATTGTAGTGGTGCTAGTTGATAAGTCTGCATCATCTGTTTCATTTTTTATATAAAAATCATCTCTGTTTTCTAATATTTCACTTTCTTTCATCATAACAAATGAAATATTTACTTTAAGAATATCTTTGTTTGGTAGTGTTAAATTAAATTCAACGGTTTTTGAATTTAAGTCGATTGTAGGATCAGATGTAATGGATAACGCTGAATCAGTTGTGGAATCAAATACAACTGGCAATGATAATGAATTATGAATTGTTACATGAAGTATAACAAAACAAAGTAATACCCAATATAATTTCATTATGTTAATTTATTATTTTCTTATATCTACACTATTGGAGGTGTGTTGGAGAGATACTAATTAATGTAGTATAAATACCCAACCTTATATATTCTATAAATGTAAAGCAAACACGAAATAAAAATTCTCTTTCTCTTCTCGACATTAATTCTCCCTCTCCCTCTTTATATTTATAATAATTCTACCTCTCCCTCTCCCTCTTTATATTTAAACAATAATTCTACCTCTCCCTCTTTACATTTAAACAACTCACCTATATATTAATTTTACATTATTAATAAAAAAAATCATTTTGTTTGTGTTTGTTTTTGCTTTTTATTTATTTTATGATTTCTATAGATAAAAAATATAGTTACATTTACAATAATTTTCTTACTTCATTTGTTAGAGGTATATATTCAAACATTTTATCATGAATAATTAAACAGTATAGAGATGTGTTCGGTGATATATTTTTAGATGTTTCCAATTCAATTCGTATATCGATGGGGCCAGTTTTTACTGTTTCATTTTGATGTGTTACATCAAGAACAATAATCGGTGCTTCACCCTTGAATTTTTCGCGCGTTAATAGAGGTTGCGGTTCACGTGTATAATAGCTTTGTTGAAATTTTATATACATATCATAAAGTAGGGCGAAACGGTTCCTATCAAACTTGAGGTTAAGATCATCATATGGATATGTATCAGAATTCAAATGAACCTTAATGTTTGTTATATCACAGTGAATAAATTTTTTTTCACTACTTTTGAATCCTAAAAGAAGAAAACGTGGTCGCTCATTTTCATTTGCAAGCTTAACATTCCATAAAACTTTTGTATTCGATGGAACTGCAGGATAATAATACATATCCCATGTTCTAAATGATATATTTAGTGGTTGACGGTTATTAATTACTTTAAGCATTTGCAGCTTGTATACATCAGCAAGTTGAATATGTGGAACTTTCCATGTAATATTTAAAATTGATAGTTTACAGGTTTCACTGGAAATGATAGATTTCAATACATTCGTATCATCTTTTGATCGCAATAAAATTAATTCATGTTTAGCATTAACTATAATTTTATCAAAATCTTCAGCAAATCCAAGAAGCATTTTCAGTGGAACACAAAAATTAAAATATCCACTCACAAGAGTAAGATCATCTGTATTAAATGGAGCCCATCCTGCGTTGACTAGATTTCGACTTTCGCTTTCATTTAATGATACATAATTTTTTATTTCTGTTGCTATACCCAAATGACGTGTACGATCAATTTCTATACCATTAAGTTCATATCTTATCTCATCAAATAAGTGTGCTATGCAATTGTTTAATAACTTTATCGATGCTGATACTGTAGAGTCCGCTTTTGTTGCAAAACCTTCAATGTATAAAAAACTCTCACCAGGAACGACATACAGGTCTTGGTTTTGAATGGAAATCCTAATTTCATCATTATTTTGAAATGATTGTAAATATGATATATAGCTGTGATACTCCTTTCTTATTATAGCATTATCAAATTGTGGTTTTTGTAAAACATTAATAATGTTACTCATTTTTAAACTCAACCCTTTATTATTTTAGTGTGAAACCCAAACTTTCCAGGAACTCTTGGTTAGTTTTACTTAAAATATTTCTCTTTTTCCTTTTTAATCCTTTATGTTTCCTGTTGTGGTGATGTGATATTTTAGTTGTGTATCCCTTCAAAGTTGATGGTTGAGTGATTGTTATATCCGCAAATACCTCCTTTTTGTTAAATATTATCATTCTTTAGATGGTTTCAAGTGTAATCTAATTGAAATTTTTTCCCCACGAAAGTTTATCAATTTTCCAGATTGATCAACAACTTTCAAAACAATGGTATTTATTGTGTTTGTATTAACAGGTAGATATATAACGTTAGTAGGATTTTCCGTGATTTTATATCCTGGGCTAACGACGAGTGAAAACTGATGAAGAGTGTGCGCTGACTTGTTGTTTATATAGGATCCTGTTACAATATTACACTCAATAACTATAGTGTTTACTTTTGTAATTTCTATCACTTTATCAGAATAGTGATCAACATTCGATTCAAGTACTCTTTTACTAAAACCTAATAATGAACCAATAGTGTTTTCTTTATCAAAATAAATTGGATCAAGCGTACTCTTCAGATATGTTTGAAGTGTATTGTAATTTGCTTTCATAATAAGATTTCCATTTTTTTTATTAAGCTTGCGATATTCATCCGTTATTAACTCAGATATATTCGAAAATTCATATGATCCAAGAGGAATAGTTATTTCATGTCCACCTATATGAAATTTATTGTTCTCTTCATCAACATTTGGTATTGAGTGATATGTATCAAAACTTATTAAACCGCAAACATAGCTTTGTTTCAAAATTATTGGTGGAAAGTAGTTGGCGACAAGTACTGATTTTTCATCATTTAAGGTTAATGTTATCGACATCTCTACGGTTGACGTTAGAATAAATGATTTATGTAATTGATTATTCTTTTATTGTGAAATATTATTAGCATTTATCCAAGAGTTATGCTCTGAAGAAAATCCTAACCATTTTACATAAAGTCTATTTCCTCTCCTTCTAATCACTTTTTCCACTAAATATGTGTGTGGAAATTTGGTTTTTGATAGCTCATATTCATAGAAACCACCTTCTATATCCCTTCCTTGATAGTCCTTAAGTATATATGTATTAGGATTTGTATTTTTAATAGATTTAACTGTAAATATTTCGGTAGTCCAATTTGGTGTATATCCTTTTTCAAAATGTTGTTTATATTTACTTATTCGCACATTATCATTGATTTTAAACTTTGGTCTTTTAAATACCTTGAGGTTGTTGTAGACTGAATCTAAAAGTGATTTCTCATTTAAGGAATTCACATCATTCGGCGACATTTTTATAGTTCGATGAAATGTGTTATTATATATATTAACTAGGTTTTTATATATATCAATCCATTTATAATTTCCACGAAAACTAAACTCTTTCCACATTTTTCCTTTCAGTGTTCTATTAAATCGTTCTATGATTGATGCTTTTAGAGTGCTGTATGTTGAATAATGATTTATATGATTTGTTTGCATAAGTTGAGAAAAATTGTTATTAAAAAACTCCTTTCCATCATCAGTTTGTAAATTTTTGGGTTTTCGACTACTTTGATTGAAAACTTTCTGCATAGCCTTTACTACACTTTGAGCTGTTTTATTTTTTATTGCTTCAACCCAAGCTTTTTTCGAGAATGTATCTATAACGGTTAAAAGATATCGATATCCGCTGTTAAAGTTCACATAACTACCCATTTCAACAAGATCCGCTTGCCACAAATCATCGATACCCTTCATAACCACTCGTCTCCTTCCAAAATTTTTTCGTGCTTGCTTGTGTAGTTCATTAACAATTTCTCTCTTATCCTGGTTAAGCTCCATATTGATGTTGTCGATTGAAGTAAAAATTGTTTTGTTTTGATGTTATATACCCTCTACTATATCTTATTTTTGATTTTAAATATTTAATTAAAATATTTATTTTTTCTAGTATATCCAATACTTTGAAAAAGAAAATCTTCGATGGAATCAAATCGGATATTTATTATTTTTAAAGTATCTTCAATAATTTTTTTCGTATCTTCAATATTATGATTTTTCAAAATATTCAAATTGGTACTCAAGTTGTTGTTAAATTGATCAATCACACTTTTTAGTTTAGTTAAATCACTGTTTATAGCTTCAATATGTTTTTTATTTTCTAGAACAATTTTTTCCACTTCAACCCATTTGAAAATATATTCTTTCATTTTTTCTATATGTATGTCTTCTTTTAGTTTGTTCTGTAATTCTTCGAATCTTCTAAGTATTTCATCTTGCTGATTTTTGATTTTATTTTCGATTTTATCTATTTTTTTTTTCAAAAATATTTTTGTTACAGCATCATCAGGATCAGAGGGAGCACTTAAATTAGTTATTTTCTTCCCATGAAAGTTTAAAGCATTGTTGTGAATAGTAATTCCAAGTGATCTACCTAAACTCAATTTTAGCATTGCATTGTTGACTTGGTTTTTACTTCCGCTCTCTCCAAATTTATTGATTGTATACATTTTTGATTTTTTTATTTAATAATATGTGCTTCTCGCAATTCTTCAACAATTGAAATAATTTCGTTTTTGTGATTGTTGTGACCAACACCTTCAGATGAAAGGAGCAATCTTAATCTGTCAACCAATTCGTTAGGGTCATCCCAATATATATAATTTGGTTTGTGATTGTCTAATGATTTCAAACTCAATCCATTACCTTTGGATATCCTATTTGAATTCACATCAAATAACCGTTTTATTATAAATTGATATTTATAAGCTTGAGTTCCCTTAATTTGTTCTCCTGGTGAATAATTTCTTTTATGAGCATTTGTTTTCATCAAAATATCCTTATATTGATTTAAATCCTTCTTTGTATAATGTTGAGGTTTAATGTGAAACATGAGTTGAAATAGTCCGGGAGACATTTTCCAAATAGATTCCCCAATTTGAATAGAGTTACATCCATTAAATTTTAATTGATTTTTTCCAAAATACATATTTCCATTTGTATCTATATGAAATCCATAAACTTTATCTAATTGTCTATTATCGATAAGTGTTTGTAGAACGTTGGGTAATGAAGATGCTACATTTATGTCTGATAGATTATCACTACTCAATTTTATTCGCTTTCTATCAATATTTAATTGCGTAACAGCTTTTCGTTTATTCAATTTTGATGAGATATCATTATTCAATTTTATACGTTTTCTATCAAGATTTAATTGTGAAACACCTTTCCGTTTATTCAAGTTTAATTGGTTGTTATTAATCAATTTTAAACGTTTTCTATCAGTATTTAATTGTGAGGGTCTTTTTCGTTTATTTATATTTATGATTTTGTTGTTAGTTAATTTTATACGTTTTTTATTAGTATTTAACTGAAATTCACATTTTCGTTTTGAAAATAGATGTGATTTTTTCATCCGCTTATTATCGTTATCGTCAAATAAACTGAGATTGTTATCATTAGATCGTTTTAATTTTTCTCTAAGCTCATTCCGATTCACTCCACATTTTTCTAGTGTATAATCTTTTCTCTTTAAATCAACTGGAATATTATAATTTTTTCTTATCCTTTTATTAGTGTTATTTTCATCTGATGAAAATTTTCGTTTTTGTGAAAATTTCTCTATATCCATCTGTTCTATTTCTGAATTATCTTCTTTATGTGTAGAATTTACTATATTCGGAAATATTGTTGATGAATGTTGATTATTATATCTTTCATTATCATTACTTGAGGTAATATCTCTCATTTGAAGTCCATTGCTAGACATATAGTCATCATCATCATTATAAATGTCTGATATAAAGCTATCATCATCATCATCATCATCCTTATTGTTTTTATCAAGTTTTCCATCGTCTTCATATTGTTTATTATAATCATAAATATTTTTATCATTATATTTATTAGAATACTGATTACTTTCTTTTTTGTTCTCATCTAGTTTTCCTATAATATCCTTCAAAGGTTTGGTTATTGGTTGAAATGTATCTTCTAATAGATTATCCCTATCTATTTGATTAAGTTTAATGTTTTTTAACTTTTCTTTCAATACTGCTCGTGTTTTTACAATTTCCTTCAACAAATTGTGTCTCTTCATGATTGGATAATTTATTTTTTATTTTTTTTGGTTATGTATCCATCTGCTTCCGATCTGCTTTACATCTGCTACCGATCTGCTTTATATCAGCTACCGATCTGCTTTATATCTGCTACCGATCTGCTTTCTTTCTGTCACCAATCTGCTCTCTATTCTGTTTATAATCTACATTATATCTGTTATCAATCTGATTTATATTATAACTGAATAAAACAATTGAATCCTTTGCGATATCGACCTTTATCAATGGGATCATCCTTGCTCACAATAAGAAATCCATATTTATCTTTCCAACATTCACTACAAAGCTTTAAAAAATCTTTAAATGTCATGTCACCCAAGACATGATCATTATATATATGTTTAATATTCATTTCATCTTGCTTAAATATGATAATCATGTTTGCATTATCACGTATTAAGTGTTTAGGAATCCTTGTATATGTTTGACATAAATAAAAACAATCAATGTGTTTATGTCTTCCCATACAAAAATAATCCCTTATAGTATTTTGTTTATCGCAAATTACATCATCAAATACCATTATAGAATGCATATTTGCTTTGGCTGGACTTATAACTTTTTCATTTTCAGAGAATGTGAATAGGTTTATTCCTTTGATTGGAGTAATCAATTTTTTTAAATATTGATATTTTGGTTGATATAAAGATTTAGAATATATATATATATTCCTGAATTTGAGGCCATTAGGGCTTTCTATGAGACTAATCATAACATTTGTTTTACCACAATTTGATGGGCCTACTATAAGGGCACGTATAGAATTTGGTAATAAAGTACTATGTACAATCCTTTTTTTCTGTGAACAGACATTATCAATGTTTTTCACAGCAATCTGTTTAGTTTGTTCTATTAAACGCATATTGCTAACTAAACTTTTTCAATATAAATTTAAGTATATATATACAAAAACTCTTATTTTCATTTAAATCGTGTACCCTATCACTACATAATCAAAAAAAAATTATGGTTATTAATTACAAGATTTATAATAAATGTAAACAGTCTGTTACTGGATTTGGATTGGTAAACAACTTAATTAATAATCTTCCGTTTGAAGTGCATTTACCTGGATATCAATTTTGTGGACCAGGAACTAAGTTAGCACAACGTTTAGCACAAGGAGACAAAGGAATAAATTTATTGGATTCAGCTTGTAGAGAACACGATATTGCATACTCACAAAATAAAGATATTCATTCTCGTCATCAAGCTGATAAAGTTTTAATAGAAAAAGCTTGGCAAAGAGTTAAATCAACAGATAGCAATTGGAAAGAACGAGCAAACGCTTGGTTAGTAACAAACTTACTTAAAGCAAAAGTTAAATTCGGACTCGGTATGACAACAAAAAGAAAAATGAAGAAAAAGCAATGTAAGCAAAAATTATTTGCATCGACAGTTAAGAATACTTTAAAAGTATTAAAAGATAAGAAACCTAACAATATATATGATGCTGTAAAAATTGCAAAAAACGTTGTACATTCAAGTTTTAAAAATAAAAAGAAGAGTAATATTGGTGTACCAAGAGTCATTCGAGTACCAAAAATTGGTGGATTTCTACCAATAGTTCCAATTTTAACTGCGTTATCAGCCCTTGGAGGTTTAGCAACTGGAGGATCGGCTATTGTAAAAGCAGTTAAGGATATCAAAAATGGGAAAGAACAATTAGCTGAAGCTACTCGTCATAACAGATATATGGAATCAATTGCTATGGGAAAAGGATTATATCTTAAACCTTATAAAAAAGGATATGGACTTTACTATAAACCAGCTCCAAAAAACTTCTAAGTAGATTACCCAATCGACCATTGACGGATATCGATTTGGTTAAGTACTGCAAGCCATTGAAACACTTTAGAGGGGTTTTTATGCGTGACTCATTACCAAACAAACCACTACGACAAGAATGTGGAATAGTTAATTTAGATACAACTAATGGGCCAGGAACACATTGGGTTGCCTATTACAAAAATTACAACTATAAGGAATATTTTGATAGTTTTGGTAATTTACAACCACCGTTGGAAATTATTAATTATTTAAAACCACCTATCGAATACAATTATAAACAAAAACAAAAATTTAATACTTACAATTGTGGTCATTTATGTATACAATTTCTCTTTAATAAATATAATATCTTGTGAAAAAAACAAAACAAACAAAACCATTTTTTTCTTTTAATTATTTTTTTATTTTATAGTGTCCCCAAGCATAGGTGTCAACACCATTTTCTCTTATAAATCTCTTATCATCTAAATAATTTAAAACTAATTTATGTATATGTTGTGTGTACAATTGATGAATTTTTGATCTAAAAACATACATAGAATCATAATAATTAATTTGTTCAAAAAGACATTTTTTAAAATCGTTGGTTGAAAGTTTTGCTGTAACACAATGTTTTACACCTTTTATTTTCTTTATTTCTTCATCTACTTTATCAATCTTAATTGAATACATTTTTGAACGTAAACCAATGAATTCCTTCATTATTTTTCCACCACATTCATCTTTCATCATTCCTAGAACTTTTTTGTTTTCTAACGGAAAATTATAAATATTATTAATTGGATACGCTGATGTATCAAAATATTTTGTGATATCACTTCGAATATCATCATAGAAATTTTTTGTTTTAATATCATAAATAAATGAATCGGTATCCATGTAATTTAGAGTAGTTGATTGATTAAACTTTATTTTCATATAATTATAATGAAAATCATACATTTTCCATTTCGATAGTTCTAAAACAGTAAATCCAATATATATTGGTTTATTATATTCAACATGCGATTTTTTCATTTGAATTACAACCATATCGTTAGATATTTTGAGTGAACTATGAAAATTAGGTTTAGCTATAAGAGCCCTCGCACCCAATTTTCTACCTTTACTCTCCCAGTTAGTTACAATTTTAATACATTTTCTTTTATCAACATTTTCCATCGCTTGTTCTTCCTGGGAAAAAATAGAACTACACTGACCACAATTATTTCATCACACTCCAGTGTGGTGGTCACACAACATTCAACATTAATCATAAACTCTCACACTCAAACCAAACTATAGCCTGCGGTCAGCAATCTACATCACCCACCCTCCAACACTAGTTGAAGTTGGGCGATGAGTCATCATCGAAATCTGCCACTGCGCCCTGCGATCTGCGCCCTGCGATCTGCGCCCTGCGCCCTGCGATCTGCACCCTAATGTCCGTCCACACATTTCAACCGGCGGCCCGTATGTGGTCATACCCCCCTGCGGTCGCCACCTGCGCTACGATCGGCTGCGGTTGCGGTCGGGTGGGGTTATGACGTCATCAATGGGGTGGGGTGGGGTGCGGTTATGACGTCATCAATGGGGTGGGGTGGGGTTTGGGGTTTGGGGTGGGGTGGGGTTTGGGGTGGGGTGGGGTTATGACGTCATCGATGACTCATACTCTTGATGCTCAAAGTTCCAGAACCCCCTTATATATACTACTGACAATGCCATGAGAGACGTTTGGACTGCTGGGATATATGAAAATATTCTTTTATAAATTGAATTGATGACGCGAATTTTCAGTTTCACATAAAAACTGAATTTGTGGTGTAAATACTGTTTCAGTTTAGCGTTAAGCGGTTTTCACATAAAGGGTTTTTCCTTAAAGTTTCACTTATGCGGATTTTATTCACTAAGGCGTATTACTGTATGTTCGTTACTCAGCCGTGGTCATCTCTCCATACTTTTTGGACTATTTCTGCCTTGTGAAACCTCATTGAGGCAAAATTTTAATTACTCTCACAAAGGCTCTCCTCTGATAAGAGAATATTTGTGACTTGCTTTTGTAGGGGTTTCAAGAACGATAAATGGTATTGGAAAGAAGTGGTCAGAAGAAACCATTTTTTACTCTTTATGGCCGTAACTTCATCTCACAAGTTAAAAAAAAAATCGTTCAAATACATAACAGTGGGGAAAACATATAAAAAGTACTTTGGCCACGAAAATTCCTTTAAAAAAAAAGTGGGAATACTTCTCTCACGTCTATGAGTGCCGTGTGATTCAAATTGTCAGCTCATTGCTCAAGGCCGAATCTGAACTCAAAGTATATTTTGAAATAGCTCCCATATAGATCGAAAACTAGGAGATTTTACCCCTCGAAGGCACATAGAACGTATTTTTTATTAGATTACTTTTGAATAAGGATTTTCACCCGTTCTATATCCCTTCCAACCATGGTCCCCAAGGTCCCATGTTCCAAATATTTTCTACACAGGCTCACATTCCGATAAACCCGCCATATACTTGACCAATTTCTTAGTTTGCTGTTTTGTGATGAAGAAGGGCTTATTCATTAGATTTCCAGTATAGGTTTCACCGAAAATCCGTCGTCATAGGTATACAAAATTTTGATTCAGCTAAATTCATTGCCCCTTTTACTTGTTCATGTGACAAGCTATTGCCGTAACGTCCTCATCATTGGAGTAAAGTCCTCATAATTGGAGTTGTACATCTATGCTCTGTTGGCATTTTTAGGTTCATATCATTAATAATATTCAGGAAAAACTTTAGGAATTATAAATGGATTTTTGCTAATGCCCATAGGTATTACAATTAAACTCTTTCCTTTCTTGAGTCTTCGAATACCTTAATACCTTATCTTAAAAAATGGCTAACCTCAAATTCATGTCTAAAAAGTATCAAAAAAAAAGGACAAAATTATCACTGATACTTTTGTGATTGGGTTCGAGTTGGTTGTATTTGGAAAAAAAAAAAATAAATATTCTAATGCTAAACATTCGAATATTTGTGGCTATTATTTTTCCTGTGTCTTTCATTTTTCCATGTAGACAAGAAATCCACGCTGCAATAAAACAAAACACATACTCATTTGGAAAAGTGGCACAGCCAATAGGACAAAGTGTCAGGATTGATTAGAGTGTTGTATGCATTTCATAGAGATTTTTTCGCAATTTCCTCGACCAAAAAATCCAACCTACCAATGTAAAACCTTTGAAGCCCTCAGACCTAAAGATTTCTGATGATGGCCCCCCTCCTTACCAAAGGGTCGAAACGTGTCAAATCATGGATGTTGTGGTGTATCTCCTGTGGCTTTGATTTTTCTATTGTTTAAAATTTTCGATCATTAAGCCCACCTCGAAAGACACATGAACACACCAAACAACATGGTTTTGTAGACACTGTATACAACTCGTATCAGTAGACAAATGCATTTTTAATTAACAGCACAAATCCATTACTGGCCGTTGCCTTCCGCATTGGAATGCCTTCAGCGACAAATAAGCATTGATTTCTGTTGCACTGTCATCATCGAAAAATTCATTTCGAATTCCGATTTGGTTTCGATTCAATTATTACTATTTTTTTGATTGCTCATCACATTCATACAAATGTTAGTTGCAGTTCAACAAATACGCCCACTATTCTGGATGGCCTTCGGCATAAGAAATTGGAATTTCATTTATTTTGCAATTTCTCTTCATGGGCGCTTTAAATATCCATAACAAAAAAAATCATGGAATTCATCTATGGCCGTGGTTTTAATGTTACTTTATTTTACCCTACACCACTACTTTGGTACAGGACATTATAACTAAGTGCATTTGTTTGTAACACCCCGAAGATAAATAGGTCCATTGATAAGTATACTGATCGACTCAGAATCACTTTCCGATTCGATTTAGCTATGTCCGTCTGTCTGTCTGTCTGTCCATTTTAATTTGTGTGCAAAGTACAGTTCGCAGTTTTCATCCGATCGTCTCCAAATGTTATACAGGCAAAGCCCATTGGAAAAAATCGGTTCAGATTTGGATATAGCTACCATATATACGTTCGTCCGATTTGCAGTAATAAAGCAATAAAATGGTCATTTGTTACCCTATTCTCTAAAAATTTGGCTGGAACGATTTACTCTTGACTCTCGACATTAAGGGTGAATTTCATGGAAATCGGTTCAGATTTAGATATAGCTCTCATATATATATATATATATATATATATATATATATATATATATATATATATACAGCGGTCAAAAAAAGTATTCATCATTCAATGTTTTTTTTTTTAATAAGTCTACAAAAGACAATTGGAATAAAAACATATTAAACTAATGATGCAGTAGTGCTTGTGTGATATATATGTACACAATTTCATTGTTTTTAAAGAAAAAAATAGTATTTATTGGAACAAAAAGGGCCATTTTACAGCTGAACACAAAAAATTAAACAAAAAAAGTATTCATCATTGCAAAAAAACAAAAAAATAAATAACATAATTTAAAAAAATTAATACTTTGTTATTCGACCACCGCGTCTTATAACTTCTTTTAAACGGTTTGACATCGATTGGACTAATTTAGCGGTTATATTTTGGTCTATATTAGTCCATTCCTCCATTATCACCTGTTGCATTTGACTCTTGCTCGAAAAATTGCGCGTTCTCAATTTGCGTTCGAGATGTTCCCAAATATGTTCAATTGGGTTCAAGTCGGGACTTTGAGGAGGAGTTTTAATGACTTTGGGGCAGTTATACAGCATCCACATCTTGGTATTTAAAGCAGAATGTTTGGGGTCATTATCTTGATAATATTGAAAGTTATTACCAAGCCCAAGTTTTACAGCACTATCTTTTAAATTCCTCTTTAAAATGTCAATGTAATACTTATGATCCATTACTCCATTAATAATTTCAAGATTTCCCGCTCCTGAAGTCGCCATACACCCCCAAACCATTAAACCACCTCCACCATGTTTTACAGTAGCAACTGTGTTTCGTTCTTCAAGCTCTGTATTTGGTTTTCTGTACACTATGACCTTTCCATCGCACCCAAAAAGATTAAACTTGCTCTCGTCTGCAAAAATGACTGTTTTCCAAAATGATTCGGGCTGTTTTACATAAATTTTTGCGAAGTTTAGCCTTTTCACTCGGTTTATTTTATTTATAAAGGGCTTCTTACGTGCAGTTCTTCCTCTGTAACTATGCCTTTTGAGTGTATTTCGAATTGTTTGTGTAGTAACTTCCTTCCCTAAATATTCCATAGTGTTTTTACGAAGAATGGTCGCATTTGTCTTCGGAGTTTTCTGAACTTGCCGCACTAGCCAACGCACATCTCCAACTGAAAGTGCTTTTGGTCGACCAGATCTTGGTTTATTGTCAACAGTTTTCGTTTCTGTCCACTTTCTGATGATGGATTGTATAGTAGATCGTGGTCTATTTAATATTTCACTGATAGTTTTTTGAGTTAAACCATTCCTGTGGTGTTTTATTATCAAAACTTTTACCTCATCAGAAACCTCGTTTTGCTTACGACCCATTTTGACAAAAACTATATTTTCAATGAAATTAAATATTTGCTGTCAAGGGCAAAGCCTCCTTTACTAAATAAAACAGAAAAGGGGGATTCCCAAATAATATTTGAATTTGACTTTGATGATAGCACATCAATGATGAATACTTTTTTTGTTCTGTTTTTGGTGTTATTATATAAAATTGCATTTTTTGCGCTAATTAAATTTATTTTTTGAATTTATTTTAAAACATATTACGAAAAATAAACTATTGCATAAAACTGCATTATTTGTTTACTTTAAATTTTCTTCAATTACCCAAAATAAGTGAATTTATTATCAATTTTGCTAATGATGAATACTTTTCTTGACCGCTGTATATATATATCGCCCGATTTTAACTTCTACAATCACAGCGAGTGCATTTAATATCTACCGATCTTACCAACATTTTGTACAACGCTTTCCTTGACGACTATCACAATATGTGAGAAGTTTGCTCGACATCGGTTCAGATTTAGACATAGCTCCCATATATATGTTCGTCCGATTTTGAGAAATATTGCAATAAAGTGCTCATTTGTTAACCGATTCTCTCGTAATTTGGCAGCAGAGATTTTCAAATGACTTTTAAAATTGCTGGTGAATTTCATAGAAATCCGTTCAGGTTTAGACATAGCTGCCATATGCGTATATGGCCAGATTTCCACTCCAAGAGCCACTGCAAGCGCATTTATTGACCAATCTTGCACAACGCTTTCCCCGACGTCTACCACAATATCTGAGAAGCTTGAAAGCTCGAAATCGGTCCACATTTAGTTTTAGCTCCCATATATATGTTCGTCAGATTTTGGATAATTGGCAATAATGTTGTCATTTTTCAACCGTAGTTATACAGTTTGAACATATTTGCTCACAATTTGATAGGGATGATAGAGTCCATCAAAATTGGTTCAGAATTGTATATAACTCCCACATTCTACTTATAGGGTAGGTGTAGGGTATTATGCAGTCGGCACCGCCCGAATGAACATGAAATTCATGTTCATTCATCTGAATGAAGGGAGGTTATAACTGATGCTGAAAATTCCAACTACTCGTCAAAACTACTGAAAATATGATAATGAAGTCTATGGGAAATTGAGCACATGCCACCAGGAGAAATAACAAAAAAAAATTGCGCAAAAACAATGCTTTATATACCAAGCAAAAACAAAACACCTAATAAATTGTGTTGTTTATTTCCTTTTCACAAATTATTCTCCATTGTTCACGCCAAAATTGCCAAATTATTTATTGGCTATTATTTAGGTTGAAATTTATTCTTGTTGCGATATGACTACACACTGAGGAATTTAGCTATGGCAACCTCTGTGATGTCATGTTCATAAATTGCTTATTTCGAACGCTTCATTTAGTAGACCTAAATCAGCGCATAGCAAACAATTTCGCATTAAATGAGCACTGAGATCGTCTCATGCTATAAAGCAGATTTTTTTTTTTTGCAAATAGAGAAACGTTTCTCTTGATCCCAACAATCAGAGTACGAAATATTGTGGTGATCGGTTAGATTGAAAAGTGGGTGCAGATATAAATTCGCCCCATGTCACTATGGACATACACCTAAGCCAGTAATCGGCTTGTTGTGCGCTATAAAAACTATACAATAACCTGTAAAAAGAATTTTTAATTTAGGAATTCCGTACTACTTACAAAATCCTTAATTGTTTTCAATACCACTCCCCTAAGTTGGTTCATGTTGCCGGTATCTGTTAGACGCGAAAGCCGGGCAATGACATAGAAAATGCTCCAACGTCTCATCATCTTCCCCGCATGCCCTACACATGCTATAACTTGCCTCACCGATTTTACAGAAGTGAGCTCGTAATCCTATGTGTCCCGTTATGACACCAATAGCTTTACTGACCTCCTTCTTGCTTCCTTTCAGTAATAGCCTCGTCTTCTCACGATCTGGATCCCCCCATAGGATTTTCGCCGTCCTACCGATCGTTTCGCTGTTCCACAATGTTGCATACGCATTCGTCGGGCACTCCCATAACTCGGACTGCGTCGACCCGATAGGCTTCGGGTTAACCAAGTCTATTGACGGCAGTCCTCTGGCCTTCACCGCCAAATCGTCTGCCGTTTCATTTCCCCTTACTCCGTTATGGCCCGGCACCCAAACGATGCGGATTTTGCTATTCTCAGAGAAGGCGTTAATCACCTTCTTACACTGCAGGACTGTTCGTGACCTTACCATCCTGGTTGTTATTGCCCTTATGGTAATTTTACTGTCTGTAAAGATGTTCACACTCGACGTCCTCGCGTTAGCACCACACCACTTCACGCATTCCGTGATCGCCCGGATCTCCGCCCGCAGGACCGTATTATGGTCCACAACAAATTTTGCCCATGAACATTCCACTAAGGAACAGAGGCAAACCTCTCACATATCAATAAGTGTAGTCCGATTCAAGTTTAAGCTCAATGATAAGAGGCCTCGTTTTTTAAAGCCAAGACCGAACGGCGTGCCGCAGTGCGACACCTCTTTGGAGAGAAATTTTACATGGCATAGTACCTCACAAATGTTGCCAGCATAAGGAGGGGAAAATCACCGCTGAACATTTTTTCTGATGGTCTCGCCAGGACTCCAACCCAGGCGTTCAGCGTCATAGGCGGACATGTTAACCTCTGCGCTACGGTGGCCTCCAACCGTATTATGATCAGGCAGTCTAAAACAGATCTCAGTCCCTGAGTTCTCAATGTAAACACCCAGGCCCTCTCTGTCCTCTAGCTTTGATCCATCCGTGTAACATAATCTTACAGATGGCAATACCAGGGTTCCGCCAAACCAAGACTGTGCCGATGGCAGCAGTGCCTCGCACTCGACTTCAAAGTTCAGCTCAGGTATCCGATCGGAAACATCTCCACTTCCTTCCAGGTTTAGTATCATCGCCTCGATTATGTCTTGATGGTATGAGCTGCTCCCACCCTCAATCCATTCCCCCATACCCTTAAGTCTCATAGCTGCAATGGCTGCCTCACACTTAATCTGAATGTCAATAGGTCGGATATCTAGAATAGTCTCCAGTGCCCTAGTGGGCGTGGTCCTCATAGCTCCGCCTATGCCAAGACAATATGTTCTCTGAACCTGTTGTATGGTCCTTATGTTGCACTTTTTCTCCATAGCAGTCCACCAAACTACTGAGGCGTAAGTAAGTATTGGTCTAATCACTCTCCTGTAGAGCCAGTGAACTATCCTCGGGTTCAGGCCCCATTTCGAGCAGACGGCTTATGTACATAGTGCCCAACATCTGTGAGCCTTCTCAGTACGCTCCTGAATGTGACACTTCCAATTCAGTTTCCTGTCCAAGATCACACCTAAATATTTGACCTTGTCAGATATCGAAATCGTCTTATTGAGGAAACGTGGTGTGTTAAATTGGCCCACCTTCGTCTTCCTCGTGAACAGGCATATTTCAGTCTTCTCACTGTTGGTGATCGGTTAACGATAACATGTGCCGACACGACGCTCAATGGGATAGAATCGAAAAACACTTATAAAAGATATGCCATATGAGAGCGCCTAGCGAAAACTCTTTGAAATTTGAAAAGGTTAGAGCTGAGGTGTCATCGAGGTCATGGGCGAAATTTCTAGGCCCCTCTTACCAGGACCCTAAAGTTGGTCATCTCGGCACTTCGAACAATTGTTCGGACAGCCAAATCTTCATTTGTGATCCGATTTTCAAAACTCTAGCCCTACTTGAGGTATACAATTTCCCCACTGGTTTCGGGAATAATCGACATTTGAATTTTATTTTTTGAAACTTTAGATGAGAGGGCTTCATTTTTTGTGATTTACGAAGGCGTTTGTGGTTCGATTTTCGTTTTGATGCATGATCTGGTTTGGTGAGAAAATGACAATGACTTTGCTGCAGCATGCGTCAACATACGATAATTCAGTTAAAAGTTATACAGTTTGAAATTCGAAAAATGTGAAAAAGTGGATTTTGTGCAATTTTTAGATAGTAGTTTTATTGAAAGAACGTGCTTAAATACCTAAACTTTTTCTTATTTTTTAAGCACTATCCAGCAAAAAAAGAATTTTGGATATCAAACCACAAATGAAGAATTGGCAGCCCGAACAATTTTTCGAAATGCCGAGGTGAACAATTTTACGGCCTTGGCAAGAGGCAACTGGACCAACTAGGGCCTTGCAATTTTGCACATGATCTTGAATATACCTCAGCTCTAACCAATTCAAATTTCGAAGAGTTATCTCTATCCGTTCTCTAATGACATTGTTATACACTCCACCATTCTGTTTTCTGTTAAGTATGGTTCAAATCGGTTCATAATCTGGTATAGCTGTCATATAAACCGATCTTGGATCTTGACTTCTTGAGCCAATAGAGCGCGCAATTCTCATCCGATTCGGCTGAAATTTTGCATGAGGTATTTTGTTATGACTTCCAATAACTGTGCTAAGTATGGCGCAAATCGGCACATAACCTGATATAGCTGCCATATAAACCGATCTGGGATTTTGACTTCATGAGCCTTTCCATCCTATTTGGCAGAAATTTTGTACAACGGCCTCTCTCATTCAACATACGTGTCCAATATGGCTTGATACAGCTCCCATATAAACCGATCTCCCGATTTTGCTTCTTGAACCCCTAAAGGCACAATTCTTTTCCGAATGAACTGAAATATTACACAATGACTTCTATAATGTTCAGCATTCATTTATGGTCGGACTGTTATGCTAACCAATAGCATAACAGTTCTTATTCAATATTCTCTGCCTAAAAAGAGATACTGTACATAGAACTAGACAAATGCGATCCATTACGGAGGGTATATAAGATTCGGCTCGGCCGAACTTAGCACGCTCTTACTTGTTTTTACTAGTTTTTATATCATCCACCATAGGATGGGGGGTATACTAATTTCGTCATTCTGTTTGTAACTACTCGAAATATTCGTCTGAGACCCCATAAAATACATATATTCTTGATCGTCGCGACATTTTATGTCGATCTAGCCATGTCCGTCCGTCTGTCCGTCAGTCCGTCCGTCTGTCTGTCGAAAGCACGCTAACTTCCGAAGGAGTAAAGCTAGCCGCTTGAAATTTTAAACAAATACTCCTTATTAGTGTAGGTCGGTTGGCATTGTAAATGGGCCATATCGGTCCATGTTTTGATATAGCTGCCATATAAACCGATATTGGGTCTTGACTTCTTGAGCCTCTAGAGTGCCCAATCCTTATCCTATTTGAATGAAATTCTGCACGACATGTATTGTTATGATATCCAACAACTGTGCCATATATGGTTCAAATCGGTCCATAACCTGATATAGCTGCCATATAAACCGATCTTGGGTCTTGACTTCATGAGCCTCTAGAGTGCGCAATTCTTACCCGATTGGAATGAAATTTTGCACGACGTGTTTTGTTATAATATCGAAGAACTGTGACAAGTATGGTTCAAATCGGTTCATACCTGATATAGCTGTCATATAAACCGATCTTGGGTCGACTTCTTGAGCCTCTAGAGCGCGTAATTCTTATCCGATTGAAATGAAATTTTGCACGTGTTTTACCATGATATCCAACAACTGTGCCAAGTATGGTTCAAATCGGTTCATAACCTGATATAGCTGTCATATAAACCGATCTGGGATCTTTAATTCTTGAGCCTCTAGAGGTAGCAATTCTTATCCGATTTGCCTGAAATTTTGCACGACGGATCCTCTCATGACCATCAACATACGTGTTTATTATGGTCTGAATCGGTCTATAGCCTGATACAGCTCCCATATAAATCGATCTCTCAATTTTACTTCTTGAGCCCCCAAAGGGCGCAACTTATAATTTAATTGTGGTCCAAACCGGACCATATCTTGATATCGCTCTAATAGCAGAGCAAATATTTTCTTATATCCTTTTTTTTGTCTAAGAAGAGACGCTGGGAAAAGAAATCGACAAATGCGATCCATGGTGGAGGGTATATAAGATAGCACCCTTTTACTTGTTTTTTTTTTTATTCTATTCCACTGTGCGAAGTCCATTTAAGTCCCTAATCGTTCCAATCGATCTAATATTTTGTTTGGGGGGTTTCAACTCTTTGTGGTAAAAACTCGCTTCTCATAAGAAACACTCTGTTAAGCAAATTGATTTCAGATCTGCAAACGTCTTTTTATTTAATGTGACATACAAAGAATTTTTCTTAATCAAATGCCTACGCAAATGGGGATAATACAACTTGTCTGGCTTAAGTAATCTGATTGTTTTGGGGTTCCCATTTGACCCTTCTATCTATTGTGGAATTGTCCGAACATAATAATCGCCATTCGACGGAAACTGATAACGATATTTTCTAAGAGACAACGACAAAATGCAAATATTCAGTGTTTTGCAAAAATTCTAACAAAATCTGGAAAAAAAGTTAGTATGGATTGACCCAAGTACATTGTTGTAGCCCACTTATTTGTTAATTTTAAATGAATTGTTCTTTATTGCCTTCTAATTTCGGAATACGAAAAACTTATGCTCGTTGTTTATGCATTGTTCATTAAGTTCACAAAATTTAAAATCAAGGTTAAGGCAATTTCAAATGGACCAAATATAATGACCAAACGTCAATCGGGCGTAGATTGGAGAGTGAAGGGTCATTTCTTATCAAGATTAGTTGTTAATTGTGCCAATAGTTTAGCTTTAAGTCAGAATTGCTGTAAATACTCAGCGGACTAAGCGGAGATGGTTTATTTAAGAAATTTTTAAAATTAAATATAAAATACTACCAAGTAATGAAAGCAATTAACTAAGCTGAGTGTTGCCGTTCCTACCAAAATTGATAGGTTTTTCTTTTCTTGGTAGATTGGTAGGCTGACCTCAATATTTGGTAGGTTTTTCCAACACAAAGTTAATCACTGAAAAAAATGCCGCGTATAACTCAAAATTATTTCCACTCGTGGCGTTTTTGTATCTTCGTTAAGTGTTGATATTCTATTCTGATTTCGCAACAGTCGTGGAAATCTTTAATTGTTCCCTGAGCGGAATTTGACATTTATGTTTTAATTTTATTTTCATGCCAAAAGACGTTTTTCATGTGCACTTTTTTCGCAAATATATAAAATAGCTAAATGAAACGAACCATTGAAACCAATGAAACAAAAATGATGCCGACAATGATGTCAAGCGTTGCCACTGAAATTTCATTTTGCCATTTTCCTCACTATAAACAGATTACTACTTTTCGCCTATTTTCCTCCAGCGTTTCGCCGACGTTTTTTCTGTTTACATGGAGTTTGACAGCATTGCGTCTGAAAAGCTGAATATAATACTCAGCTTAGGAGTGATCCATAGATGTCGAGGGATTCTGTCTGGTACGAGTGCTAAGGGATATCTTCGGAATTTGTCTAAATTCTGGGTAAGAAATGCGGTTTATGTGCGTTAAATCCCTTCAATTCGAAAAAGGGGCTATATGGCAACGTCACAGAAATATGATCAGATATGGTCCAGATGTTGAGTGGTCCATGCGATTCACTGTAACGGGGAAAATGGGTAGTAAAGCGCATTTCTGGTTAGTAGCAGCGCATTTCGCTTTATTCAAATTCGACACGGTTGTTCACAAGGCGGATTCTAAAAAGGTGGTCTCACGTAAACAGCTGAAAACAGCCAGCCAGTTCAACGTTATCAACATGACAATTCTTTGTTTACTTACACAGCAAACCACTCCATTTTTTTTTTTTTTTTGTACATGTTCTCTCTCTCTTTCTCATATTTCGGACGTGAGCCCGAAATATGAGAAAGAAAGAGAGCGCAATTGTCTTAGGTTGTGTTGAGGACAATTGGACCATATGATTTCTGATTGTTATATAAATAAGATCACCTTTCAAATCCGCAGTGGGTTGTTCATTGAAATCAGGGAAAAGAGATAAAGAGAGCTATATCAAAAGCAAGGTCATCTTTGAACTCAAGGCTGTAAAGTGATTTGAACAAACAGACGGACGGACATGTCGAGATCGTCTATGAATGTAACGACCATACTTTGTAGGGTTGAAAATGTATAATTTGATGTATGAAAGATGGAATAGCAAAATGACCAACTCTTCGGTAGTGGGTATGGGAACATACCGCATTTTTGACTTGTGGAACATTTGGTAGGTTTTAGTAGGAGTTTTCTTAAATTTTAGTAGAAACTAATTTTCTTGAGTGGCAACACTGGTAGCCATTGCTTTATTTTTTCTCATCTATTTATTATATGTTGGAACTAATAAAAATCACATGAAATAAAAAAAAAACAAATAAATTTCTCTTGGGTTTAGAATTGACCTATCAAATGAATGGATATCCCAATTAAACAAATTGGGTAATTGTAAGCGAAATAAAAAAAAAGTTTATTCCGAAGCAGAAAATTTTTGCGTGAATTTTGAATGTGAACTTCCGGGGACCGTTTTAGGATCTTTGTTCTTGTTAATGTATGCATATTTTTGAGTGATTTAATAACCTCTATGTGATTGATTCACATTTAATTTTGTTTTAGTAGTCTAGAGTTCAAATCGCTACTTATTGGTTATTATCTGGTATCGCATGAAATCGATAACTATTCAATACAACTCTGCACCAGGGATGGAAAAAAGTGTTTAAATTGTACCAAATGTTAGCAAAACACGTGCGGGCATAAAAGTTAAATAAAATTGATTGAGATTTGTGCATGTAATTTTATATATTATTTGTTTAAATTTTATTTTGCCATTCACAATAGAAATGACAAATGACCACATTAAATTGTGAAAAACATATGATGGCAATCCTGAAGATGTTTTACATAAGCCTGCACTGGAAATTTATTGAGAACTTCGTTGTACTGGATAGATGTCATTTCCATGTAATTTTGCTTCACTGATCTATATAGTCCTAAAATAAAAGTCATAGTGGAAGTGGCAGTAAAAATTTTTCAGAAGAATTGATCATGATGAAAATCGGGAAATATATATAGATGCAGTCTGAACCATCACCAGTGATGTGAAGTGTCATTAGAAAACCATCTTTGCCAAATTTCGTAAGTACCGGTGAAAACCATCACCAAATTATTGCAGTATTGGTTAAAACGAACATATATTTGGGAGCTACATCTAAATATGAACCAATTGAATATCCGTACATGTTGTGGTAGTCGTAGAAGAAATCGTTGTGTGAAATTGGAAGAAGATCGGTTTATAAATACGGATGCAAGTGCACAAGAAATGAAAATCGGGCGATGCATATCTTTGGCAGGTGTTTCTAAATATGAACCGATTTCTACTACATTTCTACCTAAAATGTGGGGATCGACTATCAAATGATCAGCACACTCCAGTTTTTGTCCAAATTAGAGAAAATATATATGGGAGCTATATCTAAATCAGAACCGATCTCGACAATATACATATATTAAAAGTCATAAAAGATGATACTGCTAAAAAATTTTGGAAACTCAGTTAAGAAATACGCTGCCAATGGCACTAAGAGTAAAAATCAGGTGGTACATATATATGAACCGTTTTCTATGAAATTCAACAACAATGTCGAGAGTCATAAAAGAACCATTCGTGTCAAATTTTATGAGAATCGAATAACAAATGAACACTTTAATTAAATATTATTACAAATCGGACGAACATATATAAGAAAGCTATATCCAAATCTGTTTCGATTTTTTCCAATTTCGATAAGTTTGACATAAAGAAAATTTTCGCCAAGTAAACTTCTTTTCTGATAAACGTTGGACAAGTTTTGGGACAAATTCTTGCAAGTATTTATGACAAATATAAAGTCTTTTACCCTGACAAAGATTTTTTTTCTTGATAAATTGAACATGTGATTCGGTGTTTCACATAGTTTATCTTTATTTTTTTATTTGTAGATTAATTTAACTTCAAACGTTCAAAATGGATTGTTCATATTGAAGACGAGTTATTTTACTGCTGTAACATAATTAAAATTTTAACGAATTATAAGCAAATCTCCGTTGGTAATACAATCTCTGATAGAGTATATTTGGATTTATTTCGATATTATGTTACACAATTATATTCAAGGCCCTCCATTTTCACACAAATCCATTATGGTTTTTTATTATGATCTGCTGTATTCGTTATGCCATAAATAAAACAAAAAATTAATGTTGTTGTTCTCGCACATTAAAATACATACATTGTGATGGATATTTCTTTATCGCGTAAATGTTACCAAACAATGTATGTGCCTTTGAAATTTGTGTTTTGTTTTCCTGTATCAGGCAGCTAATGTGTATTGCTTTAATGATTTTTGTCATTGGACATACCAGTATTTTTGTACCGAAACTTTAAAAGTCGTCATCTTCGGAGTTTACCATCCGCACTTGTAGCAAAAAGTGTTGTGTGTGAGATTGTGTATATACCAGTGACTAGCACACAATTGTAAATATTTGCTAGCCTATGGGTCTGCTTGGGATTATTTTCTTGTGGACGTATAAAGAAATAAGCAATAGAGTGAGTATTTTGCCAAACACTGGTGTATACGCTAAAATACTCGCCCTTTCCCTCTAGTACGAGAGACAGAAAAGAATAATTATTGGTCCGGTACACGAATAATCGTTTGCGGCTATCGAAACACTTTTGCAATTACAGATTTTTTCGTTTTACAACAAAAGGAAGGTCCTTTTAAGGTAGACGAAACTGCTAAAGCGTTTACGATAAACAAAGTTGGTTACGTTCAATAATACTATGTTTATGGCAAACGTTTGATATTTTGAAGCAAAACGTTATACGGTTACAATAAAAGCATAACATTGTGATAAAAGTATTTAGTTTCTCGTAAAAAATTGCCAAACGTTTTATTTTTTGGGTGTAGGCCAAAAATGATGTCTGTGCCAAATTTGAAGACGATCGGATGACAATTGCGACCTTCACTTTGTACATTAATTAACATGGACAGGCAGACATACGGACATAGCTAAATCGAATCAGAAAGTGATTCTGAGTTGATCGGTATACTTATGGATTAGCCTATCTCTCTTCCTTTTGGGTGTTACAAACAAATGCACTAAGCTATAATACAGAGCAGCTATATCCAAATATAGTCCGATCTGAACCACACTTCACAGAAATGGGTAGTGGTCTACCAGAACTCACTGTACTAAATGTCATCGAACTTGGATGAAAAATTACCAATTTATTGCCTCAGGACTTTAAGTCTGGAAATCGGTCAATATAGTAGTTATATATATATACAATGAATACAAAATCATCAAAAGTTGTTTGGAAAATAATTTTATACCCAAGATATCTGCAAAATTATAAATACCCAGCTTTTGGATATAATTGTATACCCAATTTACCGTGTAAATACCTTTTGGGTATTTACCCATCTCTATTTATAGGCTGAAATCAGACAAATCGGATTGCGCCCTCTAGAGGGTCAAGAAGATAAGTTTATCAGGTTTTTGATCGATTCGGAACATACTTAGACATCTATTGGAGGTCCTAGGCAAAGTCATCAGTTTAACTGGACCAATATCAATGTGTGATCGTTAACCAAAAAGTGCAGAATTATAATCAGGAGATCGGTTTATATGCGAGTTATGTATATCTAACATGTCAGTCCATGGCCTATTTACAAACCCAACCGACCCACATTTATAAGAAGTATATGTCTACAATGAACCGATTTCTATCAAATTCACCAGTGATGTCAAGAGCCATAAGAAAAGCCCTCGAGCAAAATTTCGTGAGAATAGGTTGACAAATAACGATATTATTGAGCTATATAGAAATCTGAACCGGTTTCTTCCAATTTTAATAAGCAAAGTTTTTAGGCCAAAAAAAAATACCTCTGCCAAATTTGAAGGCAATCGGAGAAAATTGTGACCTGTGTAATTTGTACACAAGTTAACCTTTAACTGGTGGCGTGGTGATACATTTTTATTTAACAACTCCCTCCTTTCTCAATTTTGCGGTCTGGTTTTCTGCGTATCTTCTCAATTTATTGTCGTAGATAGACCGATGTATTTTTGTCGCCGTAAGTGCAACATGTGTAACATTTACCACACGTCGACAATTCTGACATTTTTTCTTAGAACAATTTTTACCACCACCTCGCTTTTAAGGTAAGTACTCAGAAGAAATCAAAATACCCTACGTCACGTTTCAAAAAGTAAATTTGGGGGGTCGGTTTATATGGAAGCTATACCAGATCATAAACCGATTTGGAACATATTTGCCACGAATGTTGAAACTCTTACCAGAAGTAATCGCGCTAAATCGGACCATATATTCGATATATAGGGTCTCAAGAATTCAAATCGGAAGTCGGGTTTAAATGGGAGCTGCAACGGGTTATGGACCTATTTGCACCATATGCGGCACACATGTTAAATATAGTATTTTTTTTTCTTTTTTTTATTTCTTTTTATACCCACCACCGTAGCATAGGGGGTATATTTATTTAGTCATTCCGTTTGCAACACATCGAAATATCAATTTCCGACTTTACAAAGTATATATATTTCGGATCGCCGTAAAATTCTAAGACGATTTAACGATGACCGTGTGTCTGTCCGTCCGTCTGTTGTAATCACTCTACAGGCTTCAAAAATTTAGATATTGAGCTGAAATTTGGCACAGATACGTCGTTTTGCTGTACGCTGATTAAGTTCTTGAACGGGCCAAATCGGACCATATTTGGATATAGCTGCTATATAGACCGATTTTGCGATAAAGGGTCTAATGCCCATAAAAACATTTTTTCATTTTTCGTCCGATTTTGCTGAAATTTTAAACAGTGAGTAGTTTTAGGCCTCCCGACATCTGACTCAAATATGGTTCAGATCCAACTATATTTAGATATAGCTGCCATATAGACCGATCTGCCGATAAACGCTCTGAAGACCATTAAATCTTTATTTATTGCCCAATTTCGCTGAAATTTTAAATAGTGGTTTATTTTAAGCCTTCCGACATCTGACTTATGTATTATTCAGATCGGACTATATTAAGATATACCTGCCATATAGACCGATCTCCAGATAAAGGGTATGAAGCCATTTAAAGCTTTATTTTTTAACCGATTTCGCTGAAATTTAAAACAGTGGGTAGTTTTACGCCTCCCAACGTAGGACCCAAATATGGTTGAGATCGGACTATTTTAGATATAGCTACCATATAGGATCTGAAGCCCATAAAAACTCTATTGATTACCCGTTTTTCAGAAATTGAAACAGTGGGTAGTTTTATGTTTTCCGATATCTGTCCCAAATATGGTTCGGATCTGATTATATTTAGATATAGCTGCCATACAGACCGATCTCCCGACGAAGGGTCTGAAATATAGTTTTAGGCCACCCGCCATCCGACTCAAATATGGTAAAGATCGGACTGTATTTAGATATAGCTGTCATATAGACCGATATGCCGATTAAGGGTCTGAAGCTCATAAAAGCTTTATTTATTACCCGATTTTGTTG
This sequence comes from Stomoxys calcitrans, assembly GCF_963082655.1. NCBI lineage: Eukaryota > Metazoa > Arthropoda > Insecta > Diptera > Muscidae > Stomoxys > Stomoxys calcitrans. The sequence goes on from NC_081552.1 coordinate 151,526,191, forward strand.
AAATTTAAAATACAAAATTCAACAGTGACTTAACTCAATGTCCGTGCTGAATTTGGGTGCATAAGTTATCCAATTTTCACCGGATTATGGCGAATGAGGGTTTATATATAACTTAATGCCTTTTTACTTGTTTTTATACCCTCCACCATAAAATGGGGGGTATACTAATTTCGTCATTCTGTTTGTAACTACTCGAAATATTCGTCTGAGACCCCATAAAGTATATATATATTCTTGATCGTCGTGACATTTTATGTCGATCTAGCCATGTTCGTCCGTCTGTCTGTCGAAAGCACGCTAACTTCCGAAGGAGTAAAGCTAGCCGCTTGAAATTTTGCACAAATACTTCTTATTAGTGTAGGTCGGTTGGTATTGTAAATGGGCCATATCGGTCCATGTTTTGATATAGCTGCCATATAAACCGATCTTGGGTTTTGACTTCTTGAGCCTCTAGAGTGCGCAATTCTTATCCGATTGGAATGAAATTTTGCACGACGTGTTTTGTTATGATATCCAACAACTGTGCCAAGTATGGTTTAAATCGGTTTATAACCTGATATAGCTGCCATATAAACCGATCTTGGGTCTTGAGTTCTGGAGCCTCTAGAGTGCGTAATTCTTATCCCATTGGAATGAAATTTTGCACGACGTGTTTTGTTATGATATCCAACAACTGTGCCAAGTATGGTTCAAATCGGTCCATAACCTGAATAGCTGTCATATAAACCGATCTGGGGTCTTGACTTGTTGAGCCCCTAGAGTGCGCAATTCTTATCCGATTGGAATGAAATTTTGCACGACGTGTTTTGTTATGATATCCAATAATTGTGCCAAGTATGGTTCAAATCGGTCCATAACCTGATATAGCTGACATATAAACCGATCTGGGATCTTTAATCCTTGAGCCTCTAGAGGTCGCAATTATTATCCGATTTGCCTGAAATTTTGTACGACGGATTCTCTCATGACCATCAACATACGTGTTTATTATGGTCTGAATCGGTCGATAGCCCGATACAGCTCCCATATAAATCGATCTCTCTATTTTACTTCATGAGCCCCCAAAGGGCGCAATTCTTATTCGAATTGGCTGACATTTTACACAGGTCTCCAACATATAATTTAATTGTGGTCCAAACCGGACCATATCTTGATATCGCTCTAATAGAAGAGCAAATCTTTTCTTATATCCTTTTTTTTGCCTAAGAAGAGATGCCGGGAAAGGAACTCGACAAATGCGATCCATGGTGGAGGGTATATAAGATTCGGCCCGGCCGAACTTAGCACGCTTTTACTTGTTATTTCTTTCTTTGTTTTTTTTTATTTGCTTATTTATGTATTTTTTTTATTCGTTTTACTACATTTTGTAAAATATTCCTGATCATGAATAAATAAAGCTTTTAAAGAATTGATTTTAAAACAAAACCACTAGAATTTAAAACTTTCTTCATATCGACAGCATTGGTTGATTAAATTTTCAGCATTGTTCTTGTTTCTATTTAGAAGATAGAGCAGCAACAACCAGTCCTTTTCGCTTTCTTTACACTCTATATCACCATAACGAAAAACGCGCTGCTTTCCATAACGATGTTACGACAAACTCTTTCAACATAACAAATTGCATTTAACAGTCAAGTAAACAATTTAAACGAAGGTTTCTTGAAATCATCCTTGTGGCAAACAATCGCTGAAGATGTCACAGGTTTCTGTTGCGTCACATGTCTTAGGTCACAGAGGATGGTATGTAAGTAAATAACATGGCGGTTCTTCCATACAATTTTCTCCCAGCATGGACATATTTTTTCGCCACTTTGAATAGAAGGCAAGAAATCCTTCAACGAAAATCAATCAATATTTCATTTTAAATTTATTTAGCGTGTGATGGTAGTGGTGATGCAATTAAATTGAAAACAAAACCAAAAAAGAAAAATAAATAATGGGAACATGCAGGGCAAAGTTACCTTGTTGAGGTGATTTTTGTTTTCTCTGACAGAAAACAAATGTACTCCTATCCTTACGTCTTTGACCTTTTCGAAGCAGCTGTGTTAATAAATGTAAATGTTGTCATTTCAATCATATAAGGGTCGACCGACCGAACCCAGTCTAAATATTTCCCTCGCAATAATTGTGAGAAGAGGAGAGGAATTCAAAGAAAAAACCCAAAAAGCAAAAACAAGTTGGCAGTCACTGCCGGAAAGGGCAGAGTGAATTGTGCTCTTCTGTATTGCACAATAAGGATATTGTAATGGTTATAATGTATGCTAGAGTATATATTGCTATGATAATGTGATGTATGATATTAGGTGGGTGATAAATGCAAGTGCAAATTTGCCCCTAAACATTCCACTAAGGAACAGGGCAATCTTCTCACACATCAATAATTGCTTTGATAAGAGTGAATAGCTATATTGTTTTTCGAAAAGAGATTATGTGAAACTTAAGAATCCTTTGATCTCTGTGGAATGGAATGACGTTCTAAAATCTTAAAACCTCGATGTTACGATTAAAGAAATTTAAAAAATTTTCTCCTTGTGCTTGTGGCTTGTATTTTCAAAAAATACAAAAAGTTGTGTTTATCAGCAGATTACTCTTCATAAGCATTTGTCAGATCTGAATATAATATCGAGAATAAGATCGCTTACAACAATTTCTTATGTACCATGAGACTTAAATTGAAAACCAGCTCTAGAATATTTTATAAATTTGTGAACTCTAAGCGAAAGGCTAACACTTTGCCTAACTCCCTTAAGTCTGGGTTAATCGTTGCCAATATTGATAAGGATATCAGTGATATGTTTGCAAATGTTTTTGTGTCGACTTATTCGAATGAGCATTATGATCTCGGAGCAGAGTATCAATTTGAACTCAATGAAACATCATATGTGAATATAACATCGCTATCGACAGATAGTGTTTTTGAAGGTCTTAAGTCACGTAAAAAGTGTTTTAATCCTGGACCAGATGGAATTCCTTCCAGCATTTTAAGACATTGTGCTTCCTCTCTCAAGTTCCCACTTACAAGGATATTTAATAAATCCATATCACTTTGGAGGCCACCGTCGCGCAGAGGTTAGCATGTCCGCCTATGACGCTAAACACCTGGATTCGAATCCTGGCGAGACCATCAGTAAAAAATTATTTTTAGCGGTGGTTTTCCCCTCCTAATACTGGCAACATTTGTGAGGTACTATGCCATGTAAAACTTCTCTACAAAGAGGTGTCGCACTGCGGCACGCCGTTCGGACCCGGCTATAAAAAGGAGGTCCCTTATCATTGAGGTTTAACTATAATCGGACTGCACTCATTGATATGTGAGAAGTTTGCCCCTGTTCCTAAGTGGAATGTTCATGGGAAAAATTTGCAAAAATATCACTGGGAGGCCAACGTAGCGCAAAATTAGCATGTCCGCCTATGACGCTAAACACCTGGGTTCGAATCCTGGCGGGACCATCAGTAAAAAATTATCAGCGGTGGATTTCCCCTCCTAATGCTGGCAACATTTGTGAGGTACTATGCCATGTAAAACTTCTCTACAAAGAGGTGTCGCACTGCGGCACGCCGTTCGGACCCGGCTATAAAAAGGAGGTCCCTTATCATTGAGGTTTAACTATAATCGGACTGCACTCATTGATATGTGAGAAGTTTGCCCCTGTTCCTAAGTGGAATTTTCATGGGAAAAATTTGCAAAAATATCACTGGGAGGCCAACGTAGCGCAAAATTAGCATGTCCGCCTATGACGCTGAACACCTGGGTTCGAATCCTGGCGGGACCATCAGTAAAAAATTATCAGCGGTGGATTTCCCCTCCCAATGCTGGCAACATTCGTGAATTACTACGCCATGTGAATTACTATGCACTGCGGCACGCCGTTCGGACTCGGCTTTAACAAGGAGGCCACTTATCATTGAGCTTAAACTTGGATCCGACTGTACTCATTGATATGTGAGTAGTTTGCCCCTGTTCCTTAGTGGAATGTTCATGGGCAAAATTTGCATTTGGCCTAACTGGCGCCCCATCTGGCGACTGTTTTCACTGCCTGCCTGGGACTTGCATATAAGGGTGATGACTTTCGGACTTTTTTTCTCAAAAATTATTTCCTGTTGTACGAATGAAAGAACTTTTGCATATTTATGACTAAAATAACGTTTATTCCATTTAAATATTAAAAAAGTCACTCACATATTATGTTTTTTGAAAAAATTAAAATTTTTTCTTTTTTTTAAATCATACAAATCTAAAACGGAAAAATGTGTCAAGTCTTATAGCTTTCACGAGAAACCACATTACCCATGGCCAAAATGAGTGATGGTATCTCACTTTAAATCGAATGTACAGTGGTGGCCATATAATTAGGGACACCGCTTTTAATTTAAAAAATATGTAATTTTTTGTTAGCAATCTCATAAATCATGGTCAGGAAAATGTGCATATAAAAAAAAGTTGCTGAGTTTATATAAAAAGGCAAGGAAATATTTAATCCAATGTTTTTCCTTTTCTTAAATCTCTCATTTCTGTGAAAATGATATCTACTCTGTCATTCCAAAGTTTCTTAATCTCCAAATTATTCAGCAGTGTGCACTGAGAGTAGAGACTTTTCTTGAACACATCGCACTCTAATGTGCAGCACAATGAATTTCTGAAAAATTACGTCTATTACATAGCAAGGTTGGCAGATTCAGATCGTTCATCCGTCCGATCGAAATTTCATATAGATACTTTTTATTGAACGACCTACAGTTCGAATTCGCAAATGGAATAAATTGGATCTATCTTCTAGATATAGGTTCTATAAAAAATGGTCATTCGATTCGTGGGGCCATAGAAATCCTGGGTCCCTAGAAATCCTTAAATTTTATCCACTCGAAATTTCATATATTGTAACGAGACTAGTTTCGTTATTTCTTGAAAAAATCCGTTTTCACATCACCCCAATAATCATGTGGAATAGAGTTCTGTGGAAAGAATGCACACTTTCAAGCTATTCTTGCATTCGAGAGCACTTACGTTAGCTGTGCAATGCAGTCCTCCATAAGATATGAACAGCTTATAGAAGATGACATTAAGTCTCAAAAGACAAGATATGAATTTGAACAGACAAATACCCAACACGAGACGTTGAGGGAAGGCATTGGTATAGGCATATGACTATGTATAGCTGTATATATGTAAAATAGTGTTTGAACACTTTAAAAGGATGATGGAGCTTTACTTCATCAAACAAGGCAGAAAACAATATTAATATGTAATCCACTCTTTGTCATAGTTTTGGGGGCTTCTGCTACCAGCCGCCACTCTCGACAAGATCTTGAAAGGTAGAGAAATCCAGAATATTAGTTCTTGTATTCGCATCTTGACATGCAGGCATGTCAGCCAGTCCTTGTATTTCGCAATTATGTTAATCGCAGTTAACTGAAGATTTCACCGATGCAGAATAAGGCACCACCGATGCAGAATAAGCCAATGAATTCTCAAATCTCTCTCTCTCTGCCATCAATTAACATACATACACCCAACACATACGCAAAAATCATAGTAAGGGGAGAGTCGTGTACAGTTGAGGATTCTGGCGTTGTTCTGATTCCTTTCACTACTACTAGTACTTTCTGGATTGTTAAGAATTTCGTTTGGATGGTGAAGGCGCTCCATTATTTTATGCTAATTATCATCATTTCACATTTCGTTTATTTCCCTTATTTCGATTGCACCAAAAACGCACTCGACCCAAATTCCTACTACTCTCATTTGTATACAACGCATTTCATGAGGCTGCATTCGATGGTGTTTTTCACTGCACTGCACTGCACAAAATCCCAATGCGATTTGTTATTCATGAATCGATTTTCATTCACTCCGTCTGCTTATATTAAATCTGTAGCTTGTTAATTTAAACGAAGCATGATATAAAAAATCAGCAGCATAGCCCGTAGCCAAACGCAATGTTCAGGTCAGGTGTCAATTGATTCAAACCAATTATGTTTATTGAATTTGGTACTATTAAACCCATATTTTGTAAACTGATTGACTTAAAAAGTGAACAAGCAAGGATTTTGGTACTGTTATTAGCCCATGCAAGGACGAACATGGGACAATGATGGCAAACATATATAGAGGTTATTTAAGGACACACTTTTCAAATATGTTCAATGGACGCCAAAAGTGTGAAATGTTTGCCTTTGGTATGAATGGTGAAAAAATGTACATAAGACATTGGAATTTTTAAAAATTATGCAAGAATATTGAAAACACAGATTTTCCTAAGTAAAAAAAGTTTAATATATATGTATATATCTTCAACATTCCTACCGCAATCTTACAACAAACTAAATTTCAATGGGTGTTGACTCAGTTTTGATGTTCCTACTATATTATATAGCGACTGCGATGATGCTTTCGTAATGCTCTATGGTCTGCACAGTATTTCGCCGTCGTGGCTTATGCATTATCGAAGGACATTTTTCATGGACATAACTGTCAGATAACTTCAGACATGAAGTGATGTGAATCTGTGGTCTCTTCAATATTTTATTGAACAAACAAATCATGACAAAGCCTACCAAAAGAGCTAATTCCAGAAGGAGCTGATTGTTTCTATGATTGAACTATCTATAAGATTTAAATTCTTGTTTGGTATTAGTATTTGTGGTTATGTTGCCTTACTACGACCGGTCATTGTATTTTGAGGTTTAGTGTTTGTTGTACTTCAAAGGTCATCTTCATAATTATCTTCTTATAAGGAATTCGTAGCTGAGCGGAACTGGAGTTTTTACAAACCGGAACGGAGCGGTTTTAAGATTGAAAATAAGCTTTTTTTACTACGTATGATGGTTGAAGAACTTGTTTGGGTGTTTTTGGCAAAAATTTAAAACATTTGCACTAAATTGGCTAAACAAACTAATGATTTACGATTAATTTTTATTTTATTTCTGAAACCAACACAACAAGATATGCTCTTATATATGACAGTGTTGATTTCATAAATGTTTAGACAATAATTAAGTCTAGTTTACAAAAAAATTATAAAAATTAAAGCATTTTATATTGTAATTAAAAATATTAAAATTTAAAAAAAAAAACAGATTTTAAATTTAAATAATACAATAATTTAATATTTAAAAATAATAAATTTTATTCATTAATATTATTGAAAAAATTAGAAAAGCTCTTATCTGAAAGTTGTAAAATGGCTTATGCGTTGAATGTTCGAAGGAAGGTTGTTCCAGAGACGTATTGTAGCAATGAAGAATTGTCTCTCTGAGTTCAGGCAGTTTATTCTGGGTGGTATTATTTTCAGTCCTCTATTAGATCGTGCAAATTTTAGGTGGGCGAAGAGATGCCCAGGTTCTTTCGTTTGGATAATTTCGTGAAGCAGAATTAGACTTCTAATATTTAGATAGTTTTGTAGCGCAAATGTTGAAATACGTTCATGACATTTTCTATTAAAGATGTATCTGGTAATGTCATTGAAGGCAACAGTAAGTCTGCGACTATCTTCAAAATCACAGTTGTAGAAAACTTCGCAGCCATATAGGAGAGTGGGAATCAGATATGATTTTGCAAGCAGCATGCTGATTTGAAATAGTATAGAGAGGCGGACTGTCCACAGGTTACGCAGCATTCCATACACTTTGCCAAGAGTTTTATTAATGTGATTAGTTCAGGTTAAATTGCAGTTCAAAGTTAAACTCAAGTTATAAGCAGTTTCAACTCGTGGTATTGTAGTGTAATTAATTATTATTAAATTATTATATTATCCAGGACAGTTAGTTTACATCTATGAATTACGAGTAGTTTCGTTTAAAGTTAAACCCAAGTTACAAGCAGTTTCAACTCGTGGTATTGTAGTGTCATTAATTATTATTATATTATCCAGGACAGTTAGTTTACATCTATGAATCACGAGTAGTTTCGACAGTTATAAACCTTTTTTTATTATTCTTAAGTCTATAGATACATATATCCTTACAGACTAATATATATATATATATATATATATATATATATATATATATATATATTCATAAATACAAACAACATTGATATTTAACTAGGATTTCAGTAAAGTATAATTTTTCTTTTAAATGAGCAACTATCTTCAGTAAGATCAAAAAGATGACAATATTTATTAAAATCTAAACAAATACGACGAAAAGGATCATTATTTGCAAAATCGCTTTGATGATATTGAATATTAACCAGTTGAAAATTTCTCGTTGGTCTTGAAGGAACGTTTATATTAAGCCGGCTTAACAAAAACTCGGACTTCCAATTCCCGTGAAAACGTTTATATTAAGCCGACTTAACAAAAACTCGGACTTCCAATTCCCGTGAAAAACATTTAAGATGGAAGTGATGTTCAACATTTTCCTGCAGCTACTGAGAGTAGGGGGCTTTATTACATTTAATCCAAATTGACTCAATTTTATTTCTGTGAATAGTATTAACCGTATCCATATTCAAGTGTGCTTCGGACAAGAGAAATATATAAGTTCTTAGTAACTAAAGGATCGTCAAATTCTTTACTCCATCTTTTCATAAATCCAAGAGAACTAAAAGACTTATTCACCATCATAGAAATATGTTGCCTAAAATTCAATTTACGATCAAAGAGGATGCCAAGTTTCTTCTATGCCAATTTCACGACCGTTAAGAGGATAACTTTTTGACAAGTGTTGCATTCTATGGAAAGACATTAATTTACATTTCGAGATATTTAGTTCATTTAAATTTACGTTATACCACAAACAAAAGTTTACAAGATCGAGTTGTAACAAATCCTCCTCAGAAGGAACACAGAGCGATTTGAAAATTTTGTCGTCATCAGCATACATTAAGATTGAAGAATTTTTAATAACCAAGGTAAATAATTTATAAACAGATTAAAAAGAATTGGACCCATAAAATAAGATCTAATAATTTTTTCTGAGTATTGAATATACGATTCACTTGAAACATAACATATTAAGGCAATTTTATCACTACTAATAACATCAGCAAAAATAGGTATGAGAACATTGCTGTCAATCTGTTGATTCCACGAAATTGATGGTAAATTGATGTCGCCAAATGCAAGTAAGAATTCATAAATAGTAGAAGAAGAATTTGGTGGGATGTAGGAGCATACAACAAATAAAAAGGAATTCTTTATACGTATTTGCTGAAAATTCAATATTAGGTAAGTGAATTATTTCGGAAATAAAATCTAAAAAAGTTGCAATCAAAACTCCTCCTCCAGCTTCTTTTTACTTACTATTACAGTCACATCGAAAAATTTGGTATTTTGAACATAAATTTTCAGAGTTGTTAATATTACATTTGAGCCAAGTTTCGGTAAAAAATATAATATCATAAAAAAACAAAAACTATTATTTATAAGGAAGACAATTTTGTGTTAAGTCCTCTAACATTCTCGTAAAATACAGATAAAAACTCATAGGTAGAGTAATTAGTTTTTTGGAGCTTCAATTGAGGATGAAGGGTTCTAGGTGGCCAAAAAATTGGATTCACCACGTATTCAAAAACGTCTTCAGGTACCAATATTTTAAATGAGGCCATTCTACGCTTCTCAGCAAATCGAAATTTTATAACTTCAACATCAACATTTTTGTTCAGTTTCCATTTTACTTACGATATGATTTCATAAGATGATGTTTCACCAGCTAAATCCGAAGCAAAAATAGTCTTTTTCGGTACAAGATTCAAATCATAGTTTATATCCGAAACACATTTTTGTACCCACCACTGAAGGATGGGGTATATTCATTTTGTCATTCCGGTTGCAACACATCGAAATATCCATTTCCGACCCTATAAAGTGTATATATTCTTGATCAGCGTAAAAATCTAAGACGATCTAGCCATGTCCATCCGTCTGTCTATTGAAATCACGCTAGAGTCTTTACAAAGATATTGAGCAGAAACTTTGCACACATTCTTTTTTTGTCCAGTAAGCAGTTTAAGTTCGAAGATGGGCTATATCGGACTTTATCTTGATATAGCCCCCATATAGACCAATCCGCCGATTTAGGGTCTTTTGCTCAAATTCGGGACAGTGAATTGTGTTAGGCTCTTCGACATCCTTCGTCAATTTGGGCGCGATCGGTCCAGATTTGGATATAGCTGCCATATAAACTGATCCGCCGGTTTAGGGTCTTAGGCCCATAAAAACCACATTTATTATCCAGTTTTGCTGAGATTTGCGACAGTGCATTGTGTAAGGCCCTTCCACATCATTTTTCAATTTGGCCCAGATCGGTCCAGATTTCGGCCGAACTTATAGCCTTTTTACTTGTTGAATATCGCTTATTTTTGTACCAACATTCAGCTGCAAATCATCAGCATACATTTGTGTTTTACAGTAACCTAGAACATGTGGAAGATCATTTATATAAATGGATCCTTAGGGAACGCCTTTGGATAGTTCAAGCAGACTGAAGCAACGATTTTCAGTTACTACCGCTTGTGCTCTTTGTATGTATAAGAAAAAATAAACAGTTTTTGCAGTTTTAATATCAGAATATGATGATCAACGATATCAAACGCTTTACTGTGATCCAAAAGAAGTTAAAACGACACCATTTTGTCAGTACTCATACGAAACCAGATCAGTACTCATACGAAACTTCTATAATAATAATGAACAAATATATGAAAGTCGGCTAGAATACATAGACCATTTCGATCTTTAATTCAAATACAAACCAGTAAGGAAAGGCAAAAGTCGGGCGGAGCGGACTATATAATACTCTACACCACCTAGACTACGTACTACTTTTAATATACAGAAATCATCTCCAAATCTAGTCAGACTTTAATTTTGCATACCTATTGATAGAACCTTGTAAGATTTTCTTACGATGGGACGAACATTGTGGATTTCTATATCCTTAAAAGAGCATATCAGAAACAAGTAAGAGCGTGCTAAGTTCGGCCGGGTCGAATTTTATATACCCTCCACCATGGATCACATTTGTCGAGTTCTAGGCGCAGTATCTCTTTTTAGGCAAGCAAAGGATACTGAATAAGAACTGTTGTGCTATTGGAGCTATATCAAGTTATAGTCCGATCCGGACCCTAAATGAATGTTGAACATTGTAGAAGTCATTGTGCAATATTTCAGTTCATTCGGATAAGAATTGCGCTTTGTAGGGGCACAAGAAGCAAAATCGGGAGATCGGTTTATATGGAGCTGTACCAAGCTATAGATCGATTCAGACCACATTAGACACGTATGTTGAAGGTCATGAGAGAAGCCGTTGTACAAAATTTGTGTCAATTTGGATGAGAATTGCGCCCTCTAGAGGCTCAAGAAGTCTAGATCCCAGATCGGTTTATATGGCAACTTTATCAGGTTATGTACCGATTTGCGCCATACATAGCACAGTTATTGGAAGTCATAACAAAACACCCCATGCAATTTTTCAGCCCAATTGGATGAGAATTGCGTGCTCTATGGGCTCAAGAAGTCAAGATCCAAGATCGGTTTATATGGCAGCTATAACAAAACATAAACCGATTTGGCCCATTTACAATCCCAACCGACCTACACTAAAAAAAGTATTTGTGCAAAATTTCTAGCGCCTAGCTTTACTCCTTCGAAAGTTAGCCTGCTTTCGACAGACAGACGGACGGACATAAGTAGATCGACTTAAAATGACATGACGATCAAGAATATATGTATTTTATTGGGTCTCAGACGCATATTTCGAGGTGTTACAAACAGAATGGCGAAATTAGTATACCCCCATCGTATGGTGGAGGGTTTAAAAAAATATATATATATATATATATGGGAGCGATATCTAAATCTGTTGCCGATTTTAATAAAATTTTGCACATATACTGAGACGTCAAATAGAACATCTCACGCCCAATATTGCGGAGATCAGACCGAAATTGTGGCTTCTACTGCCTTAAAAGTCTACATCGGATGAAATATATATGTATGGGAGCTATATCTAAATCAGGATCGTTTTGATGAAATTTCGCGTACGCGTATTGGGATATTAAATAAAACGTCTCACGCTAAATTTTGAAAAGATCGGACCAAAATTGTGGCTTCTATAGGTTTTAAATCTATATACAGATATTTGTATGGCTACAACAAAAATTCCCTCCTTTTCAGAATTTTCCACTTGAATAGCGTGTACATTAGGCCGGGTCGATTTTTTTTCAACAAATCGTATAGCAAAAACGTAAACTACATAAAATTCCAAGAAGTTTTTCCGAAGAAACCATGTATCAAAAATCCTAATCCGCGCCTTTCGACTTCAAAATGTATTTCCTGTTCTTTCGATATTCAATGTTAGATATTCTTGTGATCAAGGTATAGGTCGCATTTATTGTTCGATTGTAGTAAGATTTTGCAAAAGTCACTTTTTTGGTAGAAGGACGAACGCTATTGATTTTGAACAAAATTGGCTCAGATTTAGATATAGCTCCCATACATATATATTTTATCCGAAACGGCCATTTAACGCTCTGGTAGTCATAATTTTGATCCGATCTTTACAAAGCCGTCCTTTTAATGTGTGTTTATAATTTTATCAAAATCGGTTCTGTTTTAGATATAGCTCCCATATACAGGGTGGCTGATGAAAGCCGCTACCAAAAAAAAATGTAATAACTTTTTTTCTATTTAATAATAATAATTTAATAATTAATTTAATTAATTAATTAATTAATTTAATTAATAATAATTTAATAATTAATTTAATAATTTAATTTAACATGAATAAAAGAAAAATGTATTCCATACACCGAAAAAAAAATGTAGCAATATTCATCATTGTAGCAATATTCATCAGCCACCCTGTATGTATATATTTCATCCGATATGATGTTTTTAGGCGGTAGTAGTCATAATTTCGGATTTGGACCGCACTTGGCACAGTTGTTGGAAGTCTTAGGAGAAACTGCTTGCAAAATTTCAGCCAAATCGGACAAAATTTAGGTTCAAGAAGTCAAATCGGGAGATCGGTTAATATGGCAGCTACATCTTAATCTGAACCGATATGGCCCATTTGATATCTCCAACAATCTCCTACATATATTTTAAGAATCTGTACAATTTCAAGCGGCTAGTTCGACCGCTAGACATGAGATGATCAAGAATATATATACTTTATGGGGTCTTAGACGAATATTTCGAGGTGTTACAAACGGAATGACCAGATTAGTATACCCCCATCGTATGGTGGTGGGTATAAAAAGTCAAGATGCCCGGGTTAGGATATTATTTTAGATACATAGTTTCTTTGGAGAAACTTCTTAGAATTGTATGTAGTTTTCGTTTTTGCTATACGATTTTTCACTTTTTTTTTCATCCATACAAATCAATCCGGCCTTGTGTACATCGATACGTACAAATTCCAGGTCATAGAATTTTTGTGCAATTTTGCCCGACAATTAAGACTTATCATCACATATTTGTCGACCCCACTAGGCAATCAAGTGTTTCACAATTCACCATCACAATTCCCGTTGATATCCAATGATTCATTTCGCAAATCACTGTTGATGCATGTGGGAGTTTGCTTTATATCTTATCGCCATCATTCCTATGGTTCGACCTTGACATTGCAATCAAGATGTTGGATATTGCTTGTGCTAGCCAGAATACACAAAGCGGAAGAGAGAGAAAGATAAAGATGCAAACGTTGTTGTTGATACTATTTCAGTAGAGGATGCCCGATTTTAACTGAATAGAAAGTCGTCACATAGATTTACCGATAAATGTGTTATTGAGTTCAATAAATCAATGTTGGGAAATTTGTCTTTACTGATTCCTTTATCGCTTTAACCATTATTATTTGGAGTAATAGTTGAAATAGTCTTTTGAGTCGGCTAGCTTTTTAGTAACAGACTGTTAACGATGGCACATGAATACCGGATTGCTAGAACTTTATCGATCGGCAAAGGGACGACTAATTGCCCGATTTCGCCAAGCAGTCGCTGACTACAATTACAAGGCTCATTCACGGATAATATAGGGGAGCGCATAAAAATCCCTCAAATAATTATTGAGGGAGATGTATTGATGAGAATGAAACGATGCACACTTCGGTCATAGAAAAAAGTCTGCTGATAATAGCAAACACTGGCTGCTGATTGTTATTTGTTAATATTGCTGCTAACACAGCAGTGGTTCTGATGTTATAGCTGAATGTTTGCAATTTCAGAACAGTAGGCAGACTGCTGGAAAGTGTGTTGTCTGCTGAAAATGTCTAGCTCAATTTGTGATGGTGTTGTTAGAAGGAGAGTGAAAATTAAATAAAATAAATTTTGAAAAGGAAGTGTAAGTGATCGCAGCCAGAAAAAATTCCTAAACTAATCAAAACACTGACCATTTGTAAAAGGCAAACATAGGTTAGGTTTGGTTCAAGTGGCAGTCTGTCATCAGACTCATTTAGATGTTTTCGTCCCTTGTGATACCACAGGAACAGGAAAAGGAAGTTCCTACCGTTGAACCATCCAGACCGCTAAATCAGTTATCAAAGAAATGAGAACCTAAAGTGTTGATCTGCGAAACACAACATTTAAGCCAAGCTGCTGTTGTTGTTGTTGTTTTAAAGAAAAATAGCAAGCAACAATATCCAAAATAGAAGGATAGAAAAAAGGACAAAATGTCGTTGTTGGAGCCAATGCATTACACACAAATGATATGATGCTGTTTTTGTGCTTACAATCACCTTGCACACCTACATACATAGCCAAAAAAAAGTATAAATATAGGCACAGCCAGATTTTAGGGAGGCTGAGATATTGACCAGTAGGCAATTGGAGTTTGGTCTCAGTGGATGTTTACATTACATTCCAAATGGAATGCGAACGTGTTGTGTCTTTTTGACGATTTTTAGAAAGACCAAGAAAAAAACCCTCTTCTATTAAATTGGAAACTCTTTAGTCAGAACGAGATCAATGTATCAGTAACCCGGCTGAAAAACTATAAGGCAGCAGGAGCCGATGGGTTGCCGGCTTAACTCGTAAAGACTGAAGGCGTCACCCAGATAAGGCATATACATCAGCTTGTCAGCGCAAACTGGCAAGAAGAACGCATACCCGATGATTGGAATCTCTGCATACCATGTCCCGTACACAAGAAAGGGGGCAAGACGGTATGTACCAACTACAGAGGAATAAGTCTCCTTCCCATCGCATACAAGATACTATCGACCATACTATGTGAATGGTTAAAGTCTAAAGTCAACGAAATAATTTTACCCTATCAGTGTGGCTTTAGACCTGGTAAATTCACCATAGACGAGATATTTACACTGCGCTAAATCCTGCAAAAGACCCAGACAAGGAAAAATTACCACCTACCCTCTTTTTGTTGACTACAAAAGCCGCCTTCGACAGCCCTATACATTCAAAGGTATTTCAGGCCATGTCTGAGTTTGCAAAACCCTTTCCTTAGTCCTGCAAAACTGATAATACTTTGGGGGATGACGCTTTCTGACACACACTCGTCAGTTTGAATAGGGAAAGAACTTCTCCGAACCGTTCAATACCAATCAAGGTTTCAGTCAGGGGAGACATTCTATCGTGGGATCTCTTTAATATCCTGCTGGAGAAGATTATACGAGTAGCAGGAGTGAATAGGCATGGTATACTACTCACAAGAGAACATATGCTACTCGCCTATGCCGACGACATCGATATTATGGGTCGGTCGCCGGAAGAAGCAACCTTTAAACCCGAGTGATTAAGCAAATGCATATTTTGACTTTGAACACTCCACTAAGGAACAGGGGCAAACTTCTCACATATCAATGAGTGCAATCCGATTCAAGTTAAAGCTCCTTTTATAGCCGAGTCCGAACGGAGTGCCGCAGTGCGACATCTCTTTGGAGAGAAGTTTAACATGGCATAGTACCTCACAAATGTTGCCAGCATTAGGAGGGGAAAACCACCTATGAATATTTTGTCTGATGGCCTCGCCAGGATTCGAACCCAGCCGTTCAGCGTCATAGGCGGACATACTAACCTCTGTGCTACGTGGGCCTCCACGATAAAGCACGCCGTAACCAAAACAAATGACACCAGTTTTAAAATAAAACGATGGATAATATTGCCCAACAGATGCTACTTTGGATTGACCAAGGAACAAAGCCACCTCTCGAACGACGAAAATTACACTATACAAGACACTGATACTTCCCGTCCTGTTGTATGGCTCCGCAGCATGAGTACTTGCGAAAGCCATCTGCTGGCGGTAGTTGGAGTCTTTGAGAGAAACATTTTTGGTAATATATATGCGCCAGTCTGCGTTAATGGAGAATATAGGCGCCGTATAAACCATGAGATGTTTGAGCTGTATGACCACGATAGCATAGTTAAACGCATCAAATTACAACGATTGCGTTGACTAGGTCATGTTGCCTGAATATATGAAGAAGCTCCAGCAAAGAAGTCTTTTGATGGCGACCATAAAAGAAAACGCAAAAGAGGAAAACCAAAACTCTGAGTGACTAAGTGGGGAGCGACATCACAAAACTGGGTGTCAGAGATTGGAGAAGAAGCGCAGAAGATCGAAGCGCTACGTTCGGCAAAAGGAATAAAGTTTCCGTAATGGCTAATGAAAGTAAAAAAGTAATAGGAATAGGTGAAGTCTACAAGGGATCTTTTGTTCAGGTAATTTCTTTTGAGTAATAGTCCACAAATTAAAATCTTCTCTTCCAACGCAATTTCTCATGATCTTTAGCTCGACTCGCTTTGGAAAAAAAATAAAACACATGATTTGCAGAAGACTTAAAACTGTTGCTTTAGCAATGATTTTTGCTATTTTGAATAACCAATTTCATTGAGTGTTGCTTTGGTCATGTCCGGTCAGAGACTCTGCATCTTGGGCAGGCTGTACATCATTCAATATGATGTCGACACTTAAAACTCATACAGCGGTCAAAAAAAGTATTCATCATTCAATGTTTTTTTTTTAATAAGTCTACAAAAGAGAATTGGAATAAAAACATATTAAACTAATGATGCAGTAGTGCTTGTGTGATATATATGTACACAATTTCATTGTTTTTAAAGAAAAAAAATAGTATTTATTGGAACAAAAAGGGCCATTTTACAGCTGAACACAAAAAATTAAACAAAAAAAGTATTCATCATTGCAAAAAAACAAAAAAATAAATAACATAATTTAAAAAAATTAATACTTTGTTATTCGACCACCGCGTCTTATAACTTCTTTTAAACGGTTTGACATCGATTGGACTAATTTAGCGGTTATATTTTGGTCTATATTAGTCCATTCCTCCATTATCACCTGTTGCATTTGACTCTTGCTCGAAAAATTGCGCGTTCTCAATTTGCGTTCGAGATGTTCCCAAAGATGTTCAATTGGGTTCAAGTCGGGACTTTGAGGAGGAGTTTTAATGACTTTGAGGCAGTTATACAGCATCCACATCTTGGTATTTAAAGCAGAATGTTTGGGGTCATTATCTTGATAATATTGAAAGTTATTACCAAGCCCATGTTTTACAGCACTATCTTTTAAATTCCTCTTTAAAATGTCAATGTAATACTTATGATCCATTACTCCATTAATAATTTCAAGATTTCCCGCTCCTGAAGCCGCCATACACCCCCAAACCATTAAACCACCTCCACCATGTTTTACAGTAGCAAGTGTGTTTCATTCTTCAAGCTCTGTATTTGGTTTTCTGTACACTATGACCTTTCCATCGCACCCAAAAAGATTAAACTTGCTCTCGTCTGCAAAAATGACTGTTTTCCAAAATGATTCGGGCTGTTTTACATACATTTTTGCGAAGTTTAGCCTTTTCATTCGGTTTATTTTATTTATAAAGGGCTTCTTACGTGCAGTTCTTCCTCTGTAACTATGCCTTTTGAGTGTATTTCGAATTGTTTGTGTAGTAACTTCCTTCCCTAAATATTCCATAGTGTTTTTACGAAGAATGGTCGCATTTGTCTTCGGAGTTTTCTGAACTTGCCGCACTAGCCAACGCACATCTCCAACTGAAAGTGCTTTTGGTCGACCAGATCTTGGTTTATTGTCAACAGTTTTCGTTTCTGTCCACTTTCTGATGATGGATTGTATAGTAGATCGTGGTCTATTTAATATTTCACTGATAGTTTTTTGAGTTAAACCATTCCTGTGGTGTTTTATTATCAAAACTTTTACCTCATCAGAAACCTCGTTTTGCTTACGACCCATTTTGACAAAAACTATATTTTCAATGAAATTAAATATTTGCTGTCAAGGGCAAAGCCTCCTTTACTAAATAAAACAGAAAAGGGGGATTCCCAAATAATATTTGAATTTGACTTTGATGATAGCACATCAATGATGAATACTTTTTTTGTTCTGTTTTTGGATGTTATTATATAAAATTGCATTTTTTGCGCTAATTAAATTTATTTTTTGAATTTATTTTAAAACATATTACGAAAAATAAACTATTGCATAAAACTGCATTATTTGTTTACTTTAAATTTTCTTCAATTACCCAAAATAAGTGAATTTATTATCAATTTTGCTAATGATGAATACTTTTTTTGACCGCTGTACCTTTTCACGGTTCACTGGAGTATCACCATAAGCCAAACTGACCAAATAGTGAACTCACTTTGGACTACACATTCTGGCTAAACCTAAACTTTACTTTCAACTTTAGGATAAGATCAGTTTTTACGTAAATAAAATCATTTTAGGTTTGTTTCTCTTCCCCCAAAAATGTAGTTTGGGGATTAGTTTCATATTAAAAAAAAACTCTCAAAAAATGAATATGGAATGGAATCCTCAAGAAAGTAGTTTTTACGTTCTATAGAACGTTTTGGGGAGTTATTTAATTTTCGATTTTGGGGGGTGATTTCATGCTAACCTCTTTCCTAGAGCCACACTAAGGCATTTAGAATTATCTTATGGATCATGATGCTACTTTTGAAGTTCGTGAAAATCGGTTCGGATGTAAATTTAGCTTTCGTATATTTGTATCGGTATTGGATTTTTAGTTATCGAGTCTTGGACACATATACGCGAAATTTGGCACCTTTAATTGTGGTCGAAATTTATTTACTGCCACATTTCTGTAAACTGATTATGACTGGCAGGCGGTCGAACCTAGAATCAGAAATGATACCCAATCGATTTCCTGTTCACTGTGTCTATCCCTCATGTTTGCGTAAACGACTAGTTACGAATTTGGAAAATATTGGGTTGCCCCAAAAGTAATTGCGGACAAATTTTTTCACAGCTTGTGACTCTGTAATTGCATTCTTTCTTCCGTCAGTTATCAGCTGTTACATTTAGCTTGCTTTAGAAAAAAGGTGTAAAAAAGTATATTTGATTAAAGTTCATTCTAAGTTTTATTAAAAATGCATTTACTTTCTTTTAAAAAATCCGCAATTACTTTTTGGGCAACCCAATACAAAAAAATCTTGATTCTTCCACAACAATTTTATTCCTCTTATTGCGATAGGATTTTCGATGCGATTGAGCTTTCGGACCACACTTGTGTGCTCCATTTTCGTCTCTTTTTTAAATTCCAAATACACATAATACTACCCAACGGAGTATTGTCAAGCGTTTTGTATCGAATACTCCCATTTAAGAGACAATGACAATGCAATTCATTCATTGTTAGCGTGCCTTCCTGGTCGCACTGCTTTCCTCCTCCTGTGTAACGTTAATAATTTCAAAAATAAATGTTTCAAGCACGGACGTGTTGATAGGGATTTTCCGTATTTCCTCTTTCATTCACTTGCCGGTCGCTGCTACAGCATTCTCTGCAAAGTGGCCTAATGCTCGTTACGCTCTTGATAATAGTCATCCTCTTCCTGCCTCTTCGAAGATGAATTCTATGCTTCCCCCCTCTTCATCCTATGTGCTGATTTTTGTATTTTGATTTGGTTCGAGTTGCTCCTTGGCGAGTTGATTATCCCAGCGTTCTATTTCCGTTTTCGTTGCTTATGGTTGTGAGCCTGTCACCAATTTAACCTCTCTCCCGCTATTGCCACAGTAATGCTGTTAATGGTGAAAAAACGCCCAGCAGTTGGGGCAAATCTTTTCGCTCCTCTTTCAACCAACAAAATATTTCGTGACAAACATCAGTGAAATCTTCGTTATTAACAACACCAACATTGTGTATCAACATCCTCCATGCGTCGCCTTTGCCGGGCTATGCTCGTCCTCCCTGGAATAGTCATCACTGCAAAAGTGTATCTCCGAAAATTACTGGCACGAATTTGTACAGGGACAAGGTGTTGGTTGGCTGCCATGTGATGTGTGATGCTGTATGGTGTGGTGTATGCGCATTAAAAGTGTTAAAACATGTGTTTAACATTTGCTACAACCGACAAAGGGTCGAGCAGGCGGACGGACTGACGGGAAATGTTGGCACAGTGGTCTGCAACTATAAATGAAAATCGAAATAATGTGAAGTGCGCAAGCTAGAAAAGTTTCTGGCAAATGTAGAAAACATCGGAAAAATCCTTAAATAAGAACAAGTAAAAGCGTGCTAAGTTCGGCCGGACCGAATCTTATATACCCTCCACCATGGATCGCATTTGTCGAGTTCTATGCGCAGTATCTCTTTTTAGGCAAACAACGAATAATAGATGAGAATTGCTAAGCTATTGTAGCTATATTAAGTTATGGTCCGATTCGAAAGTTAAAGACCATAGTAGAAATTATTCAACCAATTCGCATAAGAATTGCACCCTTTAAGGGTTTATGAAGTAAAATCAGGAGATCGGTTTATATGGGAGCTGTATCAGGCTATAGATCGTTTGAGAACATATTTGACACCTATATTGAAGGGGAGAAGCCGTTGTACAAAATTTCAACCAAATTGGATAAGAGTTGCTTTTTCTAGAAACTTAAGAAATATAATCGGGAGATCGATTTATATGTGGGTGAAGATAAATTCCGAATTTAACGAGCAGAGACAAAAACCGCTTTGTTAACATAGCGCGAGAGACAGCAACAGAAGTATTAACAGAGATCCACTCAGGGGTTGGCAGAGCTCTGTTAATACTTATCAGAACCAAAAAACAAGAGAAATTTATTAAATTTCGTAATATTTAACAATTTTTGCAAATATTTGTAAGAAGAAACAAAAATAAACTAAATACCAAAATTTGGAGTTTAATGTCTATGCTTGGAATCAAAACCGCAAAATGAAATATCTATGATCGTAGCACTGAGAAAAATGGCAAAATTATAAAAAAAAAATATTCTGGACAGGATTATGGCCAATGCTCCTGGAGGACATCTAAGAATTCTACAATTTACTAGCATACCTCGTTAGAAAGGCTACGATTCGGAAATCATGCAGTTGGTACATTTAAATTCCTGCCTTTTTAAAAAAAAATTCTCGAAAAAATTCTGGACAGGATTATGGCCAATGCTGCTGGAGGACATCTAAGAATTCTAAGAGATACTACCATACCTCGTTGGAAAAGCCACGATGTGTGCTTTCCAAGACATGTTTTTATTCGGAAATCGAGCAGATGGTTTTTTCAAATTCCTGTCTTTTTTAAAAAATTCTGGACAGGATTATGGCCAATGCTCCTGGAGGATATCTAAGAATTTTAAAATTTACTACCATACCTCGTTGGAAAAGCAAAGATGTGTGCTTTCCAAGACATGTTTTTATTCGGAAATCGAGCAGTTGGTTTTTTCAAATTCCTGTCTTTTTTAAAAAATTTCTCGAAAAAATCTCTGGACAGGTCCAATGCTCCTGGAGAACATCTTAGAATTCTACAAGGTACTGCAATACATCGTTAGATATGACCAGAATAAATATATCAGATTCGAAGTCCACAACCTCCTATACTCTTTTGAGCCCCATATTGTCGTGATGGGTCTATACAGCTGTTTGGTGCGGGGCGTCTATAGGAGGATTGTGCGGCACACCTTTTCTGTCACTTGAGCACAAATTAGAATGTCGCACTCCACTCAAAAATATCTATCACTTGATCCCCCATTGTCAGTTAACCTATTTGAAACGCTTGAAGAAGGTAAAGCGCTTCCTGGATAGTTGGAAACAAATTTGAAAGTCATACTCGCAATCTACTCTCAAATACCTTTCATTTGAATCCCAAATAGCTATGATAGGCTAATATGGCCATTTGGGAGACTTTTTGGGGGTGGAATGACCCCCAATTACTTGAACATAATTTTTTATGTCATATTCGTAGTCTACTCCCAAATACCTTTCATTTAAGTCCCATAATGATATGTACGTCCAATATGTTTGGGGGACTTTTTGGGGTTGGAGTGGCCCTTTGGTTACTTGGACCCAATTTTTAGAATCATCGTATTCTCTCTCTCCAATACCTTTCATTTGACACCCTTATTTTTTTATTTTTAGCCGGAAGTCGATTCCAATAAGAATTCTCTCTATAATGCATTGTGCGGTCCGCTGGCCAACCAATTACAAACGGGTGTGAGATTCGGGAATGTCTAGTATCCCCGACATACATCCGCACATCAGGAATAAGAAGACGAATATCAGACGAAAACACACCATGAAAGTACCGATAGAACAGCGCCAAACAACCTACATTGCGACGATGATTAAGGGAGGCAATAGAGTCGCTCTCCTCTGTTGCTGCAGGGATGATTTTGCAGCTCCAGCCCATACATGTGAGTTTTACTCCATTTTCGGCCTTATGAAAGTGGTGTAGATGTTAAGCATATCAGACGGAGTGAAGTAATTCTTACAACACTTGAATGCTTGTTTCGACATCACTTTGTATTTTCATGCCCATAACATCAAGAGCTTCTGATTGCTCAAAATTTATAGCGTTGATAGACAAAGATGATCGTAATGGGTCAGAGCGAATCGTTTCTGTGACAACAAGCAGCACTGAGTCTTCCGTGCATTAAATCCAATCCAATCCAATCCTGGCAGTGTGTATCATCCATAACCCGCCTCTTGTTCTCAATTTCTCGAAGACTCGGCTAATGGTCGAATGAGTACGAATGACAGAATTAGTGTCATCCCCAAATGAGTAGATCGGATTCGATGTCTGACCCAACAGATCGTTGATGAAAATACGAAAAAAGAGAAGGAGAAAGAATAGAGCACTGGGGTACACCTGCGGTCAATCTATGCTCATTGGATGAGAACCCATCTATAACGACTCGGATAGTGCGATCTCTGAGAAAGCTCGAAATAAATCGAACGAAGCCATTGCCAACACCGAATGTGACAAGCTTTGATAGTAGTGCACTGTGCCAGACCCTATCAAATGCCTTGGGGATATCCAGAGCCACAACCTTTCTCTCACCAAACTGGGGGATTGAGCGACTCCAACGTTCCGACAGAAGTGCCATGAGGTCGCCCGTAGAGCGATTTCTGCGGAACTCATACTGTTGATCGCTAAGATGGCCATTAGACTCTAAATACCTCACAAGATGGTCATTAACCATGCTCTCCATCACCTTGGAGAGAGAGGAGCATATCGCAATTGGCCGATAATTCGCAGGGTTGTTTGCCTCACCCTTCTTGGGTATTGGCTGAACGTTCGCAACCTTCCAACGCGCCGGGAAGACTCCCGCAAGGTAGGCAAGGTTGAAAAGGTCGCGTAATGGACGAGCGAGCGTCGAAGAACACTTGCGTAAAACAAGTGTTAATATGCCATCTGGGCCCGGGGATTTATTTACGTCTAAATTCTCAAGAACCCTTTTAACTCCACGAGTTCGAAAAAATTTTTGGGTCATGACGACAGATACATTTTCGATTGAGGGCAGTGGTTGATTGCTATCCGGCAGGGAAAAATTCCCAGCAAATATATCAGCCAACAGGTAAGCCTTATCAACCGGGTCAGTGAACGTTTGATCATCCTCAACAAGAGTTGGATTAGATGAAGAACTACCCTTTACCCTTTTCACGAACGACCAAAGGCACTTACTTCCTCGTGTAGAAGCAAGAACCTTAGTACGCAGACGTGGTTCGTAAAGAAATTTTTCGCGCCTAAGCACAATGGCACACGAAGATCTTGCCTGCTTGCGCATCAGTTCAGTATTGGCATTTTTAGCCAAGCGCCAGTTCCTGAATGCCACCTCTTTCGATCTGACAGCATCTCTGCATGTCTGGTTAAACCATCTTTTGTCGTCTGATTCAGCCGTTATAGTCTTAACTGGAATAAATGTCCTCATTCCATTTAAAATTATCTTCTCAATCATTTCAGCAGTGGAATTTATATCGTCATCTAGAAAACATCGTTTCCGATTAAAATGCTAAAGGAATCCAATGAGCTCAGCCCAAAGTGCTTTTTTAGTATAAAAATATTGACCGCTTCGGGACTGGGAAGGAAGCAGTACGAAGAGCAGAATATGAAAAAGATGCTGAAACAATGCAGTGATCGGACTTACCAAGAGGTGCAAGAGTATTAACTTCATACTTTTCAGGGTGTGATTTTAGAAAAAGGTCAAGAGTATTATTTTGGTGCCCTTGGACACATGCAATATATGTTAGTTCGTTCGAAAAGCTCAACGTATTGGCCCTCAGGAGTCGTATGACTCGAATGGGAAAGCCAGGAAGAGTTGTGGACATTGAAATCCCCAGCGGAAACGATTTCACTGCCCGCAAAATCCTCCAAAATATTTGTAATGGAATCAGAAAGGGCGTCAAAGCCGTTCATGGAAGCCTCCCTTTCTGAGTTTGGACTTCTATATAGAAATCCGATATTGTTCCGATCGGTCACCCTTTGATTTTGGTTGGTGTTTTCGGGGTAATGGGGTTCCTATATTACCAAATTATATAGCCTATTGCTCCTTTTAGACCATATTTGTCGGCTACTTCCGAATAGCTTTCAGTTGCGTCCCATATTGTCATGATTGTCCAATATACCTATTTTAAGGGGTTTTGGGGTCGTGGCGGCCCCTAGGTATTTAGACCCAATTTTAAATATCAAATTCGTACTCCACTCTACTGGAAGCCACCGTAGCGCAGAGGTTTGCATGTCTGCCTATGACGCTGAACGCCTGGGTTCGAATCCCGGCGAGAACATTTTCAGAGAGAAAAATTTCAGCGGTGGTTATCCCCTCCTAATGTTGGCGACATTACGGAGATACTGTACCATTTGGCATGGCAGCCATGTAGAAACTTCTCCACAAAGAGGTTTCGCACTGCGATGCGCCTCTCGAGCTCGGTTATAAAAGCAGGCCCCTTATCTTTGAGCTAAAACTTGAATCGGACAGCACTGACTGATATGTGAGAAGTTTGCCCTTGTTTCTTAACGGAATGTTCATTCTACCCCCGAATGCCTTTCATTTGGCTCCCGTATTGCCCCGATCGGTCCTCTTTCAATTTTCGAAGATGGTGGTAAGGGGGAGAGTCCGCCCTCTTTACGATATCGAAAAATGATATATTCTATTGTTCGTTCCAGATCAACCTACATAATCTGTGAAAATTTCAAGAAAAATCGGTTTAGCCCTTTTTGAGTCTATACGGAACAAACAAATTTACACAACAAAAATACAAAAAAACACAAATTAATTTTTATATATAGGTATAGATTTTTTTCTTCTCCTGTAAGAAAAAATTAAAGAAAAAAAAGAGAGAGAGACCCTTTTTATACTTAGCCATCGACATGTATCACAGTGCTTGCGTATTTCCCAATATTGAGACTTAACATCACTTTCCCTCGGTGTGAATCTAATATTTAGGGATGCGTGTGGGGTGCCTGTTTACCCCTTCCGGCCTTTATTTATTAGTTATTGCGGCATACGTGAATGCCGGGATGCGTATCCGCACCCGTGCCCGTACGCGCACCCAACTTGTGCCATCGACATTTGATGTAGGCTGGATAGGCTGATGTTGGCTGGCTTTTCTTGCAAATGTGTCGACAATTGTTGCGGTGTAGTTGGCAATGCTTTATGGCAGCTATTTGGCGAATCGTAAATAATTTTATGCCTCTCCCCCTTTATTTTGCACTAACAAGAGAACTTCATTGATTTGAAAGCCAAAAAATAATTTCTTTTACTTGTCTAACTCGGTCTAAAGAGCCATATTCCCTGAGCTCTCACGCAAATATGTAAGGATTATAGGCAAATAAATGAAAAAGAGAACTCCATTTAAGTGCTTGCTCGTCTAAGCATTTTCTTAGATTAGCTCCAGCCATTATTCTCATAAAAAAAAAACATTGTATCGTTAGATGTTAAAAAAGGGAATAACATATTGGGTTGCCCAAAAAGTAATTGCGGATTTTTCATATAGTCGGCGTTGACAAATTTTTCACAGCTTGTGACTCTGTAATTGCATCCTCTCTTCTGTCAGTTATCAGCTGTTACTTTTAGCTTGCTTTAGAAAAAAAGTGTAAAAAAAGTATATTTGATTAAAGTTCATTCTAAGTTTTATTAAAAATGCATTTACTTTCTTTTAAAAAAAACCGCAATTACTTTTTGGGCAACCCAATATTTCCTTTTTTTATCAGTATTGAGCATAACATTGTTGCTGCATATCTAAATGTTCATGTATAAAATACTAAAGGGTGATTTTTTAGCTATTATCTTTTTGGCAACGCTAGTTTAAACAGCTCACGCACGTTTCGTGTTTTGTTTCACTGTCAAACATCTTCGGTTTGGTCTATAATTTAAGCCTGAATCGTCTTACAAGCGAACAACGCTTGCAAATTAGTGAACTTTGCTATCAAAATGCGTGCCCTGTTAAGAAAGTTCATCGCGTGCTTCTTCTTCCGAGACGAAGCTCATTTTTGGCTCAATGGGTACGTAAATAAGCAGAATTGTCGTTTTGGAGTAAAAATCAACCAGAAGTTTTGCTAGAGCTACCAATGCATCCAGAAAAAGTGGCAGTTTGGTGCGGTTTATGGGCTGGTGGCATCATTGGACCGTACGTCTTCAAAGATGATGCGAATCGTAATGTAACTGTGAATGGTGAGCTCTACCGTGAGATGATATCCAATTTTTTTTGTCCAAAATGCAAGAGCTTGACTTGCATGACATGTGGTTTCAACAAGACGGTTCCACATGCCACACAGCACACGTAACAATAGACTTATTTGGAGGCGAGTTCGATGAACATTTTATTTCAGGTTTGGGACCGATCAATTAGCCGCCTAGATCGTGCGATTTAACGTCTTTAGATTATTTTTTGTGGGGCTATGTTAAAGTTCATGTCTATACAGACAAGCCCGTTTCAATTGGCGCATTGGAAGACAACAATGAAGAATTTATTCGTGAGATACCGGCCGAAATGTTGTTGTTGTTGTTGTAGCAGTTTATTGTGTTCTATCTTTCGTCTGCTTGATTCTGTTGAGTGTCAAGACCCAGGAACTCTGCGACTAAGATGGGGTGCGTCCACAGGGATCTGGGCCTGAGTCGAGTGGGTCTGGCCGGGCAGTTAAACAGGTGACGTGTATCGTGCGGTCCCTGGTTACAATCGGGACATATATCTTGCACGTCGGCATCAATCCTAGCTCTGTGGGAATTGAGTCGGCTGCATCCGCCGGAACGTAATTGAGCCAGAACCATTCTGGTTTGCCGGGGGAGGTCGATTTCTTAAGGACTACATTCACCCGGTAGCCAATTACCGCGTCGGCTACCGTGTCTGCATGAATGTTGTTCGGACCCGCTTGATATGCCGCTTGATCTAGAGGTTCTCTCTTGTAGCGCTGAACCTCACGCTTTAGATCGTGTAGATCTACCGTAAGGCTTCTGGGCGGTGGGTATCTATCCACAAGATGATGATTTGGATGATTTCTGCGATAACAGCCCAAAAGGTATTGCTTGGACAGCATGTAGTTATGTCTTCGCACTGGTAGGATCATTGTCTCCTGATGGAGGTGGAGGGCGGTATTCTGACAGATCTGAATATTATTCCACTGCGTGTCACAAAGTTGACGAGACCACACTGGTTCTGCATAACTTACCACAGACCGGCCAATTGCTTTGTACGTGGTCAACAATGTTTCTTTGTCTGCACCCCAAGTGCTGTGACGCCAAGTAGTTTGGGACACTTAATGGTCGGAATCATTTCTCCATCGACCATCACAGTCAGCTCAGTATTCACCTCACGCGTATTTGTAGTGAACAGTGTGGCTGAAGATTTGGTGGCGGATATCTTCAGATTTCTTGCAGCGAAATATGAGGCAAGTTCGTTGAGGTAGACGTTCAACCTATCGCAGATGTCAACAATGGGTGGGGGCGTGATGCCATGATCGTACAATCGTCCGCTTATGATACGATATCTATGCCGTCTGGAGGGGGTGGAATGGAGAATATGTTGAGGTTAAACAGTGCCGAAGATATCACCCCACCTTAGGAAACTCCCTGTTTCACTCTACGGTGCTTCGACTTCTTATCCCAGATTCCAGGCATGGCTGACCGTGTCGGATGCCTTCGATAGGTCCAGTGCCACGAGGACCGTCCTATCACATGGCCTGGGTTGATTTAAGCCACGGCAAATATGTGTGGTGATGGCATGCAAAGCTGTTATTGTGCTGTGCAGTCTCCGAAATCAATGTTGATGCTCGGCGAATGGAAATTCTCCTACAAGGCTCGGGAGGAGTAATGCCTCAAGCGTCTTTGCCACTGGACTTTTCCAGGCTTCAGTAGCGGGATCACTCTGCCCATTTTCCAGACATCGGGAACTATAAGAGTGTTCAATGAAAGGTTGAGGACAGTGGTAAGGTACTCAACTCCAGGTGAATCGAGATTCTACAGCATCAATGTAGAGATTCCGTCGGGGCCTAACGCCTTAGAAGATTTGGCGCCACGGATGACATTCGTAACTTCGCCCATGGAAAATTTTACCACGAATACGGAGAATGGCTCTCCTCCTTGCCCTGTCTCTCTCGGGATGCACAATAAATTGACGGTTGAACAACCTGGCGCATCTCTTCGGATCAGTCACGGTTATCTCGCCAAAAATGACTGAGGTCCTGTCGTCCCGTCTACCGGGGTTCGAGAGTGACTTAACAGTGGCCCACAGTTTGCCTGCACCGGTGGAATGATGGAATGAGTATGCTAAAATTGGACTAAGCGGATGGTCCATTTGAGGCGCAGTCACGGTCAACATTTGCATGAAATAATCTTCAAACCTTGAATTATATGGACCGTACTATCGATTCGAATAAGGATTTCATGCATTTTTCTGAATTTTATGTTTTTTTTTTGAAAAACTTTCCCATATCTCTTAAAAAATCGCCCTTTGCAATGGCAACATGGATTATTTAAGATACAGCTTATTTGTTTTTCTTTAAATATACTTAAGCACCAGGACCTTAGTTTATCTTAAGCACAATTCAAACTCTTTCTTTCCATTTTAGGTAATTCTCCATTTGGGTTTGCTATTTAACTGCAAGAGAAATTTCCAAAGATGTAAAGTTCTATCGCATTGAAGATATGGCATGACAATATCCAATTGCTATCATAGCCATTACATGACCCATTAGGTCCCACGAAGCCAAGCCATAAATTATTGGCCCAAGAGGCAAAGTAAATGGCCTTAATTAAGGAGCCACGAGCGAACAGGCAAAACTAAATGGCCAAGGCCGAAATACCATCGAACAAAATGTTAACCAACTAAATTTTGAAAAACGACGAAATTTCTTTCACTGGCTTGATGAAACCAAAAGGATAAAAAAAACAGACAGACAGATGGCAAAGCATCCAAACATATCCGATCACAGACTGACTACAGCAATTTTCCACCCTCAAGCCAATGGCTTAATCCAACGATGGGAAAATCATCCGGAGCCAATCACTGCCATTATCAATCAGCTATTCGAATCATTCCAAATGGTTTCCTTCATTAAACGAAAAATCGCTTAACAGACAAACTTTGCTTGCCAATTAAGAGCAGAATCTGGATAAATGTTTCCTATTAACGACCAAGATGTGTGTAAAGGACACATTGATTGATTTAGGATTAATGCTTTACCCTCGACTAATTAGGGTTACCATTTTGATCGACGTGTTACTTGTATGTTGCAATAAAAAGTGGAAGTGAAGTTTGAAATGTTTGATGTGGAATTTCAGCCAATTCGCAAATTGGTGGCAGACACTCATTACATGGATTTGGTTTTCTCCATTAATCCTTTCACTACCGTATTTAAAGTAGCAATGGTAACATTATCTCCTCCACGAAAAAATGCAATGTTTGAGAATATTTCTTAGTTGGCTTGTCTGTGGTAGAAAAATGTCTTCCTGAGAGGACATTGGTAGTCAATGGAGTGAAAGCCATGAAAAATTACTATAAATGAATCGTAAGAAAATAAAGCAATTGTCTTCAACGTTGACACAGATTGAAAATGGGCCATAGGGGTTCATATTTGCAAAAAACCGATATGTCTTATGATTTCGCGATGAATTCTGTTATGGCATTATACAAAGATGCCAAGTTTTGTCTAAATCGGCGTACAACTGTTGCTGTTGTAGCCACATATTTCTATGTGGAGGTAGCGATACTCCTCAAGCTCGAGGTACTATATAACTGTATGATAACCTAGTTAAGCAACTGCAATGGGTTTACAACTGTTGTCTACCGATGTCCACTACATAGGACATGACAGTTTGAAAATACATTACACTCACCTTAAGCTTGATCTTTTGTACATGCATTTTACTAAACAACACTTTCTCTTTCTGGAAAACAATTGATATCCATATCTTAGCAATTGATCACCATTTATTTTTTTAATTATTTTTTTTTTAATATTTACCAATATATTTCTAATATTTATTCATTTATGATTAACACATTTTTAGAACATTTTTCAGTGGTGGTTATCCCCTCCTAATGCTGGCGACATTTGTGAGGTACTTTGCCATGTAAAAACTTCTCCCCGAAGAGGTGTCGCTCTGCGGCACGCCGTTCGGACTCGGCTATAAAAAAAGTAGGAGAAGCTTAAAAATTAATCGGACAGCACTCATTTATATTTGTGAGAAGTTTACCCCAGTTCCTTAATGGAATGTTCATGGGCAAATTTGCAGTTGCATGTTTAACACAATTCATCTGTATACTTTCAGTAAATGTCCATAAAGGGTAAGTGTACCTGTAGACGGCAGTTTAAGGGTTTTGCCTTTTTCAATCCATCCTCCTACAGGGCACAAATGTGCAATTCAATTGAAATTTGGTTTTTACAATTCGAAATTTTGTTTCGTTTTAGATGTATTAACCACAAATTCCAATTTCTTTTATTAATTTTGTGAAGTACGTACCGGATTGACCCGATGGAGTTCGTCATCGGCAAGGGCTGCCGCCTCAGTGTATAACACACTGCTGCAACAACAACAAACATTTTCCAATGTTCGGCATGACATGTTCCTAAAGGCGGCATATGGTATTTTGTTGAAGAAAATATTGGGTTGCCCAAAAAGTAATTGCGGATTTTTCATATAGTTGGCGTTGACAAATTTTTTCACAGCTTGTAACTTTGTAATTGCATTCTTTCTTCTGTCAGTTATCAGCTGTTACTTTTAGCTTGCTTTAGAAAAAAAGTGTAAAAAAAGTGTATTTGATTAAAGTTCATTCTAAGTTTTATTAGGAATGCATTCACTTTCTTTTAAAAAATCCGCAATTACTTTTTGGGCAACCCAATAGTATTTTGTTGAAGAAAATATTTATTATTAAAGAAAATTACTTATGTTTTTTTTAAACAGGTTTTATTTAATTAACTCACATACTTAACGAGAAAAAACAAAAATAAATTCATAAGCTCGCCTCATTGTAGGAAGTGATGCTAATGCACATCACCAAATATGGGCAATCCCATGGCAGCCGGTTTTACGCACCGGATTGACCCGATGGAATCCACATTGGCAAGGGCTGCCGCCTCAGTGTACGTGTTCGTCTTTTTTCGTCATGGGAGAGGCACATCCCGGAGTGCCTTCTCCGTACGCTTCTGGTCCGTGCCGGGATTGAAAAGAACCCCGGACCCTGGTTCTGTTCGGTTTGCCAGAACCGCCTTGGAGTGGGTACATTTCCGTTCTTGCTCTGGCCTAACTTCGCTACGGGAGTATAGTCATACTGGCTATGTCGCTAGGTGCTGTGCGAACATAGCCAGCAGTGGGCGTCCTCGTCGTCGGACCATGTGACGTATCCTGGCAAGCCGTCATCTCTTTGGGGTCAGACCACCTTCCCATATTTCTCACCATCGGCCGACCACCCGACTTAATAACCTCTGAGGGCCGGACGTTTATCAATTATAAGAAGGCCGATTGGACTGGCTTCAGAGAGTATACCAAACGCCGCTTCAGTGAACTGCCACCTCCCTCTGATGTGCTTGTGGCCGAGAGAAAATTCCGAGACATCATTAACGCAGCAGCCGTTCGCTTTATACCAACCGGTCGAATACCCCAGGTGCGGCCCAATTTCCCGGCGCAAGCAGTGGTACTCGCAGACGAGCGTGATGGGATTCGTGCTATAGACCCCGCTAACCCCAGAATCAGCGAGCTGAATCTGGAAATAAACAGGGAAGTCAACGAACATAAGCGGAATTTGTGGCTGGAACACTTAGAGCAATGTAACTTAGGCACCGGTGTAGGCAAACTGTGGGCCACTGTTAAGTCACTCTCGAACCCCTGTAGACGGGATGACAGGACCTCAGTCACTTTTGGCGAGATAACCGTGACTGATCCGAATAGATGCGCCAGGTTGTTCAACCGTCAATTTATTGTGCATCCCGAGAGAGACAGGGCAAGGAGGAGAGCCATTCGCCGTATTCGTGGTCTCCGAGCCGATGAACAGCCATCACAATTTACCGTGGGCGAAGTTACGAATGTCATCGGTGGCGCCAAATCATCTAAGGCGTTGGGCCCCGACGGAATCTCTACATTGATGTTGAAGAATCTGGATTCACCTGGTGTTGAGTACCTTACCACTGTCCTCAACCTGTCATTGAATACTCTTATAGTTCCCGATGTCTGGAAAATTGGCAGAGTGATCCCGCTACTGAAGCCTGGAAAAGACCCGAGTTTGGGGAGTCGTACAGACCGATCTCCCTTCTCTCACCAGTGGCAAAGACGCTTGAGGCATTACTCCTCCCGAGCCTCGTAGGAGAATTTCCATTCGCCGAGCATCAACATGGATTTCGGAGACTGCACAGCACAACAACAGCTTTGCATGCCATCACCACACACATTTGCCGTGGCTTCAATCAACCCAGGCCTTGTGATAGGACGGTCCTCGTGGCACTGGACCTATCGAAGGCATTCGACACGGTCAGCCATGCCAAATTATTTGAGGACATCGCCAACACGTCCCTCCAGCCAGGCCTGAAACGTTGGGTCGCAAATTATCTGTGTGGTCGCCAGTTATTTGTGGAATTTAGGGATAAGAAGTCGAAACACCGTAGAGTGAGACAGGGAGTTCCCAAGGTTGGGTGATATCTCCGGCACTGTTTAACCTTTACCTATCCTCCATATCATATGCGGACGATTGTACGAGCATGGCATTAGGCCCCCCAACCATTGATGACATCTGCGATAGGTTGAACGTCTACCTCAACGAGCTTGCCTCATATTTCGCTGCAAGAAATCTGAAGATATCCGCCACCAAATCTTCAGCCACACTGTTCACTACAAATACGCGTGAGGTGAATACTGAGCTGACTGTGATGCTCGATGGAGAAATGATTCCGACCATCAAGTGTCCCAAAATACTTGGCGTCACATTTGACAGCTCCTACACTTTTTCCCCACATGCCACAGCAATCTGCGATAAAGTCAAAAGTAGAAACAAGGTCCTCAAGTCACTCGCTGGCAGCACTTGGGGTGCAGACAAAGAAACCTTGTTGACCACGTACAAAGCAATTGGCCGGTCTGTGGCAAGTTATGCAGCGCCAGTGTGGTCACGTCTACTTTGTGACACGCAGTGGAATAATATTCAGATCTGTCAGAATGCCGCGCTCCGAACTGCGACGGGCTGTCTCCTCAGTTCTCATGTGGACCACCTCCATCAGGAGACAAAGATCCTACCAGTGCGAAGACATAACTACATGCTGTCTAAGCAATACCTTTTGGGCTGTTATCGCAGAAATCATCCAAATCATCATCTTGTGGATAGATATCTACCGCCCAGAAGCCTTAAGGTAGATCTACAAGAGAGAACCTTTAGATCAAGCGGCATATCAGGCATGTCTAGACAACATTCATGCAGATACGGTAGCAGATGCGGTAAATGGCTACCGAGTGAATGTAGTCCTTGGAGAATGACCGCCTCTCATTGCACCTGAAGAAATTGACTTCCCCCGGCAAACCAGAGTAGTTCTGGCTCAATTACGTTCCGGCAGATCCATCCGCCTCAACTCCTACAATGTCAACGAAAGGGGTGAGCTGCTTATTGAATCTATTATAAGTTGCAATCTGGCGATTTGTAATAAAGGGGATAAATCGACCTTTATTACCAGGAACAGGCAGGAGGTACTAGATATTACCTTTATATCGGAAGATATAAGTGGAAGAATATGCGACTGGGAAGTGTTGGATGACCACAGCTTCTCTGATCATCGTTATATTAGTTTTAGCTTTGGAGAAAATACTGGAGTATTGGTCCCTCGGCTAAACAGAAGAAAGGCGGATTGGGATAAATTTCGGCACAATTTCGGCACCACTATCCCTTCTAGACTAGAAAAGGAAGTGGAAACTACGGAGGATATAGACATAGTGGGGAAGCGGATCACAAAGGCCCTGAATGACTCGCTTGTGTTAGCATCCACTAGTACAAAGCCAAGGGGCAAAGAGCGAACGCCATGGTGAAACACAGAGGAAGGACTGCATAAAACTCATCAACAGAGCAACAGCCCGAAGAGCAACACACGATTGGGACATTTATAAGGCTAAGCTAAGAAAATATAAGGGCGAGCTTAGAAAAGCTCAGAACAAATCCTGGGTAGAATTCTGCAGCTCCTTAGAGGATACATCTGAGGCCTCTAGGCTAAGGAAGATTCTGTCCTCGAGACCTATTACGGTGGGGTATATCCAGAAGTCAGAAAATGTATGGACCATGTCTAGTGATCAAACACTAGAACTACTCGTTGATACACATTTCCGAGGAAATTCTCCAACGGCCAACGTGGCGCCAGAAGAGGTTGTCACTGATATGCATTCGTCGGAGGCCATTAGGGAAATTGTGCCTGAGCCGAAAATCCTTTGGGCGATAAGAAGTTTCGACACCTTTAAGTCGCCAGGCCCTGATGATGTGTCACCGAATGAATTACAAGCTGTGTCTGATAGACTCGTTCCCTGGCTTAGGGAGATATACTCTGCTTGTATCAGAATGTCATATATATTCCTGTGGGATGGAGGGACACGAAGGTCATTTTCATTCCGAAAGCAGGAAACCCGTACCACACGAAGGCGAAAGTTTTCGTCCTATTAGTTTGTCATCCTTTATGCTGAAGACTCTTGAAAGTTTGATAGAAACTAAGGGCAAAGATCCCTGGAGATCGCCTGTCGCGGGACCAGCATGCATATAGTAAAGGCAAATCCACTGAAACAGCCCTTCACGACCTAGTCGGCTACATAGAGGGTTCTCTCGCTGCCAAGGAATCTGCAATGGTAGCATTTCTTGACATTGAAGGTGCTTTCAATAATGTAAAACCGACGACAATCATGAAGGAGTTGGAGTTTCTAGGCATCAACTCCACCGTAAGAAAATTTATTAATAACTTACTTACTAAAAGATGCATTACGGCAGGCTTGGGATCTGTGGATTTAACAAGATGGGTCCGCTGAGGAACACCACAAGGAGGTGTACTGTCTCCTCTACTTTGGAATATAGCCATTAATAATATATTATTGTCTCTGGAAGAAAAAGGCCTAAAAGTGGTCGCGTATGCTGATGACGTGGCAATTGCGCTTAGGGGAAAGTTTCCCAGCACTCTAAGGGATATAATTCATGCAGCTTCACGTGCAATAGCAAAGTGGGCTACCGAAAGTGGTCTGGGTATAAATCCGTGCAAGACAGAAGTATTTCTTTCCAGCAGGAGATACACAAGTTGCCTACAGTAGAACCTTTAGAAAGCGCAAAATACCTGGGTGTTTTGCTGGACAGTAAATTGAAATTCAAATCCAACATTTTGGAAAGGACAAGAAAGGCCACTCTTGCCTTATACACCTGCAAGAGAGCCTTTGGCAAAAGTTGGGGATTTAGACCGCCTGTCATGCATTGTGTATATACTGCAGTTGTCAGACCTATAATGCTATATGGTGATGTGGTCTGGTGGACAGTGCTTTAAAAGTCCGCCTACTGCTTAATACTTAACCGGATGCAAAGGATGGCTTGTTTGTGCATCACAACCGCATTGAGGACGACACCATCTGATGCACTGAATTTGTTGCAGGCAATGTGGATTCAACCCTACCTGAGCCGCTTTATGATAAAAATTACTGTACCACTATTCCTGATAAAACCGATTGGAACTACGACATCCCTGGTAACAGAAGTTATATAGAAATCTATACGGATGGTTCCAAACTAAACGACCAGGTGGGCTTTGGGGTGTACTCTAAAGACCTAGAACTGGCCCTATCGAAAAGGTTACCCAACCACTGCAGTGTGTATCAAGCAGAGATCCTTGCAATTAAGGAAGTGGTGGGATGGCTAAGATATAATGTCATTACGACAATTGGCAGAAATATCTTCTGAGACAGCCTGGAAAATGTATTTCTAAACACAAAAACCGCACTCGAATGTCGCAGGTCTCTCAACGAAATGGCTGAACAGTTCCCAAGATCACCTATTCTGAGTGCCGGGCCACAGAGATATCCCAGGGAATTCTAAAGCAGACGAGCTTGCGAGACTAGGAACTACCTTACACATTCCAGGGATACTGGAATCTGTGGGTATGCCTCTAGCGACATGTAAGCTAAGTTTTCAGGACCAGGCCCGAAGGGCAACGAATGATAGATGGTCACAAAAAGGGGGCTGTGAGCATTCCGAAACTATGTGGCCTTATCTAGACTTGAAGAGGTCAACTGCTGTGCTGTCATTCACTAAAACAGACGTCTCAGTCAAACGAGAGATCGGTTCATATGGCCGCTATATCTAAATCTGGACCGATCTGGACCAAATTGAAGAGACTGTCGACTGGCCTAACACAACTCACTGTCCCAAATTTCAGCAAAATGGAATAATAAATGTGGCTTTTATGGGCCTAAAACCCTTAATCGCCGGATCAATCTATATGGGGGCTATATCAAGATATAGTTCGATATAGCCCATCTTCGAACTTATGGACAAAAAAAGAATCTGTGCAAAGTTTCAGCTTAATATCTCTATTTTTAAAGACTGTAGCGTGATTTCAACAGACAGTCGCACGGAAATGGCTAGAACGTCTAAAATGTTTACGTTGATCAATAACTTATACACCTTATAGGGTAGGAACTGGATATTTCGATGTGTTGCAAACGGAATGACAAAATGAATATACCCACATCGTTCGGTGGTGGGTATTAAAAGTAAACTACAATATGCCACGCTGGCTTACAAAAACTCATGTTCTGTCAAAATTAGATAGGGTAAGGGACACACGGAGACACCGGAATCTTGGACTAATGACGATGATCGAAGGTTTATAATAACGGAGGAGCTTCAAACCATTTAAGTCACCCGGACCTGATGGAATATTTACGGCGTTACTACAGAAAGAGGCAGACCATCTGGCGCCTCGGCTGGCCAAAATTTTCACAGCGAGCCTAGGACTTTCATATACTCCGAAAGCCTGGCAGGAGGCAAGGGTGGTGTTTATACCCAAGCCCGGCAAGGCAAGTTATGCGACACCAAAGGCCTACAGACCCATAAGCCTTACGTCCTTTCTACTCAAAACCATGGAACGTATTGTGGACACCATGATAAAGAGTATGACATCCAGCGGACTGCTCAAATACAAACAGCATGCCTATGTCAAGGGAAGGGCGGTGGAGACTGCCCTGCACGAGGTTGTGCATAAAATAGAAGAATCCTTGGATGCCAAAATGTACACCCTGGCGGTATACATTGACATCGAGGGGTCTTTTAACAAGGTGCGGACCGACACACTGATCCAATCCTTAAACCAGTACAGGGTGGACCCGGTCCTTAGAGACTGGATACACCATATGCTAAGGAACAGGTGGATAAGTTGTGTGTCCCATGGCATAAATACAAGGGAGATAGGGGCACAGGGCACGCCACAGGGGGCATTTTATCGCCACTCCTATGGTGACCACCATAAATGACCTATTAAGGATGATGACTGAGGAGGGATTTGAACTCGTCTGCTACGCAGACGATGTTAAAATATTTCTAAGGTATAAGGATCCGAACGAGCTATGCAGAAGGGCCGAAAGTGTCTTGCATATGGCATATGACTGGGCTAGACCCAGAGGACTTAATGTTAACCCAGAGAAGATTGAAATCTGTCTGTTCACGAGGAAGACGAAGGTGGGCGAATTTAACGCACCACGTTTTCTCAATAAGACGATTTCGATATTTGACAAAGTCAAATATTTAGGTGTGATCTTGGACAGGAAACTGAATTGGAAGTGTCACATTCAGGAGCGTACTGAGAAGGCTCACAGATGTTGGCCACTATGTACATAGGCCGTAGGCTTGAAATGGGGCCTGAATCCGAGGATAGTCAACTGGCTTTACAGGAGAGTGATTAGACCAATACTTACTTACGCCTCAGTAGTTTGGTGGACTGCTATGGAGAAAAAGTGCAACATAAGGACCATACAACAGGTTCAGAGAACATGTTGTCTTGGCATAGGCGAAGCGATGAGGACCACGCCCACTAGGACACTGGAGACTATTCTAGATATCCGACTCATTGACATATAGATTAAGTGTGAGGCAACCACTACGACTATGAGACTTAAGGCGATGGGAGAAAGGATTAAGGATGGGAGCAGCTCATACCATGGCGGTATAATCGAGGCGACGATAGGAAACCTGGAAGGAAGTGGAGATGTTTCCGATCGGATACCTGAGATGAACCTTGAAGTCGAGTGCGAGGCACTGCTGCCATCGGCACAGTCTTGGATTAACGGATCCCTAGTATTGCCATCTGGAAGATCATGTTACACGGATGGATCAAAGCTAGAGGACAGAGAGGGCCAGGGTATTTACATTGAGAACCCAGGGACTGAGATCTGTTTTAGACTGTCTGGCCATAATACCGTCCTACAGGCGGAGATCCGAACGATCGTGAAATGCATGAGGTGGTGTGGTGCTAACGCCGAGTGTGAACAACTTTACGGACAGTAAAATTGCCATAAGGGCAATACCAACCAGGAGGGTAAGGTCACAAACAGTCTTGCAGTGTAAGAAGGAGATTAACGACTTCTCTGAGGATGATAAAATCCGCATTGTTTGGGTGCCAGGCCATAACGGAGTAAGGGGAAATGAAAGGACAGACGATTTGGCGGTGAAGGCCAGAGCACTGCCGTCAATAAACTTGGTTAACCCGAAGCCTTTCGGGTCGACGCAGTCCGAGTTAAGGGAGTGGGTGACGAATGCGCATGCAACATTGTGGAACAGCGAAACGGTCGGTAGGATGGAGAAAATCCTATAGCGGGGATCCAGATCGTGAGAATACGAGGCTATTACTGAAAGGAAGCAAGAAGGAGGTCAGTATAGCTATTGGTATCATAACGGGACACATAGGACTACGAGCTCACTTATGTAAAATCGGTGCGGCAAGTGATAGCATGTGTAGGGCTGCGGGGAAGATGAAGAGAAGTTGGAGCAGTTCCTTTGCCATTGCCCGGCTTTCGCGTCCAACAGATACCGGTACTTAGGTGGAGACACAATATCAGACATGAACCAACTTAGGGGAGTGGTATTAAAAACAACTAAGGATTTTGTAAGTAGCACGGAAATCCTAACATAAAATTTTCTTTTTAGAGGTTACTTTACAGTTTTTAGAGCGCACAACAAGCCAATTACTGGCTTAGGTATATGTCCATAGTGGCATTGGGCGGATTAATATCTGCACCCTCTTTCCAACCTAACCCAACCTTTCCTAGATAATGACCATATGCTTTGAAAGATCAGATTGAGGGCTCCACGTTTTGCACGTCTTGTACGGACATTTCCATTGCACCTCCTGATTTCCAGAGCCATCTATGGCGGAATTTAAATAACCAACGGCCACCTTGTTCCCGCGGCGATCGGTCCTTTGGACCGGAACGTGCTTGCTCACATACAGGAGCTTGACGAGAATTGCCACCTCTGCATGAAAATGTGGCCACAACAACAGGATTCATTGCACAAACCCCAGAATCAGCGAGCTGAATCTCGAAATTAAGAGGGTAGTCAACGAACATAAGCGGAATACGTGGCTGAAACACTTGAGACAATATAACCTTGGTACCGGTTTTGGCAAGCTGTGGTCTACTCTTAACTGACTCTCGAACCCCGGAAACAAGGGTGACAGGACCTCAGTCACTTTTGGCGATATAACTGTGACAGAACCGAAGAGATCCGCCAGGTTGTTCAACCGCCAATTTATTGAGCATCCCGAGAGAGACAAGGCTAGGAGGAGAGCCATTTATGCTTA
The DNA here is from genome assembly GCF_963082655.1 of Stomoxys calcitrans. Taxonomy (NCBI): domain Eukaryota; kingdom Metazoa; phylum Arthropoda; class Insecta; order Diptera; family Muscidae; genus Stomoxys; species Stomoxys calcitrans. The sequence goes on from NC_081552.1 coordinate 151,566,677, forward strand.
TCCGTGGTCTCCAAGTCTATGGACAGTCGAGTATCTTATAGCAGTCCCCAACCTGTCAAAAGGGAGTCGTGAAAATCGTTCTCCCTTCTCTCATCATTAGCCAAGACGCTTGAAGGACTACTGCTCCCGAGCCTCGTTGTAGAATTTCCATTCGCTGAGCATCAGCATGGATTTGGAAGACTGCATAGCCCAACCACTGCTTTGCATGCCATCGCCGCACACATTTGCCGTGGCTTCAATCAGCCCAAGTCATGTGATAGTGCGGCCCTCGTGGCACTGGAAACTCTCAGCCATGCTAAACTATTTGAGAAAATCACCAACACGTCCAACCTCTGTGTGGTCGTTAGTCATTTGTGGAATTTTGAAGTCGAGACCCCGTAGAATGAAACAGGGAGCTTCCCAAGGCGTGGTGATATCTCCGGTACTGTTTAACCTCTACCTATTCTCTATTCCACCCTCAACCCTCCAGACGGCATCGAGATCTTATCATATGCGCACGATTGTACGATAATGGGATCAGAAGATAAAAAAAAAGATGTGACCGAAAATTGTACTTAGGAGCCAGCTTTGTGGTAGGTAGGCGAATCGGATAACTGCCACACATTCAAAATAGGTGCGAAATACCATTGCTGCCACAAAATGAGTGCTAAGTCAAAACTACAGTAGTCAGCAAATATCTCATGCCACCATTTTCAAAAAAATTTGTTTAATATTTTTTTCAGAAGCTCTTGCTTTGAAAATAATTCATTCTACATGGATATCTACCTCAAGTTTCTATGCAATTGCCACAAAGAAGTACTACTACAATATTTCCAGGAACTTCCTAACTTGAAGAATCACCTTTTGGATTAGTTTTCTGTGATCAAAGGCGAGAACGATGCCAACAACATTGGCTTGAAGCGAACGGCCATAGAGGCAGAGAAAAGCTGACAAACGAGTTTTATTTTTTTTTTTATTTGTTTTATGTTTTTACGTGGGTGTCCGTCCATCCGCTTCAGTGTTCGTGCTGCATTCGAAGCCACCACAAAGCAAAGAAAACAACAGAAAATGTAAACAAAAGCGCAGAAGATGGAAACAAATAACAAACAGACCAAAAGCCGTTGCCCATTGCGATTGTTGAGTTACAAAAGCTGCTTCGCTGCTGCAACGAAGTAGCAAGACAACGACCGACCAGCCCGCCCCAGTCAATCCGGCACTTCTTGTTGTGGAAACTTTAAAAATTATGTTATCAAACACAATTCCGCCATAGAGGGCTGCTGAAGACTGGTATGGATGTATTCTCAACCGGAAGGTGAAGGCTCGCACATTTAATCATACACACACACCCACACAGAGAGAAGCATGGATTGGAGGGCCATGGCTTGACCATTGCCGCCTCATACAGAAATGTGACACCGTGCACAAATCGAAGCGCAAAGACAAAAAGAAAAAACAAACGAACAATTAGGTAATGAGCGGACTAGGCCTGATAAACGGCATTAAACGTGACTGGAATGAATGTAAACAACAAAGAGAACGAGGCAAACAAAACTTACCATAATTAAATGTGAAACATAATTCTGAACGCACAACCGCGGCAGCATATGAAAGAGGTAACCCAATGACTGACGAATTGGTAGATAGAGTCAATACAGCCTTAATTCTGTGCGTATATTTTATAGAACATGCCACACTACTTGGAGAGTAACCTATGGAGAGGTTAATGGGGAGGTGCACATTAACGAGAGTAAAATCACTCACAGGTTGACTGACGACGGTCTGCTGTTGTGTTTAATGTCAAGTTATGCAGACTGACACATTCGATGGTGTTTTTATTTCGTTTTGCTTTGTCCGTTCTGTTCGCGTGTGCTCTTTATCGTTCGCCCTCTATGTTTTACGTTTTGTCTGTTACTTTGCACAACCGTTCTCTCTCACAAACACACACACACACATTTCTTTCGATGTTTTTTTGTGTGTAATATTTTTACAACTTTGCACGTAAATGACACCGGAGACGCCGAACTCTATTGACTTGACCACCGACGCATTTGCAAAACGAAGGGCAGTAACAAATTTGGGGGGATGGTTTTAAAATACCCACCCTGGTGCACACTATTTTTACGTTTCTCTTTTCAATGACATTTCACGTGCTTACACAAAAGAGCAACAACAATACCAACTCTAATTGCAAATTGTAAACATTCGGCTTTGGGAATGTGGGATAATTTGGAAATTGATTTCTCCCGGCCACAAATTCAATTCTAATCAGCGCATTTACGTCATTCACCACACTTTCGTTTAGACATATCACCGTCGCACAAGGTATCCCCTAGAAGTGGGAAACACGAAAAACGTCGAAGTTGTTAAAGACACAAAACAAAAACATCGACACACAAGCTCCCATACAGTATATACGATGGGTATACTGGGAGCAACAACACAAGGCAGTTGCACTTTGAAACTGCGAATTTCTCAACATTCGTTAAATTGCCAATTTATTTTACTCTATTCCAATAGTAATTCCATATATTGCAAATAATTCGAGACAAAACAACGGATCCATCCATCCATACGTCATATTTGTATATTTTTTAACATTAAGCTTTTTTCTTTATTCTGTGTTACACACGCACTCACACATCCATTCAATCGTTTTTTGTCCCTTCTGAGATACGGAGGGCGAATCACTTCAGGAACATTTCTTTCAATGGCTCTTTAGACTTTAAACAAATAAATGCCAAATTCTTTCACCAAATCACTTGTTATTAAATAAAGTAATCAATGTTTTCTAAATTACTGCGAATAATGAATTGCATCAAAATTCAAATCCATTTTTATACCCAAGAAAACAAAAAAGCGAAATCACACTTCCCGACTCTCAGACATTCCTCACGCACGACTAAACGAAGACAGCCAAAGAAATGTTGACACTGGCTGAGAGCAGGGATGATAAACATGATTCTTTTGGCACTAAGTACTTTTTCACATACATTTATCGCATATAAAAGTGTCCCCTCTAATCGTTCAGTACTCATTTATTTACGAATTGTGGAAAATGGAGGAATGGCCGTACCTGAGAAAAGTAATTGTACAGGGAATACTTTGGAATCGTCAAAAGAGTGCCCAGCAAAATTAAACTTTTTGAAAAAAGTTCTTTAGGTCATTTCCTTTTTCACCTTCAGCTTAATTTGATCAAGAGGTTACATAGCATTAAAGTTAATAAAGTTTTCTATTTCAAAATGTAAAGAATTTTTGCGTTATGTTCTGCAAAAATCAACCACATTTTGAGAATTATTAGAGAGTACCATTCCATTAAATTTCGTACCATTGCAACAATTCTATTTATCAACCCTGTGTACGTTGATTTTAACGGCGACAGAAAGACTCTACTTTGTACTCTCTCACGAAAGATAAGCACAAGGCATAATTGTATCATTGTGGAATACAGTTGGATTGCAGATTGTAGAAAAAGTATTACTGAGCCGAGTTAAATAAAATTGCCATTATGGCCGTCAACCATGGTGCCGAAGGATATAAATGCGAAATGTTGCCAGATGGTGGATATAGATCTCTATTGGTGGATGAATGTTGCAATATTTGTTTTTTTTTTAATTCCACCTCACCTAAACTTCCATTGAAAAGGTTGGTATTAAATAAAGTTCGTCCACCTGTAGAATTTTTCATAAAATGTTGTGTCACTAAGGGTTGGTTGTTGTTGTAGCAGTGAGTTATACACTGAGTCGGCAGCCCTTGCCTATGAAGAAGTCCATCGGGTCAATCCGGTACGTACAACCGGCTGCCATGGGATTGACCAAGGGTTGGTATTCTGTTCTGCCTCCGGAATAGTCGCGGAAATATTTAATTGTTCCGCGAGCGGAAATTGACAGTTATGTTTTATTTCTATTTTCTTACCAAAAGACGTTTTTTTTATTTGCACTTATGGTTTTATTATTTTTCTTTCGCAAATAAATAAAATAAAAAGAAAAAACGAAACTTTAAAAACAATAAAACTAAAATGATGCCGACAATGATGTCAAGCGTTGCCACTAAAATTTCTTTTTGCTATTGTCCTCACTATAAACAGAGTAATACTTATTCATCTATTTTCCTCTAGCGTTTCGCCGACGTTTTTTTTTTGAACAGAATACTCAGCTTAATTGTAGATGTTCAGTGAAATCTGCTTCTCGTATTCATTTTTACCCCAAGAAAGCACTATTTACAAGCAAAACACTAGGTCTGTTCGCGTACTTTTGCAGTAAAAATTTGCAGAAGAATAAACACCAAAAAGGGTGAAAAAGGAGAAGAGTTGGCATTTGACCGAAATTCGGAATGGCCAGTGATAAAAGTTAAAGACACAACATGTTTGAATTGCTTTCGATATTTTGTTTTTCATTTTATTCCAACTTCAAAGCAAAAGAATTTTGATTCGAACAAATGCCGAATCAAAACAGAAAAACCCGAAAATGTTGCAACCCTCAATGTGATTCCAATTGGAATACATCGAACAGGTTGTGTCTTTAACGTGAGTTTTTACTTTATTGGTAAGACTAAGCAGAAACCCACTCTTCTTCTTTTTCACGCTCTTTACTCCTTTTTGGCCTTCGTAATACACCATCCCGTGCAGTATAGACCTATCTTGCCTGCGTCTGGCTCTAGTGACCCCAACATGGAGTGTATGGGGATAGCAATCAAGTCCGTACTGCCGAGAAAGAGTTATACAACGTGTACATACCGCCGGTTGGTAGTTGTAGCCAAGCTTACAAGCCGAAAATACTGGGCCACAATCGTCTGGTTCTAGAGACTTTGATGCGCATCACACTTCATGGCAATTATCCCTAGGTTACGATCAGCGGGGTAAAGCTTTGGCAGAGTCGATTGAAAGATCCACGTTTTGCACGGTGAATGAGGGTGCCTCCACCAGAATTACGGGGAGATGGAGCAGTTTACCAGACATTTCTATTGCATCCGCAAATATACAGGATAACTATGAGCATCACGCAGGTCGGAACTTTGAGCTCCAATCTGTGTGGTATTCTTCGTTATGACGAGAAGCTCACGTGGGAAGCTCCATACGGAGTAGCTGCAACGGCAGTCGCGGACAATCAACGGTATCGAGCGGAGAGTCTCTCACAAATACTGAGTGCCTATGATGCTCGATATGACAAGGTGAGTTATTGGCGTCTTTAAATAACCAATGGCCACCCTATTCCTGTGGCGATCGGTCCTTTGGACCGGAACGAGCTTATTCACATACAGGAGCTTGATGAGGATCACCACTTCTACATGAAAATGTAGCTACAACAACAACCTGTAAAAATGGTAACAGTCTTAAACCAATCAAAGCGTCAAGAATCAGCGTCAAGTTGTTTTACATGCATTTTATATGGGAAAGCAAAAAACCACCGCGGCTAGAGTCAGGGTCTAGCATCATGACGCTGAAATAGAATCTATCCATTTTTTTCTCAATTTTCTTTTCCCTCAGCACATTTCTCTTTGGAAATATTGCCACATTTTTACAAAATTTCGTTACATTGCCAACAATTTTCAGAAAATCTTAAGAAAAATATGGTTACCTAACATGAAAAAACCTACATTGCAGATGTTTGTATGTTAATTAGCATATACAATATTTTGCATGTGATAAAATTTTAATGCATTTTAAATGCATTTTCGTGTACTGCGAATCAATTAAAAAGTGTAAAAACTCAGGATTAACTAATAGAAGGTTAGGTCACATGCAAAAACACAAAGTGGATAGGCCCCATAAACATCATTAAGGATGTCAAATCTGACGATTGAAAATGTCATCATATAGGAGAAAACGTAAACAAAGAATGAATGTAAAAAGAGAACAAGTTGACATCCTCAATGCCAAGTACTGCCAAATATTAAAAAAAAAGTATATCGGCTGATCGCTTGGCTTAACCTTATTCAGTGAATCCTGGTAAAAACTGTAATAGTTCAATATCATCTTTACCATCAGTCTCGCTGTTTCTCTTTCGTCCCTACAAATTTGATTCCAGTATCCGCGTCTCCTATATGGTTTCGCCGCTAGTGATTTTTTATGACTGGGCATGACATAATTACCAGGTAGTGTACCGTAAACAGCTGAGTACATTTTTTTCTCGCGAAGTGCACTATCTGTGTGTGTGTGTTTAATAGTTAAAAACCATGGCGCGAACTAGTGACATACACAACATCAGAGTTGCACTAATTTTGACAGATAATGCACTCAATATTTTGTTGTTGGGCAACTGCCACTACCTGTAAATGAATATATCTTGTGACTGGCTCTTGACTCTTTAGTTGGGTTTTGGACTCGAATTTATAAAGCCGCCGTTTTGAATGTTTAAATCGGCTCAGAACACAAGCCGCCGATCAAGATTTTAGCCAAGCCACCTTCGCCTACGAAAAGCCTAGGCATCGTCTACTGTGAAGCCCCCTTAAGTTTCAATTGGATGGGACACCAGAGAGCGAAGAGTCGCTTCATCTAAAACACAACTGTCAGTAATAGAAATGTATACCGCCAGATGTTCTTTTTGTTTACTTGTGAATATTTGGTTTAATTTTTTGTAGGGGCAAAAAAATGTTGGCTACAACAGGCAATTCTCTGGCAAATATATCAGGTATTCCAGATAAAACCTGGCAACCAAACTTTGTAACGTTAGAAACCACGTAAGTTTATCCCCAATGTCAAGTAAATTGAGTTCCACTAAAAATTTGATTTCTTTAGAATGGGCGAGATAACCGTCGAGCTATATTGGAAACATGCTCCAAATACATGCCGAAATTTCGCAGAGCTCGCTAGACGTGGATATTACAATAATGTTCTGTTTCACCGTATTATCAAAGACTTCATGATACAAGGTGGCGATCCCACAGGCACTGGACGCGGTGGTTCGTCAATATATGGTGGAGAATTTGCCGATGAAATACATCCGGATTTAAAGCACACGGGGGCTGGCATTCTATCGATGGCCAATTCTGGTCCCGACACAAACGGTTCACAATTTTTCATAACTTTAGCTCCCACCCAGTGGTTGGATGGAAAACATGCCATATTCGGCAGAGTGTACACAGGAATGCAGGTGGTGAAACGCATTGGAATGGCTGAGACCGACAAAAACGATCGTCCTGTAGATGCCTTGCGTATTGTAAAAGCGAAAGTAGAAAAGATATAGCTAACACAAACGAACTTTAATAAATAAATTATTTACTACAACAAGATCACGGAACTTGATATATAAATATATATCTACAGCGACATATCGACAAGACATTTGTCCCAGTACTGTTGATGCCACCATTATTAAACCAACGGACACAGGGGAGCAACATATGGTTGATCGTTCGCCTGTTTCTATACGGTGCTGTCAAGCATATCTACCAAGCGCTTGATTTCACGGCTGAAAACAAAAAAGAAATTCGTTTTTTGCAGACGATCATATATAACTTTCTTACATTCGCACTCCAAGTTGTTCTGTGGGTTGCATCGATTTTGAAATTTCCTCTGTTTTCGCCATAATTGTGTACATGCATTTTATATTGGCGTCCATGCTGTCGGTTAATTTATTCACAGCATTTTTATGAACTTCAACATTGTCGGCAGTTATGGACGATATGGAATGCAATAAATTGCACAAATTTTCAGTAAGATTATCTACCGAAGCAGCCAAATATTGGGCTTCGATTTCTATATCATTAAGAACGTTGGCATCAATTTGTGGAATGATGGGCGTTTGGAAAAATTGGCTTGTCATGCCACTACCGCTAATTACTTCCCCAGTTGCTGCACATGGTGTACTCTGATGAGATGTTGTTGGGGGAAAATCAAATTGATCTGAAAGACAAATCAAAAATATCCTAATCATTTAGTCTCCAGATTCAATGGTAAATTTCTTACCCTCACTAGCTTGAGGACTAGCTAGTCTCAATTTCTCTTCCAGATTTTCAGCAACAAAGTGCCGCATTTGGCCTTCAGAATTTTCTGTACCTTCTAACTCGTATGGGATAGCATCACTTAGAAGGCTTTGGGGTCGTTTTGGTGTTTTATTGCTGTTATCGCAAGAACTACTTTTGGAGTTCTCATCCTCGTCCTCCTCATCCTCAACACTTTCATCTCGCGATGGAATGGGAGCTGTCGGTGTCAAGTCATTCAATACGCTATCTGGTACTGGCCCGGCATACTGGGCCAAAAATGGAATCTCCTTGTATGATGATACATCGGAATTTGATGCTTTGCGGGTTCTTGTCGTTTCGGAAGTACCTTCATCGCCCTCTGGCCCATCTGGTAAACCGTAACGAGGTCTAATGGGTATATCCTGCACCCGTCGAGCCATTCTGCTTGATTCCCAAAATAAAGTACTAGTTGTGCTTATTGATTAAAGATGTTAAACAAAACAGACCAAAGAAAAAGAGTGATGCCATATTTACCCATCAGTCACAAAATGTTCAAACGTATCGTTAAAGGTGGAGTCAAATTCCTCGCGCAGCACTTATGCGTACTTACGCGTGTATATCAGTAAACATTGAAATATGTTGGTTTGTATTGTGTGAGTTGGGGTTGGTATTCATTCTGCTTTCGGAATATTTGCGGAAATTTTTAATTGTTCCGCTAACGGAATTTGACAGCTATCATATGTTTCTGTGTCCATACCAAAACACGTTTTTGTCTGCACTTATTGTTTTCTCTATTTAATTTATTTTTTCGCAAATTAATAAAGAAAAACAAAACATTGAAACCAACAAAACATACAAAAAGTATGCCGGCAATGGTGTCAAGTTTTGCCATTTTCCTCACTTTAAGCAAAGTACTACTTTCGGCCTATATTTAGCCAATGTTTTGCCGAAGTTTTTTTTTAAGGCTGGTACTGTATTCGTTTTCCACAGTTGAAGACACACATTTTTCACGGTTACTTTTTTGAAACACTACAAAAATCTCAATGAAAACATAATGCTTTTATGAAGATTCTTTCATAAGTAATGAGAGAATGTCCTACTGAATGAAATCAGCAAGTCTTTTCCTTCAAAATGTATTATCTAAAAAAAGTAATCACGAAAAAATGTTGCGAAAAACGAACAAAGTGCCAGCCATTATATGGAGTTTGGCAGCATTGCGTATGAAAAGCTATACAGCTATACACGCACGCATCTGACGGAACAAGTTAACCAACTCTTAACTTTGAACGCGTTTCAGGGCGCAAAACATATGACTTGCATATGTTTACTCAGGATTCTGTAGTGGCACTTGTGTTTGTCTTCATGATTTCCTTTTTCCGGTTCAAACTCTTTGTATTGTAGTATTGGTGACTTTATTTTGGCAAAAGGCTCCCTAAATTATATCTGTAATTTCGCACATTACATTTAAACTCTGTTATTTCAATTTTATGCTGTTGAGTCTTTGTGCCGTAGGTTATGATGATATCTCCCTTTCTCCGCGACATATTGAGCTGTTCTGCATTAGTGTATGTTGGACCATTTCTTTTTTTTTGTAAACTTTGGTAAGAGTTAGGGAAATTTAAAGTCTTAGCGAGGGTAGAAAAGGGTCTGCTCAAGGGGTCATCTTTCTCATTTCTGACAAGTGTTCAACAAGTGAAAAAGTTTCTTCAAACTCTTAAAAATTCGTGAAAATTAATTTTTTGAGAATCAGTTTCTCGCATTTATTTTAAAAGTTGTGTGTTTGCTTCTATACCCTTTTATCGGAAGATGGAAACATTTTAGTATGTTTTTCGCTATTTTTTTTTTTTGTAAAAGTCATGCGTAAGAATAGCATATAATTTTTTTTAAGTCAAATTTTGGAGAAATTCATAGACCAAACTCTCATTGACCTTTTAATTATTTCCGGCCTATCTAATCATTTATGGTGCTTTACGATTGCCGCATATATTAACAGGATACAAGCAAAGGAAAATTCATTGTTGTTTCTTTTCTCTTAACTTTAATTGAAAAACGAAAAGACCATATAAAACAATACCCAATTTTAACGAGCGGTTGTCTGTTTGCTTCATATCTCAACTTCATCTTCTCTTTGATCAAATTGATTGCTCTCCTGTGACGGACGAATACCCTGATCTATTGGGAGTGCCATTATTTCGCTTTTACGTAAAGCACATCAGTCTATCAGTTATCGTCGTGGATTTGAATCGTTGTTACTCCCTGCGTTGTGTCCGTGGCCAAGGGAGTGGAGGGGGTCGCCATAATGTGCTATGCAGCCCGAAGAATTGTGTTAATCTGGCTATAATTACAGCGAAAAGTGCCCCACTTCATAGTGCTATTTATTGCGTAAAAATCCTTTTTGTGACCCCTAAATGGCGATTATTAAAAAAAGAGAAAAAGAAACCTAAAAGGCGTGTAGAAAAAAAGGAAAACTTGTAATTTTTTAAACGTTTATTTCTGCTTTGTATGCTTAAACCACATGTAAATTGTGCGTATGTATCGTTCGATTTTAACCTATTCCCTTTATATTAATTCGTTATTGTGCTAATAATTACTTTATGAAATAAATAAATGTTTGAAATGGTCATTTTTGGTTGTTCAAATGGTCATGAGATGATCCTTCGAACAAAATTTCAGGCAAATCGGATAATAATTGTGACCTCTAGAGGCTCAAGAAGTCAAGATCCCAGAACTGTTTATATGGCAGCTTTATCAGGTTATAGACCGATTTGAACCATACTTGGCACAGTTGTTGGAAGTCACATCGAAACACGTCGTGCAAAATTTCATTCCAATTGAATAAGAACTGCGCCCTCTAGATGCTCAAGAAGTCAAGATCCAAGATCGGTTTATATGGCAGCTATATCAGGTTATGGACTGATTTCAACCATACTAGACACAGTTGTTGGAAATCACGTCGTGCAAAATTTCATTCCAATCAGATAAGAATTGAGCCCTCTAGATGCTGAAGAAGTCAAGACCCAAGAACGGTTTATATGGCAGCTATATCAAAACATGGACCGATATGGCCCATTTACAATCCCAACTGCCCTACACTAGAAGTATTTGTGCAAAATTTAAAGCGGCTAGTTTTACTTCTTCGAAAGTTAGCGTGCTTTCGACAGACAAACGGACGGACGGACATGGCTAGATCGACATAAAATGTCACGACGATCAAGAATATATATACTGTATGGGGTCTCAGACGAATATTTCGAGTAGTTACGAACAGAATGACGAAATTAGTATACCGCCATCCTATGGTGGAGGGTATAAAAACAAAAGTGTAACAATATTACAAAAACAATTGATTTCAAAACATTAGCCCAAAGACTACAACAACAATTCACATAAAAGAGACAATATAAACAAACAAGTAAATATATATTTTAAATATAACAACACCAATGTTGGAAAGTGCAAGTTGCCTTGTCTGCCACTCTGCCCTCCCCTGCAGAAAGGCCTTTCATCGTGGGATCCAAACCACATGTAAGTGGGTCTTTTACTCTTTTGTTGTTGCTTGTCTAATTAGAATCACCACTGTGGCTTCGTGGACCAGTTGGGTTGATCAATTGAGCAAACCGTTAGGCTGTGCGAGAGCAGTGGTGGTCTCAAAGCAGGCTCTCTTTTGAATGTATAAAAATATAAATAAATTAACTGTTCACGCGAAATGCTTGAGAAACCCTACAATTTGCCCGCTTAATTGAACTCCTATAGAAAATATTAGAAATCCCCAATTACTTAAAAAAGATATTAATCACTTCGTCAAGTTATGTCAAAGTTTAACAATGCCATTTCGCCGCAACATAAGCCATGTCAAAATTATGACTTCCGCGCGTAGTCTTAAGACTTCTGCCTCTTTTTAACTTCATCCGCCGAACTGGTAAGATCATTCCAAAGAAATAAAGTCGAAGCTATCCAACCACCCTAATTCTTGTGTGTACTTTATTTGGTTATCTTTCCACTCCTCTACCTGGAACACAACCTCCAATAACTCTCCTCGAGACGTGAAGTATTGCAGACTTCACATCAACCCACTCAACTCTTGGCTCACGAGACGCTCCCCGTTCCCCCTCTCGCATCCATAGGTGTTGTTCTGATTGGTTCCCAATTCACATCATCATTTTGGTCCATTTCGAACCAGATTCAACCATTTGGGAGAGCCGCACTCTGAGATTTCTATTCCACTGTTCCAGTTAAGCAACGCGCCAAGGAAAACAGGTTGGTTTACATTATTTCTAGACATTCCTAGTGATTCGCAAAACAAGTGCTATTCAATGAGTTTGGTTCTTAACTAAGTAGCGGAAGATTTGAAGAAATTAGTTTTTTTTTATAAAAAAAAAACACGTGTATCAAAACCAATAGATTTTGTTGGAAAAAATGTCGTACATTTTAAATTAAATAAAGCATGCGTTGGAGAATTTAATTTGCCGAAAATAATTATATTAATATATCGGATGGATGTACCTTTGGAGAAAATATTGGAAATTATTACCACAAGAAAAACTGCAATTTGATGGTACATGCCACAGAATACCAGGCACTAGTAAACGTGAAGATTTTAATGCTGCTGTTAAAGGCCATTATATTTGGTGAGTCCCATTGTAAACATGTTTAAATAGAGACAAAGCCATACATCGTGGTTTGATATTCGGTTTGCCCTATGTCACACCAGTGGCCCACCGAATAAACTCTTTATCCATTGTAACATGTTATGCGACAGCAGCCACTATTACTAGTCATTAATAGCGAGCGCTGTTATATGTATGTCAACGCAGCTTATTTTTCAGCCCATGTTGTTTTTATATTTTTCGCTCCATAGATATTTCGCTTCATAACTTCCATTTCAGTATTACATTTGTTCCATTCCAATATCCCTCTGAGAGCCGCTCCCAAAGATCTCCACTATACAAACAATACGGAGTAGCCTCTACCAAAGGTCCCACCCACTTGGCAGCGCAACTCCAAGTTTCACCAACAACATTGGCTCCACATGTTGGGGTCTCAGTCACATTCTCTTAGTTTCTCCCAGTTTTAGATCGAAAATTACTCGTATTTTTTTATCACTCATTGTTTATCACCTAGCTGGTTTTGTTGAGTCAGCTAGTGCTGGCATTCGCGCATTGGTGTACAATTTGGAGTACGAGGCTTACCTCTCGTTTGGTTAATAATATCACAAATGGCTTCTTTTTAATATATTTTAACATATATTCCATATTTAAAAGGAGAACAAGGTGGTTATAGCTCGTTACTGATGTAAGAGCAGATGCAGTTTTGTTTATATTTTTAAATAATTGTTGTACTTGTTATGTACATTCCGTACCCACGCGTACACTTTTAACAACCGTCGCAGAAAGTTCCATCACTGGTGCATTATCATTATTAAGCCGGGAGATTTGCTCTCTCCACCTCTTGAGTGTTTTTGCTGTGTCCACTACTGCGCTCGAAGGCTCTCTTCTCTCTTACCGAGGTGCTTCCAAAACACTTCCATGTATTTGGAAATCTAAGGTTCAATGAACTTTGATAGAACACATCAGTGAACAGCTGTTTCGTGACGTCACTGATGTGTGAATGCATTGGCCTCCGTATTGATACATCTTATGGATAGTTTTCTGGTTATTGCTGGTTTGCAAGTTTCTTTATTATTATCTGTGCTTACTAACAGAGTAAAAGTTGATGGACTTCTGTGTATATGGTTCTAGAATTGCATGAGTACCCTTTTATGCCTATCCATATCTGCCAACTACATGTTGCATGTAGCACCATAGATTCAGAAGGGAATATGGTGTACTCTTACATGTTTAACTGACATTTCTTTTCCATATTGTGCTCTATAATAGGAAAATTCCTTTAGCTTTTGTGTATCGTCTCCCTGATTTTCCATATCTGGAGATTACTGGTTGATTTTGGTTTGTTTTCATCTTTTCTTTGAAATTATTTTCGTTTTTCCCCAATTTCCTGTCGAATTGCGGACGTTTTTCCACGATGTCTTTGGAAAAGTTTATCCGTCTTTCGGACATGTTGGTCGAATTTGAGGCCAATTTAAATGATAAACAGAACCCATTGTCATCGAGTTTTGTTATAGAAACTCACAAGGAAGAGGTAAGGGATATATGGGATCGACTTAAGCCTGCCTACGAGCAGTGTCTTTCCGACATCGAGCAGGAATCGCCAGATGAGGAGGATAATAAGGGAGATGATGAAAGGGCTTCGGTACTAGAGACTGTGAAGTCCAAGTTCAAGAGCGCGTTTGCTACTTATTGCCGATGCGTGGAGCAGTTAGGGGAAATGCTGCAAAAATTGCCTGTGCCAACGGCTCCATCCGTTCCGAGCCAGCCTCAGGGCTTTAAGCTGCCACCCTGTGAAATCCCGGTTTTCAGTGGGGACTACCGCTCTTGGCCCACATTTCGGGATATGTTTACAGCGGTGTGCATAGAAAATCCTCGACTTAGTTCCGTTGAAAAATTGTTCCATTTGAACCAAAGGACTAAGGGTGAACCGAATGACATTGTTGGGAAAGTTCCATTGACCAACGAAAACTTCATTGTGGCATGGAAGAGCCTTTGTTCACGTTACGAGAACAAGAGGGTCTTAGTGAATAATCAATTGAAGTCTTTGTTCGCCATTGCCTCCACTCAATCCGAATCAGCTCAGTCACTTAAGACACTCCAGAGGGATATAAATGCATGCATTTCCATGCTTAAACTTTACGGAATTGACGTCGAAAGTTGGGACCCAATTTTTATATTCATTTGCTCTAGTCGTCTGCCTGATACCACATTGACTCTATGGGAGCAGACACTAGACGACAAGACGGTCATTCCAAAATGGTGTTCACTAGATGCTTTCCTAACGAACCGTCACAGAACCTTAGAATCCGTCTCCGAGATGCGCAGGACGGACCCTGCGCCCGATTCTTCTGCCGAGAAGACAAACCCCAGATCTGTGAATAAAGGTCTTAAAGCATTTCAAACTAGGGTGACAGATTCCAAGTGTCGACTATGCCCTACAGAGGTCCATGTGATCCGCAAATGTCCCAAGTTTTTGACCATGACCCCGCAACAGAGATTGACGGAGATCAAGAGATTCGACTTATGCCTTAACTGTTTTTCGAAGGTGCATAGTGTGAGAAATTGTACCAGCAAGTTCTCTTGTTTCCAATGTTCCAAACGACATAATACCCTACTCCATCGGGAACAGGTTCCCCAGAGCCTACCCAGCCCAAATTCCAATTCTTCCATAAGCTGTACGCCCTCGCCCTCGCATTCTACCCCCTCCTCTATTGCCATACAGTCCACTAGTTCAGAGGGTGAAATAGTACAGTCTTGTTTTGCTGCCCAGTCCAAGGGAGTTTTATTAGGCACTGCTTTGGTGAAAATACGCCACAATGGGTTAGCATATCTGGCTAGAGCGTTGGTGGATTCTGGTTCGGAGGGAACATTTATCTCCGAAAAACTGTTTAACACGCTTAGGCTTCCATTTAAGCGGACTGCTGCCTGTATTTATGGTTTGAATAATTCTACTTCGGCTTCCGTCCAGAAGGAATGCTCCTTCCTCCTAGCTTCGCATAGTGATGATGATTTCGAAGTTTCGGTTAGTGCCCTTGTAGTTCCACATCTCTCTGGAAGCCTTCCATCAAGAACCATTGGTATGAACTTGCTTGCCGACATTCCAAGTATTCCGTTGGCCGATCCCCGGTTTTATGAGAAAGCGACGATTGATCTTTTGATAGGAGCGGATTTGCTTCCTATGATTATGCGATCGGGTATTAAGAGAGAAATCTGTGGATCACTACTGGCACAGGAAACTGTTTTCGGTTGGATCCTTACAGGTCCTATTCCATGTGAGAGGAATACTTCATGTTCCAGGGTTGTATCCTATTTCTGTGAGTTATCCCTCGATGCTGCTATTTCTCGTTTCTGGGAGGTGGAAGACCTTCCCAGGAAGACGTTCCTTTCCGCGTCTGATAGGTTTTGTGAGGAACTATATTCCGCCACCACCACAAGGGATAAGAATGGCAGATATATTGTATCCCTCCCGTTCAAGGAGGATTTTCTGGCGGGTAGTGATATCGGCCATTCCAGAAATGCAGCTTTGGTACAGTTCTTTCGAAATGAGGCACGTCTTCTTCGAACGCCGCAGTTCAAGGACGAATATGACAAGGTACTTACGGAGTACGAATCCTTAGGTCATATGACGAAAGTTTCCGATCCGATAAGTCCCGGTCTTTCATCACATTACTACCTTCCACACCATGCGGTGGTGAAACCGGACAGCACGACCACGAAGGTGCGGGTTGTTTTTAATGCTTCCTCTCGCGCTTCCAACGGGAAGAGTCTCAACGACGTTTTACATACCGGTCCTGTGCTGCAACAGGATCTTGTAGTACTTATTTTGAACTGGAGATTGTTTCGTTACGTATTCAATGGGGACATTACCAAGATGTACCGACAAATCTTGGTAAATCCTGAACATAGGGCATTTCAGCGCATTCTCTTTCGACAGGATCCAAACGGAAAAGTTCAAGACTACGAACTAAGTACGGTTACTTTTGGAGTAAATTGTGCTCCTTTCCTGGCCATTCGGACCCTCCTGCAATTGGCCGATGATGTTCGGGGGACGTATCCGCTGGCTTACGAGATTCTTCGGAACTCAATGTATGTGGATGACGCCTTGGTGGGCGCACATTCTATACCAGCTGCAATTGATGCTAGGGGGCAGTTAATTCAGGCACTGGGTTCCGCCGGTTTTGCGATGCGAAAATGGACATCGAATTCCAAAGAGATTCTCTCTGGCGTTCCAACGGAACAGTTGCTTTTCGAGGATTTTTTAGAATTTGATGACCGAAGTACGGCCAAAACCTTGGGCATTCGTTGGAATGCATCGTCCGACTCGTTTTTCTTTACTGCGCTTCCATTTCCTGGACACTGTTCATATACGAAGAGGGAGGTTTTATCCCAAATATCTAGGCTTTTTGACCCTGCTGGTTGGCTTGCTCCATGTATAGTTATCGCCAAATTGATTATGCAAACAATTTGGGTAGAAGGTACAAAATGGGATGAGGAGATTTCGGTACAGTCGTTATCCAGCTGGAAATCATTCCAGTCTTTCTATCCATCTATTAATTCAATTGCTGTACCAAGGTGGTTCAATTATACGACAGACTGCGAGGTCCAGTTCCACGGTTTCAGCGATGCATCTGAGAAAGCATACGCGGCCGCCCTTTACATTCGTGTTAAAAGGAAACAGTCTACTTTCGTTCATTTGGTCTCGTGCAAGACAAAGGTTGCGCCACTTAAGACCCTTTCAATCCCTCGGCTGGAACTTTGTGGTGCTACATTACTGGCCGAGATGATAGACCATCTGATACCGCAGTTACGTGTGCAGAAGTTCTCAATATTCTGTTGGACAGATTCAACCATTGTCTTATCATGGTTGGCCAAGCCCCCTTGTTTCTGGTCCACTTTCGTCGCGAACAGAGTATCCAAGATTACCCAAGTCATAAGTCCACCTAATTGGCACCACGTCAGATCGGAGCAGAACCCAGCTGATCTCGCCAGTCGTGGGGCTTACCCACAAGATCTCTCGGGAAATGACTTGTGGTGGCATGGTCCTAATTGGTTGGGCGATTCTGAGGAGAATTGGCCGAGACTTGAAGACATCCAGCCAGATTCAATCGAAATTGAGAGAAAAAGTATTAAAGTTCATTTCTCCTATTTTAGCAATTACGAGGACATTCTCGAGAGATTTTCATCCCTCCCCAGGGCAATACGTGTAATTGCCTATGTTTTTAGATTTTTCTATAGCACGCATCCCAAATTTAGAAACGCTTACAGAAGGGAGTCTCATAATGTGACCACTACAGAGGTCGTGATGATTCAAGACCGCCTCATATCCATCACCCAGAAGGCGCACTTTCCGAACGAATATCTAGCTCTCTCGGCGAGAAAAACAATTGCCTCTGCTAGTTCCATACTGAGTTTAAATCCGTTTCTTGATGCCGATGGTATCATGAGGATTTGTGGTAGGCTAACCTCAGCCCCTGGGTTATCCTACAATGAGAAACATCCTATTATCCTGCCTTATAACTGCCAACTTTCGCGTCTATTGGTACAATTTATCCACTCGATTTCTGTTCATGGTGGTAATCAACTGGTACTGCGGTTGATTCGGACACAATTCTGGATCATAAAGGTCAAGAATTTGATCAAGACAACTTTGAACAGATGTAAACCTTGTGTTTTGTACAAGCACAAGTGCCAACAGCAAATAATGTCCGCTTTACCTCCTGAAAGGGTGGACCTTTCTCGGCCCTTCACCCACACCGGGTTGGATTTCGCAGGACCATTTGAAATAAAGAGCTATTCCGGTCGATTCTGCCGCATATCGAAGGGGTATGCGTGTATATTTATTTGTTTTGCCACAAAGGCAATACATTTGGAGGCGACATCCGACCTCTCCACAAACACGTTTCTGGCTGCATTCAGCAGATTTGTCTCGCGCCGAGGATGTCCACTTCACCTTCATTCCGATAATGGCACCAACTTTGTGGGTGCATCGAAGGTCCTTGCTAAGAATTTCTTGCAGAGTTCCAAACAATCTATAGAGTCCAACTATGCGCACCAAAAGATAGAGTGGCACTTTATTCCACCTGGAGCCCCACACATGGGTGGGCTCTGGGAAGCGGGAGTAAAGAGCTTCAAAACTCATTTTCGGAAGGTAGCAGCTAACTTTAAACACACGTTTGAAGAATTTCAGACATTGCTCTCAAAGATAGAGGCTTGTTTGAACTCCCGTCCACTATGTTCGATTTCACAAGAGTCGTCGGACTTTTCTGCTCTAACTCCAGGGCATTTCTTAATTGGTGCTCCGATTTTGACACCACTAGATCCGAAGATTTCCGAAGCTCCAATTTCCCTCGTCAATCGATGGCAACGATTGAAGGCAATACACCAACATTTCTGCATCCGTTGGAAAGGGGAATACCTAAAGGAATTGCACAAGCGTCATAAATGGAAAAGACCAACCGAAAACTTGGCAGAGAATATGTTGGTTGTGGTCAAGGATGAGAACTTACCTCCCAATTGCTGGCGTCTAGGTAGAATCTCAAAGGTACATCCAGGATCTGATGGTCGAGTTCGTATTGTGGATATCACGACTGAAAAGGGTATCATAGCACGGCCAATTACGAAAGTGTGTAGTGTGCAAGGGTCTAGTCTGAGCAAAACTCCACATAAATGTCTATAGATGAAACAAAACGGCATGGCACGCATATTTCACCGGCCTTATTGCTCGTCGGATGGGGGGGATCTTGCCAATGTTCATCGTTTAATTTTACCAACTACCAGCTTTAATGTTAATGCGTGCACGAATGATAGCAAAACCAAAACAAAAGAAAGTCAGATAGAATAGACAAATACACAAAGTATAAGGGGGTCACAACACCAGAGGATCTATTTCCGACATCATTCGATCGGCTGTGCTAAGGTGTAAGCTGCACAGCATGCCCTCCCTTCCTGTTTACCAAAAGCATCCAAAGAAATCGCTTCTTGGTTGGTAAACCCATAATATTTACCCTACCTTCCTTTACCGACCCTACAAATCAAACTCAAAGGTTTGGGCTTACTCCATATTTAACAAATTCATTAAATTTATTAAGAAAAAGTTCATTATCAAATCCGGTCGCTCACTATAGAGATGAATCACATCATACTTTAAAAACAGACAAAAACAATATAATAAAAGAAATATTAAAGTCAAGGCTAACAACCAATTTTTTTTGTATATCTAAATTGATCCTTTAATTTACTAAAATTATTTTCATAACTCTAAAAAAAACTAATCATTTAAATTAAATCTCAAAACTTAACAAGAAGGGTTAAAAAAAAAAAAACACGGCATGAAAAAAAATATTTAAATAATATATCAAATAAGAATCAATAGGCGAGTTTATTTGAATTCATAGCACGGCAGAAAAAAAAACTAAATCGGCTGTGAAACAAACTTCATTTAAAAGGCTCATTATGAAAAAAATGATATGTAGCTGTGTGAGTGTATTTCCATTTGTACTTCTGTTAAAGTAAAACAGCTGTGAGTGCATTGACCCCTTTTTTCCCTTACTTCATTTTTTTCCTCTAATCACACATACATCAACACAACCCACTCGGTTGTATAAAACGAAAAACTAATTTTAAATCGCGAAGTTTTGACTAATATGCAGCCAAATTTCAATAAAAATGGTATCAAATGTAAAAACAATATTTTATAGGCATACTGGGCTACATATGTCAATGATCAAAAGGCACAAAACGTACATTCATATAAAAAATATTGCAAAAAAAAATGTATCAAAGCTATTTCAATCGAAGCAGTGCTTTTCAGACCCAAGAACATTTTCTGAGAGTCTTGTTAACAGCGAATCAACATAGTTAACAGAGGTTCCAATAGCATGTTAACACTTTAGCATTGACATATCCACCAGCACAGAATCAGATATATATGTATATGCAGGATATTTAACTGAACCAACACAAACAGATCATCTGAAAGTTGCCAACTTGCAAAAATTCCAATTTAAAAATTATGGGGGAAGATTTAAAACATTTTTAAATTAATTTAAAAGAAAAAAATTATTTAATTTGACAAAAATTACCTGAGAGAGGTAACGGCATCTCTCTCACTCTCCGAAAAAAAATAAATCTGTTTGGCTTTGCTCAGTGGTAGTATAACAGTTTGCACTTACTTGGTTTTTGTTGGAGCTCCCACGTTGAAAGGCCTTTCGAGGGGTGAGGGGTTATTAAAACAAACCAGCAAACTCCAGCCAATTGCAAGTTTTTAACAAAATACGCGGCATACACAAAAAATCACTTCTTTCAATATAGTCTTTAACATTTGATACGATTCACTCTATCGGTTTTTTTTATATTCGCCTTTTTCTAAAACATTGGATTGCCAAACTACTTTTACCAAAAAAAAAAACTCTCAATTAGGCATTAACTTTTTGTTTCACTTCCGATTCGGTTCTCCATCTCTGCCTTACAAATGAGCAAAAATTAAACTATATAACACTTGAGGCAAATTACATGGGCAAAAATACGGAAAAATAATTATTTTTTTAAGGTCTTTTTTTTAGCAAGTTACAAAACCTAAGAATTAGCACGCAAGAGTTTTTTTTCCTTTTCGAGAGTGATTTTTCAACCAAAACGCGTTTGTTTCGATTCCCGAAAAACAAAAACTAAATGAGTTGCACCAATCCCGACGGCTCTTTTTTTTCTTGTACTTGAAACCAAGACAAACGATCCATTTAAAACACCAGAATCCACTGATCAAAAAAAATGAAAAGACTTTTGTTAGACTCTCTCAGGCAGCCAAATCTGCACAGCAGAAACAGAGAAATCCATATGAGCACAGGGAAAGGGGGAATCCAAATGTATTAATCCAGGAGTTAAATGATCACAGGGGACCAACACTCCAGCTTTGGGGATAAAACCCTCAGCAAAAAGAAAATGCAGGAAACCAACACTTGCAACAATTATTTACCCGCGATTTTATAAATAAACATCGATTCTGCAGGACAATAAAAAAATAAAAATTGAGGAGAACTGCCACCAACAAAAAAAAAAAATTTAATCCCTTTTTTACTAAAGCAAGGATAACGCTTTTACACTTTTAAAGAATCTCAAGTCCTTTACGACACAAAAACTTAAACTTTTGGGTGCACACGGTTGCAAGGTTGGAGCAAAATGGCTCTCAAATCAGTCTGCTACCACCTTTTGTAGCCTTGACCTAAACAATGGGGCAAATTGCTGAATTACTACCACAAATTAAAATTCTCAAAACCAAAAATGTCTTCTTTTACATACATGCCACAAATACAATAATAATCCATTTGTGAGTGTATGGGAACTCCAATGCGAAAGAAAAGCTACAAAGAACATAGAAAAGAAGCTAACATTCACCACTATGGCTAAGGGGAAATTATAGCAACTTTTCAATATGGAGACAAAGTGCTCTAAACCTATGATTTGGTCGGACTTATATGTGTGGATGTTAACAACCACAACCATTTTCCACCTTATCCAATAGTTGTCAAAAAAAAAAGAAAACCAAAAGAAAAAAAAAATTAAACAACTCATTTGAACTTTGATGTGATCAAATGATCAAAAAAAAGAAAACAAATGAAATGAAACAAACAAAAAAAAAATAAATAAATAAAAAATATAAATGTATAAAGAAACACTGCTGCCGGTATTCGAACTCACGCTCACCGGTTCGTAGGCTGTAACGCTTCCCCTAGGCTACCGCCTATGATGCGTCTCTGTTAGCTAAGTGATTATAACACATGAACACACTAAGCTTTGAATCATCAACAGCGGTCAATGTAAGTGAATCCAACTGTAACAGTGCTACAAGGAAGAAGAAGAAGAAAAACAGCATAGGCAAAGCTCCAAATATGTTCCAATAAGGGAAAAACATGAGACAAGCAATCACAACAACAAAAATACTCTAGCATCCACATTGTATGTTAACTCGCGTTGGGGTTGGAAAAAAAACAGGAATGTCCATATCTATTATCAGGCGGGCCAATTCCAAGAAATATATTCATATTGGGTACATCGACATGCGCCACTACAAATACCCCCCGCCAAAATCAGGCTTAATGGACACATTGGAGATTAAGTCTGATACCGCATGGAGATGTAATCTATTGCCTCATATCTTTTGCATGATATGTACCAACCAACTTGCCTTGAAGATCTTCAAGTTCATAATAACAAGTACCAATTCTACGACGAACCCTGCATTTAATAAACGTAGGTGCAAGTTTAGCATTGTATCCTTTTTCAAAACTGCTTTGGCTAAAATTTCGCCTGTACACCTCTTGACCGACATTATATGACACTTCACGCGAACGTAGGTTGTATTGTCTTTCATTACGATCATGTTGCACTCTCATCACATTAGCAGCTTTAGATCTAACAACATCAAAGGTGTCCGATCTGTTAAATTGTATCGCCCTATCCTCTAAAGCATTCAGTTTTCTTAGCAGTTGGTAAATAGAACCATTAGTCACCATATTTTGACCAAAAACCATAAAATAAGGGGAAGTCCCAATGGCAGTATGTACTGTCGAACGCAAAGCACACGCAATGTGGCTTAGTTTTTCATCCCAATTTTTTTGATCGGGTTTTACATATGCTTTAATAGCAGAAATGACGGATCGGTTCACCCGTTCAGAGGCATTAGCCTGTGGCGAATGAACTGCGGTATAAATATGAGAAATCTTATAAAAATTCAAAAGATCATTAAATTTCTTTGCTTTGAACTGCGTTCCATTATCCGAGATAACGCTCTCTGGTACACCAAATGTGTGAAACAAATCTTCTTCCATATACTTAATAACAGCATCAGCTGTAAACTTTTTAACCGGGCGGAGAAAACAAAACTTTGAAAAATGATCAAGGACAATAAAAATTCCAATATTCCCTGAACTGGATCGAGGGTAAGGTCCTATGAAATCAACATATAAGCGCTGAAAGAATCTATGGGATGAACCAGTGTCACCCATGGGTGGCCTCATAACAACATTAGGGTGCTTTGTACTCTTACAAACTTCACACGAGTTAACATAATTCTTAACATCCCAAACTAAGTTAGGCCAGAAATAGTATCTGCGAATTCTTTCCAATGTTTTATTAATCCCACAATGCGAAGACAAGGGGTCATCATGATGTTTCTGCAATACCTCTGGAACCATACTTTTAGGAATCCATAGCTTCCAAATCATGTCATCAGCAAGCTGTTCTCCAACGGCGTGTTCCGTTCGTCTGTATAAATAACCATCGATAATCTTCAAGTCGGGAGTGGAATCGATATTATCTTCAACCCTTCTCAATAAGTCCTTGTAGTCGTCAGAGGAAAAATGTTCAGATTTTAAATCAACAAAAACCCCGCGTTCATTTCTCATCTCGGACAGACCGCATATTTCGGACAAGTCATCGGTATTCGTACGCGAAAGCGCATCAGGAACTATATTCTGCGACCCTTTTCTATGCTCAATTTTAAACCGGTATCCTTGAAGCTTCAAGGCCCATCTAGCTAGCCGCGTGCTTAAGTCAGTTTGGGACATGAGCCATTTAAGAGAGGCGTGATCAGTAATCACCGTGAACTCATGTCCCTCGACATAAGCTCGGAACTTTTTAATGCAAAGCATTGCTGCCAAGCATTCTTGTTCAGTGACACTATAGTTACGTTGGGCTTGGTTAAGTTTCTTAGACATAAACGCCACAGGAAACTCATCGCCCTCCGCATTCTTTTGCACCAAGACCCCTCCTATTCCTGTTTTGCTGGCATCACAGTGTATAAAAAACGGCTGTGAAAAATCAGGACTGTGCAAAACAGGGGCTGAGCTAAGAATGGATTTCAAATCTTCAAAGGATTTTTGGGCCTCCTCGGTCCATACGAATTTTCGATTAGTCTTTAACAAATCAGTTAAGGGACTAGAAACAGCAGCGTAATTCCTGATGAACTTTCTGTACCACCCTGACATACCTAGAAATCGTCGGACTTGTTTAACCGATCTCGGTGCCGGGAATTCAGTAATGGCCGAAATTTTTCCTGGATCGGTACGAATGGTCCCGTCCCCAACTACATGGCCTAAATATCGGACTTCTGTCATACAAAATTTGCTTTTTCCTACGTTTATTGTAAGTCCAGCATTACGAAGACACTTAGCCACTTCCTTGAGTACCTCTAGATGCCGATCAAATGTGGGAGATACCACTAGAAGATCGTCCAGGTAGACCAAAACCTCAGCTCTGAGAGATGCCGGTATCACCCTATCCATAAGCCTGCACATGGTTTGCGGGGCATTACATAAGCCAAATGGCATAACTTTAAAATGATAAAGGGGTCTCCCAGGAACCGTGAATGCAGTCTTACCTTTCGACGATTCATCTAGCGGTATCTGCCAGAATGCATCCTTCAAATCAAGGCTGGATATAAATTCAGCTTTAGGCAAACGACTCAAGATACCATCGATATGTGGAAGTGGATAAGCATCCCCCTCTGTAACAGCATTAAGTTTTCTACTGTCCAAGCATAAGCGATTCTTGCCTGGTTTTCTATGCAAAACAATCGGTGAAGACCAAGGACTAGTGGACTCCTCTATTACACCCATAGCCAACATGCGATCAAGCTCTTCGTAGATTAGCTTCTCAATCGCCGGAGAGACAGGGAAATGCCTTTGTTTTATCGGGGTTGCACCACCCGTATTAATAGTATGGCAAATAACATTCGTTTTCCCTAGGCCCTCTTTCGCGAACGAAGGAAATAAATCAATAGCACATTGCAGCTGAAACTTCTGATCCCCCGAGAGATATTTCTGGTCTAAATTTTGGGCATCGCCTACTGAGAACGATAAACTGGAAATTCCATTTAACAGAGACTGAGGAAGAAGGTTATATTTCCTCCAAAAATCAATGCCAAGTATCAAATCCTGTGACAAATTAGGAACCACATAAATAGTAATGGGCTCACTTTTATTTCTAAAAACCACTTCAGTCGTAAAAACACCCGCAATCCTTTGAGGTTTACCATCTGCCGTATTGACAGTGGTGTTTAATTTCTTATAAGGAATCTGAGATCCTAGAAAATCTATAGCGGCTTGAGCACCAAGACACGTCACGGAGGCACCAGTGTCTAAAAGACCTATCACATTTCTATCTAACAAACGCACCTCAGCATAAGGACGAACATCGCCTGGCCTCTCAAGTACTGAAACACTAAAGTCCCTTTTTAAATTCTTGACAATTTTCCAAAATTTTCTCATCCTTTTGCTTGACCTGGCAACCCTAGGCTCTTCATTGAATATCCTGTCTCTGACCTTGAGATAATTTTTTAACCTCACATGAAAAGGTATTATTGGACGAGGTCCTGTAGTAGTAGGGCAAGTACTTTGAATCACAGTATTATCCTGGGTATCATAATTTTTATTTGAATATTCAGTATTATGGGTTTCCTCAGGTTGAGTATCCGAAGGAAAATTTGAACGAGAAAATATTTTTACATGGTCTGTGAGGATTGTTGACAAGTTTTCGGTCTGGGTGCACTTCTCAGTGCAGAGCTCTGGAAGTTTTTTGGATTGTCATTACATTTCCTACAATTGGGTTTATATACTTGTGGAGTACCACAACCATAACAAAAAACACTGCGATCAGCTAAACATTCTTGGTATCTATGACCTGTATGCCTACAATTCCAACACACAGATGAGACCTCCGAAACTTCTTCAAACTCAAGTAATTCAGGCTCGTTAACTTCATTGAATTCAACTTCTGCTGCACGCTTTGAAAAATGATTATGCCTGCTACCGGAGAATCCATGCTTACGACTCATATCCTGTAGGAAGAACTCCCTACGCCGACAAATTTCACGCAATTGACCAACCGAGCTAATCGACATATTTAATATTTCATGCTGGATATCTGGTTGTAGATTGCGACGTAAGATTTCAACCAGCGTTTTATCATCAAGGGGCTTATCAAGTCTATCGACCAAGTCTATGACTGAATCATAAAAAGTGTCGAACGGTTCGTTTGGCTTTTGCTTCCTGTCGCGTATTAATTCTCTTATGTCAATATCAGTTCTGGAGTCCCTATAATGCTGACGCAATGCTCTACAAAGATCGAACCACTGAACAACACGTACAGTACGGTGGAACCTCCAAAACCAGTCACTGGCGTTGCCTTCAAAAAGTGCACTTGCGCTACGACAAAGGATGTCAAAATCACCATTTAATGTCTGTCTAGTTAGGGCTTCAACACGATAAATAAAATTATCAACAGGTAAGCTGTTCGAACTACCATTGAACTTAATCTTCCAATTGGCAATTATTTGGCTAACCTTATCAGGACGAAAGGCTAAATCATGGCTTAAATTTGGGGCACTAAATCGAGATCGGCTTGCAGAATTACCATCATGGTTACTTCTACCAGAATCATTATTCACCTGTTCATTATTTGAATATGGCAACCCCAGCAACTGCTCTAATGTCCTCTGCTCAACCTCACCTACATTCAGCATAGAGGGACGGTTTCTATTGACTACCGGCGAAGATGCGTTAGCAATCTGTGGAGCCTGATTAATATTTAAACGAGCAAGACTAACCTCAACACTCTTCTCGACCCACGAAGTTACCTGATTGGAAAGAGACTGAACAATCTCTGTTTGTTGCCTATTCATCATTGCAGTCACTAAGTCCTTTATGCTGTCCAAAGTCAAGCTGGGTTGAGGTAGTGACATACCTGCACTAGCATCTAAATTTGTAGTTATATCCTGGTTAGAGGATCCTTCAGCCCTATTGGCATCATAGCTCTTGGCTTTTGCAGACGACCTAGTTGCAACCGATGAAGTTGTTTTCTGCGAAGTTGCAAGACCGGACTTTTTGCTGTCCTTGACTATGTTCGACCCACACACTGGACAATCAGACTGAGTTTTAATGTAATTCGTAATGCATATTTTATGAAAGGAATGTCTACAGGAGGTTTCTGTTAAAAGTAATGGATTCTGAATAACAGAACTACAAATCTGGCATAAAAGCAAGTTACCCTCAACAGCTGTTCCAGCAGCTGAAATATGTTCAGAACTTCTTTCAAGGGGCATTTTCAAATAACATTAAAAAAATCAAAATCTAAGGTAAATCAAGACAAAATAATAACTAAAAAAAAATCAAAAAGTAAATAAAGACAACAATTCAATCAAGAAAACCAAGTTTGATTTGTTCGGGCATAGGAGGTAAGGTAGGATAGTAATAAAAAAAAAATTATCAAACTATGCGAAAATAGATGGAAATAATTAAGGAGAAGAATAACAAATTGATAGGGGAGACAGAAAGAAAAATGGTTATTTACGATGGGTAAAAACATCCTCGATAATATTCATACATTCCAAATCGCAAATAGAGAAAACAAATAATAAAAGTTTCCAATCAGATATACGCTGAAGCCAGAATTAGAGCCTAGTCCAAAACCTGTATTCATTCAACCTGAACACCAACTGAAACTTTCACACGAGAGAAAAAGGGCAGGACAACCTAACTCCTGGTTATATGCTTCAGCACCGCTGCATATCAAACATATAAATTCCAACGAAGTTTAGTTATCCCGACAAAAGAAAATAAATGGGGAAAAAAAAATAAAGGCAGTATAAAGAAAAGAGAGGAAAAATACTAGGAGCTGAGTGAAAAATCCTACGATATCTGAAATATCAAGCCGTTCAATATAAAAAAAATTTTTAATTCACTCGGGCCCCACGTTGGGCGCCAAAAACTGTAGTGTGCAAGGGTCTAGTCTGAGCAAAACTCCACATAAATGTCTATAGATGAAACAAAACGGCATGGCACGCATATTTCACCGGCCTTATTGCTCGTCGGATAGGGGGGATCTTGCCAATGTTCATCGTTTAATTTTACCAACTACCAGCTTTAATGTTAATGCGTGCACGAATGATAGCAAAACCAAAACAAAAGAAAGTCAGATAGAATAGACAAATACACAAAGTATAAGGGGGTCACAACACCAGAGGATCTATTTCCGACATCATTCGATCGGCTGTGCTAAGGTGTAAGCTGCACAGCATGCCCTCCCTTCCTGTTTACCAAAAGCATCCAAAGAAATCGCTTCTTGGTTGGTAAACCCATAATATTTACCCTACCTTCCTTTACCGACCCTACAAATCAAACTCAAAGGTTTGGGCTTACTCCATATTTAACAAATTCATTAAATTTATTAAGAAAAAGTTCATTATCAAATCCGGTCGCTCACTATAGAGATGAATCACATCATACTTTAAAAACAGACAAAAACAATATAATAAAAGAAATATTAAAGTCAAGGCTAACAACCAATTTTTTTTGTATATCTAAATTGATCCTTTAATTTACTAAAATTATTTTCATAACTCTAAAAAAAACTAATCATTTAAATTAAATCTCAAAACTTAACAAGAAGGGTTAAAAAAAAAAAAACACGGCATGAAAAAAAATATTTAAATAATATATCAAATAAGAATCAATAGGCGAGTTTATTTGAATTCATAGCACGGCAGAAAAAAAACTAAATCGGCTGTGAAACAAACTTCATTTAAAAGGCTCATTATGAAAAAAATGATATGTAGCTGTGTGAGTGTATTTCCATTTGTACTTCTGTTAAAGTAAAACAGCTGTGAGTGCATTGACCCCTTTTTTCCCTTACTTCATTTTTTTCCTCTAATCACACATACATCAACACAACCCACTCGGTTGTATAAAACGAAAAACTAATTTTAAATCGCGAAGTTTTGACTAATATGCAGCCAAATTTCAATAAAAATGGTATCAAATGTAAAAACAATATTTTATAGGCATACTGGGCTACATATGTCAATGATCAAAAGGCACAAAACGTACATTCATATAAAAAATATTGCAAAAAAAAATGTATCAAAGCTATTTCAATCGAAGCAGTGCTTTTCAGACCCAAGAACATTTTCTGAGAGTCTTGTTAACAGCGAATCAACATAGTTAACAGAGGTTCCAATAGCATGTTAACACTTTAGCATTGACATATCCACCAGCACAGAATCAGATATATATGTATATGCAGGATATTTAACTGAACCAACACAAACAGATCATCTGAAAGTTGCCAACTTGCAAAAATTCCAATTTAAAAATTATGGGGGAAGATTTAAAACATTTTTAAATTAATTTAAAAGAAAAAAATTATTTAATTTGACAAAAATTACCTGAGAGAGGTAACGGCATCTCTCTCACTCTCCGAAAAAAAATAAATCTGTTTGGCTTTGCTCAGTGGTAGTATAACAGTTTGCACTTACTTGGTTTTTGTTGGAGCTCCCACGTTGAAAGGCCTTTCGAGGGGTGAGGGGTTATTAAAACAAACCAGCAAACTCCAGCCAATTGCAAGTTTTTAACAAAATACGCGGCATACACAAAAAATCACTTCTTTCAATATAGTCTTTAACATTTGATACGATTCACTCTATCGGTTTTTTTTATATTCGCCTTTTTCTAAAACATTGGATTGCCAAACTACTTTTACCAAAAAAAAAAACTCTCAATTAGGCATTAACTTTTTGTTTCACTTCCGATTCGGTTCTCCATCTCTGCCTTACAAATGAGCAAAAATTAAACTATATAACACTTGAGGCAAATTACATGGGCAAAAATACGGAAAAATAATTATTTTTTTAAGGTCTTTTTTTTTAGCAAGTTACAAAACCTAAGAATTAGCACGCAAGAGTTTTTTTTCCTTTTCGAGAGTGATTTTTCAACCAAAACGCGTTTGTTTCGATTCCCGAAAAACAAAAACTAAATGAGTTGCACCAATCCCGACGGCTCTTTTTTTTCTTGTACTTGAAACCAAGACAAACGATCCATTTAAAACACCAGAATCCACTGATCAAAAAAAATGAAAAGACTTTTGTTAGACTCTCTCAGGCAGCCAAATCTGCACAGCAGAAACAGAGAAATCCATATGAGCACAGGGAAAGGGGGAATCCAAATGTATTAATCCAGGAGTTAAATGATCACAGGGGACCAACACTCCAGCTTTGGGGATAAAACCCTCAGCAAAAAGAAAATGCAGGAAACCAACACTTGCAACAATTATTTACCCGCGATTTTATAAATAAACATCGATTCTGCAGGACAATAAAAAAATAAAAATTGAGGAGAACTGCCACCAACAAAAAAAAAAAATTTAATCCCTTTTTTACTAAAGCAAGGATAACGCTTTTACACTTTTAAAGAATCTCAAGTCCTTTACGACACAAAAACTTAAACTTTTGGGTGCACACGGTTGCAAGGTTGGAGCAAAATGGCTCTCAAATCAGTCTGCTACCACCTTTTGTAGCCTTGACCTAAACAATGGGGCAAATTGCTGAATTACTACCACAAATTAAAATTCTCAAAACCAAAAATGTCTTCTTTTACATACATGCCACAAATACAATAATAATCCATTTGTGAGTGTATGGGAACTCCAATGCGAAAGAAAAGCTACAAAGAACATAGAAAAGAAGCTAACATTCACCACTATGGCTAAGGGGAAATTATAGCAACTTTTCAATATGGAGACAAAGTGCTCTAAACCTATGATTTGGTCGGACTTATATGTGTGGATGTTAACAACCACAACCATTTTCCACCTTATCCAATAGTTGTCAAAAAAAAAAGAAAACCAAAAGAAAAAAAAAATTAAACAACTCATTTGAACTTTGATGTGATCAAATGATCAAAAAAAAGAAAACAAATGAAATGAAACAAACAAAAAAAAAATAAATAAATAAAAAATATAAATGTATAAAGAAACACTGCTGCCGGTATTCGAACTCACGCTCACCGGTTCGTAGGCTGTAACGCTTCCCCTAGGCTACCGCCTATGATGCGTCTCTGTTAGCTAAGTGATTATAACACATGAACACACTAAGCTTTGAATCATCAACAGCGGTCAATGTAAGTGAATCCAACTGTAACAGTGCTACAAGGAAGAAGAAGAAGAAAAACAGCATAGGCAAAGCTCCAAATATGTTCCAATAAGGGAAAAACATGAGACAAGCAATCACAACAACAAAAATACTCTAGCATCCACATTGTATGTTAACTCGCGTTGGGGTTGGAAAAAAAACAGGAATGTCCATATCTATTATCAGGCGGGCCAATTCCAAGAAATATATTCATATTGGGTACATCGACATGCGCCACTACAAGTGGTTGTATTACCGTTCGATTCAACCTCCTAACTCGCACTTTAGATATATGAAAGTAAGCATCACATGACACTAGCAATCTAAAGTCTTATTATTCGTAGCTCAATATGCGTAACAACAAGAATTCCAACAAACAGTCAACAAAGCGGTCAAACAGCTACGTGTGCAGGTTGTGCAGATGGACTCATCCATTGCGTAAATGCAAAAAGTTTCTAGAAATGAATGTAACTGAGCGAATCCAGGTGGTTAAAACATACGGCTACTGCAAAAATTGTTTAGCCCATTCGCACTCTCAAAACACTTGTTTCACCACCAGTGGATGCAGATATTGCCATTCGAAACATCATAGCTTGCTACACATCTCCAACAGATTGAACAAGGCGAGGATTCCAAACCCAACAAAATCATCTCATCAAGAAACAAAATCCAACAAATGTCCATCATCGCATTCAAATCGAAGTCCTAAAGACAAATCCAAAGCCAAATCCACTCCCACGACCGAAACTAAGTCCACGGAAACATCATTATCTGCCATTCTGAAGCAAAATACATCCACCTTGCTTCCGACTGTGGTCGTTGAGATTGAAGACAGCATCAAGGTCCGATGTCTTCTAGACTCTGGTTCCAAATATAGCTCCATCTCTTCCAAATTGGTCGATCGTCTCAAATTGGTATCATATACTTTGAATCACGAGACAATCTGTCCAGTGACTTTAAGATCTGTCTACGACACATCCATCCAAATTACGTCGACGTTGCGTGTTAATAATCGCATATCCTTACACACTCCTTCCAAATCACTGCCAAGCCTCTATGCTACGAAATTCGATAATATGATGCTAGCTGATGCTGGTTTTTTCAAATCCGGTCCAGTGAACATAATTCTCGGTGCCGATACATATCCCCGAGTTATTCGAGAGGGGATTATAAATCGTTTGGGGTTGCCAACTGCTCAAAACACCATCTTTGGATGGACTATTTATGGCAATTGTTCCATTTAACTCTAGTTCCATATACTTGTCTATTTATGAAATGGATACCTGAATTCTATTCCATTATTTGCAACGATTGTCGTATAACTAACCATTGATAGCACGAACTGGGATAATTAGAAAAGTGTAAACCATACCCTACTACTTAATTTTAAGCACATTAGTTTTACATATAACTAAACCATTTTGATTGTTAGATGAATTTATCTAAAACTGAATTTATGACAATACTTGTTTTTTCTATAACGTCTTGATAAATTGAATTATGAATAAGAGTAAAAAACATACATCTTACTATGTATTATAGCATATTTTTTTGCCGGAAGAAGTAATGATGACATGGTTGTGGATTTTATTGCAGAAGAACTGCAAGGGGGCCGGAATGTTCACGCGAAATGCTTGAGAAACCCTACAATTTGCCCGCTTAATTGAACTCCTATAGAAAATATTAGAAATCCCCAATTACTTAAAAAAGATATTAATCACTTCGTCAAGTTATGTCAAAGTTTAACAATGCCATTTCGCCGCAACATAAGCCATGTCAAAATTATGACTTCCGCGCGTAGTCTTAAGACTTCTGCCTCTTTTTAACTTCATCCGCCGAACTGGTAAGATCATTCCAAAGAAATAAAGTCGAAGCTATCCAACCACCCTAATTCTTGTGTGTACTTTATTTGGTTATCTTTCCACTCCTCTACCTGGAACACAACCTCCAATAACTCTCCTCGAGACGTGAAGTATTGCAGACTTCACATCAACCCACTCAACTCTTGGCTCACGAGACGCTCCCCGTTCCCCCTCTCGCATCCATAGGTGTTGTTCTGATTGGTTCACATCATCATTAACTTCTAAAATAAATAAAAAAAAAATAACAAGCTATTGCAATAAATCTCTACGAAGTAATAACGGTGGTGAAAGAAAGTGTTGTGCTTTTGGTCTTGCTATTACAACAACTTATTCAAGTGGAGGATGCTGCCAAATGCTTTTGGAAAGTTGTGCTTATTTAAGTAATACCAACGAAAATACTACAAAATCTAATTATTTTTACAAATTAAATCTGAATTTGTTTCTTTTTAAATAGTTTTGTGTTTCATTGTTTATTAATTTCGAAGGGATGGGTGTTGGTTGAAATTGCTCACTCACATTTGTGTGTAAGCATGTACATAAGCAGCTGATAAATTGGTTGGTGCCATATTAATTAAAAAATAAAATCAAATGTGGTTACCTTGTCAAACCACTGAAAGTACGATTTAGGGAAATTTCCCCCCCCCCCCCCCCCAAAAAAAAAAAAAAAAAAAACGTAGTACCAGCCTTTATTTGGCATAAAATAAGTACAATTATTGTTTATCATCATTGGCAACGGGATTCTAAAAGGTTGTTATTTCACAATAATGGACAAACTTCCAGTTTTATGTTTGTAGTTTATTGAAATGATGGCGCCGCCGGCATAAGTTTCGTTCATCATTTTTCTGTAAATAATAGAAAAAAAATGGAAGCAAATTTGCATCTGCATTCATTTCTCGTGAAGTAATGGTAAGTGAAGAATGTTCCATATACAAAACTTCCTAAAATTGGGATATAACTGCCATGGCGAAACAATTAAAGTTGGTCTCATTTGTACAACAACCACAATTCATATGGTGCAATCCGCCATGTTGTCATCAAGCTGATCGACGTTTTGCCAACACACACAAAGAAATATGTGGGCGTGTGTGTATACGTGTGCCTACATGACCAGAGAATATGCGAGAAAGAAGGTAACAACAAAATCTAACATCTTATTACCGTCAAACCTGGCCGGATGTTAACAGCTGTTCGCGTGAGACCACCTTGAATTGAAAAATTCCATCAGCTGGGCAAGTGACCTATCCTTCTTTAGTGAACCCTGGACTTTACCTTGCATAAATTTGGTTAGCAATTATTTTGTATACCAAACCAAGTTAGTAATCGTTATTCAAATACTTGGTATTGTCATCAAAGGTGAACTCGTCGCGCATAACGCGTTTTAACTGTGGGAAAAGAAAACGAAAAATTTTCTAAAAAAAGGATAGTGTAGTTAAAAAACAAAAATAAATTCTTATTAAACTAAACAACCATTGTAAACTGTGTAAAGTCGTCGCGTATTGAAAAAGATTTACGTGCAATTCGATTCTTACACGACAACAAAGAATTTTCACCCGTAGAGAATTGGTCTTGTTCGTCAATCCACATACCACACCACGAATAAGACTCGACCGACGTGACAAATGGCGAGCCACAATAGATTGTGTTAAATTGAAGATAAAATTTTGAGAAGAAATCAAGTGCAACTTTCAGATGAAGTGTTGTGAATATTAAATCTAAACCATTGAGGACGACGGATTGTGAGCAAGAGTACACAAATATAATTACATTTTGTATGAAGAAAAAATACGTGGAAACAATACAACGCCAAGGCGGAGTGGAAAGCAACAAAACGATAATTGAAATACATAATACAGAAGAAAATGTAAGCCTGTTTTTGTCAACTTCATGTACGGCATGTTTCATACACGCAACTAAAGTTTTATTGTTATTCGTAAAGCTACATTTATTTTGTGAAGAACCTGATTGTTTGTGTACGGGGTAGCTGTGTGAGTGTGAAATTAAACATCAAAAGCAAGCGAATGAGCGAGCGAGCACACATCCATTAAACTATGCTGGTTTTTGACGAATTTTCGTCTCCTTTCTGCTTATTGTGATTACCCGTAGCCACTATCAATCGGTAGAACACGATTACCGGGTAACGATGCGTGACAAACCCAAACATCTACAATTTCTACCATCTAATGGTGTGGTGGGTCGGTGGGTGCAATTACTTGTGGCCCTAAAAGGCGGTCGAAACCAATGCCGATAGTGTTTGTAAACACAGAGGTCTCATACAGGGGAGGGGCACATACGTATATGTTTGAATCATATGATTACTTATCATCCAGGACCAAGAACTACCCCGCCTGTCTACTCATTATGTTTGTCTCCTCCGGCATAAATTCTGCGGTATGCTAATGTCTACAGGGTGTGACAGTTGTCGAAAAAATTAACCAAATCTTTGGTATATAGAAGAAAATTAATGTAGAGAAATTTAGTTTTAAATATACGACATATGTAAACTACAATAGAATTAATGAAGCCCTGTTTTATTTTAGCACTGGCTACGCCGTGAAGAACAAAACTAAAGCGACTAGTAAGAGCGCATTCAGACCGGGCGACATGTATACCCTCTACTTTAAACGATTTTTCGAGTAGAGTTGGCTGGGCTGATGACGAGTGCCGTGCCAGAATTACTATGGGTAGCCGATGGAGGTTAAATTCATAAGTTCAATGGGCGGTGGATGGTTGTTGTTTTAACAATGTGTTGTACACTGAGGCGGCAGCCCTTGCCGATGAAGGACTCCATCGGGCCAATCCGTACTGGGTTTTTCAAATGGAGCGCTACAAAAGTTTTTTTCTTTTAAATACAACAAGAACGGTTTCTTTTGCATGGTCACCATGGGCACCCTTGCAGATGTCCAGTTGTTGAACCCAATTTTCGATTTTTCAAGCATAAATCGGCCGACACTGCTGCAATTTCAAGTTTGATATTCGTACGAAATTCATCGTCGCTGGCTTGTTGGCATATACCATAGACTTGACGTAGCATCACAGGAAATAGTCTAACGGCGTCAAATCGCATGACCGAGCTGTCCAATCGAATAGACCATTTCGTAAGATACACGTTCCCCAAACTTGGTTTCCAATAAATTGATTGATTGATTGTGACATTCGTTGTGTGGCTTTTTGTTGTTGTAGCAGTGTGTTGTATACTGAGGCGGCAGCCCTTGCCGATGAAGGACTTCATCGTGTCAATCCGGTACGTACAACCGGCTGCCATGGGGTTGTTATGTGGCTTGTGGCGCCGTCCTGTTGGAACCACATGTCCTCCAAGTCCATATCATCCAATTGGGGCTAACTGTTATCATTGAACAGTAGCCATTCCCGTTCACAGTAACATGTCTTGATCATCACGAAAGAAGTACGGCCTAACGACGCCGCCGGCCCATAAACGGTATTTTTTTCGGGATGCGATGATGAGTCATGGGGAACGCGTCGATTGCTGTCTGACCAATAACGTATATTTAGCTTATTGACGAAGCCATTCAGTCAAAAATGAACCTTGGACGTAGCACTCTTAACGTTGAGGTCACTGACTCTGAATTTTTGTAGTAAATTTTAATAATTTCGACTCGTTATTGGCTTGTTTACCTTTCCATCATGAAATGGCAAACCTTACTATAGAGAAATGTCAAAAGAGCGGCATAAAATATGGCGTCGTTTACTGTTGTTGTTGTTGTTGTAGCAGTTTATTGTGTTCTATCTTTCGTCTGCTTGATTCTGTTGAGTGTCAAGACCCAGGAACTCTGCGACTAAGATGGGGTGCGTCCACAGGGATCTGGGTCTGAGTCGAGTGGGTCTGGCCGGGCAGTTAAACAGGTAACGTGTGTCGTGCGGTCCCTGGTTACAATCGGGACATATATCTTGCACGTCGGCATCAATCCTAGCTCTGTGGGAATTGAGGCGGCTGCATCTGCCGGAACGTAATTGAGCCAGAACCACTTTGGTTTGCCGGGGGAGGTCGATTTCTTCGGGTGCAATGGGTGGCGGTCGTTCTCCAAGGACTAGATTCACCCGGTAGCCAATTACCGCATCTGCTACCGTGTCTGCATGAATGTTGTTAGACCCGCTTGATCAAGAGGTTCTCTCTTGTAGCGCTGAACCTCACGCTCTAGATCATGTAGATCTACCTTAAGGCTTCTGGGCGGTGGGTATCTATCCACAAGATGATGATTTGGATGATTTCTGCGACAACAGCCCAAAAGGTATTGCTTAGACAGCATGTAGTTATGTCTTCGCACTGGTAGGATCTTTGTCTCCTGATGGAGGTGGTCCACATGAGAACTGAGGAGACAGCCCGTCGCAGTTCGGAGGGCGGCATTCTGACAGATCTGAATATTATTCCACTGCGTGTCACAAAGCTGACGTGACCACACTGGCGCTGCATAACTTACCACAGACCGGCCAATTGCTTTGTAAGTGGTCAACAAGGTTTCTTTGTCTGCACCCCAAGTGCTGCCAGCAAGTGACTTGAGGACCTTGTTTCTACTTTTGACTTTATTGCAGATTGCTGTGGCATGTGGGGAGAAAGTGTAGGAGCTGTCAAATGTGACGTCAAGTATTTTGGGACACTTGATGGTCGGAATCATTTCTCCATCGACCATCACAGTCAGCTCAGTATTCACCTCACGCGTATTTGTACTGAACAGTGTGGCTGAAGATTTGGTGGCGGATATCTTCAGATTTCTTGCAGTGAAATATGAGGCAAGCTCGTTGAGGTAGACGTTCAACCTATCGCAGATGTCATCAATGGGTGGGGGGCCTGATGCCATGGTCGTACAATCGTCCGCATATGATTCGATCTCTATGCCATCTGGAGGGGGTGGAATGGAGGATAGGTAGAGGTTAAACATTGTCGGAGATATCGCCCATCTTGGGGAACTCCCTGTTTCACTCTACGGTGTTTCGACTTCTTATCCCTAAATTCCACAAATGACTGGCGACCATACAGATAATTCGCGACCCAACGTTTCAGGCCTGGCTGGAGGGACGTGTTGGCGATGTCCTCAAATAATTTGGCATGGCTGACCGTGTCGAATGCCTTCGATAGGTCCAGTGCCACGAGGACCGTCCTATCACAAGGCCTGGGTTGATTGAAGCCACGACAAATGTGTGTGGTGATGGCATGCAAAGCTGTTGTTGTGCTGTGCAGTCTCCGAAGTCCATGTTGATGCTCGGCGAATGGAAATTTTCGGGAGGAGTAATGCCTCAAGCGTCTTTGCCACTGGTGAGAGAAGGGAGATCGCTCTATACGATTCCCCCAAACTCGGGTCTTTTCCAGGCTTCAGTAGCGGGATCACTCTGCCCATTTTCTAGACATCGGGAACTATAAGAGTGTTCAATGACAGGTTGAGGACAGTGGTAAGGTACTCAACTCCAGGTGAATCCAGATACTTCAACATCAATGTAGAGACTCCGTCGGGGCCCAACGCCTTAGAAGATTTGGCGCCACGGATGACATTCGTAACTTCGCCCACGGTAAATTGTGATGGCTGTTCATCGGCTCGGAGACCACGAATATGGCGAATGGCTCTCCTCCTTGCCCTGTCTCTCTCGGGATGCACAATAAATTGACGGTTGAACAACCTGGCGAATCTCTTCGGATCAGTCACGGTTATCTCGCCAAAAGTGACTGAGGTCCTGTCATCCCGTCACCCGGGGTTCGAGAGTGACTTAACAGTGGCCCACAGTTTGCCTACACCGGTGCCTTAGTTACATTGCTCCAAGTGTTCCAGCCACAAATTCCGCCTGTGTTCGTTGAACCCTGTTTATTTCTAGATTCAGCTCGCTTGGGGTTAGCGGGGTCCATAGCACGAATCCCATCACGCTCGTCTGCGAGTACCACTGCTTGCGCCGGGAAATTTGGCCGCGCTTGGGGTATTCGACCGGCTGGTATAAAGCGAGCGGCTGCTGCGTTAATGATGTCTCGGAATTTCCTCTCGGCCACAAGCACATCAGAGGGCGGTGGCAGTTCACTGAAGCGGCGATTGGTATAGTCTCTGAAGTCAGTCCAATCGGCCTTCTTATAATTGATAAACGTCCGGCGCTCAGAGGTTATGAAGTCGGGTGGTCGGCCGATGGTGAGAATTATGGGGAGGTGGTTTGACCCCAAAGAGATGACGGCTTGCCAGGATACGTCACTCAGGAGATTAGGGGAAGCAATTGAGATGTCTGGCGAGCTGCTGCACCTCCTCGTAATTCTAGTGGGGGCATCCTCATTCACCGTGCAAAACGTGGAGCTATCAATCTGCTCTGCCAAAGCTATGCCACGTTGGTCGTTACCTAGGGGAGAATGCTATGACGTGTGATGCGCATTAAACCAGACGATTGTGGCCAGAACCAGACGATTGTGGCCAGATAGCAACCCACTTATGTCGGGGTTGTAAGCATGGCCATTGATCGGGACACAGCTACCAACCGGCAGTATATACACGTTGTATATCTCTATCTCGGCAGTACCAGACCTGACTGCTACCCCCATACATTCCATGTAGGGGTCACTAGCGTCAAGCGCAGGCGAGATAGGTCTATACTGCACGGAATGGTGTATAACGAAGTCCAATCCCCCACCTCCACTCTATACTGCTGATGTTCAGCGGCTGCAGTTACAGCTACTCGGGATGGAGCATTCCACTATTCGCAGCCTGTGGACGCGCCCGGTAGCTCGCAGCTAAGCTTCTCGTGACAGCAATTAACACCACACAGATCAGACCTCAATGTACCAGCTTGTATGGTGCTCACAACTTTCCCGCGCCCTATCGGTCAACTGTTGTAGTTTCCCTTTTGAAAAACCCTTTACAACCGACTGCAATGGATGGATGGCCTTTGAGGGCGACATTTGCTCGGTAGCT
Source organism: Stomoxys calcitrans (assembly GCF_963082655.1). Taxonomy (NCBI): domain Eukaryota; kingdom Metazoa; phylum Arthropoda; class Insecta; order Diptera; family Muscidae; genus Stomoxys; species Stomoxys calcitrans. The sequence goes on from NC_081552.1 coordinate 151,606,869, forward strand.
GTTTCCGATACCGTATCCTTGTAAGTGCTATAAAGTTGATTGAACTAGAGCAGTGATGGAGGTTTTGTAAAGGATATTATTCTGAAGGGCAAATAATAAATGATTTATTGGCTAAAGACTCGAGAAGGAAAATTGTGACCAAAGGGACACCGCAGGGAGTGGTTTTATCCCCTCTCTTACAGCTCTTGCTTATCAATGGGATTCTAAGGTCCCTCAAGGTGGAAATAATTAAGTTGGTTGCATATGTTGATGACGTCTTTATTTTAGTTGGCCGCAGCTTTCTATCTACTCTCGTGGATCTCCGTCAAGCCGCGCTGCGGAAAGGCGAGGACCAATGCGCATATCATAAATCGCAGAAAGACAGAGCTGGCATTGTTCACCAAAATGAGGACACATGCCGAGTTCAGGAGACCGGTTCTGGATGGAATGCAGCTGGCGCTCTCGGGAGCAAATATTTGCTTGGGCGTTATTTTTAAAACGAAATTGAACTGAAGAAGTATACGAAAAACGATAGTGTAAACAGTTCGTGTGCCTTCTCTCGGCCGTCACATTGTTGTTATTTTGCACTTGCCTTGCTGATATCGGGGGCGAGGAGGGAGGATCAGAGACTTGTACGTGAAGTGGAGTGCCGTTGAAGACTGCCCTGAGACTGAGGGAGTCAGGCAAATGGCCCTCTTCGGATTACGGTCATTTATATGTCCTGCGGAATGCCGCTGGCGTGGGTAGACTACAAGGTATCGGTGACGCGATAAACTATACAAATACTTGTTGTTGTTGTTGTGTTGTACACTGAGGCGGCAGCCCTTGCCGATGGAGAACTCCATCGGGTCAATCCGGTACGTACAACCGGCTGCCATGGGATTGACTTGTTGTTGTTGTTCTAGCAGTGTGTTGTGCTTTATTTTTCGTCTGCTTGACTTTGTTGAGTATCCAGCTCCAGGAACTCTGCGACAAAGGTGGGTGCGTCCACAGGGATCTGGGTCATAGTCGAGTGGGTTGTTGTAGCCACATTTTCATATGGAGTGCGTCTGGCTGGGCAGTTTATCAGGTGAGGTGTGTCGTGTGGACCCTGTTCACAATTGGTCCTTGGTCAGTAGGAGTTGAGGCGGCTGCATCAGCCGAATCGTAATTGAGCGGGAACTTCTCTGGTTTGCCGGAGGAGGTCAATTTCTTCATGTGCAATACGAGGCGGTCGTTCTCCAATGAGCACATTTACCCGGTAGCTATTCACCGCATCATGAATATTGTCTAGACTCGCTTGATATGCTGCTTGATTTAGAAGTTCTCTCTTGTAGCGCTGAACCCCTAGTTCTGGATCAGTGATAGGCACACGAACACTGTTGAGAAAAGACCAAACTGTGTTTGTGTGAGTATCAACAACCATCAACGAACCCACGCGAAGTTGTTTCCACTGTCCGTCTGCTTCTATTTCGAACAGGAATTGATGTGGAAGTGTGTGTGCTGCCCAAATACGCTCAGGATCATGTAGATCTACCCTAAGGCTTCTGGGCGGTGGGTACCTATCCACAAGATGATGACTTTGATGGTCTCTGCGATAACAGCCCAGATTTTATTTCTAAGACAGCATCTAGGGTGATTTTTCAAGAGCTATACGAAATTTTTTCAAAAAAACTCACAAAATTCGGAAAAAATGCATGAAATCTTTATTTGAAGTGATAGTACGGCCCATATAATTTAATGTTTGAAGATTACTTCATGCAAGTGTTGAACGTGACTACGCCTCAAATGGTCCATCCGCTTTGTCCAATTTTGGCATACTCTTTCCAACATTTCTGCCGGTATATCACGAATAAATGCTTCAATGTTGTCTTTCAATGCGTCAATTGAAGCGGGCTTGTCTTTATAGACATGCTCTTCAACATAGCCCCACAAAAAATATTCTTAAGGCTTTAAATCGCACGATCAAGGCGGCCAATTGATCGGTACGGAATGTGCAATAAAATGTTCACCGAACTCGCCTTGTTGAAACTACATGTCATGCGAGTCAAGCTCTTGTATTTTGGGCAAAAAAAAAGTTGGATATCATCTCACGGTAGCGCTCACCATTCACAGTTACGTTACGATTCGCATTATGTTTAAAGAAGTACGGTCCAATAATGCCACCAGCCCATAAACCGAACCAAGCTGTGACTTTTTCTGGATGCATTGGTAGCTCTTGCAATGCTTTTGGCGGATCTTCACTCCCAAATTGATAATTCTCCTTATTTATGTACCCATTGAGCCAAAAATGGGCTTCTTTGATGGAATGGAAGAAGCGCGCGATGATCTTTCTTAACAGAGCCCGCATTTTGATAATAAAATTCAATAATTTGCCAGCGTTGTTCGTTTGAAAGACGGTTCATGGTTAAATTATAGACCAACCTGAAGATGTTTGACAGTGAAACAAAACTCGAAACGTGCGTGAGCTGTTTAAACCAGTGTTGCCAAAAAGATAATAGCTAAAAAATCACCACTTAGTTGGGTCTTCGCAGGGGAAGGATCTTTGTATCCTGGCGAAGGCGGTTTACATGAGAACTGAGGAGACACCCCGTCGCAGTTGGAAGAGTGGCATTATGACAGATCTGAATATTATTCCATTGCGTGTCACATAACACAACTTAACACAGAACGGTCAATTGCTTTGTACGTGGTCAACAAGGTTTCTTTGTCAGCCCCCCAAGTGTTGCCGGCAATTGACTTGAGCACGTTGTTTCTACTTCTGAATTTATCGCAAATTGCTTTAGGATGTGGGGAGAAAGTGTAAGAGCTGTCAAATGTGACGCCAAATATGTTGGGGCATTTAATGATCAGGATCTATCGATCATCACATTCTGATCATTATTCACCTCACGGGTATTTGCAGTGAACAATGTCGCTGAAGATTTGGTGGCATATAACTTCATATTTAATGCAGCGAAAAAGAGGCAAGTTCGTTGAGGAAGACGTTTCACCTATCGCAAACGTCTTCAATGGGTGGGGCCCGATGCCATGATCGTACAATCGTCCGCATATGTCACGACCTCTATGCCGTGTGGAGGGAGTGGAATGAAGGAAAGGTGGAGGTTAAACAGTGCCGGAGATATTACCCCCTGTAGGGGAACTCCCTGATTCACTCTACGGTGCTTCGACTTCTCATTCCCAAATTCCACAAACAACTGGCAACTACACAGATAATTCGCGACCTAGCGTTTCAGTTTTTTAAAGCGTTAGAGATACTGTTAGGGAATCAGATACCTAATTATTTAGATGAGATAAATCTCATACATTCATGTCAATTTGGGTTTCGGAGGTACCACAGCACCACATCACTTGTTTGACATCTGACTAAAAATGTCAGACAATGTCTTCATAGAAAAAAGGCTCTCGCAATACTCGATCTGAGTAAAGAATTTGATTCTACTGATGTTGCTGTTGTTGTAGCCACTCACTTGAACATTTTCGTCCATTGTGATACCAAAGGGACAGAAGAAGGAAGATGTCTTCTAATTTATATATTTTTTTTTTATGTTTAAGATCTTTTTATTTTAGTCTTTATATATAAAATTTGTAATGTTAGAAATATTCTTTAATCACGAGTTCAAGCGTTTAAATTCTAAATATTCTGAAACCTTTTTTATTTTCTGTAAACTCCCGTCCTATCAATTTTTGTATATTCCACTGAGGAAGTTGGATTGGTGAATTACAAAACAGCCACAGCCAGGCAAGCTCTGCCAAGACCTCTCTTACAGTACACAAAACAATTTTTTCCTTAAATTTGATAAACTTCTAGGGGTCATGGTTGCATCTTGGCTTCAAAGGTTTGTTTAGAATGATGCAAAAAAGTTCCACCCAGAGAAATTTGTTTGTAAAGTCGACAAACCTTTTTGGAGTTACAATGGATAGTCTGCTGAAAATGGGAAAGCAACAATTTTTTTGTTAAAATGGCAAACATTTCTGCTGTTTTCATCTTATTAAATTTTCTGAAACAAAATATCGAGTAAAATCATATTTGAGCTTTTAAACCTAAAAAGGTAGGTCTAAAATTGCCACAAATGCACAGAAATATGTAGCAAATGAGTTAACTATTGTTAAGTGGTTCAAAAAGTTGAAACTGATATCAAAAAATGTATTTCTTGGGTTGAGGACTAAATATTTTCAAGCTCTCATAGTTTCTTCTGTGTCTACATTCCTATAATTTTTATGGCAAATAGTAAAGAACTTCGAAATCGCACTCTACAGTTACTTGTTCTGAAATATTTATGTCCTCACTGATAAATGACTGTACAGAGAATGAAAAGCCAATACAGCTTAACCAACAGGGACCCGACGATGGAACCATTACCGACTTTATAAATAGTCGGAAGACTAGGATCTAAAACGATGACATCTGGCTGTGCAGTGACAGGAAAGTCAATGCAATCTAAAGAACAGGGAGCAGACCATGAGATCATCACCTACGCCCAAGATGCCCATTTTCTGGAGGACCAATGATTGAGGTAATCCAAATAAACCTCCACCGGAGCGAGACTGCTACACACGCTCTGATGGAGAAAATCAGCAAGGGCAAGACAACATTCATATTGCCTTAATTCAGGAGCCATGGACGACCCGGAACAAAGTTTCTGGACTGAACCATATCAACTACCAATTATTATATATTTTCCACGGAGCTGTCAACGTCGGATGCAACAGTGGTGAGACAGGGAGATGGTGGAGCATACCTGGCATCACTTTATCTACTTTTCGACTCTCCCACACCGTCACCCACTTTGGAGCTGCAACGGCTGGTGAGGCAAGCAAAACAGACAAGGTACTAAAAGGATGCGATGCGAACTCTTACCACATTTCGTGGGGTAGTACCAACACTAATAAGCGGGGCCAAGCCCTGGCAGAGTTCTTGAATACTAACGACCTAATAACACTTAATATTGGTCGATCCCATGGCAGCCGGTTGTATGTACCGGATTGATTCGATGAATTCCTTCATCGGCAAGGGCTGCCGCTTCAGTGTACCACACACTGCTACTACAACAACAACGACTTAATATTGGTAACACCGCTACCTTTGTTAATAGGATTAGGGAGGAGGTATTAGATGTGACGATATGTTCAGAAAATCGGATCGATGAGGTTCAGGATTGGAGGGTCTCCATGGAACACTCTTTCTCTGACCATCGCTACATTAAGTTTTAGAATAGCACCGCCAGCGCCGCATCCGATAAGCTTCGGAATAAGTTGAAAACCAATTGGACAAAATTCGGAAGGCTACTCAGAAGAAGACTTGGGCAAGACAATTTAGATTGTCCAAGCATAGCAGACATTGACGAAAATGTCAACAGGATTACGACTGCACTGGTGGGGTCCTTCGAAGATAGTTGTCCTCTTCGGGAAAGGAAATCAGCCCAAGAAAAACCCTGGATGACCGGGGAGATTAGCAATATGTGAAAAGAGGCCCGCAGACTTTTTTAACAGAGCACGTCGTAAAAAAACGAAAGTTTTTGGGGTGTGTATTACACACGGCTCAAGGAATACAATAAGATTACCAGAGCGGCAAAACGTGCCTCCTGGAAGTTTTTCTGCGAACAGGTCGATAGCGTTAAAAACGCCGCCAAGATAAAAAAGTTTCTCTCAAAATCCTATGTCCAACCTGAAACTTTAGTAGACAACATGGGACATGATGAGGCTTTTGATGAAAACCCATTTTCCACAGGATACGATGGGACTCACGGAGACACCGGAATCTTGGAATAATGACGTTGATCCGAAGGTTTATAATTACGAAATTTATGGTGAAGGAATCCTTGAGGAGCTTCAAACCATTTAAGTCACTTGGACCTGATGGAACATTTCCGGCGTTACTACCGAAAGAGGCAGACTTTCATATATATATGCCTAGGACTTTCATATACTCCAAAAGTCTGTCAGGAGGCAAGGGTGGTGTTTATACCCAAGCCCGGCAAGGCAAGTTATGCGACACCAAAGGTCTACAGACCCATAAGCCTTACGTCCTTTCTACTTAAAAACCATGGAACGTATTGTGGACATCATGATAAAGAGTAGGACACCCCGCGAACTGCCCAAATACAAACAGCATGCCTATGTCAAGGGAAGGGCTGTGGAGATTGTCCTGCACGAGGTTGTGCATAAAATATTGGGTTGTCCAAAAAGTAATTGCGGATTTTTTAAAAGAAAGTAAATGCATTTTTAATAAAACTTAGAATGAACTTTAATCAAATATACTTTTTTTACACTTTTTTTTCTAAAGCAAGCTAAAAGTAACAGCTGATAACTGACAGAAGAAAGAATGCAATTACAGAGTCACAAGCTGTGAAAAAATTTGTCAACGCCGACTATATGAAAAATCCGCAATTACTTTTTGGGCGACCCAATAGAAGAATCCTTGGATGCTAAAATGTACACACTGGCGATATGCATTGACATCGAAGGGGCTTTTGACAATGTGCGGACCGACACATTGATCCAATCCTTAGTCAAATATTGGGTGGACCCGGTCCTTAGAGACTGGATACACCATATGCTAAGGAACAGGTGGATAAGTTGTGTGTCCCATGGCATAAATACAAGGGATATAGGGGCACAGGGCACGCCACAGGGGGCATTTTATCGCCACTCCTATGGTGACCACCATAAATGACCTATTACGGATGCTGACTGAGGAGGGATTTGAACCCGTGTGCTACGCAGACAATGTTATAATACTTCAAAGGGGTAAGAATCCAAACGAGCTATGCAGAAGGGCCGAAAGGGTCTTGCATATGGCATATGACTGGGCTAGAACCAGAGGTCTCAATGTTAACCTAGAGAAGACTGAAATATGCCTGTTCACGAGGAAGACGAAGGTGGGTCAATTTAAGGCACCACGTTTCCTCAGACGATTTCGATCCGCATCGTCTGGGTGCCGGGCCATAAAGGGGGAAAGGGAAATGAAAGGGCAGACGAATTTGGCGGTGAAGGCCAGAGAACTAGCGTCAATAAAACTGGTTAACCCGAAGCCTCTCGGGTCGACGCAGTCCGAGTTAAGGGAGTGGGCGACGAATGCGCATGCAATATAGGAAACAGCGAAACGGTTAGTAGGACGGCAAAATCCTATGGGGGGATCCAGATCGTGAGAAGACGAGGCTATTGCTGAAAGGAAGCAAGAAGGAGGTCAGTATAGCGGGATTCATAACGGGACTCATAGGACTACGAGCTTACTTATGTAAAATCGGTGCGGCAAGTGATAGCATGTGTAGGGCATGCGGGGAATATGATGGGACGTTGGAGCAGTTCCTTTGTCATTGCCCGGCTTCCGCGTCTAACAGATGTCGGTACTTAGGTGGAGACAATACCAGACATGAACAAACTAAGGGGAGTGGTATTGAAAACATTTAAATATTTTGTAAGTAGCAAGGAATTCCTAACTTAAAATTTTCTTTTTAGAGGTTACTTTATAGTTTTGAGAGCGCACAACAGGCCGATTAATGGCTAAGGTGTATGTCCACAGTGGCATGGGGCGGATTAATATCTGCACCCTCTTTTCAACCTAACCTAACATATTTGAAGCGATAGTACGGTTCATATAATTTAAGATTATTTCATGCAAATGTTGACCTGACTGCGCCTCAAATGCTCCATCCGCTTAGTCCTATTTTGGCATATTCTTTCCAACATGTCGGTACCTCACGAATAAATGTTTCAATGTTGTCTTCCAATGCGTCAATTGAAGCGGGCTTGTCTGTATAGACATGAGCTTTAACATAGCCCCACAAAAAAAAATAGTCTAAAGGCGTTGAATCGCAAGATATAGGCGGCCAATTGACCGGTCCCGAACGTGAAATAAAATGTTTACCGAACTCCCCTCTCAATAAGTTCATTGACACGCGTGCTGTGTGGCTTGTGGCATCGTCTTGTTGAAACCACGTGTCATGCAAGTCAAGCTCTTGTATTTTGGGCAAAAAAAAAAGGTTGGATATCATCTCACGACAGCGTTCATCATTCATAATTACGTTACGATTAGCATCATCTTTGAAGAAGTACGGTCCAATGATGCCACCAGCCCATAAACCACACCAAAATATGACTTTTTATACCCTCCATATACCCATAGGATGGGGGTTTACTAATTTCGTCATTCTGTTTGTAACTACTAGAAATAATCGTCTTAGATCCCATAAAGTATATATATTCTTGATCGTCGTGACATTTTATGTCGATCTAGCCATGTCCGTCCGTCCATCCGTCTGTCTATCAAAAGCACGCTAAATTTCGAAGGAGTAAAGCTAGCTTGAAATTTTGCACAAATACTTCTTATTAGTGTAGGTCGGTTGGGATAGTAAATGGGCCAAATCGGTCCATGTTTTGATATAGCTGCCATATAAACCAATCTTGGGTCTTGACTTCTTGAGCCTCTAGAGGGCGCAATTCTTATCCGATTGGAATGAAATTTTTCACGACATGTTTTGTTATTACTTCCATACTTTTTTTAAACATTTCGACCGGTACCTCACGAATAAATGCTTCAATGTTGTCTTTCTATGCATCAATTGAAACGGTCTTGTCTGTATAGACATGAGCTTTAACATAGCCCCACAAAAAAATAGTCTAAAGGCGTTAAATCGCACGATCTAGGCGGCTAATTGACCGGTCTAGAACGTGAAACAAAATGTTCAAAATGTGAGTGTTGTATGGCATGTTGCACCGTCTTCTTAAAATCACATGTCATGCAAGTCAAGCTTTAGCATTTTGGGCAAAAAAAAATTGGATATCATCCCACGATACGATTCGCATCATCTTTGAAGAAGTACGGCCCAATGATGCCACCAGCCCATAAACCGCACCAAATTGTGATTTTTTCTGTTTGCATTGGTAGCTATTGCAACGCTTCTGGCTGATCTTCACTAAAATTTTGACAATTTTGCTTATTTACGTACCCATTGAGCCAAAAATGAGCTTCGTCGCTCAATGGAAGACGCGCGCGATGAACTTTCTTAACAGAGCACATATTTTGATAATCAAATTCAAAAATTTGCTAGCACTGTTCGTTTGTAAGACGATTCAGGGTTAAATTATAGGCTAAACCGAAGATGTTTGACAGTGAAACAAAACACGAAACGTGCGAGAGCTGTTTAAACCAGTGTTGCTTAAAAGATAATATTGGGTTGCCCAAAAAGTAATTGCGGATTTTTTAAAAGAAAGTAAATGCATTTTTAATAAAACTTAGAATGAACTTTAATCAAATATACTTTTTTCATACTATTTTTCTAATGCAAGCTAAAAGTAAAAGCTGATAACTGACAGAAGAAAGAATGCAATTACAGAGTCACAAGCTGTGAAAAAATTTGTCAACGCCGACCGTATGAAAAATCCGCAATTACTTTTTGGGCAACCCAATAGTTAAAAAATCACCCTTTACATTGCATGTATTGGTAAAATATTGTTTCTGACATATTTACACAATTTACAGTAGGAAAGGTGTTCGGCAAGCTGCATATAATTTTTAAGTCGTTGAGCTTAAAACTGTAATCGGACTGCACTCATTGATATGAGAGAAGTATCCCCTGTTCCTTAAAACAAATATTAATCATCGAAAATCGCTTTATTGTTTATCAAAATATACCCCATTAAGATCTATACACTTTGGCAAGCGTTTGTACCAATTGTCGAAGCACTTTTGCCACTCTGATTGAGGTGTCCCCAAAACATGCATTCTGAACGCATCAACCGCTTCTTGAGGTGTCGAAAAACGTTGACCTCTCATTTTATTTTTTACGTACGGAAAGAAAAAAAGTCATTCGGTGCCAAGTCTATACGGCGGATGACTTATCAAGTCGATGGTTTGAGTACTCAGAAATGCCGTTGTTTGGTATTTTTGGAGCATTTCTTTGGACCAATCGACACGAGCCTTTTTTGAGCGATTGCAAATTGTGTGGATCCAACGCGAACAAATTTTTTAAAGGTCAAATATTCATGCAATATTGAATGTATGCTGGTCCCACTAATGGCTAAGGTTGTCTCAATCTCACGATAGGTCACATGACGATCAGTTGGCGCACAGCATTAATTGTTTTTGGAACAACAACTGATTTTGGACGACCTTCACGAAATTCGTCTTGGAATGAACTACGACCTCGGTTGAAGTCACTTGATGGAGTTTCATCGCCGAAAATCCCCGTCGAAAGTTGTAAAAAAATAATCGCACGAAAATGTTCACGATTTAATTCCATTTTTTGGGCGAGCTGAATCTTTTAAGTTACAGTAAACAACACACAAATAGCGCTCGTATGTCAAAACGTTTTGAGTACGTTTAACCTCAAAAATTGCAACATAAGGGTTGTCCAATCCCGAAATATAAAAGGCTACCTTCGTATTAAATATATTGTGCTAGAGATTCCTAAGTAGGACATTGTATAGAATGAATTTATTAAAACTGTTGCTTATTTTGTATAAGAAAAAAACCGCTAAAGTAGGACAGAAAAGTAATTTTAATTTGGGTACCAATGCAAAGTCTTAAAAATATTTCTCTTCGTTGTCTATGCGTCTTTTTAACGCCAATCCAAATTTCATTAGGATACCTCTATCCTAGAATTTTTTAAGGCATCTCTACTTATTGCATTTTTTTCTACCCATTCGTCGTTAATGGGTTAAATAAATAAAATCACCCTTTAATAATTTGGACAACCATTGTTTTAGAAGTTATCCCTGAGGTAAGTGCCAACCAAAAACACAGCAACGGGAACTATGAAACAATAGATCAAGCTTACCACTCGGGGTAAAGGAACCGAGAAACGTAATTTTCAAAATTTTGTCCCATCTATGTTTGCAAAGGAAATTTGTATACCACCGAGGTATTTAAAGTCGATTTGGCAAGGTCCGTTCACCCGTCTGTCGAAAGCATTTACGAATGAGTCAAGCTTACCACTCGAAATACTTTTTATTGATGTATGTCGGTTGAGATTGTAATCGGGCCAAATCGGTCTATATTTATATATACACACATTGAAAAAATCAGGCATGGCACATCGATGTTATCAGATCAACCACAAATGTTCATAAGGCAACAACAGTTTGTGCCAATGAAACGCCCACATATGTCCACATTCTGACAACTGTATTTAAAAGATTGCAAAAAGTTTTTGTGTGGGAACCTGTGAATGTTTACCAAACGCCTTACTACATTGCACCACAGCCGGCTATGTTCATTCAAAGTTTTAAACTTAAGAATGGTGTTAAAGGCCTAACAATCATAGAGTATTTCAAGAACTGAACTTTTTGTTTAACATTTCAACATTGTATGAGACAATTGAGAACTGAGTAAAACAGATAAACAAGACACCAAGTAACGAGATGAGTGAATGAAAATGGCCAATATCTTGGTTTCTTTAATAATTAGGGTTCCAAATTGGATAGATTCGGAAAGAGCGTGGTCAAAATTATAATTTCTGTAAACGGGTTCAGCCCATTTACTCTGAAAAATGGGGCATCATAGGGAAAATTGACCAAATTTAAAAAAAAAACAAGGCGTTAAGTTCGGCCCGGCCCACCACCTCGGGTATATATGTATACCCACCCACCACCTCGGGTATATATGTAAACCACCTTCCATCAAAATCCGGTGAAAATTGCATACCTTATGTCCCATAGCAGTTATATCGAAATATGTTCCGATTTGGACTAAATAGTAAAATGTACAAGTCATTGTTCAATTGTGTATAACAAAATATTGGTCTTTTTAGTAGCTATATCTAAAAATAAATCGATCTGAACCATATACGACACAGATGTCGAAAAGCCTAACTTAACTCACTGTCCCAAATATCGCAGACATTGGGCAATAAATGATCCTTTCATGGGCCCAAAACTTTCAATCGAGAGTTCGGTCTATATGGCAGCTATATACAAATCTGAACCGATCAGGGTCAAATTGAAGAAAAATGTCAAAGGGCCTAACACAACTCACTGTCCCAAATATCAGCGAAATCGGACAATAAATGCGCCTTTTATGGTACCAAAACCTAAAACCGAGAGATCGGTCTATATAGCAGCTATATCCAAATCTGGACTGATCTGTACCATATTGCAGATGTATGTCAAAGGGCATAACTTAACTCACTGTCCCAAATATCGCAGACATTGGACAATAAATGATCCTTTCATGGGCCCAAAACTTTAAATCGAGAGTTCGGTCTATATGGCAGCTATATACAAATCTGAACCGATCAGGGTCAAATTGAAGAAAAATGTCGAAGGGCCTAACACAACTCACTGTCCCAAATTTCAGCCAAATCGGATAATAAATGTGGCTTTTATGGGCCTAAGACCCTAAATCGGAGGATCGGTCTATATGACAGCTATATCCAAATCTGGATCGATTTGGGCCAAATTGATGAAGTATGTCAAAGGGCCTAACACAACTCATTGTTCCAAATTTCAGCAAAATCGGATAATAAATGTGGCTTTTATGGGCCTAAGACCCTAAATCGGAAGATCGGTCTATATGGCAGCTATATCCAAAGCTGGACCGATCTGGGCCAAATTGACGAAGTATGTCGAAGGGCCTAACACAACTCACTGTCCCGAATTTCAGCAAAATCGGATAATAAATGTGGCTTTTATGGGCCTAAGACCCTAAATCGGAGGATCGGTCTATATGGCAGCTATATCCAAATCTGGGCCGATCTGAGCCAAATTGACGAAAAATGTAAACTCACTGTCGCAAATTTCAGACAAATCGGATAATAAATGTGGCTTTTATGGGCCTAAGACCCTAAATCGGCCGATCGGTCTATATGGGGGCTATATCAAGATATAGTCCGATATAGCCCATCTTCGAACTTAAACAGCTTATGGACAAAAAAAAAAAGAACCAGTGCAAAATTTCAGCTCAATATCTCTATTTTTAAAAACTGTAGCGTGATTTCAACAGACAGACGGACATGGCTAGATATCTTAGATTTTTACGCTGATCAAGAATATATATACTTTATAGGGTCGGAAATGGATATTTCGATGTGTTGCAAACGGAATGACAAAATGAATATACACCCATTTACTGTGAAAAATTGGGCATGATATGGAAAAATTACCAAATTTTGCACAAAAAAAAGGCCAATTTCTTGGTTTCTTTAATACTTAGGGCTTTAAATTGAATAGATTCGGAAGGAGCGTCGTCTCTTTCATATTTTTTGTTAAGGGTTTTAGCCAACTATTTCCCAGTTGGCCACAGTGGTCCACTATTTCTGAAAAATGGGGCATCATATGGAAAAATTACCAAATTTTGCCAATATCTTGGTTTCTTTACTACTAAGGTCTCCAAATTGAATAGCTTCGGAAAGAGCATAGTCCCTATTACATTTTATGTAAATAGTTGTATTCCACTTTCTCTCAGTTGACTACAATGTGCGATGAATTAAATTCGACATCCATATTTCTTTTACGACTTGTGTGTTTTTTTTTTTTTTTTGGTTTTTATAATAATTTCATTTTTTGTCATATTTGTGTTTGAATTTCTTTTTATACCCTCCACCATAAGATGGGGTATATACTAATTTCGTCATTCTGTTTGTAACTACTCCAAATATTCGTCTGAGACCCCATAAAGTATATATATTCTTGATATACTTGGCACAGTAGTTGAATATCAAAACAAAACACATCGTGCAAAATTTTATTCCAATCGGATAAGAATTGCGCACTCTAGAGGCTCAAGAAGTCAAGACCCAAGATCGGTTTATATGGCAGCTATATCAAAACATGGACCGATATGGCCTATTTACAATACCAACCGACCTACACTAATAAGAAGTATTTGTGCAAAATTTCAAGCGGCTAGCTTTACTCCTTCGGAAGTTCGCGTGCTTTCGACAGACGGACGGACGGACAGACGGACGGACATCAAGAATATATATACGTTATAGGGTCGGAAATGGATATTTCGATGTGTTGCAAACGGAATGACAAAATGAATATACCCCCATCCTTCGGTGGTGGGTATAACAAAAAATTGACCAATATCTTGGTTTCTTTAGCGTAGTCTCTTTCATATTTCCTGTTAAGGGTTTTAGCCCACTATATTTCGATGCGTTGCAATCGGAATGACAAACTGAATATACACCCATTCTTTGGCTTTGGGTATAATAATTGCTTTGCAAAGAAACGTCTTTCACTGTACACAACGAAAGAGGCAAACTAAATCATACTTTTTGACGCGACATGACGGCAACAACAGATAACGAAATTCCAAAATGAAGTAGAATCGTCACTCTTAAAAACATTACATTCCAACTTTATTTGATATGTTATTACACTCGGTAATCAATGTGCAAATTTCGGTCAATTCAATTTACCTCCATTATTCTTTAAGATATCTTATGAAATGTCAATCCTATAACGCATTGTATTATGTATGCCAAATGTAATACATTCACCATTTTCCCACTGGGCAAGAGCCGGTGCCGCCCGACATCTCACTGAGACTCTCCACTCGATATCGCTGATTGTTAATAACTCGCCTTGTCATTACGAGTATCATTGGCACTCAGTATTTTAGTGAGAGTCAGTGCCCCACTGAACCCTCACTGAGACTCTCCTCTCGAAGAAATCGCTAACTGCTCGCGGCCGCAAATGCAGCTAATTCGCATAAAAACGGTAGCTTTCAGCAAAGTTGTCCGCGATAACGATGAAAACCACACAAGTCGGAGCTCAAAGTTCCAGCTTGTATGGTGCTCAAAATTATGCCGTGTCGGCTATATACTATAAATTCATTGACATATGGATAGGACAACAACGCTTTTATTGCAAAAGTAAAAACGATAAAATTAAGAAAAACTCATTCATAATTTTGTTGCATTCAATTTTCTTTTGTTTCTTTTTTTGTGTTGTTTTCTTTGAATTCCTTGATGTGATTTTGAAGGGCTGCCCTAAACAATAAGAATTGCGCCGAAGACCCAGAACTTGAAGGTTTGATGATGATGAAATTGTTGATCAGAAAACGAACACAAATATGCCGGAGTGCTGCCGCCACCTACAAATCAGCCAACCTTCCATTGTGGCGGTTCTTCCTGGGGCACCTCCACCCACAACATTGTTATGACGGTGATTCATTATTTGATTTGACTTTGTTGAATGTCCTGTTTTGTTGTGTCTTTATGTTGTTCACTGCTGACTAGTTACATTTCCATTCCATTCCACCACTCCCTACCATTATCCATTTTCATTCAAGGAGAGTTTTCTTTTGCGTCGTTGTTCAATGTGACGCTGGCTGGCGGCGTGGTGTGGTGTGGTGTGCTGTCAGCAACAGTAAATGTTGTGAAAATCCCTTGCTGTGGCCAAAGTACAAAAATCATCTTCCTCCCCACACACACACACGCAACCAACTCAATTCGTTGTGCGCTTATTTGCAATGTGAAACATGAACTCATGCTTTTGAGTTTTTCCTGCGTTAGCGGGGAAAACCCATTTCACAATTTCAGTTCCCCCGTATTTTTGTTTCATCATTCACCATTGCCATCCCTGCACACACACAATATCCAATGCCTTGTGGTGTTGGGCTAGTGTAGTCCGTGCCATCACTCACCCACGCTGAACGCTGGTTCGAGCCACCTTTACATCATGATTCACGTTTAGCATTTTTACATAAGAATTTGGTATGTATCCCAAAAATGATTTTCATTCAAAAAATCTTAAAAGGGAAATTGTTTTCATCGTCATTGGTTTTTTCCTTGCTCGTTATTTCTACTCTTTCTCCACCTCCGTGTGATATCTTTTCTGGCTATTTCCTTGATTTAGACATGATTCTCTTCTCTTTCTCGCTCTGTGTCGAGTCTCTTGTTCTGCCAACCTCTCACTCGTAAGTTGCCAGAGAAATTCATTTTCTAAGTCTCGTTAGGGAAATTGCTTTGCAATTGTCTGCAATAGTGTTGCCAGTTTTTTTTCAAGGATTCGTTGATTTCGTTAACTCTTGCAACATGATGCCTTATTGTTGTTGTGTTTGTTATGTAGCCAGCTTTTCGCACTTGTTAAATGAAGAGAATTTGTCAGTTCCAGAGAATTTGCCAAGGAACAAATGCCGAGTGGTTTCTTATTTGTATGGTAAGTCATAGACGAAAGACTCTCTTTGTGCTAAGTGTCTCACATCGGCCTTATTTAAATTTGGCGCAACTACTACATGTGAATAGTATGGTAGGGGAATTCGTCAAACGACAGCATGTTGTCGGTAGCTGCAAGAGAGCCTTTGCTTCGATCACCGTTTGTTACTGATTGGAAAATATTTATTTAAAAATTAATGGGTTAATTAACCCATTAACGCCTGCTCTATCTGCTTCGTTATTCTAAAGCGGACGGAACTCATTGCCTTTTAGTACATTTTGCACACATGTGGTACGAATAACCTAAAACTCAGTCCTATGTCGCATTTTCGCACCAATAGTTTGTTTGGTTATTTGGTTCGACCTATGCAAAAGAATAAATTCTTATGCGAGCCATAGGTGTTATATTACAGTTTATAAGCATCATAAGAAATGATATTTTTTAAATCAAAAATAATTAAATAAATAAATACATAATTTTTTTGTTTTAAATCTTTTCATACACAATTTCAAAATACTTGTAAAATTTAGGTCTGAAATGCCTGTCGTTAGAAGTTAGTTGAATGTTTGTAGGTAGAGTGTTCCAAAGACGAATTGAATATAAAAAGGAAAAATTATTTGTGAAATGTCTAGTATGTCTCAGTTGTATTAATCGACATCCCCTTGCAGATCTAACGAATCTTAAATAATCGTACAGATAGGGGGGTTTAGGTTAGGCTAGGTAAGAGTGGCAGTCCTTTACAGTCTCACTTAGACAATTTTAAGTCCATTGTGATAACACAGTAGCGACAGGCCAAGGCTTCTGGCGGGAATCGAACCCACGACCCCTGCACTGGTAATCTAAACACGCTACCAACTCGGTTTTCTTGAATAAATTATTCTACGTAAACTAATAATTGTACGCATTTTCAAAAGATGTTCAAAGGTTATTCCGTAGATAGATTTGGTATGATGGGAGATGTCTGAACGCTTGGAGAGGGCATAAATGTGTCTTGTAATATTATTGAAGCATACCTTAATTTTCCTTCGGATGTCCCCACTGTAGCTTGAAAATAGTTCGCACGCATATAAGAGCCTAGGTACTAGATGAGTTTTAGCAAGTGGTAGTCTGATGCGTACTGGAGTATATTTCTGGTTTACGTATAGACCATGTAGCAGGGAGTGGTTTACGTATATACTTCGGTTATATATGTAAACCACCTTTTGTCAAAATCCGGTGAAAAATGCAAACCTTATGCCCCATAGCAGTTATAACGAAATACGTTCCGACAGGTGCAACCGTAGCGCAGAGGCTATCATGTCCGCCTATGACGCTGAAAGCCTGGCTTCGAATCCTGGCGAGACCATCAGAAAAAATTTTCAGCGGTGGTTTTCCCCTCCTAATGCTGGCAACATTTGTGAGGTACTATGCCATGTAAAACTTCTCCCCAAACAGGTGTCGCACTGCGGCACGCCGTTCGGACTCGGCTATAAAAAAGAGGCCCCTTATCATTGAGCTTAAACTTGAATCAGACTGCACTCATTAATATGTGAGAAGTTTGCCCCTGTTCCTTAGTGGAATATTCATGGACAAAATTTGCAATTGCAATTTGGACCAAATACTAATAAGTACAAGTCATTGTTCAATTGTGTATAACAAAATATTGGTCATTTAAGTAGCTACATATAAAAATAAACCAATCTGAACCATATACGACACGAATGTCGAAAAGCCTAACACAAGTCACTGTGTCAAATTTCCCAATGTCCCAAATTTCGGCGAAATCGGACAAGAAGTGCGCCTTTTATGGCCCCAAAACTTTAAATTGAGAGATCGGTCTATATGGTAGCTATATCGAATTCTGGACCGATCTTTCATGACCCCAAAACCTTAATTCAAGAGATCGGTCTATATGGCAGCTATATCCACATCCGGTCCGATCTGAGCTAAATTGAAGAAGGGTGTCGAGGGGCTTAACTTAACTCACTGTCCCAAATTTCTAAGATATCGGACAATAAATGCGCCTTTTATAGGGCCAAGAATTTAAATCGATATATCGGTCTATATGGCAGCTATATCCAAATCTGGACCGATTTAGGCCAAATTGCAAAAAAATATCGAAGAGCCTAGCACAACTCACTGTCCCAAACTTCGGCGAAATCGGTCAATAAGTGCGCCTTTTATGGCCCCAAAATCTTAAATCGAGAGATCGGTCTATATGGCAGCTATATCCAAATTTGGATCGATCTGAGCCCAATTAAGGAAGTAAGTCGAAGGGCCTAACACAACTCACTGTCCCAAATTTTGGCAAAATTGGACAATAAATGCGCCTTTTATGGGCGCAAGACCTTAAGTCGAGAGATCGGTCTATATGCCAGCTATATCCAAATCTGGACCTTTCTGGGCCAAATTGAAGGAGGATGTCGAAGTGCCTTACACAACTTACTGTCTCAAATTTCAGCAAAGTCGAATAATAAATGTGGCTTTTATGGGCCTAAGACCCTAAATCGGCGGATTGGTCTATATGGCAGCTATATCCACATCTGGACCGCTCTGGGCCAAATTGAAGTAGGATGTCGAAGTGCCTTACACAACTCACTGTCCCAAATGTCAGCAAATTGGGATATTAAATGTGGCTTTTATGGGCCTAAGACCCTAAATCGGCGGATCGGTCCATATGGGGGCTATATCAAGATATAGTCCGATATAGCCCATCTTCGAACATAACCTGCTTATGCGTGATTTCAACAGACAGACGGACGGACATGGCTAGATCGTCTTAGATTTTTACGCTGACCAAGAACATATATACTTTATAGGGTCGGAAATGGATATTTCGATGTGTTGCAAACGGAATGACAAAATAAATATACCCCCATCCTTCGGTGGGGGTATAAAAATTACACCTAAATTACGCGCATTTGCAACGACGTCAGTACGAGACCCAGCAATACAAATATCACAGTCGACAACTGGTAAATTTTTGCCTGTAACGCGACACAACAGTGAGCCTATTTCAAAATCCAAGGGTTCTAGTTTCAGTTATTTTATCTGGGAGTATATGAAGAGGTAGTGAATTAATCATCACTCATCTATTTTAGGGCGATAAAAAACTTTGTTCTTAAAAACCGAAAATTCGATATTGATTTTTTTATGCTTGGTTTCTTGGACAAACATTTTTGAGTTCGCCCTAGGTAACGATTTAAATAACCGCTTTTGTCGAAAAAATCGACCACCTATTACAAGTTACCTACGGTGGCACCTGTGTCCTTGCTGAAACAACAAAATTTCTCGGTGTTTTTCTGGACAGGAAATTGTACTACAAATCCATCATTTTGGAAAGGGCAAGAAACGCAACTCTTGTCCTATATACCAGCAAGAGATCCATTTGCGTGTTTCGGCACTGGCTGTATACTGCAGTCGTCAGACCTATAATGCTATATGGTGTTGTGTTCTGGTGGACGTTGCTTCAAAAGTCCAACTACTGTTCAATATCCAGCCGGATCCAAAGCATGGTTTGTTTGTGCATCACATGCGCATTGGGAAAGGCACCATCTGGGGCACTGAATTTAATGCTACACCTTATACCTCTGATCATGCGGCGGCTATGGAAACTGTATCATCCTTGATAGAATGCCCGATGTTCTAGGTAGTTTGGATTACACAATGCCTCAGTCGTCATTTGCTAAAAAGTATTGTACCACTATTCCTGATAGAGATGATTGGAACTGCCAAATACATGAACGGGATAACTATCAGCACCACAAAGGTTGGAACTTTACTCTGTGAGAGGCCGGCTGGCACCAGCTCTTGCTTAAATACTGAGTGCCTATGATGCTTCATATAACATGGCGAGATATTAGCCCATTTTAATATCCAATGGTCATAACGTTCCCCCGGTGAGAATAGGGAGATGCATATATATGGGAGCTACATTTTAATTTGTAGCGATTTCAATAAAATTCGCCACTGATCTGAAGATTCATAAGAGAAACCTTCGCGCGAAGTTTCATGAGGATCGGTTAACAAATAACAAAATAGTTAAAATCGGACGCACATGTATATGGGAGCTATATCTAAATTTGTAATTTTTGTAACTTGTAATTTATTTATTTACACCCGCACAACAAGAATATAAAATTCTTATAATTAAAATGCGGGTAATATCTCCAACAATTGTACATAGTAAACACTTAAAACTAAGAATCTATAGCTATACAATACATCACAGATTTTGAATGAATAACTTTGTAGATTTGAATTTAGAAGAAAAAACCAAAAATGAATTTATCAATTAAAGAGGAATTAATAGACTTAGTTGATCCTTAGTTGGGATTGATTTTTTTTACCTCTAATAGATCTGGCGAAATCAATAAATCCATACAGATATTGCGGTGCCTGCGTGTAGATCAGTTTATGCAGGCAAGTAAGCGATCTCAGGTACAACAAGTGCTGTAAGGAGACGCCATACAGGGATAAAGAGTATTCAGAGATGGAATCGCGTCGTCTCAAGCCAAATACATAACGAGTAACGCTATTAAAAAAGGTGTTTAGCTCACGTCTACTTACCGAGTCGCAATTAGCAAACAACTCACAGCCGTAGGGAATACCAAAATTGGCACACATAATAAAAGTCATACAGGAATACACAGTGCAAAATGTAGGGAAAATCTGTTAAAAATACGCTTAAAAGCCTCTAAAAGTGAAAAGCGGGTTACACATATATATGCACACAAAAAAATGTTTGGGATACGACAAACAAAATACTTTAATTACAAAGTTTTTCTTTTATTGTAACTGCAAAACGTTTCGCTTTAACTTATCAAACGGTAGCCATAAACGTAACATTATTGAATGTAACTTTGTTTTTTTGTAAACCCTTTGGCAGCTTCGCCTATGGAAAATAGACCTTTGTTTTGTTTTAAACCCAATTACTTTTTAATGGCAAAAGAGTTTCTATAACCACAAACGAATATTCGTTCACCGGACCAAAAATTATTCTCTTGAGTCTAACCTACTGGAGAGAAACGGTGAGTAGTCGAGTCTAAATACCAGTGACGGAAAAAAATTCTCACACTATTGCACATAACGGTGTACGTACCCAGAAAACCATCCCATGAAAGTCTATCGACTTGCACATAATCGCAATTGGCTGATCGTCAATGTTAAAGACACATTCTCATACACAAAATTTTTTCAGTATTTTGAGCACCTCGATCCAGTGTGGATGGTAAACTGGGAAAGCGATAATTTTAAAAGTTTCGCCTTAGGTACTAAAATGCTGGTATGTCCAATGATAAAGATCATTAGAGCAACAGACAAATGCCTGCCAGGTGCAAGAAAACAACAAGAATGTCTAAGGAACATATCGCAGTTGGTTATTTATGCGATAAAGAAATATCCATCCCAAAGTAGGTTTTTAAATGTGCGAAAAGAACATTTATTTAAACCATAACAAATACAATAAGTACAACAGGTCATTATATGAAACCAAAATGGAGGTGTGCGGAAATGGAAAGTTTTTAATAAAATTCTGTATCATAACATCGAAATGAATCCAAATATACTCTGAAAGTTAAAATATACAAGCATGGCAATAAAACATAAGTAAAGAAAAACTACAATAGTTGAAACCCTGAATAACATGTTCTATAAATCAAGAATAAAATGTATTGTCAGAGTAAAAAATCGTTATATTTGTCACAAATTCTTGCAAGAATTTAACGTAAAAAACATGTACATGCATAGTAAACAAGTCTAACCTTTTTCACAAAATAAGTTTACTTGTCGAGAATTTCCTTTTCAATAATGTGGCCGATTCTCACGAACTTTGGCAAAAACAATCCCCTTATGACTCCTGGTCGTACTGCTTTTGAATTTCACAGAAATCCGTTCATTTGTTCCACATAAAGGAAATTCTCGACAAGTAAAGTTATTTTGTGAAAAAGGTTGGATTTATTTACGATGCATGTACATGGTTTTTGCGTTAAATTCTTGCAAGAATTTTGTAACAAATATAAAGTTTTTTTAACCCTGGCAATACCCTTCATTCTTGATATATAGAACATGTTATTTGGGGTTCACCTAGTTATTCTTTATTTATAAATTAATTTAACGGAAAACGTTTAAAATGGTTTGTGCATATTGAAAAGAATGGCAAGTTCAGTTAAATGTTGTAACATAATTCAAACTCAAATGTTGACAAATTATAAGCAGATCTCAGTTTATTCGGATTTATTTCGATGTTATGATACACAATTATATATAGCCCTCCATTTTCGAACAACTCCAGTATGGTTTTGTACTAAGATTTGCTTTATTCGTTACGCTGTAAATAAAACAAAAAAGTTGTTGTTGTTTCCGCACATTTAAATACCTACTTTGTGATGGATATTTCTTTATCGCGCAGATGTTACCGAACAATGTATGTACCTTAGAAATTCTTGTAGTGTTTTTTTGTACCTGGCAGCCATTTGTGAGTTGCTCTAATGATTTTTGTCATTGGACATACCAGCATTTTTGTACGCAAATTTTAAAAATTTACACTTTCCGAGCTTACCATCCGCACCCGTCTGAGCTGCTCAAAACAATGACTGCTCTTTGCTCAGTCCAAGCAAAAAAGAAAATAACGTTGCGTATGACAATGTGTCTATGCCAGTGACGAGTGAGTATATTTGTCAAGCATTGGTCTATACGCTCGAATATTCACCCCTTTTTTTCTAGTATAAGAGACACAAGAGTAGGGATTCCAAAGACATCTTTTCACTAGTCGACTTTTTGTGTAAAAAAGTCAAAGTTGACTTTCAATGATTAAAAAGTCGATTTTGATGTCGAATAGTCGAAAAGAAAGCTGCATAGAGATATTTTCTAAAATTCAGCAAGCGACATTTTCTCGGCATGGTAGAAGAATATTCCAATCCATGGACGAATCAAACAATATTTTATAGTAGCTTCCATATAAGGGAACATTTCACAAATAGAGATTTTTGCGCCAGTTTTGCGAAGTCAAGATGGAAATTAGAATAGATAGACTCCGATTTGTTGAATGTGGTCTGTTTTCATGTTTGATTTCATTTTTGAAAAATGGTCCTTGTTTACGCCGGATGCATCGGCGGAAATCGGATAGAATAGAGATAATTTTGTGCTTCTTCTGGGGTTTTATAGAGGAAGTGAAAAAAATAAAAATTCTTTACTCATATGTGCAAGAAGATGTGATGTTCTACTTGGCTTTTAACATTTAGATAAACATTAGTTGAAAGTCGTCTAGGCAATAGACCTATTCAAGCTTTAGTTCAACTACAAAACAAGAGGCAAAGTTAACAGGAATGTGGAAACTTTTGCAATAAGCTATATTGGCTTTTGCATTTAAAATTTTTCCTAATAACTCCCCTTTATGAAAATAAAGGTTGATTTTTTTGAGGTTAGGATTTTCATGCATTAGTATTTGACAGATCACGTGGGATTTCAGACATGGTGTCAAAGAGAAAGATGCTCAGTATGCTTTGACATTTCATCATGAATAGACTTACTAACGAGCAACGCTTGCAAATCATTGAATTTTATTACCAAAATCAGTGTTCGGTTTGAAATGTGTTCAAATTTTGACAAATTTTGTTCAGCGATGAGGCTCATTTCTGGTTGAATGGCTACGTAAATAAGCAAAATTGCCGCATTTGGAGTGAAGAGCAACCAGAAGCCGTTCAAGAACTGCCCATGCATCCCGAAAAATGCACTGTTTGGTGTGGTTTGTACGCTGGTGGAATCATTGGACCGTATTTTTTCAAAGATGCTGTTGGACGCAACGTTACGGTGAATGAACACATTTCGAACCGAACACTGATTTTGGTAATAAAATTCAATGATTTGCAAGCGTTGCTCGTTAGTAAGTCTATTCATGATGAAATGTCAAAGCATACTGAGCATCTTTCTCTTTGACACCATGTCTGAAATCCCACGTAATCTGTCAAATACTAATGCATGAAAATCCTAACCTCAAAAAAATCACCCTTTACAAAGAAATGATTATATCTTCTGGGCAAAAGTCTACGAAGACTTATAGGAAATAGAAAATTACTTAGAAAATTTTGGAAATTTTTGACAAAAATTCGAAACGTCTACTTTTTACAAAAGTCGAAAAGTCGACTTTTTGCAGCAATAAGTCGAAAAATCGACTTTTGCTATTTTGATAAAAATCGAATAGTCTAAAAGCCAACTTTTCGTCCCAACTTGGGATCCCTACACAAGAGAATATTTTTTGGTTCGGTACGCGAATAACCGTTTGCTGCTATCGAAGCACATTTGCTATTAAAGAGATTTTGGTTTAAAAACAAATGGAAGGTCTTTTTTACCGTAGACGAAGCTGTTAAAGGGTTTACAACAAACAAAGTTACTTATCTTCAATAATACTACATTTATGAGTAACATTTGATATGTTGAAGAGAAGCGTTATACGGTAACAATAGAAGCAAAACTTTGTGATAAAAGTATTTTGTTTGTCGTAAAAATTTTCCAAAGTTTTATTTTTTAGCGTGTATATACATAATCTGAGGACAAGATTAGAGAATACCAGAGGCTAGATTAATAAATACAAAATTATATTAATCCTTTAAATACTTAATTATTACAATTAAACAAATCATGATTGTTTAAAGATTTAAGTTTTTCTATATTAAATATTGACTATAGTAATCATCTTTATTTTGCAGGTATGTTGATTGAATTTGCCGTGTTCCTTTTTTGGGTAAGCTACAATTGAAGGTGACATACATTTAATATTTGATAATTTATTGTCAAGTGCATGGTGATTTCGAAGGAAAAACTCTCAATCAATACAACGCACCCACGATACTATAGAAAATTCAGAAAGTTTAAAAATACAACATTTTTTTTATGTGTATTGATGATTATTTTTCGAAACGTTTGTCACCCCGGGCACACTTTGTTGATTTTCTGAATACAGTTTTTTTTTTATTTTTTATATAGTGGGCATAAATGTAGTTCTGGAATTTGAATAAAGATTAAACATTTCGGTTATAATTTTTATTCTAAAACAACTTTGTTTAATGCATTCAAATGCCCTAGACCCAAATAAATAAAATGTTTTGGGACAACATACTTTTATTACGAAGTGTTTGTTTTTTATTGTAACTGCGTAATGTTTCGTTTCAACAAATCAAACGTTAGCCATAAACGCATATTCATTGAACGTAGCTAACTTTGTTTATGGTAAACCTTTTAGCAGCTTCGGCTACGGTAAAAGGACCTTTCTGTTGTTGGAAAACCTAAAACACTTTAATGGCAAAAGTGTTTCGATGGCTGCAAACAATTATTTGTTTACTGGACCAGCGGATCCATGGGATTTTCGGGCGTCCCCTTCTTCGCTGTCCTTGCGGGTTCCAGTCTACAACATTTCTTGCTATATCATCGCGCGGTCGACGTAGGATATGACCCAACCAAATCCATTTTCTTTTCCAGATTTCTACATCGACAGGGGAAGTGTTTGTTCTTTTTTGCAATTCTTCATTTGAAATACGATTTGGCCAGAAAATTCAAAGTATTTGTCGCAGGCGGCGATGTGTCAAACTCCAAGTTGTACAGTCACACAATAAAATAGATTCCACACTACTGTTGGCGATTCTGACTTTTGTATTATGTGAGATTTCACTGCATCTCCAAACTTTGTTGAGTTTAAGAAAGACGCTTCTAGCCTTGTTGATACGTACGCGTATGTCTGCTTCAGATCCTCCGTCTTTTGTTATTGTGCTGCCAAGGTAGGAGAAGTTGTCAACGTCTTCAATGACAAGGTCGTTTATAGTAAGCGGTGTTGTCAATCCCGATCCGTCCTCATCTTTTATTATTGCCGTTGGCCTGTTGCCGCTCATTTGTTGTACTGACTCGTAAGCACTACGCATATTCCCAATATAAGCTGCATTTTCAGCTTGCTCTGCCAGCATTTTTGAAATATATTCGGAGGCAGAGGTGCGATATTCACTTCTTTTTGTCCGTAGCAGAGCGTTGCGTAGACGTTTGCGGTGTTTTCTTTCCTCCATAGTTTCGTTGCTTATCATGATTTTTGGTATCGTCGAGCAATGCTGTCGAGGTGGCCGTCTCCGTACATGCTGCTGTTATGTCGGCCCATGTATGGGTGTTATTTCGCAGCTTCTCCGTTAATGTTGTCTTGTATTCGCGCGCTGTTTCAGTGTCTTTTAGGTTTAATAGGTTAAACTATGTGCTTTATGTTTGAATCCTTTTCCCGACGGCTGGGCGTAGACGTAGAGTGGCTTGTGGTCACTATCGATGTCGGCTCCTCGTCTAGTTTTCACATCCATCAGCGATATTTATATTTGCGATATGTGTATATTTTTATGGGGGAATTTTGAGCCTCCAATAAAGAGCCGGTTTCTTGCGCAGAAATCAACCATTTTGTCGACATTGTCATTGCTGGTATCGCCAAGTCCTTGCATTCCCATGTACTTTCCCTAAACAGAGGATGTTTTGGGTTGTAGTTTGACGTCTCGTTCTGGACTGGCAAAGTCTCGATGCTTCTGAGAGAGTTTTGACATTTCATGTTCCAATCAGAAGTCTGACGTTCCATGTTCTGAATTCATAAGTCGTTATCGGGGGGTTGTCAGCTCCAACAGAAACAGAAACATCAACAAGAAATGTTTCTGTAATCGTGATTTTTAAGTGGATGGTGGATTGGGCCATCGGTTGGCCATTTCTTTTAGCTCATCCGCTGCCGACCCTATTGCACGGATCCATCGTGTTCGTATCCGAACACCACCACCAGCTTGTGCTTGTGCTTTTTGGTTCGCCCCGCATATTTTATTTCTATCCACCGCCTAGGGAGGCGTCCGTTGATAGAAGTGGCATGGAAACTCCACATGTTTTGATATAGCTGTCATATAAACCGATCTTGGGTCTTGATTTCTTGAGCTTCTAGAGGGTGGTACAGGGTATTATAACATAGTACATTTGTTTGCAACACCTTAAAGGAAGAGAGAAAGACCCATTGATAAGTATACTGATCGACTCAGAATCACTTTCTGATTCGAATTAGCTATGTCCGCCTGTCTGTCCGTCTGTCCATGTTAATTTGTGTACGAACTACAGGTCACAGTTTTCATCCGATCGTCTTCAAATTTGGTGCAGGCATGTTTCTCGGCCTATAGACGAAGGCTATTGAAATTGGAAAAAATCGCTTCATATTTAGATATAGGCATATGTTCGTCCGATTTGCAGTAATATTGCAATAAAATGGTCATTTGTTAACCGATTCTCTCGAAATTTGGCAGGAAGGATTTTCTTATGACTCTTGAAATCGGTTCAAATTTAAATATAGGTCTTATATATATATATCGCCCGATTTTCACGCCTAGAGCCACTGCAAACGCATTTATTGACCAATCTTCCCAAAACTTTATACAACTCTTTCCTCGACAATTTCCACAATATCTGTAAAGTTTGCTCGAAATCGGTTCAGATTTAGATATAGCTCCTATGTATATGTGCGTCCGATTTTCAGAAATATTGCAATAAAGTGCTCATTTGTTAACCGATTCTCTAGAAATTCGGCAGGAAAGATTTTCTTATGACTGCCGACGTTGCTGATGAATTTCATAGAAATCGGTCCAGATTTAGATATAGCTGCTATATATATCGCGTGATTTTCACTTCTATGGTCACTGCAAGCGCATTGGTTGACCAATCTTGGCAAAATTTTGTTCAGCGCTTTCTCCTTTCAGATTTAGATATAGCTCCCAGAGTTAGATATGCTCATTTGTTAACCGATTCTCTTTCAATACTGGTGAATTTCATAGAAATCGGTTTAGATTTATATATATCTGCCATACATATATTTCGCCCGATTTTCACTTCTAGGGTCACTGTAAGCTCATTATTGGCCAACAATGCCAAAATTGTGCACAACACTTTCCTCAATGCCTACGAATCCCAAGTGGTAGCTTCAATCGTCAATAAAAAAAATAATTAGTGTGGATCTGAACCAGACCCGTAGCCCTGAATATCTGGATCGCACACAAACATTGACATTTATTTCAGGGTCCGCCCCCTTAACTCCCTTCAAATCGGCCATGTTTACCTACTATGGCAATAAGGGGCTCAAATAATAGGTATTTGAAAGTAGAAAACAAATTTCATATCCAATTTTGATATCCCAAGTGTTTGCCTACTCCAATCCACCACCAGAACCAAACTTGGATGGGCGGACCCTCTTCTTACCCTTTTTTCAAAAACGTCAGATCTTGGAGATGGGGTTGGACAATTTACGCGAAATTTAGTCTGTTTTTAATAACTCAAAAACAGAAAATTTGAATACTTACTTATGTTGGGATGTCTATGGCGGCCCCCACCCAAAGCTCGCCAAATGGAAATTTAAACCAATAATGACAATATTAGGCTCAAATGAAAGGTATTTGAGACTAGAGCACGAATCTGATACATGGGGTTCTAACTCACCCTAAAAACACCCCCATATCGGACATATTTACCGACCTAACAATATAAGGCTCAAATGAAAGAAATTTGTGTGTAGAGCATCAATATGATATCCACATTGGGGCGAAATATCTGAAAGGCCGTACTAGCACCCCCAAACAGGACTTTTTTCCTGACCGTGCCAGTATAGGGCCCAGATAAAATAAGAGAGTGGAAGATGGCGCATCGGATCGGGCCCTGTCAGCTAATTACCTGTTATAGCTGCCTTTTAAACTGATATCCCGAGACTTCTTGAGCTGTTAGGGAGCGCAATACTTGTCCGATTTGGCTGAAATTTTGCATATATCGTTTTGGTATGACTTCCAACAACTGTTCCAAGCATGGTCTAAATCGGTTGATAACCTGATATAGCTGTCATATATACCGATCTTCAATTTGAATTCCTGAGTGTCTGGTGGGTGCAATTATTACTCGATTTGCCTGAAATTTTGTGAGTGGTGGTGTTTTTCTATGACTTCTAACAGCCATGACGAGTACGGTCCATATCGGTCAATATCTTGATATAGCTCATATACATTTGAAAAAGTCTTTCAAAGAACTTGACAAATGCGATCGTGGTGGTGGAGGATATGTAAGATTTGGGCCGGCCGAAATTATCACGCTTTTACTTGTTTTCCACTGTGCAGGTTAAGCTCGAAGATGGGCTATGCCGGACTATATCTTGATATAGCCCCCATATCATGTCTTATTCCCATAAAAGGCGCATTTATTACCCGATTTCGCTGAAATTTGACACATTGAAATGTGTTAGACCGCTTGACATCTACACCGAGTGTGGTCTAGATCGTATTTGGATATAGCTGGCATATATTCCGAGCTCCCGATTTAAGTTCTTGGGCCCATAAAAGTCCATTTGATTACCTGATTTCGTTAAATATGGCACAGCGTCTTATATTAAAACCATTGACAACCTTGTTTGTATTGTTTTTTTGACTAGGGTCGGCCGGCTTATTTTCAACCTGCTTCGATTCTGGTCTCTGCTCCTGTTAAATCTGCAATTTTGTTAAGCAGGAAATGCTTCTTACGGAGCAGAGCGGTTTAATTGGTTTATTCTAAAAAATCGATAGCAATTCTCTTCTTTAAATGCTGATGCTTTCAAGCCGGCATTTGTGTGTGTTGTTTTTTTTTTATCGATTTTTGGCAAGTTTTTCTCGGGGTCTTAACTTCGGCAACACTATGCGAAATTTTTTAAGATACGTGTGTGTATATACCCGGCAAGTGCTTGTCATCGTTCTGGCTTTCTCTCCGAATTGCGCTCAAGGGAAACTTGTTTGCCCAAACACTTGTGCAGACATCAACACCTACCGCAATTTGGACAGACTTGGATGGAAAACTAGCAATCCATCGTGAGTGCGAGAGCCAAGAAGTGTGGAACAGATATTACTATGAAAGTATCGCCCAAAGCAAGTCTCCATCGGATTGAGAGACCAGTAGTTAGTTAGTAAGTAGGCAGAGATGTTATTTGTGCAGCTGACACAAGAGCTGTACTCCACCCCATGCACACGTATGTGTAAGTCTCTGCAATAGAGTTGACACGGATGGCGGCTTTTGTCTCCTTGGGTCCGGGTGAGACACAAGCCCACCTACGTCAAACTAAAAGAAAGCAGCCCAACAGCAGTCTCACTAGGCAGCAGGGGGCACAGCACATTCACCGCTCCCTTTGAAGACATTCAAATGCCTTTCAAAATGAAACGCCACCAGCAATGTGAGTCGAGCAACAACAACAACAAAAACAGCAACATCAGCATTCGGCACTTAACCAGTCAGGCAGCGCTGCAAAGGACTTTGGCCAAGAAAAAGTGCTGTAAAAGAGAAAGAAAATAATCCATCCGATATATATAAACACAAATAGTGTCGCAGTAGTAGTGTGCCTTTCTGCCGCCAGTCGTGTAGGGATGCGAGGGAAGGCAAGCGTGCATGCATTCAGTCGGGGAGATAAGTGCGGCGCTTGCGTTGGCTGTTGGCAAAGAGAAAGTAGTAAAACGGCTTACACTGCCATGTAAAAAACCGAACAAAAACAAAACAATGCGAGATTGGAATTGAGAGCAAATGTTTCAGTACGTGCTGTTAATATGTATCATTGTACATGGCGTGTAAGTGGGTATGTACACTTTACATTACCACAATCCGAATACAAGTCGGAGCACACAAACTGGTGTACTTTTGTTGAACTTTGTGGCAATGAAAGTTGCCAGATTGTAATATTTTTTTAAGCATGGTAAAGCCGACAAATCGAATAAATGTATTGAGTTGCCCAAAAAGTAATTGTCGGTAATATAGTAGTAATATAGTCGGCGTTGACAAATTTTTTTTAACGGCTTGTGACTCTGTAATAGCATTCTTTCTTCTGTCAGTTATCAGCTGTTACTTTTAGCTTGCTTTAGAAAAAAAGTGCGCGAAATTTTGTTTACATTTGTTTGTCTGGCGTCAATTTTAATACGGGTACCACATGTATTGAAAGAAATTCATTTAACAAACCGAATCAACGCTTGTGATATGCACCTTAAACGCAATGAATTCGATCCGTTTTTAAAACGAATCATAACTGGAGATGAAAAATGGATCGTTTACAATAACGTTAGTCGAAAACGATCATGGTCCAAGCATGGTGAACCAGCTCAAACCACTTCAAAGGCTGATATGCACCAAAAGAAGGTTATGCTGTCTTTTTGGTGGGATTGGAAGGGTGTGGTATATTTTGAGCTGCTTCCAAGGAACCAAACGATTAATTCGGATGTTTACTGTCAACAATTGGACAAATTGAATACAGCCATCAAGAAGAAGCGACCAGAATTGGTCAATCGTAAAGGTGTCATATTCCACCAGAACAACGCTAGACCGCACACATCTTTGGTCACTCGCCAAAAACTGAGCTTGGCTGGGAACTTTTGATGCATCCCCCATATAGCCCTGACCTTGCACCATCAGACTACCATTTATTTCGATCTTTGCAAAATTCCTTAAATGGTAAAACTTTCGGCAATGATGAGGCTATAAAATCGCACTTGGTTCAGTTTTTTGCAGATAAAGGCCAGAAGTTCCATGAGCGTGGAATACTAAATTTGCCAGGAAGATGGCAAAAGGTTATCGAACAAAATGACAGTTATATATTTGATTAAAGTTCATTCTAAGTTTTATTAAAAATGCATTTATTTTCTTTTAAAAAATCCGCAATTACTTTTTAGGCAACCCAATATATTTTAGATAGTTGTATTAGGCTCTTTTCGTCAAGTTTTTATAATGAATCAAACTTATGACACAATGACTTAAGTGTTTCCCATCGTTTCATCAGTTGGTTTAGAATTTCTAGCAAAATCAAATAAACATATAATTTTTTTTTACTTACTTTTTTTACTTATGAGAATATGATTAGGTTTTTTTACTTACATTTAGCTAATTTCTCCTTTACTTATGTTTATAAACAAGTAAAAGCGTGCTAAGTTTGGCAGGGCCGATTCTTATATACCCTCCACCAGGAATCGCATTTATCGAGGTCTTTTAACGCATACTTTTTAGGCAAACAATGGATAAAATAAAAGAATTGGTAGGGGCTTAAGAAGTTAAATATGGATATCGGTTTATATGGGAGCTGTATCAGGCCATAGAACTATTCAGAGCATATTTGACACCTATACGTTGAATAAATGCTGAATAAATCGAGATCCTAGATCTGTTTATATGGCAGCTATATCAGGTTATAGACCGATTTGATCTATATTTGGCACAGTTGGCACAAGTTGTGAAAAATTTCGGATAAGAATTGCGCCTTTAGTGGTTGAAGAAGTCAAGCTTCAAGATCGTTTTATATGGCAGCTATATCGGGTTATGAACTAATTTGAACCATACATAGCACAGTTGTTGTGAGTCATAACGAAATACTTCATGCAAGATTTCAGCCAAATCGGATAAGAATTACGCCCTCTTGTGGCTCAAGATCCAAGATCGCTTTATATGGTAGCTATATCAAAACATCGACCGATATGGCCCATTTACAATCCCTAACCGACCTACATTAATAAGAAGTATTTGTGCAAAATTTCAAGCGACTAGCTTAACTCCTCCGAAAGTTAGCGTTCTATCGACAGATAGACGCACGGACATGGCTAGATCGAATTAAAATGTCATGACGATCTAGAACGTATATACTTCATGGGGTCTTAGGCGTATATTTCGAGGATTTACAAACAGAATGACGAAATTAGTATACCCCCATCAGCAGGACTGCGCGAAACACACATTTTGTAACAATCATAAATAATATAAATAAATTGTCAACTTGTCTTCTTTGGTGTTGATTGACATCTGCATTCTCTCTTGAATTCGTAGGCTTTCCAATGTGCATCCCTCGTTTTCTTTCCAATCTTTGTCTAGTATTTTGACGTTTTTCAGAACAGCTGTGTGTCTTAGTCTTCTTTTCTAGTAACCCCACAGTTTAGGATCAAACATGTGTGAATCTGCTGTTATTTGCTGGCGGTATGATGTTTATGTTTTGCAATTTATTTAAATTAATTTTGTATTTACAAGAACAAAAAGGGGAATTGGCTAAAATGCTGCATTCGACATGCCAACTTGCATGAATCTAAACTGTGCAACTTTTACGATATTAGACCAAGACCAAGCCGACCGTACGTCTTGGTCGTATACGGTCTTCGGTTCACCTTAATATGTTGCGCCAGTGCTGTGCTGTTTTTTTCCTTTCCTTATGTCTGCTTCATGGTCGTTAACTCGTACACCTAGTCTTATTTCCGTTCCCACATAAACTTTGTTGCAATGCTCCCTTTCGTGCCCTTGCATTCTATCTCGTAGACAACATTTGGGTCGTTTTATTTACCAGTCTAGTGGATTCGTTAGCTTATGGATAAATAAAACGCTTTTCCCGCTATATGATTTGTACTTTAAACGTTGGCAACACTGACACACATTCAAAATAGTCAAATATTAACAACATACAAAATAAGTCATTTTAATGTTAACCCTTTGCGAACGAATGGGACATATATGTCCCACATTACTTAGATTTTTGAAAATTTGCATTTAACCAGTAGAGAATTAATGAGGGCATAAAATTCGGTCACAAACATTGAATATAATTTTCCCGTTTGGTTTTAGTAGGATGTCAAACACAAAAATTTGCATTATTATACCCACCACCATAAGATGGGGGGTATACTAATTTCGTCATTCTGTTTGTAACTACTCGAAATATTCGTCTGAGACCCCATAAAGTATATATATTCTTGATCGTCGTGACATTTTATGTCGATCTAGCCATGTCCGTTCGTCTGTCCGTCCGTCCGTCTGTCTGTCGAAAGCACGCTAACTTTCGAAGGAGTAAAGCTAGCCACTTGAAAAGTATGGTTCAAATCGGTCCATAACCTGATATAGCTGTCATATAAACCGATCTTGGGTCTTGACTTCTTGAGCCTCTAGAGTGCGCAATTCTTATCCGATTTGAATGAAATTTTGCAGGACGTGTTTTGTTATGATATCAAACAACTGTGCCTAGTATGGTTCAAATCGGTTCATGTTTTGATATAGCTGCCATATAATCCGATCTTGGGTCTTGACTTCTTGAGCCTCTAGAGTGCGCAATTCTTATCCGATTGGAATGAAATTTTGCACGACGTGTTTTGGTATGATATCCAACAACTGTGTTGAGTATGGTTCAAATCGGTCCATAAATTGATATAGCTGTCACATAAACCGATCTTGGGTCTTGACTTCTTGAGCCTCTGGAGGGCGCAATTCTTATCGGATTTGACTGAAATTTTGCACGACGTGTTTCGTTATAATATACAACAACTGTGCCAAGTATGGTTCAAATCGGTTCATAACCTAATATAGCTGCCATATAAACCGATCTGGGATCTTGACTTCTTAAGCCTCTAGAGGTCGCAATTATTATCCGATTTGCCTGAAATTTTGTACGACGGATTCTCTCATGACCATCAACATACGTATTTATTATGGTCTGAATCGGTCTATAGCCCGATACAGCTCCCACATAAATCGATCTCTCTATTTTACTTCTTGAGCCCCCAAAGGGCGCAATTCTGATTCGAATTGGCTGACTTTTTACACAGGTCTCCAACATATAATATAATTGTGGTCCAAACCGGACCATATCTTGATATCGCTCTAATAGCAGAGCAAATCTTTTCTTATATCCTTTTTGCCTAAGAAGAGATGCCGGGAAAAGAACTCGACAAATGCGATCCCTGGTGGAGGGTATAAAAGATTCGGTCCTGCCGAACTTAGCACGCTTTTACTTGTTTTTTCATTAATTAATAATGTCTCTATTTCGAAGACTTGCTAGACTAGGGGGCTCTATCTATCAGTAACTTTATACACAAATTGGTTTTGCAATATACCTTTACACTTCGTGCCCAAAGGTATCTAATAAAAGGGTAAATATCAGTTTTCGACTCGCTCCTATATATTCAGTTCTAAGGGCAAAAAATACCTTTTTTATAATACACAAAGCAACAAAATTAACTAAATTAGAACGTCTAAGTGTTTAAAGACGTGCAGTTTTCTGTTGGAATGGTTATCATTTCAGTTGCTAACGTAATTGCAACGGAAACCCTTTTAAAGGGGTATCAGTGTTAAATCTCGGATCTTGAGAGCTAGTTTTGCAAAGGGTTACTAATTATAAGATGCCATTTTACTTTATTTTATGTAATAATATAGAGCTCTTGAAAAAATATGGCACGAAATAGATCTAGCCCACTATCGGGCCAGTCCCCATTTTCAATATTATTGTCTTGTCAAGGCCAAAATTTAGGGCGCAAAATCTTCTTTATACTCACCGCCATATAATGGGAAGAATATTTTTACTCGTCTCGCTTCAAAAAATTGATTTCCGACCCAGTTTGTTATATAGTCTTGATTGTTTTCACATTCTTAGTCGATCCATGAGTTCCACATCTGTTGAAATCATGAGCGTACGAACAAAAAACTTTCAGCCTTAAATTTTGCACAGATACTTTTTTTAATACAGGTCATTGGATTTCGCTTTTTGAGCCCCTATGAGCCTTGTGATTTATCCAATTTAGCTGGAGTTTAGCATTCATAGTACATTTATTGTCTCCAATACCCAAACCAGATACGGCCGAGATAATTCTATGAATAGATATAGCCCCGAATTTGCTCCTTGTGCCTCCAGATAACCATTTTTTTTATCAGATTTGACAAATTTTTGTTATATAAGTAAACTGACAGTGGGCGGCAACATAAAGCCACCATTTTACAGGATTTTTTTGCCAAATACCTCAAGCTTACTTTCATCACTAAATAAAATGTTGTTTTAGAAAGCAAAGCTAATTATTTTCGTAATTCGTATAGCTAGTAATTTCAAAGATGAAATAAAATTATATTGAGCAAATGCTTTTCTAGACTTCATTTTGACGCTCACTGTATACCTCACCACACCCCAACTCTGGCAGTTTGAACAGAATACACGATCTGGTTTATAATGAATTCTAAGCAATATTCGAAAACATTTTTCTACCCAAATATTGACCTTTGAGGACGAATGGGACAAGTATGTCCCATGGTATTTCTCATAGAAGGAGCAACATTCACCATTTTGGTGAAATTTTAATAAATAGGACTCGGTAAATAGGAATATTCTAAGAACGGATATGCAAAAAAATTAAAACTGTTTCGAACGGTTAATTCTTCGTCCTCAGAGAGCTAAATAAATATTTCGCGGAGTTCAAAAACGTAATTTTACTAAAACTTACTTTACTTTAATTAGCTATGACAGAATATTTGTTCCACCAGCCGAACGTAGAATAGCGTTCCAAGCGCCTCGATCTTCTGCGCTCATTCTAAAATCTCTGACACCAAGTTTCGAGGTGTCTCCCACCACTTGGTCTTTCCATTCTTTTCTTTTAATTTTATTAAAATCCTAACCAATTTTTGCTTTTCAGAACACTTAATCATTGAATAAATATGTTGCGTTCTTCTTCTTTAAGTTTTGTCATTCAGATTGAATGATGACACCACATGTTTTAATAAACGGCGATTAGATTAGCCGCTTAGCTAATCGGGGATAGTTTTTTTTCCATACAAACTAAGCAAGAAAAAAAAAAAATAAAACACGGCAATTGTTATACCCACCCATAAGGTATATATCTTCTCGATCGTCTCAAAATGCTGATTCAAACTAGCCATGACCGTCCGTCTTTCGAAATCACGATAGCGGTCGAATGCGTAAAACTAACCGTTTGAAATTTTGCACAGATACTTTATATTGATGTAGGTCGTTGGGAATTGCAAAAGGGCCATATCGGTTTAAATTTGGGTATAGCTCCCATATAAACCGATCCCCCGATTTGACTTTTTGAGCCCATGGAAGCCACAATTTTTGTGCGATTTGGCTGAAATTTTGCACATATTGTACTCTGTTATGACTTCCAACAACTGTGCCAAGTACGGTTCAAATCGGTCTATAACCTGGTATAGCGCCTATATAAACCGATCTGCCGATTTGACTTCTTGAGCCCCTGGAAGCCGCAATTTTTGGCTGAAATTGAAAATGTAGTGTTCTGGTATGACTTCCAACAACTGTGCCAAGTACGGTTTAAATCGGTCAAGAGCCCTTACAAGCCGCGATTTTTATCCGATTTGGCTGAAATATAGTAGCATATAGTGTTCCGCTATGACTCAACAACTGCGCCAAGTATGGTCCAATTCGGTCTATAACTAGATATAGTTCGCATATTTTAGCATGGTGATGGGTTCCCAAGATTCGGCCCGGACGAACTTAGCACGCTTTTACTTGTTTTCATTTAGTTTGTCTCTCCTTATAGCTTTTCTTGCAAATAAGGGTTTAAGTGTTTAGTTGGACTTGAATGCAATGGCAGTGTTGTTATCATGTTTTTCAGCGATCTGTTTTCCTTGAGTTTCGGAATGAATGGTACACTGACATAATTTTGTTGTTCTGGTTTTATATGTGAAGATTTCACCTGCATGCTTTTGTCAATTTTGTCAATAATAATGGCCGTTGGGACATTATTCTTTTTTAAGCTTAAATACATAAATAATTAAACATCTTAGGAAATAAATCAAAAAAATGTTCTGCTATACAAATCTAGTCACTCCGTTTGTAACACCCATAATGACTCTATACAGTGTATTCTTGATCGTTTTGACATAAAGCTGAATAAATATTTGTTCTAACTTCAAAGATTCGGGCCAGAGATAAGAAGACTTAATTTAGAGGTTATCAATTTTCCTAGTTTTGAAGGAAACATTTCCTTTGGTGAAATATATTTCCCTTGATATTAAGAATTTTATACTCTACACCACTAATGTGGTACAGGGTATTATAACTTAGTGCATTTGTTTGCAACACCCAGAAAAAAGAGAACTAGACCCATTGATAAGCATATGGATCGACTCAGAATCTCTTCCTGATTCGATTTAGCTATGCCCGTTTGTCTGTCCATGTAACTTTTAACTGGTGAGGTGAATGAAATAGTTCATATTCTTATGTTCTAAAAATAAAATCAATTGGGGTCGGTTTTTATAACATAAAAGGTCCCGTTTCTCTTGTCCTTAAAAAGTCGATAACAAAAGCCGCCAAAGTCGATCGCATAAGTCGGTACTAAGCGTTCATCTGCAAAAAATGTTGGGCATCATCTCACCATAGCGCTCACCATTCACAATTACGTTACGATTTGCATCATCTTTGAAGAAGTACGGCCCAATGATGTCACCAGCCCATAAACCGCACCAAACTGTGACTTTTTGGGGATGCTATGGTAGATCTTGCAATGCTTCTGGCTGATCTTTATTTTAAAATCGACAATTCTGCTTACGTACCCATTGAGCCAAAAATGAGCAAAACTGAGCGCTCGCTGAACTTTCTTAACAGAGCACGCATTTTGTTAATAAAGTTCAATAATTTACAAGCGTTGTTCGTTTGTTTTATAGACCAAACTGAAGAGGCTTGACAGTGAAACAAAACGCGAAACGTGCGTGAGCTGTTTAAGCCAGTGTTACCAAATAGATAACAGCTAAAGATCACTCTTTAGAATGTATGATGTATTATTAAATTAAATAAATGAAATGAAAACTGAATATACAAAAGTGTTAACAATGCTGTTGTAATGGTTTTGAAAAAAAGTTAAATAATAATTTCTGTAATAGTGGGACATATAAAGACTGTTCCAAAGAAATGAGAGAATTAGCCCAAACCTACGAAAAGTAATCAAAATACTATGAAAAATGTAGGAGTACAGATATATTAAAGATATAGTAGGACGATTTGACCAAATGATTGCAAATGTCTCATTGTAAAAAAAAGATGGCAGAAACACTTTGATTCATACGTGGAACATCAATTATTAACGACCGTCGATTTTATGACATAGAAAAGTGAACTTTACTTCATCTTCAAAAGGTGACTTAATCTGACTGAAATTGCTCCCACTATTCCCAAACGATTGTTGCAAAATAACTTATTCGTCTCATCTGGCAACCATTTTCACAGCGTGCCTAAAACTTGCATATACTCCGAACACCTGGCAGGAGTCAGGGGTGGTGTTTATACCTAAGCCCGGCAAGAAAAGTTATGCGACACCAAAGGCCTACAGGCCTATGAGCCTTACGTCCTATCTACTCTAAACCATGGAACGTATTGTGGATACCATGATAAAGAGTAGGACAACAGCATGCCTGTGCCAAGGGAAGGTCAGTGGAGACTGTCCTGCACGAGGTTGTGCATAAAATAGAAGAATCGTTCGATGTCAAGACGTACACTTCGGCGGTTTGCTTTGACATCGGGGGGGCGTTTAATAATGTGCGGACCGACACATTGATTCAATCCTTAGAGCAGCACCGGGTGGACAGGGTCCCTAGGCCCTGGATAAACCATATGCTAAGTAACAGGTGGATAAATTACGGGTCCCATGACATAAATATAAGAGAGAAAGTAGCACAGGGTACACCACGGGGGGCATTTTATCGCCACTCCTTTAGTTGACCATAAATGACCTATTACGCATACCGACTGAGGAGGGATTTGAACCCGTCTACTATGCAGACGATGTTATAACACTTCTTAGGGGCAAGGATCTGAATGGGTCTTGCATATGGCATATGACTTGGCTAGACCCAGGGTTCTATGGGGTGATCCGGATCGTGAGAGGACGAGGCTATTACTGACAGAAAGTAAGAAGGAGGTCAGTATAGCTTATGGTGTCATAACGAGACACATAGGACTACGAGCTCATTTATGCAAAATCGGTGCGGCAAGTGATGACATGTGTAGCGCATGTGGGGAAGATGATGAGACGTTGTGTCATCTCCTATGTCAATGCCCGGCTTTCGCGTCTAACAGATACTGGTACTTAGGTGGGGACACGATACCAGATATGATCCAAGTTAGTGGAGAGGTATGGAAAACAACTAAGGATTTTGTAAATAGCTCGGAGTTCCTAACTTAAAATTTTCTTTTTCGACGTTACTTTTTAGTTTTTAGAACGCACAACAAGCCGATTACTGGCTTAGGTGTATGTCTATAGTGGCATGGGGCAGATTAATATCTGCACCCTCTTTTCAACCCGACCTAACCTAACGATGTCCGTGTGTCTGTCCGTCCGTCTGTTGTAATCACTCTACAGCCTCCAAAAATTGAGATATTGAAATGAAATTTGATACAGATACGTCGTTTTGCACGCATTTTAAGTTCATGAACGGGCCAAATCGCATCATTTTTGGATAAAGCCGCCATATGGATCAATCTGCCGATTAAGGGTCTGAGAAATTTGAAACATTGATTTGTTTTAGGCCTCCCGACATCCGACCCAAACATGGTTCAGATCGAACTATATTTAGATATACACTGCCGGACAAAATAAAGTGCGGTTTTAAATATTTTTAATATTTTGATTGAAATATATATTTGTTGTTTTTAAATGCTTATACATTATAGTTTTATTTTTAATTCGATTAATATTTTATCTAATTATGAACTTAGTATTGAATTCTTACTTTGTATGTTCCATTTATAATACAAACAATGTGGCACATAAGGAATTTTAAATAAACAAAATAAAAGTAGCTCTTCAATAATTAATTTTTAATAAAAATTTAAATAACTTTAAAATTTAGTACGAAGTTGCTCCTCCTTTCTTATTTATGACTTCTCCCAATCTTTTCGTCATACTTAAAGCAAGGTTCTTCAAAGTATTTGTAGTAATTGCTCTCCATTCTCTTTGCATTTTTTCCCAAAATATATGAAGATTTGATCTGGATTTCATCGGGATTTTGTCATCTAGGAT
This sequence comes from Stomoxys calcitrans, assembly GCF_963082655.1. Classification (NCBI taxonomy): domain Eukaryota; kingdom Metazoa; phylum Arthropoda; class Insecta; order Diptera; family Muscidae; genus Stomoxys; species Stomoxys calcitrans. The sequence goes on from NC_081552.1 coordinate 151,647,719, forward strand.
AGCCCAAAGTTGCTCTATGGGGTTTAGATCGGGGCTTTGAGCAGGCCATTCTAATTTTTCAACGTTATTTTCTTTAAAATATTTTTTGCGGCCTGATTCGTGTGCTTGAAGTCGTTGTCTTGTTGAAAGATGACAACGAAGATTTCCTCCGCACTGCTATAAAGATTTTCTTCCAAAATATTTACATAATGCTCTCCGGTAATTTTAGAGTCAACTTTTACGAGCTTACCAACTCCTGAAGAGGAAAAACATCCCCACACCATGAGGCTTCCTCCACCATGTTATACAGTATGTATAAGGTTTTTCGATTTCAGCCTTGGTGTTGGTTCACACCGGACTCTTTTCCGATTTTTGCAATTTCTTAGTTCATATAATTTTATTCCGAAATGATTCAGGCATATTTATATTCTTTTTTGCAAAAGCCAATCGTTTTTTCTATTGGCTGCTCGTAGAAGAGGTTTTTTCTTAGCGAAGGCACTTTTTAAACCCCTTTCATTAAGTCTTCTTTGGACAGTTCGAGTCGAAATATTTAATTCTGGCTTCTCTTTTATACGTCTGGCTGCCGTAAAAGAATTTCTCTTTGCTGGAATTGCAACATGGTCATCCTCAAGCTTCGTCGTCTTACGTTTTCTGACACATACATTTCATACAAAGCAATAATATTTTTCCCCCCAGATTCTGACATTTTATACTTGGAACTCAAAGCTTTCAATTTCAACCGATCTTGTACCAACATATCTTATTGAGTTTCGGTTAAGGGCTTCATTTCAAAAAAGTAATCGTCCATGCTTATTTTCTATATATTTTTTAGTAATATTGAACGAAAAAGCTGGGTACTGCTATGCTTTTTTAATAACTTCACAAATTATTGTAAAAAAAAATCAGCAATATAAATTTCACGATTTATAAACCAGTAAGGAAGGGCAAAAGTCGGGTGGTGCCGACTGTATAATATCCTACACCTACCCTATAAGTACAGTGTGGGAGTTGTATCCAATTCTGATACATTTTTGATGGACCTCGGCGAGCAAAAATATGTTCAAACTGTAATACCTACGGTTGACAAATGACAACATTATTTCAAATTACCCAATTACCCTGACGAACATATATATGGGCTCTATAACTAATACTGAACCGATTTCCGATTTGAAATTCACCAGTAATGTCGAGAGTCATTAGAAAATCCTTCCTGCCAAATTTCGAGAGAATCGGGTAACAAATGACCCTTTTATTGCATTATTACTGCAAATCGGACGAACATATATATGGAAGCTATAACCAAATTTGAACCGATTTCTTCGAAATTCACCTATAATGTCGGGAGTCATAAGAAAATCCTTCCTGCCAAATTTAGAGAGAATCGGGTAACAAATGATCATTTTATTGCAGTATTACTGCAAATCGGACGAACATATATATGGGAGCTGAACCGATTTTTTCTTATTTCAATAGGCTTCGTCTCTAGGCGAATTTGAAGTCGATCGGATGAAAATTACGACCTGTAGTTTGTACACAAATTAATATGGACAGACGGACGGACAGACAGACGGACATGGCTGAATCGAATCAGAAAGTGATTCTGAGTCGATCGGTATGCTTATTAATGGGGTCTATCTCTCTTCCGTTTGGGTGTTACAAACTAATTCACTAAGTTATAATACCCTGTACCACAGTATTGGTGTAGGGTATAAAAAACTCTATTATGTCGCGAAGACTTTTTTTACACTACAATACTTTTACAATAGAAACCTGAACGAACAAGTTTAAAAATTTTAATGGTTTATGGAAATAATTGAGGCACTCCAACAAATAAGGGGACACAATAAAAAAAAAAACAGTAAATAATACACGTAGATAAAAAATATTGAGTATTAGTGAAGAAAGGTACACAACCGCACTTTTTTTGTACGGCAGTGTAGCTGCCATATAGACCGATCTGCCGATAGAGGGTGTGAAGGGCATAAAAGTTGCATTTATTATCCGATTTCGCTGAAATTTGATATAGGGAATTGTTTTAAGCCTCCCGACATCTGAACCAAATATGGTTCAGATAGGACTATAGTTAGATATAGTTGCCATATAGACCTATCTTCCAATTCAGGGTCTTAATCCCATACTAGGCGGATTTATGCCTGATTTCGTTGAAATTGTTATTTTTATGAGAACTCGGGAACATATTGACCGATTTATCGATTCAAGGTCATTTGACATGTGATATGTTAGGCTGCTCCACATCCCTGTCCTATACGGTTCAGATCGGTCTGTGTTTGGATAAAGCTGCCAAAAGGACCAATATTTTGTCCTACAAAATTGGACAGTGACTTGAACTCATTAGACCACTCAATGTCCGTGCCGAGTTTGATCCGATTCGGACTATATTTCGATATAGCTGCTATGGAATCGCATTTTCACCGGATTTTTTGATGAAAGGTGGTTTACATATACACCCAGGGTGTTGGGTATCCAAAGTTCGGTCCGGCCGAACTTAATGCCTTTTTACTTGTTTAAAACTGGCAATAGCTTTCATTCTCGCTATATGAAATGTTATTCAGGGTTTCAGCTAGTTTTTCTTTACTTAAAAATTAACTTAACATCATGCTAATGTATATGTACATTCTTTTTAATTTCAAAATATATTGTGCATCCTGGAAAGGATGCCAAGTTCAATTTAATGTTGTTACATAATTCTCACTCAAATTTTTACCAATTATAAGCATATCTAAGTTGGTAATTCAAATTCTTTCAGAGTATGTTTGGATTTTTTTTTCGATATTATGATACATATTTATATTAAAAGTCCTCCATGTTCCACTAATGACTTTTGTCATTGGACGTATCTATGGCGAAACTTGAAATTTCCGAGTTTAACATCCGCCCATCACTTTTTATCCATCACTGGTCTATACGTTTAAATACTCACCTTAACTCTCTCAAGTTGGAGAGACACAAAAAACTAATTATAGGTCCGTTAAACGAATAATTGTTTGCCGCTGCCGAAACACTTTTGCCATTAAAGAGTTTTTGGTTTAACAGCAAAAGAAAGGTACTTTTACTCTAAGTTGCTAAAGGGTTTACAACAAACAAAGTTAGTTACATTCATTGCTACCGTTTGATATGATGGGGCGAAACGTTACATAGTTACAATAACAGAAAAACTTCATAAAAGTATGCAGGAACAAGAAGAAAATCGCAAAATTGGTTGCCGAATAAACTGTGTCTGTGTGTGTGTATATACCAGGGAAATTCTAAACATTTTAAATCTGGCAACCTTCTGAGGCTATTGTATGCCGATTTATTTTCTCTCAAACAATGTTGTTTGTTGTTATTGCGGCTGCCGTGTTTTTGCAATTACTCTTTTTGCTCGTTTTCTTCTGTTTGGGTTCTTGTTTTTCTCGCTTGCTCTATGGCTGTATACTCGTCGGTCTTCTCGGGCCGCTCACTCGCTCATGGCTGGTTGATTACGCTCGCTTGGTATTGCTTTGCAATGGATTTTTCGCAACTCAGAGTGATTCATAACATCGACGTATACGGACACCAGTTACGGAAAGATAAACTAGCCTTGTCGTCGTTGTGGTGTTATTTTCCACTAGATTTTGTTATTATTGTTGCTGCTGTCACTAAAAAGGCAAGCTAGCAACACAACAACAGCAACAACGGTAACGGCAACTACAGCAACTGTAACAGCCCAGCAGCTAGACCGACCATACATAAGCAGTTAATTCTGTGTTTATGTTGTTTGTTTGGCTATTTGTATGTCTGTCTGTCTAGCTGTGGCAAAGTGTTTATTTTTTTGCTCTCACACTATGTCGAGGTGAGACACACAACGGTAGTGTGATTTTATTAACGGTCTGTTGTTTGCACAGTCTGTCGGTCGTTTGGTCGTTCGTTTGTATTCCATTGAATCCTCGGTCTACGTGCGCGGGCGAGTGCGAGAGTGTGTGCGTGCGTGTATTGCGAGTGTGGTGTATCTGCATAGAAATGTGTAAGTGATTGCTCCGGTTAAATGCTGTTGTAAACCATTTTTGTCGCCCTGCAATTCGCAGCGCAGTTTTTCGCATTTATTTGAAGTCACGAATTCGATAGATTGATTACAAATAGACACACTATATACACACACACACATACACACACCTTGGATACCTTAAAAAGATCCATCCATATGGATCGTTCGAATGTCTCTGTATGTTGGTGTGTCTGTCACTCTATGCATGCCTCTGTGGTACGTGCATAAAAGTATAACGTTTTATTATTTTATTACAAATCCACAAGGTTGTTGTGGTGTGGTGGCGGCGGCATGGTGTTATTCGCGGCGACACAAGAATAAAGAAGCCTTCTTGGCCACACACCACCACACCATCACATCATCATCACCACACCATAATTCCAGGCGACAGCAGCGACCTACGTCAGTGCTGTAAATTGCCTTATAGCCTTATAAAGAGAAATTCTCAATAAAAATTAGTGTTGAGTAAACATGTTAAAGTTCTCTAATCGCCAGTAAGTAAACAACAGCAAACAAATGCTCCTATCTCTCCCACATTGCGTTCTCAAGTTATTGTAGCCTCGTCTACTTCATGTGAAAACTGAACTATCCTTGTACATACTTGATATGCTAACACATTAGCCAAGGGTTTTTTTGTTGGACTGCTCGGTTATTTGTGGTTTGGACCAAAGTTGGCATTGTTTTTACTCGTACTGTGATGAATGGAACGCGTACATAGAGTAGCATGCTCGCCCATCGGGCCCCAACAGTAGGGTTCAAATTCCTTAGATAACTGTCTTGTCATTTCTAATGACCTTCAATGTCCATTTGCCTCCACTCTAGGTCCCATAGTCCAAATGTGAGATTGTTGAAATAGTGAAAATCTTCTTGCCAAAAACCTTTTGTTTCAGTACTATTTTGCAAAAAAAAAATGGGAGGGTTTAATATTGCAGTAGCTTCACAGGTTCTTTCGCCAACACATTTTTATCCATCTTCATTGATAATCGCTTTGCACTCCAAAATACTTTTTATTTAAGTTTCCATATTGTTCTGAACGTAACGGAACGGCCATACCATTGGGTTTAGAGGGGAATGTGCAAAATGTTGTGTGACCTGTTCTGTGGTTGCTATCTGCTCGAAGATGTTTTCATTTTTGCATAAAAACTATAGAGATTTTGGTGAAAGAATGGTAAAACTATTGAAAATACAAATCCCTTTTTTCCGAACTATTCGGAGCATGCATTTGGAGACTGGCGGACACAACTACAGCACATATTTTCCGGTTGTCTCTCACCCCCAGGCTCTCAATAGCTCAACTGTTTTGAAGGAGATGAATTTAATATGATGCATTGCAACTACAAGTTAAATATTGAAGGGTTTTCGTGACAGTGAAATCGTTTTTGCTGGGAATTTCAATGTCCGCAACTCCTCCTGGCTTTCGTATTCGAGCCCAACGACTCTGGAGGGCCAAAACGCCGAGCTCTTCGCAGCGCAGAAAGAATTGAGGCAACTAGTGAATGAACCGACACATATTTCCTTTGTCCAAAAGGGCACCAAAACAATATTCTTGTACTCTTCCTAACTTCGCACCCTGAAAAGTATAAAGTTAATATTCTTGCACCTCTTTGTAACTTCTATCATTGCATTATTTCAGCATCTTTTTTGTGTTTTTGCAGAACTAATTGGAACGAATATAATTCTCATATTTCTGATATTTTGTTGCATGACCCACAATATTCGAATGAGATAAACAGCACGGATGACATCGACAATTCTATTTTGCTGCCAACAAATACCATTTTGTCTGGTATTGAAATAAGTACACCTAAGGAACCTTTGGCTAATAAGGTTGTGACAATATTTTGGACTCCATTCAGAAGAGGAATTATTTTAGACAGCACGGCTTCGTTACAGACATAGAAATGATCTCGCAATTTTCAAGGATCAAGATCTACTGGTCAAATTTAAAATATCTGCTTTTAGAAATCGCAATTGGAAAGAAACCAGAAACCCTTTTGGAATATATCTAAATTGTTGAGAAAAAAAGAAACTGAACATTCCGCCTATTATTAATTCCGATCAGATCAATAAAGTAAATTATGGTGATAATGGTAATAAGTCGGATATTTTAGTCGGCCAGTTCCTATTAAATAATCGTATCTCTGATGGATTTGTCACAGAACGAGAGGTTTCTGAGGCCAAAATTAGTTTTAACAATAATTCGTATAGTACACCTCAATATGATTTGGTAGTGTCAACGACGCACTATGGCGCGGACAGAGGAAAAAGTTGGCAAAAATCAAAATTTCCATGTGCGTCTACGAAATTGTAATAGAACCTATCTTATGTAAAACATTCCAACGATTTCAAATATGCTACCCACAAAATTTACACATTTCTAGTTTAGGAGTTCAAAGTTGATCTTTTTACGATTTCAAGTGTTGTATCTCGAAAACTAGTTAAGGGATTCCCATTCCCATTTTTTATTTATTTTGTCTATGGAAGGATATACCTTATAAGTGTAGAATTATCAAAAAAATAATAAAGGTTTCTTTGAAATCACTAATATAAAAAGTACCCATTTTCACTATTTTTCAACTTTGATGGATAATACACCCATAATAACCCTTGCCATATTTTCAAAATATGCTCTTCGAATGCGCCTTAACATAATTCAAAAATGTTTGTCTGCCCGTAGTTGTCACAATTTTTTTAGAGACAAAAATGTACAAAAGACTTTATTCGAGTAGTGTTTGGAGGACATGTCCCACAGTCGAAAAATCCTTGGAATAATTCTGTAACATTTGAACGGATAAGAATACTACACGAAACATGACATAGTAAATGTGGAGATGGTTTCCAATAATAAGGCAAAATTTGGAGACCGTAGTAGGTCCAGGGGTTGACATGGGGCGTGCATGTAGATCACCTCTAGTATTTCAAATAGGCATTTATTGATGTATGGAATATCTATAACTTTTTATGTAATATTGGAGTTACAAAACTTTTTTTTTAAGATTTCAGTCAAGTTTCGCCGGCATTTTTGGAATTGTGGCACTATTTCTTTATCCATTGCAAATCTGATTATATCATTGGAAAGGCTACAAAATCCTACGGATAATGAATTGAAAAAAAATTTTTTGAATTGATAAAGATTGCCCTTTCCTATTAAAAGGTATACGCTTCACAGCTTAAAATTTCCGACAAAAACTAAATTATGATGAAAGTTGAAAAAAAATTTGAAAAACTAAATAAACTTAAATTAGAAAAAACAAATAAGAGCGTGCCAAGTTCGGCCGGGCCGAATCTTATATACTCTCTACCATGGATCGCATCTGTCGAGTTCTTTGCGCAGTATCTCTTTTTAGGCAAACAAAGAAAAATGAATTTGGACGGAGGAGGAGCTATAGCAAGTTATAGTCCGGGCTTCAGAAGGGGCTCAAGAAGCTAAATCGAAAGATCGGTTTATTCAGACCATATTGCACACGTATGTTGAAGGCCATGGGAGAACCCGTTGTATAAAATTTGTGCCAAATAGGATTAGAATTGCGCTCTCTAGAGGCTCAAGAACTCAAGATCCCAGATCGGTTTATATGTAAGCTATATCAGGGTATGGACCGATTTGGACCATGCTTTGCATAAATGTTGGAAGTGATACCAAAACACCACGTGCAAAATTAGAGCCAAATCGGATAGGAATTGCGCCTTCTAAAAGCTCAAGAAGTCAAGACCCAAGATCGGTTTATATTGCAGCTATATCAGGTTATGGACCGATTTGAACCATACTCCGCACAGTTGTTGGAAGTAATACCAAAACACCACGTGCAAAATTAGAGCCAAATCGGATAAGAATTCCGCCTTCTAAAAGCTCAAGAAGTCAAGACCCAAGATCGGTTTATATCGCAGCTATACCAGGTTATGGATCGTTTTGAACCATACTTAGTACAGTTGTTGGAAGTGATATCAAAACTTTTATGTGCAAAATTCTGTCAAATCGGACGAGAATTTCGCCCTCTATAGGCTCAAGAAGTCAAGACCCAAGATCGATTTATATGGCAGCATTTCTCCATTTTATTAAGACACAACTAAGCACCTAAAAGGCTTAGCACCCTTTTCAAACATTAATTTTAAAGGCGGAACACTTGTCTGTCATATGACGTCATAAATGTCATAAATCATTCAATTTCTTATGCGGTTCAATAGATGTGATTTTTGCAACGATAAAACTTAAAACGCGCCACTGTGCGACCGTTTTGATTTCCATTATAAGGAGTTTGAAAACAGGCAGGTCATGTGGTCTGGATAATTTGAAGAACTTATGCCTTAAAATTCTGTCACACCTGGCTATAATCTTTACCCAGAAAAATAAAACGTTTGCGACTTTTCTACGACAAACAAACTACTTTTATCACGAAGTTTTTCTTTTATTGTAACCGTGTAACGTTTCGCATCAACATATCAAACGATAGCCATAAACGTAGCATTATTGAACGTAACTAAATTTGTCTATTGTAAACCCTTTAGCAGCTTTGCCTAAGGGAAAACTTTATTTCTTTTATTGTTTGTTTTCAGTTTCACATACAACAACATTTTAAATCTTACAATTATAGTATGTGACTTTTGTTGTAATAATAAGATTGGTACAATAGTTGATTTAATAATAAAATTTGTGTTGATAAAAATTGCATTAAAAAAAATTAGATAAAATAATTAAACAAGTAACCAAATTAATAAATAAGTTTCCTGTCATAAGTAGAAAATTTTTAACATAAATACAAGGTAACAAAATTATTGGAAATATTCATATAAAGCTTTCTTAAAAGCATTTGCGTTGCCAATAAATTGAATTTGAGGAGTCAGAGAGTTCCAAAGACGAATAGCATTGTAGAAAAATTGCCATTCAGATATCAGGTGACGATAGCGAATGGGTACTATTACAATTCTTCTGCTAGATCTACAAATTTTAAGTTTGGCGTGAAGCTTTTCAGTAGTTCTGTTGTACACTTAATTATGTATTTTTGTATATTGCATATCTATTTAGACCATAGACATATCTTATTATCGCGTTATATGCCATTTCCATCCGATTTCTGCTTCTCCAGTCACATTGACTAAACAACTCAGCCATATAGGAGAATAGGTGCAAGATATGATTTCGCTAAAAGGGATCTAATGTTCTGTGGTGTGTATAAATGTGTTTTATAGAGTGTTCTTAACATTCCGAAGATTTTGCCTTTCGCTGATATGATATGGTCCTTCCAAGTAAGTGTTTGATTTTTTGCTTTAGATACCTGTGTGATAGCGTTATTTCCAATTTGCACAGGGTATTGTAACACCAAAATCGCTTTTATTACAAAAGTGCTTCGATAGCCGCAAAGGATTAGTCCTGTACTAGACCAATAATTTTTCTCTTGTGTCTCTCCAACCAGAGAGAGAAAATTTGAGTATTTGAGCGTATAGACTAGTGGTTGGTAAAAATACACACACCATTGCACATTACTTTGCACGTAGGCAAAAATATAATCACAAGCAGGCTCATGGGTTTACGAATAATTGCAATTGTGTGCTCGTCACTGATATAGACACATTCTCACACAAAACATTTTATTGTTTTTGTTTTGACTGAGCAAACAGCAGTCGGTATGCTGAACAGCTCGGTCGAGTGCGGATGTTAAACTCGGAAAGTGACAGGATGACAAGTTTCCCCTTAAGTATAAAAATGCTGGTTTGTCCAATGACAAAAATCATTAGAGTAACATACAAATGGCTCCCAGGTACAAAACAACACAAGAATAATTTCTAAGGCACATACATTCTTTCGTAATGTTTACGCGATAGAGAAAAATCCAACCAAAGTGTGTAGCAGAACCACTTAACAACGTTATTAGCAATCTATAAATTTTATGTTAAGTTTATGTATGTTTAATGTATTTCGCGGCATCAAATTACATTGTTATAAACTGTTATACAAAAACGTAAATAACATCGAGAGATGCATATCTCACTCCATGTTTAAGCTCTCTATCTCACAAATACAGTGATATGTAACTTCATTCGTGTATGAATGCTCTCAACTTGCTAATGATCATCGTTCTGTCGGAACTCTTTTAACTCACCTGTTTAGTTGTATGCTCTGTTCTTACTTATATGTTTTGGTGTTAGACACGTGATGCATTTTTGTAATAGGCAGATAATTTGTTGATGTGAAATACGAAGATGGATTAATATTATGACTCTTGAAAAGCCTATTTAAATGAGAACAACGTTTGTAAAATTGTCATTTCTTCGCCAACTCTTTTTTAATAAAGACAAAGAGGAAAATTGAACTGGTTACCATTTTTGGAAGGCACTGATGTAAAAAACAAATATACCTAAAAATAAAATAAATGGAGTATACAGCCATAAGAAGACCTGGTGTCTATTGTGGCATATACTAATCGATGAACTGTACTGGCGAGCTGACTTGCAAGTTCTCGAATAAAATAAAAAAGTATTATAAAAAATAAAACAAAATTAAAAATCTTTAAGGTGATTTGCCCTCACCTTACAAGTGGGTATTTAAATGTGCGAAAACAACCACTTCCATGTTTTATTCAGAGCAAAACGAAGACAGCAGATCATAACACAAAACCATGTTGGAGTTGTGCAAAAATGGAAGGCTTTTATTATAAACTCTGAAAGAGTTTGAATTACCAACTAAGATCTGCTTATAATTGGTAAAATAATGAGTTTGAATTATGTTACAACATTCAGACTGGTACACTACAAAATCTCAATGATAACATAATACTTTAATGAAAATTTCTTCAAGTAATGAGGGAATGTGCTACTGATTGAAATCAGCAAATTTTTTTGCTTCAAAATCTATTATCTGAAAAAAGTAATCATGAAAAAAGCGAATGTAGTACCACACTTTAAATTGATCTCGACATAATTTTCAATATGCACAATCTTTTATAAAATTAAGAAGATTATACATAATCATGACGTTAAATTTATGTATACATAAAGAAAAACTAGTGGAAAGCCCGCATAACAACATAAATATAAAAATAAATTTGTGTTTGTTTGTTTGTGTCTTACTTATAGACTCAGAAACGGCTGAACCGATTTTCTTGAAATTTTTACTGATGGTGCATAATGATCCCGTGGTGAAAATAGGGTAATAAATTTTTTGATGTTAGAGTAGAACACGAATACGATTTTCTTGAAATTTTTACTGATGGTGCATAATGATCCCGTGGTGAAAATAGGGTACTAAATTTTTTGATATTAGAGTAGAACATGAATATGATATATATTTTCAAAGACAAGTCGACTATGGAAAAATGGAGCTCAAACATGAATCTGACATCATCATTCGGGACCAACTGTCTAGGGGACGTCGCACCACCATTACAACTCCTAAGTAGGACGTATTTGCTCACCAAAACAATTTGGGCCTTCAGAGCAAGAATTGATACCCACTTTCGCGACCAATTTTTGGGGGTCTACCCCTTTCCCAAAATGCCCCACAAACAGCTTTTTTTAACTGACCAGCGCAATATTGGGCTCAAATACAGGTATTTGGGAGTAGAATGCGAATTTGATATCCAAATGAAGAACCATGTATTTAGGGCAACACCCCCAAAGGGTAACAATTTTCCGACAATGGGAATATGTGGCTCAAATGAAAGGTATTTGAGATTAGAAAACGAATTTGATAACCAATTTTGGGATCATGTGTTTGGGGGACGCCTCATCCTGTAAACTCCCCCTCAAAACCAATGGCAAATAAATGGTATTTGAGAGAAAAGCACGATGTTGATATTTATTCAAGGCCAAGTGTCTGGGGGACCGCCTCACGCCCGAGAACTCCCCTAAATCAGACATCATGAGAATATCGGGCTGAAATAAAGTATTTTAAGAATGGAGTACACCTTACATCCAAACTTAAATTCATTGACCAATAAAGATCATATGGGATTCAGATAAAGGCACCTATATTGTTAAACTGTTTGTCAAGCGATATACTATTTTCGCAGCATGGTATTTCATTAAAAGCTCTTTAATTGTCGAAAATAAATATTCCAAGGAAAATTTTGTTCTATATAAAGTAAAAGAAGGCGGAGCGGGCCCGGTCCAGCTAGTATTCTATATATCAATAATGAAAAGTAGTGTCAGGGTAAAAAAATGTATATTTGTCACAAATTCTTGCAAGTATTCATCGCAAAACGGCATGTACTTTTATTGTAAACAAAGTCCAAAGTTTTCCAGAAAAGAAGTTTACTTGGCGAAAATTTCCTTTACGTGAAACGAATTATTTTTTTTTGCGTGTACTTGGCAAAACTTTTCACTGCGTGCATGGAAGTTTAAGTATTTTTCTATTGCTTGGAAATGAGCCAAGGTAGTACCAATTCCTAAAACAGGAAAACACCCGACTTGTCTAGTAGCTGTAGTCATATAAGTCTACTAAGCAATATTAGAAAGATTTCAGAGTAACTACTAAAGGATAAACTTTGGGCTCATGTCGAAGATTAGAAAATTATCCCTGACGAACAGTTTGGTTTTCGTCCTTCGCATATTACTACCCACCAAATTAGACGAGTCGCAGATTTCATAAGCTGTCAACTTCGACAGAAAAGATCAACCGCTATGGTTTTGTATGATGTTGAAGAAGCTTTCGACACAGTTTGGCATGATGGTTTGGTTTATAGATTAATTCGTTTCAATTTACCCAAACATTTCATTATGTTAATACAATCTTTCCTTAGTGGCCGTTCTTTCTGTGTTAAAGTTGACTGGGATATTTCAGGGTTTTATCATCTTCAAGCAGGTTGTACCCGGTCCATTTTGGGACCTCTGCTGTACATCATATACGCTGGAGATTTTCTGAAGATTACCAACTGTGTTTATGCTTTTTTGCTGACGATCTGCTATTTTATGCCCAGGCTTGTATTCATAAGACCTACTACATTGTATGCAAAATTGCAGAGTTATCAAGTAAATGGAAGAAAAAACTTAATGCTACAAAGATGCAGGCCATTTACTTTAAGCACCCCAACCCTGTTGAGAATGTACGGGAACGACATTCCGATATATTGGATACTTTCTTAATACTCGATTTTAAATACCATGTCTCGCATATAATTAACAATATAAACATAGCTCATAAGCTTCTCTATCCTTTTATTAATCGTAGATCAGAATTAAATATTGAAAATAAAATTTTGTATTCCTAAATCTATATTTGAAGCGATTTCTTTATATATCTGTCCTATTTGGGGCAGGTGTCCAAAAATTCATATTGTTAAAATTCAAGTGGGGCAAAATAAAATACTTAAGATGATAGAAAATCTTCCCTGGCATTTCAACACAAAAAGACTTCACGAAATAAGTAAAACAGATTTTATCGCACATGGATTCGAATAGAATTTTTTCTATAACATGCCGTACTAACAATGATCCTCTAATAAAACACATATAACTAATGTTAAATTATTAAATTTGTCAAAAATAATTGTGCTTAATTGCTTACCGGCTTTCGGGCAATTTTTCCATATTTTATTGAAGGTTTTTGAGTTAAATTATTTTCCTTCGCTATACTTATCTTTTTTTTTACGGTTCAAGAAATACTTAATGTAAACCACTCAAAGTATAGATGCAAGGTGATTAGACCATCTCTTTATGGCAATATTTTTATATGTACACTAAACATTTAATTTAAATAAAAAAAATAAACCTTTTCGTTTCCTGCATTTCGATCCGGGGCGTAGATTTTTCATATATGAAAAAGCAAGTTGAGTGAAGCTCAGTGATTTTAACAACATTTTAATTGGAAACTTTTTTCTTGAACGACGACATAAATACTGCGACCGAAATGATAGAACGGATTATCCAATAGTTTATTCTAATTGAACTCTAGCGGTTAAATCAAAGGACAAGAGTTGGCTTAAGCAGACATGCCCGAATGCTGTCAAATGGAAAGATGATGCATTCAGGAAATGGCGTCTGAACAAAAACACCAATACTGAACTGCTGCGTAAACAGGCAAGAACTTTGGGTGCCCAAGATACTTAGACGCGAAAAGTTTCTCTACGAGCAATGTCTCGTCTTCTATCCCGACTCTGGTTGAAGATGACCACATATTCACTGACCCGGTTCATAAGTTTAGCCTACTGGCTGAAATGTTTGCACGAAATTCTTCCTTAACGGAATGCAATCAACCATCCTCTGCGATCGAGACGTATGTGGTTCGATGCCTCAGATATTCTTCAGGACACATGGGGTTTAAAGAGTCTTACGGATCTCGACGTATTATCTTGTCTAAGTATTCTGCGACACTTGCATGTGCATTGCGCAACCTTTCTTATCGTGCTGGAGTTTTCCCAGCTTGTTGGAAGGCCACAAATGTTCAGCAGATCCCCAAGAAAGGCGACGCGAACAATCCCGCGAATTACCGAACAATTGAATGGGTTCCGCGTTTTCCAATATTATGCAGAGCATGGTAAGTCATCATCTTGTGAGGTATTTGAACGATATTCTTAGCGACTGGCGGTATGAGTTTCACGGAACCTTGGAATCTTTCCATCCACCAGTTTGGTGAGAGTAATGTCGTACCTCTAGATATCTCCAAGGCATTTGATAGGGTTTGGCACTTGCATCAAAGCTCGTCGCTTTTGGCATGGGTAATAACTTCTTTCGATTTATATCGAACTTTCTTGGAGATCGCACTGTACGAGTTGTCATAGATGAGTTCTCATCAACATGAACACAAATTGACGGCAGTTGTACCGCAAGGCTCTGTCCTTTCTCCCTTCCGTTTTTTCTTATTTTCATTGACGATCTTTTGAGTCAGATATCGCATCTGATTTGCTCATTTACGGATAACAGCAACCTCTGTCATTCATTTGCTTTTGACCATACGCCGAGTCTTCAAGAGATTGAGGACATGAAGCAGATTATGAATGATAGACTCTGCTGGAATTTACTGGTCATTTCAGAGTCGAGTCGATTGAACTGAGTAGATTTTAATGCACGTATTACCCAGTGCTGTTTGTTGTTACACAACCTATTGAGCAATCAGATGCTTGGGTCGTTTTATTTACCAGTCTAGCGAATTCGCTAGCTTATGGATAAATAAAATGCTCTTGCCGCTTAATGCCTTGTACTTTAAACGTTGGCAGCACTGACACACATCCAAAGTAATCAAGTATCCACAAAACAAACGAAAATAAGTCATTTTAATTTTAAATAAATGTTTCTCAGAGTTCATGAATGTGATTTTATTAAAATCCTAAACAAATTTTGCATTTCAGAACGTTTAATTATTGCATGAATATGTTGCGTTCTGCCTCTTTTAGTTTTTGTCATTTAGATTAAATGATGACACGGCATGTTTTAATAAACGGCGATAAGATTAGCCGCTTAGGTAATCGGGGATAGCATTTTTCTCCATACAAACTAAGCGAGAAAATCTGCTTTATTTTACGGCAGCTCTTGATGTTCTAGGAATGAGCATATACACCAACGGACATCAGGTCAAAAAACGTATTCAAAGTTGCGAAAGAAGCTTTCAAGTGCTTTCAAGTATTTCACTTCCTCTGATCTTTTCAATATTTATACAACCTTTATCTAAGATGTAGGGCTCTCCAAAGTCCGATGGAGTTGATCTAGGATGGTAGGGAATTCAACTCTACTGTTTCCCTTGAGCACCGTCGGAATTATGGTGTTTGTTCCGCAGAGATACCGATTCTTATCCCTGAGGTAAGGAGATTCGCCAGGCATAAAAGATCTTCTAGGAACGCCCAACCGTTTTTTTTTTACCAATTGGCTAGTTGACCGGACCCTGCATTACCTGGAAAACTCGTTTTTCTCCCGAATAGTACGAATGCGGAATCGACTTTCGGCAAAATTTTTTCCCACTACTGACGATCTCCAGAAATTTAAAACAAATATGAATAAACACTATTCCCCCTTTTTCCCCTCTGACTGATGATTTTCAATCGCCAAAGCAATGCACTGCATACATAGGGAACATCCTTTTTCCTTTTGTCGCAGCCGAGAGTTGAAGCAGAAGCTTCACGCGTTCATCCACATCACTATTTGTTGACATCTATCCGACACTATTTGCTAATAACGCAAATGCATAATCTTTTGTATCCTTTTTAAATCAAAGGAGACCATCCTTATTGGATTATATTTGGCACATTCTAGTTATCAACAGTGAATGGGAGTTTAACTCATAACAACCTTTTGCCATAAAATGTGTAGAAGCTTTGTGGCACAGAGCATGTGTTTCTGCTTATCAAAGCAAAGTCTTGAATCAGCAAAATGATTTTCAATTACTTCGTAGCTTAAAATTATGCTCCACATTATTCGGCGTGTTTGTTTTGTTTTGTTTGTTTTTAAGCTTTATTTTTGGGGTTAATAATGTCACAGTCATCAAACTCAATTTCAGTTCAACACTAACTAACATTTATTAAATTGTTCTTACTTCTGAGCAAGTTATTGTTAACATTTTAGTTAAATTGAACTAAAAATCAATTTTTTTTTAATAGTTCATTCCTTAATAAATTTCAGAAAAGGTATTGTGGACGATAATATGTTTGCACCCTTGTTTTGTTGGTGCTTGTCTATTTCAAAGGAATTAGTTTAAGAAAAATTACTAACACCACATGAGTTATAAACTTTTCATCAAATTGGTTTTTTTAATAGTTCATTCACCACTGTAGCGCAGAGGTTAGCATGTCCGTCAATGTCGCTGAACGCCTGGGTTCGAGTCCTGGCGGAACATCAGAAAAAATGTTCAGCGGTGCTTGTCCCCTCGTAATGCTGGCGACATTTTTGAGGTACTTAGTTTCTTGCCTATTTCAAAGAAATTAGTTAAACAAAAATTACTAACATCACACGAGTTATAAAATTTTCGTCTTTACGCATGATAAGTTAGTTTTATTTGTAAAAAGTTAATTTTCTAAGAATTTTTAATTACACGTGAGTAAATGCCACCGTGGAACAGAGCATTTCCGCCTATGACGCCGAACGCCTGCGTTCAAAATCTTTCAGCGGCACCTTGCCCCTTACTAATGCTGGCTATATTTGTGAGGTATCCAGCCATGTTAAAACTTTTTTACCAAGTGGTGTCGCCATGCGGCACGCCGTTCGGAGGACCCTTATTATTGAGCTTAAATATAATCGGATTGCACTCATTGATATGAGAGACGTTCCCCTGTGAGGCACGCCGTTAAACATTAATCGAACTGCACTCATTGATTTGGGAGAGGTATTCCCTGTTCCTTAATGAAATGTTCATGGGAAATTTAGTAGAAGTCATGGTAATGATTATGAACTAAGGTGTTGATTTAATTAACATGTATTTACGATAAGCTTTTTTCTGAGTGTAGCTATACCCATTACCTGTCTCCGTAAAAAAAAAATTGGCAACCTTATCCCAGGTATACTTCTCCAAATTTGCCGTCATCCGGTTTGTAATACCTCGAAATATTAACCTAAGACCATAAGGTATATATAAAGTATATATATTCTTGATCGTCTTGATATTCTGAGTCGATCTAGCCATGTCCGATATCCATTTGAAATTTTGCACAATTATTTCATATCGATGTAGGTCGTTGGGGATTGCAAATGGGCCATATCGGTTCAGATTTGGATATAGCCCCCATCATAAGCGTAGAAAATCCTCTGGGGGTGGGCTAATCACCCCCCAGAATTTAGAAAATCTCATTGTTTTTGATTAAATTTGATAATTTTATTGCTAATCAAAGGGTTATAGCTTCCCCCAGATTGCTTCGCCAATGGCCCCCATAAAAAGCGATCACCAGTTTTAATTTCTCCAGCACCTAGAGACCTCGATTTTCATCAGATTTGGCTGAAATTTGGCACAAGGACTTGGGTTCTGACATCCAATATCAGTGACGAGTATGATCTGAATCAATCTATTAACTGATATAGCTCCCATACAGACCGATCTCCGGATTTGGCTTCTTGAGCCCCTAAAAGCCGAAGTTTTCATCCGATTTCGCTGAAACTTGACACAAGGACTTCTGTTCTGACTTTGAACGTCATGGCCGTGTATGATTCGAATCGGCCAATAAACTGGTGTACCCCCATATATACCGATCTCCTGATTTGACTTCTTGAGCTCCTAGAGATTTCAATTTTCATATGATTTGGCTGAAATTTGACACATCGACTTCTGTTACGACTTCCAGCGTCCGTGCCATGTATGATTCGAATTGGTCTATATACCGATATAGGCTCCTTAAATCCCGATTCCCTGATTCCTCGTGTACTTGGGACTATAGCAAAAGCAAAAAATTCGCGATTTGTTGTAAAATAATTCAAATACGAACTGAGTCATTAAGCGCAAATTTTTAGCGGAATCCATGGTGGTGGGTACCCTAGATTGTGTGCGGCCGAACTTGTCATGGTTTTACTTGTTTGCAACTATTGGGTTGTCCAAAAAGTAATTGCGGATTTTTTTAAAGAAAGTAAATGCATTTTTAATAAAACTTAGAATGATCTTTAATCAAATATACTTTTTTTACACTTTTTTTTCTAAAGCAAGCTAAAAGTAACAGCTGATAACTGACAGAAGAAAGAATGCAATTACAGAGTCACAAGCTGTGAAAAAATTTGTCAACGCCGGCTATATGAAAAATCCGCAATTACTTTTTGGGCAAATAGTTTCCCCTTGGGTTAAGGCTACACTAAAAGGAAAATGCTTCAATGCATAAATGAACGCGTTTCATTAGTGTGTTTTCATTAAATCAATGAAAATTTTCATAAATACAAAGATATGTTTCATTATTGCAATGAAAAGTTTCATTACTGTAAATTCTGTCATTTCATGGTTTCATAAAGTGAATGAAAAGGAATTCATTAATGGAATGAATATATTTTTTTTTCTAAAATAAAAGTAAATTGCAAAAATGACATATACTACTATGCATCCTAAAACAGTATAGAATAAATTAACAAAAATAAAACTTGTTGAAGAACGTTAAAAATTAAACGTTTTTAATTGGACAACAATTCAATCAGAATTTCATTACCTTAATGACGAATTTCATTACATAATTTGCATGCCATTAAGTACTTGCAAAAACAGGTTCGAATCCCCCGGCGAGTCAAAAAATATATTTGTTTTTTTTTTCTTTAAACTTATTCTAGAAAATCCGGCATAAAAAAATGTATTTCGTATTCAAAAAAATTGTTTTTAATTTTTTTTTTCCTTTTTTTATTTTAAATTAAATTAATTGAGACACTTTTTACTGTGGAATCTTTATTGGATTATTTCATCATAAGGAAGATGATGGCGGTAGGCTAGAAGATGCGTGCAAGACACCAAACATGAGATCATAAGGTCAAATCACGGCCTCGGCAAAATTGTTTCTAGGGTATAAGAAGAGAGAGTGACAGAACAAGAGCCCGAGAGCAATTAGTAAACGAAGGAAAACAAGCAGCGCGAGCCGAACAAAGAAAATAAATTATTAAAAGAAAATAAATTATTTTCTATTGATTGATTGAAACTTGTTTCACTAATGCAACGAAGCTCTTCAAAACAATGACAAATTTCATTGTATTAATGTAAGATTTCATTCCGGTTACGAAGGGTTTCCTTTCAGTGCAATGAATTTGTATTATTATTATTTTTAAAAAAATACGTAAATAAGACTAGAGACGTTAATACTACCTTTAATACCACTGATTTAATGGCACATATTATTAAATACATTGCGAAAAATAGCTCTTTAAATGACTGTGTTATTGACATTTGTTTTTGCCTAATTTTGTTCTGATCTATAAATACTTCCAAAATAAAATTTTCCATTTGTTTTTTCGATTATGAAAACCAACGCTTTGTGAAAAATGTGCAAATTTAAATGTAATAAGAAAATTTTTATTTTTAACCATAAGCTGTCAAATGTAGCTAGCTTTGAAATCCAAATACCTGGAATTAAGATCTGTCTCTACTTCCTCAATGTCACAAGTGTGAACATATGAAACGCCATTATTGTTCTGGATTAGCACTCCCCAAGAGCAGTGATAGGAAGCACCTAAACGAAAATGCCGAAAAAAATGTACAATTTTGCAAATAAAATTCTTGTGGTTATTTTATCTCGAATCTATCATGCCCTGCGCTTTCTTTTCATCTCTTCTTTATCGCCTTGGTCATGTTATCAATAGCAAAGAGCAAAAGCATAATTATCACTTTTGAAAAATCCTCATTATCGTAGCTGTCTTCATTATCATCACTGTTATGGCCGGCTGATTGTGCCCACATTCACCTAGCGCATAGCACACCCACAAGCATACACTGTCGAAAATAGGTTTGTTTATTTTCTTATTGCGGAATGAAAAACGTCGTACATAAGTACATACATACATCTGTACATACGATTTAATACCGAGATTCTCTCTTGTGTGTGGCAAACTGTCTCAGGTGGGCAATGTTGCCATTTGTTTTGGCTAACACATTAAAAATTCCACACAAAATACTGCGAATACCTCTCCCCAAACAGAAGTCGCCTTGAGGACGCAGCTATAACGAGTAAGAGCGTGCTAAGTTCGGCCGGGTCGAATCTTATATACCCTCCACCATGGATCGCATTTGTCGAGTTCTAGCCGCAGTATCTCTTTGTAGCCAAACAAAGAGTATTGAATAAGAACTGGTATGCTATTGGAGCTATATCAAGTTGTAGTAAAGTTGTAGTATATATGTGTAATATTTCAGTTCATTCGGATAAGAATTGCGCCTTGTAGGGGCTCAAGAAGCAAAATCGGGTGATAGGTTTATATGGGAAATGTATCAAGCTATTGATCGATTCAGACCATATTAGACACGTATATATATATATATATATATACATATATATATATATATATATAAAAAAATATATATATATATATATATATATATATATATATATATATATATAAATATATATATATTTTTATATTTATATATATATATATATATATAAATATATATATATATAAATATATATATATATATATATATATATATATATATATATGTATATATATATATATATATATATATATATATATATATATATATATATATATATATATATATATATATATATATATATATATATATATATATATATATATATATATATATATATATATATAAATATATATATATATAAATATATATATATATATATAAATATATATATATATATATATATATATATATATATATATATATATATATATATATATATATATATATATATATGTATATATATATATATATATATATATATATATATATATATATATATATATATATATATATATATATATATATATATATATATATATATATATATATGTATATATACATATATATATATATATATATATATATATATATATGTATATATATATATATATATATATATATATGTATATATATATATATATATATATATATATATATATATATATGTATATATATATATATATATATATATATATATATATATATATATATATATATACATATATATATATATATATATGTATATATATATATATATATATATATATATATGTATATATGACAAATTTTTTCACAGCTTGTGACTCTGTAATTGCATTCTTTCTTCTGTCAGTTATCAGCTGTTACTTTTAGCTTGCTTTAGAAAAAAGTGTAAAAAAAGTATTGTTTATTTGATTAAAGTTCATTCTAAGTTTTAAAAATGCATTTACTTTCTTTTAAAAAATCCGTAATTACTTTTTGGGCAACCCAATACTTTATGGGGTCTCAGACGCATATTTCGAGGTGCTACAAACAGAATGACGAAATTACCATCCTATGATGGAGGGTATAAAAAGGGGGTCCCTTATCATTGAGCATAAACTTGAGTCGGACAGCTCTAGTTGATATGTGATATATCTAATTGATATATGCTATTTCCATATCAGTTTATGGGTCGATTTATACTTAACATTACTGTACCAAGTTTCAGTCTGATATTATTAATTGTGAATCCGTTTGTATGCTTAGAGTAAAGAGACAGTCACAAGGACAGACAGACACACGCATGGACATATGGATCTGATTCAAGTGGTTCCAATATACAAAATTGATTGCACAATAGAAGGAAGATCGTAGCTTTAACTATGACCAACAATGTGCTATCGTATGCTTTCGATTCGTACAATATTTGTGTAGGCCACACTTGTTGGGATCTGCTCATATTTTTTCTTAAAAGTCGGGAATCAGAATAGTCACAGAAATTTGAGATAGTCCCGATCACTGTGGTTTGTCAGAGCTTGTTCTAGAGGTTCTCTCTTGTAACCTTTCACTGTAGATCAATTAGATTGACCTTGAGATTGCTGGGCGGTGGATACCTATGTACAAGATGATAATTTGTATAGTCCTTGCGATTATAGCCCAGAAGGTATTGCTTCGACAGCATGTAGTTATGTCTTCGCACGGAAAGGATCTTTTTCTCCTAATGGAGGTGGGCCACGTAAGAACTGAGGAGACAGCCCGTCGTAGTTCGAAGAGCGGCATTCTGACAGATCTGAATATTATTCCACTGTGTGTCACGGAGTTGAGGAGACCACACTGGCGATGCATAACTTACCACAGATCGGTCAATTGCTTTGTAAGTGGTCAACAAGGTTTCTTTGTCATCACCCCAAGTGCTGCCGGCAAGTGACTTGAGGACGTTGTTTCTATAGAGGATGGGTTGAGGTTTAGGTTTGTTTTCCATACCACGCCCCCAAGTTGGTTCATGTCTGGTATTGTGTCCTCACCTAAGTATCGGTGTCTGTTAGCCGCGAAAGCCGGTCATTGACATAGGAAATGCTCTAAAGTCTCATCATCTTCCCCACATGCCGTCCTACCGACCGATTCGCTGTTACACAGTGTTACATGCTCGTTCGTAGCCCACGCTTTTAACTTGGACTGCATTGACCCGAAAGGCTTCGGGTTAACCAAGTTAATTGATGCCATTCCTCTTGCCCTTTACTCCGTTATGGCCCGTATTGTATCATCCTCAGAGAAGGCGTTAATCTCCTTCTTACACTCTAAGACTGTTCGTGGCCTTACCGTCCTGGTTGTGATTGCTCTGATGGCTATTTTATTGGCCTTAAAGATGTTCACACTAGCGTGAAAACCACACCAGCTCACGCATTCCGAGATAGTCCGGATCTCTGTCTGTAGAATCGTATTATGGTCAGGCAGTCTATAACAGGTCTCAGTCCCAGGGTTCTCAATGTAGACCCCCAGACCAACTCTAGCTTTGATCCATCCGTGTAACATGATCTTCCAGATGGCAATACTAGGGTTCCGTCAGTCCAAAACTGTGCCGCTGGCAGCAGTGAAACCTCTTCCATTCCTTTCAGGCTTCCTATCGTCGCCTCGATTATACCTGCGATGGTATGAGCTGCTCCCATCCTCAATCCATTCTCCCATCGCTTGAGTCTCATAGCCGCAATGGCTGCATCACACTAAATCTGTATGTCAATGGGTGGGATATCTAGAATAGTCTCCAGTGTCCTAGTGGGCGTGGTTCATGTCTGGTATTGTGTCCTCACCTAAGTATCGGTTGTTGTTGTTGTTGTTGTAGCAGTTTATTGTGTACTATCTTTCGTCTGCTTGATTCTGTTGAGTGTCAAGACCCAGGAACTCCGCGACTAAGATGGGGTGCGTCCACAGGGATCTGGGTCTGAGTCGAGTGGGTCTGGCCGGGCAGTTAAACAGGTGACGTGTATCGTGCGGTCCCTGGTTACAGTCGGGACATACATCTTGCACGTCGGCATCAATCCTAGCTCTGTGGGAATTGAGGCGGCTGCATCTGCCGGAACGTAATTGAGCCAGAATCACTCTGGTTTGCCGGGGGAGGTCGATTTCTTCGGGTGCAATGGGTGGCGGTCGTACTCCAAGGACTACATTCACCCGGTAGCCAGTTAACGCGTCTGCTACCGTGTCTGCATGAATGTTGTTCAGACCCGCTTGATATGCCGCTTGATCTAGAGGTTCTCTCTTGTAGCGCTGGACCTCACGCTCTAGATCATGTAGATCTACCTTAAGGCTTCTGGGCGGTGGGTATCTATCCAGAAGATGATGATTTGGATGATATCTGCGATAACAGCCCAAAAGGTATTGCTTAGACAGCATGTAGTTATGTCTTCGCACTGGTAGGATCTTTGTCTCCTGGTGGAGGTGGTCCACATGAGAACTAAGGAGGCAGCCCGTCGCAGTTCGGAGGGCGGCATTCTGACAGATCTGAATATTATTCCACTGCGTGTCACAAAGCTGACGTGACCACACTGGCGCTGCATAACTTACCACAGACCGGCCAATTGCTTTGTACGTGGTCAACAAGGTTTCTTTGTCTGCACCCCAAGTGCTGCCAGCGAGTGACTTGAGGACCTTGTTTCTACTTTTGACTTTATTGCAGATTGCTGTGGCATGTGGGGAGAAAGTGTAGGAGCTGTCAAATGTGACGCCAAGTATTTTGGGACACTTGATGGTCGGAATCAATTCTCCATCGACCATCACAGTCAGCTCAGAATTCACCTCACGCGTATTTGTAGTGAACAGTGTGGCTGAAGATTTGGTGGCGGATATCTTCAGATTTCTTGCAGCGAAATATGAGGCAAGCTCGTTGAGGTAGACGTTCAACCTATCGCAGATGTCATCAATGGGTGGGGGGCCTGATGCCAAGATCGTACAGTCGTCCGCATATGATACGATCTCTATGCCGTCTGGAGGAGGTGGGATGGAGGAAAGGTAGAGGTTAAACAGAGCCGGAGATATCACCCCGCCTTGGGGAACTCCCTGTTTCACTCTACGGTGTTTTGACTTCTTATCCCTAAATTCCACAAATGACTGGCGGCCACACAGATAATTCGCGACCCAACGTTTAAGGCCTGGCTGGAGGGACGTGTTGGCGATGTCCTCAAATAATTTGGCATGGCTGACCGTGTCGAATGCCTTCGATAGGTCCAATGCCACGAGGACCGTCCTATCACATGGCCTGGGTTGATTGAAGCCACGGCAAATGTGTGTGGTGATGGCATGCAAAGCTGTTGTTGTGCTGTGCAGTCTCCGAAATCCGTGTTGATGCTCGGCGAATGGAAATTCTCCTACGAGGCTCGGGAGGAGTAATGCCTCAAGCGTCTTAGCCACTGGTGAGAGAAGGGAGATCGGTCTGTACGACTCCCCCAAACTCGGGTCTTTACCAGGCTTCAGTAGCGGGATCACTCTGCCCATTTTCCAGACATCGGGAACTATAAGAGTGTTCAATGACAGGTTAAGGACAGTGGTAAGGTACTCAACTCCAGGTAAATCCAGATTCTTCAGCATCAATGTAGAGATTCCGTCGGGGCCCAACGCCTTGGAAGATTTGGCGCCACGGATGACATTCGTAACTTCGCCCACGGTAAATTGTGATGGCTGTTCATCGGCTCGGAGACCACGAATACGGCGAATGGCTCTCCTCCTTGCCCTGTCTCTCTCGGGATGCACGATAAATTGACGGTTGAACAACCTGGCGCATCTCTTCGGATCAGTCACGGTTAACTCGCCAAAAGTGACTGAGGTCCTGTCGTCCCGTCTACCGGGGTTCGAGAGAGACTTAACAGTGGCCCACAATTTGCCTGCACCGGTGCCTAAGTTACATTGCTCCAAGTGTTCCAGCCACAAATTCCGCTTATGTTCGTTGACTACCCTGTTTATTTCCAGATTCAGCTCGCTGATTCTGGGGTTAGCGGGGTCCATAGCACGAATCCCATCACGCTCGTCTGCGAGTACCACTGCTTGCGCCGGGAAATTGGGTCGCACTTGCGGTATTCGACCGGCTGGTATAAAGCGAGCGGCTGCTGCGTTGATGATGTCTCGGAATTTCCTCTCAGCCACAAGGACATCAGAGGGGGGTGGCAGTTCATTGAAGCGGCGATTGGTATACTCTCTGAAGCCAGTCCAATTGGCCTTCTTATAGTTGATGAACGTTCGGCGCTCAGAGGTTATGAAGTCGGGTGGTCGGTCGATGGTGAGGATTATGGGGAGGTGGTCTGACCCCAAAGAGATGACGGCTTGCCAGGATACGTCACTCAGGAGATCAGGGGATGCGATTGAGATGTCTGGCGAGCTGCTGCACCTCCTCGTAATCCTAGTGGGGGCATCCTCATTCACCGTGCAAAACGTGGAGCTATCTATCTGCTCTGCCAAAGCTATGCCACGCTGGTCGTTGCCTAGGGGAGAATGCCATGACGAGTGATGTGCATTGAAATCCCCCAGAACCAGACGACTATGGCCAGATAGCAACCCACTTATGTCGGGGCTGTAGGCCTGGCCATTAATCGGGACACAGCTGCCAACCGGCGGTATATACACGTTGTATATCTCTATCTCGGCAGTACCAGACTTGACTGCTACCCCCATACATTCCATGTATGGGTCACTAGCGTCAAGCGCAGGCGAGATAGGTCTATACTGCACGGAATGGTGTATAACGAAGGCCAATCCCCCACCTCCATTCCTTGAGCGATCCTTACGTAGCACATTGTAGCCGTGACAACTGTGCAAGCTGCAGGTGTTAGTCAGCTTTGTCTCCTGGATCGCTGCGACCGATATGCTCTTCCGACTCATAAAATCCACAATCTCATCAATCTTGCCTCGCAGTCCATTGCAGTTTAACTGCAGGAACGATACATTTCCCGACACTGGCCTGGCAATAGTAGGGCTAGGGTGCTGTCTTTGCATAAATTGCCGTACGGGAGAGGTCGGGGGGGTCACATAGTCCGACGACGAGGACGCCGAAGGCGACGACGGCGACGCTTGTGACCCACTGCTGGCTGTGTTCGCACAGCACCTAGCGACATAGCCAGTATGACTATACTCCCGTAGCGAAGTTAGGCCAGAGCAAGAACGGAAATGTACCCACTCCAAGCACCTGTTACACCTCACCGACACTGACCGATGATGAAGGCGGTTCTGGCAAACGGAACAGAACCAGGGTCCGGGGTTCTTTTCAATCCCGGCACGGACCAAAAGCATACGGAGAAGGCACTCCGGGATGTGCCTCTCCCATGACGAAAAAAGACGAACACGTACACTGAGGCGGCAGCCCTTGCCGATGAAGATTCCATCGGGTCAATCCAGTACGTACAACCGGCTGCCATGGGATTGAAAGTATCGGTGTCTGTTAGCCGCGAAAGCCGGTCATTGACATAGGAAATGCTCTAAAGTCTCATCATCTTCCCCACATGCCGTCCTACCGACCGATTCGCTGTTACACAGTGTTACATGCTCGTTCGTAGCCCACGCTTTTAACTTGGACTGCATTGACCCGAAAGGCTTCGGGTTAACCAAGTTAATTGATGCCATTCCTCTTGCCCTTTACTCCGTTATGGCCCGTATTGTATCATCCTCAGAGAAGGCGTTAATCTCCTTCTTACACTCTAAGACTGTTCGTGGCCTTACCGTCCTGGTTGTGATTGCTCTGATGGCTATTTTATTGGCCTTAAAGATGTTCACACTAGCGTGAAAACCACACCAGCTCACGCATTCCGAGATAGTCCGGATCTCTGTCTGTAGAATCGTATTATGGTCAGGCAGTCTATAACAGGTCTCAGTCCCAGGGTTCTCAATGTAGACCCCCAGACCAACTCTAGCTTTGATCCATCCGTGTAACATGATCTTCCAGATGGCAATACTAGGGTTCCGTCAGTCCAAAACTGTGCCGCTGGCAGCAGTGAAACCTCTTCCATTCCTTTCAGGCTTCCTATCGTCGCCTCGATTATACCTGCGATGGTATGAGCTGCTCCCATCCTCAATCCATTCTCCCATCGCTTGAGTCTCATAGCCGCAATGGCTGCATCACACTAAATCTGTATGTCAATGGGTGGGATATCTAGAATAGTCTCCAGTGTCCTAGTGGGCGTGGTCCTCATCGCTTCCCCTCTGCCAAGACCGCATGTTGTATGAACCTGTTGTAAGTATTCGTCTAATCACGCTCCTGTAGAGCCAGTGGACTATCCTCGGATTCATGCCTTATTAAGAGCCTACGGCCGTTTACATAGTGCCCAACACCTATGAGACTTCTCGACACGCTCCTGAAAGTAACGCTTCCAATTAAGTTTTCTGTCCAAGATCACTCCTAAGTATTTGACCTTGTCAGATATCGAAAACGTTCTAGTCCCCATCTATGTCTTCACCTCAGACATGCAGATTTCGGTATTTTCTGGGTTAACATTGAGGCCCTCAGGTCTAGCCCAGTCATATGCCATATGCAAGACCCTTTGGGACCTTCTGCATAGCTGGTTGGGAACCTTAGTTTTTATATTTATGTCATGGGACATACAATTTATCCACCTGTTCCTATATGGTTTATTCAGTCTCTAAGAACCGGGTCCACCCGATACTTGTCTAAGGATTGGGGATCAATGTGTCGGTCCGCACATTATAGAAAACCCCCTCGATGTCAATGCATATCGCCAGTGTGTACAATTCGGCATCCAAGGATTCTTCTATTTTATGCACAACCTCGTGCAGGGTCAGTATCCACCGACCTTCCCTTGACATAGGCATGCTGTTTGTATATGAGCAGTTCGCTGGATGGCCAAACCGTTATCATGGCGTCCACAATATGTTCCCATGGTCTACGTTTAACAGTGCCGCAAACACCTGTATCACTCTACGGTGCTTCGACTTCTTATCCCTAAATTCCACAAATGGCTGGCGAACACACAGATGGAGGGACGTATTTGCGATGTCCTCAAATAGTTTGGCATGGCTGAGCGTGTCGAATGCCTTCGATAGGTCCAGTGCCACGAGGGCTGTCCTATGCCATGGCCTGGCCTAATTAAACCATGGCAAATGAGTGCGGTGATGGCATTCAAAGCAGTTGTTGTGCTATGCAGTCTCGAAATCCATGCTGATGTTCGGCGAATGGAAATTTTCCAACGAGGCTCGGGAGGAGTAGTCACTCAAACGTTTTGCCTACTGGTGGGAAAAGGGAGATCAGTCTGTACGACTCCCCCTTACGCGGGTCCATTCCAGGCTTCAGTAGCGGTATCACTCTGCCCATCCTCCAGACATGGGGTACTAAAAGATTGTTTGAAGACAGTTTGAGTGCAGTTAATCCAGATTCTTCAGCATCAGTGTAAATATACCGTCGGGGCCCATCGGTTTAGATGACATAACGTAACTTACTCCACTGTAAATTGAGAACTGCTCGGAGACTACGGATACGACGAATGGCTCACCTCCTAACCTTGGCATTCTCAGGATACTCAATTGACGGTTGAATTCCTTCGGGTTTTTCACTTTGCCAAAAGTTATCCATCATCCCTTCAACCGGGGTTCGAGATAGACTTAACGGTAGACCACAGCTTGCATACACTGGTACCTACGTTACATTGGCCTAAGTGTTCTAGCCACAAATTCCTCTTATGTTCGTTGACTTCCCTGTTTTTTTTTGCTAGATTCAGCTCTCTGATTCTGGGGTTAGTGGAATCCGTGCAACGAATCCCATCACGCTCGTCTGCGAGTACCATTGCCTGCGCCGGGAAATTAGGTCGCACTTGGGGTATTCGACAGGCAAGTAGCGAACGGCTGCTGAGTTAATGATGTTTCGGAATATCCTTCTTCGTAACTAGAAACGCCCGGCGCTCAGAGATTACAACCGGCTGTAACTAACAATTATGTATATCATGTATAGATGACTTATTAGCTTATGAAACTGAATGGGAAGATCGGTATTGGTCCTACTGTGGTTCGATTTAAATAGTATCTAACAAGGTTGTCGGTAGAATTCTCAAATTGCCCGAACGTGAGACGTCAATAATGGGCTGATAAGACTGCCACTCTAAACGAACTTATCATTAGGTTTTATCCGGACACTTGGCTACATGGGGTTTGCTGTATCGATTTAATATCTGAAGATTGGTTTATATCAAAGAAATCTACTTGGCGTAAACTATGACCAGGTAATCATTTCGGTATTTTCAATTCTAGTTCCCAAGAGCGTTTACTCTAAGGACTCTTGGTCATCTAGCTTGGAGCTATTCGTACAAAAGTCTAAAGAGATGTTGTAGTTGAAGTACTTCATTTCAAATAGCGACCTAAGCGATGTGTATAACATGGGATATGAAAAGAAAAAAAAAGATGATGGGTATGATAAGTCCTCTTTTGAATTCGACTATTAATGCTGAACAGTAGGTGGATTTTTGAAGTGCCGTTCACAAGACCACAACACCATATGGGATTGTAGGTCTTCCAATTGCAGTATATTACATTCTAATCTTGACAAGCATTTTAAGCAGCCAACGATTGCAAGTAGAGTCAGGGATACGAGTTGCATTTTTCGCCGTATGTAGACTGTTGGATTTGACGTCCAATATTCTGTCCAACAAAACACCAAAGTGTTGTACGCTTTCAGTTATTGGTATTGACTTTAATGCTATGACCATTGTCCACTTAAGGAACTCTGTTGTCTTCCACACCACTAATGCAATAGTAAAAGAGATGTGTATCGGCGCCATAAAAGTTTACATTGGGTAGTAACCTTTAAGGGTAGGGAAATTGTCCCGCTTCCGGGACAGTTTTGTAAATATTGGGTTGCCCAAAAAGTAATTGCGGATTTTTTAAAAGAAAGTAAATGCATCTTTCTAAAGCAAGCTAAAAGTAACAGCTGATAACTGACAGAAGAAAGAATGCAATTACAGAGTCACAAGCTGTGAAAAAATTTGTCAACACCGACTATATGAAAAATCCGCAATTACTTTTTGGGCAACCCAATACAATACACGGTCTACCTTTCCTCGAAAGCTTTTCATTTCTAGGAATATACAATAGTGTTTTCGGTAATAATACTGATGCGCTGTATCGGTAATAATCGCTCAAGGTACTACAGTGTATCTGAAATGAAACAATTTCGATAAGCTTATTTCGCGATGTAATTTTAAAAAACGTCCATAAACTAGTCTTCTATTGTTGCCGCTTCTCTGCAGGGTTTTGTGTTGTTTTTTTCTGTGTTCACAGAGTAATAAAATAAAGAATAAGCTTCGTTTTTAGTATTTGCCGTATTCGCATTGTGGTTTTGTTTGGTAGTTATCGGAAAATGTCAGTTCCAGATAATCGAACTCATATCGAAAGGGCATTTTTAAGCCAAACACCCAGTTTATGATGATTCCTTTTTCTTAATATTGAAAATTAAAGAAATCAAGACTTGATTTTTAAATTCCATGGCAACGATACGGCAACGTGACAAACGCTCGATATCACTATGTGTTGGCTGGTTGGCTAGTCTTATAGCCATAAAAGGTTTAACAGCGACTGCCAGTACGGGTGGGGTGTGTAATTTTGTGTTTAGGCCGAGATGTTCGTTTGCAGCTGGCTGAATAGGACCGAATGGGCTGTATTTTTTTTTTTTTTGGCTAACTTTTTGTCACTGCCTGTGCACCCTGTGGAACAGACTGGCTGCTTGGCCTCCCCTGTGTGTGAGTGTGTGTGTGTGCTTGCGAACAGGGCCCACATC
Source organism: Stomoxys calcitrans (assembly GCF_963082655.1). Taxonomy (NCBI): domain Eukaryota; kingdom Metazoa; phylum Arthropoda; class Insecta; order Diptera; family Muscidae; genus Stomoxys; species Stomoxys calcitrans. The sequence continues at coordinate 151,679,237 of NC_081552.1, forward strand.
AGCCGCCACACTCATCCATAGACAGGCGGACGTGCGAGTACACATTCTCCCATACGTCTTCAAAGCCAACATTGTATTTTTGCCCAAAACAAACCGGCTTTTTGTGAAATTTCGCCTTTTCGTAATTGTGTTGGCCGTTGTGCTTGTGTCTCTTTCCAAACGATAGCTTTTGTTGTGATTTTTTTGTTTTGTTTTGTTTTGTTTCTGAACTGGCCAAAACTCTGTTGCTCCGTTGTGTTCATTCGTCCGTGCGTTTGTTATTTATGGAATGGTTTGAAAAAAAAGTGATTCGGCGCAATATTTTTTTTTTTGGCAGAAACGAAAAACAGTTTTATTTTCGTCGCAGTTTTTAAGCATTTTACTCAAGTGGTAAAAGCAAGCCAATTCGCAGCATAATTTAAAGGTTTTGTTGCCAACTATAATTAACCAACTAGGGATTTATGGACGGCATAGTCTTGTCTTGAAATAAAATGCCTATACTTAAGAATGTCGATATTCGGGAGTCAACATATATTTGGTATAGACTATACTTGCTGTGGCTTAAGTCGAAAAAATTTAAGTCCAATGACCAATCCAAACTACCAAATACTAAATTTCCCATGAACATTCCACTAAGGAACAGAGGATACTTCTCTCATATCAATGAGTGCAGTCCGATTAAAGTTTTAGCTCAATGATAAGGGGCCTCCTTTTTTTGTGCCGAGTCCAATGGACGTGCCGCATAGCGACACTACCTCACAAATGTAGCCAGCATTGAAAATTTTTCTGTCATAGGCGGACCTGCTAACCTCGGCGATACGGTGGCCTCCGTCCAATCCAAACTACTAATGTGATAATCCGGACGGTCGCTACGATCTTATGCACTGTTGAATTGTGGCTAGACATCCACACGGCAAAGCACAGTGTCGTGAGTTCATACTAAAGTTGGCCAAAAATAGTGGGAGTTGAGCTAGGTGGATGAAACATGGCACAGAAGTTATTTAGTATTATAGAAGACTTAGCACCAAAAATGGACCATATAGGCCCACGTTTTGGAATATGTCCCATATAGACCGACCTTCCGATTTAAGGTCTTAAGCCCATAAAAGCTGCATATATTGCCGGATTTGGATGAAATTTGAAACAATGATTTGTTTCAAGCTTCCCGTCATCCGACCCGAATGTGTTCAGGAACGAAGCCAGGATTTTATTTTGGGGTGGGCACTCCACTTTTTTTCAAAATCAAAAATTACCAAAATTCTTTTTACTGTGAAATTGGTAAATATAACTCTTTTTTTTTTTTAAAAATTGTGGTAGCTGTTTTGTGCAGGAATTGACATTTGGTCATAACGTAGAGCAGAATTTTACACTGATTGCCAGCACAGTGCAAACATCTTTTGGAAGTTGTATTAACGACTTTGAACGTCAAACAACGGCAATTGCTCTTGCTGCTGCTCCGTGTGTCCAGGTTTGCATTAACGGCGAAAAGTACTGTGGTCTATCCACATTTATTATTCTCAATCGTTTAAATTATTTATTTTTTAACAAAGCAGGTTAAGTTTTCATTTTCTTTGCTAGTTTATATAACACTTTTGAGTTTTAAAAAATATGTTAGATTGAGTACGCATTGGATTGTCATTTTCTTTTCTTTTCATTGTACAGAAAAATTTGATTCAGTCGAAAAAATATAAGTGACGTGTCAGGAAGCAAAAGTTTTATTTCGTTTTGCCCCATTACCTCGTCAGTAACCAAGAATAGAGCTGCCTTAGAAAAACTCTTGCTCGGGTTAGGAAAGAGGTATCGCAATGCAATTGGGATTGGCGTAAAGTAGAAAATCAAACGATAAAATTTCTCAAAATTCTTAGCTTTAGCATTATCCGTAAAGAAAGAACATTTTGAAAGTTTAAGTGCCTCAATATATGAATTGAAAAAAAAACTCTAGTCTGCCGATAAATGCTGTCAAGGTGTAACTGTGTCGCAATTTTGAGATCTTTGGCTCAATCCGTAAATAAGTATTAAGTATAGGTAACATTTTGTACGTTTTAGTACCTAAATGTACAAATTTCAAAATAGTCTTCTAGTCATCCGTTACATACTGCCAAGATGTACCTGTATCCCTAATTGCATGGATGTACGTTTTAATACTAAAATGAACGTATATCAAAAAAAATCTTCCAGTCGCTCGCTACATAGGGCCTAGAGGTAGCTGTATTTCAAATTTCAGAGCTGTAGTTCAATCCGTAAAGAAGGTCCCTTTTTGTACGTTTTAGTACCAAAATAATAAATCTTCTAGTCGTCCAGTACGCTCTGCCAAGATGTGACTGTATCTGTATCTCAAATTTTAGATCTGTAGCTCAATTTATAAAGGAAGTACTATATAGTACGATTTCAACATTTCTTATTTGCTACAACTTATCGTATATTTGTCAAGACATCGATAATTTTTAGCAATGTTTTTTAATTTTACTCTTCTTTGTCCACTGTAAAAGTAAATAAACTATTTCGTACTTTTTGGTACCAAAATGAATGATTTGTTAAAAAAATCACTTCATCTACATGTTAAATTTCAGAGCTCTAGTTCAATCCGTTAAGAAAGTATGAAATGGAACCAAATATGGTACTAGAAGTACGTTTCTTCCGTTTCCATTACTATTTTTCACATTTTTTCTATTTACCCCCTTTATTTCGCAACAAGAATCATTTAAACCAAATTTCGATGTTCTACCTCTACCTGTTCGCCCTAGCAATATTCACTTATTTTGAACCTTTTTGGTCCTTTTTTGCTTCTAAATATCGTAGCTTAATTCCAAAATTCAAAGCTCTAGCTCAACTAACAAACTAGGTACCAAAAAGTACCAATTGCGATACTAAACGTACAAATTATCCACTTCCGGTACTATTTTGGGAAATTCTTGCCACCAAATCTTATTTTTTCGAGACGCTCTTTAATTTGAGCCCAAATTCATAATTGTAGCCCCATCCGTTCGCGTTGGGTAAAAAGTCACCATTTCGTACTTTTTAGTACCTAAACGTACGAATATCACAATACCCCCTATTATCACGCGCCTACGAGTCAAGACCCACATTCGTGCCAAAATCGGACAACGGAATCGAGGGTCAGGCGGAATGGGTTAAAATTTTGACTTAAAAAATATTTATTGAAATTTTTCTATGAAAAAAATTTTAGAAAAATGTTTGGGACAGGTAAGCATAATAAAGAGACTTTAAATAAGTTTATGCGAAATTAAAATTTTGGTATTAAAAATAATCTCGAGGTTATTTTTTCGGTGAATGTTAGTCCTTAACAAAAATCATTAAAATTTAGTCTTTAGAAAAAATTTAGTAAATTTTTTTAAAAAAAAAATTTGTCTTTAAAAAGTTTTAAAGAAATGTCGAGGGCGGTTCGGACCGGGGCCGTTCTGAAGGACCGGGGCCGAAAAATCTTACGACCGTTACTCGTAATACTAAAATTATGAGAACAAATGTAGTTTTTAATTTTCGTCACTAAACAGGGAAAAAAAGGCATAACCAAAAATTGTGGGATTTGAACCCCTATATACACAAAACTACTTGACATATTGAAACCAAATTTTACATTTACAGTTATTGGAAATTCCATCCAGTAAATTCCATCCAAAATTTTGTATTCCGAATATGTTGAGTTTTGCCACTTTTGGCCACGGCCGTGACACTGTGCAGTGGGGGCTGCTCTTTGGTCAAGCAGCGGCTAAAGTCACTGTGTTATCGTTGACACAACGTCTGATGCCTAGGATAGGCATTGCCAGAGCCGCTTTTTAATACATAAATATGCCCAATGGGGCCGATTGGAGCTACAATATCGCTTCTAATAGAATGTACGCAGATTTCTACGAAGGCTGCTACATAAGTTTTTGGCCTGATAATAAAACTGCTTATATTTATCATCAAAAAAGGTTTAATCGTTTTTCAAAGTATTCTCCAGCATGATATATTATACACTTTTGCATGCGCTCAAACCAATTGTCGAATCACTTTTTCCCAATCCGATTGAGACACCTGTAAAACATGGTTATTGAATGCTTCAACAGCATTGGGTGCCAAGTCGGGGCTGCAGGGCCGATGAGCCATCAATTCGACGCTTTGGTCAAGCTCGCATTGTCTTGGTGAATAATGAAGACTTTAGGCAAAACAATTGTGATGCACCACTCAGAATTGACCGTCCTACATTGTCCAAGCGGAACAGTCGCCACATGACCAGTTTTGCCGAAGAATCGGGCGATTATTTGCTTCGCAGTGCTCTTCCATGAAAAACTTTCGTTGGATTTGGCTCTACTTCGAATGTCCACATGGTCGATTGGTTTTTTGTTACGGGCTCATACGCATAAATCCGTATGATAAACAATTCGCCGTCTGTGACGATCCGCGATCGTAGTTCTCCAACATTTCTTCGCACTACGATCCTTTTTTGAGCAATTGTCAAATTGTGCGGAATCCAACGAGAACAAACGTTTTTTTATGCAATATCGAATGTATGGTGGTGGAAGAAATTCCCAAGAATGCCTTTATCTCACGGTATACCACATGACGATCGTGCATTATAAAATCACGCATGATATCGATGTTCTCTGGTACAACGGTTGTTTTTGAACGAACTTCACGGAATTCGTTTTTAAGCGAGCGTCGACTATTACTGAATTCATTAAACCGTTTTTTCACAGTACTATAGGATGGTGCTTCATCGCCATACAAATATTGAAATTCATCGATGCGCTCTTGTCGTAATAATCCATGTCGGAAATGGGATTAGTCGCACGAAAATGTTCACAGCGGAACAGGTCGGGGAGACAGTGGACAGTGGTCATTTCAACGCCGTGACCGAGTTGCTCAATATCAATAGGCTCATTAAGGAGAGGATTTTCCAATTAAGGAATAGGAATTGGAATGATATATTGGGGAAGTTAAACAAATGTTCTCCCAATCTTTGGAATGTTTTCAAAATCTTAAGAAAGAGAGTAAGGAATACACCCAGTCTTAGCGTGGACAACACTTTCCATGTGACCAATATAGGGGAATCTGAGGTTTTGGCTCAGCAGTTCCTTTCGGAACAACTTATTACAATTTAATTGACTCCCTGAATAGGAATGAGGATAACGATATGGTTATTTCTTTCAATACGGTGAAAAGTGTTATAAAGTCTCTTAGAAATGAGAAAAATCCAAGACATAATGGCATCACCAAAAATATTTTGAAGAATCTCCCTGACAAGGGTTTTCGAATGTTGACTCTTCTTTTTAATTCTTGTTTAAGATTCCCGGCTGCCGGGAAACGTTCTAAGACAATCGCCATTTGGAAGCCGGGGAAGGACAGTTCTCTTTCAGCATCTTATAGACCAATAAGTCTACTGAACTCAATTGGTTAAGTTTTGGAAAAGGTTCGTAAGGAGCGTATTGTAGAGTTTATTGAGCACAACAGAATTCTACCGCCACAGCAATTTGGTTTTAGGACATAACACAATTCCCTTTACCCCCTTATACGGATAAAAAATTTGGTTAGGGATGGATTCAGATACGGAGTATCATCGCCTCGATGTTAAATCAGCCACCGACTCAAATTATTAAATCGCTTTTTTAGTGCTGTCGTCATTTGGTTATCGCCGATACTTGTATTAATTTTCGTGGAATTTCAATTGATTACATTCATGCGTTTTGGATTATTCTCCAACCAAAACAAATCTAATTTTTATAAGAAGGCGCGGATGGGCAATGATAATTTTTTCAGAGTATGAAAGTACATATTAATACCTTTCAACACACATTTATTTCTTCACGGATACACCCCGATACCAAAAGTTCTACCAACAAAGATATCAAATTTTAACACAAAAATATATTTGCCACATTGAACATTTTTATTAAATGATAATACTATCTTATTTTACATACCCATACAAGGGGTTTCCATTTTGAAACAATAATTGAAATATTTATATTTACTGTTGGCAATTGAAGCCTAAAATACTTTCACAGTTTTTTTATGTTGAACGTGAGAAAAAGATGCATAAGAAAATGTGTCACCTTTGACAGCTCAGTGTACCGTTGTGAAGTGCAACAAGATTGATTTGTTTTTAATTTTTTAGTGTCCCAGAGTGTTGATGATAGATCTCCGTCATTATTTTGTTCAAATTCTTCACTTGAAAAATTGACCTTTTGCCTCGAAAACCTGTAATTGGCCCCATAGTGCACTGTAAACACCACAAATGATGGTCATACGCCAAAACGTTGCGGGTAAGATTATGCCAGAAAATGTCAGATTGGACCTGGCAATACTTATAGTTGTCTAGGCCCGAAACTTATATAGCAGTTCTTGTAGACTCCATGACCATGTGAGTTTATGGTCGACCCTGAAGAACTGGTATTGGATATATCAAGAATGTACCCGATCACTGTAGTGTGTCACGGACTTGACTGTCACGGATTTTTCAACGAGATAGTTGAACCGTGGCGCATGCCCGCCGAACGCCTGGGTTCAAATCCCGGCGTGAGCATCTGAAAAATTTTCATCGGTGGTTTTTTCTTTACTAATGCTGGCAACACTTGTGCGGTATTCGGCCATGTTAAATCTTCTCTACCAAGCGGTGTCGCTATGCGGCACTCCGTTCGGACTCGGCATAGAAAAGGAGGCCCCTTATCATTGAGCTTAAACTTTAATCAGATTGCACTCATTGATATGAGAGAAGTATCCCCTTTTCCTCAAAGGAACGTTAATGGGAAATTTAGTAAGTTGAACCGTTTAAAATTCCCGACCACAGAGATATTTCAGGGAATTGTAGAGCGGACGAGCTTGTAAGACTAGAAACTGTCTTACAACTAACTGGGGAACTGGACTCTGTGGGCATGCTTCTGGCGACATGTGAGCTTATTCCTCGAGATAAGGTCCAAAGGCAGCCGATGACGAATGGTCATGAATTTAGTGCTGTGAAAGCTCTCAAATTATATGGTCAATCTTAATTTGAAAAAATCTACCATTTTGCGGTCGTTGCCTAGAATGTCACTCACTGTGTGTTGTAAGTAACTATTGCGAGTACCGATTGAGTGGTTGTTTTGTATTGAGAAGGGAAAGATGTTGCACTTTAATTTCTTATTACTTTGAGGACTTGTATGAATTTCGGAAGATATCACACTCATAGAAAAAGTTTGCTAAAAAAGCAAACGGTGTCTGCTGCTGTTGTAGCAGTGGTATTGCTACTGGTACAGCAGTGTTACTGGAATTTTAGAGCAGCTGAAAACCACCAACAACCAAGAACTGAACTCTTCGAATAAAAATGCAACATTGATGAGAATTGAGACAACATTGATGAGAGTGGAGTGAGTTCCAAAATCAGCAAATTGAGTTCAGCAAATAGAAAGATTGATCCAGATTTCAGTGAGTACAATGCATGTATTCGGGCACATTTTGCTTCAGTGAAGTATTTTACTTGTCGTCTGCTTTCGTAGTACGAAATTCGTACGAAGGCAATATGTTTGATTTGAAAAAAACCTGGGTAAACACACACACGCGCGTGGATTTTTTTTTATATGAGAAAATCGTACAAACGTGTATCATTGTTTTGGAAGAAGCTGATTTTTTGGAATATTTTAACGCAATTGTTTTTGCCTATGAGTCGCGAAGCACTTCTCTACGATGTAATTGGGCATTCTATTGCGTGTGCGGATGTTTTAGCAATATTTCGCCACGATTCTCTTACAATCCATTACGTTGTAATCATTGGACAATCCGTTGCGTGTGCGGAAGTTTTAGCAACTCTGCGAGACAATTATTGCGCAACCCATTGTATTATAATCGTCCAGAAGATTTGTTTATAACTCGCCTGAGTTAACTTTTTGCAATTGTTTTGATTTTCATGCCGGTGCGTTTAGGACTTGTATTGCTATTCGATGTTTTGTTTTGAATGGACATCTCCCACAACACCAAACAGAATTCTCACTTGGTTTGTATGACGATTGGTACTTAGTTTGACGAATATGACGACTAATAAAAAAAAGTTTTTTTTTCGTAGTTTTCACGTTTTTGATGAACAACTTATGTTGATATGCATTTTTAGATCTTGTAACCGAATAACGCGCAACCATATTTGTTACTCGTCCAGGAGAGTAGTGCGTAACTCTCCCAGAAGAGTCTTCTATAAATCTTCCAAAACTCCCAATTGTTATTCGCCCAAATGATTCTTGCGCGATTCTAAGATCTTCCAAAACTCTTCTGACTTGCTCTTTCGTAACTCATTTGGAAGATTCGCAAAACACTCTTTCAACTCCTCACGACTGAGGAATCGTATACGACTCTTAAACGAGCTCGTCCGCGAACGTAACCTACATCTTGAAGATTCGCGGTAAGTTGTTTGGCGATCACAAAGGTTTGCAGCGGACAAACAGTTTGCAAACGATTTGTGTGATCAGCGAATCTTTTGAAAATGACAGCGATACGCTTTCATATGACTCTGTGTGCAGCGAGTATTTTTCACATATCTCACTGTAGCGGCGATGAATTCGAGACAAAAATACCCCCTGGCACTGAATGGTGGTTGTTTTTCAAAATGATCTACTCAACAGCAACTTATTCGCTTAACTCTATCCTCAGGAGGCCACCGTAGCGCAGAGGTTAGCATGTCCGCCTATGACGCTGAACGCCTGGGTTCGAATCCTGGCGAGACCATCAGAAAAAATTTTCACCGGGGGTTTTCCCCTCCTAATGCTAATGCCATGTAAAAAAACTTCTCTTCAAAGAGGTGTCGCACTGCGGCTCGCCGTTCGGACTCGGCTATAAAAAGGAGGCCCCTTATCATTGAGCTTAAACTTGAATCGGACTGCACTGATTGATATGTGAGAAGTTTGTCCCTGTTTCTTAGTGGAATGTTCATGGGCAAAATTTGCAATTTTTTTTTTTACTCTATCCTCAGTAGTCTTAAAACAAAACCATGTGGGTTCAGCGTTCATGAGTTCAGCTGAAACAGTAACCATGAAGGGTTTTGTGCAGGCCTTTGATGTGCACTTACTTTCAGATAATGAAAATTGATCATCAGCTACTGTTTTTTTAAAACAAAATCTTCACATACGCCTCCAAGAGGTAAACGAAATTCTTGGGAGGAACTTCCACCCTCAAAACTCAAACTTTGTGTAGACGACATTTTAGGAAATCGGAAATGGGAAATTTGCGCTACGAATAACCAGTTTACGAACAGGCACATCGCTATGGGGGCAGCATGTTTAGGAATCCCGCCTAACGATTATACCATAGAAGTTTTTTTTGATAAGATTTATATCTGTCGATTTATTTAGAAAAAACAAAAAAAAAATTACCGCAACGCTATTTTGTATTTGAGGCGACAGTGTTAACATTCTTATGCAATATTTACAAAATTTGTTTGTACGTATATGCCATTAACTAATTGAATTATTTTTTTTCTCTTCCTCTTCGTGTCTTTGCAGTCTTAATTCGTCTTAACTTAAGTTCGTTTCGTAAATAATCATGGATTAGTAGTTAACTAAGCAGCAGCAACCACAAAAAACAAAAAACAGAAGTCAGCAGCAAAAGTTAATGCATAATCAAATCAAATAAAAATAAATATTATCATTACTGTTATTATTATTGAAAAAAAAGAAAAAATAAATAAATTTAATCTACACCAAATGTAGACTTATGTAAATAGTTAAATAAAACAAGAGCAACAACAGCCACTATACATCAACCAAAAAGAAAAATAAATAATCAATGTAAAAGCACCTTAGCCCACCCCTCCCCAAGAACAAAACAAACAACAATAACAACAACCCCAAAAGGAAACAATGCGGCAATGCAACAGCATCGAGTGAGAATCGGAAATTCAAAAAACAGTTCGAAATCAGTTCTATTTGAAAAGGGTAGCGTGTGCCACGTCAGGTTACTTACTACCCATCATACATGCATCGCCCAGCCCCTCTTTCATGCCCATTTTGAATTGTGATCGCACTCTTTACATACGACTACATTGTAGAACATATGTCTACGCGTGTGGGTGAGCAAAATAAGCCAGCACATACACCACTCGATTCTATTGAGGCAGACAAATTGTAAGATTTATTGAAAAAAAAAACCCCTTAGGAAGGCGAAATGAATGAATGAAATCTATCGTTTTGCTCGAATTCCTCTTTGCGAATGCAGCGTAAAAACGCGGGTGGTGGCGTCGAATTGGCATCAACCACGGTGGTGTTCAAACTGAAATTGAACACGCCCAACAACACGAGGTGTTATAACACGGCGGCGGCAGCGGCAGCGGCAAAGACGGCCAAGCGTAAATTAGTCGGAAGCAATTTCGATATATCCGAGAGAAATCGTAACGAAAAATCGCCAATTGGTGGCAGCAGCAGTGTTAGTAGTGGTGGTGGCCTATGAAATTGAATTGGGCTGCCATAGATCCATAGGACCGAACAAAAAAAGTTACACTCCAACTGCAAGCAGAGACAAATGAAAACGTCTTCGGTTACAAGCCCAACTAATTTCGACTACTCAAGTCGCCCTGAGCAGGAGGGTGAACAGCAGCATTTGATACAACTGCATCAGCGGGGCGAGTCCCACTCAGAGCCTGAGGCGCAACAGCAGTTCGACGAAGACAACGAACAATTGTACTACGGTGCAACATTGTCTTCTACGCAAATAACAACAAATAGCGTTGAAGATTTGACCCAACAAGGACGACAGCCACGTGGCGGAGAGGCAAGATCGTTAATAGTCTATCCTAATAAAAGACAATTGGCAACACCCTCATCGGTTGATGAGTACGCCAGACAATCACAATTTGCTGGCAACCCTATCAAGAGCACCGTTATTGCCGCTGCCGATAGTGAAAGTGATAATAGCGAGAAGAGGCTTCGCTACAGAACAAAAGAACAACAACACGCGGTCATTTACATAGATGACCATAGCGTAACTGAATTGAGCCGTAGTGACACATACTCCACGTCAGCCAACTCCGCAAGTAACATCCGTTACTCTTCTAAATCGAACAGAAACAAATATCAGCAGCAACAACCGCAGCAGCAGCAGCAGCAGCAGCAACCTCTGACAAATTCATCTACAAAGCGCAAGCGAGAAATAACAACAGGTAAGTGCGCTAGAATAGCATAGACATTGTAATACTATACACTCAGAGAAATTTGTTGGTAAAAACAGCATCAATGTATGCTGAAACAACAGAAATTCTGCTAAAAATGGGACAGCAGTAATTCTTTGCTAAAACAGCAAACATTTTCTGCCGTTTCCAGATGGTAAAAATTTGACAGTTACCTAGAAATGTCTAAAAACTAGTATATTGCATCTAATGGCTTGTACTATGTTCGTTTTTCGCGACATTTTTTCGTGATTACTTTTTTTAGATAGTAAATTGTGAAGGAAAAAAACTGGCTGATTTCATTCAGTAGGACATTCCCCCATTACTTATGAAAAAATCTTCAATAAAAGTCTACTATTTTCATTGAGATTTTTGTAGTCTTTCAAAAAAATAACCGTAAAAAATGTGTGTTTTCAACTGTGGAAAACGAATATAGTACCAGCCTTACAATTTTTTCTTGTCTTCTAAGAATCAATGTAAAGCACCACGATCCATTTGACGTCTCCTGCTAATGATTTTTCTTGGTCGAAAATGAAATCGTGATACAGGAAACCAGTCAAATGCTTCTAGCAACAACACGCTCTTTGCTGACTTTTAAATGTTTTTTGCTATACTATTCGTTGAAAAGAAAGCATTAAACAATGGTCTAATCCCAGCAAACAAAATACCTACTAAAATCGTGTTTAGTAAAAGCGCGTTAAGTTCAGCCGGGACGAATTTTATATACCCTCCACCATCCATGACATTTGTCAAGTTCTTTAAATGACTTTCAAATAAATATGAGCTATATCAAGTTATTGACCGATATGGACCGTACTTGTCATGGCTGTTGGAAGTCATAGAAAAACACCACCTCCAAAATGTCAGGCAAATCGAGTAATAATGGCACCATCCAGGGGGTCAGGAAGTCAAATTGGGACCGATTCAAACTATACTTGGAACAAAACTATGTGTGCCAAATCGGTTAAGAATTGCGCCCTATAGAAGCTTTACAAGTCAAGACCCAAGATCGGTTTATATGGCAGCTATATAAAAACATGGACCGATTTGGCCTATTTACAATCCCAACCGAGCTCTACTTATGAGAAGTATTTTTGCAGAATTTCAAGCGTCTAGCTTTACTCTTTCGAAAGTAAGCGTGCTTGCGACAGACAGACGGACGGAGGGACGCACGGACATGGCTATATCGACTTAAAATGTCATGACGATCAAGAATATATACACTTAATGGACGCATATTTGGAGGCGCTACAAACAGAATGACGAAATTGATATACCCCTATCCTATGGTGAAGGGTAAAAAATGGCTAAAAATTTAATAAGGAGCAAAAGCAAACTATCGTTAAAAAGTTCAACAATTTTAAATAATTTTCTAGAAAAGTAAAAAAAAAAAAAATTTTTAAATCAGCAGACAGTGGTTGCTGATATCAGCAAACTTGTTTTTCTGGGTGTACAAGAATTAACCACCCTAGCATTGAGAAGCAAACAAAAGTCAATTAAACTGCTATTAAAGCAGTAGTTTCTGCATTTCAGAACAGCAGGCTGACCGCTGAAAAGTCTGTTGTTTGCTAAAAATGACTGCTGATTAAATTAAGATGGGGTTGTTAGAAGGAGAGTAAACAAAAATAAAATTAAAATTTTTGAAAAAAAAATAAGGCAAATTGTCTGATCCCAGCCAGAAATAATACAAAACAAGTAAAAGCGTGCAAAGTTCGGCCGGGCCGAATCTTATATACCCTCCACCATGGATCGCATTTGTCGAGTTGTTTTCCCGGCATCTCTTCTTAGGCTAAAAAGGATATAAGGAAAGAGTTGCTCTGCTATTTAAACGATATCAAGATATGGTCCGGTTCGGACCACAATTAAATTATATGTTGGAGACCTGTGTAAAATTTCAGCCAATTCGTATAAGAACTGCGCCCATTGGGGCTCACGAAGTAAAATAGAGAGAACGATTTATATGGGATCTGTATCGGGCTATAGACCGATTCAGAAAATAATAAACACGTTTGTTGATGGTCATGAGAGGATCCGTCGTACAAAATTTCAGGCATATCGGTTTATAATTGCGACCTCTAGGGGTCAAGAAGTCAAGATCCCAGATCGGTTTGTATGGCAGCTATATCAGGTTATGAACCGATTTGAACCTTATATGACACAGTTGTTGAAAGTAAAAATAAAATACGTCATGCAAAATTTCAGCCAAATCGGATAGGAATTGCGCCCTCTAGAAGCTCAAGAATTCAAATCCCCAGATCTTTTTATATGACAGCTATATCAGGTTATGGACCGATTTCAACCATACTTGGCACAGTTGTTGGATATCGTAACAAAACACGTCGTGCAAAATTTCATTCCAATCGGATAAGAATTGCGCACTCTAGAGGCTCAAGAAGTTAAGACCCCAGATCGGTTTATATGGCAGCTATATAAGGTTATGGACCGATTTGAACCATACTTGGCACAGTTGTTGGATATAATAACAAAACACGTCGTCCAAAATTTCATTTCAATCGGATAAGAATTGCGCACTCTAGAGGCTCAAGAAGTCAAGACCCAAGATCGGTTTATATGGCAGCTATATCAGGTTATGGACCGATTTGAACCATACTTGGCACAGTTGTTGGATATCATAACGAAACACGTCGTGCAAAATTTCATTCTGATCGGATAAGAATTGCGCACGCTAGAGGCTCAAGAAGTCAAGACCCAAGATCGGTTTATATGGCAGCTATATCAAAACATGGACCGATATGGCCCATTTACAATACCAACCGACCTACACTAATAAGAAGTATTTGTGCAAAATTTCAAGCGGCTAGCTTTACTCCTTCGGAAGTTAGCGTGCTTTCGACAGACAGACGGACGGACATGGCTAGATCGACATAAAATGTCGCGACGATCAAGAATATATGTAGATTCAATCTGTAATTATAGCTAGGCAAATTCTGCTGGTTCCAGCCACGATTCCTGAGGCAAAATAATAAAAATTGTTTCTGAACCGATTCAATTGTGTTGGAATGACTAAGGTAAACTAGGTCCCATACTACAGAACCGTACTCTAAGATACAACACACAAGAGAAATATACAACTGCTTAGTAACTATTGGATCTGAGAATTCTTTACTCCAGCGTTTTATAAAGCCTAGGCTTTTATATGCCTTGTTAGTAATCACAGAAATATGCTCACGGAAGTCTAGTCGGTGATTCAGAAGGATCTGAAGATCGTTCATAGATAAGACAGATTCAATTAAGCGGCAATTAAAATAATAAACATAATAATAAAATAATAAAGCGGCAATTAAAATAATAAAATAATAAACAATTAAATAATAAATTAAACAGGTCTAAAAAAGGTCATATGCTTAAATTTTTTAATATTTAGTTCCAGTAGAATATTTTTGACCCAGTCAAAAAAACTGTTAAGATCAGATTGCAGTCAACTTTGGTACTTCTCGAGATTATACGACGGAAACATTTTGACATCGTCCGCATACATAAGTACTTTAGAGTGGCGTACTACATTCGGCAAGTCATTAATGAACAAAGTGAAAAGTACAGGATCAAGATGGCTCCCTTGTGGAACTCCAGAACTCACATTAATTTTATTAGACAATGCATTACCAAATTTCACCATTTGTGATCTGCCAATAAGGTACGCATTTATCCAATTTAATAACGAAGGGCCGAATCCAATGTAATGCAACTTGGTTAATAACAATCTATGAGTTATCTTATCAAATGCCTTACTGAAATCAGTATAAATAGGTTTGTCTGGTATTTCTTTCTAAATCCTGTTAATGTCGAGCGATGTTTTCGAAAACCATGCTGGTATTTTGATAAAATAGACAATATTTGGAATGATACTGAATCTGTTACAAGTTTCTCAAATAATTTTGGTATAGCATTAAGCTTCGCGATACCTTTATAATTGGAACCGTCAGATCTCTTACCCGACTTGTTGTTGCTGAGTTTCAAAGAAAGATAGCAATAAAGAAGTAAAAATGTGAAAAGTACGGCCGGGCCGAATCTTGGGAACCCAACACCATGGATTCTGCTAAAAATTTACTTAAGTTAACTAACACTCATAGAAATTTATCAGTAAAAACAGCAAAAATGTTTGCTGAAACAGCAGAAAGTCTGATGAGAATGAGACAGCAGCAATTTATTGCTAAGACAGCAAACGTTTGCTGCGGTCAATCTATATTCTTCAGATGAGAACACATCTACAACAACTCTTATAGTGCGATCATCGAAGAAGGCTCGTTATAAATCGAGCGAAGTCATTACCGACACAAAAAGCGACAAGCTTTGAAAGGAGTGCACCGTGCCAGACTCTTGGAGATATTCAGAGCCACGACCTTACTCTCGCCGAAATGGTGAATAAAGCGACTCCAACGTTAAGACAGGAATGCCATCAGGTCACCCATGGAGCGATTTCTGCGAAACCCATATTGTTGGTCCCTAAGAAGACCATTGGACTCTAAATATCTCACAAGACGGTAATCAACCATGCACTTCATAACTTTGGAAAGTGCAGAGCATGACGCATAAAACAAGTGAGATCTCCAGGAACCCTTTTGACGCCACGTGTTCGAAAATATATCTGAGGCATGGAATTAGATACGCCTTCAATAACGGGGAGGGGTTGATCGTTTTCCGGCAGTGAAAAATTTCCCGCAAACATGTCAGCCAGCAGGTAAGCCTTATCAACCGGGTCAGTGTAAAGCTTGTCGTCTTTAATGAGAGTCGGGATAGCCGATGAGTTGCCCTTCACTCTTTTCACAAACGACCAAAAGCTTAAGATTACTTTCTCTTTCATTTCAGCTGCCGCATCTTCGTCACAACCAAGAAACCAAAGCTTCCAATTAAAATTGCGAAAGAAATCATTGAACTCAGCCCAACCAAATTTTTCGTACATAAAAATTGGCCGCTTTGGGGCTGTAGATAAAGCGGCACGTAGGGTAGAATACGACAAGATGCTGCACAGATAAAAATAATTTTGAAAAACAACAATTTTGGTCGAAAAAACAGTTACGAAAGTTGTTAATTTTCCTGCAACAATTTATTTTGAATCTCAACGATCCAAAGTACAAATATGTTGTTGAGAGGCACTCTTTGCAAGCCAACATATAACAACAACAATATATCCATAAGCAAGGCAAAAAACTATCTAACCAGCCGACGTATGTGCTATGCTTGGGGTGGTGGTGTTTTTGTTTTCTTTGTTAGGCTCGCGGTGCTTTGTCTCGTTCGTTTTACTGCTGCTTTTCCGCTGTTACTCTCTACTATTACCCTTAAAGCAAATTTTAATAATTTTGTTGCCGCAGAGTATTTTTTTGTGCCGACCGGTGGACTTGAACGCCTATTTTTACAACTACCTCAACTAAAGATTTTGAAAGTCAACAAAATTTACATAATTTTGCCTGTCAAGTCTCTTGCGCAACCGTAGCGCAGAGGTTAGCTGACGATGAACGCCTGGGTTCGAATTCTGGCGAGACCATCACCTAATGCTGGCAACATTTGTGAGGTACTATGCCATGTAAAACTTCTCTCCAAAGAGGTGTGGCACGCCGTTCGGACTTGGCTATAAAAAGGAGGCCCCTTGTCATTGAGCTTAAACTTGTATTGGACTTCACTCATTGATATGTGAGAAGTTTGCCCCTGTTCCTTAGTGGAATGTTCATAGGCAAAATTTGCATTTGCAAATCTCTTGTAGAGACTTACATACGTACTTAATCGGGAAGGGCGTCGAAGCCATTAACGGAAGCAACCCTTTCCGTGTTTGAACTTCTATATAAAAATCCGTAAAGTATAATGTGTGTTCCAATCCTGAATTTGACCCATATTCCGAATCATGTGAGTCCAGGTGTAGTCGTCTTTGGAACACTACATCATTACGGACATATACCACAAGACCTGTGTGAGAAAAAAAGTTTGATACCCAGGAACGCGAAAATCCATCTGCATCCTCACGCAACAGTGTCTCACATAGAGCTAGTACATCAGGGCAATGGTAATGAATGTGCGAATGCACTGCAAAGAAATTAGATCTCAAGCCTCGTATGTTGGCGAACCCATCCAACATTCTGTCAACGAGAAAACGAAAACAAATTGCCGTGTGTAATGAAGTAAATGGACCCAACAGCAATGGATATGAAGAGAGCGACAGAATTTTGTTATGTTGTTGTTGTTGTAGCAGTTTATTGTGTACTATCTTTCGTCTGCTTGATTCTGTTGAGTGTCAAGACCCAGGAACTCCGCGACTAAGATGGGGTGCGTCCACAGGGATCTGGGTCTGAGTCGAGTGGGTCTGGCCGGGCAGTTAAACAGGTGACGTGTATCATGCGGTCCCTGGTTACAGTCGGGACATACATCTTGCACCTCGGCATCAATCCTAGCTCTGTGGGAATTGAGGCGGCTGCATCTGCCGGAACGTAATTGAGCCAGAATCACTCTGGTTTGCCGGGGGAGGTCGATTTCTTCGGGTGCAATGGGTGGCGGTCGTTCTCCAAGGACTACATTCACCCGGTAGCCAGTTAACGCGTCTGCTACCGTGTCTGCATGAATGTTGTTCAGACCCGCTTGATATGCCGCTTGATCTAGAGGTTCTCTCTTGTAGCGCTGGACCTCACGCTCTAGATCATGTAGATCTACCTTAAGGCTTCTGGGCGGTGGGTATCTATCCACAAGATGATGATTTGGATGATTTCTGCGATAACAGCCCAGAAGGTATTGCTTAGACAGCATGTAGTTATGTCTTCGCACTGGTAGGATCTTTGTCTCCTGATGGAGGTGGTCCACATGAGAACTGAGGAGACAGTCCGTCGCAGTTCGGAGGGCGGCATTCTGACAGATCTGAATATTATTCCACTGCGTGTCACAAAGCTGACGTGACCACACTGGCGCTGCATAACTTACCACAGACCGGCCAATTGCTTTGTACGTGGTCAACAAGGTTTCTTTGTCTGCACCCCAAGTGCTGCCAGCGAGTGACTTGAGGACCTTGTTTCTACTTTTGACTTTATTGCAGATTGCTGTGGCATGTGGGGAGAAAGTGTAGGAGCTGTCAAATGTGACGCCAAGTATTTTGGGACACTTGATGGTCGGAATCAATTCTCCATCGACCATCACAGTCAGCTCAGAATTCATCTCACGCCTATTTGTAGTGAACAGTGTGGCTGAAGATTTGGTGGCGGATATCTTCAGATTTCTTGCAGCGAAATATGAGGCAAGCTCGTTGAGGTAGACGTTCAACCTATCGCAGATGTCATCAATGGGTGGGGGGCCTGATGCCAAGATCGTACAGTCGTCCGCATATGATACGATCTCTATGCCGTCTGGAGGAGGTGGGATGGAGGATAGGTAGAGGTTAAACAGAGCCGGAGATATCACCCCGCCTTGGGGAACTCCCTGTTTCACTCTACGGTGTTTTGACTTCTTATCCCTAAATTCCACAAATGACTGGCCACACAGATAATTCGCGACCCAACGTTTAAGGCCTGGCTGGAGGGACGTGTTGGCGATGTCCTCAAATAATTTGGCATGGCTGACCGTGTCGAATGCCTTCGATAGGTCCAGTGCCACGAGGACCGTCCTATCACATGGCCTGGGTTGATTGAAGCCACGGCAAATGTGTGTGGTGATGGCATGCAAAGCTGTTGTTGTGCTGTGCAGTCTCCGAAATCCGTGTTGATGCTCGGCGAATGGAAATTCTCCTACGAGGCTCGGGAGGAGTAATGCCTCAAGCGTCTTAGCCACTGGTGAGAGAAGGGAGATCGGTCTGTACGACTCCCCCAAACTCGGGTCTTTACCAGGCTTCAGTAGCGGGATCACTCTGCCCATTTTCCAGACATCGGGAACTATAAGAGTGTTCAATGACAGGTTAAGGACAGTGGTAAGGTACTCAACTCCAGGTAAATCCAGATTCTTCAGCATCAATGTAGAGATTCCTTCGGGGCCCAACGCCTTGGAAGATTTGGCGCCACGGATGACATTCGTAACTTCGCCCACGGTAAATTGTGATGGCTGTTCATCGGCTCGGAGACCACGAATACGGCGAATGGCTCTCCTCCTTGCCCTGTCTCTCTCGGGATGCACAATAAATTGACGGTTGAACAACCTGGCGCATCTCTTCGGATCAGTCACGGTTAACTCGCCAAAAGTGACTGAGGTCCTGTCATCCCGTCTACCGGGGTTCGAGAGAGACTTAACAGTGGCCCACAATTTGCCTGCACCGGTGCCTAAGTTACATTGCTCCAAGTGTTCCAGCCACAAATTCCGCTTATGTTCGTTGACTACCCTGTTTATTTCCAGATTCAGCTCGCTGATTCTGGGGTTAGCGGGGTCCATAGCACGAATCCCATCACGCTCGTCTGCGAGTACCACTGCTTGCGCCGGGAAATTGGGTCGCACTTGCGGTATTCGACCGGCTGGCAAAGGGTGATTTTTTTGAGGTTAGGATTTTCATGCATTAGTATTTGACAGATCACGTGGGATTTCAGACATGGTGTCAAAGAGAAAGATGCTCAGTATGCTTTGACATTTCATCATGAATAGACTTACTAACGAGCAACGCTTGCAAATCATTGAATTTTATTACCAAAATCAGTGTTCGGTTCGAAATGTGTTCATTCACCGTAACGTTGCGTCCAACAGCATCTTTGAAAAAATACGGTCCAATGATTCCACCAGCGTACAAACCACACCAAACAGTGCATTTTTCGGGATGCATGGGCAGTTCTTGAACGGCTTCTGGTTGCTCTTCACTCCAAATGCGGCAATTTTGCTTATTTACGTAGCCATTCAACCAGAAATGAGCCTCATCGCTGAACAAAATTTGTCAAAATTTGAACACATTTCGAACCGAACACTGATTTTGGTAATAAAATTCAATGATTTGCAAGCGTTGCTCGTTAGTAAGTCTATTCATGATGAAATGTCAAAGCATACTGAGCATCTTTCTCTTTGACACCATGTCTGAAATCCCACGTGATCTGTCAAATACTAATGCATGAAAATCCTAACCTCAAAAAAATCACCCTTTATAAAGCGAGCGGCTGCTGCGTTGTTATGTTGTGTTTAGTACCTCTGGTAAAAACAAGGGACAAATGAGAAGCCGAATAATGGTTTTTTTCCAATAGCATTATTGCCACTGCCATCTAAAATTATGGAAAGTTTGATGTGCAAACAAAATAGTCAATACCTGGACAGTAAAAACCTACTAACAGAACGACAATCCGGATTTAGGAGGAATAGACGCTGTGTCACTGCTCTAATTGATGTTATTGAAGATCTCCGATTCAACATGGACTATATGAATGATTCCTTTCTTGCATTATTAGACCACAGCAAGGCATTTGATACCGTAAATCATTCAATTCTGATATTGAAGCTTGAGAGGTAATTTAACTTTTTATCGTCTGCTTGCCGGCACTTACGTTCATATGTCACCAATCGCTGACAATAAGTCTTTTTTAACAATACGTTATCTGCTCCTTTATCTGTAAGCAATGGTGTCCGACAAGGTTCAGTTTTGGGTCCTTTGCTGTTTTGCACTTATATTGTTGATCTTCCAGATGTTTTGGAGAACTGTCAGTTACATATTTACGCCGATGATGTACAATTATTGGGTCGTTTTATTTACCAGTCTAGCAGATTCGCTAGCTTATGGATAAATAAAACGCTCCTCCCACTTAATGCGCTGTACTTTAAACGTTGGCAGCACTGACACGCATCCAAAATAATCAGGTATCAACAAAACAAACAAAATAAGTCATTTCAATTTTAAATAATTGTTTCTCGCAGTTAATAAACGTAATTTTATTCAAATCCTAAGCGATTTTGCCATTCTAGAAGGTATAATCATTGTATAAATATAATATGTTGCGTTCTTCCCCTTTTAGTTTTGTCATTCAGATTAAATGATGACACAATATGCTTAAATAAACAGCGATAAGATTAGTTGCTTAGCTTATCCGGGATAGCATTTTTCTTCATATAAACTAAGCAACAAAAGCCGCTAAATGGATAGATAAAACAGGGCATATAAATGAGATGCAATATATCTAACACCCCAAATTGTGTGGAGGATGATGATGATGACTTGGACAACATAAATACCTGGGCCAAAAATAATAAACTAAGCATCAATCCTTCTAAATCGAAATACATCCATATTACGAAGCAAAAACAAAAAGATGACGTCGACAGTTTGAATATCAGTGGATCTATATTTGGGTATGTGAGCACTGCATCCAACCTTGGTGTTATATGTAACGATAAGCTTTCGTGGTCAAACGATATTATTGTAGCGGCCGTTAAAAATTCGCGGTAGGTAACGCAATCTGTGGTTAATCCAAACCTCTACTCCATGGTAAATAAGAATGCTGCTGGCAAAATCCTATTTAATTTCAACGTTTCTTTATGGCTCCGATATCTGTTACAACTTCTAATCAACTCAAGCTGCAGGTGACTTTCGACAACACTGGAAGATAATGCTTCAATAAAAAACGATGTGATGGGATTTCTGAACATGCCAACCAAATTTCCAATATGACCTTTGAAAATTATCTCGAATGCAAGAGCCTTTTGGTTCTGAACAAAGTGATAACCAACAAAGAGCCATCCTATTTTATCGATCGAATAAAATTTGCTAACTCTAATCAGTCTAAGTCAGAGAAACAGTGTTTATACCAACAGTTTGTCTTTGGAATATAAGCAACAACCTGCATTTTAAAAGAGAGTTAAAAAATATCTTAGTACAAATGATTTATAATTTTCAAACATATGTGTTTTATGATTGTTTTTATCCTTTTTATTTATCTCTTTAAATGTACTTTGAATAACTTACTATAATCCACTAGCATCTTTTTGTACTGAAATCAGCAGATTTTGTTTGCTGAAATAGCAGACCAAATGTTTGCTGACACAGCAATAATGTCTGGTTTCCTTTTTTCAACAAACAAAAACAGTTGTTTTGGCAAAGACTTTTGGTATTTTCAATAACCAATTTCGTTAAATGTGGGCATATAGCAAATCGGAGTCACTCTGAAATTTTTGCGTTGTCATATGACATTTATAGAGCAATTTAGCACAATTTTTTACTGATTCTTACTCTCCTGTCAATTTTTTTTTTTTAAATTTTAAGTGGAAAAGTACGCATACACATCTATTACACTAATCAGTAGGACTTTTGTTGTCTCTATCTGAAATTTAATTTTTCTAATAGCTTTTGTTGTTGAGATATAGTTTAGGGCCATAATTTACGATTTTTACTACGCCACTACTGCCGTACAGGGTGTTATAACTTAGTGCATTTCTTTGTACACCCGAAAGGAAGAGAGATAGATCTAATGTTAAGTATATCGACTCAGAATCACTTGCTGATTTGGCCTACCCATGTATGTCTATACGACTGTCTGTCCACGTTAATTTGTAATCAAAATACAGACCGCTATGTCCCTCCGATCATCTATATCATCAATTTAAGAGAATGAAATCTATTGAAAATAAAAGAAAATGGTTCTGCTTTAGATAGAGGCCGCATATATAAATTTTTTTCTGATTTGGACTTCTATTGCCATAATGTGGCCATTGGCTTAACCGATCATTATTAAATTCGGCACGTATTATTCTCTGATGACTGTTGGCGTTTTCCGGGAAATAAACAAAATCGGTTCAGATCAATGTAATGATATTGTCCAATTTACACTAATGGGATAGGTGTAGAACAGGGATGTAGCTAGGAGGATGGGGGCCCGGACCCGAGCCCCCCCCAAATAAAATCCTCGCTACGTCCCTGGTGTAGAGTATTATATAGTCGGCAGCGCCCGACTTTTGCCTTTCTTCACTTGTTTCGTTTGCACTATGCGACTTTGTGAAAATTACGAATCAGCAGTACTTTTAAATTGACGCCATGGTTTCCTTATGTAGTATGCCAGAGCTGCGTGATATGTCTACGGTTATGGTGCAGGAGATAAACAGTTGGTAACAACCATGATTTGTGATTTGATTTAAATTGAATAACGTCGTGGGCGGACGCCATGGTTTCCTTAAACTGTATGCCAGAACTGTCTACGGTTATGGTGCAGGAGATAAAGCGTTCGTAACAACCAAGATTTGGAGATTTCCGTGACCAAGGTGGCGTATGACATTTGGCGAATGTGGACATAATAATCGAATATTGATCATACGCACCCAAGTCTCATATATATATATTTGGTGATGTATTAATGTTTCTCGCCAAATCATAACATAACTCGAGCATAACCGAAACGAATTTCTGACATACAGGCCATGATGTCGTAATTGTAACGATAACATGCCTGGTCATGATGACGTAGTTGAATTCCCAAGTACTGCTGGTGTCTAATTTTCCGATACAGGTTTTTTTTTTTGGCATTTTTCAAATATAGTTTCGCCACAAATGCAACTAAGTCTTTTTGAAACAAGCAAATAAAATCTTCTTTCACATAGACAATACAGCAATAAAATATTTTGAATAGTGCACCTATCTGAGGAGATCTCCTAGAGCTAGGTCTGCAGACCTCAGTGGGGGATTTTCTCCCCGATCGGTGGCAACTGCCTCACATGTTTTCATATTTTTCTTACCATTGCAAAATACCAAACAAGAAAAATTCATGGATTTATTGACGAGAAAAGACTGGGAAGAGCAAAACAATAAAAATGTGTTAATATGTGGATCATAATGACCTCAAGAAAAGCCTACGCTTCTAAGTTTGTTTCGGAATTCTGCTTTTAGTTCAAGCATTGCCTGCTATCGTTTGCTGTTACTTATCTTTTGCCAATAAAGATTAAATGAGAAAATTTGCCATTCTGATAAATATTTGCTTTCAAGGTATAAGAATATTGTAAACAATCTTTGTTGTGGCTCGCATGCACACACACACACACACACGCGCGCATTCACAAAGATAAAATGGTAAATAAGTTTCATGGTAAATGAATCGAATGTGTAGTGGACGATCACCTATGGTTTAGCTTTTGCTATTCTTTGATGGATCACAGGCGTGAATTTTTTCTTAAAGTAGGAACAGCATGAAGGGATTCTCACAGTAGTCTGCCAAATGGAGTCATCGTTTAATGGAAATTTTGTGTAGAAGAATTGCGCTTTCAACAATCTATGTAGTTCTGAAGTACATGTGCGTAAACTGTGTCATGTAGGTCTCTTCTTTGCTTTCAGAAGCCAACACACAACGCCATTATGAAATTCGGCAATTTAATTGATATTACATATATGCCATAAATCAATAATTGCAAACGATTTTTAATATTTTTGATCCACATTTCTCGTTTAGGCGGAATGGTAGCACATGACTCTAGACTTTTGTTTATTGTTCCCTTTTCTTATTTGTTTGGCCTCAACGAACATGCTCCAAATGAATGCTTGAATGAAATCGTGATATTGATTTAATATATCAAAATTGGAAAAAATTCGTTTATTCAAGCACATGATTGTGAACTAGGCTGGTTCAACTTTTAAACCGACAAAGCGATTATCACAATCGGAATCTACGACGAATTTTAAGAAAATTTTCTCAAGAAACCATGGGCATAAGCCAGTGATTGTCCACGACTGCCGTTGCAGCTACTCCGTATGGAGCATTCCAGGTGGAGCTCGCACCTAAGCTTCTCGTGACTGCAATGAACACCACACAGATCGAACTTCAATGTTCCAGTCTGTGTGGTGCTAACAGCTATTCTGTGCCGGGCTTTATGGTGTTGTTGTCTGTTGGACGGCGCTTCAACTACTGTTCAAGACTCAAACGGTTCCAAAGGAGTGCTTGTTTGTGCATAACAGCCAAACTCAGGACGACACCATCTGATGTAATGTATGTGGACATTGTGGCTAGACAAATTGTTGCGACAACTGCTGTGAGGCTAAGGGAGCTTTCGCTTTGGTCATGCGTCGTTATCCTTGATACAATGCCCAATATCCCAGGTAGTGTGGATTATAATGTGTCTGAGCCGCTTTTTGATAAAATGTACTGTACCACTATTCCTGATAGAACCGATTGGAACTACGATATCCCTGGTAATAGAAGTTACATAGAATTCTATACAGATGGTTCTAAACTAGACGACCAGGGGGGCTTTGGGGTATACTCTGAAGAACTTGGACGGGTCGTATCCAGATGGTTACCCGACAACTGTAGTGTGTATAAAGCAGAGATCCTTGTAATTCAGGAAGTGGTGGAATGGCTAAGATTTAGTGTCATAGCGACGATTGGCATAAATATCTTCTCAGACAGCCAATAAATCCCTGGAGAACGTATTTCTGAACACAAAAATCGCTCTCGACTCTCGCTGATCTCGAGACAGTCATTCCAAAATCTCTCAACTTCTAAAATTCTTATAGACTTGGAGGTTGTGGCGCTATTTTTATATTATACTGTGGACTTGTCAGCCCGTGAGTTTTTGTTGTTTAGCAACAAACCAGTGCTTCTGATGAAAATTTTGACAAGTTGTCTGGAGTTCGGATGACGACCCGACTACAGCTAACACGGACACAAGTACAGGTAAGAATTAATAGGGATTGTAAATGAGCCAAATTTGAGCCAAATTTGAGCAATATTGCTTTGATACAATCGGTCATACTAATTGACTTCTTACGACCAAAGAGGTTGATTCATTACATGATATCATTACCATACAGAAAAAAATCGCAAAAAAATTTCAATTAAAAATTTCATTGAAAAAAAATCATTTTCTTTTGAAAAATTAATTGATTCAATTAGTTTTTTAATTAAATCTGAAAGAATTTTCCGCCACAACCGTTAGAATTTTTTTTTTAATTTTCTATTAAAAAATGTTACTTAAATGTAAGTAAAATTTTTTATGTTACATAACGTCCCCTACAATGTAATTGGAATGAGATTACAAAGATCTATACCTCTCAAATTTCGGGGATTTTTTAGCAATCCCATGGCAACCGTTTCTGCAAATGCAAATTTGCCTAAGAAACAGGGGCAAATTTCTCACATATCAATGACTGCTGCCCGACGCAGGTTTAAGCTCAATGATAGGGGGCCCCCTTTTTATAGCTGAGTCCGAACGGGGTGCCACAGTGCGACACCTCTTTGGGGAAAAGCCTTAACATGGCAAAGTACCTCACAAATGTCGCCAGCATTAGGAAGGCATAACCACCGCCGAACATTTTTTCTGATGTTCTCGCCGGGATTCGAACCCAGACATTCAGTGTTATAGGCGAACATGCTAACCTCTACGCGACGGTGGCCGGCAGCCGTTTCCTCGAAGTGAAATTCAAAAAAAAAAAAGTTTCAACCAATTTATATAATTTTTTTATTTGGATTCATTTGAAAATTAAGTGAAAATTTCGAAAATTTCCTCTAATAATTTTTTAATTGGATCAATTAATTGAAAATTTTAAAGCTTTAAATCATTTATTCAACTTAATATGCAGTATTTTTAATTGAAATAACTTCTTTAAAAAACAGTGCTTGATTTTATATTTTTGTTTTTGATTGAAGCAGTTTCGATTAAAAAATTAATTGGATCAATTAATATCGTGATTAAACGCGATTTTCAATTTTTTTTTCTCTGTATAAACCAAGTTTCCGATTTGGCTGCTTGATTTTCTGAACGGCATAATTCTTATTCGCTTTGATTGATACTTTTAATAATCAATCACCCTTTTTGCCCTTTGGTTTTGTTCCAACTCGGAATCGCTTTCGTTCGCATTCCTTCGAGGTGGACCCCCTGTGCGGTGCTTGTTTAGCCATTTCCATCTATTTTGTATCTCCGTAATTAACTGTAATTGTAAATAGACAATTCAGCCTGAAGTCAACTTTAAATACTTAGATTCTGAGCTTAAATTCTGGACATTGATATTTTATTTGCGATTTGTCTTGGACTCTTGGCGTTGCCCTCGTTAATGCTGTTTGCTCTCTTGCTGTCGTTGTTACTAATTCGTCTTTGGTCATCGCAGTTTTTCGTGATAACGTACGCCAATCAGTCACAGAATAAAACAAGCAAGGACGGGCTAAGTCGGGCGAAGCCGATATTTTGATACCCTAAACCGCAATGGATATGAAGGCTAAGTCGTCGAATTTAAAAGTGGCTTAAATTTGATATGTAGAAGTTCAATCAAAATCCGTACACATTGTAGGAGCCAGCGCAAATTTTTCAGAAGATCGATTGATAAATGAGTTAGCAAAGGCCTTTAAAGTGAATATAGGGATATGCGTATTTATGGGAGCTACTTCTAAAACTGAACAAATTTCTATGAAATTCATCAGTCATCAGAAGACTTATAAAAGAAACCTTTGTGCCAAATTTTGTGAAGATCGTTTAACGAGTTACTAAATTATTGAATATTATTCAAAATCGCATAAAACTATATACGGGAGCTAAATCTAAATCTAAACCGATTTCTATTCTAACATCACCGGGAGTCATAATGGAATCCTTTGTGCCAATTTTCGTGTGAATCGGTTAACAAATGACCAACTTATTGCAATGCTAGGCCAAATCGGAGGAACATATATATGGGAGCTACATCTTCATCTGAACCGATTTCTATGGATGTCACCAATAATGTCGACTTATAAGAGAATCCCTCGTGCAAAATTACGCGAGAATCGGTTTACAAATGTCGATATACTTGCAATTTTAGTCCAAATCGGACGAAAATTTATGTGGAAGCTAAATCCAAACTGAACCGATTTTTTTCCAATTTAATAGGCTTCGTCCCTAGAACCAAGAAAATGCTTGTGCCCAATTTGAAGACGATCGGATGAAAATTGCAAATTGTACTTTCTACACAAATTACCATGGACAGACAAACAAATAAACAGGCAGACGGACGGACAGACAGATAGTGATTCAGATTCGATCGGCATGCTTATCAATGGGTCTATCTCTCTTCCTTCTAGGTGTTACAAACAAACTCACTATGTTATTATACCCTGTACCACAGAAGTGGTGTGGGGTATAATGATATTGTTTTTATTATTCTTCTTGTCTACTTTCCTCCTCGATTTACTCATCGTACTACAACAAAATTCTCTTGGCTTTGTCGTGTAGTTGGTCCACGGTTTATGTTTTGGTGGTTATTGGTTATATTTCGGGTGTATTCGTAGTTTAATCAAGACTCTGCGGGCAGCCAGAGTAAAAGGGACGGGTGCGAAGCCTAATAAATTCTTAGCTTGCGTTTGTTGTGGCGGTAGCGCTATTGTTGTCATCGTGGACGTCGTCGTTGTTTTTGTCTCGTGTTGAGTCGTTTTGTCTTGTTTTTATTATGGTTTATTTCTTTGCTGGCATTTATTGTTATTGTTGTAGATATATCTGTGTATTGTTATCAGTTGCCCGCGGTGAGTGTTGGTGTAGTATCTCTCTTCGCTCAATTCCTGCACTCTCAATTCTCTTTGAATTTTTCTGCACTTAGCGTTTATTAGTTTTTATTGCTTTCATTTTGGCATTTCTGCGTGTGAGTGTGTGTGTAGGAATTCGCTTGTGGTCTGTTTGTGAACGAAAATATTATTGGATTGTTTTTTGTTTATTTCCCTCGCCATTCCTCTTTTGTTAGCATTTTTGTTTTGCTGGGGAATATGATAGTGTTTCGGTCTGCTATTCCATTCCCATCATTGCAAATCATTAGCGTCGTCTGTCTAGCTTCCAATTACGTCTGACCAAAGAGAAGGGAGAAACCAAATGAAATAAAATTATAATGTTGAACTACTACGCCTTATAAAATTATGATAAGTTTGAGTTATAGGTCGGTCGGTCGGTCGGTCGTTGGCTAATTTGAATTTATGCGATGGCAATCTTTTTAATTTCGAACACGAATGTCGTCTTTTTAATGTAGAGGGTGAGGAATATTCTGCAATGGCAATGGTGGTTAAATAATTTATACTAGCCCACCCAAGCACGCTCCGCTGTGCCTTCTACGATACACAGCATAAACATTTACTTATATTTATAGTCTAAACTTCTAAGTCTCATTGGTGTATCTTGACTTCAAATACACCCCACATTGTTGGCATGCACGAATTGCCAAAGCCTTTTGGCTGATTGCAGTGCATATTTCAAAAAAGTTATGATTGTACAGCAACACAGGCACTTATCCCGAAATGTTTTTTGTTTTTATACCCTCCACCATAGGATGGGGGTATACTAATTTGGTCATTCTGTTTGTAACACCTCGAAATGTGCGTCTGAGACCCCATAAAGTATATTCTTGATCGTCATGTCATTTAAAGTCGATCTAGCCATGTCCGTCCGTCTGCCTGTCGAAAGCACGCTAACTTTCGAAGGAGAAAGGCTAGTCGCTTGAAATTTTGCACAAATACTTTGAAAAATATTTGAACTCCATATAGCCATTGGCCTCAAAATTGTATATCAAGTTCGTTTTCTAGTCTCAAATACTTTTCAGTTAAACCCCTTATTGCAAAAGTCAGCGAATATGTCTGGTTTGGGACATGGGCCCTAAAAACTATCAATATCGAAATCCACTCCCTTTAAGACCCAAATTGTCATGTTAAGCAAATACGTCCTATTTGGGGGTTGTAATGGGGGTGGGATGTCCCCTAGGCAGTTGGGCCCAAATGTTGATATCAGATTCGTGGTCTACTCCCAAATACCTTTCATTTGAGCCATATTTGACCATATTTCCATAGTGCGGCCACTCAGTGACTTGGTCTTGAAAATATATATCAAATTCGTGTTCTACTCGAAAATACCTCTTATTTTAATCCCATATTGCAATGGTCAGCAAATACTTCCAATTTGGGTGGTGTTATGGGTTCTACTCCCATAGAACTTTCATTTGAGCCCCATATTGCTTTGGTCGCAAATTTGTTCTTTTCGGGGGATGTTATTGGTAAGGGCCGGCCCACAAACACTTGGTCCCAGATTTGGGTATCAGATTCGTATACTAAACTCGATACCTTTTATATGAGCCCCACATTGCCATGGTCAGTAAAAAGTCCTGTTTGGGGGGTGTTTTGGGAAAGGAGTGGACCCCAGAAACTTGGCCACACATTTGGATATCTGATTCGTATTCTACTCGCAAATACCTTTCATTAAAGTCCCATATTGGCAAGGTCGGTAAATATGTCCGATTTAGGGGCGTTTTCGGGGTTGGTCCGACAACTGGATGTCAGATATGTTTTCTAGTCTTAAATACCTTTTATTTGAGTTCCATATTGTCGTGATTGGTCTATATATATATTGGGTAGGTTTTGGGGGTGCGTTGGCCCTCCTAGATGCCCTATCCGAAATTTTGATACCAAATTTTTGTTTTTAGGTTACTATAAGAAAGCACACAAAATTTCGCTTGAATCGCACCACCCATCTCCGAGATCTGGCGTTTCTGAAAATTAGGCTAAGGGGAGGGTCCGCCCCCCCTTCAGATATCAAAAAATGCAGTACCCTATTTTCACCACAGGATCATTATGCAGCATCTGCGAATGAAAATTTCATGAAAATCGGTTCAGCCGTTTTTGAGTCTATAAGGAACACACAAACAAACACAAATTGATTTTTATATATAAGATAGATGACCCTACAGTCAGCAGGCGGACAATATCCTATTGCATAAAAAATATATTAGATATTTTTTAATTCATACGGAATAGTTACCTTGTAGTTATGTAAAGGCCCCGTAATATCAAGTAAATTGTTTCGCTATATTGGATAATTCTAGCAACATTTTGTGATTATTCCTAAGATGAGGCCTCAAAGTTCTTTGCGTTTTTTTTTGAGACTAGCACTCTTTTGTACAAAGTAAAAGGATGGGAGCAAGCAGATCATCTCTAAGATTTAATTTTCAGTTATTTTGTTTATTGTTATGCTGCTACATGTAACCTAGCTACTTGGCTTGACATGATACTGTGACTCCAGCATTTGGTGCAGGATCTGTGTTTTGCCATGTATTCATACATCTATGTATGTGTGTATTGACATAATTACACTCACATTTACCATGAATGTGTGTTATTAGTAAAATATATTTTTCTCAAGAACCCTTAGCATGTTCCAGACATGCAGGCATCCCAGCGTTAACCTCCCAACGCCATGCCCTGCATCAGTCACAAGCCAACCTCTTAAAATCCTTTGTTACTTACCCATAAAGTACACTCAAAACTTATTCAAGCTACCAGCTCTTTAGGCTTTTCCGACCAGGCAGCATCTGCATCGCAACTATCGCCGCCATCGTCATCATCGTCGTCACAAGAAATGTTGCTGTCGTCGTCGCATCCATCGCTGCTAGAGTCATTATCGTTTGTTGTTTGCTCTCCTCTTACAGTTGTTGGCTTGATGCTGAAGCGCCTTTACTGCCTTGAGTGCTGCTACTTTCCCTAATAAATCTGCCACAAAAACAAAATTCGAAAAAAGCACACAACAAAAAAGGCATGAAGAACACCAAACCAAGCAATGATCTAAACTATTTTTCCTTCACTTCGGTACGGATTCCGTTCTTCTTTTTAATGCTACTGTTCTAAATCCCCTATAAATTGTGGTTCGGTCCCTTGTGACCGAGCCGCTGATGCTTCTTGACGTACCTACCTACTCGACTTGACTTTATATTGCAGCCACTTAATGTGGTTTACTTTTTTCGAAGTTAGAGTGGGATTTGATGTGTGTGTTGATGCTGGTGTTGTACGATGTGGTCTACAAGAGTATAAATACTAGTGGTCCTCCATGAACTGTGATTATGCATTTATTTTGGGTGTTTCCAAAGATCCAGAATTTATTTCAATTGCTTCCTGTTGAGATGAGATAAGTTCCACATGGCTTCTTAGTTGCTTTCGTTGGGTTTTAGGTATTGAAAAGCCAAAAATACAACTGGGAAAATTATTGGTGTATAGTCTTCCGTGTGTCTTATTTGGTTCAACACCAGGCAACTATTTCGATTTTCATCATAATCGATGGTCAATATCAACAAGTTCAACAACAAGCTAGGTTCCCTCCACAATGGATCGGATTTGTCAAGTTCATGAAACGGTTTCCTTCTATTGGCAAAAGCAAAAAACGAATAATGTTAGGTCTAGCTATAGATTCCACTGGTGTTTGTTCATAAAGCGAGATTTTTTAAGAGCTACAGGAAAATTTTTCAAAAAAAAAAAAACACAAAACAAAGAGGTACAATTTGGAGATCGGTTTATATGAGAGCTTCATCTTAACATGGAGAGATTTGTCCCGTTTGCAATCGCCTATGACCTACATCGATAAAAAGTATCACCTCGACATTTATCAATCAAATGATATTGGAATGAATTGGATTAAACGCTATCGTGATTTCCAAGACAAGACTAGATTGACTAAAACTGTCAGGGCGAGCAAAAGTATACAGTATCGGCCAAAACGAGTGCGTTTTTTAACCTTCGCAGGTCCAAACGTATTTATGTACGTCGTAGTCCAAAACCTACCCGGGTGGACGGTGCAGGAAACCGTCATATATACCCTACAATTTCATACTTGTGGAAAGAAACACTGAAGAAGACAGCATAATACAACATCCCCTCTAACCGCTTGCCCCCCTCCAGTAGGTTTTCTTAAGAGTAAAACCAAACAACTTCTTCACTAAGAAAGTTTCTGCATGAGTTTGACAAAGGCACGCACTTAACTGTATGGGAACACATTCTTCATCTCACCAGTACAAATTATCTGTGTATATTGCAAATTGCAAATTTTACCCATGGACATTCCACTAAGGCACAGAGGCAAACTTCTCCCATATCAATGAGTGCAGTCCGATTCAAGTTAAAGTTCAATGATAAGGGGCCTCCTTTTTATAGGCGAGCCCGAACGGCGTGCTGCAGTGCGACACCTCATTGGAGAGAAGTTTTACATGGCATAGTACCTCACAAATGTTGCCAGCATTAGGAGGGGTAAACCACCGCTAAAATTTTTTTTCTGGTCATCTCGCCAGGATTCGAACCCAGGCTTTAAGCGTCATAGGCGAAGATGCTAACCTCTGCGCTACGGTGGTCTCCTGTATATATTACGTGATTTATTATTTTATGGGTCGTAACTCAAGTTAGGATCACTTTTTTGAATGGTGGGGCACAAAATATTTTGTAGACAATTGGAATCCCACGGGGGTGGGTTATGGAGTACGGCGTATAAAAATCGATAAAAGTTAAAAATAAAATTACGGGAACTAAAATCAAGGTTAGCGTTTGGATATTATTTTCAAAACAAATTTAGCCACAGAGTTCCAAGCGATTTTTGATTTGATAAAAATTCGCTGAGTTATTGATGTTTGAAAATCGAAGATCCCAACCGGGAGGGTTTTGGACTTGCGAAGTTTGAAATGACTTTTTTTTTGAAGAAAACAAAGTTATCAACACTTTTATATTTTTCTTCTTTATTTATAATAGAAAAACACAAACTGAAGTATATTAAAATTTATTAAAAAAAACTTTTAATGCAATAAACATTTGAAGTCGCAAAAATAAGCGGACAAAACTAAAGCACTACCAATTTAAGGTAAAAAAAAACTCTTGTAATCTTTACTGCGTTGCGAATCCTTTATTCTGTATGACACACGCAACTCTTTTAGGAATAGAGAAATAAAATTGTTAATTATATCCGGTGATATTGCTTCCCAGGCTTTTTTTGTGGCTTCAAATAAATTTTGTTTGATTTTGCAATTTTCTCGGTTTTTTTCATACAGAATGAAGAATTCGCGACTCAGTATTGATTACAAGCGTTGTTTTTTTGTCCCTTGAATTGGGAGTGTTTTAGTTTTGTCAGCTTATATTTGCTGCTTAAAATGTTTTTTGAGTTCTAATTTTTATACCCACCACCATAGGAGGCCACCGTAGCGCAGAGGTTAGCATGTCCGCCCATGACGCTGAACGCTTGGGTTCGAATCCTGGCGAAATCCAGAAAAAATTTCAGCGGTGGTTTTGCCCTCCTAATGGCGGCAACATTAGTGAGGTACTATGCCATATAAATGGTGCATGCTGCACGCCGTTCGGACTCGGCTATAAAAAGGAGGCCCCTTATCATTGAGCTTAAACTTGAATCGGACTGCACTCATTGATGTGTGAGAAGTTTGCCCCTGTTCCTTAGTGGAATGTTCATGGGCAAAATTTGCAATTTGCATTACCATAGGTATATTCATTTAGTCATTCCCTTTGCAACACATAGAAATATCAATTTCCGACCCTACAAAGTATATTATAGTATAATTTGGCACAAATACGTCTTTTTGATGCACACTGTTTAAGTTCTTGAACGGGCCACATCGGACTATATTTGGATATAGCTTCCATAGAGACCTATCTCCCGATAAAGAATCTGAAGCCCATTAATGCTCTATTTTTTATCCGATTTCGCTGAAATTTGAATCAATGAATTGTCTTCAGCTTCCCGTCATCCGACCCAAATGTGGTTTAGATTGAACTATGTTCATATATAGCTGTCATATGGACCGATCTGCCGATTTAGGGTCTGAAGCCTATAAAAGCATTATAGTGAGTTGTTTGCATTATAGTGAGTAGCTGCCATATAGACCGATCTTTCAATTTAGATTCTTAATCCCATAAAAAGCAGATATGTTGTCTGAAAAATTTACTTGTATGTGAGTCCTCGGGACCGGAATAAAATATGATCCCGGCCAGCCCCTATTAAGATATAACTACGAATACAGTAGTGGAGTTATAATAAAATGGGATGACTATTATATCCTTCTTTAAATTGGTCCAGATCGGTCCAGATTTGGTTATAGTTGCCACATAGGACGATCTCTCGATTTAAAATATTGGCATTATTAAAAGCGCATTAATTATCCGATTTCGTTGAAATTTGACGCAGTGACTTATACCAGGCATTTCGACATCCGTGTCCTATATGTTTCAGATCGGTTTATAGTTGCATATCTTCTTATTGTTTAATTGGCTATGACAGAATATTTGTTCCACTAGCGCCACGATTTGTTCCGCTCATTCTAAAATCTATGACACCAAGTTTCGAGATGTCTCCCACCACTTGACCTCTTCATCGGGCTTTTGGTCTTCCCGATTTGCGTGTACCACCGTGTTTGCCTTCAAAAGAATTATTTGCTGGAGCTTCTTCATCCATTCTGACAACATGACCTAGCCAACGCAGCCGTTGTATTTTGATGCGTGTAACTATGCTATCGTCGTCATACAGTTCGTGGTTCATACGTCGCCTATATTCTCCGTTAACGCAGACTGGTCCATATATTTTACGAAGAATCTTTCTCTCAAATACTCCAAGCACTGCCTCATCTGCTTTCACAAGTACCCATGCTTCAGAACCATATAACAGCACGGGTAGTATCAGTGTCTTGTAAAGTGTAGTCTTCGTCTGTCGAGAGATAACCTTGTTTCTTAACTGCTTACTTAGTCCAAAGTAGCATCTGTTTGCCAGTATTATTCTTTGCTTAATCTCAAAACTGGTGTCATTCGTTTTGGTTACGGCGGTGCCGAGGTAGATAAAGTGACTGACTATCTCAAAGTTGTGGTTCCCAACTTTCTCCATGTTCTTTATCTGCTCGGTTGTACAAGGCTTTTTGGGAGTGGAGACCATCCATTTCGTCTTATTTCCATTTACTGCCAGACCCATTTTC
Organism: Stomoxys calcitrans; assembly: GCF_963082655.1. NCBI lineage: Eukaryota > Metazoa > Arthropoda > Insecta > Diptera > Muscidae > Stomoxys > Stomoxys calcitrans. The sequence goes on from NC_081552.1 coordinate 151,714,921, forward strand.
ACTGACTCTCTTTCGATTCTTTCAAAGGCTGCAGTTACTACTTCCGGTGACCGAACTATGATATCGATATCGTCGGCATAGGCAAGTAGCATGTGCTCTCTTGTGATTAGTGTGCCATATCTATTCACTTCTGCATCTCGTATAATCTTCTCCAGCAGGATATTAAAGAGATCACACGAGAGGCTGTCTCCTTGTCTGAAACATCGTTTGGTATTAAATGGTTCGGAGAGATTCTTTCCTATTCTTACTGAGGAACGCGTATCAGCAAGTGTCATCCTGCAAAGTCTTATTAATTTTGCAGGGATACCAAACTCAGACATAGCTTGAAATACCTTTGAACGTAGAGGAGTGTCGAAGGCGGCTTTGTAGTCAACAAAGAGGTGGTAGGTGTTGATTTGTCCTTCTCTGACCTTTTCCAGGATTTGGGGCAGTGTTAATATCTGGTCTAGGGTGGATTTACCAGGTCTAAAACTGCATTGATAGGGCCCAATTATCTCATTGACTTTAGGTTTTAATCTTTCACACAGTACGCTCGAGAGTATCTTGTATGCGATGGGGGGAGACTTATTCCTCTGTAGTTGGCACATTCCGTCTTGTCTCCTTTCTTGTGTACGGGACATAGTATGCTGAGGTTCCAATCAACGGGTATGTGTTCTTCTAGCCAGATTGCGTAGATAAGCTAATGCATACGCCTTATCAGCGTATGGCCTCCGGTCTTAAATAGTTCAGCGGGTAACCCGTCGGCTCCTGCTGCCTTGTTGTTCTTTAGTCGGGTCACTGCAACGTGGACCTCATTCTGACTAGGAGGTAAACATTCTATACCATCATCAGGGATTGGTTCTGCGGTATCCTCTTCGCCGCCAACATCGGACACTAGCAGTTGAGTAAAATGTTCGTTCCATATCCTCAGCATGTTATCTGTGTCAGTTACGAGATTTCCTTCTTTGTCTCTGCAGGAGGATGTGCCTGCACCAAAGCCATCGGTTTGTTGTTTAATTCTTTGGTAGAATTTCCGGACTTCATTCTGACTCTTGTACTTCTCAATTCACTTACACTCACGTCCTTCCATTTCCTTTTTCCTTCTGCGGAATAGACGTTTCTCCTCTCTCCTTTTCTCCCAATATCTCTTCTTCATCTGGCGCGTTGCTACTGATTGCAGGGTTGCTCTATATGCCGCATTCTTGGCTTCAGTAGCATCTCGACACTCTTAGTCGTACCATGGGTTTCTTGGAGGATGCTTCCGGTACCCAAGTACGGATTTCCCGGCATTTTTCATGGAGTGGGCAATAGTTTGCCACTGCGCCATTATATCATCGGAACAAGGAGTGCTTTCATGAAGCAGTTGCGTCAGTTGAGTGGAGTATGACGCTGCCATTTGTTGTGTTTGCAGCTTTTCAATGTCCTGAATCCCTTAAGTTTGTAGTTTGCAATAATAATATAAAAAAATAAATAAAAGAAAAATATAAATTGATAACTTTGCTTTCTTAAAACAATTACCATTTAAAAAAATACTGTTTATACTTTATAGGGTGGCAGATCAATATTTTCAATATATCAATATTAGCATACGTAGTTAGCAGAGCGAAAGTTTGTTCTTTTGGTTGAAAAATTTCGTCGAGTGTAGTTTAAATGGATCTTATATTTGATATCGTTCCCAGTATAAACATAGGTTCCGTTTTACTTCTTAAGCATTTGAATGACTCAAATCTTTACTCGTTTAACCATTATTTCGTAGCGAATTAAGTTATCCTAATTAGGTTCCTCTCTATATACAGAAACTGGCGGATGTACTTGTTCTTGAGAACATGATTTTCTTTCAATTGAGATTAACTCTTTTTTATTTATTTTTTTCAGGTATGTTGAATTTAAGCGATTTGTTTATGGTAAGAATCTGATAACCTGATATATAAGTTGTTGAACCCACTATTAATCTTAAAGACCTAAGCCGTCAGCTTTAGTCGCTAGTTCTAATTTTTCTTATGTTTATTGTTATTATTAATTATATCTAATAAATAATGTTTAAGAAATAATCGAATTTTAACCAGCACAGTAACGGGTAAACACAGAAAAAAAAAAAACAGACGGAACTTTGGTATTGCCATCTGGAAGTTCATGCTACACAGATGGATCAAAGCTGGAGGACAGATTGGGCCTTGTTCTTCATTGACAACCCAGGGACTGAGATCTGTTTTCGATTGCCTCACCATAATACGGTCCTGCAGGCAGAGATGCGGGCGATCAGGGAATGCGAGGAAGTCGAGTGCGAACTTCTTTACGGGCAGTAAACTGGCCATCAGCGCTATAACAACCAAGATGATAAGGTAACGAACAAGTTTATTAAGTATATAACCGCCTCCTTTGAGCCCGCGTTAAGGGCATGGTCGAAGAACGCGCTTGTAATACAATGGAACAGCGAAACGGTCTGTACGACGACGAAAATCCTATCGGGAAATCCGGATTGTGAAAAGGCGAGGCTATTACAGAAAGGAAGTAAGAAGGAACTCAGTATAGCTTTCGGTATCATAACGGGACACATAGGGCTATGAGCTCACTTATGCAAAATCGGTGCGGCAATTGATATCATGGCATGTGGGGAAGATGATGAGACGTTGGAGCATTTCCTATGTAATTGCTCGGCTTTCGTGGCTAAAAGACGGTAGCACTTGGGTGAATGCAAGACGGGAACCAACTTAGGGGGGTGGTATGGGAAACAATCAAGGATTTTGTTAGTAGCACATAATTCCTGGTATAAATTTGCATTTATTATTTATTTAAATTATACTAAACTTATGGTAATGTATAAGGTTAGTAGGAGAAAACATAGCATTGGCTATTGAGGCCAACAGCAAAATTTTCTTTTTTGAGGTTACTTTTTAGTAAAAAAAACTCTACGAAAAAACCAACTACCAAATTTGAATGTAAAAAAGTTCTCAAAGAATTTTTGCATTGCATTGAACACCTTAATTGTTGAAGTAGGTTTGTAGAGATTTGACAGGCAAAATAATTGAAATTTTATGGTTTTTAAACATATTTTTTTGTTGAATTAGTTATTACAATACGCGTAGTACTACCATGTAACACATCAAGCTCATAATACCATGAAGTATTTGGTTCAAATCTCCGGCCTGTCCAAAAAAAAAATTTTTTATAAGTTATTTTAGAAAACTCGGCTTCTTATTTAAAAAAAAATTTAAAAGTAGTTTTTAAATTTTTTATGAACTGATAATTCAGTATTGAGTTAATTCATCAAACTGATATCGGAAGGCTGGAGGATGCATTCGAGACTACCAAACAAGAGAACATGAGTTTAAGTCTCCGCGGTGGCAAAATTAATAAAATTGTTTTTGGGTTATAGTAGAGAGAGTGACAGAGAAAAAATCGAGAGCAACAGTAAACAAACTAGAACAAGCAACGCGATCCAAGCAAATAATATAAAATCAAACACCACACCGAATTTGTACAGCAAAGCAAGCACATGTGTGGCGTGGTGGAAATAAAATAGTTTTTTGCTTTGCTTATGAATAATATTGTTGTTGTTGTTATATGTTGGCCTGCAAAGCGAATGACTTTCGACAATAACTTCAATACCCTCCACCATTGGATGGGGGGTATACTAATTTCGCCATTCCGTTTGTAACACATCGCATTATTGATCTTGATGACTTGCAAACCCAGATTCGAGTCCCCCGGTCGGCAAAAAAAAATACAATTTTAATATTATTTTTTTTTTTATTAAACCTATTTTAGAAAATTCGGCATAAAAAAATATGAAATTCGTATTCATAAAAAAAAAAATTATGGTGGTTTTTAACTTTTTTTTAGTTTAATAAATTGATACACTTATTACTGTGCAGCAGTACTTATTGATTTTTTTTTTTTTTTTTTTTAGTCTATAGATATTATAATCCTTACAGACTAGACTATATACAATATATACAAACTAAGCTTAATAACTACGAATTCAGCAAAATAATAATCTTTTTCTTTAAAGAATATTTGTTTTCGCACAGATCTATATTATTGTAAAATTTATTAAATTCTACACATAAACGCCTAAATGGGTCATTGTTCGCAAAATTCGTACGATAGTATTCAACATGAAGAAGATTAAAATTTCGTGAAGGTCTCAGCGCCACTTTCAAGTAGATGTGGTCCAACAGAAACTCCGACTTCAAGTTTCCGTTTAGTATATTTAACATGAAATTCAGATTCAGCATTGTACGCCGACTTTCCAACGAAGGCAATTTGATCAAATTTAATCTTTCTTTATAAGATGGTAAAGTATTAAATGTCCAGTTACGTCTACGTAAGCAGAATAACATGAACTGTTTTTGCACAGACTCAATTGAATTGCAGTGGATTTTATAAATTGGGCACCATATTATAGAACCATACTCCAGTATCGGTCGAACAAGGGATGTGTATAGATTTCTTGTGACGATTGGATCAACAAACTCTTTGCTCCAACGCTTAACAAATCCTAAAGAACCATAGGCTTTATTGATCGTCAAAGATATATGTAATCTATAGTTTAACCTTTGATCTAACAAGAAGCCAAGATCCATGATTGATTCCACAGTTTCTAGGGGCGAACCGTTTATAGAGTAAATTGTTGTTAGATGATTTAATCTGAAAAACGATATATGTTTAAATTTTTTTATGTTCAATTCCATTAGATTCAGTTGACCCCAATCGTATAATCGGTCAAGGTCGGATTGTAGTTTCAGTTGATCTGTGTCATTTTGAATGGTTTTGAAAAGTTTAACATCATCTGCATACATAAGTACTCGAGAGAAAGTGGCAGTGGATGGTAGATCATTAATAAATAATGAAAACAAAATAGGCCCAAGATGACTACCTTGTGGGACTCCAGATAAAACATCAATAGTTTTAGAAACAGAATCATTAAATTTTACAGTTTGAGTGCGATTAGACAGGAGGTCTAGCTTGTGTAATAGAAGACTATGATTTACCTTATCAAAAGCCTTGCTAAAATCAGTATATATAACGTCAGTTTGCAAACGATTTCTAAATCCTTCGTTTACAATTGTAGTTAATTCCAAAACATTTGTTACAGTTGAGTACGATTTACGAAATCCATGCTGATATCGTGATAACAGTGAAGAAACTTGATGAGACAGTGAGTCAGTGATGATTTTTTCAAGAAGTTTCGGAATAGCGCTAAGCTTTGCGATTCCTCTGTAGTTGGTGACTTCAGATTTACATCCACTTTTAAACAGGGGTATAATGAAAGAATTTTTCCATAATGGAGGGAAATATTGTTTCCGTAAAGATTCATTAAACAATATTGAGAGAACACCGGACAGGGAATTTGCGCAGTGCTTAAGAATATTGCTAAGGATACCATCTGGACCTGGATTGTAGGAACATTTCATATTCCTCAAATAATGCTGTACAGTATCAGATGTTGTTAGTGGAACAGATATCGTGCTATTTCCGTAGAAGCTTTGGGAGGGCTCATTAGTTTTATTATATGTTTTCCGGGAATAAGTAGTGGCAAAGAAGTCTGCAAACATATTGCTAATGGAAAGGTCATCATCCGCTTCGATGGCTCCAAATTTCAAAACTTTTGGAAAAGTATTCGACCGACGTTTAGAGTTTACAAATTTATAAAAAGACTTAGGGTTTACTTGTAGTTGACTTTTTATGATCGACAAATAAGTGTTGTATGAGATCTTATTGCAGATGTTATATTCAGAACGAACAACAGAGTATTTGGAAAAGTCCATCGCAGTACCAGTTTTCTTATACTTTTTATATAGTTTATTTTTTCTATTCTTCAAGTTGCGCAGTTTGTTATTATTCCATTATTCATCATAAAGAAGATGATGTCGGTAGGTTAGTAGATGCGTGCAAGACTACCAAATATGGGTTCAGGAGTTCAAACCAAAATTATTAAAAATAGTTTTTAAGGGTAATAGTATAGAGTGACAGAGGAAAACCCGAGAGCAGCAGTAAAGCGAACGAGACAAAGCAGCGCGAGCCGAACAAAGAAAACAAAAACACCACCAACCGAAGCAAAGCACATACGCTGACTGGTAAGATGGTTTTTTGCCTTGCTTATGGATATATTGCTGTTGTTGTTGTATGTTGGCTTGTAAAGAGTGCCTTTCAACAACAAATTTTGCACTTTGGATCGTTGAGATTCAAAATAAATTGTTGCAGAAAAATTAACAACTTTCGTAGTTTTTTTTCGACTAAAGTTGTTGTTTTTCAAATTTATTTTTATCTGTGTATAGCTTGACTTCTTGGGCCTCTAGAGGGCACAATTCTTATCTGATTTGTCTGTAATTTTGCACGTGGTGTTTTGTGCTAAGTATGGTCCAAATCGTTAAAGGCTAAGTGCAATTTATTCCTATGAGTTAGATCACAACCGTAAAAAACCTCGCAAGTGTATAATAGTATCGGCAGAATAAATATCCTAGCCAAAAGCGTTCTTATGGGCAAAGGGGTGTACTGTCGACTCCAATATTATTTTCGTAAAACACCATACATCCTGCATACTGTCGATTCATGATTCTTTCATGAAAGTCTATCATCAAACTCCAACCCAAGGTTTCTTACAGATGAAACAATCTCAATTGGGGCTCCAGCAATTGTCACATCAAGATTGGGCGGCATTGTCACTTGATTCCTACCAATCACAAGACACTTTTAGTTTGTTGGATTTAAAAGTAGTCCGTTGGCGTTTGCCCATGTGTTTATCCTATCCAAGTCACTATTAAGGCGAAGTGCGCCATCGGAGCTCATATACAGCTGTACGTCGTCGGCATACATATGAATACCACAGTTGCGCAACTGTCCAGGAAGGTCATTGCTGTATAAGGAAAAAGGGAGTGGGCCCAATACAGACCCCCTGTGGAACACCTCTTGAGACTGGAAGATAACTAGAACAGCGGCTATCAACACATACCGATTGGCTTCTATTCGAAAGATAGGAAAATATAAGATCCGTTGTTCTTTCAAAAAATTTAAATAAATGTTTCAGTTTTAGGCAAAGTATATTGGGATCAACGGAATCAAATGCCTTCGAATGATCTAAAAGAACAAGAAAGGCAACTTTATCGCTGTCAATATCACTGCTTACATCTTCAACTACTTTCAAAAGTGCAGTAGTACAACTGTGCTTTGGCCGGAAACCAGATTGAAAATCTGTTAGCAACGAATTATTCGCAATATATCCTAATATTTTCCGGTTGACTAGAGTCTCAAATATTTTAGAGATGTATGGGAGTACTGCTATTGGCCTAAATTTCTGGTTATTCTTTGGTATTGTCACTATCCTTGCCCGTTTCCAAGACTGTGGATAGCAACTCCTTAAAATAATATTGTTGTTATTATAAGATGACACATATACAGAAGAATAAAGGATAGAATTATCCTAAAATCTAAATCTCGGGTCAATACTATCAGAACCAATGGTATTAGACTTAATCGATTCTACAGCGCTAAACGATATCGCTTTGTTCAAAACGCTCAAGATCGAAACGTTGGTCTGGTGAGGTGTTGTTACTACTATGGTTTACGTTGCCAAATGTACGTTTGCTCCAGGAACAGATGTGTTCAAGAAACGCCTATTGATCTCATCTAAATCAACATGTCTACCAATTGATGCATTATCTCTTCCTATTCCAATTGACTTAATATGTCTCCAAGTATATTTCGTGTTCAATGCCTCTTGAAATTTACGACTAAAATAAGCTTTTTTTCTTTGTCTTTTTACAAGAAGTGGTCTGATTCCTCGCACGCTTGTAATCATTAAAGAGTTCAGGTGTTCTAAAACGCTTCCATCGAGAGTACGCACAATCTCTTTTACGTATCAATACTTTAATGTCATTATCAAACCACTGATTTCCATTCGAAAAAACAGTTCGGGTCTTCATCGGAACACATTTGTTGAAAATCTGACTCACATTACGTTGAAGAAATGCAGTCTGTTCATCCACGCAAGACATACCATAAAGCTCCTGCCACTCAACGGTGCCAATTTCACAAAGTAGTGAGTTATAATCAATGTCTCGATAGTCTCTGTACGTATATGTTATACTTGTATATTCCATTGGAACGCCATAAGTAAAAAAAACATAAATCATGTTTTGAAAATAGGGGTGCCCATAATTGATCACCTCAGTCTTGGAACTTACGAAGAACAAGTCAATAAGAGTCTCTGTCGATATTGTATAGTGTGTGGCAGTATTGGCATTAACAACATGCAACCCTATTGATTGCATGCTCCCCGTCAAATGTGTCTCTTCAAGCACATTACTATTAAAGTCACCAGTGACTATAATATCATTATATCTACAGTTGAAAACAGTTTATATCCTCAAGTCTTTTCACCATGTCATCATATTGCACTCTTTTATTAGGACGGTATACAACCCCAACCAGAACTTTTCAACGCAAACAGTGCAATTCGGCAAAAATATATTCAACTTTGTCTGTTGAACCAGACGAAGCAATGGGTCAGAAATCTATGTCATGCCTTATATAGATAGCAACTCCACCACCTCTGCCATCCCGATCGGATCTTAAAAACCTGTAACCATCTACGGCTACCAATCTATTCCCATAATGTGGTTGAGACCATGTCTCAGAGACCGCAATAACGTCAACACCGGATTTCTCAAATATATAGCAAATATATAGTATTAAGCCATAAAACCAAATGAAATTAAAGGTTTTTTGTTTTCTAAATCTGTGTTAATTTATTGACGTGAAGGCCAATTTATGAAGCTTAATTCCAATCAGACTTGTTCACTTGCACTTTGAACAAATCAAATATGACAAGCAGAAAAATCATATCAAGCAAGAGCTTTAAAATAAAGCTTCCCGTTCAGCAGAATCATTCACAGGCTCCTTACCAAAGCAAGCATGTGAGTTGTTCGAACTTAGTGCTTCAATCAATTCGTTTTTAAAGCACAACGTTTTCGTTGTGTTTTAAGCGAGTTGAATAGACTGGTTTCACTTGTGCACATGATCGATTTTACTCGTTCTCCAAAACAGATGATCCAGCTTCAACAATCATACTCGTTGCCTCTCTCTGGTGTACCTTTATCCTTAGCTTTAGCACTAGATAAACATATAAAGGGATTGAAGGCAAGATTTAGTTATCCCAAAAAATGTTATTCAAGCGTATCTATTTTATAATGGTTAGATAATACTTTGTGGACCCATCAATGTTTGTAATTCCTTGAAATATGCGTCTAAGGCCCCATAAAGTATATATATTCTTGATCGTCGTGATATTTTAAGTCGAACTAGCCATGTCCGTCCGTCTGTCTGTCGAAAGCACGCTAACTTTTAAAGGAGTAAAGCTAGCCGCTTGAAATTTTGCTGTAATTTTGCACGTGGTGTTTTGTGCTAAGTATGATCCAAACCGTTAAAGGCTAAGTGCAACTTATTCCTATGAGTTAGATCACAACCGTAAAAAACCTCGCAAGTGTATAATAGTATCGGCAGAATAAATGTCCAAACCAAAAGCATTCTTATGGGCAAAGGGGTGTACTGTCGACTCCAATATTATTTTCGTAAAACACCATACATCCTGCATACTGTTGATTCATGATTCTTTCATGAAAGTCTATCATCAAACTCCAACCCAAGGTTTCTTACAGATGAAACAATCTCAATTGGGGCTCCAGCAATTGTCACATCAAGATTGGGCGGCACTGTCACTTGATTCCTACCAATCACAAGACACTTTTACTTTGTTGGATTTAAAAGTAGTCCGTTGGCGTTTGCCCATGTGTTTATCCTATCCAAGTCACTATTAAGGCGAAGTGCGCCATCGGAGCTCATATACAGCTGTACGACGTCGGCATATATATGAATACCACAGTTGCGCAACTGTCCAGGAAGGTCATTGCTGTATAAGGAAAAAGGAGTAAAGCTAGCCGCTTGAAATTTTGCTGCCATATAAACCGATCTTCGGTCTTGACTTCTTAAGCCTCTAGAGGGCGCAATTCTTTCCGATTGAAATGAAATTTTGCACGACGTGTTCCGCTATGACTTCCAACAAATGTGCCAAGTTCGGTTTAAATCGGTCCAAAACACGATATAGCTGCCATATAAATCGATCTTGGGTATTGACTTCTTGAGCGCAATTCTTATCCGATTTGAATGAAATTTTGCAAGACGTCTTTTGCTATGACTTCCAACAACTGTGCTAAGTATGATTCAAATCGGTCAATAAACTGATATAGCTGCCATATAAACCGATCTTGAATCCTGACTTCTTGAGGGCGCAATTCTTATCCGATTTGAATGAAATTTTGCACGACGTGTTTCGCTATGACTTCCAACAAATGTGCCAAATAAGGTTCAAATCGGTTCATAACCTGATATAGCTGCCATATAAACCGATCTGGGGACTTGACTTCTTGAGCCTCTAGATGGCGCAATTCTTATCCGATTTGAATGAAATTTTGCATGAAGTATTTTGTTATGATATCCAACAACTGTGCCTAGTATGGTTCCAATCGGTTCATAACCTGATATAGCTGCCATATAAACCGATCTTGGGTCTTGACTTCTTGAGCCTCTAGAGGGCGCAATTCTTTCCGATTTAAACGCAATTTTGCACGACGTGTTTCGCTATGACTTCCAACAAATGTGCCAAATAAGGTTCAAATCGGTTCATAACCTGATATAGCTGCCATATAAACCGATCTGTGGACTTGACTTCTTGAGCTTCTAGATGGCGCAATTCTTATCCCATTTGAATGAAATTTTGCAAGACGTCTTTTGCTATGACTTCCAACAACTGTGCTAAGTATGATTCAAATCGGTCAATAAACTGATATAGCTGCCATATAAACCGATCTTGGGTCTTGACTTCTTGAGCCTCTAGAGGGCGCAATTCTTTCCGATTGAAATTAAATTTTGCACGACGTGTTTCGCTATGACTTCCAACAAATGTGCCAAATAAGGTTCAAATCGGTTCATAACCTGATATAGCTGCCATATAAACCGATCTGTGGACTTGACTTCTTGAGCTTCTAGATGGCGCAATTCCTATCCGATTTGGCTAAAATTTTGCATGACGTATTTTATTATGACGTTCAACAACTGTGCCAAATAAGGTTCAAATCGGTTCATAACCTGATATAGCTGCCATATAAACCGGTCTGGGATCTTGACTTCTTGAGCCTCTAGAGGTCGCAATTATTATCAGATTTGCCTGAACGACGGATCCTCTCATGACCATCAACATGCGTGTTTATTATGTGCTGAATCGGTCTATAGCCTGATACAGCTCCCAAATAAATCGACCTCTCTATTTTACTTCTCGAGCCCCCAAAGGGCGCAATTCTTATTCGAATTGGCTGACATTTTACACAGGTCTCCAACATATAATTTGGTTGTGGTCCGAACCGGACCAAAGCTTGATGTCGCTCTAATAGCAGAGCAAATCTTATCTTTTATCCTTTTCTTGCCTAAGAAGAGATGCCGGGAAAAGAAATCGACAAGTGCCATCCATGGTGGAGGGTATATTAGATTCGGCCCGGCCGAACTTAGCACGCGTTTACTTGTTTCAGTTATTCATTTGATGTTATAACAACAAGCTAACTTTTGCTGAAATGCTATTCGCAATAACTTGAAACTGGCTTGAACCAAACATGAATTAAAAAAAAAAGTTTGCCTAACTGCATTGAGAAACTGGTGGAAACCAAACAGTCAGTCACTTTTCTCGTCTTCTTCGTCAATGTGAATTGCTTTAAAATGAGGTTTGAGCCGAAAGTCGCTTAAAAAAAAAGTATTCTTATTCATATTTTGTCGTTTGGTTCTTAGCCTGGCGGCAGGCAAACAAAGCAAAATCATCCAGAACGCATAATAAATAAAGGTGAGGAGATTAATTTGACATCAAAAGCTTAAGCAAAAGTTAGCAGGTCATTGTTTCTAACTCCATTAGTAAATGGGTGGAAATTCCATGAGCTGTGTGGATGAGCAGAGTTCCATTTGTCTTTGACATTTCGCCAAGATGTTCTGCCACAAACATCTGCAGGAGGTTTATGAAATGAAACCACTTCCATTGTCAATGCATTAATCATAATTGTAGATGAAAGTGAATTTAATTAATCACTGTTTCTGTAGGCGTTGTTTGGGTATTAAGGTGCCCTTTTATACAATGACAAGCATCACCACCACAAATTGTGTATTTCCAACAGAGAAACACATTTTTTTTCCATCCTTTCAAAATCATGTTACGGCCATATGTTGTTTGTCCCTCAAATGGAATCGGTTTTAATGTTTTATTAAAGGTCGGCTTTAAGTCAGTTACGGAGGGTTGCCTTGATGGTATTCCAAATAAATATTTCTCTAAAATTTATTAACTGCTGTTTTAGCCAAGGAACAATTTTTGTTTTTTTTTTGTCTTCCAAGTAGAATGTGTACGCTTTCGTAGTAAAATTAACGATTTTAAAGATTCGAGCCAAAGATTAGCAAACATAATTTAAAGACAATCAATTTTCTAACTTTTTATGACAACATTCCCTTATTATTTTAGATGGTAGTTTAATAACACCTTAACTTTGTGTCTTGATATTAAAGACAAAAATCTAAAATGAAGGTCAAAATTTAGTTTTAAGTGAGAAAATTGATCATGGGACCGGAAAACTGTGAAACACATTTAAAGACGCAAAATATTGGGTTGCCCAAAAAGTAATTGCGGATTTTTTAAAAGAAAGTAAATGCATTTTTAATAAAACTTAGAATGAACTTTAATCAAATATACTTTGTTTACACTTTTTTTCTAAAGCAAGCTAAAAGTAACAGCTGATAACTGACAGAAGAAAGAATGCAATTACAGAGTCACAAGCTGTGAAAAAATTTGTTAACGCCGACTATATGAAAAATCCGCAATTACTTTTTGGGCAACCCAATAGAATTTTTCAAAAAAAAAAAGTAATTGGACCGTCATCTACAAAGTAAGATAAGAATTAAACAGCGATCACAATTTTAAACGGATGGTCATTTCCGTTAGTATGTAGGAAATTAAATTTAAAGACAGCATCTTTAAAAATGTTGTTTTTTTTTGGCTCGTTTTCATTGCTAAAATCCTACGAATAAGGAATAATCTTAAATTTTGAGCCAACTCGACATGTAAGTCTTCAGCATCAGGCTCGAAAGGCAACGAATGACAGATGTTCACAAAGTGCGGGTTGTGGGCAGTGTTGCCGTTTTTAGTAGGTTCCTCCGAAAATTGCTGGGTTTTTATTCTCTTGGTAGGTTGGTAGGCTGACCTAAATTTTTGGTAGGTTTTTTTCAATTTAAACGTGCTAAACCTGAACCTTGGGATTCTTTTTAAAATTTCTACATACGAAGTTTCTACCAAATCAGGCAAAAATTTAAGCTTCTAGGGGTCATAGACGGCTAAACGGGGGATCGATTGGTTGGGAACTATATCAGGTTATAGACTATATTGAACAATACTTAGCACGAATGTTGGAAATTATAACAAAACACTATGTGCAAAATATCAGCCAATTCGATTAACGATTGTGGATTTCAGGAGCTTAAGATGTCAAATTGGGAGATTGGTTTATATGGGAGCTATGCCAGGTTAAAAATTGATTGCCACAACTGTTGGAAGTCGCAACAGAAAACTTTGTGCAAAATTGTAGCTCAATCGGACTACAATAGCGGCTTTCAGAAGAATTCAAATCTGGAGATCGGAGTATATGGGAGCTAAATCCAAATCGGAACCGATATGAACCATTTTCAATCCTCAACGGCCTATATGAATAAGAAGTAGAGCTGGCAAACTATCAATAATCGCAACATTCGATAGTTTTGTTAATAAATATCGATAGTATCGATACTATCGTTATTTTCCCATCGCCTATATTCCAAGCGAAAATGAGAACTAAAAATCAGGAGATCGATCGATAGACCAAATAAAACCAAGATTAATATAGTCAGTTGTACAAAATGTTAAACTAATCGGATGAAAATTGCGCCCTCTATAGGCGCAATGCTTCTTAAAGGATACATTTAGTGCCGCATCGCTTATTTTTGTTTAATTTTCCAAAAAAAATTAACGTTTCCGATAGTATCCATCGGAAAAACATCAATCGATATTCAGTCAAAAATTTACCAGCTCTAATAAGAAGTTTCTGTGCAAAATTTCAAGCGGCCAGCTTTACGCGTTCAACCGTTATGGTGATTTCCACAGAAGGCCAGACATGGCTAGATCGACTCAGAATATTGAGCCGATCAAGAATATACATACGTTATGGGGTCACAGATCAATATTTCGAGGTGTTACACACGGAATGACTAGATTAGTATACCCCCTATGGTTGTGGGTATAAAAAGTCGCCGAGGATAGCTCAAAATTATTTAACTCCTTGTTGTTTCTGCGTATGACTATATTAGAGGACTCACCCATTGTGGCCGTCATAACAGGTCACAGTCTGATAGCAAAACATGATGACAGACTGATGGTTGCAAGCAACGACTTTTGCAGAAGCTGTGAGGACGTTGAGGAATAGGAGGCTACAGAAGGAGTTTCAGTTCTGCTAAATTTCAGCCAATTCGGACAACTATTGAAACTTCAAGGTGCCCAAGCTGTCAAATCGTGAGATTTGTTTATATAGGAGTTATAACAGGTTATAGACCAATTTGGACCAAACTTATATTGGAAGTTTTGAAAAAAACATTACATACATAATTTTACCCAAATCGGATACAAATTGCGCCTTCAATGGGCCCCTTGACATGAAGTCAAAGGACCTTTTTAAATGGGAGTCAAGTCTAAATCTAAACCGACATGGCTCATTTACAACCCCCAACGACTTACATCAACCAAAAGTATCTGTGCAAGCGGATATCTATATTCGTCCGACTGCTATTATCGACAGACGGAGGGACGAACGTAGCTTAATCGACTTGGAATGTGAAGACAGTCAAGAAATGCTAAACTCTGCGCTACGGTGGCCTCCTGCTCGAAATAAGCTGCATTACTTTTCTCTGCGCAGAAACGAGCAGTCAGTTTTCGTGAGTGGGGTCACCGTAGCGCAGAGTTTGCCATGTTACGACGCTGAACGCCGTCATGACGCGGAACGTCTGGGTTCGAATCCTGCCGAGAACATGAGAAGAAAAATTATCAGCGCTGGTTGTCCCCTCCTAATATGAGGTATTATGCCATGTAAAAACTTCTCCCCAAAAGAGGTGTCCCACTGCGGCATGCCGTTCGGACTCGGCTATAGTAAAAAGGATCCTTATCGTTGAGCTTAAATTGGAGTCGGGCAGCACTCATTGATATGTGTGAGTTTTGCCGGTGTTTCTTAATGGAATGTTCATGGGCTAAATTTGCATTTGCAGTTTTCGTGAATAATAATATTATACCGTTACCATGGTTTTTATATCCTATACAACCACTGTTGTACAGGGTATTATAATTTTGGGCATTTGTTTGCAACGTTATGAAGAAGAGGAGCTAGACCCATTGATAAGTATAACGATCGGCTAAGAATCACTTCCGGATTCGATTTAGCTATGTCCGTCTGTCCATGTATACTTGTGATCAAGATACAGGTCGCATTTGTTGTCTGATTGTCATGAAATTTTGCACAAGTCCTTTTGTTGGTCCAAGGACAAACACTATTGAGGTTGGAGAAAATCGGTTCAGATATATCTTTCATCCGATATGGCCTTTTAAGCCTGTAGAAGCAACAGATTTGGTCCGATCTCTACAAAATTTGACATAAGGTATTTTATTCGGCGTCCTCATGTGTGTACAAAGTTTTTTCAAAATCGGACAAGATTTAGATATAGCTCCCATATATATCTTTCGATGTGACCTTTTAAGGCTGTAGAAGTCACAGTTTTGGTCCGATCTGTGTAAAATTAAGAAAGAGGTGTTTTATTTGACTTTTTTATACGTGTGCGAAAATTTCGTCAAAATCGGGACAGATTTAGATATAGCTCCCGTATATATCTTTCATACGATATGGCCTTTTAAGCTTGCAGAAGCTACAGTTTTGGTCTGATCTGTACAAAATTTAGCGTGAGGTGTTTAATTCGATGTCCTCATGTGTGTACAAAGTTTTTACAAAATCGGGCCAGATTTAGATATAGCTCCCATATGTTTATATATATATATGTTTCGGCATGGCCTTTTAAGGCTGTAGAAGCCAAAGTTTTTGTCCGATCTTTACAAAATTTAGCACTAGACATCCCAATACGTGTGCAAAATTTCATCAAAGTCGATCCAGGTTTAGATATAGCACCGACATATATCTTTAAAAAAATGTTACAAGGTTTTATTTAATATTTCAATAGGTATGCAAAATTTAAGTCTGAATAGATTTCAACATAGGTTCCATATATTAAAAGAAGTACATTATCTGGGTGGTGTAGGGTATGATATAGTCGGCCCCGCCCGACATTTACCTTTCCTTACTGGTTTTAGACTAATTTTGTGTAACTCATTTAATTCCTTGAAATCCTTGCATTGTCCAACACACAAACTTAATTATAGTATTCATTTCAAAAGAACTCCACTTGCCCAAAAAGAGAGGATGACGAATAGCTTAGGTGGAGTAACATATCAACAAGAATCCAACTCAAGAATTGTTTATGTGGGTGAGGCTATAACTACAAACACGCGTGCACAGGACTTTATTGATCCGCTAGCCTTTGGTCTGAGTTGCATAGTTAATTAGGAAGCTTTCCTCCTTTCACTCATCTACTTTGTGGTTAACAGTTCTAGAGAATAGACTATGACGAACTTTTGGTTTCCCAGCCGTATAGTGAAGTTCGTGGAAATGGTCGAACAGTGTTCGACAGATGCAAATGCACTTTCTAGTCCACGCACCACGCATGTTTTCCCATCATAAGGCACAGAGAGCTTCATTGCTGCCGCCTCTCCCCTTATGCGATAGTTAACCAGTTAACATTTACTTTGTCTAAAAACTCCACGCCATTTTGCGAACCGCGGCAGTATTCGTTATAACGAACTCAAAAACACCCATTCTCATGTATTTTTAGCGAGTGTTCTACATTTTACGATTAAAAATGAAAGAAGACGGCCAACAATTAAATGCAGAATTATTACCAACATCAAAAGGCGGAAAGTAATTTCTGGCACACAGCGTAAATGTTGTAGGAAGTGAGCAATAGGAGTAAAACAAGAGCAAAAGTCTGAGGCATAAGAAAGAAAGCTCGTTACAAATTGACGAGGGTGAAATGTCCACAGTCATTGTTCTGCTGGATGATGTTGTAAATGGATAGGTGTAAAAAAAAAGTGCTTGCGTTTGAGGGCGTTGCGTACATTTTATTTTAGGAGTAACTATTACTAAAAAAAATTGAAAGTCATTAGAATAGAAAAATCACAGTTAAGGCAATCTTAGTATTAAATTAATCATTTGAAGGATATACCAGAGTATGAAGGATTCAGGAAATTTAGTTCTTAGGTCCATACAACTTAACTAACAACCATTAGCTCAACTTATATCATCAGCGTTACCATTGAACACTTTTGGAAATCAATAGAAAGGGGGTATTTTGTATTGTAGTTTAAATAGCAGTGCTGTAAATTTCGAAACGAATTGACTGAGCGATTGTTGTCTATAAAACCCGAACCGAAAACCGTAACTCTGCACGTTTAACTACAGGTAAATCAAATATCCAATAGAAGTTAAATTTTACACTTAGTTTATCTAGTAATCTCAAGACCTGAAATATTAATAGCAATCCTCGTACGCACCATTGAAATATTGATTTGCTTCTCGAGTTGGTCTAGTTATGTTCATCCATCTGCTGAAATTATCGTAGCAATTAAACGAAATAAATTATGCTTTCAATTTTTTGCACATAAACTTCTGTTTGATATAGGAACGAGTAAATAGATGAACCGATATCCCAATTAAAGTTCTTCAAGTCGAAACAAGTAAGCATGGCTCCTCATTATCCAGCATTGGTACGATAGAATTTCATTAATCTAAAATTTTGCGTTTATGTTGCCCACTTGTTTTACAAAATACTTTTACTTATTTAAAATAAGAACTAGTCTATCATACTTAAAATGTTCAAATATCTGCATAATTGGCAGACATTATTCCTCTTGGGGCAATTACGCTATGAATTTCTAAGTTGAGAACGAGATTTGACCGGATATTTCGATAGATATTTCCGGATATTTCGATTTGTGTGTAACAACTGAACAAAATACCGAATACCGACGAAAAAATATTTAGAACCTAAAGATATGAAGAAAACAAAAAATTGCAGAAAATATGTGGTAATACAGATAACAGATAACGATAATACAGATAACGATGGAAATTTCAGAAAATCTGGTGTATTCTACGACTCGCTTTCCCTTTCACCTCTTGAAACAACTTTTTATTTTAACGCAAATGAAATGTGAAAATTTCATATTTTATCAGATTTCTTAAATAATAGCAAAGATGTTTTTCAGCACAGGGAATTGTTTTGCCTTTTTGTTTACGTACTAATTACAGAGCGAAAGTGAATCCTAGAACACACATTGCAGTGGAAATCTGGAAATGTTAGAAGGCGATCTTTAGCCAAGATAATGAAAAAGCGTCATAATTCCTAAAATGGTGAAATTACCTATCTTACCTTCGTAATATGTTTTTTATGCTCAATAATTGATCCGAAATGATGTGGTGTAAATATAGTTTTGCGTTAATTCCTTCTTATACCCAGCACCATAGGATAGGTGGTATATTATATATTTATATCTGAAAGGTAATTAATCGACAGGATGGTATCTTTTTGGACAGAATATTGGGATTAATAACATTCTCACAAGAGAACCGACTCTACCTTTTTTACGGGAATCGATATTTCAGGAGTTACACAAAATTTTTAACGTAATACTACTAAATTGGTTCGTTTGCATTTCGAATGAATATTCAAGTTTCTGAACATTGCAAAACTCAAGATTTTTAATACCAAATTAACCCACCCTTTACTTCAGCTTTTGATTTCATACCAGGAAGTAGTCTATTTTACAAACTCGCGATTCTCGAACTCTCCATTAAAAATTATAGGAATTTTTGTCCAAGGACACTAGGAGTAGAACTTGCGATGGAATTAATTTGTCCGAGTGTTTTTTTTAGTGGAATCCGATGTCATACAGGGTTGTATTTTAAATCCGATATTATTATCATTATATGTATGTAAATTATCTCTCTTATATACAGTGAAAAATCCCGCTTAAGTGAAACTTGATGTAAGAACCATTAATTTTTGGTGTTATTCAATGCAATTTAAACTGGTTAAGTGAAAATCGCTTAACTATAAATACCGCTAACCAAAAAAAAGTTCCAATACCCAAAATTCCATTTTATATGGAACATAAATCACATAAGTGAAAAAGTTGTTTCTATGGGAATGTATTAGGGCCAGGAAAAATTAGCGTCATCAATTACATCGCAGAAACATATTTCGATATATCCCTTATGATTGTTTCTGACTTTTAAGGAGTTCTACTCAGCTTTGCTATTTTTCAACTCAAGTTATTTCATACGTAATTAGCGCGTTGATGTAGAAATTCTCCTGCACTTATGGATATATCGCTTAACTGAAAATTAATTTCACTTATCCGAACTACGTTAAACTGAAAATTACGGAAAATTGAAACAAAATTATGTATTTGTAGCCTTTCGCTTATGTGGTTTCGACCTGATCGGGTTTTCCAATAATGACTTGGCAACTTTTTTTTTTAAATAAAGCTCAAACCATTTTAGATATTTTAAAAACTTTTTTATCGGCTTGAAGTACAATCGAAACATTTATGAATGGAACTATGGCACGTTTGCATCTGTCAATACGTTGGACCCAATTTTTGATGGCTCAGCTACACACTTCAACCGAAACGGTCGCTATATCCCATTCAATGTTTGCTCTGAGCTCTTCCAACGTCGTCGGCTTGCTGTCATAGTCCAATGACGTGACATAGTCCCAAAGAAAAAAGTCCAGAGGCATCAAATTGCACGAACGTGGCGGCCAATCGATTAGGCCATTTCTTGGGATAACGATTGTAGCGTGTGCTGTGTTCAAAATTCTGACCTTAAGTGTTGCCTAGAAGGTAGAAATATCGGAATAGTGAATACCTTTATATACAGTGAGCGTCAAAATGAAGTGTACAATAGCATTTTTGTATTAAAATAGTTCTTCTGTTTACCCTTTAAATTTACTATTTTATACAACACAGATTATGTTTACCGATAAAAGAGGGTTTGGAAGTGTCTGAATAGAAAAACCTGTTGAAGTATGGCTAACATGAAGAGAGTGTGCCGAAGCAAATTTATATTTATAAAAGCATGCAGGGAGTTCAGTGATGGCGTGGGGATGTATCGAAAATACCATGAATAAAATGGACCTCCTTAATAGTGATTTTTTAAGAGCTATAGGAAAGTTTCCAAAAAAAAAAAAACACATAAAATTCAGAAATATGCATGAAACCTTAATTTGGATCGATAGTACGATGTTAACCGTGACTGCGCCTCAAATGGTCCATCCGCTTAATCCAATTTTGGCATACTCTTTTCAACATTTCGGTCGGTATCTATAAATGCTTCAATGTTGTCTTCCAATGCGTCAATTGAAGCGGGCTTGTCTGTATAGACATGAGCTTTAACATAGCTCCTCAAAAAATAGTCTTAAGGCGTTAAATCGCAAGATCTAGGCGACCAATTGACCGGTCCCGAACGTGGAATAAAATGTTCACCAAACTCTCCCCTCTCAATAAGTTCATTGATACGCGTGCTGTGTGGCTTGTGGCATCGTCTTGTTGAAACCACATGTCATGCAAGCCAAGCTCTTGTATTTTGGGCAAAAAAAAAGGTTGGATATCATCTCACGATAATTGGATATCATCTCACATAATTACGTTACGATTAGCATCATCTTTGAAGAAGTACGGCCCAATGATGCCACCAGCCCATAAACCACACCAAAATGTGACTTTTAATACCCTCCACCAAATTATTACTAATTTCGTCATTCTGTTTGTAACTACTCGAAATATTCGTCTTAGATCCCATAAAGTATATATATTCTTGATCGTCGTGACATTTTATGTTCATCTAGCCATGTCCGTCCGTCCGTCCGTCTGTCCGTCGAAAGCACGCTAACTTTCGAAGGAGTAAAGCTAGCTAGCTAGCTTGAAATTTTACACAAATACTTCTTATTAGTGTAGGTCGGTTGGTATTGTAAATGGGCCAAATCGGTCCATGTTTTGATATAGCTGCCATATAAACCGATCTTGGGTCTTGACTTTTTGAGCCTCTAGAGGCCGCAATTCTTACCCGATTGGAATGAAATTTTCCACGACATGTTTTGTTATTACTTCCAACAACTGTGCCAAGTATGGTTCAAATTGGTTCATAACCTGATATAGCTGCGATCTGGGTACTTGACTTCTTGAGCTTCTCGAGGGCGCAATTCTTATCCGATTTGGCTGAAATTTTGCATGACGTATTTTATTATGACTTTCATCAACTGTGCCAAATAATGTTCAAATCGGTTCATAACCTGATATAGCTGCCATATAAACCGATCTGGGATCTTGACTTCTTGAGCCTCTAGAGGTCGCAATTATTATCCGATTTGCCTGAAATTTTATACGACAGATCCTCTCATGACCATCGACATATGTGTTTATTACGGTCTGAATCGGTCTATAGCCTGATACAGCTCCCATATAAATCGATCTCTGTAATTTACTTCTTAAGCCCCCAAAGGGCGCAATTTTTATTCGAATTGGCTGACATTTTACACAGGTCTCCAACACATAGTTTAATTGTGGTCCGAACCGGACCATATCTTGATATCGCTCTAATAGCAGAGCAAATCTTTTCTTTTATCCTATTTTGGCTCAGAAGAGATGCCGGGAAAAGAACTCGTCAAATGCGATTCGGCACGGCCGAACTTAGCACGCTTTTACTTGTTCTAGATGCATTGGTAGCTTTTGCAATGCTTCTGGCTGATCTTCATTCCTAAATCGACTGCTTATTAACGTACCAATTGAGCCAAAAATGAGCTTCATCGCTGAATGGGAGAAGCGCGCGATGAAATTTCTTAACAGAGCACGCATTTGGTAATAAAATTCAATAATTTGCAAGCGTTGTTCATTTGTACAACCATTCATGGTTAAATTTTAGAACAAACTGAAAAATCAAAAACAAATCACGAGACGTGCGTGAGCTGCCGAAACCAATGTTGTCAAAAAGATAATAGCTAAAAAATCACCCTTTATAAGTGAGCTAAATCTAAATCTGAACTGATTTTGATGGAATTTTGCACACATATTGGGACATCAAAAAAGCACTTAATACAAAATTTTGTAAAGATCGGACCAAACTTGTGGCTTCCATAGCTTCAATAGGCCATATCGGATGATAGATGAGTAAGGGAGCTACATCTAATTCGATTTTGATGGCATTTAACACTCATATTAAGACGCTTACCGAAACACCTCATGCGACATTTTCTCAAGATCGGAGCAAAATTGTGGATACTCAAGAATTAAAAGGTCACATCGGATGAAAGATATATATGGCAGCTATATTTGAATCTGAACCGACTTTGATGAAATTTTTCTCACATATTAGGATGTAAAAATACACTTCATACAAAAATTATGAATTCTACAGCGTTAAAAGGGCATGTCGAATAGAAGATTTATATGGGAGCTATATGTAAATCTGGACCGACTTTTTCAAAGTCATAAGCGTTCGTGCTTCAACCAAAAAAGTGTCTTGTGCAATAATTTATGAGAGTCGGACAGCAAGTGCGACCTATACCTTGATTACAAGAATACAAGACAGACAGACGGACCAACGGTCAGACGGCCATAGACGAATCATGTGATTCTAAGCCGATCGGTATACTTCTCGATGGGTTTGCTCTTCTCCATCTTAGCGTTGCAAACAAATGCATAATGTTATAATACCCTGTACCACAGTGGTGGTGTAGGGTACGCTATCTACATCTTTTTGTCTTGTTTTGAAACATAAACTTCATATACATTGAAAACATACAACCGATTGCCTTAACTTTCAATGTCATGTTCCATTCGCTGTGCTTTTTATTATCAGCACACAAACGTAATCAGAACAAAAATTTAATTTTTTTCGGTTGCTTCGTCTTCCAGGGCTCTTGGGGCTAAATGTGCCAATTCCTCATGTGGGTAGATTATTTTTATTAATTTACAAATATCTATGTTTTTTCGTGAAGTTTTTTTATGTTTATTCTTTTCGTTGCGATAAGCGCATTAATGCCTGATAAATGACGTCCTTGTATTTCGCTTCATTTTGGCGTTCAAAATTGTTATGCGCTTTCTGTCACTGTCATTGGCTGATATCACCACGTCGGAGAGTGAGTGGTCAACTTGGTCTTGGGCTGGTGGGGTTGAACGACGACAGAAGACTCTAAACAATGAACTCAAGCCATCCAGCTGACCCTCTACCCTTTGAAAGTACGTTTACTTTTGCGCAACGGTGAGCAACTTTCAATTGCCAACAAGCTTGGCAGCGGTTTTGATTTTGATATCGTTACGCGCTCACATTGTTTTGAAAAAGAAAACAAAATAAAGCGAAAATTTTATATTATTTTGTTTTTTTTTTTTTTGTTTTGCTTTATTTATACGATTGTGCATAGTTGTAATACAACAACAATACCACAAAGTCGAAACAATTCCACCTTGATTTTGGTCAGCGTCTTACAGTAGGCCTCAAAAATCAAAGAGCCCCACAGCAATACGAATAGTTATTTATAACATAAAAGCTATTCTGTAATTGCAATATACCAAGCGGGAAACTTGAAGAGGACACACATTTAGAAACCTTCTATAAGCTCTTTATAGATCCTCAAATAACCTTTACTTTCTATTGAATCTTTTTCACTTTCCAAATTCACTTCGTTCACAAGCACCTTTTATAAGGGTACTAGCTGGACCGGGCCCGCTCCGCTGCGACTCCTTGTGATTTATATGGAACAAAATTTAAGTTTGGATGCAAGGTGTACTCCATTCTTAAAATACTTTTATTTCAGCCCGATATTCTCATGATAGACACTTGGCCCTGAATACTATTTATTTAAACCTCATATTGCCATTGGTTTTGAGGGGGAGTTTACAGGATGAGGCGTCCCCCAAACACATGATCCCAAAATTGGTTATCAAATTCGTTTTCTAATCTCAAATATCTTTCATTTGAGCCACATATTGGCATGGTTGAACATTTTTTACCCTTTGGGGGGTGTTTTAGGGAAGGGATGCACCCCCAGAAACTTGGTCCTACATCTGGATATCAAATTCGTATTCTACTCCCAAATACCTTTATTTGAGCCCCATATTGCGATGGTCAGTAAAAAATAGCTGTTTGGTATTTTGGGCATGGGGTAGACCCCCAAAAATTGGTCCCGAAAGTGGGTATGAATTTCGTGCTCTGCCCCCCAATACCTTTCATTTAAGCCCCACATTGACATGGTCGGTATATATGCCCGATTTAGGGGTGTTTTGTGGGGTGGGGTGGTCCCCCAATCACTAAGCCCTTAAATTATGTCAGCAACGTGCTCTATTCTCATATATTTAAACCCCATATTGCCATTGGCCTCAAAATTGGATATCAAATTCGTTTTCTAATCTCAAATACCATTCACTTAAACTCCTTATTGAAAAAGCCAGCAAATATGTCCGGTTTGGGGTATGGGCTCTAAAAACTATGAATATCGAGCTCCAATGTCTTGAAGACCCAAATTGTCTTGGTAAGCAAATACGTCCTATTTAGGGGTTGTTATGGTGATGGGACGTCCCCTAGACAGTTGGCCCCGAATGTTGATATCAGATTCGTAGTCGACTCTCAAATACCTTTCATTGCAGCCCCATATTTCCATAGTTGGCAAACATGACCGGTTTCCGGGTGGGGCGTCCACTCAGTGACTTGGCGTTGAAAATATATATCATATTCGTGTTCTATTCTAAAATACCTCTTATTTGAGCCTCATATTGCAATGGTCAGCAAATACTCCTATTTGGGTGGTGTTATGGGGGTGGGGTGGCTCCTTAGAACATTGATATCAGATTCGTGCTTTATTTCCAAAGGCCTTTCATTTGAGCCCCATATTGATGGGCGACCCCTCAAACACTTTGTTCCACATCTGTATATCAGATTCGTGTTCTGGCGTTTCTGAAAAGTAGAGCAAGGGGGAGGGTCCGCTCCCCCTTCAGATATCAAAAATGTAGTGAATGAAATATTTTCAGCGAAGGCAAATTACGTTTTCGAAAATGTAAAAATAAAATGAAACGGAAATTCTCATTCTAAAAATAGATTTTCGGGAATTCCAGTTTACAGAGAAAAATTTTAAATTAAGTTTTTTTTTTGTTGTTGTCCTACACGTTCAAAATCTTCTGCATACTGTAAGCCCTACTTTTCGATATGAATTCTGTAAAGCATTTCTCTAACCAATTTTTCCACTCCGATTGAGATACCTCCAAAACATGGTTATTGAACGCTTCAACAGCATTTTCTGGCGACGAAAATCATTGACCCCGAATTTTTATCTCAATGTGGAGAATTAAAAAAGTAATTGGGTGCCAAGTCAGGGTTGTATGCCAGATGACCCATCAATTCGACGTTTTGGCCGGTCAAAAAGGCGCTGTTTTGAGCTGATATGTGGGAGCTCGCATCGTCACGGTGAACAATGATTCGTCTTCTCTTGCTCATTTAGCGAATTTCTGTCAAAACTTCAGGAAATGAAATTGTAATGTGCCGCTCAGAATTTATATCCTACGTTGCTCAAGCGTAAAAATCGCCACATGACCAGATTTCCGCGAAAAAACTTTCGTTGGACCACACGAAGGAACCACACGGCCGGTTGTTGTTCTGTTTCGGGCTCATACGTCCAGATCCACGATTTGCCACATGTGATTATGTTATAAACGTATTTTTAAGCACCGATATCTTAGTTTTTCAACATTTCTTCGCACAAGTCGACACGAGCCTTTGTTTGAGCGATTGTCATATTGTTATTGCGGCAAGGTGTTCATGTAATATCGAATGTATGCCAAGGATGCCTCTACCTCACGTTATGTCACATGACAATCTTGCATTATAAATTCACGGACGGCATCAATGTTCTCTGAGCAAAGGTATTCGTTAGAAGATATGCAAAATTTCAGAACATACGATCGGATATCGGTTTCCATTCCTTAAAGGTTTTCCGTTGATCCTTTGATATTAAGAAGCCAATTCCACATTCGCATCAACTTTCTTTTCCAGTAAACAACACCGCGCACAGTGGGCCAAAATTGGAAGCAAGTCCACAACTTTTTACCTTTTTAACTAAGCGGTTTCGCATTTGTAGAGGAGGACATAGGCTTTCAGGAAAATGTCGTAGTTGGTCTATATCTTTAATACAGGTTGAGATACGGGGTGTCAAAGTTAATCACTTTCCCCTTCTCCAACATTCAAAGGGCTATAACTTTTGATCTCCTAAACCGATTTGCATGATTTAAGACTCTGGGGAAAGAGCTCGACGAGATCTAAAATGTAATAAAAAAAATGTACCATGCCATCGTAATTTTAAAATATCAATATTTGCCTTGGTTTTTTCAGTTTTTTCCTAATAACTCCACCAATTATAAAGCTACGTATTGGAAATTTCGCAAAGTGTGCTTTTATAAGTTAGGTTAGGTTGAATGGGTTTCCCACCATAGGTGAGTTGACTCGGAGGCCAGTTAGGCCCATTGTGAAACCCTAGAAAAAAAGAGAAGAATAGAATATGTGAGACCTCGGACCGTATCCAGAGGTTATACACGAACAAAATAAACAGGAAGAATGGAGAACCAGAGTTGGGGGAAACGCCCTTTCCCACGCAAGCAAGTATGTGTATTCGCCGGAGCTAATGGCATCCCCCGTCGAAACCGTTCCGTCCCGTTAACAAATCTCAGGAGACCTCCTTCGCAAGAGCACCCAGATGGCAGAAGAACCGAGTCCCCAGAAAGAACAGCCTGCGTACCTGCAGACACAGACATGAAAATAACAAGTGCTCGATAGTCTCCTCCTCATTCTCAGCAAGGCAACTCCAGCAGAAGTCATTGAAAGGTATTTCCATCGCCTATAGCATAGTTTATGGTTATGACCCCTATTAAGGTACTCATCGACCTCTTATCGAACGCCAGCAATTAATTAATTAATTTAAAATAAAAAAAATCATCGTACAATTTTTTTTGCCAGTGTAAAACTTTTAAAAGTGTCAAAAGAGAATCAACGAAAGTGGGTTTGAAGACTTGGCCCATTTATTGTCTGACTTCTCTGAAATTTTGTGACAATGAGTTATATTAGGGCCCTCGACATCTTTGTTCAACTTAGCTCAGATCGATCCAGATTTGGATATAGCTGCCATATGGACCGATTTCTTAATTTAAGGTCTCGGGCCCCTAATAGGCGCATTAATTGTCAGATTTCACTGAAATTTGGTAAATCCAGTTGTGTTAGACTCCTTGACGACCCTGTTCAATACGGCTTAGATCGGTCCAGATTTGATTATATAGCTGACATGTATACCGATCTTTCGATTTAAGGTTTCAGGTCCATACAAAATTAATCTAATGCAATGCGTTGCGTTACCGAGTATGGTCAAGAGAGGGCTATATTTGGATATAGCTCAATTTAAGTTCTTGGGATCATAAAATAACGTTTAGTACTCGATTTCGCTGAAATTTGACACAGCCGATCTCCCGATTTAAGGTCTTGGGCCTATAAAATGCGCAATTATTGTTCGAAATTTGGCACAATGAGCCGTTTAAAGCTCTTCGTCATTCGTGCTCTATATAGTTCAGATCGGTCTTTATTTGGATATAACTGTCATAAACATATACCCATCCCCCGATTTGAGTTCTTAAGCCCAAAAAAAGGCGAATTTTTTTAACTGATTTTGATGAAATTTGCTACAAAGAGTTGTATTAGACCCTTGCATGACCTTCCTGAATATGGTGCATATCGGACTATATATATATAGGTGCTTTGATGCATGATGCATTTTTGAATGTATCATGATGAAATGTGGTTAATATATATATCTGAGGGGGTGGGCATCCAAGCTTCTTCTCCAGAGTCCTAAATCGGTTCAGCAAATCAAATGTTATAGCCCCTTGAAAGTTGCAGAAGTGGGAAGTGGTCAACTTTGACACCATGTTTCGCACCCTGTATTAAAGATGTATACCAATGTAGGGCACATGTGCCAGTGTGCGTAATATTTCCAAGCCCATGGACTTAAGTTCTGGAACACGTACACAAATTTGTGCTATAGAGTGTGTATTTGCCCGCCACTGATATAGACTAGCAACGCAATTTTTCTGAAAGCCTATGTCTTCCCATTGTGCCACGCTATCATTTGCCGTTGTAATTTGTCCATTTCCACACCATCGCGTTTCGCTAATGCCCAAGACAGCCACGTTTAATTTCTAGTTGTGCCTAACTTGTCGGTTGTCGTAGTGTCCTCCCTCACGTTCCACTGTTATATTCTAATCCGTTTACGAGTCCCAAAGGTTGTCATCGTGATTGGGGTTTCATTTATTCTTGTAGAGTTTCACAAATCGTGTGGTTTTTCAGCTAAGATGCCGATTGACCTACTGGAGCTTAGGATAGTACTGGGGCTGTCAGTTTCAAAACTATATCCCGCCTTATGTAACGATTTGTATAGCGAATCGCTTGATCCAAGACAGACATCCGCTTTTTCGCTATACACTTACCATTTATGTAGTTGTCAATACGTCGACTGCTGATGTGTGGTAGATACGTCGATTTCTTTGTTCTGCCTCCCAAGGGCGAACCAGCTATCACTCATTATGACATTGTAGTGGATGCAGTCACCACAGAAGGTTTAGGGGTTTTACGCCCTGGATCGGTCGACTTTGCCCCATATTTTGTCGGCAGGCTATATTCAGCGCATCAGTACCCCATTCGATTTTAGTGCTATACTCAGAAAAAGGTTTATCGTAAATAGAAGTTAATTACATAAACACGTTAGTTCATGATATTTATCCGCGTTTAGTTAAAAATTCTTAAAGATTGAGAAAAATTACTTTGTACGAATAAAACTAACTACTCATAAGTATAGCTTACAATTCAGGTGGAGTAAGTAATTTTTCTTAAACGATTATTTTTGAAACTAGCGAGATTTTACTAAACATGGGCAAGAGCATATCATCGTTCACGATACCTTTTCTGAAAATTATCACTGAATGAACTACCTGAAGGAATTGGGGAAATGGTAACGTTCGTTACCATTTCCATTTCTTGAGTTCACAAACACATGCTCGAAATAAAGTACAATTTAGTAAATATACTTCTAATGGTGAGACGTTGTGGCTACAAAATATAATGTGACAATGCTGAAGAAAATAAGCATGACCCTCTTTGATGAAAAGATGCAAGATAGCAAATTTTGAAATGGGAAAATGGTGATGTGGATAAATGCGTAGAGCGTCTGCTTTGTAAACAGAATGTTCTTGGTTCAATTCTTATTTAATTTTTAATTGCAATGTTTCGTATTAAATTTGTCTTCTTCAAAATAGCTGAGCAATTGAGAGCGCGGGGGTGGGTGATATGCGGAACTAAATGTTTTGTGTAATAAAGATGTGTCCACCAATCTCCAATTAGATGCTCCAAAGAGTTCGGAAATAGCAATTTTTTCAATAGCTTTCATTTCAATTTCAATGTTTTTAAGTTCATATTTTACTTGTGGGAAGTTCAAAGTGAACTAGTACTGTGTATGTACAATTTTGTAGGCGTTAAGGAATAGTTGAACTCATTTCGGAAGTTCAAATTGAGTTGACTTTAACTAGTGTTGAGGTTCAACATTTTTTGAGTTTGGGAACCCGAGCATAATACCGGTGTTTTGAGACATTTTCTCACACTACATTGTGAACTTTTGTCCGGCAGTGTATTTGATGCATAAGTGGCTATCGCTCTGTTGTTTTTGTCGCTTTGTGGTTGGCCTATTGTTATTGTTGTCACTAGTTGTTGGCTTTGTTGTTGATGTGAATGAACTACCAATGCTGAATGTTGTTGCTATTTTGCTAAAGCAACGCAAGGCGCGCCGTCAACCAAAGGCTGGCTGTTGTTTTTCTTTCGAGTGTTTCTCAATCGCTCGAGTGAATAGTAATTTCGTTTGGTATGAATAAAGCACCTCCACAACAACCACCACCACCAGCACCACCCCCCCTGCTTTGTTGTTTGGATTTTTTTTTTTTTTGGTATTGGAATCTATTTCTCCATATCAGCGGCCTCACACAGCGAGCGCCGCTTTTGTGATTGTGTGTGAAGTGGGTTTCTTTATTTGATATTTCTTACGGCTTTGTTCCACATTTCGTGGCAACGTTCAGTGTTCGATGTGTCCATGGAGAAATCGATACCATTGCCCCAATAGGTCTAAGGTTCTAAATATCATCAAACGAAAAAAGCTTTTGAATTTGCTTAACCCATTTGAGATGATATAGAAATGCTACCACCTGACAATGTTGCGGTGATAACCCATCACCTCACTCTGACTCGCCTACAGCACAGGCAGTTGTTGGAGTAGGAGGACGCTGTGTTTGGACTTGTCAGAGCGTGGTTAACCGCATGTCTTCTACTACTTCTTCTTCCATTGTCACCAGTACCACAGATAGACAAAAACGCTTGTCAATGTCAAACAGCCCATCCGTCACATCTGTCAATTCTCAAGTTAATAAATTATTCGTTGTAGTATTATTTGGCGTCATCATTGTTGTTTTTGCTAGTTTCGTTTTTGCTGTTTTTGTTGTAATTCATATTACGAAATGCCTCATTGTTGATGGCTCATGACACGTACACACGCAGTGTAAACTCAACACCACCCCCAATATAAACACTTTTTGTTTATAATTTTTTAAGTCTTTTTTTTTTGTCAACATTTTCTGTGTTATAATCTTTTTGGCAGTTGTTGTTATTGTTGCTATTTTTGTGCCATTTGGGATGTCTCGCTCGAGATACATTTGTTTAATAATGACATCGAATATTTGAAAAAAAAAACGCCATTGTTTTGGGTCTCTCGCTTTCACATTACATTTCTGTTTTTGTTTTCGTTTTGAGCCTTCAAAACTCACGTTGTATACCCCCTGACGTCTTTGTGATTTTTTTGCGCTTTTATTTTTTGTTTTGCATTTTTGTGTTTTTAATTATATTCAGCGTTTAACAACCGACCGACTATAACAAGCATCAAATTAAGAGTACTTTGTTGAAAAAACTCAACTACGGCTGAATCGTGTTGGGCTCAGATAAGCCAGCATGTTGTTTGTGTTTTTTCATGATATCGATCTGTTTTTGTGTGGTACTGGCTCGTGTGCTTGAAAAGGCAAAAGGTGAAAACTGTGAATAATTCTTATATTCGCACAAAATCACAGGAAATTAACTATTTTCCATTGTGGGAATTCAACAAATGTGCTCAATGCCCAAGTATTGATTGTACCGTTTGTGCTTTGGTTTAAAGTTTAAAAATAAAACGGTTTGTGAAAAGCTATTCGCACTTCGTTATGTGTTATCTCAAATTAGACCAATACTTATGCACTAATTTGAATTTTCTTAAACTGCCCTATTCCCATTCAGCTTGAATAGTTGGATGAGTTGATTTGAACAGGGAGTTGATCAGTGGACCATGGGACATGTATGGCGTACATATCATAGCAAAGTGGGAGAAAATCAAAAAAAAAAAAAACTAGTAAAAAATATTCCGTATGAGAACGGGTACAGATATCACTTTGAAATGGTTAGAGCTGAGGTGTTAACGAGGTCATGCGCAAAATTTCAAGGCACTAGGTTGTCCGGGCGCCTTTTGGTAGGCCCCTAAAGTTGGTCACCTCAGAATTTCGAAAAATTGTTCGGGCTGCCAAATCTTCATTTATTGTCTGATTTTCGAAATGGTTGCAAAATCGAAATTTTTTTAGGAGCGTGATTAGACCAATACTTACTTACGCCTCAGTAGTTTGGTGGACTGCTATGGAGAAAAAGTGCAACATATGTCGTCTTGGCATAAGCGGAGCGATGAGGACCACGCTTACTAGGGCACTGGAGACTATTCTAGACCGACCGATCCGACCCATTGACATACAGATTAAAAGTGTGAGGCAGCCACTGCGGCTGGATTGGAGATGGGAGCAGCTCATACCATCGCGGTACAATCGAGGCGACGATAGGAAACCTGGAAGGAAGGGGAGAGGTTTCCCATCGTATACCTGAGATGAACCCCGAAGTCGAGTGCGAGGCACTGCTGCCAGCGGCACAGTCTTGAATTGACGGAATCCTAGTATTGCCATCTGGAAGATCATGTTACACGGATGGATCATAGCTAGAAGACAGAGTGGGCCTGGGGTTTTACATTGAGAACCCTGGGGCTGATATCTGTTTTAGACTGCCTGACCATAATACGATCCTGCAGGCGGATATCCGGGCGATCACGGAATGCGTGATGTGCTTACGCGAGGACGTCGAGTGTGAACATCTTTACCGACAGTAAAATTGCCATAAGGGCAATAACAACCAGGACGGTAAGCTCACGAACAGTCTTGCAGTGTAAGAAGGAGATTAACGCCTTCTCTGAGGATGGGACACATAGGACTACGAGCTCACTTATGTAAAATCGGTGCGGCAAGTGATAGCAAGTGTAGGGCTTGTGGGGAAGATGATGAGACGTTGGAGCATTTCCTTTGTCATTGCCCGGCTTTCGCGTCTAACAGATACCGCTACTTAGGTGGGGACACCAAACTTATGAGAGTGGTATTGAAAACAATTAAGGGTTTTGTGAGTAGCACGGAATTCCTAACTTAAAATTTTCTTTTTAGAGGTTACTTCATAGTTTTTGGAGCGCACAAAAGCCGATTACTGGCTTAGGTGTATGGCATGGGGCGGATTAATATCTGCACCCTCTTTTCAACCTAACCTAACCTAGTAAATTTTCTGTGAGGGCTACAGATATTGTTAGGTGCAAATAATATTTTGCATGGGCTTAGGGGACACATGGAGTAAAGAAACATGTGCCCAATTTGGGGATCTGGGCTTTGGAAATATATGACTCGAGGTGTTTTTCCAATTTTTTTATTAAAAAAATGTCCTATTTTGAAGTACATATAGCACTCATTTAAGTTGACATATCTTGTTCAAATTTCACTTAAAACGTATCTTCATGTGTTCCCTTCACCAACAAAGGAAAGGTATTTTTTCATAAAGACTAATCATTGAAAATACTTTTTTTGATCAAAAAAAAAAAAAAAAATGCACAAAATACACTTTTTTCACAGTTTTTTACTTCCAAACTGTACAATCAGAGGTTGTCACAGTCGTTGTTTATTTTGTCACAAATCCAAATCTGGCATAAAAATGAAAATCGAACCAAAAATGCCTTCGCAAATTGCAAAATACGGAGCAGATCTCGGTCAAAATTGCACAAAAAAATTAAAGTCGAATATCTCCGAAACCAGTGGAGATATTATAGACCTCAAGCTGACTTTTTTGTAGGGATTTTCGATCCATTAATTTTTGAAAATTTGCAATTTGGCAGCCCTATTAATTTTTCGAAATACCGTGGTGACCAACTTTAGGGGTTTGCCAAAAGCACGGATAACCTAGGGCCTTGATATTTTGCACACGATTTCGTAAACCCTTCAGCTCTAACCATTCCAAAGGTATTCTCACACGGCGTATTTTTTAGTAGATCTTTTTTTCGACTTCTTACGACTGAGTATCGTATCAAAATTCAGATCAATATACTAATTTTTCAAAGCCGGGGAAATTGATATTTCGATGTGTTTCAAACGGGATCACAAAGAGGATATTCGGTGGTGGATACAACAAATTAAAGCTATTCAGCTGCAAGTTATATACAAGTCATTTATAAACGTTTTAAAAATCATTTGATTTGATTTCAATAATAGAAAGCCTTCTGGAGGCCACCGTAGCGCAGAGGTTAGCATGTCCGTCTATGACGCTAAACGCCTGGGTTCGAATCCTGGCGAGATCATCAGAAAAAAAATTTCAACGGTGGTTTTCCATGGGCAAATTTTGGAAAAATTTGCAATTTGCAATAGAAAGACTTCTCTTTGGTAGATCTGTCTTCGATAACAACTCAATAAGATGATGTGATTTGATGAGGATGACTTATGTCCGAATGGGTTGAATTCTTATAGATAACTGAATGTATGCAATCGCTTTCTTCAATATTAGAGTGGTCAGGGTAAAACTTCTAATATTTTCAAGAGGGACTACAGAAATATTGGCCGAAAAAAGCGTCTTTGATAAAGATGGGGGTGAGTGCTTGGATTTTACTCTATGACACTAGCTGAACCGGACCCGCTCCGCTGCGCCGTTTTTTACTTTATACGGAACAAAATTATCCTTTGAATATTTATTTTCGACAATTAAAGAGCTTTTAGTGAAATACCAATATACAAAAATTGTATATTTATATAGCTTGACTAACAGCATAACAATATAAATGCCTTTATCTGAATCCCATATGATCTTCATTGGTCTATGAATTCGGTGGAAGGGTTTAGGGACAATCTAAAAAACATTATTTTCGCACGATTTTCTCATGACGTTTGATGAAGGAGTGTTTTCGGGTGTGAGGTGGTTCCCTAGACACTTGGCCCTGAAAAAAATATCAGCATCGTGCTCTTGAATCAAATACCATTTTTTTAAACCCCATATTTCCATTGGATGGAGTACAGTTTATAGGATGAGGCGGCCCCCAAACACTTGGCCCCAAAATTGGTTTTCAAATTAGTTTTCTAATCTCAAATAACTTTCATTTGAGCCACATATTGCCATGGTCGGCAAATTTTTACCCTTTGGGGGCGTTTTAGAGGAATGAGCGGTGGCCCAAATATATGGTCCCACATTTGGATATTCGTATTCTACTCCCAAATACCTTTATTTGAGCCCCATATTGCGATGGTCAGTAAATAATTGCTGCTTGTGGTCTATTTTGGAAAAGGGGTAGACCCCAGAAAATTGTTCCCGAAAGTGGGTATCAATTTTCTGCTCTACTCCCCAATACCTTTCATATGAGCCCCATATAGACATGGTCGCTAAATATGGCCGATTCAGGGGTGGTTTGGGAGTGGGGTGGTCTCCCAAACACTAAGCCCTGAAAATATATCAGCATCGAGCTCTATTCTCATGTATCTATATATCATTTATTTGAATCCCATATTGGCATTGTGGTTCAAATAAATGAAATTAGATATCAAATTCGTTTTCTAATCTCAAATACCTTTCACTTAAACCCCTTATTCCAAAAATGAGCATATATATATGTATGGGCCCCAAAAACTATCAATATCGAGCTCCACTGTCTTGAAGACCCAAAGTGTCTTGGTAAGCAAATACGTCCTATTAGGGGTTGTTATGGTGATGGGACGTCCCCTAGACAGTTGGCCCCGAATGTTGTTATCAGATTCGTGGTCTACTCTCAAATACCTTTCATTGAAGCCCCATATTTCCATAGTCGGCAAACATGACCGGTTTGGGGGTGTTTCGGGAGATGGGGTGGTCACTAAGTGACTTGGCCTTGAAAATATATATAAATATTAAAATACATTTTATTTGAGCCGCATATTGCAATGGTCAGCAAATACTTCCTTCCTGGGTGGTGTTATGGAGGTGGGGTGGCCCCATAGACACTTTCCCGAATATTGATATCAAATTCGTGCTGTACTCCCAAAGGCCTTTCATTTGGGCCTCATATTGCTATGGTCGTAAATTTGTGCTCTTTGGAGAATGTTTTTGAAGAGGAACGACCTCTGAAATACTTGGTCCCACATGTGGATGTCAGATTCGTGTTCTACTCCCAAAGGCCTTTCATTTGAGCCCCATATTGCTATGGTCAGTAAATAAGTCATGTTTGGGGGTTGGCGTGGACGCCCAAGAACTTGGTCCCACATTTGGATATCAAACTCGTATTCTACTCGTAAATTCTTTTCATTTGAGTCCCATATTGCCACGGTGGGTACATATGTCCGATTAAGGGGTGTTCTGGGGGTTGGGGTGGTCCCCCAAACACTTGGTCCGAAAATTGGATGTCAGACAAGTTTTCTAATCTTAAATACCTTTCATTTTGTCGTGATTGGTCTATATATTTATTTTGTAGTTTTTGGAGTGGGGGGGGGGTACCCCAGGTACCCCATCTGAAATTTGGATACCATATTTTTGTTTTTAGGTTACAATAAGAGATCACATAAAATTTGGCTTAAATCGCACCACCCATCTTCGAGATCTGACGTTTCAGGGTAAGGGGGATGGTAAAGGGATTGCAGCATTTAAAAATATACAAAAAAAATTTTTGATCAAAAACATCTACTATGGCCCCTTGTGTACATCCCGATCCAAAACATAAAAAAACGACGGAAATCAGTAAAATTGAAAACACAAGTTAGGGACTAAGTCGTACGTTAAAATAAATGCCTTCTGTAGGTTTAAGCAGTGAAATTGAGATGATATTTATCGACAATTAGTTAACATTTCTTAAAAAGTTAGAAAATTAACTTTGTAGAAATCAAACTCTTAATGAACTACATAAAGTAATTTTTATTTTTAGTTCAATAAAACTAAAACGGTCATTTCCATTTCTCGAGTTGACAAATACATGCGCGAAATTAAGAACAATTTTATAAACTCAATTCTAATGGTAAGACATTGTGTCTAAAAATAGAAAATGACAGAGCTGAACAAAATAAGCTTGGCTGTCTTTGATGAAACGAAGTTTACAAATGTTTTTCTTTTGTGTGTGTTAGCAAACATTGAAAGCAGAAAATAGTGGTGCGAATGAATGCGTAGAGTGTATGCTTTTTAACCAGAAGTTCCTTGGTTCAACCCTCAGCTGCGACAAAAAAGTTAAACTTTATTTAATTTATAATTGCAATATTTCATATTAAGTTTGTCTTCTTGAAAACAGCTGAGCGAATGAGAGTGTGAAGGTGGGAGACAGGCGAAAGAAAAATGTGTTGTGTAATTGAAATGTGTCCGCCAATCCCCAATTGGATGCTCTGAAGAGCTCGGAAATAGGGGTTTTTATCAAAAGCTTTCATTTTAGTTTCAATGTTCGTTAGTTCTTATTTTACTTGTGGGAAGTATTAGGTGAACTAATACTATGTCAAAACTATTTCGTAGCTCTTATGAAGTTAGTGAACTCGTGGCGAGTTTGTACAATACTTGGCAGAGTCATTGCGCAAAATTTTAGCCAAAGCAGATAATAATTTTGCCTTCAGAAGGCTCATGAAGTTAAATGGGGAGATCCGGTTTATTGGGGAGCTATAAAAGATTCTTTCCGAATCTATTCAATTTGGAGCCCTAAGTATTAAAAAAAAGGAAGATATTGGACATTTTTTTTTGGCAAATTTTGGTCATTTATATATATGATGCCCCATTTTGCAGAGATAATAGCCCACTGTGGCCAGCTGGGAAATAGTGGGCTGAAACCGTTTACAGGAAATATAATATGGACCACGGAAATGGAAATATAATATCATTAATAAAATTCATCAATATAATATCATTAATAAAATTAATCAATTAAAAAAAATTTTAATTGTATCCGGACACCACTTCTGTGGTACAGGGTATTATAACTTAGTGAATTTGTTTGTAACACACAGAAGGAAGAGAGATGAACCCATTGATAAGTGTACCGATCGCCTCAGAATCACTTTCTGATTTGATTTAGCTATGTCCGTCTATCTGTCTGTATGTCTGCCTGCCCGTCTGTCTATGTTAATTTGTGTACAAAGTGCAGGTCGCGGCTCATTCGATCGTCCTAGAGACAAAACCTATTGAAATTGGAAAAAATCGGTTCTAATTTGGATATAGCTTCGTCCGGTTTGGACTAAAATAGAAATTATATCGTCATTTGTAAATCGATTCTCACGAAATTTTGCACGAGGGGTTCTCTTATAAGACTCGACATTATTGCCTGATTTCATAGAAATCGTTTCGGATTTAGATATAGTTCCCATATATATGTTCGTCCGATTTGGACTAGTATTGCAATAATTTGATCATTTGTTAACCGATTCACACGAAAATTGACACAAAGGATTCCCTTATGACTTCCGGTATTGCTATTGAATTTAATAGAAATCGATTTCGATCTAGATCTAGCTCCCAAATATATGCATCTCTTGATTTTCACTTTAAAGGCCTTTGCTAACCCATTTATCAATCGATCTTCTCAAAAATTTGCACAACAAATTTTAAAATCGACGACTTAGCCTGCATATCCAATGTGATGTTGGGTATCAAAAGGTTGGTTTCGACGGAATTTAGCCACTGCTTACTTGTTTCACTTACAACCTCGATTGCAATTTTTGTCATTTACAATTAAAAAATTAGTTGACTCAATCATTTTTTCAGGAGTTCAAAACTCTGCGGCACCAAAATTAATGAAATTAGTTTTTAAGGGTAATATTGTAGTAGAGTGTAGTACAGAGGAAAAGCAGCAGTAAAACGAATGAGACAAAACAACGCGAGCCGAACAAAGAAAAAAAAAAACACCACCAACCGAAGCAAAGCACATACGCTGTCTGGTAGGATGGTTTTTTGCCTTGCTTATGGATATATTGTTGTTGTTGTTATATGTTGGCTTGCAAAGAGTGCCTTTCGACAACAAATTTCTACTTTGGGTCGTTGAGATTCAAAATAAATTGTTGCAGAAAAATTAACAACTTTCGTTGTTATTTTTTCGACCAAAGTTGTTGTTTTTCAAAATTATTTTTATCTGTGTGGTTCTGCAACTTAATTTTGAGATATGTTGTCTTCCGTTTTTCCACTTTATACTATTTCTTATGTGCCAAAAAAAAAAACAAAATTGAAGACTTTCAGTTTTACTAATTTAGTTTTATTTTTCTCTTTCGTTACAGGTAATTGGGCTCAAATACAAACTGGAGATAATATAAAAAAATTAGTGAATTATTGTTTTGAACGCAAAAGAGTTTCAATGAAAGCAAATACGCCATACAATCCACATACAGGTGAGTAATTTTATGACAACAATTAATAAATGGATTTGTGGTGTGTTTGTTTAGCGTTTTTTAAGTAAATTCGAAAACGCAGTTTGCCGTGCTGTGTGTTTTGACTGGACAAGTTAGCTAGCTGAAATTGATGTTTAATTATGTTTGTTCATGACTAATAACTTTCAAAAAACAAGAATACAAAACTATGAGAAAATTAGGTGGCAATAAAATAACCATTTTGATATAAAGGTATTAAGACTCGTTTTGAATGCTCCTCTATGTTGATGGAGTGTCTGTGTGCTTCCATTTGTGTTCGCAGCTCAATCAAGTTTGTTCGCCGATGTAGTTTCTCAGTTATTAATTTGTCCTACCTGTGCCCGGTTGTTCATGATGGCACTACACGCATTCTCTGCTATAAATCCAATAGTCTTGTTAGCTCTCGATAATTAATTGTTGGTAGGCGCTGTCGATGTATACAGTTGATCTATGGACATTTAATGTTTGTGTGTCCTTTCTTCCATAGTCTCGGGGTGTAGAGTGCCATATCGTACTTTTTAAAGACATATTGTGTTAAGCCGTATAACACAGTTTGTGCGCGACTCCTGCCGCACATCGAACTTGCACTCTTAAGGACGACAAAGATCACCAAAAGACAAACAATACAGTTCAACGTTTATTTGTACATGTGGTCATTGTATGATCTAAGACTTTATTATAGACATTCCTTATCTCTTGTATACATACTACACACAAAAGTCCATGATTTGTTAGCCTAGCCTAAAACTACTGTACAAAACTGTACGCAATCTTATCCACTTTCTACTAAAATGCTGTTTCGGTTGTGATTGGCAAATCAATAAGTAAAACAAATAATTGCGAAGCGCTATTGTTCTCAAAGTTACTACAGAATGCAAAACATCAAAATCTTAGCCAAAAAGCGTACTTTTTCCGAAAAAAATAAAAACAGTTAAACCAGTATAGCAAAAATCTGTTTTACCCGAGTTTTTAACAAACTGAAATATTTAAAAAACAAGTTCAAAATATCGTTGAAAGCTAGAAAATTGACTTTGGGATAAGTACAACGGTGTACCTTAGTTAAAGACACAGTAATGCTTAAAAAAACGAGTGCCTTTAAATGTTGAAATTTCAAAAGAAAAGATTTGGATTTTTTTCAATAAGAAATTGAGAATCATCTGTAAGTTGAAATTCGAAACAATCAGCAATCCATATTTGAATCGCATGATTGTATCCTTTAGTACATAACTACTTAAATTTAAATATATCATCTTTATTTTGAAGATACGCTTCTTTGGCTCGCTATCATTGCCAAAATCCTTAGATCAAGGACAATCTCTTATAGTTGAGGTCAACTTGTTTTTGAGTGTTCACTCCACAATGCATCCCATTTGCCAAGTTCTTGTGTCCTAATTTTAAAGATTCGAGCCAAGGATTAGCAAACTTAATTTAAAGATGAGCAATTTTCCAACTTTTTTTTTTAACTAGCTGAACCCGGCCCGCTCCCCTGCGCCTTCTTTTACCTCATATGAAATACAACTTTCTTTTCAATTACACTTCTTTTTATGGAACGAACATAATTTATTCCCCCAGTTCCCGTTGTGTATAGTTTTTTTGTTTAAAATGCTTCATTTTATAGAAAACAAAACGGGCCCGCTCCGCACCTCCCTCTCTAACTCTGTTATACCTTTTACTTGAGCCCTATAATGCAATGCTCGATACATAAATCCTATTGTGGAAGAGTTTGAAGATGGGGACATCTCGCCCCGAATGTGGATATCGAATTCGTGTCATTGAAGGTCTGCGCTACTCCTTTTACTTTTCTTTGGTATACCATATTCGTATTCTACTCTTCAATACCTTTCATTTGATATCCATATTGTCCTTATCGGTCCACTTTTGATATTGGGTGGTGTTTTTGGGGTAACGGGGGAGAGTGCGCCCCCTTCCAATATCAACAAATTATAAGGCCTATTCCTTCTTCCTTAGTATATTCGTAATCTGCTCCCGAATACCTTTCATTTGAGTCCCATATTGTCCTGATCGGTACAATTTTATTTTTGGGTAAGGGGAAGGGTCCGCCTCCCTTTCGTTATCAAAAAATTATATAGGCTTTGTTTCCTTCCAGAGTAACCTACACAATCTGTGAAATTTTCAAGGTAATCGGTTCAACTTAGAAAATTGGTTTTGGGGTAAGACAACAGTGAATCATAAAGACGCAAAAAAGCCTTAGAAATAGGAGTGTCTTTGAATGTTTAGTTTTTTTTGCGGTTAAGATGCTAAGTTTAAACAAGTGCTAAGTACGGCCGGAATCTTATATACCCTCCACCATAGAATGCATTTATCGAGTTCTTTGCCCGGTATCTCTTTTTAGGCAAACAAAGGACAATGGATAAGAATTGCTATGCTACGAGGGTTGCCTTCTATATTTCGGGATTAATGAACACAAAAACAAATATTAATCATCGAACATCGCTTTATTGTTTTTCAAAATATTCCCCATGAAGACCTATACACTTTGCAAGCGTTTGTACCAATTGTCGAAGCACTTTTGCCTCTCCGATTGAGGTGTCTCCAAAACATGTATTCTGAACGCATCAACCGCTTCTTGAGGTGTCGGAAAATGTTGACCTCTCATTTTATTTTTTGCGTATGGGAATAAAAAGAAGTCATTCGGTGCCAAGTCTGGACTATGACTCATCGGATGACTCATCAAATCGATGGTTTGAGTGCTCAAAAATGCAGTTGTTTCGTATCATTCGACCAATCGACACGAGGCTTTTTTTGACAAAATGTGTGGGATCCAACGCGAAAATTGTTTTTTGATGGTCAAATATTCATGCGATATGGAATGTATGCTGGTCCCACTACTGCCTAAGGTTGCCTCAATCTCATGATAGGTCACATGACGATCTTGCAATATCAGTTGGCGCACAGCATCAGTTGTTTTCGATAAATACTGGTCCTTGATAGAGCTTCAACGCCAAAAATTGAATTAAGTTCATCGATGCATTGTTGTTGAGTTAATCCACGTCGAAAGTTGTAAAAAATAATCGCTTGAAAATGTTCACGATTTAATTCCATTTTTTGGGCGGGATGAATCTTTTACGTTACTGTAAACAACACAAATAGCGTTCGTATGTTGAAACGTTCTGAGTACGTATAACCTCAAAAATGTCAAGTTTTACGATAGAGCTACCAGTTGGCAGATTGCAACACAAGGTTTGTCCAATCCCGAAATATAAAAGGCAACCCTCGTATATACTTTATGGGGTCTTAGACGAATATTTCGGGGTGTAACAAACAGAATGACGAAATTAGTATACCCCATCCTATGGTGGAGGGTATAAAGAGATTTTTTAAAAAAATATTAATTGAACAGTCATCTATGAAGTAAAATAAGAATCAATCATCGATCAAAGTTTGAAACGCGCAACGAGTCAAAATCATTAAAATTTACTGCCGAAATTCGGAGCCAGTGGCCTTAACGTAAAGAGCGCTACATCCAATTTATGGTCGTCGTAATCGTCCTACCGTCTAGTGGAAAAACTTGAATCCCGAGGCACAGTACAAAATATTCCCGTGCCAGTGAGACAAAGAAGTGCCCGTAGTGTCGAGAATATTATGTGTCTTTCACACGTCGTTCTCAAGCGTTGGGCATCTCTGTGACGTCGTTGTGGCAAGTTATACGAAAAGATGATATGAGGATGGATGATATGTTCTTGGAGGATATGTGGTTTCAAAAGGAGGGCATCACAAGCCACACAGCGAAATTTATAGGAAACCATGTTTGGAGAACTTGTTATCTCAGGAAATGGTCTGGTCGATTGGCCGTCTCGGTCGTGTGATTTGACGACGTTAGACAATTTCCGGTGGGGCTACGTCAAGTCTATGCCAACAAGCCAGCGACAATTGATGAACCGATTTTGCATAAGTGAGCTCGTAGTCCTATGTGCCCCGTTATGATACCGAAAGCTATACTGACCTCCTTCTTACTTCCTTTCAGTGATAGCTTCGTCTTCTCACGATCCGGATC
This sequence comes from Stomoxys calcitrans, assembly GCF_963082655.1. Lineage (NCBI taxonomy): Eukaryota > Metazoa > Arthropoda > Insecta > Diptera > Muscidae > Stomoxys > Stomoxys calcitrans. Next base: position 151,757,997 of record NC_081552.1, read on the forward strand.
TCCTCATAGGATTTTCGTCGTCCCGCTGTTCCACAGTATTACAAGCTCGTTCGTCGCCCACTTCTTCAGGTTAATCAAGTCTATTGACGGCAGTCCTTTGGCCTTCACTGCCGCTATGGCACGGCAGCCAAATAAAGCGGATCTTGTCATTTTCAGAGATGGCGTAAATCTCCTTCTTACACTCCAAGATTGTTCGTGACCTTACCGTCCTGGTTTTCTTGCCCTGTGGCCAGTTTACTGTCCGTAAAGATCTTCACATTCGACGTCCTTGCGTTAAGTGTGAACATCTTTACGGAGAGTAAACTGGCGTTGTTTCTACATACGCTCCAAATCTGTTTTCATACCCTCCCCCATAGGATGGGGCTATACTAATTTCGTCATTCTGTTTGTAACACCTCGAAATATGCGTCTAAGACCCCATAAAGTATATAAATTCTTGATCGTCGTGACATTTTAAGTCCAACTAGTCATGTCCGTCCGTCCGTCTGTCCGTCCGTCCGTCCGTCTGTCCGTCCGTCCGTCCGTCTGTCCGTCCGTTCGTCTGCCGAAAGCACGCTATCTTTTGAAGGAGTAAAGCTAGCCGCTTGAAATTTTGCACAAATACTTCTTATTAGTGTAGGTCGGTTGGTATTGTAAATGGGCCAAATCGGTCGATTTTTTGATATAGCTGCCATATAAACCGATCTTGGGTCGTGACTTGTTGAGCCTCTAGAGGGCGCAATTCTCGTCCGATTGGCTGACATTTTGCTCGTAGTATTTTGATATCACTTCCAACAACTGTGCTTAGTATAGTTCAAATCGGTTCAAACCCTGATATAGCTGCCATATAACCCGATCTTGGGTCTTGATTTCTTGAGCTTTTAGAACGCGCAATTTTTATCCGATTTGGCTGTAATTGTGTACGTGGTGTTTTGGTATCACTTTCAACATTTGTGCGAAGTTTGGTCTAACTCGGTCCATAACCTGATATAGCTGCCATATAAACCGATCTGAGATCTTGACTTCTCGATCCTCTAGAGAGCGCAATTCTCATCCGATTTGGCACAAATTTTGTACAACGTCTGAATCGATCTATAGCTTGATACAGCTCCCATATAAACCAATATCCCGATTTTGCTTCTTGAGCTCCGAATCGGACTATAACTTGATATAGCTCCTCCTCCTCCTCCTCACGGCCCAATTCATTATTCTTTGTTTGCCTAAAAAGAGATGCTGCGCAAAGAACTCGACAGATGCGATCCCTGGTGGAGGGTATATAAGATTCGTCCCGGCCGAACTTAGCACGCTCTTACTTGTTTTATTTGTGTATAAAACCGCCTTCCTTCGATGCGATGTCACTGTTTTTGCCACACTGACGCATTTATGACTACAAGCCCGCAGATACCTTAGAGGCTACGATAATGTTGTTATGATAATAAAAAGAAATTTAATTACTATCGTAAAGTGTTAAGAGGTCTGGTGAATTGATAATCCTTTTGGCGAATGATCTGCGTATGTGTGCCTTCAATGGCGTCATAGGAGACTAGGAATACCGAAAAAACTGAATGATGGTGCACCTGTCATAAGAAGCAATAGAACAATTTTCTGACTATTCTTAAAAAAAGAACTCAACTATTGAACTTTTGGTTTTTTAATGCGACCCAATGATTTGAAATCAATACAGTTTTTATACGCACCACCATATCGTTGATTAGTTTTCACTTTTAATACAGATTCCAGTATCCCTGGAATGTAGTTTCTAGTCCCGCAAGCTCCTCCGCTTTATAATTCCCTGGGATATCTCTGTGGTCCGGCACCCAGAACAGGTGAATTTTGAACTGTTCAGTCATCTCGTTGAGAATCTGCGACAGTCGAGGACGATAACCACAAGGTAAACAGAATACCTTTACCAACACCTGAAATTCGCCAGATCTAACCGTGACGTAAGACTTATTCACCCTCGATTTTACACTCAAATCTCGATTTTACTCAAACCTGTAACGTTGCACCTCCGCCGACCTTGCTCACCCAGGGGTGGTTTATTCTCTTTTTCAAATTCTCCGTCAACCTCAGCCAAATGATCCTTCTGGCGACCTAGTCTACCACCGTGTGAACCGTCGAACGGCCTTACGTAATTCTGATGTGCGACAAATATCAAGATGTAAGATTACATACAAGAGTCTCACATAGCTCACCATTTATCAAAGGTGCTTGCAATTTGTCAGCCAAAGAAATTACCGCCTCGTAATATTGGTTAAAGGATTCATGGGACCTCAACCTTCTACATCGTGTCTCGTCCTTTATGTCGAAATCATTGTAAAAATCTTTGAACTGCGCCTTTAGCGATTCAGACAAACCTGCTCAGGTAAGATTATTGTTTTGTCGATGGTATCTCCAGTACCACTCGAATACTCTATTCTCAAACAAAATGTGTACACAAAATCACCATCAAGTGTATTATAAGTCATTATCTGCACTCGGTATATAAAGTGAACGACAATTTCCAATTTCGCATAATATTCAAAGTATTCTCTGGGTTATCTAGTCGAATAGTCGTCTGCGCTTCATGGGATTGTGAACCTCTGCTATCGATCCCGGTATCTAAAGTCATATTCCGAAGCATATCCCCTACTTTAATGGCTTTTGAAGAAGTAAGATCTCTTCGCACAGAGAGTTCTAACCCACCAACTGGTCGTTCCTGTGAGCGGGATGCCCTATTACCATCCGCATTAGTAAAAGCACCATTGTCCCATATCGCCAAATCTTACATCTGGAGATGCGGAAACTCCATCACGATTTTCTTCATCGCTACGAGTCCTAGATCTAGTTCTATGTTTAACTGGCGAATTATACCCATCGCCTCCCGCCCCAATAGTGGAGTTACTATTCAAATCTACCACCCAATATACAGAACATAAGCGATGCCACTTCTTTTCAAAATACGCTTTTTGAATTCTTCAAGTGAAGCACACATTTACTTCCTATATATGCACAACTGTTTTTCATTTACACTTAAAATAGCATTCAATGTAATATGTACTCCTTTGCGAATCAGCACATTCACATAAAATATATGATCCTGTTGTGCAGGCGTTACACTCAATAAACAAACCAACAAACAAAATGAATTTGGTGATTACGGCACGAATCCTTAATTCAATAGGTCGATTTTGATGACCATACAAAGGTCGTAACAAACGATGAACTAGGGATTGGCGCGGATTTTGATAATAGATTTGAACAATTTGTTGTTGTTGCCCGTTTATGAATTTCTCCATAATGAAACGGCAGTGTATACTGAACACTTTTCAGTTTCACAGATGCCCAAAAAACTTAACACATAAAAACGAATCCTTTTATTCGAACGAAAAAGAAAATACCCTGTTTTATCCCATACTAGACAGGCCGGTCCGTTGATCTGATGAGTTATACATATTTAGTCATAGCCCCTATAAACGGTTTGCTTTATTTTTTTGTGTTCTTTATATTTATTCCCCTAATGCACAACACATTTCATTTAGCAATGAATGCAAACTTTCCAAAGACGATGTTTTCCCCGTTAATAAGCCACGCGTGCAGCTTTACTTAAAACCGAAAACTAGACCGGTAGGTCATCTTCAAAGTAAAACAGAAGAAAAGCTGTGAAGTCTTTCGCATACATGATAATGACATGAGCATTTACATCCCGTTAATGTCTGCGCTTATTTTTGTTGTCTATTGCCACAACAACAAAGCAAGAGGTCATTTGCTAACCTATTGATGTCATAAAGTGTTGCCATCAGTTGCTTTTTGTTCTATTTGACTCCTTTGAGATTTTTTTTTTATCTGTGGAGCTAAATATTTACGAAAAGAGCTACGTGAACGACTCATGATTTGAAATTGGTTCCAATTCGTATCGAGAGAAATTGCTCAGGATTAGGGGATACAAATTCACAATGAATATTGGTTCCAACTTAGATCAACCTTTTTTATCCTAAATAATGCAAAATTACCCCAAGAAAAAATCATCAGCGATATTTAATTTGTAGCCGAAGTGATAAATTTCCCCAAAAAATTTCGAAGGAATATTTAAATATTTCTTGCACTTTAATGTCGATTTTTCAGTTTTACGAAATTTGAAAATAAAATTTCCCCGAATTAGGTACAGTTTTGGGCATTTTCACAAAAATTTGGCACACAAAATTTAAGATGCCATTGCAGCCGTGACATTGATTATTTTTTTCAATGTCCCGAAATTAAAAAAAAAAATTTCCCCGAATTGGGTATTGTTTTGGGCATTTTCGCAAAAATTTGACACACAAAACTTAAGATGCCATTTCAACCGTAGTGGCGAAACATAGAAAATATTTTGAAAAGTTCAATCGACAGATTAAGATACTGCAAGACTAGTCGAGGCGGCCATATGAATGAAGTCGTCAAATGACTGGGGCACCTCCACCCCAAAATATTTAGCCAAGCGATCATACACAGAAAAAAATAACTCTTAGAAAAAACCAACCACCACATTTGTATCTAAAACTTTATATTCTCAACGAACTTCAGCATTGAATTGAAGACATTTATCCTTGGAGTAGGTTTGTAGAGACTTGACAGACAAAAATTGAAATTTTGTGGATTTTCAACAAATTCTTTAGTTGAGGTAGGTAGGTAGGGCCTACCATGTAGCGCACCAAACTCCCATTCATGACTTGCACAACCAGATTCGAATCCCTCGGCCGGTCAAAAAGAATTTTTTTCTTCAAACTGTTTTTTTTAGAAAGTTCGACATTAAAAAAGTATGTAATTGGTATTCAAAAAAATGTTTCAAAGTAGTTTTTATTTTTCATTTTTTTAATTAACACTTTTTACTGTGCAGTAATACTTATTGAGTTATTTCATCATAAGGAAGGTGATGTCGGTAGGCTGAGGATGCGTGCAAGACTACCAAAGATGAGATTATAAGTTCAATCCTCAGCGGCGGCGAAATAATTAAAATTTGTTTCTAAGGGAATAGGTAGATGGTTTTTGTTATGCTTTAAAATAATATTGTTGTTTTTGCTATATGTTGGTATTTATTTGTTGTTCGTATTTACATATTTACATTTTCAAGATACTTTTCAATATATTACAGCGTATAATTTGTTTCTCTATATAGACGTGCATTTGTAGAATTATTTAAACTTAGTAAAGAAAATATCGGAAAATCTTTATTTAAGTGTAATCTAGAATCCGATATAGTGCGAAAATATAAATATATATATATATATATATATATATATATATATACATTATAATTCTTTTAAATATAATAATAAACTATGCACACAGGTTTTCTATTTGGTGATTTATATACGTGCTTTATTTAAGCGATCTCTTCACATTCTCTTATCAAACGATAAGGCGAATTATGTATGCATTCGTAATAGTTGTCGTTTAATTTGTTTATGAATACAGTTATTCGATCACATCCAGTCTCATCGTGCAACAAATCGGTCGAGTACCTCCAGTGCTTTTTTTTTATTATTTTTTTAAGCATTTATTTTGTGAAGTTTTTTCATCGACGCCCAAATTTTGGGCCGGTGGGATCGCTTTAACCACAAACCTAGGAATTAAGTAGGTTTCTAACATTTAGTGTTTAGTAAAGCGAGGGCTGCCACCCCTCTAAATGCAGCCATAGCGATAAGTATCCCTATCATGGCAATACGAACCACGGGTGAAAAGTCTTCAGGGTAAAATACGAATCTGATACCGCTGTGTCATTTGGAAGCAATTGGGGTCGTCCCACCAAAAAACTCCTAGCGAATATGTTTCAAATTGTTAGGTATAAATCTGAAATCACAATTTCGATTCAATTGGCATGGAAAGTCAGACTAGTTTTAAAACTCCCTGTGGTCATGTGGACAAACCAGAACAAGCACACTGCACACAAAAAAATAACTCTAAGAAAAAACCAACTACCAAATTTGTATATGAAACGAATTTTAGCATTGAATTGAAGACTTTTTATTTGAAATAGGTTTGTAGACACTTAACAGATAAAATAATTGAAATTTTCTGTATTTTCAACAAATTATTTTGTAGAGTTAGTTGTTAGGCACACAATACACCTATGCCAATAAGTACTTGCAAATCCCCCGGTCGGTCAAAATTTTTTTTTATTTTTTCTTTAAACTTATTCTAGAAAATTTTCCAACACACCAAAGCTGTGCAGCATAGCACATGTGGTGGCTGGGTAAAGGTTTTCACACCCACCACCACAGGATAGGGGGTATATTCATTTAGTTATTCCGCTTGCAACACATCGAAATATCAATTTCCGACCCTACAAAGTATATATTTTTTGGATCGTCGTAAAATTCGAAGACGATTTTAACGATGTCCGTGTGTCTGTCCGTCCGTCTGTTGTTATCACTCAACAGCCTTCAAAAATTGAGATAATGTGCTGAATTTTGGCACAGATACGTCTTTTTGATGCAAGCTGGTTAAGATATTGAACGGATATAGCTGCTTTATAGACCGATCTGCCGATAAAGGGTCTAATGCCCATAAATGATTTAGTTTTTATCCGATTTCGCTAAAATTTGAAACAGTGAGTAATTTTAGGCCTCCCGACATCTGACCCAAATATGAGTCAGATCAGACTATATTAATATAGCTGTCGTATCTTCGATCTTCCAATTTAGGGTCTTAATGCAATAAAAAACAGATTTATTGTCTGAAAATGTTACTTGTATATATTAGTTCTCGGGACCTGAATAAAATATGATCGAGACCAGCCGCTATGAATATATATAAACGGACATAGTAGTGAAGTTATGTTAAAATAGAATGATTATTATATCCTTGTTTAATTTGGTCCATATCGGTCCAGATTTGGTTATAGGTGCCATATAGGACGATCTCTGGATTTAAGTCCTGGCCCTAAAAGAAGTTCCATTTATTATCCGATTTTATTGAAATTTGACGCTGTGACTTATGTTAGGCTTTTCGACATCCGTGTCCTATATGGTTCAGATCGGTTTGGATATTGGATATAGCTGCCAAAGAGACCCATATTATATTCTACAAAATTGAACAGTGGATTATATTAATCAGACCACACAATGTTCGTGCCGAATTTGGGTACATAAGTTATCCAATTTTCACCGGATTGTGACGAAAGGGGGTTTACATATATACCCGAGGTGGTGGTAATGCCTTTTTACTTGTCCATCTTGCTTATGGATATGTTGTTGTTGTATGGAGGTTTGCAAAGAGAGCCTTTCAACAACAAATTTGTACTTTCGATCGTTAAGATTCAAAATAAATTGTTGCAGGTAAATTAACAAATTTCGTCGTAGCTTTTTCGTTAAAAATTGTTGTTTTTCAAAATCGTTTTTATCTGTGCATATAACGCTGTACCAGCCAGTGAGGAACTTGAAGCGATCTTAGGAAGGGTAGCATTCAGCCATCATTGAACTAAAACTAGAATCGGACATCACTCAATGATATGAAAGAAGTCTTCTCGCAGTGTCTTTATCAAATGTTTGTTTGCATTTTAGTTCAACATATTTCAACCCGTCATAGTACCTTGATGATTTAGATTCTTGAGTCGTGTATGTGTACAAAAGTTTGTATTTCTGCGTAGTGAAGTATTTAGCCTTTATTAGTTTCAAATGCTCGCTAGGTAGATTTTTGTTTGTAAATTTTTAACTTTGATCTTTTTCTGCGATTTCATATACAACATTTATCTTTGTTTATAATAATTTGGGGTTTTATTTGAAACAGATTCTAATTGCAAAAATGTCTGGTATTAATAACTTGAGAGGAGATCTATATGTAGTTCATCTACATTCTTGTTGTACCACCCAGGGGCTCTCCATGCGGTTTCTCTGGCCTTGTGAAAACAACTTTTGGCAAACTGTCAAACATCAAGCCATGCCATGGTGGCGACGTCATCAGCATCAACCTCGCCGCCACCTTCATCATCACCGGCAGAGCCAAGATTAATGCCATATTTAGTTTCGGCCGTATTTTTGTGTTGCTATTTTTCTTGCTGTAGTTTAGGAATATGCGGAAATTTTGAGATACTAGTATTTGTTGATTTGAAGATTTGTTGATTTGAAGAAAAAAAAAACTACACCTAAAAACTCACGAACAAGTATTATTCCGAAGGTTACAAAACTCTGCCAGAAAAAAAGGCTTAATTAAAAATTCGCATATATTAACGGATTAAAGTACAAAAATTGTTTCTCAGCTTGTTGTTGTTGTTGTTATTGCTCCCATCAAAATGCTGAGAAGATAATTCGGCAATTAAGAAGTGATGACTGTTGCAGGCTTGAAATGATTGATGTCTAATAGAGTCACAGAGATACCTATGTAGAAGGATAGCTAGTAGGGCGTTGACACATCATAGATGTTTTGTCAACTCCTCCTCACTTGGGATAGATTTTGCTGCATAGTTTGTATAAAAACATACATTGTTATTTTTTTTGATACCATATAATCTTCATATAATTCTCTTGGGGATATATTGGATATTATATAAATTTTGATTTTATTCATTAAACATAAATTGCAATGATTTGATGATTGTAGACTGTTGAAAGTCATGAAGATTTCATATAGGACCCACATTTTTATTATACCCACACCGAAGGCAGGGGTATTCCTTTTGAAACACATCGAAATATCCCTTTCCGACCCTATAAAACATAAAGTTCTTGATCGTCGTAAAAGTCCAAAACGATTTAGCCATGCCCGTTCGTCTGTCTGTCTGTTGAAATCACGCTACAATCTTTAAAAACAGAGATATTGAGCTGAAACTTTGCACAGATTCTTTTTTGTCCATAGGCAGGTTAAATTCATACATGAGCTATATCGGACTATATCTTGATATACCGATCTACCGATTTAAGGTCTTAGGTGCATTAAAGCGAAATTTATTATCCGATTTCGCTGAAATATGAGACAGTGCGGCGTTCTAGGCCCCTTGACATTTCTGTTCAATACGGCGCAGATCGGTCCAGATTTGGATGTAGCTACGATCGGTCCAGGTTTGGAAATATGGTATAGTGGGTTGTGTTGGGCTCCTCAACATTTCTGTTTAATATGGCCCGGATCGATCCAGATTTGTATGTAGCTGTCAGTAAATGGAGATAAGACGAACGGATAGTTTCAACTCCCAGAACACCTTGTACAACCCAGCAGATAAAGAAAATGGAGAAAGTTAGGAACCACAACTTGCGTGGTTCGGTCAGTAAATTTATCTACCTTGGCACCGCCTTAACCGAGCATAGCATAGCTACATGTTTCTCAATATAACGGCTGCGTTGGCCAGGTCATGTTGTCAGAATGGATGAAGAAGCTCCAGCAAAGAAGTCAAACACAGTGGTACACGCAAATCGGGAAGACCAAATGCCCAATGGAAAGATCAAGTGGTGGGAGGCACCTCGAAACTTGGTGTCAGAGATTTTAGAATGAGCGCAGAAGATCGAGGCACTTGGCGCTATTCTACGTTCGGCTAGTGCAACAAATTAATGTAAAGTAAGGCCACATATAGGCCGATATCTCGATTTGAGTTCTTGGCGCTATAAAAGCAGCGATTGTTATACAATTCCGCTCAAATTTGACACAGTGAGCTGTGTTAGGAGCACTTCTTCAGTTGATAGCATATGCGACGGAAAGGTCTAGTGTTGGCAAAGGTACAATGAGTTTATTAGACCCTTATATATCCTTCCCGAATATAGTGGAAATCGGGCTATATTTGAATATACAGCGGTCAAAAAAAGTATTCATCATTCAATGTTTTTTTTTAATAAGTCTACAAAAGACAATTGGAATAAAAACATATTAAACTAATGATGCAGTAGTGCTTGTGTGATATATATGTACACAATTTCATTGTTTTTAAAGAAAAAAATAGTATTTATTGGAACAAAAAGGGCCATTTTACAGCTGAACACAAAAAATTAAACAAAAAAAGTATTCATCATTGCAAAAAAACAAAAAAATAAATAACATAATTTAAAAAAATTAATACTTTGTTATTCGACCACCGCGTCTTATAACTTCTTTTAAACGGTTTGACATCGATTGGACTAATTTAGCGGTTATATTTTGGTCTATATTAGTCCATTCCTCCATTATCACCTGTTGCATTTGACTCTTGCTCGAAAAATTGCGCGTTCTCAATTTGCGTTCGAGATGTTCCCAAAGATGTTCAATTGGGTTCAAGTCGGGACTTTGAGGAGGAGTTTTAATGACTTTGGGGCAGTTATACAGCATCCACATCTTGGTATTTAAAGCAGAATGTTTGGGGTCATTATCTTGATAATATTGAAAGTTATTACCAAGCCCAAGTTTTACAGCACTATCTTTTAAATTCCTCTTTAAAATGTCAATGTAATACTTATGATCCATTACTCCATTAATAATTTCAAGATTTCCCGCTCTTGAAGCCGCCATACACCCCCAAACCATTAAACCACCTCCACCATGTTTTACAGTAGCAACTGTGTTTCGTTCTTCAAGCTCTGTATTTGGTTTTCTGTACACTATGACCTTTCCATCGCACCCAAAAAGATTAAACTTGCTCTCGTCTGCAAAAATGACTGTTTTCCAAAATGATTCGGGCTGTTTTACATACATTTTTGCGAAGTTTAGCCTTTTCACTCGGTTTATTTTATTTATAAAGGGCTTCTTACGTGCAGTTCTTCCTCTGTAACTATGCCTTTTGAGTGTATTTCGAATTGTTTGTGTAGTAACTTCCTTCCCTAAATATTCCATAGTGTTTTTACGAAGAATGGTCGCATTTGTCTTCGGAGTTTTCTGAACTTGCCGCACTAGCCAACGCACATCTCCAACTGAAAGTGCTTTTGGTCGACCAGATCTTGGTTTATTGTCAACAGTTTTCGTTTCTGTCCACTTTCTGATGATGGATTGTATAGTAGATCGTGGTCTATTTAATATTTCACTGATAGTTTTTTGAGTTAAACCATTCCTGTGGTGTTTTATTATCAAAACTTTTACCTCATCAGAAACCTCGTTTTGCTTACGACCCATTTTGACAAAAACTATATTTTCAATGAAATTAAATATTTGCTGTCAAGGGCAAAGCCTCCTTTACTAAATAAAACAGAAAAGGGGGATTCCCAAATAATATTTGAATTTGACTTTGATGATAGCACATCAATGATGAATACTTTTTTTGTTCTGTTTTTGGTGTTATTATATAAAATTGCATTTTTTGCGCTAATTAAATTTATTTTTTGAATTTATTTTAAAACATATTACGAAAAATAAACTATTGCATAAAACTGCATTATTTGTTTACTTTAAATTTTCTTCAATTACCCAAAATAAGTGAATTTATTATCAATTTTGCTAATGATGAATACTTTTTTTGACCGCTGTAGCTGCCATATAGAGCAATATATATGGTTTTACCGTCTTAAACAGTGAATTGTACTAGACTCCGCGACGTCCGTGCCGAGTTTGGCCTAAAGCACTATATTTGTGATCAGTGCAGCCGGCTCGTTGAAGAAGAGAGAGAGGGAGAAACCTACCAAATATTCTATAAGCCAAAAATACAGTGTATGCTTTTATACCCACCACCGAAGAATTGGGCTTTTTACCAACCAACCCTATACATTCTATATGGTCGTAATATATTGTTGACGATCTAAACATGTCCGTCCGCCTGTTTGTTGATAAAGCGATCTCCTGATTTAAGGGTGTGAGCCCAGGTATTCGCTTTTACTACCCTTTTTCCCCGTTACATTGAGTTGCATGGTCTGTATATGAACCAGATCTGACCATATTTGTATGCAGTTGCCATCTATAGGCCACTTTTCCGATTGAAGGCATTAAACGCACAAAAGCCGCATTTCTTACCCACAATTTACGAAATTTGGAAGATATCCCTTAAAACTAGTACCAGTTGCAGTCAATATCAGAACTTACGTCCTTTTTCCTGAAGTTTAAAGCCCTAGTGAGACCCCATGTAACAGTATTTGGTATTCAGCGATTTTTGCAGTAATTAACGTGGTATTTAAATACTGAAAAAACCTACGAAAAATGGAGGTCAAGAATAAAAACCTACCAAAAAACGACAACACTGTTTGTGATGCATTTTTCACTGTACTATGAAACTGACTTATTTGAAAAAACGCCCGAACGCGGAGTTGGGCAGGGAGGAGGTCGAAAACAGGCGCATCTTGAGGGGTGTCCTCAAGTTTGTTTCTGTCTCTTGTCAGTTGCCATCCCGCTCTGGTCTAGGGAGCAGCGGGTCTTCGCCGTTAAGACTTTCTTTTCTAACGGTCGCCCATTTGTTGCCATGCAAAATGCCTTCCGCACTCGGAAAATATCGAAAGAGCGAGGCAGTCAGTTGTGCGCTCTCCCCGGCGTTCGGCACGCAAACACTCAGCTGCTATTGGAATTTCTGACACCACTGTTCAAGGAATTTTTTTATCAAGAATTAACTGTCCAAGAATTAACTGAGCGCTATTTTGTTGCAAGTGAAATGCTGATTCACAACCTGCCTGAAGACTCGGTAGTTTTTTCCGGTGACGTGGCTCAATTTTACATTTCCGGCTACGTCAACAATGCGTGCGTTTTTGAATTGGTGTAAATCCGCGTGAACTTCACCAGAACCCACTTCATTGTGAACGATTGATATGCTGCACAGAGTGCACACGAATTTCAAAAAATCGACTTATTCAGTGTATGCGCAGTGGGCGTCGCCATTTAACCGATGTCATTTTCAAAACTGCATGAAAAATAATTGGGGTCTTTTATTCTCAAATAAAACAAGTAAGAGCGTGCTAAGTTCGGCCGGGCCGAATCTTATATACCCTCCACCATGGATCGCATTTGTCGAGTTCCTTTCCCAGCATCTCTTCTTAGGCAAAACAGGATATAAGAAAAGATTTGCCCTGCTATTAGAGCGATGTCAAGATATGGTCCGGTTTGGACCACAATTAAATTATATGTTGGAGACCTGTGTTAAATGTCAGCCAATTCGAATAAGAATTGCGCCCTTTGAGGGCTTAGGAAGTAAAATAGAGAGATCGGGCTATAGACTGATTCAGACCATAATAAACACGTATGTTGATGGTCATTAGAGAATCCGTCGTACAAAATTTCAGGCAAATCGGATAATAATTGCGACCTCTACAAGCTCAAGAAGTCAAGATCACAGATCGGTTTATATGGCAGCTATATCAGGTTATGGACCTATTTCAACCATACTCAGCACAGTTGTTGGATATCATAACAAAACACGTCGTGCAAAATTTCATTCCAATCGGATAAGAATTGCACACTCTACAGTCTCAAGAAGTCAAGACCCAAGATCGGTTTATATGGCAGCTATATCAAAACATGGACCGATATGGCCCATTTACAATACCAACCGACCTACACTAATAAGAAGTATTTGTGCAAAATTTCAAGCGGCTAACTTTACTCTTTCGGAAGTTAACGTGCTTTCGACAGACAGACGGACGGACGGACGGACATGGCTAGATCGACATAAAATGTGGCGACGATCAAGAATATATATACTTTATGGGGTCTCAGACGAATATTTCGAGTAGTTACAAACATAAAAAATGCATTTATGATGTAGAAGACAAGAGGCAACCGATTTTAATGTCAATTGTTACTATGCATCGAAAAATGGGCACAGAAATATATGTAATACCAACAGGAGACCTAGCCCAAAATTGAATCGCTTGTAGAAACATTACCAGAACTCTTCCCTAAGCCGAAGATCGCTTTTCTGAAAGCTCATTGCGTCCAGAAACAGAAAATATTAAAGTCTTGTCAAAGTTCGCCACGGTTTTTGAGAAAAATGTCCCTCAATTTCAAAAGTCCCTGTATCACATTCATATGCAATATTGCATCGCTTGGGAGAGAGTCTTGGGAGAAATTCGAAAAACAAACAAGAGAAGACGAGCCATTTTTCACCATGACAATGCGATCTCTTACATAACGGCTCAAACCAGCGCCTTTTTGACCGGTCAACACATCGAATTGATGAGTCATTCGCCGTGCAGCCCTGACTTGGCACCCAATGACTTCCTTTTATTGCCGCAGTTTAAGATAAAAATGCATGGCCAATGATTTTCGTCGCCAGAAAATGTTTTTGAAGCGCTCATTAACCATGTTTTGGAGGTGTACCAATCGGAAAAGTGACAATTGGACAATTGGAGGATACTTTGACAAAACAATAAAACCATTTTTGTTCATCAAAAATCAATTTGCATTTTTATAATTAGTGCAGAAATTTATATAGCAGCCCTCGTATATGCCTTCCAATTTCTTCAGTTCGAAATATTTGAGTTGTGCTTGTCCCCAAGTCAATTTCCTAATCTTCAACGATTTGATAATCTTCATTAAAATATTTGTGCCTTTAATAAAAAGACGAAAAATTATTTTAAAGATATATATTGTACTACATTTACGATACGAATTCCTTAACTTTAAGTACAAATTTTTTGCAAGGATATTTTTTTCATAAAAAATCGTCAAAGGTGTGTATGGCTGTATTGATCATTATTATCAACTATACATGTCCAGCTGTGATAACAAAGATTAACTGGATGCAACAAACCACATTCACTTTTCCTGCCAGGCAAGGCTTTAAGCCGATCTCATCAAGACCTTGTAAGACATCTCAACTTATAAGGTTGGGTAGAGAAGTTTAAGAAAAAACCAGGGAGTATAAATGTGATGCGGTTATGAAAATGGTAAATTGATCCTGCTAATTAAGATTAACCAGCCCACCAACCATATAGGGCCTAATATTCATTTGACAAATCTCGCTTAAGCTCTTTTGCTTTGTCTATGGTGTACGTTTGCATGCGATTCACAATATTGAAGTTTTTTGTTTGTCTTCTCGCTGTTTGTATTTGTCAAATATTTGCTTAAAAGGTAAAGGAAAAAAAAAGAAACTAATAAACAAATTTCTACCAACGCAAGCCGAGATGTAATGTCGCCATACGCCGCCCACTTTTAATGGTGGCGCATGAAAATACTTTTTTGGATTCAGATAGACTCAAATCAACCTACAAGCAAAGGAAACTACTTCGTCGGCTTTACTGATGGCAGTGCAATACCGACTAGACGATTAGCTCGACTGCCAATTCTCTTCCATTCCGTGTGGGATTCCCAGTGTGACTCATAACGCCATCTCTAGTTGGTTTGTATGCGTTGAAATTTCCACTTCGCGCAGAGACTATTACCTCGAGTCGTTCTTTTTTTTCCTACAGTTGTTTGTATAATTATTAATTATTCTCAGATATTCATACTACGTTATTTGACTATGATTTGTTTCGTCATTCTAAACAGTTCCAAGACGTGGCTTGCTTTCCTTTGCATGCCTAACGTCAATGGTTGCCACTACCATGTCATGTCTTCTTTGTGGGTGGGTGGGTATTGTTCGTCGCCGCTTGTTGTTGGTGTGTTGCAATTGTCTAATTAATTGGCCTTTTGCATTTTGTCAACTTGATTTCATGAGGCGCAGTTCTTCTTTTGGTGTTGAACTTCTAGGAAACTGCTGCTTTCCATTGACAAGCATTTCCCAAGAGTTTTTACCCCCCACCTAAGGCAAATGTGAATCGGATTTTTAAATTCCAGCAGCAAAACGGCGACAAAAAGAGCCAAAAAATATTTATTGCCCTGTTGTCGCTCGTTGTGTCGAATTTATTTTAATTTTCAATTTTGCTTTGCTTTTTTCCCACAATTTTTTTTTTTTAGTTTATTTAGAATTTATCAACAATCGTGCCAGTTCAATTATTTGAATGTCGAATGGCGTTGATGACGTCTTTTGCGCTCGAAATGGTCGTGGCGAACGCCGGCCATTCTGGAACACATTTGGGCTACACATTTCGAAAGCCATCAAGATGTGCTCATTCCTTCATTCCTTCATACATATGTACATATACAGTGACACAGAAATGTCTACATACCTTTTCATAAATAGCAGTTACGCAAACTGTCAGTAACGAAGTTAGGATACGATTTTACTCTAAAAATTTTAATTAATTTCAGCACACAATAGACGTTTTGAGAAAATAAAATTTTCATACAAAAATTTGGATTTGGACTTTTTTGTCCCACTGTATATGTACAATACATACACACTCGAACAACAAGTAAGAGGTCACTTCATTGAAGTGTTTGAAAAATTAAATAAATGCTCATTGGAGTGGTAATTCGCTCTTTTGGGGGTGGGAGAAATAGGTAATAAAAAAATTAAATAACGGCAACGAATTAAATATTTGACAAAACAAACAACCGAAATAAAAGCGCAGTTTTTTCCATTGATAATAAATAAGCAAATATTGCATAGAGATTTAATGTATTATTTTCGAAAAAAAAAACTTATCGCAGTGTTGACATAAAGTACGCAACGCAAAAGTACACGCAGTTTTCTAACTGTAAAATTATAACGGTTTGTCGTAATTGTAAAGAGTTTAATGTTTCTGAAAGGTGAGAAGTAGAGCTGGCAAAATAACAATGGCACTATCGATATTTTTATACCCTTCACTATAGGATGGGGTTTTACTAATTTCGTCATTCTGTTTGTAACTACTCGAAATATTCGTCTGAGACCCCATAAAGTATACATATTCTTGATCGTCGTGATATTTTATGTCGTTCTGGCCATGTCCGTCCGTTCGTCTGTCTGTCTGTCGAAAGCACTCTAACTTTCGAAGGAGTAAAGCTAGCCGCTTGAAATTTTGCACAAATACTTCTTATCAGTGTAGGTCGGTTTGGATTTTAAATGGGCCATATCGGTCCATGTTTTGGTATAGCTGCCATATAAACCGATCTTGGGTCTTAAGCCTCTAGAGGGCGCAATTCTTATCCGATTGGAATGAATTTTTGCACGAAGTATTTTGTTATGATATCCAACAACTGTGCCAAGTATGGTTCAAATCGGTCCAAAACCTGATATAGCTGCCATATAAACCGATCTTGGGTCTTGACTTCTTGAGCCTCTAGAGGGCGCAATTGCGATTATCGATAGTTGATAAGTGCGTCCTTGTATCAAATGGTGGTTTGTTTGTGTCTTGTGATTGCTTCTCATGTTAAAAAAATGGTTGCGAAATTGGTTTTTAAAAAAAGTATGAAAGAATTGACAATTTGGCCAGTTTTGAGAATACAAATTATGGAAAATTATATTTTCTGAAAAGATTTTATGTTGCTTTAAAATGTTTTATAAATTTTTTTTTGATTAATGTCAGATTTTGTGACCTTTCAATGTCGATGAAACTGGAGCCGAATTAGCGTATACTTGAATGAGTAACACCGTTCAAAATCTCTTAATTGTGAATTATGTGTATCTTTATTGAAACGGAATTTTTAATAAAGGGTGATTTTTAAGAGCTATAGGAAAGTTTAAAAAAACGCATACAATTCAGAAAAATGCATGAAATCTTAATTTGAATCGATAGTACGGTGCATTTAATTTAATGTTTGAAGCTTATTTCATGCAAATGTTGACATACTCTTTCCGACATTTCGGCCAGTATCCCACGAATAAATTCTTCAATGTTGTCTTCCAATGCGTCAATTGAAACAGGCTTGTCTCTATGGACATGAGCTTTAACATAACCCCACAAAAAAATTGTCTAAAGGCGTTAAATCACACTATGTAGCCGGCCAAAGTGGAATAAAATGTTCACCGAACTCGCCTCTCAATAAGTCCATTGTTACGCGTGCTGTGCGGTATGTGGCACCGTCTTGTTGAAACCACATGTCATGCAAGTCAAGCTCTTGTATTTTGTAGCTAGCACATCATCATCTTGTTCCCTTTCCTGTGTTCGGGACACAGTATGCTGGGGTTCTATCGGGTATGCCTTCTTGCCAAATTGCACAGATGGGCTAATGCATACTCCTTATGTGTCGCCTCCGGTCTTAAACAGTTCAGCCGGCAAATCATCGGCTCCTGCTGCCTTATAGTTTTTGAGCCGGGTTACTGCTACGGGGATCTCGTTTTGACTAGGTGGTACACATTCTATATCCTCATCGGGGATTGGTTCTGCGGGATACTCATGGCCATGGAAAGTGTTTTTTTTTTCATATCTTCAGCACACTATCTGTATCAGTTACCAGATTTTCTTCTTTGTCCCTGCTGGAGCATGTGCCTGTACCAAAGCCATCGGTTTGAAGTTGGCAGCATTACTCCACGAAGATTGAAAGAATTTGCTTTAACACTGAGAATAAAGCCATTTCCCTGCGTTGAAATGCATTGTGATTCATTCAAAAGCAATTAGGTTGGGTGCCATCGTATTGTTACTAGCGATGATTGTATATAAAATCCGGCCAACCAGCCATCGACGGAGCTCAATAACAATGGCGCCAAAGTTATGTTCTGTATTTCGACCGAACGTAATTGATTCTTTTGAAGAGAGTTATCAACGAATAACCAGCAGAATTTTTTCAACCATACAGAAAATCTTCCATCATGACAACTCTCGGCCACATGTTGCAAGACCGATAAAAGCTACTTGGGAAACTATGGTTCATCCGCCATATAACTCATAAAGAAGATTTTAAATGTCTGGTGCACTATGCAAAAATTGAAATTCGTGTGTCGATGAGACCGGTCTCAAATGACTGCTTATGAAGCCTAGTTTCTAATCCATGTACGACTTCATTCCAAATAATCGTTGCACTATCGAAGTTTGGGGAAAAACTTGGAAAAACCAGCTTCAATATCCGAAAAGTCATTTTGCGTGGACCACTGTGCAAAAATGGAAATACTTAAGACGATGAAACCACCCTCAAACGATAGCCTATGAAGCTTAGTTTCTAATCCATATCAGCTTATATTCCAAATAATCGTTACTCTATCGAATTTTGTGGAAAATTTGGAAAAATCAGCCACAATATTCGAGATATTATTTTTGCGTGGTCCACTAAGCAAAAATTGAAATACTTGGGTCGATAATACCGACCTCAGCAGTTTATGAAGCCTAGTTTCTATACCATGTACTTCTTTTGTTTTTAAATAATCGTTACACTAACGAATTTCGGGGAAAAACTAGTCACAATATTCTCTCCATTAAATTCAGTATAATTATGGGACGTGGAAGTTTTTCCAAATCAGATTTTATCTTCTTCTTCTTATATATAAAAATCAATTTGTGTTTGTTTGTCTGTTCCGTATAGACTCAAAAACGACTGAAAAAATTTTCTTGAAATTTTGACAGATGGCGCATAATGAAAATAGGGTACTACTTTTTTTGATATCCGAAGGGGGGCGGACGCTCCCTCTTACCTTTATTTTCAGAAACTCCAGATCTCGGAGATGGGTGGTGCGATTTAATTTTGTGTGCTCTCTTCTAGTAACCTAAAAACAAAAATTTGGTATGGGATACCTAGGGGGGACGCCCCCTATATATAGACCAATCACGACAATATGGGACTCAAATAAACGGTATTTAAGAGTAGAATACGAATGTGATACCCAAATTTGGGACCAAGTGTTTGGGGGGGCAACCCCAACCCTCAATACAACCCCTAAATCGGAAATCGGATCATAGCAATATGGGACTCAACTGAAAGGTATTTACGAGTAGAATACGATTTGATATGAAAATGTGCGAGCAAGTGTTTGGGGGGCCGCCCCTCCCCAAAAACACCCGCCAAAGAGCACAAATATACGAGCATAGTAATATGGGGCTCAAATGAAAGGTCTTTGGAAGTACTCCACGAATCTGATATCAACATTTGGGAAAAGTTTCTATGTCCTATCACCCAAATAGAAAGTATTTGCTGACTATTGCAATATGAGGCTCAAATAGGAGGTACATTATTGTAGAATACGAAGCTGATACATATTTTCAGAGAAAGTCCCTGAATGGCCGCCCGATCCCTCAAAACACCCCCCAAACCGGACATGTTTGCCGACTATGCAAATATGGGGCGCAAATGAAAGGTATTTTGGAGTAGACCATAAATCTGATATTAACATTCGGGACCAACTGTCTAGGGGACGTCCCACCCCCATAACAAGCCCCAAATAGGACGTATTTGCTCACCATGGCAATTTGGGTCTTAAAGAGAGTGGAGCTCTCAACAAAGCGGACATATTTGCTGACTTTTGTGATAAGGTGTTTAAATGAAAGGTATTTGAGATTAGAAAACGAATTTGATATCCAAATCCATGATATGAAATCCAAATGTGGGACCATGTATTTGGGGCACCGCCCCTTCACCAATAGTACAAATTAATCGACCAAATGAAAGGTATTTGAGATTAGAAAATGAAATGATGATAACCAATTTTGGGGCCAAGTGTTTGGGGTACGTCTCATCCCATAAACTTCTCCCAACGGCAATATGGGGTTAAAATAAATGGTATTTGAGAGAAGAGCACGATGTCACTCTGAAAACACCCATAAATCGGACATAAATATTTACGGGTCAGGGCAATATGGGATTCAAATGAAAGGTATTTGGAAGTAGATCACGAAATTCATATCCACTTTCGGGACCACGTTTCTGGGGGTGCATATCACCCCTTATCCCAAAAACCGCCACCCTTGGAGCCTTCTTACTCCCAAAATCGCCATGAGAATATTGGGCTCAAATAAAGTCTCTTAAGAATGGAGTACATCTAACATCCAAACTCAAATGACCCTAAACCCGTTGAGCGAATTCATAAATCTGTAAAGATCATATGGGATTCAGATAAAGGCATTTAAATTGTTTAACTAATAGCCAAGCGATTTACATTGTAGCATGCAACTTTTGGTTGTACCTAAATTTGAATTTTGCACCCGCAAGAGTCAAATACAAAATGTTTTTGGGAAGGAAAGCCTAGCGGAAGCACGCAGGTTACCAGCCTTATTGCTCGTCGGTGGGATGGGGTCTTGCTGCTTTCCAACCTACAGCTGCTACGTTTAAAAATTAGATAGTAAAGCGTGCTTCGAGTTTAAATGAAGTGTGGAGATAGAAAATAGGACACAAGAGGCACTTCACAACGACTTTTATCCTAGCTTTTGTGTGCATTTGGGTGTTACTGCACACTGCCCGCCCATCCTGTTCATCAGTTGCACCATATCAGATTCCTAGATGAACCCACTTCGGTTCCCCTGCAAATATATCCGGCTGTTTAGAGGAAATCAGACATTCGGTTTAAAAGTTCAGCGGTTCATTGCAAAGTTAGACATTTTATTAAAACAATTCATTCTCCTTCTTACAATCTAGATTTGGACCTTAGTCCGAGGAAAATATTATTCCAAATTACTGAAACTCACTAGCTTAACTAAAACAGACAACATATCCTAGGCCTCTTTCTTTTCTTTTCTCTATAATATGACCGTATACTTTCAAGCCCAAGATTAGTTGATCAGACTCAAGATTATCAAATAGATATCCATAGGTAATTATAAAAAAAATATATATATAAAAAAAATATATAAACCAAAACAATAAAAATAATATGAAAGAGTAATCTAATTATAAATTCAATTATAAATTCTTAATTGTAACCGCGAAAGAAAAATAAAGTATGAGATGGACTAACAGGTTGGGAACCCCTGCTTTATATAAAGGCACATAAGAATTTTATAAAATGTGTGACAACCGAGGTTAAGTTCAACGGTCGATAGGTGGTAAATAGATGCGTATGTGCAGTTCTATGTAATGAATTAGTAGGTATGTACATAGGTATAAGCTAGCCACCTTGTCGGTCAGTTATACAAAAACAACTAGTAATTGGGTCTGCTTTATAACAACAACGTGAAAAAGAGATCAAATTCGTATTTCCAAAAAAAAATCAAATGAGCCGAAACAACAATAAGCGCGGATGTTCTATGCTTGTGCAAATATTTATTATTTGAGATGCCGGTAGGCATAAGAAGTGAGTGAGGCAATTCAGCAACGCTGAATGTTAAAAAAAAAACCCGATTTTGAACACTTTGTCAAACAAGCGCAAGTTGGTGATTTATTTTTTTTTCCTATTATATCAAGTACCATTTAAATTTGCATTCGATTTCCCACGAATAGCAAAAAAAAAGGCAATAACCAAATCGATGAGACGGTAGCGGTTACCGTCTCTCAGTTTAGAACACTGCAATGCAATTTGGCGCTTACTCATTTACTCTTAGTGGGGGGAAATCACATACAATTTTTACCATCCAAGAACAATTAGCACTTACCTGTTTCCATGATCCAACGATGAAAGGCCTTCCATTGGGATGATGATGAAACAGGAGAAAATGGCTGGAAACCAAGTATGTGGTTCTGGTTTTCTTTTTTTTTCAGGTATTAGTATATAAAAAAAAATCACCTCTTTATCAAATAGAATAAATTCTTTGTATGGACTGTTCGCAATATTCTGACCCACGATCGCGCTCCCGAATTTGAACCCTTTTGTTCCCAACTTTTCACTTCTCTCGAATCGCTTATCTCAAATGATTAAATAAAACTATAAAAGGGTATCCTTATTGATCACCCCAGGCAAAGTGCCGGGGATCGCTGGCGAGAAACTGGTGTTATTTTTCTTTTTCACAAAATTTCTGGAAATCCTCCATGAGGTCCACACCAACACACTTTCAGACACACCGAAGTTCAAGCTGTGAACAACATGACTTGTACGAGGAGATGTAACACGGCAACGACACTAGAGTGACTAGTTCTGCGATGGTACAGAAATACGCACGAACCCCTGGATGATGGCAGGGCCGTGAGCTTAACATGCAATTCAGCAGTGATCCTCCTGAGAGAGAGAATCAAGGTTTCCAACCGAACCTGCGCAGTAAAACGAAGGCACTGTTAGTGGGGAAGTCAAGAAAATAGAGACTGAGATGTTCTTACCTAATTGTGAAGCCCATCACAATAAAGAGACGAAACAAATGAGATGTAAAAGAGACCACTTGCAATATCCAAATATTTCAAAACGTCGGCCAGGCAACATGGCCAGTTACACAGACACCAATAAACCCATGCAAGAAGGGGACACAATCAGTGTTTTTGGTGGATTTCGAAAATCTTTCATCCAAAGCCTTGCTTTTCTCCTCAAAGTCGAATCGAGAAAAATAATTGTTCGCACTGAACAAAGATGCCTGGTTTCAGGAATAGAAAGCATTAAGGCAAGGGTGATTTTGAGGCCAACATCCGAAAACTCACTAGGGAATGAAATTTCGAAATACACGCCAAACAATAATCTCATAGGAGAACTCAACCACAAAAAAAAATATTGTAATTTGGATTAACCAAGTGTAACCGACTGGTGCGAACTTGTTGAAAGTTTAACTGGAATGCATGTAAGATGCCCTTCAACCTATAAATATAACCTCTGTTCGCATAACATGGCAGCAGGTCTAGCGGAATTCTTCTATATACAAGACCGGTATAGCATATAGCAAAACCTACTCAAAGAGCCACTTGCATCGGCTACTTCTTATTTCTTCCTTTCTTCAAAGAGATACAACATCTCTCTTGAACTTAATGCATGTCACAAAATGCACTCTTAGCCAAAAGCATGAAGTTGCAATTGGAAACGCAACCATTAGGATCATAAAACGGTGCCTACTTTTCAGCGCCCAAATACCCAAAGCCGAGATACAAACACATTCTGCTAAACAAACAAAAATGGAATCAATATTTCAAAGTAAACACGCACACATCTACTAGCGCCACTACATTTACCCCCCAACCAAAATCGGAGAACCGGGTTGAAAGCCCAGGTGAGCTGATCCCGCTGGTAGATGTGAGCTATTGCCGAATGTCCTTCGCATGATAATTACCAATCGGTCTGCCATGCAAGTCCTCGAGCTCATAGTAAGATTTACCAAGTCTACGACGAATGCGAGCCTTGAGAAATGTAGGTGCCAACTTGGAATTATAGCCGCGTTCGAAGTTACTCAACCGAAAATTGCGCCGATAAACCTCCTGACCAACCTCATACGAAACCTCTTTAGACCTCAGATTATATGCCCTCTCATTTCTCTCGAATTGTCGACGCATGTATTCACTCGCCTTACTACGAATAATTTCAAAGGAATCATCTCGATCAAACTGAATCATACGGTCTTCCAGCATATCCAAATTCCGCAACAGGCGATAGGAAGATCCGTTAGTCACCATGTGCTGTCCAAAAGCCATTCGATAAGGGGAAGTACCCATGGCCGAGTGCATAGTAGATCTCAGAGCACATGAAATATTGCCAAGCTGGGCATCCCAGTCCCTCTGATCGATCTTAACATAAGCTTTAATGGCGCTGAGAACACTTCTATTCACTCGTTCAGAGGCGTTCGCCTGCGGAGAATGGACTGCGGTATACATGTGGGACACCCCATACCGTTTGAGGACATCGTTAAATTTGTTGGCTCTAAATTGAGTGCCATTGTCTGAGACGACAGTCTCGGGGACACCAAATGTTTGAAACAGCTCCTCCAAGTATAAAACAACGCAATCTGCCGTAAATTTCCTAACAGGGTGAATAAAAGGGAACTTTGAAAAATGGTCTAAAACCACAAAGATACCTACGTTACCCAATTTGGACCTAGGATATGGCCCCAAGAAATCCACAAAGATCTTCTGAAAGAATCGAAAGGTTTCACCAGTGTTTCCCATAGGCGGTCTTATCGTCTGGTTGGGATGTTTTGTCATCTTACACACCTCACAGGAATTAATGTATTCCTTGACATCGTTCACCAAGTTAGGCCAATAGTAGAACCTTCGAATTCTTTCCAGTGTTTTATTTATCCCCGAATGTGCAGATAGGGGATCATCATGATGTCTCTGCAGGAGCTCAGGAACCAGTTCTCGTGGAATCCACAACTTCCACGCCATGTCATCCGTTGTTCGGTCACCAACGGCATGTTCCGTTCGCCTATACAAATACCCATCAATTATCCTTAGGTCAGGGGTGCGGTTAATGTTATTTCCAACCCTTCTAAGCAGGCCTAGGTAGTCATCTGAATGAAAGTGTGCAGACTGCAGGTCTACAAATACCCCTCGGTCATTCCCTACTTCGGACACATATAAGACCTCAGATAGGTTGTCAGAGTTGGTACGAGAAAGAGCGTCAGGAACTACGTTTTGGGATCCTTTTCTGTGTTCAATTTTAAACCGGAAGCCCTGAAGCTTTAAAGCCCATCTTGCTAGTCGACTACTGAGGTCTGTTTGGGACATGAGCCACTTCAAAGAAGCATGATCTGTGATCACTGTGAACTCGTGTCCCTCTACATACGCTCTAAATTTCTTTATGCTTAACATTGCTGCCAAACACTCTTGTTCGGTGACGCTGTAATTACGTTGGGCTTGGTTGAGTTTCTTAGACATAAATGCTATCGGAAACTCATCACCCTCCGCATTTTTCTGCACCAATACACTTCCTATGCCTGTTTTGCTAGCATCACAGTGAATGTAAAATGGCTGTGAAAAATCAGGGCTATGCAAAACAGGTGACGAAATCAAGATGGTCTTTAAATCTTCAAATGCCTTTTGAGCCTCATCATTCCACAAAAACTTTCTATTCGCTTTCAAAAGATCAGTTAACGGGGTCGAAATTGCAGCATAATTCCTGATGAATTTCCTGTACCAACCTGACATACCTAAAAATCGTCGGAGTTGTTTTACAGACCTAGGTGTTGGAAATTCAGTTATGGCCGATATTTTTTCTGGGTCTGCACGAATAATCCCGTTCCCAACAACGTGACCTAAATAGCGGACTTCGGTCACACAAAATTTGCTCTTCTCAACATTTATTGTGAGTCCAGCTGCACGCAAACACCGAGCCACTTCCTTTAAGACTTCCAAATGACGCTCGAAAGAAGCAGATACCACTAAAAGATCATCCAGATAAACGAACACTTCGGTCCGGAGGGTCGGCGGTACCACACGGTCCATAAGTCTAGACATGGTCTGGGGGGCGTTACAAAGCCCGAAAGGCATGACCTTGAAGTGGTACAGCGGCCTACCGGGAACCGTAAATGCCGTCTTATCTTTCGAAGAGTCTTCCAGAGGTATTTGCCAAAAAGCGTCTTTCAAGTCAAGACTGCTTATAAACTCAGCCTTTGGCAAACGGCTTAAGATGCCGTCTATCTGAGGGAGTGGATAGGCATCACCTATCGTCACGGAGTTCAATTTCCTACTGTCTAAACAAAGTCTGTTTTTGCCGGGTTTACGATGAAGAACAACAGGTGACGACCAAGCACTTTTCGATTCCTCAATAACTCCCATCTGCAACATTCTGTCAAGTTCATCATAGATGACCTTTTCTATAGCTGGAGACACTGAAAAATGCCGTTGTTCAATAGGGCGCGCATCGCCAGTGTCTATGACATGGCTCAACAAGTCGGTCTTACCAAGGCCTTCTTTCAAAAACGAAGGAAACAAGTTAACAACATTCCTTAATTGAATACGCTGCTGCGCTGTCAATAAGCGTTGCTCCGAAATTTCACCCACATGAACTGGTGCAAACGGCAGAAAACTAGAGGGAAACAAAGCAGCAGGAAGTAAACCGTACAGTCGCCAGAAGTCCATTCCCAAAATTAAATTTTGAGACAAACTCGGAACGACATACAAAACTATTGGCAACTCCTTCTCTTGGAAAACAATCTTCGTGTTCAAAACGCCTACAACATCTTGTGGTCTCCCATCCGCAGTATTTACACTGATGCTCAACTTTCTAAATGCAACGTTGGAGTTCACGAAATCAACAGCAGCCTGAGAGCCTAAACAAGAAACGGATGCCCCAGTATCTAAGAGCCCAACCATCTTCTTTCCCAACAAGTGGACCTCCGCATAAGGACGGACATCTCCTGGCTTATCAAAAATAGAAACTGAAAAACATCTCTTGCAATACCTTATTCTCTTCCAAAATTCTCGCATACGACGGCTTGACCTGTCTACTCTAGGGGTTTCTCCGAAAATTCTCGCCCTCACGTTCCTATAGTTCTCAAGCCGTTCATGAAAAGGTATCCAAGGCCTAGGGCCATTAGGGACAATAGTACCAGATGTGATGACGTCATCATTTGAATTCAAAGTCACAGACATTTTGGCTACGGGAGGTCTTAAAATAGTGATGGACTGATGGGTGGCTAGTGGTTTCTGGCTTTGGGGGCACCCTGTGGTGCACTCGCCTGGAAGTTTTTTGGCTGGCTATTGCATTTCTCACAGTGAGGCTTATACGTCTCTGGAGCACCACAACCATAGCAAAATAGAGTGCGATCTGCCACGCAATCCTGGTAACGATGACCTGAAACCCTGCAATTCCAGCATGCCGAATTAATAGCGGAAACATTTGGCTGACACTCCAAAACTTCCGATTCTGGCCCCTCAGAATGTTCGACCTCAAAAACTCTTTTACTAAAAGGAACAGTTTTGCCAACTACCACACCAACATTAAGTTTACGGCGCATGTCCTGCAAGAAAAATTCTCTCCTACGACAAATCCCACGCAACTGGCTAACCGAATCAACCGATAAGTTAAGTATCTCATGCTGTATGTCTGGCAATAGATTCCTGCGGAGGATCTCAACAAGGGTCCTGTCACTCAAAGGCTCTGCAAGTCTATCCACTAATTCCAAGACGGATTCATAAAAGCTGTCAAATGTCTCATTGACTTTCTGTTTCCTGTCCCTAATCATCTCCCTTATGTCGATGTCAGTGCGGGAATCTTGATACTGTTGCCTCAGAGAACGACAGAGGTCTCTCCATTGAAAGTTTGGACACGATTCATGAAAACGCCAAAACCAATCGTTGGCTTTACCCTCGAACAATGCGCCTGCATTACCGCATAACACTGCGAAATTCCCATTCAAAGTCTGCTTGGTTAGAGCCTCAACCCTATAGATAAATTTATCCACAGATAAACTGCTGGAATTGCCGGTGAACTTAAGTCTCCAATTCAACATGATCTGACTGACTTTATCGGGCCTAAAAACCAAATCAGAAAAGGTATTTGATCCACCATTGTGAGATCGGTTCAAAGCGCTACCCGCTTGATAGAAATCTGCACCAGTACTAACATTGTGACGACTATCATTGGTCGGGGGCAAGCCTAACAGCTGCTCAAATGTCCGCTGTTCAACATCATCTACGGTCTGCATGCTCGGGTTTCGGTTGGAAGTGGAAGGGCCTGTCATGTTCCTGGTAGAATAGGCCAAGCTCAATCTAGACAAACTGGCTTCCAAGCTATTCTCAATCATCTTCGAAATCTGTCCCGACAAATTTGTCATAATCACTGTCTGCTGCTCTGCCAAAGCAGTTGCAACAATATCCTTCAATAAATTCTCATCGACTGACGAAACAGACGTAGGAATACCAGCTGCCACCCGAGCCTGATCAGTGCTAACCAAATCAGTAGCTCGACCTGCATCGAAACTTTTAGCCTTGGAGGATGACCGTGTTACAATCTGAGTCGGTGGCTTTCGGGATGAACCCGATGCAGTTGGCGCTGAATCCTTAACAATTTGCACACCGCATATGGGGCAGGAAGTCTTACTTCGTACATAGTCATTAATGCAAGGCTTATGAAATACGTGCTTGCAAATGGTTTGGGTGATACTCGTCCTATCCACAATAGCCGCATTACAAATAGTGCAAATTTGCTCTGCGTCTACGGCCGCATTAACGTCCTCAGTGCTACGCCGAACTGACATTGTAACAAAAAAATCGTATATCTAATAAAAAAAAAACAAAATTATAAGATATGGCCTAAATGAAACCAAAGGCTAACACCTGAGCTAGTAATGAAAATTCAAATTCAAATATGGGGTTTCATGTCTGATTCCTCACACGAACCGGATATGAAATGGGGGGATTTAAAAAAAAATGAAATTAAAATTCCGGATAAAAGTCAATGAAGTTAGGAGAAAAAAGATAGTAAGGACAGAGAAAACAAAGGGCCTTTACGACGGATGGTAAAGTCATCTATAACATTTCCATGGTCCAGTCATAAACAAAAAGAAGGTAAAACATATCCCGATAAGAATAAACTTCAGGTCAGTCCTAGGAAGAATTATCCCAAAATCCAAATTCCAGAAAGCCTTTCCATCGACAAATGATCCACAGGATAAACACACACACATAAAGTTGTATGAAACCCTTGCCGGTTATAATCGAAAGCACTCCTGCTTTGCACGATAAATAAATTCCAATGCAATTGTTTCACACAGTAGAAAAATGATAGAAATAAAATAAAAAAAAAGGTATGAAATTATTAGAGAGAGAAGAAAAATGAAGCCGAATAGGTAGTAACAAATCAAAACCAATTGATTTGAGTTCCTCAGAAATTTAGAATTTCTATGTTGCACATTAGCACTATCCTATTCGGGCCCCACGTTGGGCGCCATTCATTGTAGCATGCAACTTTTGGTTGTACCTAAATTTGAATTTTGCACCCGCAAGAGTCAAATACAAAATGTTTTTGGGAAGGAAAGCCTAGCGGAAGCACGCAGGTTACCAGCCTTATTGCTCGTCGGTGGGATGGGGTCTTGCTGCTTTCCAACCTACAGCTGCTACGTTTAAAAATTAGATAGTAAAGCGTGCTTCGAGTTTAAATGAAGTGTGGAGATAGAAAATAGGACACAAGAGGCACTTCACAACGACTTTTATCCTAGCTTTTGTGTGCATTTGGGTGTTACTGCACACTGCCCGCCCATCCTGTTCATCAGTTGCACCATATCAGATTCCTAGATGAACCCACTTCGGTTCCCCTGCAAATATATCCGGCTGTTTAGAGGAAATCAGACATTCGGTTTAAAAGTTCAGCGGTTCATTGCAAAGTTAGACATTTTATTAAAACAATTCATTCTCCTTCTTACAATCTAGATTTGGACCTTAGTCCGAGGAAAATATTATTCCAAATTACTGAAACTCACTAGCTTAACTAAAACAGACAACATATCCTAGGCCTCTTTCTTTTCTTTTCTCTATAATATGACCGTATACTTTCAAGCCCAAGATTAGTTGATCAGACTCAAGATTATCAAATAGATATCCATAGGTAATTATAAAAAAAATATATATATAAAAAAAATATATAAACCAAAACAATAAAAATAATATGAAAGAGTAATCTAATTATAAATTCAATTATAAATTCTTAATTGTAACCGCGAAAGAAAAATAAAGTATGAGATGGACTAACAGGTTGGGAACCCCTGCTTTATATAAAGGCACATAAGAATTTTATAAAATGTGTGACAACCGAGGTTAAGTTCAACGGTCGATAGGTGGTAAATAGATGCGTATGTGCAGTTCTATGTAATGAATTAGTAGGTATGTACATAGGTATAAGCTAGCCACCTTGTCGGTCAGTTATACAAAAACAACTAGTAATTGGGTCTGCTTTATAACAACAACGTGAAAAAGAGATCAAATTCGTATTTCCAAAAAAAAATCAAATGAGCCGAAACAACAATAAGCGCGGATGTTCTATGCTTGTGCAAATATTTATTATTTGAGATGCCGGTAGGCATAAGAAGTGAGTGAGGCAATTCAGCAACGCTGAATGTTAAAAAAAAAACCCGATTTTGAACACTTTGTCAAACAAGCGCAAGTTGGTGATTTATTTTTTTTTCCTATTATATCAAGTACCATTTAAATTTGCATTCGATTTCCCACGAATAGCAAAAAAAAAGGCAATAACCAAATCGATGAGACGGTAGCGGTTACCGTCTCTCAGTTTAGAACACTGCAATGCAATTTGGCGCTTACTCATTTACTCTTAGTGGGGGGAAATCACATACAATTTTTACCATCCAAGAACAATTAGCACTTACCTGTTTCCATGATCCAACGATGAAAGGCCTTCCATTGGGATGATGATGAAACAGGAGAAAATGGCTGGAAACCAAGTATGTGGTTCTGGTTTTCTTTTTTTTTCAGGTATTAGTATATAAAAAAAAATCACCTCTTTATCAAATAGAATAAATTCTTTGTATGGACTGTTCGCAATATTCTGACCCACGATCGCGCTCCCGAATTTGAACCCTTTTGTTCCCAACTTTTCACTTCTCTTGAATCGCTTATCTCAAATGATTAAATAAAACTATAAAAGGGTATCCTTATTGATCACCCCAGACAAAGTGCCGGGGATCGCTGGCGAGAAACTGGTGTTATTTTTCTTTTTCACAAAATTTCTGGAAATCCTCCATGAGGTCCACACCAACACACTTTCAGACACACCGAAGTTCAAGCTGTGAACAACATGACTTGTACGAGGAGATGTAACACGGCAACGACACTAGAGTGACTAGTTCTGCGATGGTACAGAAATACGCACGAACCCCTGGATGATGGCAGGGCCGTGAGCTTAACATGCAATTCAGCAGTGATCCTCCTGAGAGAGAGAATCAAGGTTTCCAACCGAACCTGCGCAGTAAAACGAAGGCACTGTTAGTGGGGAAGTCAAGAAAATAGAGACTGAGATGTTCTTACCTAATTGTGAAGCCCATCACAATAAAGAGACGAAACAAATGAGATGTAAAAGAGACCACTTGCAATATCCAAATATTTCAAAACGTCGGCCAGGCAACATGGCCAGTTACACAGACACCAATAAACCCATGCAAGAAGGGGACACAATCAGTGTTTTTGGTGGATTTCGAAAATCTTTCATCCAAAGCCTTGCTTTTCTCCTCAAAGTCGAATCGAGAAAAATAATTGTTCGCACTGAACAAAGATGCCTGGTTTCAGGAATAGAAAGCATTAAGGCAAGGGTGATTTTGAGGCCAACATCCGAAAACTCACTAGGGAATGAAATTTCGAAATACACGCCAAACAATAATCTCATAGGAGAACTCAACCACAAAAAAAAATATTGTAATTTGGATTAACCAAGTGTAACCGACTGGTGCGAACTTGTTGAAAGTTTAACTGGAATGCATGTAAGATGCCCTTCAACCTATAAATATAACCTCTGTTCGCATAACATGGCAGCAGGTCTAGCGGAATTCTTCTATATACAAGACCGGTATAGCATATAGCAAAACCTACTCAAAGAGCCACTTGCATCGGCTACTTCTTATTTCTTCCTTTCTTCAAAGAGATACAACATCTCTCTTGAACTTAATGCATGTCACAAAATGCACTCTTAGCCAAAAGCATGAAGTTGCAATTGGAAACGCAACCATTAGGATCATAAAACGGTGCCTACTTTTCAGCGCCCAAATACCCAAAGCCGAGATACAAACACATTCTGCTAAACAAACAAAAATGGAATCAATATTTCAAGTCATTGTGTAATATTTCAGTTCATTCGAATAAGAATTGCGCCTTGTAGGGGCTCAAGAAGCAAAATCGGGAGATCGGTTTATATGGGAGCTGTATGAAGCTATTGATCGATTCAGACCATATTGAACACGTATGTTGAAGGTCGTGAGAGAAGCCGTTGTACAAAATTTCTGCCAAATCGGATGAGAATTGCGCCCTCTAGAGGCTCAAGAAGTCAAGATCCCAGATAGGTTTATATGGCAGCTATATGAGGTCATGTACCGATTTGCGCCATACTCAGCACAATTATTGGAAGTCATAACAAAACACCTCATGCATAATTTCAGCCAGATCGGATGAGAATTGCGCGCTGTATTAGCTCAAGAAGTCAAGAACCAAGATTTATATGGCAGCTTTATCAAAACATGGACCGATTTGAACCATACTTATCGCATTTATTGAAAGTAATACCATAACACCAAGTGCAAAATTTTAGTCAAATCGCACGAGAACTACGCCCTCTAGAGGCTCAAGAAATCAAGGCCCAAGATCGGTTTATATGGCAGCCATATCAAAACATGGACCGATTTGACCCATTTACAATTCCAACCGACCTACACTAAAAAAAAGCATTTTTGCTAAATTTCAAGCGGCTAGCTTTACTCCTTCGAAAGTAAGCGTGCTTTCGACAGACAGACGGACGGAAGGACATGGCTAGATCGACTTAAAATGACATGACGATCAAGAATATATATATATATACTTTATGGGATCTCAGACGCATATTTCGAGGTGTTACAAACAGAATGACGAAATTAGTATACCCCCATCCTATGGTGGAGGGTATAAAAACCGTCAAACTTCAAAGGCTAAATTTTGGTGAAAAAAAATCGCCTCACAGCCCTGCAACAATTGTTTTCTGAGTTGGATGTTTTAAATTAAGCAACGAGGCTAGGATCATGACTACCATTATATCTTGGAATACCATATTTCTGAATTAAATAGCCGCGAATGACTGTTGCTGGCCACTGATCAAGGTGACAGATTTAGATTTTTCTGCAACCTTACATTTTCTTCCAATTGGAATTTATAACATACGAATCTCTTGTGTTTGTTACTTAGTTCTCCTGGTACTGAAACACTGCTTTACCTCCTCCCAAACGTTTTAATTCCTAAATGGCAAAAGCGGAAAGTGAATAATTAACATTTTCTTGTACAATGTTGTTGGCACCCTGGACAAAGTATGCGGGTCGATGGCCTTACAAAACAGAAGGAGGACATGCATTTTGCTGTCCCGAGTAAAGCTATTAAATAAATACATTTGTTTGGTGAGTGTTGCTATGTTGCTTCATTACTCCATTTTAGCCTTTAGGGTTTAAAGAGTCCAAATTTCCACTATGCCTTGTAGGGAGTCAAAAGAAGCAGCAAGCACTGAATTAAGGATATATGGGCAGATCCCAGAAACAGTTTTCCAACCACCAAATTTTCAAGTAAATCCAATTGAATTTTTTGGTTAACACAATGTTAGAGTAGATACTGAATTTGATAAATCTATGAACAAATTGGGACTTTGATGATTGATGATAGAAATGATAGATGATTGATATAGACATCATATCAAAATTCTATCCTACCTTAGGTCGTCCCATAGTAGTATTCAACAAGTAAAAGCGTGCTAAGTTCGGCCGGGCCGAATCTTATATACCCTCCACCATGGATCGCATTTGTCGAGTTCTTTTCCCGGCATCTCTTCTTAGGCAAAAAAAAGGATATAAGAAAAGATTTGCTCTGCTATTAGAGCGATATCAAGATATGGTCCGGTTTGGACCACAATTAAATTATATGTTGGAGACCTGTGTAAAATGTCAGCCAATTCGAATAAGAATTGCGCTCTTTGTGAGCTCAAAGAGCTCGGGGTATAGACCGATTCAGACAATAATAAACACGTATGTTGATGGTAATGAAAGAATCCGTCGTACAAAATCGGATAATAATTGCGCCCTCTAGAGGTTCAAGAAGTCAAGACCGAAGATCGGTTTATATCACAGCTATATAAGGTTATGGACCGATTTGAACCATACTTGGCACAGTTGTTGGATATCATAACAAAACATGTCGTGCAAAATTTCATTCCAATCGGATAAGAATTGCGCACTCTAGAGGCTCAAGAAGTCAAGACCCAAGATCGGTTTATATGGCAGCTATAAGAGGTTATAAACCGATTTGAACCATACTTGGCACAGTTGTTGGATATAATGTCGAAACACGTCGTACCAAAATTCAGTCAAATCGTATAAGAATTGCGCACTCTAGAGGCTCAAGAAGTCAAGACCCCAGATTGGTTTATATGGCAGCTATATCAGGTAATGGACCGATTTGAACTATACTTGGCACAGTTGTTGGATATAATAACGAAACACGTCGTGCAAAATTTCATTCCAATCGGATAAGAATTGCGCACTCTTGAGGCTCAAGAAGTCAAGACCCAAGATCGGTTTATATGGCAGCTATATCAGGTTATAAGCCGATTTGAACCATACTTGGCAAAGTTGTTGGATATCATAGGAAAATACGTCGTGCAAAATTTCATTCTAATCGGATAAGAATTGCGCACTCTAGAGGCTCAAGAAGTCAAGACCCAAGATCGGTTTATATGGCAGCTATATCAAAACATGGACCGATATGGCCCATTTACAATACCAACCGACCTACACTAATAAGAAGTATTTGTGCAAAATTTCAAGCGGCTAGCTTTACTCCTTCGGAAGTTAGCGTGCTTTCGGCAGACAGACGGACGGACGGACGGACAGACGGACGGACATGGCTAGATCGACATAAAATTTCACGACGATCAAGAATATATATACTTTATGGGGTCTCAGACGAATATTTCGAGTAGTTACAATCAGAATGACGAAATTAGTATACCCCCCATCTTATGGTGGAGGGTATGAAAAAATGAAATTTTTTTATGTGCTCATATATTACAGTGAAGTTAACATAGATGAACCAAACTATTTAAATGCTTTTATAGCCTACAGTTTTGGTAAAAAAAAAAAATAAGTTTATTTTATTAAGAAACGTGAATATTAGACATGCAAAAGCAGGTCCATGCGTTGAGTGCAAAAAAAAACATCACGCCTCGAGTGCTCCTTCAAGAAAACAAAATATGAAATTTTTAGAATACCCTGAAAAAAAATTATAGCAAAATATTTTCTGTAGGGTGCGACATATTTTCTGTAAATTATTATACTCTTAATTTTTATTATCTTTTTTTATACACCTCGAAATATGCGTCTAAGACCCCATAAAGATCTTGATCGTCGTGACATTGAAGTCGAATTAGCCATGTCCGTCCGTCTGTCTGTCGAAAGCACGCTAACTTTTGAAGGAGTAAAGCTAGCCGCTTGAAATTTTGCACAAATACTTCTTATAGGTGTAGGTCGGTTGGGATTGTAAATGGGCCAAATCGGGTCATGTTTTAATATAGCTGCCATATAAACCGATCTTGGGTCTTGACTTCTTGAGCTTTTAGAATGCGCAATTCTTATCCGATTTGGCTGTAATTTTGCACGTGGTGTTTTGGTATCACTTCCAACATTTGTGCGAAGTATGGTCCAAATCGCTCCATAAACTGGCATAGGTGCAATATAAACCGATCTTGGGTCTTGACTTCTTGAGCTTTTAGAACGCGCAATTCTTATCCGATTTGGCTGTAATTTTGCACGTGGTGTTTTGGTATCACTTCCAACATTTGTGCGAAGTATGGTCCAAATCGCTCCATAAACTGGCATAGGTGCAATATAAACCGATCTTGGGTCTTGACTTCTTGAGCCACTAGAGGACGCAATTCTTATCCGATTCGGCTGAAATTTTGCATGAAGTGTTTTATTATGATTTCCAACATTTGTGAAAAGTATGGTCCAAAATGGTCCATAACCTGGTATAGGTGCAATATAAACTGATCTTAGATATTGACTTCTTGAGCCGCTAGAGGGCGCAATTATGACCCGATTTGGCTTACATTTTGCGTGACGTGTTTCGATGTGACTTCCAAAAACTGTGATGAGTATGTCGCAAATCGTACGGTAACCTGATATGGGTGCCATATAAACCGATCTGGCATCTTGACTTCTTGAGCCTCTAGAGAGAGCAAATTAGCACAAATTTTGTACAACGACTTCTCCCATGGCCTTCAATATACGTGTGCAATATGGTCTGAATCGATCAATAGCTTGATACAGCTCCCATATAAACCGATCTCTCGATTTTGCTTCTTGAGCCCCTACAAGGCGACTATAACTTGACAAATGCAATCCATGGTGGAGGGTATATAAGATTCGGCCCATCCGAACTTAGCACGCTCTTACTTGTTTAGTATTAGCAACATTAAAAATTATTTTAATATTATGGACGAAGCTAGTGAGGTGCTAGGAGGGTTCGATTTCATTATAATCCAAAACTGAAATTCGATTTGTGGAGCCCTCAGAGATCTTCACATTGATCCGATTTGACTTGAATTTGGTAAGCGCATTACATATACGCCTTCGAATACCCGTACCTAATACCACTCGAATAAGTCTACAGCTGCCATATAAGCACACATTCCAATTTATCTCAATTTTTATCTAATTTGGCTGAAATTGCTGTGTTCAAAGCACTTTGATGCCTTTCAATACCCATACCAAATATGGCTCTGATGGCCCCATAATTACATATAGCTGCCATACGAGCCAATATCCGTTTTTGCGCTTAGAGGCCATAAACTACCTACCAAATTCATATACAATTGAAATTTTATTCATAAATTGTTCTTAAAGCATAACACCTCTCTCTCTTAAATGTTGTTCATAAACGATAACACACATTATTCCGTTCAAACAAATGGAACACTTTTTCATTTATAAGCTACTAGTTGAAAAAATGCAACGTTCGTCACGTAGCGTGCGTCACATAGGGTTTACGACTTTAAACAGAAAATTGTAAAAGTTGCAAAATTCTCTTGAAATGACATATACACTAACCTCGGAAGACACTTCCATCTTTTGTAGCGTGCGTCACACAACTTTGTGACCATTTTTTTTTTTCATTCGAAAGTATTTTCAAATCCCGTAATTCACTATAAGTAGATAAATATTTTTTTTCACATCATCTCATAAAAAATCATACATTTCAATTGAAAATTGAGTAAATGTGTAGCGTTCGTCACGCAGGATTCACCTATATTTTCCATTAACCTTTCAGCTGCTTCTTTAGCATTTCCAGGAAAATTGAGATATCACATGTCCTGCTAGACTGAATGGTCGGTCAGCTATTCGAGGCGAAATGGTTGGTTGAGACTGTAGTTTTCTAAAAATACACCGTTAACGCTATTTCTTGAACAGCCTCGAGAATAGTAGTTCTGACCAAGTAGCAACACCTTGCGTTGACATTGAAACAAACGCTTGTTGACTTTAATTCAGTCAGTTGGCATCTATCACAAGTTTCAATATTGATCGAAAATACTTTGGGCGCCTCCCAGACGCCCATCGCTGTTGATGTTATTTTCACTTGACCATTATGGGACAGTTGGGTAGGTCATCGGGTGGTAAGCAAGCTGGTTACTGCCACTAAAGCCTGCCATAGCGAGTGCATGTGTTTGTTTGCATTTGGTCTTGTGTGGGTGTGTTGCCCTGTAATCAATATGTTAACCATTTGTTTCGGTATCGTATCGCTGTGGTCTGTTAATAGGATTGATTTTCCCATACTCAAGTCAATGCATTGTTTTTCCGTTTCCCCCAATTAATAATAATTCAATTTAGAGCCTCTATTACTAGAGTTCCTTTGCACTCTATGGAAATCGATTAGTGCTTGCGTGGTTATTTTTTGCTTAACTGTGGGCAGACTTCTTTGAGGAAATATTCAATAGCTGCCAGTATGTTTTGTATCTTGAGGATTTGGTCCCTAGATAACAAACGGTCATTGCTTTTTCACTTTTCGGTTTGGTACATTAACGTTAGAGGATGCAATAGTGAGGTCTTTCGAAGATAGTTGTCCTCTTAGAGAAAGGAAATCGGCCCAAGAAAACCCCTGGATGACCGGGGAGATTTGCAACATTGGGAAAGAGGTTCGCAGACTTCATGACACAGCACGTGGTAAGAAAGCGGCAGTTTATTGGGATATGTACTACAGACGCCTCAAGGCATTCAATAAGATTATCAGAGCGGCAAAACGTGCCTGCGGATTATCCATTAATGACGCCGCCAAGATGAAAAATTTTCTCTTAGAAACCCCCGTCCAATGAGAATGAGAGCAGAGACACCAGAACCTTCAGCTTACCACATCACGTGGTAGGAAAGCGCCAGTTTATTGGGATATGTAGTACAGACTCCTCAAGGTATACAATAAGATTATCAGGGCGGCAAAACGTGCCTGCTGATTATCCATTAATGACGCCGCCAAGATGAGAATGAGAGCAGAGGCACCGGAATCTTGGAATAATGAGGTTGATCGAAGTCTTGTCGTTACAGAATTTATGTTAAAGGACCTGATGGAATATTTCCGGCGCTACTGCAGAAGGAGGCCGACTACATAGTACCTCATTTGACTACTTTGCTTAGGACTTGCTTATACTCCGAAAGTCTGGTAGGAGGAGAGGGTGGTATTTACCAAGCCCGTCAAGGTAAGTTACGCGACGCCAAAGACCTACAGACCTTTATGCCTTGTGTCCTTTCTATTTTTTTTAATTTATAACAATAATCGATTTCAAACCAAAAATTGCTCGGGGTGCAGATGTTGGGCACTATGTAGATTGGCCGTATGCTCGAAATTGGGCCTGAATCCGTGGATAGTCCACTGGGTCTACAGGAGCGTGATAAGACTAATACCTACTTACGCCCCAGTAGTTTGGTGGACTGCTATGGAGAAAAAGTGCAACATAAGGACCACACAACAAGTTCAGAGAACATGTTGTCTTGGCATAGGCGGAGCGATGAGGACCACGCCCACTAGGTCACTGGAGACTATTCTAGATATCCGACCCATTGACATACAGATTAAGTGTGAGGCAGCCTCTGCGGTTATGAGACTTAAGGCGATGGGAGAATGGAATGAGGATGGGAGCAGGTCATACCATCGTGGTTTTATCGAGGTGACGATAAGAATCCTGGAAGAAAAGGAAAAGATTTCCGATCGGATACCTGAGATGAACCTTAAAGTCGAGTGTGAGGTACTGCTGCCAGCGGCACAGTCTTGGATTGACGGTACCCTAGTATTGCCATCTGGAAGATCATGTTACATGGATGGATCAAAGCTAGAGAACAGAGTGGGCCTGGGGGTTTACATTGAGAACCCAGGGACTTAGATCTGTATTTGGTTGCTTGACCATAATACGGTCCTGCCGTTGGAGATTCGGTCAAACATGGAATGCGTGAAGTGGTGTGGTGTGGTGTTCACGCGAAGACGTCGAGTGTGAACATCTTTTCGGACAGTAAACTGGCCATCAGAACACTAACAACCAATAACGCACAGTGGTCGCTGCCATTGGCCAAATTCCAAAAAAAAGAAAGGCTAATATCTCGTACCATATGTGCATACATTTGCTCTTAAGAGGTTAAGCATCTCAAAAGTATACATGTGATTGTCTCATTCTGGCGGTGCTCTTGAAGAATAGCACCAAAAGAGAGAAGATGTAATTGGTTGGTTTCAGACGTGAGTTAAGTGGAAAAATGAAGTGAAAATAATATAATATTAGAAAAAATAAATCAAATTTATATTGACAAAATTTATAATGGATATTGAAAAGAAAGAGTTTTATGTCGTTTTGTGTATGTTAAGTTGTTGTATAGGTTTTTCAAAATTACTGTTTTATTTGTATGTTTTGTAATGTCATCTAGCCAGTATAATTGAGCTTCAAGAAGGTTTTTAGTTATGTTCCCCCTTGAAGTCCCCACTGATATTTTACACCAATGTCAATGGTGGTCTTAAGATGCAATATGCAAAATTTTTGCTGCAACTTTTTGCAACCTTTGGAGTTATGACCAAAATACTAGAGAAACCTCCACATTTTTTTGTCAGATTTCGATTTTTTTTATATACATACTGGGGTGGGGCGATTAGAATGGTCGAAAAAAAAATCTTAATGGGACCTACGCGTTTCTGATTTTTGGGATTATACTGATTAAAAAAACTGCACTTGACCATACGTCTACGGTGAAAATCAAGCCTACAGATTTTGATTTCTTAAACTTGTCATTTTTTTTATGTTTTTTTTTGGCCTATGACAGCCAAACCATTGAGATCTTCGATCTAATACCAAGACAAAAATTGTACCCAAGGCAATAGTTAAGAGCTCTCGAGTGCATCGTAAAAACCTTTGAAAGTGCAAATTTTTTCATGAAAATATTGGTAAACTACTATGAACAACTGAAAATGGTATTCGGCAATCGGCAATCGGCAGATCGGTCTATACGACACCTATATCGAAATATAGTCGGATTTTAAACATGTTCGATTCGAGCATCAGTAGGCATTGTACAACTCACCGTTCCAAATTTCAGCGAAATCGGGTAATAAATGTGGCTTTTATGTATTTTTGGTTAGGCCGAAGACTTTCGGGTTGACGCAGTCCGAGTTAAGGCGAGAGCGATGAACGCGATGCGATGAAAAAGCGAAACGGTCGCCAGGACGACAAAAATTTCTATGGGGAGATCTTTTCACGATCCGGAGTTCACTTATGCAAAATAGGTGCGGCAAGTGATACATGTGGGCAAGACGATGTGACGTGGGAGCATTTCCTATGTCATTGCCCGGCTTTCGCGGCTCAAAAACACCGACCGGCACTTGGGTGGGAAAACAATACCAGACTTGACACAATACCAGACAGGAATCGACTAAGGGGCGTGGTATGGAAAACAATTTTATATATTTATTTGTTATTCCTGCACAACAAGACAAAAAGATTTTAAATTTGGACACATATCCGTCTTATTGTAGTACATGAATCAATATAAATAAAATTTGTAGATTACTATCTGAACCGGGCCCGCTCCGCTGCGCCTTCTTCCACTTTATATGGAACTAAATTGTCCCTTAAATATTTATTTTCGGCAATTGAAGAGCTTTTAGTGAAATACCATGCAACGAAAATAGCATATGTATATCGCTTGACTAACAGTATAACAATATAAATGCCTTTATCTGAATCCCATATGATCTTTATTGGTCTATGAATTCGCTCCAATACCATCAATACCACCTTATGTTTAATATATTGATGCCGATAGAGGGCATTTGGAATGATAAACCAATTGCTTATAACATAGCTTTCTTGTACGAGTCATTATTGAAAAAATAATTGATTGAAACTAAATTTTTACAAAATATAAGCTGCTCATCATTTTACACGTTGAGCATTTTAAGTCTCTTAGCATTGTCTGTTGAATTACATCCAAGTGGCTCTTTGCATGCGGGTAATCTTTTATGGGACCCTGTCAACGTCATGGCGACAATATGGACAAAACGGCGTTCTCTACTTGATCTGTGTTCGGTTAATTTAGTCCAATACGAG
The DNA here is from genome assembly GCF_963082655.1 of Stomoxys calcitrans. Classification (NCBI taxonomy): domain Eukaryota; kingdom Metazoa; phylum Arthropoda; class Insecta; order Diptera; family Muscidae; genus Stomoxys; species Stomoxys calcitrans. Next base: position 151,799,671 of record NC_081552.1, read on the forward strand.
TACATTTTTTTATTACTTTAATTTGCGCCGCCGCTGCTGCAGATGAGATAAAATTAAAAAAATTATTTTGATTGTACATGGACACTCGAGATATGAGCTTGCTATAGTTTTCCACAGAAATTGTATTTTCCACAAAGTATGAAATTGTATTTTCGTCTACTAAATGGGCGCAGACGGGGAGACTTCAGCCGTTATAACAATCCTTACAGTGGCTGGATGGATTAATTCTCTTGCCCTGTGGGTCATCTATCATTTGCTAAGCAAATTAGAACCAACAAATCAATTGATAAATGAGTCGAAAGTGAGTTTGTTCTGCAATAGGTTTTGATAGAGGGAAATCTTTCCAAAAACAAAAAAAAGTTCTTAACGCTTTACTTGTGGGTTAGAATTTCACAAATAGATGCGATTTTGTTTGATGGGGTAGTACTTATTCTTTTCGTATTTCAAAAATGTTCACAATTTTTGTTTGAAAATCGTTCGCGTAGTTTATTTGTCAGGAGAAGAGAACCAGAGAATGAGAGCAAGAGTTCGGGGGATTGCTTCTTCAGTCAAAATTTTACAACGTTGCTCAGCGTTGGTTTAAGCAAACTACTAAATAAGAGGATACCTTAAGATAATACTACAACTAATCTCTAATTACAAAGTACCTCACTAATGTTGCTGCAGACATAAAAAAAATGGAAAATTAGATTAACCTAACACAAATTATTTGAATTAAGATATTTTATTATTAGCGTGTACCATGTTATCTATCTTCTATGAAATAAAGCGTCCTAACAAATCTTGAGGTTGGAATCGTCGGAGTCTTCTGGATTGATTCGAGTAATCGAGTAAGTTTAGGGCCTCAGGGTTAGTATGTTGCATAGAGATTTCCTCTTTTACAGTTTTCATATTCAGATCCCGATGTTCTTATTGCGTTCATTTGCAATCATTGTATTTTTTCCTATAGCACTATTTGCTGCGCATCGCCAAAGTTGTATGCTATATTGCCATTAGGGCTTTAGCGTCTGTTTGTAGATTGTTTTTCGTTAATACGACTGAGTTTCTTCCAATTTGCTTAAATTGCGAAAGTTTATATCCAGCTCTTCTCTCTTTTCTCATTTATATGGTATTTCCTAGTTAACTTTAAATCTAGGTTTAATCCAAAGTACTTTACGGAGTTTACCGTTGCTATTTGCTCAGAATTTAAGTATATGTACTGATTTAGTACTATTTAGTTTTCGTCCCCACTCTTTGGTCCATTTAGAAACATTATGTAAAGCTGATTGATCGGTTCTTCTGAGCTTGAACCTAAAGACATTAAGACCGTATCATTAGCAAAAGCTCCTATTAAACAGTTTAGCAACATATCATAAGTTCAGATAAGATATAATATAGGGCCTAGGATACTGGCCAGTGGGACTCCTGAGAATATGGAGTGTAGTTCGGTATATTCATTTCCGCAGCCTACGCTCTAATATCGATCTCTCAGGCATGATGTGAGGGTATCATCATAATTTTTAGGGAGCAACATTCTGAATTTTCTTATAAATCCGTTATGCCAAATGCAGTCGAACGCTTGAGAGATAGATATCCAAGGATAAAGCTGAACAAACTTTTTTTCGGTTTCCAAATTGGTGAGTGAGTATTACACGCCTTAATGAAACAAAAGATTTCAGTCTTTTAGCATAGCTTTTCGAATAGTTTTCCAATTAACGGAAGAATGGATATTGGTCTTTATGATTTAAGGTTATGCCGATTTTTCCATAGCTTTAGTACCATAACAATTTCGGCAACTTTCCAACACCTTGGTGTTGCTCTTGTAGCCACATTTGTGTGTGGAATTAGAGATTCTCGTCAAGCTGCAATAGGTGTTCGAAGTTCGTTTCGGCCCAAATGACCGATCGTCGCGGAAACATGATGGCCATTGGTTATTTAAAGGCGCCAATAACTCGTCTTGTAATATTGAGCATTATAGGCACTCAGTATTAAACCAAAAGCCGGTGCCTTCCGGTCTCTCACTGAGACTCTCTACTCGACACCGTTGATTGTCCGCGACTGCGGTTGCAGCTACCCCGTATGGAGCATTCCACTTTTCTCATTATTGGACGCGCGTGGTAACTCCCAGCAGAGCTTCTCATCATAACCAACACCTTGATATGTATTTGTGTTTTAAAAAATGCATTCGTGATTGTCGTTAACCTAATAAGGCCATGGTAAGGTAATTAATTTAAGACATCCCCTTTATAAAATCGAATCCTCCAGACTTTTTGTTCTTAAATTAATGTATTGTACTACACACATAGAAAAAAGTGTGTTGAAAATAGCAACCATTGTCTGCTGCTTGTTAGTAGTTAATTTTGCTGCTTTTACTGCAGTAGTTCTGCAATTTCAGAACAGCCGGTTTACTGCTGAAAAGACTGTTGTTTGCTGAAAATGACTGCTGCTTCATTTTTGATGGCTTTGTTAGAAGAAATAAAATGAAGGAGAAGATTTTTGGAAATAAAATGCGAAAAGAAGGTTGCGGTTACGCAACCACTCTACACACAAAGTGATTACCTTTTGGAGTTGTTGTTTATTACACACGTTGTTTGCTTAAGAATTTTGCGCTCTCTGTGCGCACATGCATTTTATGACATAGTAAAGTCATCGTTGTTGTAAAAAATACACATTACACATGCATCTAGTTGGTATGAAACATTAATGCGGCATTTCCCTGTTTAAAATACCTTTGCACTGTTGTTGTTCTATTCTACTACACACGAGAAATGGATTAAGGAGAAATATCAGAAAAACCAAACAAATGGTTTTCTTCACAGAAGCGGAAAGTGAAAAGGGACAAAACTTTGTCATGCATTGCGCACGTATATAAGTAGACCAATAAACAAACAAAAATGTAAGCACAGCCAGATTTAAGGAAATTTTTAGAATGAAATATTGACCAGTAGGCAATGCGATATAAGCAAAAATGGGCTATAAAGCCACTAGCCACGACAATGCGGGTATTAGTAGAGCAATAAAATTGACGAAAGACTCTTCACCACCTTTATGCCGCAATGACCGCAATGGCTATGTGTACAAGGATCTGTTGATCATGTAATTTCCTCTCAGTAGTGTTATACAAACTATTATCTTCTGTTTCAACATAATCTCTCATGGTCATTAGCTAGACTCCCTTTGGTAAAAATGCCCAGGGTTATCAAGACACATGACAGGCCATAAAAAGCAAACATAAATCATAGCATTAAATAAAAAACAAAATATTTTTTTCATTTCAGCAGATTTTTTTTTCAATACTAAGCAGATTTTTGTATTTAAAATTGAAGGTTTTGTTAGCTGGAATAGCAGTGCGAAATATTTGTTGAAACAGCAGCACTGTGTTTGCTGATACAGCATCAACGTCTGCCTTCCCTTTTTCGGCAAACAAAACTATTGTTTAAGCAAACATTTTTGCTGTTTTGTATAATAAATTTCGTTGAGTGTATTGTACATTACATACTTGCTTAAATGTTATCTTTCAAGAGGTTCAAAGGAAGTATCTTAATGATGATACGACCCACTGTTATTGGTAATTATAGGTGACGGATTTGAAAAGGTAGATTTTAGAACATGGGAAAATTTATCTACAGCGGTCAAAAAAAGTATTCATCATTAGCAAAATTGATAATAAATTCACTTATTTTGGGTAATTGAAGAAAATTTAAAGTAAACAAATAATGCAGTTTTATGCAATAGTTTATTTTTCGTAATATGTTTTAAAATAAATTCAAAAAATAAATTTAATTAGCGCAAAAAATGCAATTTTATATAATAACACCAAAAACAGAACAAAAAAAGTATTCATCATTGATGTGCTATCATCAAAGTCAAATTCAAATATTATTTGAGAATCCCCCTTTTCTGTTTTATTTAGTAAAGGAGGCTTTGCCCTTGACAGCAAATATTTAATTTCATTGAAAATATAGTTTTTGTCAAAATGGGTCGTAAGCAAAACGAGGTTTCTGATGAGGTAAAAGTTTTGATAATAAAACACCACAGGAATGGTTTAACTCAAAAAACTATCAGTGAAATATTAAATAGACCACGATCTACTATACAATCCATCATCAGAAAGTGTACAGAAACGAAAACTGTTGACAATAAACCAAGATTTGGTCGACCAAAAGCACTTTCAGTTGGAGATGTGCGTTGGCTAGTGCGGCAAGTTCAGAAAACTCCGAAGACAAATGCGACCATTCTTCGTAAAAACACTATGGAATATTTAGGGAAGGAAGTTACTACACAAACAATTCGAAATACACTCAAAAGGCATAGTTACAGAGGAAGAACTGCACGTAAGAAGCCCTTTATAAATAAAATAAACCGAGTGAAAAGGCTAAACTTCGCAAAAATGTATGTAAAACAGCCCGAATCATTTTGGAAAACAGTCATTTTTGCAGACGAGAGCAAGTTTAATCTTTTTGGGTGCGATGGAAAGGTCATAGTGTACAGAAAACCAAATACAGAGCTTGAAGAACGAAACACAGTTGCTACTGTAAAACATGGCGGAGGTGGTTTAATGGTTTGGGGGTGTATGGCGGCTTCAGGAGCGGGAAATCTTGAAATTATTAATGGAGTAATGGATCATAAGTATTACATTGACATTTTAAAGAGGAATTTAAAAGATAGTGCTGTAAAACTTGGGCTTGGTAATAACTTTCAATATTATCAAGATAATGACCCCAAACATTCTGCTTTAAATACCAAGATGTGGATGCTGTATAACTGCCCCAAAGTCATTAAAACTCCTCCTCAAAGTCCCGACTTGAACCCAATTGAACATCTTTGGGAACATCTGGAACGCAAATTGAGAACGCGCAATTTTTCGAGCAAGAGTCAAATGCAACAGGTGATAATGGAGGAATGGACTAATATAGACCAAAATATAACCGCTAAATTAGTCCAATCGATGTCAAACCGTTTAAAAGAAGTTATAAGACGCGGTGGTCGAATAACAAAGTATTAATTTTTTTAAATTATGTTATTTATTTTTTTGTTTTTTTGCAATGATGAATACTTTTTTTGTTTAATTTTTTGTGTTCAGCTGTAAAATGGCCCTTTTTGTTCCAATAAATACTATTTTTTTCTTTAAAAACAATGAAATTGTGTACATATATATCACACAAGCACTACTGCATCATTAGTTTAATATGTTTTTATTCCAATTGTCTTTTGTAGACTTATTAAAAAAAAAACATTGAATGATGAATACTTTTTTTGACCGCTGTATGTTTATTCTTTGCTGCTTTTCATGGGGTATAGTTGGAAATAATACTTGGATTTTAAATTGTCAAATAAATGTGAAAGATTTGATTGTTGTTTTGTTTTTAATCTGCTAAGTTTTTTTTTGTAGCAAAGTTTAATCTTTTTTTGTTCTGTTTCTTTTCTCATTTACTTTATTTAAAAGAGAAGAATCCACATCTTCGCAATCTTCATTGTTATTAATGTATGAATGCTTAACTGAGTTCGTAATGAGATGATTTAAATAGTTCCAGTCTGTATATTTATTAGTCAGGATGACACTGGAGAGTTGTGCATTAGTTTGTATCAAAAACATCAGCTGAATTGATTCATGTCCTTGTTATATGATAAGTTTTCTTCGATCAGGTCAGGATTTTTTCAAATATCTATAGGGCAATAAGTTGGTTTGTCAATTGAAATCGGTGCACACTACGTGTGCTGCAATGTACGAGGAGTTATTCGCTCTTAGTCGTAGTCATCTAGAGCCCCACTGGATATTTTTCGCATTGAAATTACCTCCCATGATGAAATTATGATTGTGTGTATTAATAAGTTCTTTAAACTGTTTGGATTTTATATAGAGCATCAGAGGACTATATACAGTTGTTATACAATAGATATTGGGGATTTGATCACTACGATTGTTACCATTCTAGCTTGACAATTTCCACCACTACTGTGGTACAGGGTATTATTATTTAGTGCATTTGTTTGTAACACCCAGAAGGAAGAGAGCTAGACCCATTTAGCTATGTCTGTCTGTACATGGTAATTTGTGAACAAAGTATAGTATTCGCAATTTTACTGGTGAATTTCATAGAAATCGGTTCAGATTGGGTATAGCTCCCATATATGTATATCGTCCGATTTTCATTCCAAGAGCCACTGCAAGCACATTTATTTACCAATCTTCCCAAAATGCACAACGTTGTCTTCGGCAGCTATCACAATGTCTACGAAGTTAAGTTGAAATCGGTTCAGATTTAGATATAGCTCTCATATATATTTGTCCGATTTTGGGTAATATTGCAATAATGGGGCCATTAGTTAACCGATTCTCTCAAAGTTTGACAGGAAGGATTTTATTATTACTCTCGAAATTATTGGTGAATTTCATAGAAATCGGTTCAGATTTGGATACAGCTTCCATATATATATCGCCCGATTTTCACTTCTGCAGCTACTGCAACCGCATTTATTGACCAATCTTCCCAAAATTTTGCACAACCCTTTCCTAGACGACTACCAATATATCTAAGGAGTTTGATTGAAATCGGTTTAGATTTGAATATAGCTCCAAATTGTATTGTCATTTGTCAACCGACTGCCACGAAATTTGGCTTATATAATTCTCATATAACTGTTGACATTTTAGTTAAATTTTATAAAACTCGGTTCAGATTGACTTTCAACGTCCATATACATCGACCTATTTGCTCAAAATATGATACGGATACTATAACCCATCTGAAAACCTCCGCCGAGGTCCATCAAAATTGGCTCTGAATTAAATATAGTTCCCAATTGCTACCTATATGGTAGGTGTAGGGTATTATGAAGTCGGCACCGCCCGACTTTTGTCCTTACTGGTTTTAAATTAAGGCAGGAGTGTGTTTCGCTTATGAGACACACATCTACATTATTGTCCATTTATAAGAATTTCAATTCGTTTTTATGCCATATACTAACTAAGGAACTAACTAAGGACCAGGGGATACTTCCTCATATCAATGAGTGCAGTCCGATTAAAGTTTAAGCTCAATGATAAAGCGCCTCCTTTTTTATGCCAAGTCCATGTTAAAACTTGGTACAGAAGTTTTAACATGGCAGGATACCTCACAAATGTAGCCAGCATTAGTAAGGCGGTAACCACCGCTGAAAATTTTGTTGATGTTCACGCCCGGATTTGAACCCAGGCGTTGGGCGCCATAGGCGGACATGCTAACCTCTGCGCCACGGTGGCCTCCATATACATTCTTTTAACATTGCTTATGTTAATTTTGTATTAGTGTACGGAAGAATTTTTCTTCTAGTATATTTAAATGCAGTTCTAATGATTTATTAAAGGATTCAATGGTTTCTAACTAAGATAAGATTTTGGTAAGTGTGTTTTCGGCATTGGGCTGCGTTGACCTGTTGTTTACTATTTTATTGGTGCAGAGTATAATTGGTTTGTATGTTGATGTTGTTGTTGCAGTTGAATTCTTTGTGGAATTGCTGCTGTATTGGCGGGAATGCTTGGGATTGTGTACATTAAGTGGATTCAGTTGGCTGAGGTGTCCGGGTTTTGTGTAGTTTTTGCAAAAAAATGAGAAAAAACCTTTTATTGTCAAACTGGGGGTATACTAATTTCGTCATCCCGCTTGTAATATTCCCAAAACATTCGATTTATACATAAACCTCTCAACACCATATGAGAACAATTTTTCTTCACTCTTCTTTTTGCCCATAACTTCTTTGCACTGCAACGAGGAAGACATGGGAAAACTTATTAAGTTTTTCATACTAAGCTTCAGCTGCATTAATGATGAACTCTGGCATCCGTATGTCTTATTCTACAATGTGCGAAATGGGATAGAAGCGATTGAAAAGAAATCTTTAAATCGAGTACGCATCTGATGATAATTCTCTAGTTTTTGCTCTTTCTTCTTCATTGTCACCTATATTCATTAGTTCATGCGTTACATGGTAAAAAAAAACGGATTCAGAATTTCATCAAGATTTTGTAGCATTGGTGCCAGTTTTTATGTGCTACAGTGATGTATCACAGACAATTCAAGTTTACCAAGCCTTTGCATTAAAATCACCCCTATCACTGCTTAAGTTTAAATTCAGTTAATTGTAGCCAAGAAGTATACTTGTAGAAGATGTACTATTTAAATATAATTCTCTTAGAGATGTAAAGATTTTTCTTGGCCATACACTATTCTGAAAATATTGCATAATACTTACTGTCTTTGGCAGCAGGGGCTACCGACCTGTGTTTTCTTTGAGACATTGCTCAATACCCAGGCAGTGTGAATAACACCTTGTCTGACACTCTATTTGGTAAAAGGAACTATACCAGAGAATTTCAATATCCCTGGAATAAGAAGGTACGGATGATTGTTGATTAAATTACCATGTGGACTTTAGGCTACACTCTAAAGAACAAAGGCATATCAAGCGCATATCAATAAATTTACCTGTTGTGTGTATCAAAAGGACATCTTTGAAACTAAAGACTTGATGCCAAAACACCGACCCAAGAACGAACACGATTGATTTTGGTGACAATCGCTTTAGATTATAGTGAAAATAGGTTCCCATATTTCAATAGTAGTGGCTTCATAATAAGGGACACTGTGTTTTGTTTCGAAAAATCTACTTCTTATACCCTCCACCATTAGATGGGGGTACACTTATTTCGTCATTCCATTTTTAACACCTCGAAATATGCGTCTAAGACCCATTAATTATATATCTTCGTGATGTAGAGAGCGGATACATATGCAAATGCATATATTGGGTTGCCCAAAAAGTAATTGCGGATTTTTCATATAGTCGGCGTTGACAAATTTTTCCACAGCTTGTGACTCTGTTATTGCATTCTTTCTTCTGTCAGTTATCAGCTGTTACTTTTAGCTTGCTTTAGAAAAAAAAGTGTAAAAAAAGTATACAGCGGTCAAAAAAAGTATTCATCATTAGCAAAATTGATAATAAATTCACTTATTTTGGGTAATTGAAGAAAATTTAAAGTAAACAAATAATGCAGTTTTATGCAATAGTTTATTTTTCGTAATATGTTTTAAAATAAATTCAAAAAATAAATTTAATTAGCGCAAAAAATGCAATTTTATATAATAACACCAAAAACAGAACAAAAAAAGTATTCATCATTGATGTGCTATCATCAAAGTCAAATTCAAATATTATTTGAGAATCCCCCTTTTCTGTTTTATTTAGTAAAGGAGGCTTTGCCCTTGACAGCAAATATTTAATTTCATTGAAAATATAGTTTTTGTCAAAATGGGTCGTAAGCAAAACGAGGTTTCTGATGAGGTAAAAGTTTTGATAATAAAACACCACAGGAATGGTTTAACTCAAAAAACTATCAGTGAAATATTAAATAGACCACGATCTACTATACAATCCATCATCAGAAAGTGGACAGAAACGAAAACTGTTGACAATAAACCAAGATCTGGTCGACCAAAAGCACTTTCAGTTGGAGATGTGCGTTGGCTAGTGCGGCAAGCTCATAAAACTCCGAAGACAAATGCGACCATTCTTCGTAAAAACACTATGGAATATTTAGGGAAGGAAGTTACTACACAAACAATTCGAAATACACTCAAAAGGCATAGTTACAGATGAAGAACTGCACGTAAGAAGCCCTTTATAAATAAAATAAACCGAGTGAAAAGGCTAAACTTCGCAAAAATGTATGTAAAACAGCCCGAATCATTTTGGAAAACAGTCATTTTTGCAGACGAGAGCAAGTTTAATCTTTTTGGGTGCGATGGAAAGGTCATAGTGTACAGAAAACCAAATACAGAGCTTGAAGAACGAAACACAGTTGCTACTGTAAAACATGGTGGAGATGGTTTAATGGTTTGGGGGTGTATGGCGGCTTCAGGAGCGGGAAATCTTGAAAATATTAATGGAGTAATGGATCATAAGTATTACATTGACATTTTAAAGAGGAATTTAAAAGATAGTGCTGTAAAACTTGGGCTTGGTAATAACTTTCAATATTATCAAGATAATGACCCCAAACATTCTGCTTTAAATACCAAGATGTGGATGCTGTATAACTGCCCCAAAGTCATTAAAACTCCTCCTCAAAGTCCCGACTTGAACCCAATTGAACATCTTTGGGAACATCTGGAACGCAAATTGAGAACGCGCAATTTTTCGAGCAAGAGTCAAATGCAACAGGTGATAATGGAGGAATGGACTAATATAGACCAAAATATAACCGCTAAATTAGTCCAATCGATGTCAAACCGTTTAAAAGAAGTTATAAGACGCGGTGGTCGAATAACAAAGTATTAATTTTTTTAAATTATGTTATTTATTTTTTTGTTTTTTTGCAATGATGAATACTTTTTTTGTTTAATTTTTTGTGTTCAGCTGTAAAATGGCCCTTTTTGTTCCAATAAATACTATTTTTTTCTTTAAAAACAATGAAATTGTGTACATATATATCACACAAGCACTACTGCATCATTAGTTGAATATGTTTTTATTCCAATTGTCTTTTGTAGACTTATTAAAAAAAAAAACATTGAATGATGAATACTTTTTTTGGCCGCTGTATTTGATTAAAGTTCATTCTAAGTTTTATTAAAAATGCATTTACTTTCTTTTAAAAAATCCGCAACTACTTTTTGGGCAACCCAATATTTTTTTGGAGCATCGGAAATAAAGGGTGATTTTTTTGAGGTTAGGATTTTCATGCATTAGTATTTGACAGATCACGTGGGATTTCAGACATGGTGTCAAAGAGAAAGATGCTCAGTATGCTTTGACATTTCATCATGAATAGACTTACTAACGAGCAACGCTTGCAAATCATTGAATTTTATTACCAAAATCAGTGTTCGGTTCGAAATGTGTTCAAATTTTGACAAATTTTGTTCAGCGATGAGGCTCATTTCTGGTTGAATGGCTACGTAAATAAGCAAAATTGCCGCATTTGGAGTGAAGAGCAACCAGAAGCCGTTCAAGAACTGTCCATGCATCCCGAAAAATGCACTGTTTGGTGTGGTTTGTACGCTGGTGGAATCATTGGACCGTATTTTTTCAAAGATGCTGTTGGAAGCAACGTTACGGTGAATGAACACATTTCGAACCGAACACTGATTTTGGTAATAAAATTCAATGATTTGCAAGCGTTGCTCGTTAGTAAGTCTATTCATGATGAAATGTCAAAGCATACTGAGCATCTTTCTCTTTGACACCATGTCTGAAATCCCACGTGATCTGTCAAATACTAATGCATGGAAATCCTAACCTCAAAAAAATCACCCTTTAAAATTTGAAAACACAGAAATTCGTTTCATCGAATGAAGGTTTAGAAAATGCTAAGAAATGTTTGCATATTTTATGCAAACTGCATTTATTGCATATTTTGCATTTTTTTCCATATTTTGCATAGTTTTCATGTTTTTGGCATATTTTGTGCATATTTGTTGACTAAAAAACGCCAGTTATCGAAGATGGCTTAAGCTTATTTTTGTATGTACCCTCATAATAACTCAAAAATAAGTATCTGGTGGTAAGTTTGGGGTCAAGCTATTGGGATAACGGCCCAACCCAAAAGGACTTTGGTAGATTGGGACAATATCTGATTCAAATGTAAGGTATTTGGACACATGTCATCTAGACCCGACCGATGGGTATCCAAAATTTGGATACTAAGATATTACTAGCACTAGAAAGACCAACCGGTCATATAAATAATTTTTTTGTTGTTCAAAAATGTAAGTAGCTTTTTATTAAATTGATGTAGACTTTATTTTAAACACATTATTTTATTTTTAAAATTTTCTTTAACGGAAACGCGGTCATTTGGACCCCTTGTATAAAATAGTACCACTGTTCGAAAATTTTGTCAAAATACTACTTAAACCGGTTTGGTCCAAGTAGGTATATATATAAAAAAATCTAGGTATTTCTAGTGTTGAACTCAAATGAATTCAAATATCCGAATATTAAAATGTATATTAAAGATTTGACATTGAAAATGCGGAAGGCAAATTTTTAAAAATCTGAAGAAATATATAGATCAGTCTATATGGAATCTATACTAAGAAATAGGCCTATCTGAACCATATTCGGCACAGGTGTCAAAGATCTAAACACAACTCGTTAAGCCAAATTTCAGGCAAATCGGGTAATAAATACAGCTTTTATGGGATTAAAACCTTAAATCGGGAGATCGGTCTATATGGGAGCTATGCTAAGATATAGACCGATCTGAACCATATTTGGCACAGATATTGAAAACCTATACACAACTCGTTGTATCAATTTTCAGCGAAATCGGGAAATAAATACGGCTTTTAAGGGCCTAAGGCCTTAAATCGGGAGATCGGTCTATATGGGAGCTATACTAAGATATGAAAGATCTAAATACAACTCGTTGTGCAAAATTTCAGCCAAATCGGGTAATAAATAAGGCTGGTATGGGCTTAAAACCTTAAATCGCTCTATATGGGAGCTGTACTAAGATATAAATCGATCTAAACCATATTCGGCACATATATGTGGGATCTTAACACAATTCGTTGTGCCAAATTTCAACGAAATCGGATAATAAATGTGGCTTTTATAGGCCTAAGACTAAATTGGGAGACCGGTACAAATTTGGACCTTGTAGGTTCTTAAGATACAATTAAAGGAAAATGGGACTAAAGAGAACATTTATAGCCACAAAAGTACTTAGAACCCAAACCATTAAATCATTTAAGGTTCTAAACGTATCTATTGTGGCTCGTACATTTAGCATATATCAGATATGACGTCAAAATTCGGTTTTTTTACTCCAAATAATGCCTAAACATAAAATTTGGTCAAAATCGGTCCATAAACAAAAACTGCATATATATCCGCTCTCTACCTATATGTTACAATAAGAAACATATAAATGTAAGAGCATATAGGGCAAAAGTTTTTAAGTTTAACATAAAAAGGCAAGGAAATATTCCATCCAATTTTTGCTGAGACAGCTAAATAGGGACAAATACGTTTTTCTTGTACATATAAAGTAAAAAAAAACAAAAGCCGTATAATGCTTGTAACTACTGAAATTGGGTTTTCGGGTTGTTCCTAAGGTTCAGTTAAATTATATCTAATTAGCTAGCCGTAAGTGCTCTTCAATTTGGAGAAAGGTTTGCAACTAACATTTTTGGCAAACCTGGGAGATATTTAGCAAAAATTAATACGATGATCTGAGAGGATCAGACCAATAAATTAACGTTTTTAGCAGAAAATCCAGGGTTTAACGCCCCCTAGGGGCATGATCCATGAAATGCATTTATTGCATTTATCTCTGTGGAAATTGTGGTCCATTTTGTGCAGTTTTGCAAACGGAGGACGCGGACATTGTAAACATTTCCAAAAATTCAAACAAAATTTCCTTTAATGGAGCAATCAGCTACGCATGATGTTTATCTAAATATTGGCGTTCATGAATATGCAAAATATCCAGTGTACGCCGCTATTTTGGTGTATATACCTATGAAGTGATAGCAGCTGGTTCAAAGCAATTTCTGTAGGCAACACCATTACAAGCGAAAATTGCTGCACCCGTTGGTGTGATTACATTTTTTGGGCAACCGAACTCAGAATTTCGGATTCAGTGCCAAATTGATTTGACGTTATGCACGGAAGTTCGCTGTACAGGATAAGCGACGGGCATTCAGTCATGCACCTCTTGTATTAAAAAAATTATATTTGGAATATACGGTAAAAATCTTTGTGAAAATTTCAAGTATTTTTTTTTTAAGTGCATTGCACCGCCTAACTTTTATAGAAACGCGGCCACTGCAGCGTAGTCGCTACTGATTGCGATGGCTACGAGCACGATGGTGGTGAGTATTGTGAAAACAAAAACTTCAATTGAGGTCACATGCATGCGATGGCAATGTAAGGCAATTGCACTCTCATGCATGCATGCATGCATATTGTTGTTGCCATCGCTGTTTGCTAATGTTGGTGCCGCTATTGTTGTTGTCTTTGTTGTCATTGCATTTCTGCTGTCAGTGCACTCTATGGTGGGCATCCGTATGCCAGAACAGCATAGACGGGCGCTCTTCGTTTTGCGAAGGTGCTGAGTTGATGTTAAGCTTAAATAAACAACTGACAACACATGATGATGACAACAAAAGCAACAACGGCAATGACAACAAAACCAACAACAATATCAGCGAAAGCATCAACCAACCACTGAATCACCCAGGCGACCATGCCAATCGAATCGAAGGCACAAAATTGCGTTCAAAAACAAAAGAAGACAAATGGGGGAGAAAATAAATTGTGTATATATCACCCCACTCTCGACAATCAAGGGGCGCCATTCATTTCTCCTTTGTGTGCTTTGGAGTTTTCCCCACTCTTTGTGCTCGGCGGTAAATAGCAAAACTTTGTAGGTCTGCTGTTGTGGCACCAAACGAGCTGCGAGAGGCTGGGAGGTCTCCTGGTCCTGATGCTGCCAAATAGCAGCGTAAACTTTTGTTTCCCTAGGCCAAAACTACATGGGATTTACCAAAAGCTAACGACGAAATTTGAGATAAAGAAAATGTCGAAAGCATTGCAAGGCCCCCAAAGTTGAACACCCAGCTTTGGGGGCCTTGAAAGTCCACTGACCCTTTTAGAGGGCTACACATACACTCAAAAAAAAAAGCTACCCCATAGTTCATAGTTAAAATGAACTAATTTTCGATCAAATTGAACTTCATATGGAGGTAAAAACATTTTTATTCGGGTTTTCTTTATGTTGTTGTTAAAAATAGCGAAGTCATATGTACGTCTGGTTAATTTAAGGATAACTTGAACCAATTATTGTTTTCTTCATCCTGTACATATGGTAGACAATCGTGTATGACAATTTTAACTCTTATGAAATTAATTGTTGAAAATGTACACTTATTTTGCATATCTGGTTTTCTATTGAGCCAACGAAATAATAATTCGTTATTTCCAACATATGACAAACAATCGCGTAGGATTTGAAAAAAAAATTTTTGGAATGAAATTTTTTAATTTTTTGCAAAACCTGTGCTTAAAAAAGATAAAATTTCTTCGTTTCATCCATCACATTATTTGTATATGGGCATTCAAATATACAATGCTTAATATGTAGTTTGTTATTCACTTCTCATGGGATTTAGACAAATGTTGAAATTTCTAGGTAAATTGTAAAGGATAATAAGCGTTACTACCATGTTAAGAAGTTCCGTAGATTCTCTGCTTCTCACAGTATCATTTCGATTTAGATTTTCCAGGTCCACTTTTTTTAAGATGCAAAAAATCTATTATAATTATTTCCAGTTATAGGCTTACCGACAAAATAGATGTATGCAGAAAATCCATATAAAAAAGCATCAGTATTCTAGCAGCACATTCATTTTCCACGTTCAAAATTTCTTAAACACATAATTAATTAAAAACAAATAAAATTTTGGAAAACGGACAACTAATTTGATTTATGTTCTTTTGCCATATGCAATTTCAAAAAACCGGAAATATGTCGATATGACCTATTGGATGGATAACTCTGGAACCAGAAATGGTAGAAAGCCTGATAAGACAGAAAGAACCGCCTTAAAAGATACATGTAGGAATGTTAAAAAAACACATACGGTAATGTTTGAGGATTATTTCATGCATATGTTGACCGTGACTGCGCCACAAATGGTCCATCCGCTTATTCCAATTCTGGCAAAATCTTTCCAACATTTCGGCCGGTATCGCACGAATAAATGATTCAATGTTATCTTCAAAGTTGTTGTCTGTATAGACATGAGCTTTAACATAGTCCCACAAAATATAGTCTAAAGGCGTTAAATCGCACGAACGTGAAATAAGATGTTCACCAAACTCGCCTCTCAGTTAGTCCATTGCTACGCGTGCTGCGTGGCATGTGGCACCGTCTTGTTGAAATTACATGTGATGCAAATCAAGCTCTTGCATTTTGAACAAAAAAAGTTGGTAATCATCTCACGGCGGTCACCGTTCACAATTACGTTAGGATTCGCATCATCTTTGAAGAAGTACGGTCCAACGATGCCACGAGCCCATAAACCGCATCAAACTGCGACTATTTGCGACGGATACATTGGTAGCTTTTGCAATGCTTCTGGCTGATCTTTATTCCCAAATCGACAATTCTGCTATTTAAGGTACCCATTGAGCCAAAAATGAGCTTTGTCATAAAATGGAAGGAGCGCGCGATGAACTTTCTTAACAGAGCACACATTTTGATAATAAAATTCAATAATTTGCAAAGGTTGTTCGTTTGTAAGATGATTCATTGTTAAATTATAGACTAAACTGAAGATGTTTGACAATGAAACAAAACACGAAACATGCGTGAACTGCTTGCCAAAAAGATAATAACTAAAAAATCAACCTTTGAAGCAAAAATCCTGGAAAATTTACTTGATTCAAGATTAGTTGTTTTTCAGATGAAAGATGAGTCATTGAGTTGTAGTCGGCTTAAACAGTTTTTGAAGAATCTCGACATAACCTTTCAGCTGTGAAACGAAACCCATCTGCACGTGAACAATATATATATGTTCAGGTACTTGCCGATAAAAGTATCGCGACGAAACGTCCTTTTCCCCAAACATATATACGACAAATTTCGGAGCACATGTAAACATTTGTCAACAATTCAAAATATGTATAAACAAGCCGATTTTGCTTTGTGAATGAGAACTCGTTTTAGAAGGAGTATTTAAATATCAATTCTCCGCCATAATTTGAAGTCATAAAGCAGACTTTGGAGTTTTTTCAAGAAGAATAACTACATGAATCGAGAGATAACTACATGAATGCTATAAAAACGTACATATGTCAAAAATACTAAATTTAAGCTTGGTTTGTAATATTTTATGTAAATAAATGTGCTTAACAAATCAACAAAACAATTTCAGTTGTATAAGACGATTTAATTAAGAAATTTGTTATTACATTAAGCCAATCTTGGTATTCTTAGGCAGTTTGTGGTTTCGCTAAGTTCAAATTTGGAGTTAAATTTTGTGCTTTTTTTAAGTTGCACAAAACTATTATTATTTTTTTTTTATTAAATTGTATTCAACTTGAAGAAAGTCGTTTTTATGTACTGAAAATAACGAAACTTCTATCATAGGTTAACAAAAGCGCAGTGGAGTATTTTACTTGTCGAATACAATTTTGGTAAAGTAAAATTACTAATTAAATTAAATTTTATGAACTGTTTGCAGCCAACTAAATATGTTTGTACTAGAGAAAACATTGCAACTGAAAAGAAATGCTATCACCATGGCAAAAGATGACTATTCCAAATTTAGACATTAGAGAGAATTTGATGTAATGCAAGCATTTAACCTCAAGAGATCATTTAACAATGGTCGAAAATGGCAATTAATACATTTATTTTAGAAGCTTTGAAAGCAATTGGGACATTTTTAGGCTACTCCCTCTGAGGGGGAAAATGTTTGCTGTTTTAGCAATAATTACTGTACCGCGAAACAAGTTTTGCTTTGCTCGTGTTGCTGCTAGGTTTACAGGTAAAATTGTTTCCAATTTTTCTGAGATGCATTTGGGCACTTTATTCTCAAGTGATCTTGGGTTTATTCTTGTTACCATAAATATATTTTTTAACTTTAATAGTTATTTAAACGTTCACATGTCATTTAAACGGAAGGTAAAATTTGGTAACATCGTTACAATTCGTGCCAAAGTTTGTGCATATCAGCCCTTTACGGTAGCATTGATGGTTAGTCACGCGTATTCTTATGCTCTTTGTGTCAGTTGTTGTTGGGACAACAATAAATGAATATACGCATCGTTTTTCTGTTTTTATTTAAAATAAAAAAATCATGTTTATTGACTATACGCCTGGAAGGTATAAAAAAGTATTTAAATTTTCTTATTTTATGTTTACTTTTGCAAAACACCAATCATTTTGTTAAAAAAAGAATACATGCTGAGAGTATTAAAAATACTTAAAGAGAGTATTTCACACATGCAGTCATATTTTCATTTTGGCCATCGCTGGTGCATATCCAACCATAATTTTAGGGATTATGTAGGATTCAGCCTAAAAGTTCTATGTTAAAGAAAGCTGAATCTTGGCTCAAATGTATTTTTTATACCCTCGTATAGACTGGACTCCAGATTTGAAATCTTCAGCTCCTTAAAGGCGTATTTAATGTCCGGACACAATCGGTCCATCTTAGGTGTAGGTCCCATACTAACGTAACCCCAAATTTCGGTATTTTTGCTCGGAAACCCACATTTTTGTTCCAATTTGTCTAGAATTGGGCAAGCGACATTTTCTCGACATGGCAAAAGTATATTCCAATCCATGAACGAATCTAACATAATTTTATATTAGCTCCCATATAACGGTAATTTCACAAATAGAGATTTTTGCACCGACTTCAGTGAAGTCTAGATGAAATTTGGAATAGATTGACTTCGATTAGGTGAAGGCGGTCTGTTTTCATGTTTAATGGTGACGACAACAACAATATTTGGAAAATGTTATATTTTTGAAAAATGGTCTTTGATAGAGGAAGTGTCTCATATGTGCAAGAAAATTAATGTCCTACTAGTTGAAAGTCGGCAGGGATATAAGGCCATTTGAATCTTTAATTCAAGTACAAAAAAAGGGGAAGTAAACGGGAATGTGGAAACTTTTGCAATAAGCAATATTGGTTTTAAGACCACGGGGTGATTTTGATATAAAAATGCGCCAATTTTCCATTCATGAAAATAAAGGGTGATTTTTTGGCTATTATATTTTTGGCATCACTGGTTTAAATAGCTCACACACGTTTTGTGTTTTGTTTCAAGGTCAAACATCTTCAGTTTGGTCTATAATTTAACCATGAATCGTCTTACAGACGAACAACGCTTGCGAATTATTGAATTTGAAGAAAGTTTATCGCGCGCTCATTCTTGCTCATTTTTGGTCCAATAGGTAAGTAAATAAGCAGAATTGTCGATTTTGGAGTAAAGATCAGCCAGAAGCATTTCAGGAGCTATTCATTCAAATTCATTCAAAAAGTCACAGTTTGACGCGGTATATGGGCTGGTGGCTTCATTGGACCGTACTTCTTCATAGATGTAACTGTAAATGGTGAGCGCTATCGTGAGATGATATCCAACTTTGTTTTTTTGTCCAAAATGCAAGAGTTTGTCTTGTGGTTTCAACAAACGGGTGCCACATGCCACACAGCACGCTTAACAATGGACTTATTGAGAGGGGAGTTCGTTGAACATTTTGTTTTACGTTCGGAACCGGTAAATTGGCCGCCTAGATTGTGCGATTTAACGCTTTTAGACTATTTTTTGTGGGGCTATGTTAAATCACATTTCTATACAGACAAGCCCGCTTCAATTGACGCATTGGAAGACAACATTGAAGCTTTTATTCGTGAGATACCGGACGAAATGTTGGAAAGAGTATGCCAAGATTGGACTAAGCGGATGGACCATTTGAGGCGCGGTCACGGTCAACATTTGCATGAAATAATCTTCAAACATTAAATTATATGGACCGTACTTTCGATTCGAATAAAGATTTCATTAATTTGTCTGAATTTTATGTATTTTTTTTGAAAAATTTTTCTATAGCCCTTAAAACATCACCCTTTACAAAGAAATGATTATATCTTGACTAGAGTGTGAAGGGACCACTTTTTCACTTTTTGCCAAAGTCGTAAAGTTGACTTTTTGATAAAGCCGACTTTTTGCAAAAAAAAAGTCAAAAATCAATTTTTGCCATTTTAATAAAAGTCGAAAGTCTAAAAGTTGGCTTTTCGTGCCAACTTGGGATACCTAATGTCGTCGGCGCAACCGGTTAGTATGTTTGCCCTTGTGAATAGTGTGCAACATCTACATCTCGTATAATATTCTCCGGCGGGATATTAAAGAGTTCACACGATAAGCTGTCTCCCTGAGTGAAACCTCGTGTTGTATTGAATAGTTCGGGGAGATTCTTTCCTATTCTTACTGAGGAACCTGTATCAGACAGGTCGTCAGTCATAACAGAAACATTTTTGGGTTTAAACGTTGTATGTCTTGCGAATAACGAATTAATGACGCAAAAAGGTGGAGCTGTATATAATTTTCAAGCCTTTTTAGAGTTTTCGTATTATTTATTTGTCAACAAAAAGAAAAGGAAAAGAAGACTCCTAGATTAGTGGCGGCTCCACACCATAGAGTAGACAATGATAATTATTTATTTTCATATTGCTAAGCATTTTATTTGCGCATTTGTCTATGCGAAGATTTGCTCGGCGATAATGCTAAGCTCTGATTAAACTCCTTGCACGTCTGCCATTTATGAGTTTTCCCTATCTGGTCGAATGGACGGCTCGTTTGTTTTTGTTTGGGTGAATGGACGATTGCTGCAGTTAGTTGCAATCTGAGACCTGGCCTAGCTGTGCTGAAAGTCTATCTAACAATGTCTAGAAAAGTCGAAGAGTAGGGTGAAAGATAGAAAAAAGAAAATAAAATCAGAGATACGTGCCGGATGCATTGGGCCGGGCCAAATCAGGCCAGGCACTTGTAATTGCATTTGCTTCTGCGTCAGCAACTGACGGCGATGGTGTTGATGATGATGATGATGGTGAGGTTGATTATTATGTCGCTGCCGTTTGTGAGGTCGATGTGTGTTGCTGCGTTTAATGTTAATGCACTCGCTGAATAGCATTGAAATAATGAATAATGAAAAGTGCAAAATTAAATAAAAAAAAAAGAAACGCACACTGTTTGTAAACAGTGCTGCAGGAGGAAACCACCGATGATATTAAAAAAATAACAATATTACATCGTTTTCGAAGTTTGTTTTCCTTTTTTATGAAATGTTCATTTGTTTGCCTTTTGGTGGTAATTTCATTTCCTCTAGTGCGAGGGCCACAACCTTCAGAATAAGAAATGGTAAGAAGCCGAATAGGCGAGTGAATAAAGTTTGTAAGTCAGAGTCAACAATATAAATCAGGCAATAGGTTTATATGTGGATTAAATCTAATTATAGTATGACCTAGCTGGATGGTATTTGGTGCGTGAGTCGGAGTACTTCTTCAATGAATCTTACATATTACATTTTGGATGAATTGGGCATAACATGAGGCTTTTACAACCAAAGAAAAATCATGCACGGCGTTAACAAAGGAATTACCACATTCGTTTATATAAATGCCTCAACACACATATGTTATCAGATCAACCACAAGTGTTCAAAAACCAACATCAGTTTTTGTAAATTAAACGTCCACAGCCATTCACAATATGACAACGTCCGTGTATGATAATGACAACATTGGTGCATGATTTTGCAACGTCCTTTTTCTATCAGTGTTGGCGTCCAAAAGTCAAATCAGGGTAAAAGTGTCATACACGTGTCTTATTTATAACAAATTTCAACCAAATTGAATAAAAAAGTAGGCTTGAGTTTAATTGAGTGATAGGTTTATATGGGGGCTAAATCCAATCTTTTTTTCACTTCCGCCTTCTTATTATGCCGCATAGTTCATTCAAAACGTCTCTTGATATTGAGATCTTAAGAAATCAATACAAAGTTTGGCTGTGTCGTATTTTATATACCCATACCTAGTACATATATTGAAGGAGAATTGCACCCTCTAAAGGCACAAGATGTAGATTTGGGAGACCGTTTTTATGAGAGCCATATTAGGTTTTGGACCGATTCGAACCATACTTGGCACGTATGTTGAAGGTCATAGGAGAATTTCAGTAAAATCGGATAAGAATTTCTCTTAAAGTATAATCGAGAGAGCTATTTCAGGTTCCAAATCGATTCAGCTATTTCGGATTCAGACCTTACATAGTTAAACGTCATAGTACAAAATTCAGCCAAATCGGATAAAAATTTGGCCTTCTAGAGGTTAAAAAAGCCAAGATTCGACATCGGTTTATATAGCTATATTAAAACATGGACCGAAATCGCGCATTTACAATCCCAACCGACCTATTCTAATAGGAAGTATTTGTGCTAAATTCCAAGCGTCTATCATTACTCCTCCGAAATCTAGCATGCTTTCTACAGACGGACGGACATGGCTAGATCGTCATGATGTCATGACGACAAAAAATATAGTATACCCCCATTCTATGGTAGAGGGTATAACAAATAAAAGCGTACTAAATTAGGCCGGACCGAATCTTATATACCCTCCACAATGGATCGCATTTGTCAAGTTCTTTGCCCGGTATCTCTTTTTAGCCAAAAAAAGGATAATGGCTAAGAAATGCTACGCTAGTAGAGCTATATCAGGTTACTGAGCGATTAATTACTGACGGACGGATATGGCTAGATCGTCATGTTGTCATGATGACAAAAAATATAGTATACCCCAATTCTATGGTAGAGGGTATAACAAATAAAAGCGTACTTAATTAGGCCGGACCGAATCTTATAAACTAAGAAATGCTACGCTAGTGGAGCTATATCAGGTTACTGAGCGATTAATGCCATACTTAAATTGGATGTTGTAGATTATAGTAGAAGTCATTCTGAAAAATTTCAGCCAAAAGGGATAAGAATTGCGCCTTATAGGTGCTCAAGAAGTAAAGTCGGGAGACCGGTATATATGGGAGCTATATCAGGTTATCGATCGATTCAGATCACACTTGGAAAGTATGTTGAAGATCATTGGAGAAGTTGTTTTGCAAAATTTCAGCCAAATCGGATAATAATTACTCTAGAGGCTCAAGAAGTGTAATGGGGAGATCGGTTTATATGGAAGCTATATCTAAACTTGAACTTGGACCATTTACAATCCCATCCGATCTATATTAATAAGAAGTGTTTGTTTAAAGGAGAAAAGTAAGCATGCTATCGACAGACGGACGGACATGACTAGATCGACTTAAAGGAATATTTCGAGGTGTTACAAACGGAATGACGAATTAAGTATACACCCATCCCATGGTTGAGGGTATAACAAAAAGCTTTTATAAAATAAGCCGATTATTATGTACTCTACTTAAAATGCTATTCGTTCATGTTGCTCTGATTTGATCGAATACGCCTGTGTATGGGTTAAATTATTTCCATCCTGTTTAAACCATCTTGCAACAGTATATTAAAATAATATTAATAAACTAGCCAATGAAATATTGAAAAACAACATTGCCACCTTCCACCTGTTGTGGTAACTTTTGTTTGCACTCTATGTTGAAATTAAACTTGTAATACTCTTTGCAAAACAATACAAAAAAGGAAAAATAGTTTAAAATTAATTTAAGCGGATTTACGGCAAAATGATTTTTTAATATTGTGTAAATGGGCTGCTTCTTTGTGCATTCGGTGTACACACCGACCACCGACATTGGATGAAACTTGTTTTTGAACAGAAAAACATAATAAAGGCTGAAATACATACAAACAACAACAATGAAAAAACTGGTGGTGATCAACAAACAGTGGAAAAATTATTTGATGAGCTAGTGCGTGCCTGAAACTTGCTTCAAACCATACGTAAGGTAGCACAAGAGGGGATTTCCAAACTTAGGTTATGTTGGGGGAAGATAATCCCAAGACCTAATTATCTTGGTATCTACGTAGGGCACTCAAAGCCCCATTGTGAATCCTCTTATTTCTTTCTTCAATGAAATTTTAACTTAAAAGTTAACAGTTCCTTAACGTATTTGTAGAGGTAAACCAACTTATATTGACGACTTGGCGAGAGAATCAGATCCTCGATAGATAGGTCAAAAGTACAACTTCAACTTCAAATTTGTTTTAAACCATGCGTAAGGTAGCAGAAGAGGGGATTTCTAAACTTAGGTTATGTTGAGAGAAGAAAAATCCAAGACCTTATTACTACTGAAAGCACCATTGTGAATTCTCTTCTTTCTTTCTTGAATGAAATTTTCACTCGAAAGTTAACAGTTCCTTAACTTATATTGACGACTTGACGAGAGAATCAAATCCTCGATAAATAGATCAAAAGTACAACTTCAACTTCAAATTTGCTTTAAATCATGCGTAAGGTAGCAGAAGAGGGGATTTCCAAACTTAGGTTATGTTGGGAGAAGAAAAACCCAAGACCTAATTACCTTGGTATCTACGTAGGACACTCAAAGCCCCATTGTGAATCCTCTTCTTTCTTTCTTCGATGAAATTTTCACTCCAAATTTAACAGTTCCTTAACGTATTTGTAGAGGTAAAATATCTTATATTGACGACTTGGCGAGAGAATTAAATCCTCGCTTCAAACCATGCGTAAAGTAGCCATAGAGGGGATTTCTAAACTTTGTTTATGTTGGCCACGGAAAGCCCCATTGTGAAATCTCTTCTTTCTTTCTTCGATGAAATTTTCACTCAAAAGTTAACAGTTCCTTAACGTATTTGCTGATTTTGTAAAGATAAAACAACTTATTTGCCCCTGTTCCTTAGTGAAATGTTCATGGGCAAAATTTGCATTTGCAAAACAACTTATATGGATGAATTGGCGAAAGAATAAGAATCCCCGATAAATAGGTCAGAAGTACAACTTAGTAAATACAAGATCATTAGCATAGCCACTGCATGGAATTCTGTTAACTGCAAAATGCATAGCAACGGTGAAATTAATCCGCTTTCAAATGTTACCCTGGTAGCAGTAAATTTCACCGACGCACAGTGGAGCAGTTAAGGTTTTTGTTTGCAAAAAAAAAAAAAAAAAAAATCTTTTGAACCGATCTCCCGATTTAACTTCATGAGCTCCTAGAAGGTACAATTATAATCCGATTTGACTAAAAGTATTTTGTAATGGCTTCTATCATCCCTGCCAAATATGGTCCAAATCGGCCTATTACCTAATATAGTTGCCTAGTTTGGTTTAAATTTTTGTTTTGGCGGCACCGCCCTTAAATTTTTCATTTAGTTAGATTTTAAGATTCCCCTTCTGCTAGGGTCCCAAAATTTTGAAAATCTCAATTTTTTATTATTTGGAGGTTTTTAGGGACTTTGACGACGCATATATCTGAAACGGCTAAAGCTTTTCGCCCGTGTCATACATCAAATTAAAGTTCATTCTCTAACATTTTATGTTCAATTATGAAAAACGTAAGTAGTGCTGAATTCGAGATAATGAAGCTAATATCCCTAAAGACGTGCAAGGTAACCCTTGTGCTGATAGTCGGTCTGTTGCTTTTTGTAATTAAGGTAGATATCGCATTTATTATCCAATCATGACGAAAGTTTGAACATATTACTTTCTAAGCCCAAAAACAAATGTTATTAATTTTGTGAAAAATCGATTCAGATTTGGGATATAGCTCCCATATATATATAATTCGCCCGATTTACATTTAAAAGACCGTAGTTACAATAATTT
The DNA here is from genome assembly GCF_963082655.1 of Stomoxys calcitrans. Classification (NCBI taxonomy): domain Eukaryota; kingdom Metazoa; phylum Arthropoda; class Insecta; order Diptera; family Muscidae; genus Stomoxys; species Stomoxys calcitrans. The sequence continues at coordinate 151,824,978 of NC_081552.1, forward strand.
TGGATGGATATGCATGAAATTCGGCATGGAATGGAATTTATTCAAATCGGTTCCGATCTCCCGATTTGAATAGTTGGGCCCCTAGAGGGTGCAGTTATAACCTGATTTAGCTGAATTTGCACATGGTGTTTTGTTATATCTTCCAACATCGACAATTTGGACAACTTGCTGTCCCAAATTGCTGCTTTACGTTTCTTAAATAAAGCTGAAAGCTTTCGCTTCACCATCCACTTGGATTTTGTCCCAATGACGAATGTTCTTCTTTGGATTTAACTAATTTGTCAAGCATTCACAATTGATTTGATGATTAAACTGTTCCATCTTCCTACTTTTCCAGCTGAGATTTTATGCGCTATCGCTCGCGATGATACGAGTGGAGCACTATGGGCTTTTCTGTTGCCATACATAGTTGACGGATGGCTGGCTGGTCAAAGCTGCTCCGCTTGCCAGTCAAACAGTCGTTTAATTCTTCACAGAAAATGTATCAAGAACAACAACTTAGAAGTGATTTGTCACCTGTGAACAAAAAAGTACAATGCGCAACCAAGACTTTAGAACGGCGAGAGAACAGGTTGCTAAATTCATCGCCTCTTGCGGCTTGGGTTACTTGGTTGGCTAGTTATGACGACTGGTTTCTCTACTAATCGTATGCATTTATTTAACATTTCAGTTGAATGAGATGGAAAATTAAAATAAGTTCTTGTTAATTTTTTCTTTAATTTGTTGCAGATTAAATCTTCAAATAACTCCTCATTTAATGCAAAAAGAAGGCCTTGATTTCATGCAAAAATTAAGTGTTGTGTTATGGAAATGGTAATGGCAAAATGAATTAAACCCTTTTTTTCCAATCCAGAGTACCAACCATACAGACTTCAACGACGCAAATGTTTGAATTTTTCACCCCTCATTTTCCTTGCATATTTAATGGATGGATCGAGAGCAATTGTCCCTTGAAAGGGACATTGATTCTAAAGCGGCACATAGACGTTTATATTCGCTCATGAATGAAACAAAAATGTATGAAAAAATAAAATGAATTCCACCACAGGATACTCCACAACATGGACCATGGACAATGGCAAAAGCATGTTACTCTTACTCCACCCACTGTAGAAAGTTGATGTACTATAGATTGGCTAGAGGTTGCGAACGAACTTGTGCCCTTGGAACAACGCCAATTTCAATAGACCTTTATATATTTAGCAAAAAAAAATCTTGAATACATGTCTATAAATTGCCCTTTAAAGCTGCTAAAACCTTGTTCCTTCTCTTCTCATCAAGAGACATTCTTATTAAAAACGGAAATAAAAATTGGTAATGCTATTACAGTGGTTTATAGCGTAACAAAATCCATAATTTCAGAAAATTAACCATGCCAGAATTAAAAACTCCTACTAAACCGAAGTTACACAGAAAAAAAAAGAACTCTAAGAAAAAACCAACTACCAAATTTGTATGTGGAACTTTAGTTTCTCAACGAATTTTAGCATTGAATTGTTGACTTTATTTGTTGATGTAGGTTTGTAGAGGCTTGACAGTCACAATAATGGAAATTTTGTGGATTTCAACAAATTCTTCTGTTGAGTTAGATGTTAAAATACGCATACTACCACGTAGCACACAAGACTCCCATGCATTAAGAACTTGCAAACCCAGGATCGAATGCCCCGGCCCGTCAAAAATGTTTGTTTTTAATTATTTAGAAAATTCGGCTCAAAAAATTTCTATTTCGTAATCAAAAACAAGTAAAAGCTTGCTAAGTTCGACCAGGCCAAATCTTATATACCCTCCACCATGGCTCGCATTTGTCGAGCTCTTTCCACGGTATCTCTTTTTATGCAAACAAAGGATAATAGAATATTGAATATTTGAGACCATGGTAGAAGTCATTGTGTAAAATTTCAGCCAAATCCACTAAGAATTGCGCACTTAAAGGGCTGAAGAAGTAAAATAGGGAGATCGGTTTATAGGGGTGCTGTATTAGGCTATAAACCGATTCATGCCATATCCGACACGTATGTTAAAGGTTGTACAAAATTTCAGCTAAATCGGATAATAATTGCGCCCTCTAGTGGCTCAAGAAGTCAAGATCCCATATCGGTTTAAATGACAGCTATATTAGGTTATGGACCGATTTGAACCATTCTTAATACAGTTGTTGGAAGTCGTAACAAAACAAGTCGTGCAAAATTTCAGCCAAAGCGGATAGGAATTGCTGCCAGTAGAGGCTCAAGAAGTCAAGACCAAATCAATTGAATTGATTTGAAATATTGAAAAAATTTTAAAAGTGGTTTTTACAGTTTTTCAAAATTAAATTTGGTTGAGGCACTTATTACTGTGCAATAATGTTTGTAGAGTTATCATGAATAAAATGATGTCGGTAGACTAGGGGATGTGCGAAAGACTATCAAACATTAGATCATAAGTTCAAATCACGAGTGTGTAAGTGATTGTAAGTGTGTTTTGAAAGCAGAAATGAATGGTCTTGGGCAGGCCTTTAACACCATTCTTAAGTTTAAAACTTTGAATGAACTTAGCCGGCTGTGGTGCAATGTGGTAAGGCGTTTGGTAAACATTCACAGGTGCTCACACAAAAACTTTTTGCAATCTTTTGAATACAGTTGTCACAATGTGGACAGATGTGGACGTTTCATTGGCACAAACTGTTGTTGCCTTATGAACATTTGTGGTTGATCTGATAACATCTATGTGTTGATTCATTTTTATGAACGAATGTGGTAACTTTGTCAAGGCCATGCTTGATTTTTCAATGGGTGTATAATTAAATATAGACCTATTTGGCCCGTTTACAGTCTCAACCGACATACAGGGTGGCTGATGAAAGCCGCTACCAAAAAAAAATGTAATAACTTTTTTTCTATTTAATAATAATAATTTAATAATTAATTTAATTAATTAATTAATTAATTTAATTAATAATAATTTAATAATTAATTTAATAATTTAATTTAACATGAATAAAAGAAAAATGTATTGCATACACCGAAAAAAAAATGTAGCAATATTCATCATTGTAGCAATATTCATCAGCCACCCTGTACATCAATAAAAAGTATTTCGAGTGGTTAGCTTGACTCATTCGTAAATGCTTTCGACAGACGGGTGAACGGACTTTGCCAAATCGACTTTAAATACCTCGGTTGTATACACATTTCTTTGCAAACATAGATGGGACAAAATTTTGAAAATTACGTTTCTCGGTTCCTTTACCCCGAGTGGTAAGCTTGATCTATTGTTTCATAGTTCCCGTTATTGTGTTTTTGGTTGGCATTTACCTCAGGGATAACTTCTAAAACAATGGTTGTCCAAATTATTAAAGGGTGACTTTATTTATTTAACCCATTAACGACGAATGGGTAGAAAAATATGCAATAAGTAGAGATGCCTTAAAAAATTCTAGGATAGAGGTATCCTAATGAAATTTGGATTGGCGTTAAAAAGACGCATAGACAACGAAGAGAAATATTTTTAAGACTTTGCATTGGTACCCAAATTGGTTTAGAGCATTGGAATGATTTTTCTGCCCTACTTTAGCCGTTTTTTTTTATATACTAAATAAGCAACAGTTTCAATAAATTCATTCTATACAATGTCCTACTTAGGAATCTCTAGCATAATATATTTAATACGAAGGTAGCCTTTTATATTTCGGGATTGGACAACCCTTATGTTGCAATCTGCCAACTGACAGCTCTATCGTAAAGCTTGACATTTTTGAGGTTAAACGTACTCAAAACGTTTTGACATGCGAGCGCTATTTGTGTGTTGTTTACAGCAACTTAAAAGATTCAGCTCGCCCAAAAAGTGGAATTAAATGGTGAACATTTTCGTGCGATTATTTTTTTACAACTTTCGACGGGGATTTTTGGCGATGAAGCTCCATCAAGGACCAGTGTTTATCTATGGCATGGTGACTTCAACCGAGGTCGTAGTTCATTCCAAGACGAATTTCGTGAAGGTCGTCCAAAATCAGTTGTTGTTCCAAAAACAATTAATGCTGAGCGCCAACTGATCGTCATGTGACCAATCGTGAGATTGAGACAACCTTAGGCATTAGTGGGACCAGCATACATTCAATATTGCATGAACATTTGGCCGTCAAAAAAATTTGGTTCGCGTTGGATCCCACCCAATTTGTCAATCGCTAAAAAAAAGCTCGTGTCGGTTGGTCGAAAGAAATGCTTCAAAAATACGAAACAACTGCATTTTTGAGCACTCAAAACATCGATTTGATGAGCCATCCGCCGTATAGTCCAGACTTGGCATCGAATGAACTCTTTCTATTCGCATGCATAAAAATATAAATGCTGAATAAGTAGTTGATGCGTTCAGTAGATGCATGTTTTGAAGATACCTCAATCACAGTGGTCACAAAAGTGCTTTGACAATTGGTTCGAACGCATGCCAAAGTATATAGATCTTAATGGGGAATATTTTGAAAAACAATAAAGCGATTTTCGATGATTAATATATGTTTTTGTGTTCTCTAATTTCGACATATAAAAGGCAACCCTTGTATAATTTTTGTAAAGATTATGTATTTTAAGGTTCCAGTAATCATAATAAATATAATATGAATGTAATGAAAAATGTAATTGGAAAAAACATTACATAATTATAATTTTCGGTTAGTATGAAAGGTGTCAAGGGGAAAAAAAAGGTAAAAATTATCCTAACAGGCAGGTTAGGACTAGTTACCAATATTTATTCTTGTCTGTGTTTCCAACTTTCAATTCTTTCTTTCTCCGATGTACTTGTGCTGTATCGTATGTCTGTTCTGCTGTTAGGACTAGGATCGATTGATTTTGAAGTTGCCCTTCGAAAATTGTGATAGAAGATCGGAACGCCATCAGTGTTCTTAACGAATCCTTGAGAAATTCTTATTTCGAGATAAGCCGAATTCGTGTAGTGTGGACTACTTTAGCCGTTATTTTTGTTCATTTTTATGCTTCACAGGATACCGTGATATCTAACTGTCACGCTGAGCGCATGGGTTCGAATCCTGGCGGGAACTTTAGAGTTTTCACCGGTGGTTGTCCATTGACAAAAGCTATTTAGTGGTGTCACTTTTGCGTACGCCATTCGTACTCGGCTACATAAAGAGTTCCACTTATATAAAGCTAAAAAGTTGAAATGGGACACCACTCATTGATATGAGAAAAGTGTCCCCCAGTTTTTAAAATAAGCGTTGCACAATCTGCTTTCCAATCCATACTCTTATAATCACGTTACCGACTCTTCTCCAAGCTGTCTTCAACGTTTGTGGACACGTGCCAATATTAATGAAAAACTCAAATTGAGTGCAACATGAGTACAAGTGTTCAACACGTAACAATGCCACGTGAATTTATTATCCATTTGATGGATTTGGCACATAATGTCTCGCCCACCTGTTGAACGCAATGGCAATTTCAGTTATTCACACTGCTGCTCCGAAATTTGTCCAATTAATTATGTCGTATTTAACCATTATTTCTTGATGATGCCACACAAATGATTAATTTCAATTCTTGGTTTCTCTCTCTCTCTCTCTCTCTTTCCTCTTGCAGGTACGAGTATGTCGGGAATTCTTTGAGGGCTGATTAACGGTGAGAATATGGCTTCAATTTATTTTTATGCATTTTGATTACGCCACAAGCAACCTGATACTCTGCCAATTGGCATGTTCCATGTTCTTTGCACATTGACCAGTTAATTAATCGGACATTTGGTAAGGAAAGTCTATTACATCTTGAGTGGGGCTATATTTTAAGAAATTAATGGACTTTAGCGTGATTTCATCAGAAAGCTCGTAACTACGTTATTGGTAAGACTACAGAGCCGTTGTATCATTCCCTATATTTGTAATAGCTTTTGGCTTGCAAACCACGAATAAGTCAAAGTTGTTGTGTTGTAAATCGAAAATGTTTGCTCAAATTTCCAAAATATATGGAGGCGACCATAGCGCAGAGGTTGGCATATCCACCTGGGTTCGAGTCAAGGTGAAAACATCAGAAAATTTTTCAGTGGTGCGCTTTTCCACTCCTAATGCTGGCGACATTAGTGAGGTATTTGTATGGCCGCCATGTAAAAACTTCTCCCCAATGAGGTGTCGTACTGCGGCACGCCGTTCGCATTCGGCTATACAAATTAGGCCCCTTATCATTGACCTTAAACTTGAATCGGACAGCACTCACTCACATGTGAGAAGTTTGGAATGTTAATGGGCAAATTTGCATTTGCAAAATAATATTTATGTTAATATACACAAAATGCTTTAATGGTCTGAAAGCAGATTTATTAAAAAGAACTGCAGCCAAGACAAATGTTGCAATAACATTTATGCTATAAAAAATATGCTATAGATTATAATTCCAAAAATGCTCATTTGTCTTCTTAATTTAAAAGAAGCAAACATTGTTTGCTGATAACCGCAAACTTATTTCTCCGTCTTTAAGGAGGCATATCTTAACTAGCCCACCACCTCCCTAACTGCAGAGTTCTTCGCTATACCCACTTAAATAACCTCGTAATCTCCTCGATACGCCCAGTGCTAGCTGCTAAGAGTATACCTATAAGACTGGAACCATCGGTTTAAATGCTTGCAGAATTTTTTTTCCTTACCTTCCAGTCGGTTCCATTAGGTATATTTTTAACAAATTGCCTGTTACATCACGCATTGCATCAGGGATGGTCAAAGAAACAGTGTCCGTAGTCGCTTATTGACCAAAAAAGAGAGAAGCCCCAACATCACGGCAGAAGTCGTCTAGCCAAGAAAAACAATCAGTACGGTTATTTCATCCCAAAAACTTGTTTGCGGTTAGGTTCGAAAACTACGATATAAACCCAACAAATTATGCAGAAGTCGTTTTAAATGTCTTTAAATTTAAAATCAGGGACAGACAAAACAAGGCATCATTTAAAATTATTGTTCCTGGGGAAATGTTTGACACGGTAGTAAATCCAAATTTTGGCCGCCTTAAGCACCTATTAAGGAATACATCCAAAGGGTAATTTATTAAGAGCTTTAGGAAAGTTTTTCAAAAAACAAACCTAATATTCAGAAAAATTTATGAAATATTTATTTGAATCGATAGTACAGTCTATATAATTAAATGTTTGTTGATAATTTCATGCAAATGTTGACCGTGAGTGCGGCTCAAATGGTCCATCCGCTTAGTTAAATTTTGGCATACTCTTTCGAACATTTCGGCCGGTATCTCACGAAAAAATGCTTTAATATTGTCTTCCAATGCGTCAATTGAAGTGGGCTTGTCTTTACGATATAGACATGACCGATCCCGAACGCCAATTGACCGGTCCGTGAAAACGTGAAACAAAATCTTCACCGAACTCGCCTCTCGTCCATTGTTACGCGTGCTGTGTGGCATGTGGCACCGTCTTGTTGAAACCACATGTCATGCAAGTCAAGCTCTTGCATTTTGGGCAAAAAAAAAATTGGATATCATCTCATGGTAGCTCTCACCATTCACAGTTACGCTACGATTCGCATCATCTTTGAAGAAGTACGGTCCTATGATGCCACCAGCCCATTAACCGCCCCGAACTGTGACTTTTTCTGGATGCAGTGGTAGCTCTTGCAATGCTTCTGGCTAATCTTCACTCCAAAATCGACCATTCTGCTTATTTACGTACTCATTGAGCCAAAAATGAGCTTTGTCGTAAAATTGGGAGAAGCGCGCAATGAACTTTCTTAACAGAGCACGCATTTCGATAATAATATTCAGTAGTTTGCAATCGTTGTTCGTTTGTAAGACGATTCATGGTTATGTTATAAACCAAACTGAAGATGTTTGACAGTAAAACAAAACACGAAACGTGCGTAAGCTGTTTAAACCAGTGTTGCCAAAAAGATAATACCTAAAAAGACACCCTTTATAACGATATTTTGCGTAATGATATTGCTTTTGTGCCACATGGCTTCAATAATGTTCCAAAAAACAAGAAACTTCTTTCGATAAGAACATGTTTATATTATACCAAAACGTAAGAAGCTTAAATATCAAACTATCGTCTCTTTTTCAGAATGACGTTCACGATATGGAGATCTTATTTTAGAAATATAGAATTTACAGATGTTATCGCGAAAGCTATTCTAAGAAAACTGGCGGCGGGGTGCTGATTGCAGTTTCCACCAAATTACCCTCCGCGTCTGGTATTGAAATTGTGGTTGTTAGAATCCTTTTGAAGAATACATGATTTTTTGTCTCTTGTTCCGACATTCAACCGACATTGAGACTTACTCGAAACGCATTAGAGCTATTACATTTTCTTTTCAAAAATCCCCTTCAACTGACACCTTGATTATTTTATGCGATTTTAATATACCGTCAATTTATTGGGTCCGCTCGTCAAATTCTAACAGTTTAATACAGGTTGCTACTAGTGGTATTTACAGCGATTTCCTTATTTTTTTATTCGGCTTCGGGCTCTTTCAGATCATTTGGTAAATTACTCGATCTAATATACGTCAACCATACATTGGAATTCTCTTTACTATCCAATCCAGTATTATTATTATTACATTACTATATCTTCCCTAGAAAAAATATTGCTTCGGTCAAACTAATTATATTAATCTCAGATCCCTGCTTTACGCCATAAATTGGGATATGATAATGTTGATGAAAATACATCAAAATTTCATTCTATTCTACAAGACTGCTTTGCTAAACCAGTCTCTCGAATTATTGTAGGTGATAATCTGAATCTGAACCACCTTGGGATGCAAGGAATTTATCGACACTGAAAAAACCTATTTAAAAATCGGGAACTGCACTACATTTCTCAAACTATTCATAAGCAAGATCAAAGTACAATATAGAAAACAAACTGGCTTATCGCAATTACCGTAACAAAATGAAATCTGACATAAAATCCAATCCTATGTCTTTCTACAAATTTGTTAATTCTAAGCGCCGCTTTAATAGTTTACCTAACGTTCTTAAATATGGTCCAGTTTTATCCGACACCTATTCTGGTACACACGCGACTATGAATACCCTAATATAATTGGACAGTCTATTAATATAGATTGATGAATAGATGATATTGATAGATGAAGACGTTATAGAACAAAACTTACGGTTAATAAGAAAAACATTAAATTGAAAAGATATCGACTGAATCCATTTCTCATCAGGCTTCCTCATTGCTTTCTTCATGTCAATAAGAATTCGGGAAATCACGCTCAAACGCAACAAATCTGTTAAAAGTTACATGTATACATCCGTATACACGGATTTTAGTAAAGCTTTCGATAGGTTAGGTTGAAAAGAAGGTGCGGATATTAATCCGCCCCATGACACTATGGACATACCCCTAAGCCAGTAATCGGTTTGTTGCGCGCTCTTTATACTAAAAAGTAATATGGAAAAAGAAAATCGAAGTCAGAAATTCCGTGCTATTTACGAAATCCCTTATTGTTTTCCATACCAAGCCTCTAAGTTGGTTCATTGCTGGTATTGTGTCCTCACCTAAATGCCGGTATCTGTGAGCCGCGAAACCGGGCAATGACATAGGAAATGCCCCAACGTCTCATCATCTTCCCCTCATGCCCTACACATGTTATCACTTGCCGCACCATAGTGTTATATGAGCGTTCGTAGCGCGCGCCCTAAACTCGGACTGGAAAATTTCCCAAACTATTAACCATTTATTTGAACATCTTGGAAAACTATATAGAAAAGAAGTAAGGACATATCACAATTTACGGATACTCTATAATTTCGATCAAGTTTCAACTTTAAAGTTCTTATTTTCTACACTCATAGAAAAACGTCTACTGTACACAGCAAACACTGTCTGCTGATTGTTAGTAGTTAATTTTGCTGCTATTGCAGCATCAATTCTGCAATATCAGAACAGCAGGCTGGCTGCCGAAAATCATGTGTCTGCTGCTTAATTAATGATGGGTAAGTTAGAAAAAATAAGATGAAAGAGAAGATTTTTGAAAAGAAAATGAGAAAAACAAGTAAAATGCGGGCCTGTGCTCTCCACCCCATTTGCCAAGTTCTTTGCTAGGGATCTCTTTAAAGGCAAATAACTATATCACTCTATTGACTGACCCGAACAATACTTGGTTTTGGATGTTGGAGACCATAGTAGAAGTCATTGCAAAATTTCAGCCGAATCAGATAAAAATTGCGCTCTTTACAGGCTCAAGAAGTCAAGACACAAGATCAGTTTATGTCGCAGCTATGTTAAAAAATGGCCCGATATGACCCATTTATAATCCCAACATAGGATAATAGAAAGTATTTGTGCAAAATTTCAAGCGCAAAGCTTTATTCGATGCACACTGACATCCTTTTGTTGTTGATGTTTGTTGCACACGATTTTTGTTAAAGAGTTTGAGCATAGGCGCATGTGGGCTGCGTTTTATAACATAGTAGAAAGGTTGGGTCATCGTTATTGTAAACAATGCACAGCACACGGATTCCAACGTAGTGCGGAGGTTAGCGTGTCCGCCTATGACGCTGGACGCCAGGATTCGAATCCTGGCGAGAACTTCAGAAAAGAATTTTCAGCGGTTGTTATCCCCTCCAAATGCTGGCGACATTTCTGAGGTACGATGCCATGTTAAAACTTCTCCCTAAAGATGTGTCGCACCGCGGCACGCCGTTCGACTCGGCTATTAAGAGAAAGGCCCCTTATCATTGAGCTTTAAATTTGAATCGGACATCACTCAGTGATATATGAGAAGTTCCCCCATTTCCTTAGTGGAATGCATTTGCACACAGCACACATGCGTCATACGCGTCAAATACACCCATAGAAATAATTTTGCTGATATCAGCAAACACTATCTGCTGATTTTAAATTAAATTATTTTTACTATTATAGGGAACTTTCTCAAATTTATGAAATACAAAACAATAATTAAAGCATTTCCTATATGTAAATAAACATTTGTAGTCATTTTTGGGTTTCTTTTTTATTTAAGAGCATAAATATGATTTTAATAGATGTTTTGCCTGCTGTTATTTGAAATCGTTAAAAAATTATCAAATTTTTGAAATTAAAACAAAATTTGCGCTATATGCCAACATAACTTAGTGATGGGCATGTGCAAAGTAATCAAATTACATGTCCGGCTGTAAAATGAAAAATAATATTATAAAACAAAAACCAAGAACTTTGTTCATTTCAGCAAATTTTTTTACATTTTTGGCAGATTTCTATTTGAAACAGCAGATTTTGTTAGCTGGAGTTACAGTACGAAATGTTTGCTAAAACAGCAGTACTGTTCAACAGTTCAATTTTTTGGCAGGTTTTGTATTTGAAACAGCAGATTTTGTTAGTTGCTGAAACAGCGGTCATGCCTGCTTTCCCACTATCAGCAGAAATAAACTGTTGTTTAAGCAAACATTTTTGCTATTCACTTGAATAATAAGTTTCGTTAATAAGTAAAAAAATTGTAATAATAAAATAGAAACTTATAATAAACTTTAGTAAAAAAACAATAACAACATATAACATATATAATGAACAAAAGATACTTTTTGGGTTTTCCAATAAGAACTTGGCTCATCGAAACCTACAGTGGCTTGTGGCACCATCCTGTTGAAACCACATGTCGTCCAGGTCTATATCTGACGCGGTAGTGCGTTATCCACTCATGGTAACATGACGAATGGCATCGTCGACGAAGAAGTATGGCCCTATGACGCCGCCGGCATGCATGATTAGTATAAGAGTGCCAAATTAAATTCCAAATTGTCAAATTCCTATTAAAAATCCTATATTTGTCAATGATCGTAACCGAAATCTAGTCTAATTTCACAATAAACAATTTCTCTTGGCTTATAACAAAAAAAAAAAATTTACTTATCGAATATTTCGTTTACGGTTAATGAATTATTTTTTTTTTTGTGGCTGGTAAATGACCGCAATATTATAAGAATGATTATCACTGGAATGAAAGGTTTTTATTGATTACAAAAAATAAATTGGCAGACACAGAGCCGGATCAGAAACAGATCCAACACACCATTAGTGGACGTTTCGAAGGTTGGAGGTTTTCAACACTACCGTGCTTTCTCTGGGCCTCCCGTCTGCCGGCCCACATTTTATGGCTTACTTTATTCTGGTACACTCGTAGAAAAAAGTCTGCAAACACTGTCCGAAATTTCAGAACAGCAAGCTTACTGCTGAAAAGTCTGTTGTTTGCTGAAAATTACTGCTGCTTAATTAACGAAATAAAATGTAAGAGAAAATTTTTGGAAAGAAAATGAGGGCAAAAAGCTTGCGGTCACATAACCAATCTGCACACACAATAATTACCTTCAGTTGTTGTTGTTTATTGCGCACGCTGTTTGTATAAGATTTTTGCGCAAAGAGAGCGTATGATATAGTAAAAAGGGTCATCGTTATTGTAAACAATACACATTACACATGCGTCATAAGCATCAAGTATGTATGAGGCATTTCCCTGTTTAAAATACCTTTGCCGTGTTGTTGTTCTACTTAAATGCACATGAGATATCCATTTCTCATTCAAGAAGAAATAACAGAAAAATCAAACAAACGGGTTTCCTCGCAGAAGCAAAAAAAAAACTTTGTCATGCATATGGGCACAGCCAGATTTGAGGAAGTTTTTGAAAGTTTTTATAGCCTCCACCATAGGTATACTTACTTCGTCCGTTCGTCTGTGGAAAGCACGCTAACTTTAGTAGGAGTAAAGCCAGGCGCTTAAAATTTTGCACAAATACTTCCTATTAGTGGAGGTGCATATTTCAATATATTTCCCATATAAACCGATCTCAAGATTTTACTTCTTATCCGATTTTGCTGAATTCTCATACAATTTTGCTGAAACTTTGCACAATGACTTCTCCAGTGACCCCCCAACTTACGTGTCAACAATGGTTCAAATTGGCTCAAAACCTGATATAGCTCCCATATAAACCGGCCTTTCGATTCGCTTCTTTAGCCTGTAGAGGACGCAATTCTTATCGGAATTCTTCTTCTATGACATTTAATGGATGTACCAAATATAGTCTGAATCGGTCCATAACCTCATATAAGTCCCATATAAACCGATTTTTCGATTTTAATTCTTGAGCCTCTAGAGGGCGTAATTCTTATCCGATTTAGCTGAAATTTCGTACAGTGACTTTTTCTATGCCCTTTAATATACGTGTTAAAATAACCTGATATAGCTCCCATACAAACCGATCTCCCCATTTTACTTCTTAAGTCCCTCTAGGGCGCAATTCTTTTCCGATTTGGTTGAAACTTTGCACAATGGGATCTACTATTGTCTTTAACATCGAAGCCAAGTATGGCCCGAATCGGTTTATAACCTGACATAGCTCCAATAGCATAGCAATTTTTATCCATTATCCTTTGTTTGCTTATAAAAAGATACCGGACAAATGCGATCCAAACTTTTACTTGTTTTCATATAATAACGACATAAGCAAAAATTAGCTATAAACCCAATAGCCACGACAGAATGGTCCTTAGCAGAGCAATTAAATTGACGAGAGACTTTTGGCCACCTTCACACCAATGGCCGCAATGGCTATGTGCACAAGGATCTGTTGATCAGGTAATCCACTCCCTTTGGAAAAAATGCCCAACAAAACACACGACAGCCCATAAAGGCAAAAGATAACAGTTTCTCCCTGGTATGAACATTAATGCCGACGCAAATGATATCCAATTTAATTAAATTGCTATGTTCCACACATTTTTTCACTTTCCCATCAACGCATGGGGAAATTAGAAATACGATAGTTTTCTTTTAGAAATATAACGGGAAGGCGTAACCCTCAGCGAAATAGAAATATAATCCACGCCACCAAAGACACCACCAACAGTTGTTGTTCCTACACTCTTATTGACGTAATTTAAATATTTACGTTTTTACTGGTGCTTATCAAGATGTCGATGTCGATGACGATAAACGTCGCCGCCATCAACAGGCGTCGAGCATCCCCCACGTCTGCTCTTCTTTCTGTGGTTAGTAAAGGATGATACAAGATAATCGAGGTGAGATTCATAACTACGATACAACACTTGTACAGATTTGTATGTGTGAGAGTTTGTTCATATATAATGCCATCCAAGTTTGTGTGAGTCAATTTAAAGGGGAAAATCGAAAGACTTTTGCGACACTTTCTATTAAATTTATGACTGTGTGTGCTCATTTTTAATAAACAAATCTAAAGCCAAGTTGTAACTAGACCCTACATGCAACTACTGCGAGAAATTGGAATGAATGCCTACACCCATAGAAATTTGTAAGTAAAAGCAGCAATAATATTTGCTGTAACAGCAGAAAATCTACTGGAAATGGGACAGAAGTCATTTTTTTTTTTTTTGCTAAACCAGCAAACAATTTCTGCTGTTTTCATATGGTTGTTATAAATACTTCAATTATTTGTATATTGCATCTAATCTGTTAATTTTAATGGAAATAAGTTAACAAGTTTTAACATTTTTTACAAATTGATCACTTTTTAACTATTCTAAATAACAGGATATAAAATATCTAATAATACCAAAAATGTGTATTGATATATAGCAAACTAGTTGGCCCGGCTCGCTTCACTATACCATAAAATGGCTTATTGAAAATGGATTTTTCTTTAAGCATTTTGAAGCTGGTAATGAAGACATTCAGGCTACAGGTCTCGTTCAGATCCAAACTAATAATTTTTGTATTTTTTGTATTGGTTATCTACTTTCAAAGCTTCCACTTGGGACATTGTTACAGATCCGCAGGTCCTTCCTGTGTCTATCCCAATTTGAGGGCATAAAGTGTACCAAATACTTTTGATTGCTGCCCTATTCTATCCTTATCGGTCTTCATAGATTATTTTTAATTCCTATTTGTTTTGGGTAGGTGGGGGCAGGGGGATTGCCCTCTGACACGTCCTTTCAGTTGTGCACAATATGTTCTCAGTCGTCCTACATGACAGTTTGGTGTTATTTCTATTGGGAGGAAATGGACGCTAAGACCCAAAAGACCATTTATTTGAGTCTTTTATTGTCGCAATCAACATGTTCTGCTGAACGGCAGGACGTGACCCAGATACTTGGATGCTTTTATCAACATTAGATTCGAACTCTACTGTCATAGACCTTTCTTTTAATTCCCAAGTTATCCCGATCGAACTAAACGTCCTATCAAAGGGTGTATAGTGGGTGGGCCGGTCCCAGACTCTTCCAAATGTCTATACCAGATTCGTAGTCAACTCCAAAAAAACTTTCAATTGATAGCTCAGACACCAAGGAATATATTTTCATGTCACTTACTTTTAAATATCTTCCATTTGACACCGATTAGGGTGGATTTTGGGATGGGGCGTCCACCAAGGTTATTTGATTCCAAAATTGTATACTAATTTCATATTTTTGGGGTACCATAAGGTGCCAAAATTTCGCTTAAATCGTTGTACCCATCTCCGAGATCTGGCGTTTTTGGAAAATTGCGGAAAGGGGGAGGGTCCGCCCCTCTTCGGATATAAAAAAAATGTTGTACCCATTTGTCACCAGAGGCTCAAACCCTACTCTATATCATGAGAATCGGTTCAGCCGTTTTTGAGTCTATACGGAACAGACAAGTAAACTAACAAGCAAAGCACAACAATTTCATTCCTATATAATAGATCCCTTAATTGCCGTTTAGAATTTCATACATTTTATATGATTTGTTTGTGTCGACTGGCTTTCGTAAACTTATTTCTCTGGGTGCAAGCAAAAAAATATTCAGACTTTTAAAATGATAAGAGAGACTAAGAGAACTATGAGGGAGAATTTTTGTTTAAACTTCTTAAAAAAAAACCCTGCTAAAATTGTTGAAAGTTGTGATAGTCGAATCCAATCTTATTCATGCTAAAGAGAAATTAATTTGATGTATGCGTTTCTTTTAGTGTTTTCTCATGTTGTTGAGAAGGGGGAAGCACTTGTCAATACACCGATATAGACCTACTATATGACGCATTTTGTGAGTCTTTTTTATGTTTTAACAAGTTTTTTTTTTTCTGGCATTTTGTATTACGAACGAAGACGTATGTTATTGGCAGCATCCTTGAAGACGTTTTTATTTCTTGGCACATAAAAAAGTTAACAAGATTTGAATAGTATTGTAATTACATAAATATGGAGTGTCAAACCCAGTAATTATGATGCCAGGTCGTACACCAAATATTCAAAATATTGATCTGAGATCCTTAACAGTATTTATACCTATCGAAAGCAAACTTATTTCAAAAGAACTAGATATCTGTTCGAAGTGTTGCTCAAGTACTTCTGGTTGAAATTGTAGCTGGAACATATAAGTGGAAACCCCCTTTTGACATACACTCAACGAAACTTGTCATTCAAAACAGCAAAAAGATTTGCTAACACAACAGACATTTGTGCTGTTTCAGCAAACATAGTGCTATTGATTTAGCAAACATTTCGTACTGCAATTTCAGATCAGAACAAGATCTGCTGTTTGAAATACAAAAGTCTGCTAAAATATTGAAAACATTTTGAAAAAAAGTATTGGCTGAAATGAAAAAAATGTTTGTTTTTATTTTATGCCATTATTTTGGTTTGTAATTTATATCCGGTCATGTGTTATGGCTATTTTGGACCTTTTTTTTCAAATGGAGTCCAATGGCCGTGAGAAATTATGTTGGAAGAGAAGATTTTATTTTGTGGAATATTACTAAAAGTGAATTACCTGACCAACAGATTCCTTGTACACATGACATCGCATCCATTGGTGGTGGCTGAAGTCGTTCGTCAATTTTATTACTCCGTTAAGGTACCCATAACTGTCGATGCTACTTATTTCATACAAAAAAAGAATATGGAATGTTAATTGTGTCCCCCTTCCTTAATGGAATGTTCATGAACTTTAAGGATGGTATTGTTTTTTGTTTTTTGAAAACCCTTTTTATTGTTTTTTTCATTGTTGGGTGTAGTTGCTTGAAACCCTATTTTATTGCTATCACTTGAATGTTGCTCTGTTTTACACACCACACGTGTTCTGTGGAATGGTGGGTTATTATTTATATTTGCCTGATACTACCGATCACATGTTTTGATTATTTTAGGTATTTTTTCTGGTTACGATCAACAAAATCTTCTCTTTTAGTTTACTCTCCTTGCAATAATCCCATTATACATTGAGCAGCAGTAATTTTCAGCAAATAACAGACTTTTCAGCAATCATACTGCTGTTCTGAAATTTTAAACATTTAGCTATGCCAGTAGAACTACTGCTGTAATAGCAGTAAAATTAACTATTAACAGTCAGCAGACAGTGTTTGCTACTATCAGCAGGATTTCTTTAGAAACTATTTCGTTTTTAATGTAACACATTTAAATTCAAACCATCCGTTTGCTCTCTCCAATTATAAGTTTGTAAGTTTTGTTGAATTCCTCTCCCGTGAACTGAAAATAGAGTTCGAAATGATTTCAAGGAAATGGAATTAATTCGAATGACCGGCTGTTACAAGCCAAAAATGTATCACCGGTTGAATTACGAGCTGTGTCTGATAGACTGGTTCCCTGGCTTAGGGATATATACTCTGCTTGCATCTGAATGTCATATATACCTGTGGGATGGAGAGACACGAAGGTAATTTTCATTCCGAAAGCAGGAAAACCCTACCACACGAAGGCGAACGATTTTAGTCCTATTATTCTTTCATTCTTTATGCTGAAGACTCTTGAGAGGTTGATAGAAACATATCTTAGGGAAAAGATCCCTGGAGATCGCCTGTCGTGGCAACAGCATGCATACAGTAAAGGCAAATCCAGTGAAACAGCCCTTGACGACCCAGTTGGCTACATAGAGAGTTCTCTCGCAATCAAGGAATATGCAAAGGAAGCATTTCTTGACATTGAAGGTGCTTTCAATAATGTAAAACCGACGTCAATCATGAAAGTGTTGGAGTTTCTAGGCATCAACTCTACCGTAAGAAAGTTTATTAATAACTTACTAAAAGATGCAGGCTTGGGATATGTGGATCTAAAAAGATGTGTCAGCAGAGGAACATCTCAAGGAGGTGTACTGTCTCCTCTACTTTGGAATATAACCATTAACAATATATTATTGTCTGTGGATGAAAAAGGGGTAAAAGTGGTCGCGTATGCTGATGACGTGGCAATTGCGGTTAGGGGAAAGTTTCCCAGCACTCTAAGAAATATAGCAAAGTGGGCTACCGAAAGTGGTCTGGATATAAATCTGTGCAAGACAGAAATCGTTCTTTTTAGCAGGAGATACAAGTTGCATACAGCGGAACATGTTTCCTTGTGTGGAGAGAATGTTCGATTTTCAGAAAGCGCAAAATACCTGGGTGTTTTGCTGGACAGGAAACTGAACTTTAAATCCAACATTTTGGAAAGGGCAAGGGAGGCCACTCTTGCCCTATACACCTGCAAGAGAGCCATTGGCAAAAGTTAGGGATTTAGACCGCGTGTCATGCATTGGGTATATACTGCAGTTGTCATCCACCTACTGCTCAATACTTAACGGGATCCAAAGGATGGCTTGTTTGTGCATCACAGCCGCACTGAGGACGACACCATCTGATGTACTGAATTTAATACTACATCTAATGCCTCTGGACATTGTTGCTACCCAAATTGCAGCGACCACTGCCGTGAGGTTAAAGGAGCTTTCTCATTGGTCATGTCGCGGCTACGGCTACACTATGTTATCCTAGATACAATATCCGATGTTCCAGGCAGTGTGGATTACTCCCTACCTCAGCTGCTTTTTGATAAAAAAAATTACTGTACCACTATTCCTGATAGAACCGATTGGAACTACGATATTCCTGGAGTTACATAGGCTTCTATACGGATGGTTCCAAGCAGAGAACCTTGCAATTAAGGAAATGGTGAAATGGCTAAGTTATAATGTCATAATGACGATTGGCATAAATATCTTCTCAGACAGCCAGGCAGCCATTAACTCCCTGGAGAACGTATTTCTGAACACAAAAACCGCCCCCGACTGTAGCAGATCTCTCAACGAGATGGCTGAACAGATCAAAATTCACCTGTTCTGGACGTCGGGCCACAGAGATATCCCAGGGAATTGTTAAGCAGACGAGCTTGCGAGACTAGGAACTACCTTACGCACTCCAGGGTCACTGGATTCTGTGGGTATGCCTCTAGCGAAGGGCAACGAATTATAGATGGTCACAAAGTGGGGGCTGTGAGCATTCCAAAACTATGTGGCCTCATCTTGACTTGAAGAGGTCTACTGCTTTGTTGTCATTGGCTAGAACAGACGTCTCAGTCATTGTGTCCGTCATGACAGGTTCCTGTCTAACCGGAAAACATGCTGACAGAGTGAAGGTTTCCAGCAATGACTTTTGCAGAAGCTGTAGGGACATCGAGGAAGAAGAGACTATAGAACACCTTCAGTGTGTGTGTCCCGCACCAGCAGCAACAACATATATATACTTACATTTGGCTGGAATTTCTCTTTGTGTCATAGAATATATTCTTAAAATGTTGCATGTATTCCTTTCCCATGTTTCTATAGTACCATTCAAATGGTTTAAGGCTTCATTTTCTCCAGGCTGGCGCCATGTTATTGTTGTTGTTGCAGCAGATCTAGGAATCCTGCGACTAAGGTGGATGCGTCCGGAGGGATCTGGATTTGAGTCGAGTGGATCTGGTCTGGTTGCGTGTGGTCCCAGGTCACATTGGGTCACACATCCTGCACGTTGGCATCAATCCCTGTTCTGTAGGCAGCTGCGTCTGCCGGATTGTAATTGAGCCAAAACAACTCTGGTTTACCGGAGAATGTCAATTTCTTCAGGTGCAATGGAAGACGCTCGTTCTCTGCTAGCGTGTCTGCATGAATGTTGTCTAGACTCTCTTGATATGCCGCTAGATCTAGAGGTTCTCTCTTGTAGTGCTGAACCTCTCGCTCTAGATCATGTGGCGGTGGATACCTATCCACAAGATGAAAAAGATAACAACTCAGAAAGTATTGTTTGGACAGCATGTTGTTATGTCTTCGGACGGGTAGGATCTTTGTCTCCTGATGAGACAGCCTGTCGCAATTCGAAGAGCGGTATTCTAACAGATCTGAATACGTGTTCGTGACGCCATGTGTTTTGGCCTTGTGTGCTTTGTTTATTTGTAGGTATTTCCCCACCTAAAGCAAAATTAAATGTTGCAATTTCCGTGTAACACTTTCCGGATCATCTTCTCGTGAATCATAACATATTTTGCTGTACACTGAAAGTTAACCCTTCGCAACTGGAATGAAATCTTACATTAATGTAATGAAACTTGTCAATGTTTTGGAACCAACATAGAGCTTCATAAAACAAGTTTCATGCCGAATTTTCGAAAATAAGTTTAAAGAAAAAAAAAAATACAATTTGTTTTTGGCCGGGGAATTCGAACCTGAGCTTTCAAGTATCTAATGGCATGCGAATTATGTAATTAAATACGTCATTGAGGTAATGCAATCCTTTTCATTGATTTGTTGTTCAATTAAAAACGTAATAGTTCGGCTTGAGGCCATGTACCATTATTAAAAACAGGTGTCGGTGTTTTTTTTTATTAATTGTTTTATTTCAAATTTTTTCCAATACTTCGATTACCACCGGTAATCTTCATCAGGGAATAGATAACTAAAAAGATTATAGTAACATAAAACAGAATTTAACAAAAGCACAAAAACAAAAATATAAATTGTAAGGTGAGGGCAAATCACCTTAAAGATGTTTTGAATTTTGTTTTATTTTTTATAATAATTTTTTATTTTATTCGAGAACTTGCAAGGCAGCTCGCCAGTACAGTTCTTCGATTGGTATATGCCACAATAGACACCAGGTCTTCTTATGGCTGTATACTCAATTTTATTTTATTTTTAGGGAATAGTTGTTTTTTTATCAGTGCCTTCCAAAAATGATACACAGTTCAATTTTCCTCTTTGTCTTTATTAAAAAAGAGTTGGCGAAGGAATAACAATTTTACAAACGTTGTTCTCATTTAAATATGCTTTTCAAGAGTCATAATATTAATCCATCTTCGAATTTCACAACAACAAATTACAACAAATTATCTGCCTATTACAAAAAATGCATCACGTGTCTAACATCAAAACATATAAGTAAGAACAGAGCATACAATTAAACAGGTGAGTTAAAAGAGTTCCGACAGAACGATGATCATTTGGATGTTGAGAGCATTCTTACACGAATGTAGTTACATATCACTGTATTTGTGAGATAGAGAGCTTAAACATGGAGTGAGATATGCCTCTCTCGATGTTATTTATGTTTTTGTATAACAGTTTATAACAATGTAATTTGATGCCGCCAAATACATTTAACATACATAAACTTAACATAACATTTATAAATTGCTAATAACGTTGTTAAGTGGTGCTGCTACAACCTCCCCCTCTGTTGCATTAGACGACTCGACAATGCAGACAGGATATTATCGTGTGGATTGTCTTCGTAATCTTTCAGATCTTCTGCGGTTTGAGGATTCGGCGTTGACATCTTGATTGTTGTTTTTGCCACTAAGCTCATTTTCGTTGGCCTGTTGGCTTGACTTTCCAGGACGTCCTCTCTTTCGTTTTGGGTATATTGGTGTTGTACTTTGCCCCTCATATGGTGTAAGGGCTGAAACGTGTAGTGTTGCTAAAGGAGTGTTGGGATTTTCCATCGTTGCAACGGTATAGGAGCTCGAGCCTTTTTTTTGGCTAAAACCACATATGGACCATCTCGTCGAGGTGTAAACTTTGATGTGATTCCATCTTTTGCTCTGCTTAGTATATGTGTTGCGATTAGAACTTTGTCACCTATTTTAATACTTTGTTGAGGTTTTCGTTTTCCATCAGCTTGATCTTTGTTTCTATCTTGCATTTTAAGTTGAGCTTCATTGGCAACTTCCAGAGTGTCTGCCAATTTCATTAAATGAGGTGTAATCTGTGGTATGAAGTTTTCTGCTGCAATAATAGCTTTAAAATCATAATGAACTTCTGTAGGGGTTCTCAAATTTCGGCCAAATGTTAAGTACGCCGGGGTGTACCCAGTGCTGTTACACTTTGCAGTGTTCATAGCAAATCTTATTGCTGGCAGCATCTTATCCCATTTTCTATGATCGGTTCCCACATAAATAGACAATTGTGTCTTCAAATCCCTATTTCTCCTTTCCACCGGATTCCCTTCTGGATGGTAAATCGGTGTAAACGTTTGAGTTATGCCCAGACAGAATGTCATTTTTTGCATTAACGCAGAGATAAACTGCGTGCCATTGTCAGTATGTAGTCTCCGTGATACTCCATATCTCAGAATGACTTCGTTTAGCAATGTCAGTGCGCAGTTTTCTGCTGTTCCCTCTTTCAATGCAAAAAGTTCCACCCATCTACTACAAATATCCTCAACTATCAGTATCCATTGGTATCCTTCTGACGTTCGGGGTAGTGGTCCAAAAAGATCTACAGCGATAATTTCGATTCGTTTGTTGCTGGATAATGTTTGTAGTAAGCCAGTTGGTTTCATGTTGGACGGTTTATATCGTTTGCACTCTTCACAGGCTTTAACGAATGCCGTAATTTCAGCTCGCATACCAGGCCAATAAAACAAAGGAGCTATACGGTTTATGGTCTTGTCGACTCCATAATGACCAGCTGTTGGGGTTTTGTGGTACTTTTCTAAAATTTCTTGGCGAAGAGATTGTGGAATTACCAGTTGACCATTTTCGGCATCTTGTTCTGAGCAAAACCTGTAAAGAATTCCATCAACCATGATGTAGCCTCGGTTTGTGTGTCTTATAACATTTTCATCGTAATTTTCAAATTAACATATTATTTTATTAAGTTCTTTATCACTCATCTATGATTTTCGAAATTCTTCAAAGCCTTTTCTAGGGAAATCAATTTCTACCACATTGCATTCGCAGTTTTCTGTACAAATTTCCCCTGCACATGGTGGTCGTGACAGAGTGTCCGCAATAATATTTTGTTCTCCTGGTGTATAATTGAAACTCAAATTATAGCTTTGTAACAGCATAGCCCATCTGGCCAATCGATCTGTTGGCGATTTTAACGAAAAAAACCATTTTAAGGGTTGGTGATCCGTCAAAATGGTAACCTCGGAACCCTCAATATATCCACGAAATTTTTGCACTGCCCATACGACAGCCAAAGCTTCTCGCTCAGTAGTGGAGTAGTTGCGTTCAGCTGGAATTGGATGGATTGGATGCCCCATGTTCTTCTCCCCCTGCAATAACACAGCCCCGATCGCATAATTGCTGGAGTCTGTTCTTAGGGAGAACTTTTCATTCTCTTTGACCTGTTGTAAGACTGGCTGCGAAGAGAGCATCTCGTTCAGCTTTAAAAAAGCTTCGTCTTCTACTTTTGTCCATTTCCATAAACATTTCTTTTTTGTAAGATTTGACAAAGGCCTAGAAATGTTTGCAAAATTAGGTATGAAGCGTCGAAACCACGAGCACGTTTGAAGAAAGGACATCATTTGCTTCAGATTTTTAGGTCTAGGACGATTCATAATGGCTGATGTCTTCTCTGGGTCAATTTTAATCCCTACTTGTGGCCTAAGTATTTAACCTCAGGTTTACAAAAGAAGCATTTTTCCTTATTAAGGTGGAAACCAATTTCCTTAAGTTTCTCAAAAGTTATGGATAGGTCTTTTAAATGCGATTCAAAGTCTGTAGAACAAATTATGATGTCATCTAAATATGCAAGTATCAGAATATTCGGGAGACCAGACCGGAATTTGTCAATAATGCGTTGGAACGTCGCAGGAGCGTTCTTTAGCCCAAAAGGCATCCTATTAAAGACAAATATTCCAAACGGAGTGGTAAAAGCAGTCTTTAATTTATCTTCTTCCGACATTCTTATCTGCCAATAACCAGATTTGAGGTCCAAAGTGGACATAAATGGTGTAGCTTTGGCAGCGTGTAGCAAGTCTTCCATACGAGGCAAGGGGTAAGTATCAGTGACAGTTATTGCATTTAACTTTCGATAGTCCACGCACACTCGAGCTGTAATGTCCTTTTTTGGAATCAATACAACGGGAAATGACCATGGCGATTGTGTTTCCTCAACAATACCTTTAGTAACCATATCGTCCAATTCCACTTTAAGCCTATTTTTCATGGCTGGGGAAATACGATATGGTGGGTTTGAAATTGGAGGATGATTACCCGTATTAATTCTGTGGACTACATTTTTTATTGGAAAACTAATGCTCTCGAACAATTCATCCTGACTTTTCAAAAAATTCGCCAATTGCTCTTTTTGAACAGCATTTATAAAATCGTTGTTATGCTCGCATATATTGAAGTTAATTGCGTTTAATTCGATGGAATCTGGTGATCTTTTTCTAGATTTCTTCAACGGTGGAAACAAGTCCTTGTTTTGTGGCATCTCAAAACTCTCCGGCAAGGTATCTCCAAAAATTCTTAATAGGCCTCCAGGTGAATAATCGCTTTGGTTAGAATATACTGACCCGATTGTTTGATTTTCTGACGACTCTGGTTGGCTGTTTGATATGAACCATGTCACAAAGTCATCAATTTCAGATGCAGAATCCTTTTTGTTATCGTGGACATCAACGTGGCCTACGCCTACACCTTGAAGTTTTGATGGTTTTTGTTTGAACTCGAAAATCTTCGAAGGCTCATCTTTAAAATGCCATGTTCTCTGGGCAAGGTCCATTACTATGCCTGACTGTTCCAAAAAATCGATTCCTAATAGCGTCCTATTATCTTCTGCATTTGGAAGACAAATAAAACGGATCCGTTTTAGGCGCTTGGGTATAATAATGTCGACAATAGTTGAGCAAACGAACTCCTTTCTTACAATACCATCAGCTAGAGTTATTTCGGCATCTACGTTTTGGAATTCGACCTCTTTTTCACGCAATTTCTTATATAAATAGTAGCCAGCAATACTCGTTCCTGCGGCCGTATCCAAATACGCCTCTCCTTTTAACCCATTTACGTTGATTTCGACAGTTGGGACGTTTCTGCCGACTATAGACGTATCAATGCTATTGAAATCAAGGAATTTTGGACTTTCCATGGTGTTTTTCTGATTGCACGTTGGACAATTCGAGCGGTAAAAGCCTACTGCCCCACAGCCATAGCAATTCAGTTTATTTTCCTCCGGTTTACCCTTCTTTTCTGCCTCAATACGTTTATAGCACACTTCTGCGGTGTGATTTTTCTTCCTGCAATAGGAACAACGAACGTACGCCTTTTCTTGGAGCTCAAAAGGTTTGTTCACTGGCTCGTTTTTATTTTCAGCCATACACATTTCAATCTATCTAGCTCTCGAGAGCAAGTCTTGAAAGGTTTGAAGGTTTTCCCTGACAATTTTCTCTCGAATTTGGGGATTAAGTTGGGAAAAAAGCATGTTTATGACAGTACTTTCAGCTAATCATTCCTTTAGTTGGGCAAATAATTGCCTCTTTCTACATATGAACATGTCAGTGGACTCGTTAATTTTTTGTTTGTCTTGGAAAATTTCCGCAAACAATCTCCAATCTGGTTTTGGGGGAGCAAGTGCGTCTCGGAGTAACTGTACAGCTTCCGTAAATGTTTTAGCTTCATGCTGTACCCCTTGCCACCAAGTCGATGCGTACCCCTCAAATAATAATGGTAAGCTAATTAAAGCTCTTTGATCAGTTATGGCCTCTGCTTCCTTAAACACCAAAATTGTTGCTATAAAATCTTCCACTTTCGATGTACTACGACCTCCATTAAATCGGGCACTACAGGAGCTAAAAGTGGATTTACGTTCGGTAAGGACCTGAAGATTTCCTACCAAGCTTTGTAATTGCCTTTCAGACAAATTGTAGTTAACCGTAATATTTTGATTGGGATTTGCAGTAGAATTTCGGGTATTGGAAGTAGCTTGTGTATTTGTAGCACGAACTGACATATCTGGGACATTTTGAGGATTTGTGGTGGAATCTTGAGTTCCAGCATCCTCGTCTCTAATGGGACTCATCATTGCGTTTAGGGAATTGTTGGTTAACCTGGGCATACCGTTGTGAAAAAAAAACCTCGATGGTCACAATGTATTTTCCTTCAAAATAAGCCTTTGTGGAATTGCTGACCGTTGATTTAATCATGACAACAAATATGTCGTAGACTGTTTTTTATAAATCTTTTGAAAACCACGTTGTTTTTCCGTTTAATTTACAACAACAACTCCTTTACACGTTTTTTTTTTTTTTTGCAAAAACAAAAAAATGCACAACACCAATACTACCTTCAGCTATTTAACGCTTTCAACAGGCGGAAAATAGCAAATCCTTTGATGATGCACGGGTGAAATTTCACGATGGGCGCCAATTGTAAGGTGAGGGCAAATCATCTTAAAGATGTTTTGAATTTTGTTTTATTTTTTATAATAATTTTTTATTTTATTCGAGAACTTGCAAGGCAGCTCGCCAGTACAGTTCTTCGATTGGTATATGCCACAATAGACACCAGGTCTTCTTATGGCTGTATACTCAATTTTATTTTATTTTTAGGGAATAGTTGTTTTTTTATCAGTGCCTTCCAAAAATGATACACAGTTCAATTTTCCTCTTTGTCTTTATTAAAAAAGAGTTGGCGAAGGAATGACAATTTTACAAACGTTGTTCCCATTTAAATAGGCTTTTCAAGAGTCATAATATTAATCCATCTTCGAATTTTACAACAACAAATTACAACAAATTATCTGCCTATTACAAAAAATGCATCACGTGTCTAACATCAAAACATATAAGTAAGAACAGAGCATACAATTACACAGGTGAGTTAAAAGAGTTCCGACAGAACGATGATCATTTGGATGTTGAGAGCATTCTTACACGAATGTAGTTACATATCACTGTATTTGTGAGATAGAGAGCATAAACATGGAGTGAGATATGCCTCTCTCGATGTTATTTATGTTTTTGTATAACAGTTTATAACAATGTAATTTGATGCCGCGGAATACATTTAACATACATAAACTTAACATAACATTTATAAATTGCTAATAACGTTGTTAAGTGGTGCTGCTACAAAATTTGATAAAAAGAATTTAACTTTTGAAATAGAAATTGCATTTTGGAACAAGTGAACTTCTTTCTTACCCCACACAAGAATGACTAAAGCTTATTGTCTATTGCTTATATTTTTGTATTAAGTTTCTATATATTGGTGCACAGTGGTCTGTATCCGTTTTGTAGTTCTTACGTTCGTCAGGTGTCAATTGTGTGCAGCATTCCTAATGTGTACCTATTTTTGTAGTTAGGTTCTTGGGCTAATATCTTGACGTCCTTGAAATTTGGTACATGTACTCGAGTTGCACAGTGGGCTGCGAGTGCAGTCTTCTGTTATAGAGGCTCATCCTTTGCCTTTTGATCAGATTTATGAGCGTTTCGTTTTTGTAGTGCCGATATATGCCATTGGGCATAAATTAGAATTGTCCCCATCGCAGACTAAAACCGTATCCTGGTTTTAGTCTTGCTAAAAAGGCTGTTGGCGGTATTGCCGCTTTTTAGTGCCAGTTGGTATGAGTCCTTGTTGTAAATGTTGGAAATACCAAATCTCTCCGAAAAGCCTGAAATATATGCTGTCCTTTTCTAAATTCTTGGTGCAAGTTCCTTCGTATCCTTGTCCTTTTTGTTCTTCGCGTGTTTTATTAGATCCGTTACCGTTTTTCTTTGGAAATCAGTTTGCTCTAATATGTTTCGAATTCTCTTCTCATATGTCGCTTATTTTGAACACCCTATCGATAAAATTTGTGTTGACTTTTATCCTCCTTGGATGCTTTGAATAGAAGTTGATGAGTCTTCCCGATGCTGTGTCTTTTTGATACCAATCGAGCTTCAATCTGTTGCCTTTCCCATGGACTACTGTGTCAAAGTAGGCTAACATGCCATTATGTTTATTGAATGAATTCAATATTCGGAGTGTGTTTTCTACTTCATTCTTGTCGATTAGGCAAAATTTGTTATCTACATATTTGGTCAAAAATCGCGGTTTGCTCGTCAGTTTATCAATACAATTGTCTAGTAGTTCCTCCATGATTATATCTGCTACAATCGGCAATAATGTATGAGACCCCATTGGCATGCCCTTTTTCTGTTCATAAAACCTGTCGTCATACATTAAATATCTGGAATCCTTTGTACATAAGTTTACCATACCTTTAAACAAATCCATTGGAATTTTTGTATTGGGTTGCCCAAAAAGTAATTGCGGATTTTTTAAAAGAAAGTAAATGCATTTTTAATAAAGCTTAGAATGAACTTTGATCAAATATCCTTTTTTTACACTTTTTTTTCTAAAGCAAGCTAAAAGTAACAGCTGATAACTGACAGAAGAAAGAATGCAATTACTGAAAAAATTTGTTAAAGCCGACTATATGAAAAATCCGCAATTACTTTCTGGGCAACCCAATATATTCTTGAATAATTGTCCATTTCTCCTTTATTTTTAATGTTTTTAGGCAACTTTTTTTTGTTAATTTTTTCTATACTGCTTTAGGATGCATAGTAGTATATATCATTATTGCAATATTCACATGATTTACTTTTATTTAAAAAAAAAATTATATATATATATTTTCATTCCATCAATGAATTTCGTTTCATTCATTTAATGAAACTTTTCATTCATTTAATGAAACAATTCTATGTAATAATGAAAAGTTTCACTGTTTGCGTGTAGTTATTATTTTTTACTACAAATGATAAAAATTAAAAAATCCAAAATTTATTTAATGTAGAAAAATGATCAAAATGTATTTTCTTTGCGATTTTTTTTCTGCAGGAAATTTGTGAATATTTTTTTAACTTTTATTTCTGTAGTAAATTTTTTAATTTTCTTTGGTGCATTTACTCCTAAGGCTGTCAGACCCATTGTGATCCCCAGCATGGAAATAAGTTTAGATCAGAAAATGAAGAGGTGTGTATCCCCAGGGTTAATTTCATTGTAACGGGCGTTACATTGTTACTGAAATATAAACATACTATCTGAGCCCATGCACTTTGCTACACCCTGAAATTGCTTTTTCAAAATACCTTTTTTTTCAATTTGTCAAGTCAAGTCGTTATTTGTTATCTACTTTCAAAATATATCATAAAAATACCACCTGGGACACATCTTTTCCACAAATCCATAGATTCTTCTTTTGTCAACCCAAATTGGAGTGCAAAATTTGTGCTCTACGACTAAAGACTTTTCATTGTAGTCTTATTTTGTCTCAAACGGCATATATTTTAATTTGACGGTTTCTTTTTATTCGTCCCGATCCCGTCTATTTTTTTTTAAATCAAATTAGTACTCTACTCCCAAAGACAGCCGATATGTACGTTTGGGGGTAGATCCCCAAGATACTTGTTCCTAAATAACATCAGGAATTTATTCATTTATTTGCGTCTCATATTGTCGCCACATACATGTCCTGCTGAAGGGCAGGACATTACCCAGATTCTTGGTCCCTATTATTAATATCAGATTCATACTCTACTGTCAAAGGCCTTTCATTCGAGTCACATATTATGCAAAACGGCCTACATGTCCTGGTGGAGTTTTTTTTGGGGAGTGGAGCGATCTCAAAAAAATTTGCCCAAAATATGTACATATACTAGATTCGTAGTCTAATCCGTAATCTGCGCCTCTCGACTTTGAAAAATATATTATTTTTAGCATTTATTGGGTTGCCCAAAAAGTAATTGTCGGTAATATAGTAGTAATATAGTCGGCGTTGACAAATATTTTCAACGGCTTGTGACTCTGTAATTGCATTCTTTCTTCTGTCAGTTATCAGCTGTTACTTTTAGCTTGCTTTAGAAAAAAAGTGCGCGAAATTTTGTTTACATTTGTTTGTTTGGCGTCAATTTTAATATGGGTACCACATGTATTGAAAGGAATTCATTTAACAAACCGAATCAACGCTTGTGACATGCACCTTAAACGCAATGAATTCGATCCGTTTTTAAAACGAATCATAACTGGAGATGAAAAATGGATTGTTTACAACAACGTTAGTCGAAAACGATCATGGTCCAAGCATGGTGAACCAGCTCAAACCACTTCAAAGGCTGATATCCACCAAAAGAAGGTTATGCTGTCTGTTTGGTGGGATTGGAAGGGTGTGGTATATTTTGAGCTGCTTCCAAGGAACCAAACGATTAATTCGGATGCTTACTGTCAACAATTGGACAAATTGAATACAGCTATCAAGGAGAAGCGACCAGAATTGGTCAATCGTAAAGGTGTCATATTCCACCAGGACAACGCTAGACCGCACACATCTTTGGTCACTTGCCAAAAACTGAGTGAGTTTGGCTGGGAACTTTTGATGCATCCACCATATAGCCCTGACCTTGCACCATCAGACTACCATTTAATTCGATCTTTGCAGAACTCCTTAAATGGTAAAACTTTCGGCAATGATAAGGCTATAAAATCGCACTTGGTTCAGTTTTTTGCAGATAATGGCCAGAAGTTCTATGAGCGTGGAATACTAAATTTGCCAAAAGATGTCAAAAGGTTATCGAACAAAATGGCAATTATATATTTGATTAAAGTTCATTCTAAGTTTTATTAAAAATGCATTTACTTTCTTTTAAAAAATCCGCAATTACTTTTTGGGCAACCCAATATTTTGTTTATCAAAGGCGGGCATAAACATTTTTAAGTCGAGAGGCGTGGATTAGGATTTTATTTTAGATACATGGTTTCTGCGAAGAATTTTCTTAGAATTTTTTGTAGTTCAGATTTTTGCTATACGATTTAAAAACCAAGAAACCCCTGGACCAAATTTTGTATATGGCAGTTGTACCTTACTTCTGTAAAAAACCTATTATTTGATATCCATTCTTATTAATTGGTAAATATATCCAGTTGACGATAGAGTGGCCTCCAGACACTTGAGGCAAAAACAATAGCAACTGTGAAAATTTCATGAATATCGGTCAGCCATATTTTTTTGATTTGAGGGTTTTTATGTAAATACAATGTATTTCAATAGATATAGATATGGTCTTCATATAAATCGATATGCCGATATGACTTTATTTGTTTACCCTCAACCATAAGATGGTGATCGCCATGTCTGTTCGTCTGTCGACTGCACGCTAACTTACAAAGAAGTAAAGCTCGACACTTTTTGCACAAATACCACTTATCAGTGTAGGTCGGTTGAGGCAAAGCAATAGCAACTGTGAAAATTTCATAAATATTGGTCAGCCATATTTTTTTGATTTAAGGGTTTTTATGTAAATACAATGTATTTCAATAGATATAGATATGGTCTTCATATAAATCGATATGCCTATATGACTTTATTTGTTTACCCTAAACCATACGATGGTGATCGCCATGTCTGTCCGTCTGTCGACTGCACGCTAACTTACGAAGAAGTAAAACTCGACACTTTTTGCACAAATACCACTTATTAGTGTAGGTCGGTTGGGATTGTAAATGGGCTAAATCGATCTATGTTTCGAAATAGCTGCCGTATAAACCGATCTTCCGATTGACTTTTTAAGCCTCCAGAGAGCGCAATTTTTACCCGATTTGTTTGAAATAGTTCTCTTGGTGTTTTGTTATGCATTATTCCAACGCTGCATAGAGGTCTACAAGCCAAAAAGTAGAAAGTAGACTTTCACATATTCAAATGCTTAAATATTTCTTCTCTTTCCAACCAGCAAATGTAACATCATAATTTGCTTATTGTTCAGAGACTGATTCCTGTTCACAACATTCCATTCCAACGTAGGTGTTAAAAAATCTTACGAGTCATTTAGTTTATCAGGTTTTTCGTATACAAAAGCCATATTCATATCGCATATTCCCCTATATGTATTTGACTTGATTTGGATTTTACTTGGAAATTTTTATATACACAGACAACAAATGTGCGATAATAACGTGAAACTAAACAAGGGGCGGCCACCGTGGTGCAGAGGTTAGCATGTCCGCCAATGACGCTGAACGCCCGGGTTGAAATCCCGGTGTGAACATCAGAAGAAAATAGGTAAAATAAGGTATCCAGCCATGTTAAAACTTCTCTAACAAGTGGTGTCGCTAAGCGGTACGCCGTTCTGTCTCTGCATAATGAACAAATTTGCATTTGCAGCTATCTAAAGTCCACAAAGGTCCATTGGCTGAACACTGTAGTGTTTTCTTCCCTCAATGTGAACTGAGTAATTTTGTTGCAGTAAAAACGTAGTCATCACTCAACAACTTTAGCATAGTTTCATTTCTGTTTCATGTGTGATTAATTACAGCGATAAGATGGGGCGAACGCATATGCATTTCCATGCCATTAGCAGTACTAAGAAGTGTGTCTGCATTCTGTAAGTGCATCATTTTCTATAGCTTGCTGTCAGATGATCGTTCTTGTGTTCATACTCTTCTCTGGTATTCATTGAAATATTTCCCATTTGAATATTGCATCAAATAAAGAGCCAGCCAGCTAGTCCACTTTTCTTTATACATCACCAGATGAACATATTTAAACGAATGATGGACGACTGGACCCGACTGCTGCTGACTGGATGTGTTACAGAAATGGACAAATGGTCTAAGAGTTTCATTTGCCAGCCGCTCTAGTACACCATGTGCGAGAATGGTTCATTGAGTTGTGGTATGATATGTGAGGTATTGCTAAGGCCATACCGAAACAATTTCTGGCCAGACTGGCATACACCAACTTTCTGACAAGAACATGAGGAAAACAGCACAAAGAACAAAGAATGGTCATAATATACGAAGCATTACTTGGATTTGCATTTCTGCTCATATATGGTATGGTACGAAGTAGAGTCCAATACGAATGTGGTGGCGCGCCATCAGTCATACACACCATACACCCAAAGCTTAGCCACCGGTCTTGCTAGGTCATTGTTAGCTCACAGTACTGTGTTGATGTACCCCCAAATACGCTAGAAATTCTCGCACAGTCATCCGAACTAATTTAAAAGTGTAGTCTAGCATTCAAGTAGCATAGAATACTACTTGAAGCTAGACAACATCAATCAGTTTCTAAGAAGTTTAATTAAAATAAAAATGGTCTGTATGAATTTTATATTAAATTAGGTAAAAAACCAAATTCGGAACTCTTTGGGTTAGGTTGAAAAGAGGGTGCAGATATTAATCCGCCCCATGCCACTATGGACATACACCTAAGCCAGTATTCGCTCTAAAAACTATGATGTAACCTCTAAAAAGAAAATCGTAAGTTAGGAATTCCGTGCTACTTACAAAATCCCTAATTGTTTTCAATGCCACTCCCCTAAGTTGGTTCATGTCTGATATTGTGTCTCCACCTAAGTACCGGTATCTGTTGGACGCGAAAGCCGGGCAATGACAAAGGAAATGCTCCAACGTCTCACTGCACTGCGGAACTCTTTAAATAAATAATCTTAGTGGTAGTAATACTGCGTCAATGCCCCGCGTTGATGGGGAGAAGGTCTAGGAATATGGATGGCAACCCCTTTTCTTCTCTAACCTCTCTTCAGATATTCTACCCTCTTGTCTTTCAGTACTGAACCAAATTTTTAAGATTCGAGCCAATGATTAGCAAGCCTAATTTAAAGATGATCAATTTTCCAACTTTTTAGGAAAACATTTTTGTATTTTAAATGGTCGGTTAAAAAATCCTCAACTTTGGGTCTTGTTATTAAAGACAAAAATCAAAAATGAAGATCAAATGACAGTATGGGTTCCGCAGAACCCCTGATGGCATTCCTGTCGGAACGTTGGAGTTGCTCTATTCACCAGTTTGGTGAGTGTAAGGTCGTTCCTTCGTTAGGATCAACTCAAAATTGGGGCCAAATGTTTGTACTTTACTTCCAAAGACCATTCATTGGAGTCGTATTTCATCCCAAACGACCAACATGTCCATTTGGGATTTTTTTAGGTAGGCTGGGCTCAACTCAAAATTGGGGCCAAATATTGGTACTTTACTTCCAAAGACCTTTCATTGGAGTCGTATTTCATCCCAAACGAGCAACATGCCCATTTGGGATTTTTTTAAGTAGGCTGGCCTCATCACTTGTCCCAAGTTTGGATACCTTCCATTTGTCCCGGCCCTCCTAGAAGTCCATTGTACTCTACTCCCAAAAGCATTTCATTTGAATGCCCGTATGGCCAAATGCCCCGTATGGCTAAAATTTCCATTTACTTTTTTTGAGGTATGCGGCAATCAGACGCTTGTCCCAAGTTTGAATATCATAGGCCTATCATTGTTCCTGGTTTCCTACGTATTCGTTCGGACTTTGTGGGCGACCCCTTCCAGACCTTTATCACAAATTTTGGTATCAAATTGGTACTCTAATTCTATATACCTTTCATTGGCGGCCATACAGTCCGGGCCGGCCTATATCTATGTTTGGGATTTTTTTTTTTATTTTTGAAGAGGAGGAGTTCGTTCCCCCAGAAACTAGGTCCGCAATAATTATATCAAATTTGAACTTTATTGTCCAATAACCCTTTTCTCCCGAACAGCCCAAATGTCCCGTTGAAGGGACCACCTCGATACTTGGTTCTTTGTATTAATATACATACTTTGCGAGGGCGGTTCGGAAATTTCTTAGCCTATCATTGAAAGAGAATATTTAGTTTTTCAAAAATATTTGTACTTTTCAATATAATCTTCTGAAACGTCGATACACTTAGTCCAACGCTTATCTAGCAATTTTATCCCTTGATTAAAATAGTTTTCCTCAAGGTCTTCAAAATAGTGGTTTACAACTGTAATTGCATCTTTATTTGAGGTAAAACGCTTGCCAGCAAGCAATTTTTTTAGATTTGGGAACAGGAGCTAAATGAGAATAATAAAGTGGGTGGTCAAGCAACTCGTACTTTAATTCGTTGATTTTAGCCATTGTTAGAGCACTATTGTGCGCTGGTGTGTTTTCTTGATGAAAAAATATTTTTTTGTGTTGTAAGCCAGGACATTTTTCTCGAATTTGTACATAGTACAATGAATTTATTGTTTTACCCTTTTGCAGATAGTCAATCAGTAAAATAACTTTGAAGTCCCAAAAAAACCGTTGCCATAATCTTACCAGCCGATTGAATTGTTTTTGCCTTCTTCGGGGCACTTCCTCCAGCTTCAGTCCATTGTTTGGATTGTTCTTTTGTATCTGGAGAATAGTGGTGCATCCATGTCTCATCAAGAGTTATGAAACGGCGCTTATAATCCATTTCATTTCGCTTAAAACGATCCAAACAAGCTTGAGAAATGTTCATTCTTATGCGTTATTGGTCGACTGTTAACAAATGCGGCACCCATCTTGCAGAAAGCTTTTTCATCTGTCGTTCTTCATGCAAAGTTAAATGGACTCGATCATTTGAGATGCCAATGATATGAGCTATTTCACGCACTTTCATTCGTCGATCATTTATTACCATGTCATGCACTTTGGCTACGATTTCTGTTGTTGTTGCTGTTTTTGGACGCCCACTACGTGGTTCATCTTAAATGCTTGTACGACCACGTTTAAATGCAGCAACCCAATTATTTACTGTTGCATATGAAGGAGCACTTTCACCTAACACATTCACCATATCATTGTGAATTTCTTGTCCCGATAAACCTTTTTTAGGTAAATATTTAATGACACAACGCATTTTTTTAATTTTTCCCATTGTAAAAAAATCGCGGATGCTTCTTTTGTGAACACCTGTTTCTATTTGAAGGAGTTGTCAGATCGAACCAAAATTTAACATGTGTTCATAGCAGAGATGGAACTTTTCAAAGCACTTAACTTAACTTTTTCTGTTTATACCGCGATTTTTGTGCTAGGCTAAGATGTTTCTGAACCGCCTTCGTACTGTCAAAGATCTAAAGTCTTTTTGAGGGATATTTTCTTCTTCGGGCGGCTGACACTTGGTTCAAAAAACCTCTATATATAGATATAAAAAAGCTACGTGACTGACTGATCAACGCCCAGCCCAAGCGGCTGAAAGTAGAATCATGAAACTTGGCACAAATGTTTGCATTGTGTCCTTGACAATATTATCGGGGAACAAGGAGATTTTTTTTAACGTACAAAATGGTACTTTCTCAACTGATTGAGATCCAGCTCTCAAAATCTGGATGCAGTTCTCCTAGATGGTATATATCGGGCAACAAGGATTTTTTTTTTGAAATTTGAACATTTAGGTACTAAAACATACAAAATTGTTCTTTCTTTACGGATTGAGCTAGAGCCCTGAAATTTGGTACGCAGGCACAATTGGCATTATATATTCATCGGGCGACTAGAAGATTTTTTTATATTAGTACATTTAGATACTTAAACTTACAAAATGATACTTTCCTTACTGATTGAGCTATAGCTTTCAAAATTTGGATGCAGTTACTCCTTAAGAGAATTTATCAGGCGACTAGAAGATTTTTTTGATATTCGTACATTTAAGTACTAAAACATACAAAATTTTAATTAATATTTTTAAAGACAAAATTCTAACCCATTGCGCCTGACCAGTTCATTCAGATTCAGTTGTCCGATTTTGATGAAATGTTATGTCTATATATTGAAACGCGTTATTGACTGATTGGATAGTTAGTTAACTAATCAACTTCCAGTCCAATCGGCTAAAGCTGGAGTCATGAAATTTGGCACGAATGTGGGTCTTAAGTTGTAGGCGCTCGATAAAACAACAACAACTAACAAGTACGAAATGTTGACTTTTAACGCAGCGCGAACGGATGGTGCTAGAATTATGATTTTTCGAAAAAAAAAAAGATTTGCTGACAAAAATTTCCCAAAATAGGGAAGTGGGAAAAATGGTACGATTAGAATTGCAATTGGTACTTTTTGGTACCTTGTTTGTTAATTGAGCTAGAACTTTGAATTTTGGAATTTAGCCAATTTGGGGTGCAGAAAGAGTTTTTGGACATTTTGGCTTAAATGATTCTTGTTGCGAAATAAAGGGGGTAGATAGAAAAAATATGGAAAATAGTAATGGAAACGGAAGAAACGTACTTTAGTACCGTATTTGGTGACATTTCGTACTTTCTATACAGATTGAACTAGAGCTCTGAAATTTAACATGTAAATTCTACTAAGAAATATATGTAGGCTGACTAAGTGAAATCATAAATTTTGGTACCAAAAAGTAAGAAATAGCTTTTTTACTTTTACAGGGGTCTTGAAAAATATATACGATAAGTTGTACTAAATATGAAATGTTGAAATCGTACCAGGATTGGAATAAAAAGTACTTAAGTGTTGAAATTGGTACTATTAAGTACTTTCTTTCTAGATGGAGCTACAGATCTGAAATTTGGGATACAGGCACACCTTGGCAGTATATAACGGACGACTAGCTGATTTTGTTGATATTTGTACATTTAGGTGCTAAAACGTACAATATGGTACTTTGATTATGGATTGAGCTAAAGATCTCGAAATTGCGATACAGCTACACCTTGACAATATTTATCGGCCGACCAAAGTTTTTTTTTTAATTCGTACATTTAGGCACTAAAACCTTCAAAATTTTCTTTAATTTTATTTCCTAAACTGCTGCAACAAAAAAATCATTTTCTTAATAATTTATGACCATTTAGCGATGAAAGCTGGATTTAATGATTTTGGCATACAATAAAACCTGCTGCCAGAAGTAGTAGGATTATTGCGATGATTTTTTTTTCTATAGAAAACATTAAAACGGGTTCCAGAAATTTCACTCCTAAGAATTCTAAGAAATTTTTTCGTTTGATTTTTGGGATATTAAAAATTGCCGACTTTTGACAAGTTAATTTTCCCCCAAAACATGACGGGAAAAAGTGTTTCAGTCAAGTTTACGCCAAACCAAATTTCATTACGATACCTCTTTCCTAACTCCAGCTAGAATTTTTCTAAGGCAGCTCTATTCTTGGGTATTTTTCGTCGTTAATGCGAACCTCGGCACACGGAGCAAGAGCCGTTGTTGTTGTATAGCGTTCGAAGCCATTAATACAACTTCCAAAAGAAATTTGCACTCTGTTAGCAATCAGTGTACATTTCAGCTCTGACCTTATGAGCAAATGTCAACGTCGATGTGCCAGTTCCTGCATCAAATAGTCACCACAATTTTCAAAAAAAAAAAAAAAGTTGATGTATCTTTACCAATTTCACAGTAACAAGAATTTTGGCAATTTTCGATTTTGAAAAAATGTGGGTTGGGCCCCCTTCCCCCCTCCCAAAATAATATTCTGGCTACGTCCCTGATGGCAGCTATTTCAAAACAAACCGATTTGGCCATTTTACAATCCCAACCGACCTACACTAATAAGAAGTATTTGTACAAAGTTTCAAGCACCTAGCTTTACTCATTCGAAAGTTAACGTGCTTTCGACAGACGGACGGACCGAAATGGCTAGATTGACTAAAAATATAATGACGATCAAGAATATATATACGTTATGGGGTCTTAGGCGAATATTTCCAGGTGTTACAAACGGAATGACGAAATTAGTATACCCCCATCCTATGGTGGAGGGTATAATAACCAGTGAAAACACGCTAAGTTCGGCCGGGCCGAATCTTGGAAATGCACCACCACCATGGATTCTGCAAAAAATTTCGGAAAACCTAATTTTTACCAAGTCGGCCAAAAATTGAAATTATAAACCGATTTAGACCATACTTCGCACAATTTTTGGTAGTCGTATCAGAACACTACGTGCAAAATTGCAGCTCCATCAAGCAACAATTGCAGCATCTAGGGGCTGAAGGATTCAAATCGGGAGATTGGTTTATATGGCAGCTTGCCATATAGTTATTGCCCGATTAAGAGCGTACTTGGCATACCAAAACAATCGGATGACAATTGCGGCTTCCAGAGTCGATCGAATACTCTATTGGGTGGCAGATAAATATTTCCAGGTATTACAAACGGAATGACAACATTAGTATACCCTATGGTGGTGGATATAAAAATCGGTGTTGAACCCTGACATTTGTAACGTTCACAGTCCCGGCTTTTCTAAAAGATTCTCAAATGTGGATGTGTGGGTGGGTTAAATTGTGAGCACCAAAAAACACACCCCAAAAAGTTTCCAAAACCGTCATCTACGACAAATTGAGCGTCTAATATGCCTGATGGGCCTCTCTCAATACGCTTCGTACTATGAAAGCGGTGTCGTATGCAGTGGGTTTCCTTCCTTCATTAAGCTCAACTCGAGAGAGAAAAAAAATCAAGTTTCAAATGTTTTATAGCAGAAAAAATCGTGCGAAAAATTGTGGAGCAGCAAAACAAATCTGCTGCAATTAACTATGAATGGATGGATGGATATTTAGCTACTTTAATATGCTCTCAAGACAATTCAAAATATTCTGATAGACTGCTACCGGTTTTTGTATCCCTTTAATAAGATCCATTTTTGTTAATTCGTTCCTACAATGGATACGAACTGCTTTGTCGCACCATGGGCAATTTCTCTTGCAAAACTTTACTCTAAAAATTGTAATTCCATGCACTGTGCCTCATTGCAAGTGCGTAGCGTCTGATTGCGACTACGTTCTACTCGCTTATCAGTGCGTTGTTTTCACTTGTTCGCCTGTTTCCCCGTCTGCCGGTGTGTTGTTCTAAGTTGTGGAATTTTTTTTTTTTCGCATTTCTATAAATTTGACTACACATTTCATTTTATTTCACTTTTAGCCGATGTTGTTGTTTGTGCTGTTTTAAAATTTATAAGACACATTTTGTTGTACATATTTTAAGAACACACAGATCCACTGAAGACAAGGGAAACGGCAACGACGCAGTGAGCTTCTTTTCCTGTTTCATGCGGCTTTTTTGTTCAAAAGAAAAACATTTTAATTCGACAGCAAATCTGCACCTTTTCTTCGTGTCTTCTGTTCCTTGTAAAGACAAATAATGACCAAAACTTTTGTTCTGCTCGCTTTGGTGGTATTGGCGACAATGACAATCAGTGTGAAGTGTGTGGAGGTAGCAGCACTTTCCGGCCAGGCCAGGCCAGGCCAGTTTATGCGAACAGTTGACGTTGAACTCATATTAGTTAGCATCGGCCAACTGTGCACAACAAGTAGACCAAGAAAGCCAAAGGAGGACTGCTTGGGAATATTTAGTAGAAGTCGTGGTGGATAGTGTTTCGGAATTTTTGGGTAAAATGCTGTTTCAAAATCTCCTGCGTAATGTTTATAAACTAGGAAAGGCCTATGACAAAGGTGGATTAGAGGACATGCTCGAGATGCTATAGCACACTCCAATGTTGTTCTGTTTTATTGACTTGACATTTTTCCTTTCTTTTTCAGAGTGCGATTGTGGCTGTTTGGATTCGGCCTCAAATTTGGTGGTGAATAGCAGCGGTGGCAACAAACCATATAGCAACTACAACAATAGCAGGGCTGGAAGCAAAAACGGCAATAGGAAAGAGTCGGCAACGACTGGTAAGGAAATCAGTGTTGGGGTCATAAGCAGCAGCACCAACGTGGCGTCCTCGGCGGTGGCCAGTAACAGCCTCAAAACGGCTCATACCAAAGTGGCTACATCGGGGGGGCACGCAAACACGCAGCCCCCCAGTAAGCGTTCCAGCAGTGGTGCTGACGGCGATTATCAACTGGTCCAACATGAAGTACTCTATTCCCTATCTGCAGAATATGAGGTATGCGATTGATGAACTCCCCTCCAACACGAACCAAGTGTAATGTGTGTGTATTCCTTTATAGGTTTTGGAATTTTTGGGTCGTGGCACATTTGGTCAAGTGGTAAAATGTTGGAAACGTGGTACCTCGGAAATTGTTGCTATAAAAATTCTTAAAAATCACCCCTCATATGCGCGCCAAGGCCAAATTGAAGTGTCGATATTGTCGCGGCTAAGTCAAGAGAATGCCGACGAATTCAATTTTGTGCGTGCTTTCGAGTGCTTTCAGCACAAGAATCATACGTGTCTGGTGTTCGAGATGCTCGAACAGAATTTGTATGACTTCTTGAAACAAAATAAGTTTTCACCATTACCTCTCAAGTATATCAGACCAATATTGGAACAGGTTAGATGGGCAGATTTCCAAAGCAAAAACAAAAAACAACCGCCTATCTCTAATCTATCTCTCTCTTGTACTGTTTTAGGTTTTAACAGCTTTATTGAAACTAAAGCAATTAGGTTTAATACACGCCGACTTGAAACCTGAAAACATCATGTTGGTAGATCCCGTAAGACAGCCCTATAGGTAAGTCGGCAGTTCTTGACGACAGTCATCAGTGATTATAACGCTTCGATGTGCGTTCTTTCTTCCAGAGTTAAAGTCATTGATTTTGGCAGCGCTTCACATGTCAGTAAAACCGTCTGCAACACCTATTTGCAATCACGCTATTACCGAGCTCCAGAAATCATATTAGGCCTGCCCTTCTGCGAGGCAATAGACATGTGGTCGCTGGGCTGTGTGGTTGCCGAATTATTTTTAGGTTGGCCTTTGTATCCTGGCTCATCAGAATTTGACCAGATCAGGTATGCGTTGTGCTATGCCTTCATGGCATTACTATCGAGATATGTCTAATTGTTCATACATCCCTTAGATACATATCACAAACTCAAGGTTTACCTACTGAACATATGCTGAATAGCGCATCAAAGACATCGAAATTCTTTTATCGCGATACGGACTCAACGTATCCCTTCTGGCGTCTAAAGACTATCGAAGAGCATGAGGCTGAGACGAATACCAAAAGTAAAGAGGCGCGCAAATACATTTTCAACTGCCTGGATGACATTGGCCAGGTTAATGTGCCCACCGATCTCGAGGGTGGCCAATTGTTGGCCGAAAAGACAGACCGCCGTGAATTTATCGATTTGCTGAAACGCATGTTAACCATAGACCAAGAGAGACGACTAACACCAGCCGAAGCCTTAAATCATTCATTTACACGCCTCACCCACCTGGTGGACTATGTGTATTGCAACAATGTCAAGGCCTCTGTACAAATGATGGAAGTCTGTCGAAGGGGAGATTACCATCCGTAAGTCCATTTTGCATTCCACTTTGCAGTTTTATAATTCTACTAAATTGTTAGAGTGCAACCAACATCGACCCTGGTGACAAATTTCGTGCCCAGTACCACGGAAAATATGACCTTCACCATAAATAACCAATTGACAAGTCAGGTTCAACGTCTGGTACGCGAACGACCGCTGGCTTATGAGGGTCTTTATCAAATCTATGGCGGACGCAATGTGGGCCGCCAATATGCACAGGGTCGCACAGATACGTTCCAACATCAGTTGGTATCGAATATCCTATGCCCGCCCTCCTATCAGGCAATGCCCAGCCCCACGAAACATGTTGTGGTTGGCAGTGCAACCATGCAACCACCTTTGCAGGTAAGTCTCACCTCGTCAAATTCAACTCGGCTAGCTAATGTATCGCTAAGAGATGCTTCAATACCATGGTATTTATTTCACCCAATGTACAGTTTATCCTCAGCAGGAAAAGGTGGCAATGAGTTTCTCTAAGAAATCCAGATGATAAGTACTTTGTCCAATGATGGATTCAATACTGCAAAGCCTTTTGATGGATACCATCTAACGGATTTTGTTGATTTCATGGAAGCACCTCAAAGTGTTTCTGTTGCGTGTGTATGTGTGTGTGTGTGTTCTATTGCTTCATGAGAAATTGGAGAACATGCTTGAGACGCAGTGTCCATTTGTATTTTAACCAACTATTTTTATTTGTGTATGACAATGACATATGTTTGTAAGAAATAAAGAAAATGCCAACTCGTGAACAACATTTTGGGCGGGAGGAAGTGTTATTAGTTATGTCAATGCGTTTTTTTTTTAGTGTGGGCATGTGCAAATTTACCCACTGAGAGGTTTCAGAGTTTCCTCCAAGTGGTTTAAACTACGGGCTGATATAACTTCAAGTTGATAGTTAATATACGCTATTATCTTGTCTTTGTATAAATGTTTGTACCATAAAGCATAATAAAGGGTGACATTTTAAGAGCTATAGGAAAGTTTTTCACAACAAAAAAAAAAAACATGAAATTCAAAAAAATTCATGAAAACTTTATTTGAATGTTTAAAGATTATTTCACGCAATTGTTGACCGTGACTGCGCCTCAAACGGTCCATCCGCTTAGTCCAATTTTAGCATACAATGTTGTCTTCCAATGCGTCAATTGAAGCGGGCTTGTCTGTATATACATGAGCTTTAACATAGCCCCACACATAAAATAGTCTGAAAGCGTTAAATCGCACGATCTAGGCGGCCAATTGACCGGT
The DNA here is from genome assembly GCF_963082655.1 of Stomoxys calcitrans. Taxonomy (NCBI): domain Eukaryota; kingdom Metazoa; phylum Arthropoda; class Insecta; order Diptera; family Muscidae; genus Stomoxys; species Stomoxys calcitrans. Next base: position 151,868,197 of record NC_081552.1, read on the forward strand.
CCCGAACGTGAAATAAAATGTTCACCGAACTCTCGCCTCTCAATAAGTCCATTGTTACGCGTGCTGTGTGGCATGTGGCACCGTCTTGTTGAAACCACGTATCATGCAAGTCAAGCTCTTGCATTTTGGGCAAAAAAAAGGTTGGATATCATTTCACGATAGCGCTCACAGTTACGTTTCGATTCGCGTCATTTGTGAAGAAGTACGGTCCAATAATGCCACCAGCCCCTAAACCGCACCAAACTGTGATTTTGTCTGGATCTTCACTCCAAAATCGACAATTCTGCTTATTTTCGTATCCATTGAGCCAAACATGAGCAAGAATGAGAGCGCGATGAACTTTCTTAACAGAGCGAGTGTTTCTTCTGAGTGGTTATTCTCTGATGTGAAGGTGGTGATCATCGTCAAGCTCGTGTAGATGAGCAAGCTCGTTCCGGTCCATAAGAACGATCGCCGCGGGAACATGATGGCTATAAAAAGCGCCGATCACTCGCCTTTTCATATCGAGCATCATAGGTACTCAGTATTTAAGAAAGAGCCGGTGCCGCCCGACCTCTCACCAGAAGCGTAGAAAGGACTCTGGGGGTGGAGCTCAAAGTCCCAGCCTGTGTGGCGCTCTTGTTATCCCGTGGCGGGTTAACGTTAAAAGTCCTGCTCGTGCCACCTGGATAAACCGATAAAATCTGGTTTTAGTAATACAGGTAGTTTCCGAAGAAAAAATCTTAGTATCGCATTGCATTTCTAGTTTGACACAAAACAGGATATTATGAAGGAAGGATAAAATAAACTCTCGAGTCGAGTCTCACATCGCCACCAAAGTCCTAACAACTTCCGCTATTGCAAAAGCATCACTTTGGCATGAGCAAAGAACCGTTGGCACTTCTTATCTCGGCGTTCCCTAGATTTAATCGAAAACTTTGTGTTTCTTGATAAACAGACTTAATTCCGCCTTATGCGAATTCTCCCAAATTTAAGCTGGGCAATGATCGTTCTTTGAAGAGCTCAAGCGGCGATAAAGTCAGAAATTGGACCAATCTTTCATGGCTGTGGTTAAAAGATGTTTAAGAGGTGATTTTTTCTGGTACGCATTGTATTTCTAGTACATATCTCTGACAAAACAAGGGAATACAGTTAGTACCAAAATGTCAAATTTATTATCCCTGGTCCGAAGTTAGAGAAGAGATTTTTGCCCGATGTCAATCACTATATTACTATAATGACTGAAATACAAATTTGCCGTTATTAACATTCCGTTAAGGAACAGGGGCAAACTTCTTACATAGCAATTAGTGATGTCCGATTAAAGTTTTAAGCTCAATGTGAAAGCTGGACAACATCTCTTAAACAAACTGTTGGTTGGTTGGTGTGTGTTCTTAAACGTCCATCTCTCTTTTCTACCATAATTCCTTTTTTTTTTTTTGGTATCTTCTGGCGATATATTTACCTCGCTCTCTACGTGTGTTTGCTTGTTCAGTACATTTCATTAAAATGTTTAAGGTTCTTTCACAGCAATATGTCAATGTTCCCGTACCGGTGTCGATGGTAGAGCCAACATCTGGTCAAAGGATGCTGCTTACCAATCGCGTACAGCCTAGTGGGGTGGCATGGCCACAGACAGGACGCCAAATGGCCCTAGTGCCATCGTGGCCACAGCAGGCGCCGGCTCACTCGCTAATTGTGGATCCAGCACCATTCTTAAACGTTGAGGAAATCTACCCGAAACATTTGAATATACCTCGTAATGATCTCAAAAAGGAATCGCCCGTTCATCATTTGGTGTAAGTATAACTGCTTATTCTCATGTTTCAACATCAACAGAAATACATTTTATCCTTTCCATTCAAACCCACCACCCGCAGAAGCAAAGGCAACTCCTATCGTGTACCACGACATGACAAGAAGGAGAATCAACAATTGTCACCGGTCAAGAAGCGTGTAAAGGAGAGTTCTCCGCCCCACCAACAGCGCTACAATCGTGCATCACATGTATCTCCGCAGTTTCATAACAACCATCATAACTGTAATTATGGTAGTAGCAGCAGCAGCAACTACAGTGGTCAAGCGATTGGCGGAGCAGTGGTTACTTCCGCTTCATCCAGCAGTAAGTATTTGACGCATTATCCAGGTCAAGAGTTAGATGTGTATAATACTTGAACTTTTATTGCAGACATTGCCAGCGCCAGTGGCAGTGGTCACCATCATCATGGCTCATCGTCCAATCAACCGCATGTGATTAGCACAAATCCAGTCTATGGCAGCAGCGGTAGCCATCATATTATCAACAACTGTGGTGGCGTTGGTGCTTCTTCGGGCAACAATAGTGGCGGTGGATACCACCATCACTCGTCATCGTCGTCCTCGTCTGGAGGGGGCCAACATCACATTTCGTCACATCATGCGCAGCAACCTCAACACGCGCATCAACATCATGGGGCCATTGTTAAACAGCAAACGATAACCATACACGATACACCGTCACCGTCGGCCGTTATAACTATATCGGATAGTGAAGATGAAGGCAACGATGTTCCGGCAACAGCACCTTCGTCCAATGCAGCCCCTGTCAAGCAAAGAGCGCATGCCCAATCACAGACAACATCCTCAATGTTGCAACACTCGGCATCCTCATCGTCGTTGGGTGGTTGTCGCAACAGTGGTCACCAACATGTCCACTCGCATCAACCCAGCCAGAGCCAGAGCCATCAGCATCAGCAACAGCCACAACAACAAATGCACCATCAACAACAACAGACATATGGTAAATTAACGAGCATACCCATTCTCACCTAATGTCCAAAGTACTTACCATAAAGGATGTGGCAAATAGTGTACTAATCATTTGGGAATGCATTCAAAATTTATTGAGAAGATGGTGTTAAGACTTATTTTCTCATTATCATTGTATATTTCGGTGTTGCTTTTCACTTGTTGTACACAAAAGTCATTACACATGCATATATGACGAACCTCTTTTAGGTTTCTCTGGATTAGACCCGGTTTAAGATAATGCCACAGACAATCTTCCTAGTAGTTGTTAAAATGAGAGTGAATGAATTTTTTACGCTTTATGCTCCGCAAGCCACCATGTCTTCCCCAAACTCCACGCATGATTCAATCTCTTTCGGTTTGTGGTTTTGTTCATTATTAACGAACCGCAATCTTTTTCACCTGGACACATTAGGTTAGGTTAGGTTAGGTAAGTAAAGTGAGTAAAGGGTGTAGAACTATAAGAACTATTGTTAACAAAATGTGAACAGTTTTAGATAGTTGCAGTCCGTGACCGAATCATTTTGACAGTTTGTACTCCATTGCAATGCCACAGTAGCTATCGGGCATAGCCTCTGCCGGCGGCTGCCGGGGCGCTTCAATTTCAAAGATAGCTTGCAAAAAATCGAGTTTCATATTTAAGAAGGAGCTACTATACAAGAAACATATGCAGCCCAATTCATGCAGAAAACTCCCTGGGAATAAATAAATTTCTCCCTTGAAGGAAATCCTCCGATTCTGAACGAATATGGAGAGCAAATATTTGGGGTTGGAAATTTCGAGTTTCCGAAAACAGATGTTTTGCTTCAGCTGTTGTATTTTGGCTATACATTTGACTATTATTATTTTTTTTTTAATATAAGACTTAAAATGGCATCGCCGAATCGCATATACCCTCCACAATGGATCCCATTTTTCGAGTTCTTTTCCTGGTATCTCTTTTAAGGCAAACAAAGGATAAATGCACAGAATTGCTATGCTATTGGAGCTATATCAAGTTGTGGTCCGACTCGGACCATAATTGAATCGAAAGTTGGAGACCATAGTAGTATTCATTGTGTAAAATTTCAGCCAATTCTAATAAAAATTGCGCCCTTTAGGGGCCCAAGAAGTAAAATCGGGCGACTGGTTTATATGGGAGCTGACCGATTTAGACTTTATTTGACACGTATGTTGAAGGTCATGCAGAAGCAGTTGTACAAAATGTAAGTCAAATCGGATAATAATTGTGCCCTCTAGAGGAACAAGAAGTTAAGATCCCAGATCGGCTAATAGGACAGCTATATCAAGTTATGAATCGATTTGGACCATATTTGGCACAGTTGTTGAAAGTCATAGCAAAACACGTCATGCAAAATTTCAACTAAATCGGATAAGAATTGGGCCCTCTAGAGGCTCAAGAAGTCAAGATCCCAGATCGGTTTATATAACAGCTATATCAAAACATGGGCCGCTATGGCCCGTTTACAATGCCAACCGAGCTACACTAATAATCGGTTTATATGGCGGCTATATTAGGTTATAAACCGATTTGAACCATATTTGCAGTTGCAGTTGTTGGAAGTCATAACAAAACACATCATGCAAAATTTCAGCCAAATCTGATAAGAATTGCGCCCTCTAGAGGCTCAAGACGTCAAAATCTCCGATCGGTTTATATGACAGCATTCTTGGAACAGTTGTAGGATGTTCTAATAAAACACTTCATACAAAATTTAAGCCAAATCGGATAAGAATTGCGACCTCTAGAGGCTCAAGAATTCATGATCCAAGATCAGTTTTTATGGCAGCTTTGTCACGTCATGGACCGATTTGAACCATTCTTAATACAGTTGTTGGAAGTCGTTACAAAACACGTCGTGCAAAATTTCAGCCAAATCGGATAGGAATTGCGCCTTCTAGTGGGTCAAGATCCAAGATCTGTTTATATGACAGCTATATTAGGTTATATACCGATTTGAACCATATACGGTACAGTTGTTGGAAGTCACATCAAATAATAAGAATAGATAAGAGTTGCCTCCTCTTCAGGCTCAAGAAGTCGAGATCCCAGATCAAAACATGGACCGATATGGCCCATTTACAATCCCAACCGACCTACACTAATACGAAGTATTTTTGCAATATTTCAAGCGGCTAGCTTTACTCCTTCGAATGTGAGCGTGCTTTCGACAGACAGACGGACGTAGTTAGATCGAATGAAAATGTCATGACGATCAAGAATATTCATTCTTTATGGAGTCCTAGGCGATTATTTCGAGGAGTTACAAACGGAATAACGAAATTAGTATACCCCCATCCTATGGTGGACGGTATAAAAATTAACAGAAAGAATTATTTAATCTTAGGGTTGGTATTCTATTCTGCTTTCGGAAAGAAAAACGAACCACTGAAGCCAATAAAACCAGCAAAGATGATGCCGTCAATAGTTTCAAGTTTTTTTTTTTGCCATTTTTCTCACCACGAACAGAGTACTACTTTTACGCCTATTTTCAGGCAACGTTCCGCCGACGTTTTTTTTATTGGGTTGCCCAAAAAGTAATTGCGGATTTTTCATATAGTCGGCGCTGACAAATTTTTTCACAGCTTGTGACTCTGTAATTGCATTCTTTCTTCTGTCAGTTATCAGCTGTTACTTTTAGCTTGCTTTAGAAAAAAAGTGTAAAAAAAGTATATTTGATTAAAATTCATTCTAAGTTTTATTAAAAATGCATTTACTTTCTTTTAAAAAATCCGCAATTACTTTTTGGGCGACCCAATATATGGAGTTAGACAGCATTCCGCTTGAAAAGCTGAACAGAATGCTCAGCTTTAGGGTCGACTATGGATTGCAAGTCGACTACAGTTGAGTTGCCAGGAGACAAAACCACGAAGTAAAAATTAATATAAAGTTGGAAATTGTTGTCAATTTAATAGCGGTATTTTTAAAGTTCAGCAACTAAGAAATTTGTAAAAAAGTTCGTAATTCAATAAAAAAAATAAAAATTTTCTGTAACGAATTTGGCCGTTGGCAATGCAACTGAAGTGGGGTTGCCATGCATAATCGACCCATTAAATTTTCGATTCAGAATATCAACTTTTTCCCTGGGAAATATTTCTCTTTTTCGAAGTTTGTTTAGAATAAGGGACAAGAAAGCAGTTAACAACTGCCAGGAAATTGTTATTCAGAATAGGGGAAAAGGAAGTAGGGCAAAACTCCCCGAGAATTGTTATTCAGAATAGGGCTGATGGCATTCTATTATAAAAAACTCAAAGTGTGTTGGCTTGTCTGTCTGTTTGTTAATTTGTCCCGATTAGACTCGAAAACGGCTGAACCCATTTTCTTGAAATTGTCACGGATTGTGTGGGATGGTCTGGAAGGAATAATAGACTATTCAATTTGTTGATATCGGAAGAGGCGGACCCTCCCCTTACCCTAAAAGCACCATCCAGAAATAAAAGTAGACCGATAAACCGATCGGGACAGTATGTGACTCAAATGAAATATATTCGAGAGTAGAGTACTAACATGATATTTAAAATTGGGCCCAGATACCTAGGGGGCCGCCCCGACCCCAAAACCCCCTCAAATAGGCACATTGGACAATAATGACAATATAGGACTCAAATGAAAGGTATTAGGGAGTAGATTATGAATATGGTCTGGAAGAAGCAGTAGGCTATTGAATTTGTTGATATCTTAAGGGGGCGAACCCTCCCCATTACCGCAAAAACACCACCCAAATATAAAAGTGGACCGTTCGGGACTATGTGGGACTAAAATGGAGGGCATTCGGGAGAAGGGTATTAATTTGTTAATAAACATTGGGTCCAGACACCTAGGGGACCGCCCAGGTTCAAAACCCCTTCAAATAGGCATATTGGACGACAATGACAATATAAGACTCAAATGAAAGGTATTAGGTCGTAGGAATAATAGACTATAAAATTTTTTTGATATCGAGAGGGGGCGGATCCTCCACCATACCCTAAAAACACCGCCCAAAAATAAAAGTAGACCGATCGGGACAAATGGAACTCAAATGAAAGGTTTTCAGGAGTAGAGTATTAATTTGATGATAAACTTTACAAAAGGGGCCACGGGGGACGATAATGAGAATATAAGACGCAAATGAAATGTATTAGGGAGTAGATTACGAATAGGATCCGGAAGGAGCAATAGGCTATAGAATTTGTTGATATCGAAAGGGGGAAGTCATGACAATATGGGACTCCAAAACTTATTTTACTTACTGACTTACTTAAATTGGCTATGACAGAATATTTGTTCCACTAGCCGAACGTAGAATAGCACCGTGTTTTCCTTCAAAAGACTTCTTTGCTGGAGCTTCTTCATCCATTCTAACAACATGACCTGGCCAACGCAGCCGTTGTATTTTGATGCGTGTAACTATGCTATCGTCGTCATACAGCTCGTGGTTCATACGTTGCCTATATTCTCCATTAACGCAAACTGGTCCATATATTTTACGAAGAATCTTTCTCTCAAATACTCCAAGCACTGCCTCATCTGCTTTCACAAGTACCCATGCTTCAGAACCATATAACAGCACGGGTAGTATCAGTGTCTTCTAAAGTGTAATCTTCGTCTGTCAAGAGGTGGCCTTGTGTCTAAACTGCTTACCTAATCCAAAGTAGCATCTGTTTGCCAGTATTATTCTTTGCTTAATCTCAAAACTGGTGTCATTCGTTTCGGTTACGGCGGTGCCGAGGTAGCTTAAGTTACTGACTGTCTCAAACGTGGTGGTGATATCACACGATTGGCTGTCTCCTTGTCTGAAACCTCGTGTGGTATTAAATGGTTCGGAGAGATTCTTTCCTATTCTTACTGAGGAACGCGTATCCGCAAGTGTCATTCTGCAGAGTCTTATTAATTTGGCAGGGATACCAAACTCAGACAAGGCTTGAAATACCTTGGAATGTAAAGGGGTATCGATGGCGGCTTTGTAGTCAACAAAGAGGTGGTAGGTGTTGATTTGTCCTTCTCTGACCTTTTCCAGGATTTGGTGCAGTGTTAATATCTGGTCCAGGGTGCATTTTTCAGGTCTAAAGCCGCATTGATAGAGCCCAATAATCTCATTGACTTTAGGTTTTAATCTTTCACACAGTACGCTCGAGAGTATCTTGTATGCGATGGGGAGGAGACTTATTCCTCTGTAGTTGGCACATTCCGTCTTGTCTCCTTTCTTGTGTACGGGACATTGTATGCTGAGGTTAAAATCATCGTGTATGCGTCCTTCTAGTCAGATTGCGCAGATAAGCTGATGCATACGCCTTATCAGCGTGTCGCCTCCGGTTTTAAATAGTTCACCGGGTTATTCGTCGGCTTGCCTTGTTGTTCTTTAGTCGGGTCACTGCTACTTGGACCTCACTGTGACCACCGGAGTAAAGCTGGAGACAAGGTGTTTCAGTCTCCGACTAACCACAAATTCATGCCTCGTACAGTTCGTCACCGTTTGGTGTTGTAGTGACGCCATTCCGTAGGCGCATGGGCACAAATAAGGCTGATGTTGAAGAATTTGGCTTTTATGCGGATTGTGGCTAGCCCCTCATCCACCGGAGTAAAGCTGGAGACAAGGTGTTTCAGTCTCCGACTAACCACAAATTCATGCCTCGTACAGTTCGTCACCGTTTGGTGTTGTAGTGACGCCATTCCCAGTCCATCGCACTTCCTGTAAAGCGGTAATATCTGCCTTGTACTTCTCTACTACATTCGCCAGCGCGTATACTGCACCTTCTCTATAAAGAGTGCGGACATTCCAGGTGCAGATCCGCAAATCATGGTCCTTTTTCGTTTGCGTGGGTCGTCAACGTTGGCGGGTGGGGGTCTGTTTTTACTATTCCTTTGTTTTTCATAGTAGTTCTCATAGTTTTTCGGGGGCGGGTTACTAGCCCAGCGCCCCAACCGCATGGGTTTTGTTGAATTGCACATGTATCCCTCGTTGTGGCGAGCCGCTCGCTTCAAGATCCGATGCTCTCCTCCAGCCGCCCCTAACCTGGGAACAGACGATGATGTTGGCCATTGGTTATTTGAAGGCGCCAATAACTCGCCTTGTCATCTCGAGTCTCATTGGCACTCAGTATTTAATTAAGGGACTCCAAAACACCTTCCCAAATGGGAATATTTGACAATCATGGCTATATAGGGTACAAATAAAGGGTATAGTTGTTGTTGTTGTTGTTATTGTTGTAGCAGTATGTCATACACTAAGGCGTCAGCCCTTGCCGTTGAAAGACCCCATCGGGCCAATGCGGTACGTACAATCGGCTGCCATGGGATTGAAGGGTATAGTAGATACACAAATTGTTCCGGGCAGATACATATGGTATTAACATGGCGCAGCGGAACGGGTCAGGTTCAGTTTAATATAAAGATGGGCGGAAAGTATCACCAAAATTCCAGATTGACATGTGAGTCAGGGGATTAAATCGAGTCCAGGCATGTGTTGACTTTTATGGCAATAGGAATACCCGATCTTTTAGCTAACCATTGACGCATTAATGCCTTACATTAAAAAAATTGTATTCGAAAAACTACCATTCAAAATCAACAATACCCAAGCTTTCGGTGGGTATTTAATTGGGGGCTTTCTTGCTCAACGCCCTTTAATGTTTCATATGATATTTTAAACCTGGTCTAGCATTCGTACATCGTGCTATTTCTTAATCTTATTCCCTCATATTTTGTCCTTCGCTCCAACAGCAACTAATGCAAATCCAAATAAATTTCAACAATATCAACAAGCGATGAACATTACACATCCGTCACAGTCGCAGCAGCAGCAGCAGCAGCATCAACAACAACCGCAGCAGCAGCAGCAGCAGCAACAATTACAACAACAAACGCAACACCATCATCAATCGCAGCAACATCAAATGCCACAAAATGTTGCTGCCACTAAGAGTGCGGCGAATAATTCAAGTAATGCTTCCTCCAATACTAGTGCTAGCAATAGCAATCCACATAGTAGTAGCCAACACCACAGTAATAGTAACAATAACAGTAGCAATCATGGCCACCATACTAATGCAGGCAACATTAGCTTTGATCATAGCAAAACAAATTTGAATAGCAACAAAGCCTCTTCGAGCGCTGTTGCCTCTGGCAGCAATCATTTTTCGTCCAACACAAAGTCCTCATCGTCCAATAACAATAACAATACCAATATCAATAATAACAATAACAGTAGTAGTAGCACTGAATTCACCGTTGGCGGAAGTGGAACCGGATGTGGGTCGGGATTTGCTAGTTTCTCAGAGCCTGCTTGTCATAATCCACACAGTCACCATAGCAATCAGCTACAACCGCAACTGAATTCTTCAAATAGTGAAGCGAAGCATCCGTTAACATGTGGTGGCATTTTACACTCCTCCTCTTCCAATACCAAATCTGTTTCCACTTCCATTCAACACAATTCTCAATCTCATAATCATAAGCACTCGACCTCGAGTCTCTTGTACGGTGGTGGTGGTGGCGGCGGTAGCAGTAGCAATCATAGTATTGTTGCTTCTTCATCGTCTTCATCGTCATGTGCACCCAATGCGGCATCCTCCAATACCAATTTCTCAATATCCTCTAACCTATTTGCCACATCCTCTTCCTCCTCCTCATCGCAACAACAAACACAACATAATCAATCTCACAACAATCCTTCCAACACTTCCTTTTCCTTTTCCAATTCCAACTCCAACTCCACGACATCATCGTCATCGTCATCATCATCATCATCATCATTATCAATAACCAACCACCATCGTTCCAACAAACATGTACAACTAGTAATCCCATGCGTTACCGTAGGTGACAATGACCACGAAGAGATGCGTAGACGCAATCCCAATAATGGAGGCAACAGCAGCAGCAGTGGCACGAACTCCCTCCATGCAGGGAGCAATAGCCCCAAACAGCACCAAAATCATCACCAACATCAGCAGCCAACGCCTACTTATCCGGCAACAACTAGTGTCAAATACGAGCCTGGCCAATCGCAGAAAAAACGCATTCTGGCTATGGCGCAGAACGAATGCTACATGCCGTCGTCACACTCTAGCACCAACAGCAGTTCCCAGACTCAATCTCAATCTACCAACAGTTTACCGCATCTTCCCACCAAACAGGAACCGGTCGAATTCTACGAATATCCACCACAACAACAACAGCAAATGGAAAATAAACGTTCCTCGTGGGCTGCTACCTCGTGCGGTAGTTCCTCGCAACACCAGTCATCGGCTGTTCCTCCCTTGGCGCATCATAAGCGAGAGGCGCCATCGGCAGCACCGCCTTCTTCAGCTGGTGCTTATGTTCAACAGCCTTCATCATCGGGTGCGTCGGGCGTTCATCCGCCAATGGCCCATTCGAAGAGTTCATCATCGTCATCGTCTACAGCTGCTAAAGGTAAGAAACGTCGAGATAATTTGCTTTGCAATAACAGCGACCCATGTTCATCCATTATTATCGATTTCGTTTAAGCAGCAGCCGCCGTTGGTCCCCCATCATGGGGTGCTGCTCAAGTGTATCGACAGCCTTCGCAATCTTCTCAATTGCAGCAGCAACAATCGTCTGGTGGAAACCAATCACAGTCGCATCAGACCAACAACACAACGCCGATAGGAAGTTCCCCATCTTCGGTAGCCGCAGCAGCAGCGATTTTACAACAAGATATTTATGCTGCCGCAGCTGTCCAGGGTGATATGTATCGTCGTCCGACTGTATTTGTTTCACAAGCAGCTCCAACATATGCCTATAACCGAGCAGTGGTCGCTCCGCCACCAGCCCATAACAGTTCGAGCCGTCAGGTAAGCAGCAGCTCTCTTTATTTTTAGCATTACATAGAATATTTTTGTTAAAAAAAGTAAATCAAATGCAAATCTGCCCATGAACATTCCGTTAAGAAAAAGGGGCAAACATCTCACATATCGATAAATACTGTCCTGCCAAGTTTAAGGATAGGGAATGAACGGCGTGCCACAGTGCGACGACACCTCTTTGGGAAGAAGTTTTTACATGACTCCCATGCTTGGCATAGTACTTCACAAATGTCGCCAGCATTAGAAAGGGACAACTAACGCTGAAACATTTTCTGATGTTATCGTCAGGATTCGAACCCAGGCGTCCAGCGTCATAGGCGGACATGCTATCGTTTTGGAATATATTCGGTCGTGTTGTAAGGGTTTATTCATTAAGTTTATTAATGATAATGATAATTAAACCCTACCACCGGAATTTGAATTTTCGTAGAATAGGCTCAGGATGTGCATTAGGGTGATGACTTTTTTACAACCGCATATCACTGTATCGATATTGATCAGTTTTTAGTTTAGATTAGATAAAATGTTACATTTAAGGTGATTCGATAAAACACACACACACACACACACACACACAAATGATACCGGTACTTAGGTGGAGACACAATACCAGGCATGAGCCAACAATTAAGGATTTTGTAAGTAGCACGGAATTCCTAACTTAAAAATTTCTTTTTAGAGGTTACTTTATAGTTTTTAGAGCGCACAACAAGCCCTTACTGGCTTAGGTGTATATCCATAGTGGCATGGGGTGGAATAATATCTGCACCCTCTTTTCAACCTAACCTAACCCAAATGATTTTAAAATTTGTATTTCGGCATTTTGAGCAATTTTTGGAAGCCACTGTAAGAAGTTGTATAATTGAACACATCATCATCATTTTGTTGTTGTAGCAGTGTGTTGTGGAACTCTGCGGGGTCCCAAAAAGTGCCATGTTTGCATGGCTGAGCGCGTACAATGCTTTCGATAGGTCTAGTGGCACGAGGACCGTCCTATCACATGGCCTGGTCTGATTGAAGCCACGGCAAATGTGTGCGGTGATGGCATGCAAAGCTGTTGTTGTGCTGTGCAGTCTCCGAAATCTATGTTGATGCTCGGCGAATGGAAATTCTCCTACGAGGCTCGGGAGGAGTAATGCCTCAAGCGTCTTTGCTACTGGTGAGAGAAGGGAGATCGGTCTGTACGACTCCCCCAAACTCGGGTCCTTTCCAGGCTTCAGTAGCGAGATCACTCTGCCCATTTTCCAGACATCGGGAACTCTAAGAGTGTTCAAGGACAGGTTGAGGACAGTAGTAAGGTACTCAACTCCAGGTGAATCCAGATTCTTCAACATCAATGTAGAGATTCCTTCGGGGCCCAACGCCTTAGATGATTTGGCGCCACGGATGACATTCGTAACTTCGCCCACGGTAAATTGTGATGACTGCTCATCGGCTCGGAGACCACGAATTCGGCAAATCGCTCTCCTCCCTGCACTGTCACTCTCGGGATGCACAATAAATAGACGGTTGAACAACCTGGCGCATCTCTTCGGATCAGTCACGGTTACTTCGCCAAAAGTAACTGAGGTCCTGTCATCCCGTCTACCGGGGTTCGCGAGTGGCATAACAGTGGACCACAGTTTGCCTACACCGGTGCTTAAGTTACATTGCTCCAAGTGTTCCAGGCATAAAGTCCGCCTATGTTCGTTGACTACCATGTTTATTTCCAGAGTCAGCTCTCTGATTCTGGGTTTAGTGGGGTCCATACAACGAATCCCATCGCGTTCGTCTGCGAGTACCACTGCCTGCGTCTGGATATTGGGCCGCACTTGGGGTATTTGACCGGCTGGTATAAAGCGAGCGTTAATGATGTCTCGGAATTTCCTCTCGGCAACTAGCACATCCGAGGGGGTTGGCAGTTCACTGAAGCGGCGATTGGTATACTCTCTGAGGCCAGCCCAATCGGCCTTCTTCTGATTGATAAACGTCCGGCGCTCAGAGGTTATGAAGTCGGGTGGTCGGTCGATGGTGACGATTTTGGGGAGGTGGTCTGACCCCAAAGTACCAGCCTTTAGTTGTCACATAACAAAATGTTGATCTACAACCCCATAAATTATCCAGAATCTTCCCGACATTTAGCATCCGTCTGTCGTAATGGCGCCTTTATGTATGACGCCATTTGCTTCAAATTTTGAAACTATTCATGTAAATCATTAAAAATGGGCTATGTCAGAGGTTTATATTTGAATAGCAACTATGCTATTATAAACCAGTTTTTAAGATTTCTATATCCGCCACCATAGGATGAGGGTATACTAATCTAGTCATTCATTTTGTAACATCTCGAAATATTCATCTAAGACCCCATAAAGTGCATATATTTTAGATCGTCTTGACGTTCTGAGTCGATCTAGCCAATTCCGTCCATCCGTCGTAAAGCTAGCTGCTTGAAATTTTGCACAGATACTTAATATTGATGTAGGTCGTTGGCGATTGTAAATGGGCCACATCCGTTCAGATTTAGATATAGCCCCCATTTGAACCGATCTTCCGATTTGACTTCGAGTCCCTGGAAGCCGCAATTTTTGTCCGATTTGGCTGAAATATATCATGTAGTGTTCGGTTATGTACGGTCCGAATCAGTCTATATATCTCCCGTATAAACCGATCTCCCGCTTTGACTCCTTGATCCCCTGCAAGCCACCATTTTTTGTCCGATTTGGCTAAAATTTTGCATGTAGTGCTTTGTTATGACTTCCAAAAACTGCGCCTCCCACATAAACCAATCTCCCGATTTGACTTCTTAAGCCCTTGAAAGCCGCAATTGGATTTGGCTCAAATTTTGCATGTGGTGTTCTGTTACGACCAACGACTTCCAAAAGCTGTGCCAAATGCAGTCCAAATCGGTCTATAACCTGATACAGCTCCCATGTATGACGGTCTCTGCATCATCGCTGTTCGGTTCCTAGAAGCTTTGATTTTTGCTGGTTTGACAGAAGTTTGGTATATCAAAGAGAATATAAATTATGCCCTTCAACTAAATTTAGAATCCATGGTGGTGGATTCCCAATATTCGGCCCGGCCGAACTTGGCACGCTTTTACTTGTTAAATAATTAATTTTGTTTTTTTTTCTTTTTGTAGGTTATACCATCTCATCCATTGCCCGCTCACATCCAATTTCCAACACAGTACAGCCAATTTCCTCCCCTCAGTCCAGCCCAGGTAGCCGCCAGCAAACATGCACATTACGCACCGACGAATATATGGTATGGGGGCGAATAAACACTGATTTAAACATAACGAGTGAGTCAACCGCAAATCAAATGCAATTCAAATAAATTCACAGTAGAATGGAATTTATGGTTATCTGTTTGAGGAACTGTTTAATAAATTTCTTTATTTTCTACTCCTTTCGTCGCCCTGTAAACTTCCAAACTCCCAAACGCCCAATAATGTTAACATTCAACATCCAACATCCAACCCTACCAAAATGTCCTATCCACTGTCAATACTTTTGCCATTCACCTTTTAGATCGTTCATGCATGATTGCAAGCAGCTAACATCCTTAGATACAGCTCCCAATGCCGCAAACGAGAAATCGCCATTTGGAAGTTTTGAACTAAACGACAACGAACAACAAACCCAGCACAGGCACATTGGTAATTGCAATAGGACTTCGTTGACGTTAACCACCACAACAACGGCGGCTACAACAACAGCTGCTGCGGTTGAACCATCACTATCCCCCAATGTGCAGGATATTCAAAGTTCGCATTTGAACCAGTGGTGGTTGCTAATGATGCAACAGACCATCTTTAATATACATACACAACAACAGCAGAGCTACATACCAATTATGCACAATTATTTTGCCACTGATGACAAGACAATGGCGACAACCTCATCCTCATCCACAGCAGCCTATGGTTCCGTTGTCTCGGACATCATGCAAACCTCTAGTTCGATAAACAAGCCAAGTAGTAATACCACAACCACCGCAACTACCACAGAAGAAAGGCAGTCGGGCAGTCGTCAAAACTGCCATATGGCGAAATTTGATTTCCTAACAAGTAATTTATGCCAGTTCTACAAAATCTTCAAGGAGCACAAACTGCTGCATCAGAAGCAACAGCGTGCGCGTACAAAACGTGCACGCTTGTGAAGGATTCGCTTACCCATTAAACTTTGTCATATATATATATATATATATATATATATATAGATTATTATTTTGATGTGTGTGGGTTAGCGAACCCCATTTCACATCATCATTGTCGTGGTCGTCCCCATTAGGCATGCAGGAAAAAAAAACAACAATTTTTTTACAATTAAGAATCATTTTAACGACAACAGCAACAATTATTATTACAAATATTTTATTAATTATTGTGTTAAAAGATAAAAAAAAAACAACAAAAACTTAGTAAAACTTGAGAGGAAAGACATTATGAATGGTGTCTTTCCGTTATGTGTTAACGTCAACCACTACCACCTTCCTCCCTCCCTCCCTCCCCCTTCCTTCCTATCTCACCAATGCAAACACACACTTCCCTTTAACAATTATACAATATCTATATTGCTTGTAAATATTTATTCTGAATACACGTGTAGATCTAAATGAACCAACTAACCAAATCCAACCAACTAACAAAAAGAAACAAACAACAAAAGTCCCTTCATTTTGTAGGGGCAACAAATCACTTTTTTTATATGTAGAATTTAAGCTGAAAAACAAAACAAAACAAAAAAGAAACAAACAAAAACACAAAATATCGAAGAAAAGCTTAATTGATTTTCTAAACTGGATCAACGTTTATAGGAAGGAGAAAGTTAAATCCACATTTACACTTGAATGGTGTAATCTTTAGTCTTTAGCCCCTCTATCCCCATAAGGGCTACCAAATGGTCAAATGAGAATATTTAAACTCTAAATGCAATAATTTTGGCTTTCTAGCGAAAAGGAACTGTAATTTCCGAAATGTTAGCATTAAGCCCATTTAGATTCTCTCCAGTTGCATGCCTATATACCTCGTTTTAATCTTTTTATTTCTTATTTTATATGCCTATTTATGATTGGCTTTTTTTATGTGTTCTGGAGTGGGATAGTTTATTTTTATACTTATACTAGGTCATATAATTTTACAAAATCATGACATCAGTTTCATATACTAAACAACATTTCAATTCAAAATGCTGAGAATTTCATGATGTTGACTTAAAGCTTCCATTTTATTTGGATCTTGAGAAATTTAAACTAAAATCACTGTAGGCTGTTTTCTATTCTCTTGCCTAAAGGTGAGTCACCCTTTTAAAGTGAGGCAAGGGTTAATAGCAACTTTTGCCGCGATGAAATCTTTTATTGTTGGTGTCGTGTGGTCAATTAATTTTAAATGAAAAGTCATTTCACATTGTTTTTGGCAATGTGCTAAGGAATGGAAAATACCTGTTCGCAATTACAGGCAAAATTTCATTTATTTTGTTGTTATTGATCAACCATCGCCCATCTGGCCTTTACATTGATAGATTGCAAACCATACAAATGTTTGGTCTCAGCTATATATTTAACTGAGAAAAATCTCAGTTAGTTAAAACTTCGAGCTGCTCTATAGCACAACTGAAATAGAAATTGTTATTATTTTACCCAATTGATAGCGATGGTGATGGTGTTTGCCAGCGTGGCAGCGAGAAAAATAAACCAATCAAATTAAGAATTGAAGCTAGAAAATTGTTCTTAAAATTTGATTGTAGATATATCGCCGTTCGCTCCTATAGTTTTCTACAAGTGTTGCACACCTATGGCCCAATTTCAATTTGTTTATCATTTTTTGTTTGTTGCTTTATGTGCAATATCTCCTCAACAGCCTAGAGCTAGTCTATCCAATTCACAGTGAAAATACTTGACAATAGGTCTGCTGCCGCCTGTTCCAATGGCGATAGCCCTTCACCTGTGTTCTTAAGGTTCTTTATATTGCGTCATTTTGAAACTTTTCTCTGGAAAGTACTACTTTAAAATTTAAAAATCAATTTGCCACTTGGTAAATATTGGGACCACTCTGGATAGATTAAACCCCAATAATATTTTCTCCCCTTGCAAACTTCTTAGTGAATGTTTTAAAGACTTGCTCGCCGCCTTAGTGTTTCTTTCCGGAAATTACAGTTCCGCAAATGCAATAGAAGCATTTTTTGTTAAGGCTATATGGAATATTTTTAAAGTGTTGGCGTTTCAAAATTCCTTATCTATAAGAGATAATTTAAAACGCGACCAACTCTGTTTTTTTTTTATATATCGAAGTATAGTAAGTGTATTACGCTGAATGCAAGAATATGAGTAATTACAATGTAAGCATTCGCTTTACACACACAATCCACACTTGTATTCTCATTCACTCATAGAAGAAACAAGACACTCACACACACACACACACACACAATATTCCAAACTGATAGACTCCACTTCCTTAAAACAATACAAACTAGAGTTAAGGGTACCTTATGAGCAAAAAAAAAAAAAAATAAATAAATAAAAAATGTGTTTTTGAATAACTAAAGCAGAAAATCCAAAAATATTTGTGTATAGAAAAAAAAACTTGATGGCAATTGCACACAAACACACACACACACACAAAGTGTTAAGCAAGAAAAGGTTAAACTAAAACGAAAACGAAAACTTGCTTCTAATTGGAAATGCTTTTCTTGTGTGTTTTGTAACACAAGTGTAGAGAAAAGCACTTGCTAAAAAATAACAACAAAATTTCTAATCCCCCTCTCTCTCCCCCCCCCCCCCCCCACCACTCAATGTTTCTACAAATCTTAGGACTTTTATAAATATTTCTTGTAAGAAGCTTCTTGAAAAACAAAAACAAAATATTAATTGTGTTCCGTTCTTGAGACAAATTCAGACTTTATTTTTTTTGTTTTTAACAAAGATTTTGTAAAGAAAATTCAAACATTTAGCTCTAGTTTCTAATCTCCCTCTCTCTCTTTCTTTCTCTTTATATAATAAATAAAATATATTTTGTACACAACATCTATATACATAAAT
Organism: Stomoxys calcitrans; assembly: GCF_963082655.1. Classification (NCBI taxonomy): domain Eukaryota; kingdom Metazoa; phylum Arthropoda; class Insecta; order Diptera; family Muscidae; genus Stomoxys; species Stomoxys calcitrans. Next base: position 151,886,797 of record NC_081552.1, read on the forward strand.
ATTATACCAAACCATTATTAAAGACACAAACACTTACGTATATATATATATATATATATATATATATATATATATATATATATATATATATATATATATATATATATATATATATATATATATATATATATATATATATATATATATATATATATATATATATATATATATATATAAATTAATACCAACACTGTAGTTGTACCTTATAAATATTAATAACACAAAGAAGTAAAAAATACCTACAAAATAGTTAAGATTAACAGAACATACAAAAAACAAAAACACAACAAATGGTTTTATTGTGTTTTATTTTAATATTTTTTTTGTTCCCTTAAAAAGAAAAAAAAATGCATTGTAAACACAATTTTATCTATACATACATATATACCCATATATGTATATGTATATGTATATATATATATATATATATATATATATATATATATATATATATATATATATATATATATATATATATATATATATATATATATATATATATATATATATATATATATATATATATATATATATATATATATATATATATATATATATATATATATATATATATGTATATATATATATATATATGTAAACAAATTATTATATACTATAAATTTTATGATTATTATTGCTACTACTAATATTATTATGATTATTATCACTGCTATTTCTTTTATAAATAAATTATATATATATATATATATATATATATATATATATATATATATATATATATATATATATATATATATATATATATATATATATATATTCATACTCTTTCTATCACATAGTAGATGGCTCCATTTTTTTATTTTACAATCACATGGGAAATATTGATATTCCCCCTCAATTTTGTTTTACTCACTTCAATTCAACTATGATGAATGGAAACTAAACTATTAAAAGTCCCATAAGAAGCGATTATTTTGATTTTTCTATGGAAGACAATACAATAACTGTACACTATATTAATTATTTAAAATTTAAGTTTTACTACCTTATCTAGATTTAAGCATACACGCAAAACCTCACAAATACAACAACAATTGAATTTTTTTTTTATTGAATTTCTTTATCCTCGTTTTTGTTTTTATACTTTTAGAACAATAGCTCCACTCCAAACAAATGTATGTTGTGATGTAATGGGCTTTTGTGATTAAAACGACATATCGCTCGTGTGTGCTTGAGAGTGGCCTAACTCAAAAACATCGGTTTTGCAGAAAACGCATCTTAAGCTGTCAGCTATGTTCCAAGAAAATTAAAACAAATATTATAAAGAAAATGTTTATAATATAATTTCGGTAGGGGAAGATGAAAAATGTTGGTATCCCTAAGTCGTATTGGTCTGACGAAGCACAAAAAGTCTGTTCCTTCATCGGCGAGGATTGCCGCCTGATACCACAACAACAACAACAACATATTATTATTATTTTGCTATTGACAACAATTTAAGGCCTGGTTATGGTCTCGTAAATGTACCGCAAAAGTAGAATAAATGTATCGTAAATGTAGAGAGGCATATTTAAGGTCTGGTTATGCTCTCGAAAACATACCGTAAATGTAGGAAAACGTGTCAGCTGTTTTTTTGTTTTGCTTTATGAAAACACTAGCTGAACCGATCCGCTCCGCTGTGGGCTTTTTTATGGAGCAACATTTTCCTTGCAATATTTATTTTCGACAATTAAAGAGTTTTCGGTGAATGACCATGCTACGAAACTAGTATAATGCTTCACTAACAATTTAACAATATAAGTACCTTTATCTGAATCCCATATGATCTTTAGTGGTCTACGAATTTAAGTTTGGATTTAAGATGTACTCCATTCTTAAAATACTTTATATCAGCGCGATATTCTCATGATGTCTGATTTAGGGGTGTTTCCGCGTTGAGGCGGTCCCCCAGAAACTTGGCCATGAAAAAATATCAACATCGTGCTCTTCTCTCAAATAACATTTTGCCATTGGCTTAAGTGGAGTAAGAATACATGGCCCCAAAATTGGTTAACAAATTCGTTTCTAATGTCAAATACCTTTCATTTGAGCCACATATTGTGATGGTCGAAATTTGTTTACCCTTTGAGGGGTGTTTTGGAGAATACCAAATGCATGTATTTGAGCCCCATATTGCCAAATGCAAATTTTGCCCATAAACATTCCACTAAGAAACAGGGGCAAACTTCTCACATATCAATGAGTGCAGTCCGATTCAAGGTTAAGCTCAATGATAAGGGGCTTCCCTTTTATGGCCGAGTCCGAACGGCGTGCCGCAGTGCGACACCTCTTTGGAGAGAAGTTTTACATGGCATAGTACCTCACAAATGTTGCCAGCATTAGGAGTGGAAAACCACCGCTGAAATTTTTTTTCGGATGGTCTCGCCAGGATTCGAACCCAGGCGTTCAGCGTCTTAGGCGGACATGCTAACCTCTGCGCTACGGTGGCCTCCGTCCCATATTGCCATGATCAGTAAATAAGTCGTGTTTGGGGGGTGCTTTGCGGAAGGGGTGCACCCCCTGAAACTTGGTCCTACATTTGTGTACCAAATTCGTATTCTACACGCAAATACCTCTCATTTGAGTCCCATATTGCCAAGGTAGGTAAATATGTCCGATTTAGCGGTGTTTTGGGGGGTGGGGTGGTCCCCCAAACACAATTGGATAGCAGATACGTTTTCTACTCTAAAATATCATTCATTTGAATCCCATATTGTCATGATTAGTCTACATATATATATATTGTGGTTTGTTTTTGGGGGTGGAGCTGCCCCTCTAGGTACCCCATCCGAAATTTGGATACCAAATTTTTATTTTTAGGTTTCTTTAAGAGAGCACACAAAATTTCGCTTAAATCACACCACCCATCATCGAGATCTGGTGTTTCTGAAAATTTGCGGCATCGAAGAGATAGTCTCTGTGAGAGGCCAGGCGGCAACGCATCTGGCTTAAATACTGATTGCCTGTGATACTCGATGTGAAAAAGCGATCTTTTGGCGTCTTTAACCAGTGGCCATAACGTTCCCGCCGCTATTGATGAGCAGAACGAGATTGACGAGAATCGCTACTTCCACATACAAATGTGGCTACAACATCAGCAACAACAACTGATATTGAAAACCGTAAATCCCCTCTCAGAATTTCTTTTGCGTCTATCATTATGGTACATATCTCTCCAGTTCCTGTCTCCTGAAACCCTTCTCAGTTTGCCTACCTCAATCATCAATAGTATCCAGAAGGGAAACATGGCCGTAATATGACTCACCGTGCGGCTCAGGGCAGTGACTGTCGATCCATCTCCTCGTCGGCTTCTAGATGTTCGAGAAGCTCGCCATGGTGTGCTCCTTCATTTGGAGAGACGTTTCAACTTCTGGCATCACTGTGTGGAGGGCCGTTTTCCCCGAACTGCCCTTGTTATGCCCGAAGTTTTTCGACGTCAGACCCTCACACACCTTCAAGTATTTTTTTGTAAAAAAAAAATGGTTTGGTTTGAAATGTCAAAAGCTACGTTATGTGATAAGTATAATTGCCTCTTTACATTTACGATACATTTGTTCTGCATTTACACTACATTAACGAGAGCATAACCAGGCCTTTATGCCTAGCATTTGACATTTCGTAGAAGAAGACAATTGATAAAGTTGAGGGGGAGACAGGCACCGGAGAACTTCATGCATACCTTAAGCGCAGGACGAAGGAGACTACCCTACACGGAAGTAGTGGTACAAGAAGTCGAGACGTCTCTCCAACTGCAGGAATAGGCGATAGCGGGATTATTTAACAATGTGGAAATAGGGTCGATAGATACCGCCACTTCGGACTGTATGCTATGTAGCAGGACTATCAACGCGGACTTTGGAGATAGTGGGTTCAAGGATGGCGTGAGAATTGTCGCTTATGCAGACGACGTCGTGCTACGGATACGACCCAAATTTCTGTCGAAGATCAGCGACATCATGGAAATGCCACCGTTGTGAGATGGGGTACAACGAAATTGAGGATTATCGAGCACAGCACAGATGGCTCCAATATGGAGTCAGGAAACGAATCTGGGTATATTTTGAGACACACAACATTGGTATGTCGGTGAGGCTGGCGAACGAGTGTATGCTCCTACAGGCAGAGTTCTGTGCCACAACGACAGCCGCAAAAGATATTCTGGGAAGGGATTTACCGTCGGGATTAATGTGGACAGTATGGCGGACCTCAAGGCATTGGGTTCGAGGACAGTGAGATCGAAGTGCGTGGCGGAATGTTTGAAATCTCTGAATAGACTCTGCGCTCATGACATAGCACTAATTTCGTTTCCCGTATTCGATAATATTACAATTTCTTCTTATATCGACAATAAATTGTTAAATTACACATAGAAATCTTGGAGTAGAAATATCAGTTTTCTAAATATGTACACATTTTTGGTTTTGAAATTTGTTCAAACTTCGAATATTTCATCAGCTGACACGAAAACGGAACGTAAAATTTTGCTTTTACTGAATTCTACTTTCCCGTTACGGTCGACAGATGTTCGGTAATGGGTTGGATGTGTTTTCATAGGACAAAATAACACAGCTGACACGTTGCTCTACATTTACGGTACATTTACGAGAGCATAACCAGGGCTTTATTTCTATTACCAAACTGTCAAAGGCACATTGAACCACGATAAATCCCATGGCAGCCGGTTGTACGTACCGGATTGACCCGATGGATTTCTTCATCGGCAAGGGCTGCCTCCTCAGTGTTTAACAAACTGCTACAACAACAACAAAGATATATAAAATTTGCCTTTGACTACTTTTTTTCTTTTTTTTTTTTTAAATTTCATTTTATTACAACTGAGTCACACTCACACGACTGCTGATGATTTTCGCCTTCGACAACTGGAATAAGGGTGAATATATCAATGTGAAATTCATACGCCAGGATAAGCATGAACATTTTTATAATTAACTCGAAAAATGTTTTTTTGTCTTTTGCTGCTCTTCAAGTACATGAGCGATATAAGCGTACATACGTTTGTGTGTAACATGATTTATATATATATATATATTTTTTTTTAACAGATTACCTATAATAAATAAATTGTCAATTCATTTATACTAACTTAAAATAATTTGTATATGCTAATGCGTTTTTTAATACGATTATAAAAGTTTTTAAAACGTTGCTTATGCCCGAAGTAAGTGACCGTGTCATCTTGATTACGTCAAGTTTAAAAGTTTCGATGAGGCATCGGATCTCTATGCAACACTTAAATGCACTTAATAAGATTGTTTGTTTTCATGTAATGAGTTGCGAATTTTTATTCCATTTGCTTAGTAGATCCTAACGGCAAATAGTTATGTGTATTAGGCAATTTCGCAAACAGGTCCAATGACTAGTTATTACGCTTCCACCGAAGGCATTTAAACGGCTGGGAAATATAACTGGCTTGGTGTCCTCATATAATTTTCTGTCCAAAGAGATTTATTGCCCCAACTGTGGCCTCAAATGCTTTGCCACAATTGCTTAAAAAATACCTAACAAAATATCACCTTAGGAGACGATTTAGTGAGGTACGGTACGGTACGAAAATACGGTAAACATTCTAACGAATAATGGAGAAACTTAAACCCATCCCTTTTTTTTGCCAAAGGACAAGATTATGTTTTATACTCACTCATACAGGCTCTTTTGCTTTACTTTCAATCGGAATTATTTTTTTTTTTTATCAATTATCCCTATTTCTATTGCAGGGAAGCCTTTGAACTAAGCCTATTCATTGCTATTAAACATTACTCCCAAAGATGTAGAATTAGAACAAACTTTATCACTTTGGAGGTACATAAAACTCAATCGCAATCCCATGGCAGCCGGTTGTACGTACCGGAGTGACCCAATAGAGTTCTCAGTGTATAACACACTGCTACAACAACAACAACAAAATTCAATGGCAGCCGCTTGTACGTACCGGATTGACCCGTTGGATTCCTTCATCGGCAGAGGCTGCCGCCTCAGTGTACTACACACTGCTACAACAACAACAAACCGTTGAAGTCCTCCATCAGCAAGGGCTGCCGCCTCAGTGTACAACACATTGCTACAACAGCATGCAATTCTTTTGGACTAACTTCTAGTTTATGTTGCTGGGTATAGGTAACATGTTGCGAGGTTTAACAAGATTGACACATTGTAGACCTGCCAGCATTAGGTAGTAAAATGTACTCTCCCAAATAGTTCCGACGCAGCGCTTTGGATCCTATGCTCATACCCATAAGAGCCTTTAAAGTCACCTGACTATTACCATATACGCTGATATGTGCCCGGTTGGTGTTCCTCGACAGCACTATCTCCACATCCCACGCAATGGCCAAGTCATTTGCCTGAAAGATGATGCTATAGTCCGTCATACGAAGGGGGAAGTATATGTAGATGTAGGATATTCCACATGCGGCTACAAATACTCCCCCTTATTCCGGTTGTTGAAGGTATAGTCGAATTTCAATAATTTTGAAAAAATGTTATTATGGTTGTCGAAGGTGAAAATTCTATAACGTTTGGCATGAACAATCGAACGATATATGCAACTTTCTTGCACTCCCATTTACATCACGTCTGTTTGTAGAAAGAGTATGGAGTCTTCATTTATATATTATTTTGTTATTTCCTACAACATATTCCTTTTACCAAATTGTCGAAGGCAATTAAGTAACATTATCACCCTTATTGCCATTGTCGAAGGCGAACATAGACAGCAGTCATCGAAGGTGAATTTCACATTTCGTGGTATTCTGTTACTTATTCGCCTTCGACACTTCGATAATAGAAAAAAAGATAGTGGTCAATAAAAAATAATATAAAAGTAGATTCCATACTCTTTGGACAAACAGGCGAAATGTGGTTTAGAATGCAATTAACTTATATATCGATCGTTTTCGTCAAATTTGAAAGTCGAATTCGACTTATGTGATAACAGAAATGTCATATAAATTTCGCCTTCGACAACCATAATACCATATTGTAAAAATTTCGACATTAGACTACGCCATCGCCTACCGGAATAAGAGGGAATACCAAATGCAAATTTTGCCCATGAACATTCCACTAAGGAACAGGGGCAAACCTCTCACAAGTCAATGAGTGCAAGTTTCTCACAAAGTCAAGTTTAAGCTCCGAACGACGTGCCGCAGCGCGACACCTCTTTGGAGAGAAGTTTTACATGGCATAGTACCTCACAAATGTTGCCAGCATAAGGAGAGGGAAACCGCCAGGTTTTCCAGGATTCGAACCCATGCGTTCAGCGTCATAGGCGGACATGCTAGACTCTGCGCTACGGTGGCCACGAAATGTAAATTTCGCCTTCTACTACGACTGCTGTCGATTTCCGCCTTTGACAATCGGAATAAGGGTGTTAAAAATGCATTCGCCTCTTTTGAGACTCTGTCAAAGTAGGTAGCCACATATTTGCATGTAAAGGTAACGCTCGTCCTCAAGTTCCTGTAGTTGAGCAAGTTCCTTCCGGGCCATAGGATCGATGGCCGCGGAAACTTGTGGAACATTGGTTATTTAAAGGCACTCAGTATTTAAGCAAGAGCCGGTGCTACCCAGGTACTGTCCGCGGCTGCAAAGGAGCATTATACCTATGGAGCAGTATACCTATGGAGCATTATACCTATACATTATACGCAAACGATGGATGGGCCCGGTAGTCCTCAGGTGAGCTTCCCACGGCGAACACTACCCAGGTGCGAGCTCAAAGTTGCAATCTGTGGTTTTTCTAACTACATTTGCATATGGAGGTGGCGATTCACGTCAAGCTCTTATAGATGGGTGAGCTCGTTCCGGGAACATGGTGGCCATTGGTTATTTAAAGGCGCCAATAACTGCTACTTCGCATTCCCCTATTCGAAACCTGTGGTCGCGCTCGTTAACTCGCAGCTAAGCTTCTTGTGGCAGCAATGAACACCACACAAATTGGGCCCCAAAGTACCAGCCTGTACTGTGGTACTCACAGTGATCCCAACCAGTGTGGGATCGATTTTCTGCTACAAAAATCAATCGACTGGACCTTCAAAAACACCTCAAATATTCTGTAACTTTTAACGAAAATCGTTTAGAAAAATTCGCACGTTTGCACTAACGAGTATGCCAGTCTTTAATTACTCGCAAAAAAAATCGTTATATTTTTTTTGCTTTGGCAACTCTGCCCAAAAAACACAAAAACCACAAAAAGGAAACGACAAGAATAATAGAAAAAAAATTTTCATATCCTGAAATTCTTTTTATTTTTTCTTAAAAAACATCATTAATCTAAATAAAATGTACACAATTATGTAGGAAACGTGTTATCAATACCAATTTATTCGTATAAAATATTTGCGGACATTTTTTTTTGGTGTTACGAAAAACACGCTATCGCGCTTTTTAATTGATTGTGCAAACGTTATTGAAATGTTTTAAGAAAAAAGCAGAGTGAATAATGATTTTTATTTCCCTTCGGTAAAGTAAACACCAAATAATAGGCCGTTGTATAGTTCACAAATTTCCTTTCGTTAGTGAAAACAGCTGATTTTAATGATGTCGATTATCGTTAAAAGAGGCTGCTGGATACAAAATTTGTCAGCTATTATGTTATTGTTATTTTTAACTAAACGGTTGTTGTTACAACATTTTGCAGAATTCCATTACTGGTTTCAGATGTACTCATAGCACTACTTATAAATAGTTGTTGTTGTTGTAGCCACATTTTCATGCGGAGGTAGCTCGCCGCGGGAACAGGTTGGCCAGGATGGTTATTTAAAGGCGCCAATAACTCGCCTTGTCATATCGCGCATCATAGGCACTCAGTATTTGGGCAAGAGCCAATGCCACCCGACCCCGCACTGAGACTCACCGCTGATCGTCCGCTAACTGTCGTTACTATCGTTACTGCTACTCCGTATGGAGCATTGCACTATCCGCAACCTATGGACGCTCCCGGTAGCTCTCGCTGTTAGCTGCTCGTGAACGCAATGAACACCACACAGATCGGACCTCAATGTTCCAGCCTGTATGGTGCTCACAGCTATCCCTTGCCGTGCCTTATAAGTAGTAATTCCACCCCATGCAGATGGGATGTTCACTGTCACAGAACAACGAAATGTCCATCGTCATAGACCCACAGACACGACAGACACGACACTGTTCGCATCTCCGCCGATTGCAGCCAATATATCAACCTGGGCCGTAACCCCATCCGTTACTAGCGAGCCTTTGAAACCAATACACAGCCGCGAGACATTTTCTTACCCTAGACTCCCTATTCAAGTCTCAGTTCATATTACTATTCTTACAGAACTGATGTAAAGATATGGTCTTTGGGGTGTCATTAACTCATGTACGGGGCGTTTTTGCCAAATTTGATATACGAATTTGGCTATAAAACTTCGTGGTCGCAAACATGACCACGACCTTAAGCTTGTGATCTAATTTCGTTTTGCTCAACAATTTTAATCAATTTTATAAGGATTTACTGAGGTCATAACTGCTACATGGAGTTAATAATTGTTTGCCTTTTTTGGTAGAGGAAAATTTTGCGGTTTTTAGTTTTCACTTTAATTTTCCTAGCAAGAGATTGTGTATCATCTCATTATGACACAAACAAGCCACGTATGGATGGATGAGTAGATTGAATAGATAACAAAATAAAAAAAAGATAATATTTAGCTTGTAATTATTGTGATGTAGTTTGTAATAAAACCCCATAACAATTAACAAATAACATAATAACCAACCAACCAACCAATCAACAATAACAAATAAAAGTTATTTTACTAATAGGTGAAGAACAATATTATTATTATCGATTATTATTACTCTTATTCATGATTACTATTATTATTAAAATAAAAAAAAAAAATAAAATTGTAACAATTATTACTTCTATTATTTCAAAGATTCAGCAACAAACATATAAAAACAAAAAACAAAAATTATAAACAATAAAGATTACAAATATCTATACACACATATATTTATACACACAAAACGATTTTTATTAAATGTATTCATACTACAAATTACAACTTTTTAAAGGAGACAAAAACAAAGGAAAAAACAAAATAAAACATTTATTTGTTTATTGACATTAAATTGTATGGTAGAGAACAAGAAAAACAACAACAACTAACAAACAAACAAGGAAAATCTTTTATGTTTTACTAGCAAAGTAAGTCTAAACGCAAAACAGTTGATTGAAGAGAAAATCTAAAACAAAACAAATGACACATAAAAAAAACATAGGAAAATACACTTTTGCAAAATAGCAGCAAAAATTTAGTATAAGAAACACAAATTTTTTTTACATAACAAAAAAGAGTGGGGACAAATATACATATGTATGTGTGAGTTTTTTTAAAGAACAACAAACAACAAACAAAAAGCGAAATATGACTATTATCAAGCATAAATGATTGAAGCAAATATTCAGCGAGAGTTAAAACTAAACTACCAACAAATCAATACCAAGAATCAGAACGAACTCTCGAAAAAAAAAAACTGCGAAAAACCACAAAGCTAAACACGCATTAGTCATTGAATTGTATAAGCCAAAAACAAAAAAAATTGAAAAAAATCACGTCGTAGATGCTGCGTATACACATACATACATATACTTTACATACTAATGAAATGAAGTGAAAAACAAAAGAAATAACAAATATTAGGTATAGTTTAAAACAAGAATCAGAAGCAACAATAATTATTATATGTAACAATTGCTAAAACGAAAACAACAACAAAACAATTTGTCTTTGTCTAAACAAAATATAAAACATAAAAGTGTTGTGAATAAAATAATGTCGAGTTTTCTTAAATGTTTTACTTCTTTTTTTTTTTCATAAATGTTTATGACACCTCTCACTACTACATGAATGTGTATGGCAAAAACAAAAACAAAAACACAAAAATAGTGATTTGTACTTTCACATCAAAGGTGTTTAAATAGGGGGCGATAGGTGGAAGCCTTCACCCTTTGGCTAAATATAACCAACCCATGGTTTTGTTTAACATACAAATAATGACCGCTGTTGGACATGAGAAATGGGTAAATACCCAGTAAAAAAAAATGTATGAAGTTAATTTTTTATTCTCCGTTAGGCTCAACGGTGAACGTAATTTTCTGGACATTTTCAGGGTAAGCCAACATTTTGCTAAGGCCAAATTTGATTTTTTTTATCCTCCACCATAGGATGGGGGTATACTAATTTCGTCATTCTGTTTGCAACACCTCAAAATATGTGTGTGAGACCCCATAAAGTACGTATAGTCTTGATCGTCATTACATTTTAAGTCGATCTAGCCATATCCGTCCGTCTGTCTGTCGAAAGCTCGCCAACTTTTCAAGGAGTAAAGCTGGCTGCTTGAAATTTTGCACAAATACTTTTCATTAGTATAGGTCGGTTGGGATTGTAAATGGGCCAAATCGGTCCATGTTTTGATATAGCTGCCATATAAACCGATCGTGGGGTCTTGACTTCTTAAGCTTCTAGAGGGCGCAATTCCTATCCGATTTGACTGAAATTTTGCACGTGGTGTTTTGGTATTACTTCCAACAAATGCGCTAATTATGATTCAAATCGGTCCATGTTCTGATATAGCTGCCTTATAAACCGATCTTGGGTCTTGACTTCTTGAGGCTCTAGAGGGCGCAGTTCTCGCCAGATTCGACTGAAATTTTGCGCGTAGTGTTCTGGTAACACTTCCAACAACTGTGCTAAGTATGATTCGGTTCATAACCTGATATAGCTGCCATATAAACCGATCTTGGATCTTGACTTCTTGCGCCTCTAGAGGGCACAATTGTCATCCGATTTGGCAGATAGTTTTGTACAACGGCTTCTCTCCTGACCTTCAACATACGTGTCTAATATGGTCTGAATCGATAAATAGCTTGATACAACAGCAAGAGCAACCTCGTTCACGTCCAAGGGACCGAGAGCGGCAGAAATATGAACGCCTTGTCATATCGAGCATCATAGGTACTCAGTATTTGTGCAAGAGCCAGTGCCACTAGCGACTGCCGTTGCATCTACTCCGTATAGAGCATTTCACTATCCGCAAACTGTAGACGCCGGGTAGGTCGCACTTAAGCTTCTCGTAACAGTAATGAACACCACACTGATCGCACCTCAATGTTCCAGACTGTGTGGTGCTCAAAGCTATCCAGTGTCGGGCAAAACAAGTAGGGTAAGGCAAAAGTCAAGCGGTGCCTTTATACATCGCTTCATAACCTGGTATAGATGCTATATAAATCGATATTGGTTCTTGAGCCGCTAGAGGGTGCAGTTCTCATCCGCTTTGGCTGAAATTTAGCATGAGGTGTTTTGGTAGCACTTCCAACAACTGTGCTAAGTATGGTTCAAATCGGTTCATGACCTGGTATAGCTGCTATATAAACCGATATTGGTTCTTGAGCCGCTAGAGGGAGCAATTCTCATCCGATTTGGCTGAAATCTTGCATGAGGACTTTTGGTATCACTTCAAACAACAGTGCTATGTATAGTTCAAATCGGCATATAACCTGATATAGCCGTCATATAAACCGATCTTGGATCTTGACTTCTTAAGCCTCCAGAGGGCGCAATTCTCATCCGATTTGGCTGAAATCTTGCATGAAGCGTTTTGTTATGACTTCCAACAACTGTGTTAAGTATGGTTCAAATCGGTTCATAACCTGGTATAGCTGCCATATAAACCGATCTTGGATCTTGACTTCTTGAGCCTCTAGAGGGCGCAGTTTTCATCCGATTTGGCTGAAATTTCCGGTTCATAACCTAGTATATCGGCCATATATACCGATCTCTGATAATTACTTCTTGAGCCTCTAGAGGTCGAAATTCTAATCCGATTTGACAGAAATTTTGTACAATGGCTTCTCCCATGCGTGTTCAATATGGTCTGAATCGATCTATAGCTTGATACAGCTATAGATCGATAAACCAATCTCCCGATATTGGTTCTTGAGCCCCTACAAGGCGCAATTCTTATCCGAATGCACCGAAATATTACACAATGACTTCTACAATGTTCAGCATTCAATTCATTTATGGTCCGAATCGGACTATAATTTGATATAGCTCGAATAGCATTACAGTTCTTATTCATTATTCTTTGTTTGCCTTGAAAGAGACAACGCGCAAAAATTCGGCCCGGCCGAACTTAGAACCCTCTTACTTGTTTGATTTTTCTATACTGATTTCACTTTTGCACTAAACGAAACAGGTGGGTTGTTGTTGTTAATCACTATCATTAGGCCCCCTGTAAGATCCTCAACTACAAATTCACATCGAAATCTTTACATTGAAATGAAAGTAAACACTATTTTTGGTATAAGAATCAAAAAATAAAAGAATATCACAAAAAAAAAACAGCAAACATAAAATACAAAGGAAATAAAGACTGCTAAATCTTTGCAGCATTAGTTGTAATTTGATTAAAAACATGCAAGAAAAAAAAAATGAAAAAATCCTAACAACCAATACAAACAAAACAATTGACAACAAAATAATTTAAGAGAGTTTAAAAGTGTTTTATAGAAATTTATGGACCATTATTAGAAAAAAATAAGATTTCTGCAAACAAAGCTATTATCAATTTAAACATTAAACAAAATATGAGTTTTGGGACAAAAGATACAACTTCAATAATTTTAATTCTGCAATATTTCAAATCCAAGTTAAGTGTGTGGCTATCGGGAACCCGCAAAAATATGCTTTAGTTGTTATTTAGTAAAAAAAAAACGAAAAAGAAAATCAAAAACGAAAAAAGAGAATAAAAGTATTACAAAATTGTCGGGACTTTTTTGGAAAATAAATTACAAATCAAACTACTAGACGCCCATAGAGAGATGCAAGCATTGTGTTATTATTTTAGAAATGAAACTACCACAATATACCTATAGGCCCCCTTTAAATAACCATGTAACACGAAATCTACATTATTTGCCTTCATTGAAGAAAGAGATAAGTTGAAAAAATAAAACACATTTTTATTTTCTATATACGTTTGTTTATACTTGTTCTAATGTAACCTCTAATAATGTGTATATATATATATTTTTTTTTAAATATTTTCGACAAGAATGCGAACCGACCGATAGGAAACTGCTATGCATAAATGTATACTATTTCTCTTTTTTGTAGTTTTTAGTTCTTTATATCTGATATGCTTCTTAATTGTTTAATTTTTTCATGTGTTTTAGTTTTTAGTGTTTTAATACAACAACAACAAAATATATACTATACTACTTTGCATATGATATGTCACTATCAATGATTGAAAAGAAAAGATTAATTCAAAACCAAACGTGTTTTATTTACAAAAATTGGGGTTGCTTTTTTTGTTGTCTTTGATTTGTTTTAATAAATTTTTTTTTTTTTTTTAATTTTTTCTCATCGAAATTTTTTTCTAGGTGCAATCTGAATAGACCTCAATATTTTGTACCCATTGTGATATCATTATTGAATAAGTAATGATAGAAGTCAGATTTTAAAACAGATACAAGAAAATGGGTGAATTAACAGCAGTCATTTCTTGGCTAAACTGCAAATGTTTTCTCCCACTTTTAAAAAACTTTTCTGTGGCCCTAAACTGTTGCACTTATAAAAATTAAATAAATTCCTTAATTTTTTGAGCTTGCTACTAGATGTCAACAATGTCTGCATAGATTTTATTTTTGTTCGGATGTGTTCTGGATCGCATTTAAAACTAATTTAGCGTTACAGATTGTAATTACCAACCGATACACGTCACCTGTTTAACTGCCCAGCCGGACCCACTCGACTCAGACCCAGATCCCTGTGGACGCACCCCATCTTAGTCGCAGAGTTCCTGGGTCTTGACACTCAACAGAATCAACAACAACAACAACCAACCTTATTCCGGTTGTCGAAGGCGAAAATCGACAGCAGTCGAAGGCGAATTTCATATTCGTGGTACATATTCTGTAAAATTGTTGCCTTCGACGCTTTAGTAGTAGAACCATAACAACCACATCTACTTACTTTACTTTAATTGGCTATGACAATACATTTGTTCCACTAGCCAAACGTAGAATAGCGTTCCAAGCGCCTCGATCTTCTGCGCTCATTCTAAAATCTATGACACCAAGTTTCGAGATGTCTCCCACCACTTGACCTCTCCATCGGGCTTTTGGTCTTCCCGGTTTGCGTGTACCACCGTGTTTGTTCTCAAAAGACTTCTTTGCTGGAGCTTCTTCATCCATTCTGACAACATGACCTAGGCAACGCAGCCGTTGTATTTTGATGCGATCGTCGCCATACAGCTCGTGGTTCATAAGTTGCCTATATTCTCCATTAACGCTAAGTAGTCCATGTATTTTACGAAGAATCTTTCTCTCAAATACTCCAAGCACTGCCTCATCTGCTTTCACAAGCACCCATGCTTCAGAACCATATAACAGAACAGTATAGTGTAATCTTCGTCTGTCGAGAGGTGGCCTTGTATCTAAACTGCTTGCTTAATTCAAAGTAGCATCTGTTTGCCAGTATTTTTCTTCACATTATCTCAAAATTGGTGTCATTCGTTTCGGTTACGCCGGTGCCGAGGTAGATAAATTTACTGACTATCTCAAAGTTGTGGTTCCCAACTTTCGCCAATTTCTTTGTCTGCTCGGTTGTACAAGGCGTTTGGGGAGTTGAAACCATCCATTTCATCTTATCTCCATTTACTGCCAGACCCATTTTCACTGACTCTCTTTAGATGCTTTCAAAGGCTGCAGTTACTACTTCCGGTGACCGACCTAAAATGTCGATGTCGTCGGCATATGCGAGTAGCATGTGTTCTCTTGTTATTAGTGTGCCATATCTATTCACATCTGCATATCGTATAGTCTTCTCCAACAGGATATTAAAGAGATCACACGATTGGCTGTCTCCTTCGTTCGG
Source organism: Stomoxys calcitrans (assembly GCF_963082655.1). Taxonomy (NCBI): domain Eukaryota; kingdom Metazoa; phylum Arthropoda; class Insecta; order Diptera; family Muscidae; genus Stomoxys; species Stomoxys calcitrans. The sequence goes on from NC_081552.1 coordinate 151,902,720, forward strand.
AGAGATTCTTTCCTATTCTTACTGAGGAACGCATGTCAGTCATCCTGCAGAGTCTTATTAATTTCACAGGGATACCAAACTCAGACAAGGCTTGAAATACTTTCGAATGTAAAGGGGTATCGAAGGCGGCTTTGTAGTCAACAAAGAGATGGTAGGTGTTGATTTGTCCTTCTCGGGTCTTTTCCAGGATTTGGTGTAGTGTGAATATTTGGTCTAGGGTGGATTTACCAGGTCTAAAACCGCATTGATAGGGCCCAATTATCTCATTGACGTTAGGTTTTAATCTTTCACACAGTACGCTCGAGAGTATCTTGTATGCGATGGGGAGGAGACTTATTCCTCTGTAGTTGGCACATTCCGTCTTGTCTCCTTTCTTGTGTACGGGACATAGTATGCTGAGGTTCCAATCATCGGGTATGCGTCCTTCTAGCCAGATTGCGTAGATAAGCTGATGCATACGCCTTATCAGCGTGTCGCCTCCGGTCTTAAATAGTTCAGCGGGTAACCCGTCGGCTGCTGCTGCCTTCTTGTTCTTTAGTCGGGTCACTGCAACTTGGGGTCTCATTCTGACTAGGAGGTAAACATTCTAAACCATCATCAGGGATTGGTTCTGCGGTATCCTCTTCGCCGCCGACGTCGGACACTAACAGTTGGGTAAAATGTGTTTGCGTCAGTTACCAGATTTTCTTCTGTGTCTCTGCAGGAGGATGTGCCTGCACCAAAGCCATCGGTTTGATGTTTAATTCTTTGGTAGAATTTCTGGACTTCATTCTGACTTCTGTACATCTCAATTCGCTCACACTCACTTCGTTCCATTTCCTTTTTCTTTCTGCGGAATATACGTTTCTCCTCTCTCCTTTTCTCCCGCGTGGCTACTGATTGCAGGGTTACTCCATGTGCCGCATTCTTAGCTTCAGTAGCATTTGACACTCTTGGTCGTACCATGGGTTTCTTGGAGAAGGCTTCCAGTACCCAAGTACGGATTTCGCGGCATTTTCCATGGAGTGGACAATAGTTTGCCACTGTGCCATTATATCATCGGAACAAGGAGTGCTTTCATGAAGCAGTTGGGTCAGTTGAGTGGAGTATGCCGCTGCCATCTGTTGTGTTTGCAGCATTTCAATGTCCAGCTTCCGTGCAGTGTCAGATCGTACTTTCCTCGCCATGTTCAAACGGGAGCTAACCTTATGTTGAAATCTGGTGCTACTGACTACCATGTTTTTTGCCGTGGCGATTTTAATATCATGGGCGGCGCAGCGGTCATATTCTCTCTCAATGCGCTCGTAGGAAATATCCTTGGTCGGGTCGTCTTTGTCTTTCGTCGGGGCATGGGCACAAATAAGGTTGATGTTTAAGAATTTGGCTTTTATGCGGATTGTGGCTAGCCTCTCATCCACCGGAGTAAAGCTGGAGGCAAGGTGTTTCAGTCTCCGACTAACCACAAATCCACAGCCTAATGCATGCCTCGTGTTATGGCAGCTATAGTATAATTCGTCAACATTAGGTTGTTGTTGCAGCCACATTTTCATGTGGAGGTGGCGGTCCAAAGGACCGATCGCCGCGGGAACAAGGTGTCCATTGGTTATTTGAAGGTGCCAATAACTCGCCTTGTCATATCGAGCATCATAGGCACTCCGTATTTGTGCAAGAGCCAGTGCCTCCCGGCCTATCACTGAGACTCTGCGCTCGATACCGATGATTGTCCGCAACTGCCGTTGCAGCTTCTCCGTACGGAGCATTCCACTATTCGCAACCTGGGGATGAAATTAACACCACACAGATCGGACCTTAGTGTTCCAGCCTGTGTGGTGCTCAAAGCTATCCCGAGCCAGATCACCGTTTGGTGTTGTAGTGACGCCATTCCCAGTCCATCGCACTTCCTGTAAGGCGATAATATCTGCCTTGTTTTATTGGCACTCACTATTTAATTAAGAGCCAGTGCCACCTGACTCCTTTACTCCTTCTTTTTTAATGCTAATTTTGCCCCATGAACATTCCACTAGGGAACAGGGGCAAACTTCTCACAAATCAGTGTAGTGCAGTCCGAGTCAAGTTTATGCTCAATGATGAGGGGCCTCCTTTTTATAGCTGAGTCCGAAGGGCGTGTCGCAATGCGACACCTCTTTGGAGAGATGTTTCTTTAGCATCTTTACTAACGTTTAATTAAAAATTCGTAAGGGCTTAGAAAATTAACTTTGTACAAATAAAACTAACTTTTCATGAGTATAGATGAAATAGTTAAAAACTCAGATGATGTTAATAATTTTAATTAAACTAATTTCTTTGGAATAGGCAAGCACTTTACCAAACATGAGTTAAATCATATTATCGTCGACGATATCTCCTCTGAAACTAATTACTGAATGAACTATTCAAAGAAATTTGGAATTTAATTTCAATATATGTAACAAAAGTGTTTACAGTTACCATTGCCTGAGTTCACAATAACATGCTCGGAAGTAAGCATAACTTAATAACTGTTAGTAAGTGTTGAACTAAAATTGAATTCGATGACTTTTGGCATTGTTAACTCCAAAAATATATTTTATTTTTTTTTTTGGCCCCCACAAACTCGCGGAAAAAAGTGGATCATTATTTTAAATCATGAAATAATTAAAATCAAATTAGCAGGGGCCGATTAACCGCGTACGTGAACGAGTAAATATGTTCGAAAATTTTTGTTTTGGCATTACCGCATTCGGTAACGAATAAGCACTTTCGACATTCGAGATTATAATCGAGTATCATCTATTCGAAATCCACTCGTGAGCTCTGGAGCAATCGAATAGAATTGTTACTTGATATAAAAAGTTGAACTTTAGTTTAATTGGCTATGAGAGAATGTTTGTTCCACTAGCCGAACGTAGAATAGCGTTCCAAGCGCCTCGATCTTCTGCGCTCATTCTAAAATCTCTGACACCAAGTTTCGAGGTGTTTCCCACCACTTGATCTTTCCAAAGGTAAAAATTTAAGCTTTTTCGTATTTAGGAATAATTTATGCAAAATAAATGCGATACAGAAGGTTGAAATGACTCATCTAATGGCCATCCGAATTTGGCAAAAAGAAATACCAAATTGATGCCAAGGGAAGGCAACATCTAAAGAACAAATGATGCCAAATCTTGCAGAAATGTAAAAAACCACCGATTGCAGCTTTGGTGGTACCGCGGTGGACATGATCCCTTTGAAGTTTAGCTCAAATCTATGAAAGTAAATGCAATTTATTATCGCTGAAACATGTTGGTCGCTGTTTTGGGGCCGTGGGCAAGCAAATATTACGTTCGCAGACCAAGGGCGTACTAACAAGACATGGCACCGTCACAACAGGACTCGGCACCGTGCTTTAGCACGTGTGAACCAAGAATGGCAAAAAAATATGTTCCGGACTTCATTTGGTACACATAGTGGATGTCCAATTCGCCGTATGCCAATCCGACGGAATTTTTTATTTAGGCCACTTTTGAAGGCAAGGTAAGGACTACAAAACATGCCCGTATTGTAAAGGAATAGGCCAACATACCGGCAAATTACATTCGTGCTGCTTGCAATTCGTTTCTTTAACGACTCAGAACAAATGTTAATGCAAAATGTGGTCATATCGCGCAAAAGTGAATGGATTCAAAAATTTCTCCGCATATTCTCGTACTTTGAATCAATAAAAAATATTTTCACCCAAAAATATGTGGTCGTTTGACAGCTACCCGGTAAATCTAAATATCATGCATTTGTTACTAATAACCATAACGTTTTATTTAGATTATTTATGTACGCTTTATTCGCCTATGACATTGGATCACTTTTATCTATCATTTCTCTGCGAATACACACAAAGTTATTGCCCTCTTCAGAATCAGAGGACGACAAGCGCAACAAAAGTGTGTAACAAAGCTTTTTTAAACCCTCCACCATAGGATGGGGGTATACTAATTTCGTCTTTCTGTATGTAACTCCTCGAAATATGCGTTTAAGGCCACATAAAGTATATATATTCTTGATCGTCATGACATTTTAAGTCGATCTAGCCATGTCCGTCCGTCTATCTGTCGAAAGCACGCAAACTTTTGAAGGAGTAAAACGAGCCGCTTGAAATTTTGCACAAATACTTTTTATTAGTGTAGGTCGGTTGGAATTGGAAATGGGCTATATCGGTCCACGTTTTGATATAGCTGCCATATAAACCGATCTGGGATCTTGACTTCTTGTTTATATATAAATTCTTGAAATTTTTGGAAACAAAAGCCGGGTAGATGTTAATTTGTGTTGTTTTGATTTGCCACCAACATACGTATGTTCAAAACAATTCTGAGGCAAAAAATAATCGATAGCCATTTGAAACATTTCGATACAACAGCTTTCGAGTGCGGTAATACATCCATCTAATACGTGATAAAATCTTATTCGATTTGGTTCGAGACTCGAACTCTGGAAATTTGCTCTGTGCCACAAGGCTTCTTTTCATTGTATGCCAAAATGTTTTTTTAAGTTACTCACTTCCAATGTTGAGACACTCAGCCCTATTCTGATAAACAATTCGCTGGGAGTTTTTCCTTTACTCCCTTTGCCCTTTAAACAAACTTCGAAAAGGGGAAATATCTCACAGGGGAAAAATAGGTATTCTGAATCGAAATACAGGGAGAATGAGACGATAAAGTTTGGGAAAAATTCCCCCAAACAAATAAAAGGGAGTTATGATAAAAATGAATGAATTTAATGGTTTTTATAAAAAAATTACAACACTTCTTACTATTTAAGAACAATTTGTTAAGCACGAAAATTAATTTTCACTTTTTCATTAAAAACAAGTACAAATTTTATTATGTATATATTAGGGATTGGTATATGAATATAGGTATCAAAATATGTCGTTCATATTTTAATATTCTTAGACCCATATGAATAATGAAGTGGCACGCCGTTCGGAGTCGGATACTAAAAGGACGTCCCTTATCATACATGGCGAAACATTTAAAGGTGGTCTCATTTGTACAACAACCATAAATTATATGGTGCAATCCGCCATTTATTCTCTTTTGTTATTTATTTGAATTAGGCAGCTGAATTTCGCAAAACAGCTGTTCCATGCTGCAAATTTCTGCTGGGAAAAAAATCTTTAGCAGAAATTTGCAAGCTCTCGATTACCAGACTCTCAAAATTGTGCTCGCTCTCACGCACTCTCCCGCTCTCCTCTGCTGACAAATAAAGTAGGCGAACGACTTCCAGTAACAATTTGTGCAAATTTGCACAGCTTTTTGAGTACGCTAACACACGTATTGTTCTCCACACAACCAAAGAAATGTGCGCTCGTGCGTGTACGAGTACAGGTAAAAGCCCTGCAAACATTTTCTAACCACTAAATCTGCACTCAGGAAGTGGAAAACCATCTCAGGCGATATCACTTTTTAATCTAATTCGTGTCTCGGTACGGGAGAAAACGTGCCACTTGGCGATATATCCCAACGAGAGACTAAAAAGGGACTACAATACATTAAAAATTCGTTTAAGTACGTCATTAAAAAATGAAAGAGTAAATTCTTTTTTTTCCAAGTTTTTTTCGGCTGTTAGGGCGAAGATCATTTTTATTTCTATTTCTTTATTTAGTTTTCTTTTCTTGTCGATCTTAATGATCGAAGATTCTTTTGAAATGATTCAACCCTACTGGGATTTGAACAGCCAACCTCCCGATTGCGAGGCGTATGCTCTCCCTCTGTGCTACACGCCTTATGGAAGGCTAAATAAACATACCTTCACTTGTGTGGAGGGATTTTTGAGTTAACGTCACAAGCAACAACAAAAAATCTATTTTTAGATTTGTTCCAATAACAGTCGATGATATGAAACTATTTAGTGAAACATGAATGATAGAATGTCGATAGTAATGCATTTTGTTGTTTTAAATCATGAAACCTCTAAAAACTATCTTTAAAAAGTACTTAAATAGTGTCACTTCAGAGAGGGAGTGAGAAATTAACTCCCAAATGTTTGGAGGGATGAGGAAAATAGAACCTGCAAAAAAATTGAATGGTTTGCTGTGAATGTAAGCACAGAATTGACATCTTAATACCGTCAAACTGGCTGGCTGTTTTCAGCTGCTCGCATGAGACCACCTTGCTTAGCATTGAGATTAAAGTAGAATTGGGTAGCACTCATTGATATGCAAGAAATCTTCTGCCCGTGCTTTAATGAAATGTTCGTGAAAAACATAGCACTTTTGACCATCAATTATTCAAAACTACAATACTTTGTGCGTCATTTGGCAGGAATAAGAATACATCCTAAAGTAGCATTTTCGGCAGCACTATGTCCACCAGCCGTCCCAACCACCAAGAAAAGCGACTGCCACCCGGAAATGTCGATTAGATCTTAAGTTTTAGCTCCATAAAAGTAGGCCTTTAGATAAAGCAGCGTACCAGGCAGACCACTACAGCATTCATGACGATGAAGTAGAAGCAAACCTCTATACTATTCACAAAAATAGTTCTGCCCAAGAACGATCCGGTAGATTCAGCCACCTTAACTCCTTTTGACAAGGGAAGAGGCCGACGTGTAGAATGTGTGCCCCGCATGCATCCAGGGACAATAAGACACAACGTATTTATCTGTCCATCACACAACTCTGGAAGCATCTCATTTTCTCCGAAAATTGCTGGATGAAGATGGAAAGTTGTTATCACAACACAAAAAAATCTTGACAATCTGTAGGCCATAATTGTGCACTATTAAAACACAAAAAGTAAAGGCCTGGCTGGTTATGCTCTCGTAAATGTAGAATAAATGTATCGTAAATGTAAAGAGGCAATTGTGCTCATTGTAAAACGTAGCATTTGACATTATAAACAAAGCAATTTTATTAATTAATTCAGGCATACCTCAAGGGTGGGTCGGAGGAGACAGCCTTCCACGAAGTGGTGCAAGAAGTCGAGACGTCTCTCCAACCAAAGGAGTACGCGATGGCGGTTACCCTAGATATTGAGAGGGTATTTAACAACGAGGAGATGGCTAGACAGTCAACGCCCTAAACCGCACGGGTGTCCAACTGAGTTACTCCCTGTGTGACTGTTTGTTACTTGAAAGGACTTTCAACACAGATTTCGGAGATAATGGTGTTGTTGTTGTAACAGTGTTGTATACTGAGCTCTTGCCGATGACGGAATCCATCGGGTTAATCCGGTACGGTACGTACAACCGGCTGCCATGGGATTGGTAGATAATGTTGTCAGAAGGCGGGCGATAAGGGGAACGCCTCAAGGGTGGGGTGTTCTCGGGATTCGTTTTCCCGGGTGGATGGGAGGAATGGGAAGCGAATCCTGTGTTTGAAGAGAATGATACCTCGGTCGTTACAGATAGCTCTAATATGGAGGCAGGTACTAGATTGGGGCCATACTCCGACACACAAAAATATCGGTACGTCGGTGAGACTGCCGGACGAGTGTATGTTCTTTAGGGCAGAACTCTTTGCCATAACGATAGCCGCAGGGGATTCAGGGAAGGGATTTACAGTTTTCGAAATCAGTATACATATATGGCGTCCCTCAAGGCCGTGGGTTATAGGACAGTGAGGTCGAAGCTCTTGGGGGAATGTGGGGGATCCCTAAGTAGACTCCAGTTTCCGATGAATTGCTAATTTTTGATTTTTTCATTTTCTTTTCATAACAGGTCAGACTGACCGAACTAACCTTTTCATTGTTGGCTACCCATTCAACCTAAACCTAAACGTTTAACAATAAATTTTGATAAATTCACCGAGAGAAATCGTAGAATAGTAGAATGTAAACTTTTGGTTTGAATTTTGCTCAAATTTTGTCGGGTGACATGAAAACGGAACGTAAAATTTTGTTTTTAGTGAACTATACTTTTCGGTTACGGTCGACAGACGTTCGGTAATCATTTGTATGTGTATTAATAAGCCAAAACAAAACAGCTGACACGGTTTCCTACATTTACTGTACATTTACGAGAGCATAACCAGGCCTTAAAACAAAACATTACAAAAGCAACACTATACATGTCTGTAAACATTTTTAATAATCCTTATAACTTCGCTTTGCTTAAATTTCCATTTTTTGTTCAAATGTTTAGCCAAAATAAAACAGCTTAAGCAAAACAGCTGTTTTTGAAAATTCGAAATTCCCCCTCCCCATTCAATCAGAATGAAAAAGTTTTGCTTTTGTGTTGTTAGCAAATATTGAAATGGGAAAATGGTATCAGATTCAAATAAAAGTGATGTGGATGAATGCGAAGAGCGTAACAGAAGTTTCCTGGTTCAACTCTCGGCTGCGACCAAAGGTATAGTTTTATTTAATTTATAACTAAAATGTTTCATATCAGATTTGTCTTCTTCAAAACAGCTGAGCAATTGATTGATAGGCGAAACTAGATGGGTTGTGTAATAAAAAGATGTGTCCGCCAATCTTCAATTTGATGCTCCGAAGAGTTCTGAAAAAGCGAATTTTTCCTTAATTTTACTGTTGATTTTCAATGCTCGTCAGTTAATATTTTACGTGTGGGAAGTTAAAAGTGAACTAATGCTATGTAAAACAATTTCGTAGCTATTATGAAATTGTTAAACTCGTAACCAGAATATTATTAGAAAGTTCAATAATTCCCAAATTAAGTTCATTTTAACTAATGTTGAGGTTAAAAATTTCTTGAGTGCATAGAAATAGGCTGACTTTCAAAATGTATCATTGTAAAATATGGACACCGTTCTACTGCGGTGTTAAAGTAAATGTTAAAAAACATCATATATTCATTAAAAATGTTACCAAAAAATATGTAAGATTGTTTCCTCACCATTTTTTCTTCGTCTTTTGTTATCCATTGTATGTGCAAGAGCAAAAAAAAAAATGTTAAAGCATCAACGATTGCTGACTGACGCTTGGTTGCTTTTACGTTGCATTAAAAATACTTTACCGACACATTTTGGAATTGTATGCAATGTAAAAGTTTAGTACCGCGATATTTTGAAACACTTTCTGCCGATGTTTCTTACAAAATTATGGGAAATTCGAGTTGTCGTTAAGACTTCCGATCGAATTCTGGTGTTGTGTCTTAATGAACACGGATGTGTTTTCCGACATTTCGAAATACTTTCTGCCGATCTTTCGAATGTTTTTTCTGACTCGTCGTATCAATTTCAGACCGAATTCTGGAAAAAAATGTTTAGAATTCTGAATGAATTTTTACAGTATTCGTATGTGTTTTCGGACACTTTAATTTGCAAATTTGCACGATTACGAATGGGAGAAGTTTTTACATCGCATAGTTCCTCACAAATGTCACCAGCATGGATTAAGCACGTCTGAACATTTTCTGATGTTCTCGCCAGGATTTGAACCCAGGCACTCAGCGTCATAGGCGAGCATGCAAACCTCTGTGCTACGGTGGCATCCAATGGTTCACAAACAAAAATATGCAAACAAGCAGGCGCAAAAAACTGGCATAGACAATGAGTTCATCGTTCAGAAATCCTTCCGACGGTGGGGAAATATTTCTACCGTTAAAAAAAATGTGCCACAAAAAAGCAAGCATAAAAAAGACAAAAAAAAATCCGACACAGAGTTCAGATATCGTTCGGAATTCCTACCGAACTGTCGAAAAAGAAATTAAAAAAAAAGAAAACACCATACCACAGGACGTGCAGACATCGTTCAGAACTGTCGGAAAAAAATTCTTTCAGACAAGCACTCCAGAAATCGTTCAGAATTCTTTCCGATGCATCGGAAGAAAAAATTAAAAAAAAGTGCGACGAGACTATCAGATATCGTTCAGAATTCCTTGAGAACTATCGGAAAAAAATTTCTACAGACAAGCACCCCAGACGTTCAGAAATCGTTCAGAACTCTTTCAGAACTACCGAAAAATAAATTCACTCAGAAAACCAAACAGAATTCGAAACGATTTCGGTAAGATCTTGTTGGAAGAGTTCAGAATTTGTCCAACAATGTCTGACATCCGAAATTTGGTTCACTGGGAAGATCTTTTACACGTAAAAAAAAGTAGTTCAACAGTACTTTAAATTAAAAAATATATATATTTATTCATGATAGTTCACAACTGTTTATGTTAATCTATTTATTTCTTAAAACTCTGTTTTTTTTTTGCTGCCCGACTGCCAAAGCACTATTATCGGCATCAATTAACAAAAGTTGCCACACATAATACAAATTTTTACTTTGACTTGGTTGCCAGACGACAACTCAACTGAGCGTTAGTTGCTGTTTTGTAATAAGCCTACTGCTGTCTATTCTAATTAGGGATTTTCTTTCTTCGGCTTTTTGAATTTCTCGGGAAATCGGGAGATATTTTTCAATCTTCACAAGTGGCTATATTCTGTTTAGAGAATTCGCAAAACGAAAGATTCTCTTCACATTACAGTGTCTCAAGCTTATCATATTAATATTTGAATGCATGTTGTAATCAATTTTCAACGTTCTGCGATTCGCAAACCACAACTGGGCATATTTCATATTTGTTTGCATTTCGTAAACCCACTAGAAACTTGGGAAATATTCTTCAATCTCCACAATTGGCTAAGTTAAATTTTCAGCATTCATAGTTAGAAGAACGTCTCAAACCACAATCGTCAATAAAGAAAGTGCATTGGATGTAGGAGAAACTAGTTTTTTGTTTTGTTATTCGTAAATCACACCTGGGCATATTCAATATTTGTTTGCATTTCATATACCCACTACTATAGGCTAGCGGTATACTAATCTCGTCAATCCGTATTTAATACCCATCTTGTCACAAAGAATTCGAACGAATAAGATATCCGCTTTAAAATTTCGCTCACATAATTTTTATTACTGTACACGCAAAGAAAAGACGTTTGGGACTTTTTTCAACAAACAAAGAAACGTTTCGCTTCATCACATCGAACGTTAGCTATAAACGAAGCATTATTGAACGTAACTAATTTTGTTTATTGTAAACTCTTCAGCAGCTTCGCCTACCGTAAAAGGGCCTTTCCATTGTTGTAAAACCCAAAACTTTTCAATTGCAACTATGCTTTGATACTCATAAACATTTATTCGTGTACCAGACCAATAATAATCTCCTTCTAGAGAGAAAGTGTGCGTATTTGACCGTATAGACCAGTGGTTGGAAAAAATACTCACACTATTGCACATTACTTTGTACGTAGGAGTATACTCGAAAATTCAAGCAGGCCCATGGGATTGCAAATAATTGCAATTGTGTGCTCATCACAGGTAAACCAAGCACACAACATTTTTTCGCCTTAATTAAATTGGAAAAACTTTTCCAATTAAAATGCGCACACGATCGCGAACCTCTCAATAATGACGGCTGGCAGGCAGAGCTTTATCAAAACAAAAACAATAATGAGTCCTTTTTAGCTACACTCTCTTCCAAATGGAAAAGACACAGGAAAAAAACAATCCAAAAGAATCATCTTTTCGTGTAACAAATTGTGTATTGCTGTAAACGAAGAATTTTTGGCTTAAAATAAGTTTTGAATATTTGCGTAAAAGAGCCATCCTTTACCACAGACAAAGTTCATAAAAGTTTTACATAACCGAAGTGACTTTAACATCACAATATGGCAAATTAACGTCTTAAATTCTATGGTGGAGGGGTTTGTTACACAGTAAAGAAGAACATTCTGTTCAGCTTTCGGAATAGTTGCGAACAACTTTAACAAAATATCATATTTTTTTTAAACATACATACATTTTTTTGTACCAACTCAATCTTACATTCGTATTGCACTAAGATTAAACGTTTTAAGTGCTCCTTTTAAACCATTACCGTAAAAAAGGTATTTATTTATTGCACATGTTTTCTATATGGAGTTTGACAGTTGTCCAAGTGAAAAGCCGAACAGAGTACTAACCCTTACTATGAAAACAATACTTACCCAATTAAACTTAACTTTTAAACTAATGAATCGATTTACGTGATTTTATAAAGAGCAGATCTGAGGAGAAATAGATTCTTACTTTAACATCATCACCCTTTTCAAAATGCATACGGTAAAAAATTAATTTTATTTTTAAAAGTTTGCCCCGCCTTTTTATGTGTTTACTTAAAAACACCGTTGATTTATTAACTATATACAGTAAATGGGTTAGGTTGAAAAGAGGGTGCGGATATTAGTCCGCCCCATGCCATTATGGACATACACCTAAGCCACTATTCGGCTTGTTGTGCGCTCTAACCACTAAAAAGTTACCTCGAAAAAGAAAATCTAAGTTAGAAATTCTGTGCTATTACAAAATCCTTAATTTCTTTCCAAAATATGTCTGGTATTGTGTCCAAAGTGCTGATAGCTGTTGGCCGCGAAAGCCGGGCAATGACATAGGAAATGCTCCAAGGTCTCATCATCTTTCCCGCATGCCTTACACATGCTATCACTTGGCGAACCGATTTTGCATGAGTTAGTTCGTAGACCTATGTGCCCCGTTACCGACCTCCTTCTTACTTCCTTTCAGTAATAGCGTCGTCTTCTCACGATCCGTTCTACCGGCGGTTTCGCTGTTCCACAGTGTTACATGCGCACTCGTCACCCACGCCCTTAACTCGGACTGCTTCGGTACGAAAGGCTACGGGTTAACAATGTTTATTGATGGCAGTTCTCTGTCTCATTCCCAGTTACTCCGTTATGTTCCGGTACTCAAACGATGCGAATCGTGCCATCCTCAGAGAAGGCGTTAATCTCCTTCATACATTTCAAAACTGTTCGTGATCTTACCATCCTGGTTGATCCAGATCTCAGCCTGGAGGACCGTATTATGGTCAGGCAGTCTAAAACAGATCTCAGTCCATGGGTTCTTAATGAAGACCTCCGGGTTCACTCTGTCCTCTAGCTTTGATCCATCCGCATAACATGATCTTCCAGATGGCAAAACAAGTGTTCCGTCAATCTAAGACTGTGCCGCTGGCAGCAGTACCTCCACTCGACCTCAAGTGTCGTTATAGGTATCCGATCGGAAAACCTCTTCTATTCCTTCCAGGTTTGCTATCGTCGCCTCGATTATACTGCGATGGTATGAGCTGCTCCTATCCTCAATCCATTCCCCCATCGCCTTAAGTCTCAAGCCGCAGTGACTGCCTCGCACCTAATCTATATGTCTATGGGCCGGATATCCAGAATAGTCTCGAGTGTCCTAGTGGGCGGGGCCCACATCGCTTCGCCTATCCCAAGACAACATTATCCTTGCGTTGCACTTTCTCCATCGCAGTCCGACAAAATACTGAGGCATAAGTAAGTATCGGTCTAATCATGCTCCTATAGAGCATGTGTACTATCCTCGGATTTAGGCCCCTTTTCGAGCCTATGGCCCGTCTGCATAGCACCCAATATCTGTGAGCCTTCTCGGTGCGCTCCTGAATGAGACAATTCCAATTTAGTTTCCCATTCAATATCGCACCTAAGTATTTGATCAGATATCGAAATCGTTTTATTGAGGAAACGAGGTGCGTTAAATTGGCCCACCTTCGTCTTCCTCGTGCACAGGCAGATTTCAGTTTCTTCATTAACATTGAGACCTTTAGGTTGTGAGCCATCTGCAAGATGCTTTCGGCCTTTCTGTATAGCTGGTTCGGATCCTTACCCCTTAGAAATATTATGGTTTATAACGTATGCATAGCAGACGGGTTCAAATCCCTCCTCAATCAACATGCGTAATAGGTCATGAATAGCGCTTTAACGACTTCTATTTGAAGGACCGTATGCCTTCTAAAATGAAGCTTTCGAGAGGATAACCTTGCAATTTCTACAACTTTAACAAGGGGTACCTCTTCCTTCTTTATGTATGTATTCCTTCCAAAGTTCCCCATACACTGTATGGGACACATGTAAGTGTCTATTGAATTTCTGATGTTTTTAAGCAGTAATTCTGTTCTTATCGTGAAAGGTTAGTACCAACTTGTAAAGGTTAGATATAGATATGGAAATCGGAGATCAGGCCTCGCGAATACAAAACAAGGAATGCTTTCAGGAGTCGCCGCCTTTTCCCGCTGGCCTTGCTGTACTGACTGCAATGGCCACTGGGAGACACATCTCCGTTTGCCTACCGATAAATATCTCGTCCATGAAAATTCCTTAAATCTGCCTGCGTCAACATTTATTCCTTTTTGGCCTATGTATGTATGAGTAATGCATTGCCTGCCACATCATTCGTGCTTTGTTTATTTATTATCCATTGCTGATGGTAAGCATAACAACAACAGCATCACATCACTTGTAGGCAATGCGACAACAACCTTCTATCCCTTGTTATCTCAAAGAGATTCGAATTAAAGGGATTTTCTGCTTGATCTTCCTAACATCGTAAAAAATTGAGTTACGGACACAACATGTTCAAAGTATTCCAATTGGATTCACATTGAGGGTTGCAACATTTCCGGGTTCTTTCGTTTTTTATTCGAACATTTTTTCGTATTTTGCTTCGGCCGTACTTGTCTCTGTTGTACGTCAGTACAACGCTTAATAAGCTATAATGTTGGTACATTTTTGACTGCACTCATTGATATATGAGAAGTTTGCCGCTGATCCTTTGTAGAATGTTTGCAATTTGCAATTGGTACACTTGTTTAATGTTTACTTTGACCAGTGTTGGTACTCAAGAAAATTATTTCCTACCAAAATTTAAGAAAAATCCTACCAAATCCGACTAAAATCTACCAAATGTTCTACAAGCCAAAAATGCGACATATGTTTCCATACACACCACCGAAGAGTTGGCTATTTTGCTATTTCATTTGCAACACATCAAATTACAGATTTTCAAGCATACAAAGTATACATACTGGATCGTCGTTATGTTTATAGACGATATAGGCATTTTCGTACGTTTGTTGCTATCACTCTATTGACTAAAGTTCAAAGATGGCCTATATATTGATATTCCACTATTTATACGGATTTTATTATATATTTTTGCCTCGATTACAATGAACAACTGTGTCGAGTTTGGATAAACCAAAAAAAATTTTGAAAAACAACAACTTTTGTCGAAAAAAGACGACGAAATTTGTCAATTTTCCTGCAACAATTTATTTTGAATTTCAACGACACAAAGTACAAATTTGTTGTTGAAAGGCACTCTTTGTAAGCTACCGTATAACAACAACAACAAGATATCCATAAGCAAGACAAAACACCATTTTACCAGCTACCTTTGTGCATGTACTTTGCTGCACAGCTTCGGTGTGGTGGTGTTTTTATTTTCTTTTTCTGCTTGCGGTGCTTGTGCTGCTTTTCTCCTTCGTTTACTACTTTGCTTTCGGGTTTTTTCTCTGTCACTCTCTCTCTCTCTACTATTACTCTAAAATCCAATTTTATTAATTTTGCCGCAGCGTGATTTGAGAACAAATGATTTCATGACCGAATTCACTTTATTCATGATGAAATAACTCTAAAAGCATTATTGCACAGTAATGAATGCCAAATGCCAAAAAATTAAATCTTAAAATTTTTTTTTATTACGAAATACATATTTTTATGGCCGAATTTTCGAAAATAATAAGATTATAGAAAAACTAAGAATAACACTTTTTTTTGTCCGGCCGGGGGATTCGAACCTGGGCTTAATGGCATGGCAGACTTGTGTGCAACATGGTAGTACGCGTATTTTAACAACTAACTCAACAAAATAATTTGTTGAAAAGCCACAAAATTTCAATTATTTTGTCTGCCAAATCTCTTGAAGTAGGCTTTTCTACAAATATAGTCTTCAATTCAAAGCTAAAATTTGTTGGGAATTTAAAGTTCCACATACAAATTTTTTAGTTGGTTTTTTCTCAGAATTATTTTTTCTGCTCAAAATCGACAAGAAATGAATTTTTTCAGTAAATAACGTGGTATTTATATGTTGGAAAATCTACCAAGAGAATAAAAATCAACCAATTTTAGTAGGAACCTACCGAACCGGCAACACTGATCATGACTATTTTAGAAAAGTTACCATATTAAGGCATTCAAAATAATAGCTGTGAATAATAAAGTAAGGAAAATATCGTTAAAAATTCAACATTTTTAATCTAAATTGAATTAAAACAGTTAGAGAGCAATTTTTGTGTTATTTTTGGTTGATAATATTTCCATATTTTTTGAAAAGTGGGTCGTGGAAAACTTTGTAATGGGGCCACCCGTCGTTGAATAAAAAGTTGATATCTGAAGAATAAACTTATAGAAAAAGTTCAAATTTTACTGAACTTTTCTACAAAACTGAAAAGAAACACATTAACAATTAAACAATTAACCAAGGTTAAAACAAGAGATGGCAAATCATATACGTCGCATACAACTAAACGGTCGAAGAAAAATGTGAATGTAAATGTAAGCACCCGCAATCCCTAGCGGACTATGACTGTAGCTTCAGATAGTGTTTGTCCATCCATATGCGCGGAAATTGTTCGCAGAGCATTACGTGATAGTAACTTGTATGCCCGAATTCCAGGAAAATTAATACTTTTGAGAAAAATACATATCACAGAGTCATTACAGTTTGTAAAATCTCACAATAATAGACCATTCGAAAAATAGAGAAACATACTGTGCTTGGATGAATCAAAAATTGTGTAGAACTCTAAGAATTTGTTTTGAGTCCTGAAAGTATGTGAGACGTTCGCAGAAATTAATAACATTGTCCTCGATATACAACTAAAACAAAAATATGGAAGATTCAATTTAATTATTTGGAAATGTTTCTCTTACAGAGTTGTTTGTCTTATAATTTGGTTCTGCAACATCATGGATGCCTGCCAATACATTGAAATACTCCAAAATATTATGCTTCCATATGCGAAGATTGAAATGACCTCAGCATGTACATTTCAAGAAGATCATGATTCGGAATACACGAATCTTTTAGCAATAGGGTGGTTTTAAGGAAATAATAACGACCTAATGGAATGAATGAATGATGAAAGTTTGTGGTACGATACCGAAAATGAAATAGCAACAGTAAAACCTTATAATAACAATAAGTTTTGACGAGTTACTCTAAGGGCCTGTCAAAAAGAAAATAAATGGAAAGGTACAAGAATATAGTAGATTCACTGGGACGTCATTGAGAAGAAGTTTAATGCAGCATATGTTGTCCGATTAAATAAAAATTTATAAGGCCTAATGTATTTGAAGACACTCGTACAAAAAATTATGGGTGAAAAATGTTGTATGAATTTTATGTTGAGTTTTAGTTATCACTTTTGTAAGTAGCACGAAATTCCTAACTTAAAATTACCTTATAGTTTTTAGAGCGCACAACAAGCCGATTACTGGCTTTGGTGTATGTCCATAGTGGCATGGGGCGGATTAATATCTGCACCCTTTTTTCAACCTAACCTAACCTAGTTATCATTGCTTTTATTTTGACCGCCCTTAATTCTGAAATAAACAGATTTTAGGACTTTTTTGAGAACATGTAAAAATTTTTACTCTAATTAAAGGGTTAAAACTTATCGGTTATACTAGCCTGTAAATCTACAAAAGAAAATATTATATGCTTCCAAAGACATATATAATTTGTTATCAGTTAAAAGATTTTACTATTCTGCGCTGCTATTTTTTTGACCGCAGCTGTATCCATAAGACTTTCCTTATGTATGTCAAATATGAATAGAGCACGCTCTAATGGGCATGTATTCTTATATGTATTGTAGTTTTTTTATAGGCATGTGGCTACAGCTCGCTTGAATCAGAGGAATTGCATATTTATTCGAAAGTCAATTTATCATATTATATTTTTCGTAAGTATCACACGATGTGTACAGCTTTCAGAGTTGCTATCTTTGAAAATACATAACGTGTGATAGTAATTTTACTGCCGAACAATTGTTTTGATTATTCGAGGTATTTTTTCTGGCAATTTCTTCTCATTTTCTTTTCAAAAATTAAAATCTTCTCTTCTAGTTTACTCTTTTTCGTACAACTCCATCATAAATGAAGTAGCGGTCATTTTCAGCAAACAACATACTTTTCAGCATTTAGCCTGCTGTTTTGAAAGTGCAAACATTTGTCTATAACAGCAGAGCTGCTGCTGTAATAGCAGCAAAATTAACTACTAACAGACAGTAGAGAGTGTTTGCTATTTTCAGCAAACTTTTTTCTATGAGTTTACTCGGCACGTTCGTTGATGGACATACACAACTCACTGAGCCAAATTGGAAATCGGCCATTAAATGATATTTTTATAGGCCTTGAACTTTAAATTGAGATATCGGACTATATCAAGATATAGCCCACCATCAAACTTAACCTGCTTATGATCAAATAAAAAAACTGTGCAAAGTTAGAGTCTAATATATTCATTTTCACCGACAGTGAAAATAATATACGGCCAGGTTTAATCGCCTTAGATTTTTTTTGACATCAAACAATACATATATATTTAGGGTCGAATATAATTATATCTATATGTGCTGCAAACGGAATGAGGAAATGAATATACCCGCATACTTCGGTGGTGGGTTTTAAAAAGTGGTAGTTGAAAAATTGCGTTTTTATCACTGTATTGGTCAACTGCAGTTGAAGATTGCCATCCGTAATATAAATTTGTCAACTGACAAAGCAATTCAACTAACGTCCCATCGATAATCTACCTAGAAATTTTGATTGTGTTTTTTTGAATACATTCTTTGTTTACAAGGCTCGCAACACTCAAAAAGTGTGCTGTAGCAACAAAAAGTCGGGAGTAAATGGGATAGGTGTAATTATTGGCTAAAACAGCAAACATTTTCTTTTGTTTTCAGACATCAAAATGTTGATTTTAGCCTCAAAATTTCAAAAATATTACTTACTTACTATCTATAAGTGCTAAAGCTTTACAGAATACAATATCACCAAATTTTCTACATTTTCTTAATTTTTTGATGATTTCAAATATCAGCGGACAAAGTATCTAAAAAAATCATATTTAAGCTTTAAGACAAACAATAAACGCCTTAAATAAACAAAAATTAACGTTTATATAAAGAAAATGTCTTAACGATCACTTAGATGTTTAGCAATTTTCAAGTGTTTCGTTCAAATGTAAAAACTGTTTAATATAAAATCAGCAGACAGTGTTTGCTAATAGTAGCAAACTTTTTTTCTGGGTGAATAAATAGCTACATAGACGTTTTCGCTTTTGGTTTTGATTATTAGAAGAGCATATTGTTCAGCTTTAGACCATTTTTCACTTATCTTTTAGAAAAAAATTAAAAGAAAAAAACAAAGGAAATTTAAAGAAAGATTCTTTTTTGGTTATATATGTACATACATGTATTTTTTCTTTTGATTTATTTGTGTTATAAAGTTGTTTATAATACCAAAGGAGAAAGCATACGAACACCATTTCGAAGGAATTTAATAAAAGGTATGTCATTGCGGTTTCAATACACTTTTTTGAAGACATCGAGTAGTTTTAATGGTTTAACTATAAGCAAACAACAGAAATGTTTAAATGCTTTGCTTTTATTTTAAATTTGAATGCATTTCATGTGAATAGAAATCTCACAAATGCTATATACAGAGTCAAATATAAGAAGAAACATATAGTATAATCGCAATATATTTTATTTGTATATTTCTATTTATCCCACCAAATAATACAATTAAAAAAAAATATAGTTACATAAGAAGGTAAAATCAAAACTAAGTTCGTCATACCAACCGACCATAACCAATTGCAATGATCAAGAAATAGTATCTAATTTCAATTTATATTTTGAATGTACCCAACTTTGTAGTAACGTGTGATGCTAATACCAACCAAACAATGTTAATGTGCTAAGGAATAATATTAATTATAATAATAACAATTGTTAACTTTAAATATATGTTGAGCAATTGCACTTTATTGCATTAGCAGACAGACAAAGGAAAAATAAGAACAAAATAGAAATACAATCACATTTAAATGAGCTTTCTTGTTTCGCACTATTCACACAATTCACTATGTAAACATTAAACAATAAACATAAGAAAGAAACAGATTAAATACTACAATAGTTTACGCTTCACACGTGTTTCAATAACAATTAATTGTGCATTTATTACTACAACAACTACATGCAGATGCAATGGCAAAGAAATAGAAATTAATAAAAATAATAAAAAAATACTGTAAGAGTAACTACTTTTTATTAACATTTTCACTCAACTCATTGGATTATTTATTTATATTTTCATATCAATTTTGTTTTGTGTTTATTGAAGAGATTTTCAAAGAAAGTAGTAGATGAAATTATCAACTCGCTACGTTGTTTAGAACAGCATCTATGATATGATCAAATAATTTCTCCTAGCACTACTGTCTTTTGTGCTTCTTTTTAAAAACTTCTCCAAGTGTTTTGGGATAGTAAAATGTCAAAGTTCTAGTTGCTTACCTTCAGTCTTTGTTGGGATTCATCCTATGGTTCATTGGCTGCTTGAACGTTGAGTCAATAAAATTGATTTTTATGTTCATTTACTGCCTAATTTACTAACATGATGTTTCGATCGATCCATAGAATCGTCGAAATTGTTCAAAGTCACATTTTTACCAAATGAAGATATATTAACTGATTAGCTTGTGGTGGCAATTTCCGTGTGTCGCTTTACATTCTATTTAAGTTTAAATGCTAAAAATTAACAGATTATGAACTATAGTCTCGACAGACTGCAGGTGAGAGAGGAATACTATGGTACTGATGATTACTCCTCAGCAAGCCAAGAAAGGTCTGCCAATGGCGTGTTGTCTGTGTCCATCAATCTGCCTATTCAATATAAAACCCTTTATTTCTGGTGGTATTCATTCTCATTGTGAAATTAGCTCGACTTTTCCCTTTGGAAGAAATAGCTGGAAGAAAAATGCAGTTTTTAACAAAACAAAAATTACAACAACAACTAAGTATTTACTGTAATCAGAATTTCTTGGTACAATTAGATTTTATTAAACTTTATCCCAAGTTCCGTAAATAAAAATAAACAATGAAATAAACATTTATTTTAAATCTTCATGAAAATATAATTAACTTACAATAAATTTGGATATATTTTCGTCAAAAGCACATTCATTAACAACACGACATTAGTTATATTAGAGACAACATAAATTTGAATATCACAGATCTTTACAATGCTCTTTGTGTCCTCTTTCAAGTGCATCGTCCTATCTATTTTGTTGTTGTGTTGTTAAGCTTTCTAAAGTGTATCAGTTTCTCTCTTTGTTTTCTTTATCTAATATTTTGACATTTTCTAAGTCTGCCCCATGTCCACTTTTCAAAATGTGTTGCGCCAAAGCTGTTTTCTGTGTTCCTTTTTCAACGTCAGCTCTGTGTTCTCCCATTCTTCGTTTTGTTGTTCCTGCATATACTAAGTCACAGCTTTGTTTGCCAGTTCACTTACATTCTAATTCGTAAATAACATCGCGTGTCGTTGTTTGTCGATTGGAGTTTTGACATTGGAGATTATTTTGTTGTTTGTTTGATTCGCTCTGTATGCATATTTTATGTTGATTGTTTTGTTCATTAAAGTTCTTAGGCTTTTGTTATCTGTTAATCCAGGGATGTATTTGAAGCTACAATATCGTTTGGTTTCTTCATTCGTTGTAGGGTTGCCATAAGTGCTGTTTAGTTTGCGTTATATTTCGTCGAAAAGTTTATTAATTAATTTGGGTGAATATCTATTGGTTTTCAATATTTTTGTGTTTATTTTGAAATTGTCTAGATGGAATTGTTCGTCCCTGATGTGGATAAAACTTTCAGTGGTGTTGATTATTTGTGATTTTGGCTGTGTGGTGTGGTAATTCAAAAAAATGTAGCTAAGTATTTACACTTCAATGTTGAAATCTCTTCAATAAAACTGCATTTGCATTTTTGAAAGCTGTACCATTATTTATAAAAATTGTTGTCTTTAATTCAATATGATTTCCGGCACTTATGCCGCTGTTAATTTTTATTTTATAGGTTTATCCTGACGTCGTTTATTAACTATAAGCTTATTAATTGTGGTGGTTGGTAGATACAAATACATTGTAATACAAGAAATAAAATAATAAAAATAATTAAAAAAATTCAGATAAATATAAGATGAATGCTTGTAAAGAGATTAAAAAAAAGAATTATGGAATCACAAGAATACAAGATTGATAAAAACCCGTCCAAATAAAATTTGATTTTATTGAACCAAACGATCAAATGAAACAAAAACAAATACAGCAAAAGTTAAGTAAACACCACTACAAATAATTATATAATGAAAAAATCAAATACAGCATGGATATTTTAGCATACAGTTTTAAACAAATAAAAGTTAAATAATTGTTTCATTTAGTTTTTAAATTGAACCGTCGGTATGCTGCTTAAATTTTTACAGTCTTTACAGTTGTTCTTCGAACATGTGTATACTTTCTAATTAAATTGAAGAACAAAATTATATTGTCGAATTTGATATATTTTTTTTTTAATAAAAAATAATCCTATTTGAAGTAAAACTGTCAGATGTAAATAACATAGATATCTTCAAACGATTAGAGCCACTACCGAATAGAACAACATTTTATTACATTACACAACGTTGAAATATATCATTCATATAGACCAATCGCATGTCCATCAAGCGGGATATGTTTAATTCGGCAATCAGTAAGAGAACACTTACTATTCATTGGAGTTCACAGGGGCAAAGTGCTCATCTAGTTGGTCATCTCGTAAATATCGTTCTTTAATATTAAAAAGGGCCTAACTCGATTTTTGCTACTTTACAGGAGAAGGAGAAAATCTGACGTACAAAACAAAAAATCGCAAAAAAAAATCCAATTAAAAATTTAGTTGAAAGTAAAAACATTTTCGAATAAACAATTAATTGATTCAATCATTTTTAATTGAATATGATTTTTTTCAATTACAGTCGTGATTGAAATTTTTGCCATTTTCAATTAAAAATTTAATTCATTAATTAATTTTTTATTTAAATCTACAAATTTTTTCAATCACAATCGTGATTGAATATTTTGTAATTTTCAATAAAAAATGAATTGTTTCAATAACTTTTTTGATCGAATCTTAAAAATTTTTCAAATATTGTGCTTAAATAAATTCAATTGAAGGCTATTTTGTCCCCTACAGTATAAAGGGAAGGAGATTTCAAAGACCCTGACGTATGGGTCGACAAATTTATAGAAATACCCTGGCAGCCAGTTCTATTGTACGTGCCGGATTAACCCGATTGAGTCCATCATCGGCCAAAGACACTGCTACGATAGCAACAAATCATAAGCTACCCCTACCTGACAACCGAAATTTTTTCAAGCTACACCCCGCGGGTGCCAGCTACACAAGGTTATGAACCGATTTAGACCATACCAAGCACAGTTGTTGCTAAATTGCGCCCTTTAAAGGCTCAAGAAGTCAAGATCCGATATCGGTTTATATGGCAGATATACCAAAATATGGGCCGATTTGGCCCATTTACAATCCAAACCGACCTGCGCTAATAAGAAGTATTTGTGCAAAATTTCAAGCGCCTTGCTTTACTCCTTCGAAAGTTAGCGTACTTTCGATAGACGGACATGGCTAAATGGACTTTCAATGTCGTAGAACATAGAAATCGACGAATAACTAAAAAAACGCTAAATAGATGTATATACTTTGTTAGGCCTCAGATCAATATTTCGATGAGTTACAAACAGGATGACGAAATCGGTATACCCCCATGCTATGGTGGAGTGTATAATGATATAAAATGTACAACGTACATCTAACACGTTGGATGAATGCCTTTCATCTAACACAACGTGATCAATTTGGTTCCTGACTCTCTCCTGGTTCAACCAGATCGAATTTTTTTGCGAATTTAATGTTAAAATCTGGTGCCGGAAACTACAACATTTTCTGCAGCGGCGAAATCTATCAGCCTCAGACGTTATCTCGTGGAGGTTCAATATTCCGTCTGTTGGACCAAAGATATATTCCTTCCCTATTTTCCCATTAAAATCTACCAGAACGCTTTTAATATCATGGGCGAGGCAGCGGTCGTATTCTCTCTCGAGGCGCTCGTAGAAAAAATTCTTGGTCTGCTTGTCCGTCCCGACATGGGCACAAATAAGGCTGATCTTGAAAAATTTGGCTTTTATGTTTCAGTCTGCGACTATCACACCCAAATTCATGCCTCGTTTCATGACAGCTACAAAAAAGGGCGTCACCTCTCGGTGTTGTTGTGGAAATCTTTCCGAGCCATTGCACTTCCTGTAAGGCGGTAATATTTGCCTTCCAATACATCCGCCAGTGCGTATACTGCACCTTCTCTTGAAAGAGTCTTAATAGATCCTGAACTGAACCTGAAAGGTCAAAACATCGTTGAAAGTTAGGATATTGATTGTGGGACTAGACGACGGGGTACCTTAGTTAAAAATGCAAAAAAAAAAAACTTACAAATAGAAGTGTCTTTAAATGTTTAGTTTTTGTTTTTATACCCTCCACCATAGGATGAGGGTATACTAATTTCGTCATTCTGTTTGTAACTCCTCAAATATTCATCTAAGACCCCATAAAGTATATATATTCTTGATCGTCATGACATTTTAAATCGATCTAGCCATGTCCGTCCGTCTGTCGAAAGCACGCTAACTTCCGAAGGAGTAAAGCTAGCCGCTTGAAATTTCGCACAAATACTTTTTATTAGTGTAGGTCGGTTGGGATTGGAAATGGGCCACATCGGTTCATGTTTTGATATAGCTGCCATATAAACCGATCCTGGGTCTTGACTTCTTGAGCCTCTAGAGGTCGCAATTCTCGTCCGATTTGACTTAAATTTTGCACGTAGTGGTCTGGTATTACTTACAGCAACTGTGCTAAGTATGGGGTAAAGCGGTCCATAAATCCAAATGGATCTTGAATATCGACAAATGCAATATATGGTGGAGGGTATTTAAGATTCGTCCCAGCCGAACTTAGCACGCTTTTACTTGTTTTAGGTTAAGATGCTAAGTTAAAAACAAAAATTCAAAATATAATAACTGTACAGTCATCTAAGAAGTAAAATAAGAATCAATCAGCGATCGAATTTTTGAAACGTTTGGTCCTTTTCGTTAGTAAATAGAAAATTAAATTGAAATACAACATCTTTATTTTAAAGTTGGCTCGTTTTGATTGCGTAAATCCTACGAATAAGGAAAAATCTGAAATGTTCAAATGTTTTCTGTATACAAGCGAGCAATATTATGAAAGTTTGGCCTTGGAGGCTTTTTATATAGCAGAACAATAAATAAATAAAGAATTGAGAGGATTCAAATTTTTCAATGCAACCTCAAAAAGATATTAGTCCATGGCTCCATTAGCATTAGTATCACTCCCATCCCGCGAAGTAATTGTAATAGATCCCAAAACGTTTCTCCTACAGATATATGCCATGTTATAGGATGCTAAACAGAAAAATTGAAAGTTAAAATGTTTGTGGTTTTATAAACATCTCCAAAAATGTTTCTTCTTATAAAAAGAACAATTGGATCTCGCCCCCACAGGCATAATTTTATAGAGGAAAGTTCATCGAATATGATCGAATTGTTGCATACAGTACGTGGAAAACATTTTTGGTGCTTGTACCATGCTGGTTTCTTGTCAGGATAAGACCTTAAAAAAATAATTTCTTATTGAATGTTGAATAAATAAAAACAAATCATTTATGTTTTTTGTTTGACATGTTTGTACACGAATATAACTGCTTGCAGTACTCATAAACCCATACCTAGTTTGGAGCATAGCCTTGAACTCCACGTCGATAACAGTTTGATTGAAGATGAAGTTTTAATAAGCCAACAATGGGGTTCGATGTGTCGAATTGCATTATTGTGTTCTAAAGAGAAGCTCTTCTCTTTTGAAGATCTCTTGTTAAAGAATCGCGGACCTTAGCTCCTTAAAATTATTTTAAATATATATATATATATACCATACTATTAGGATCATTCATTCATGGTTTATGAACAAGTTAGTTTTTTGGTATCCCAAATAACATTTCTAGATGGATAGAGAAAATAATGCGTATTTATTGACAACTAGTAATAGGTTACTTGATATATTGAAACCATGGAAATTACAAAATACAAATACAAGTTAAAAATGAAATTTTTAAATTAAATAAATTAATGTTGATGTGTGAAATTCATAAGACTAGTACATTTTTCCTACCTAATGTTTATCTTGAACAAAATACAAAGTTTTTTATAGTCTACTAAGTACATACATATTTATACACAAAAGTAATAAAAGTGCATATGTAAACAAAAATAATACATAATAATAACAATATATTTATTATGATCGCATAGCAGACATGCATACTTACAAGTACGATATATACCTACCTATATATGAATATATATATATATATATATATATATGAATTAAGACAAAGTATTTATTAATCATTACATTTGGTAATACAATGAAATTATTAATTGAATGATTGTGCGTTACTTTCGTGCATTGTAACGATAAGGCATTCGGCAGCACTAGCATAGTATATAGCATATATATATACTGATAGAATTTATGTACCTTTTTATCCTTTGGCAAACTAATTAAACATATACACATGCATACACAAATGTTAACATACAATTAACTCAAATGCCACCACATTCTCGATTGATTGATTGATTGCTAGTGATGCATATAATGTTAATCAAAAATACAAACAAATAAAGTTAAAATTAATAAAAAAAAAATCCCTTTAAAATTAGATAAAAATCTAAATGTTGATAGAATTTACCAGGCTTTAATCGATCTTAAATAAATCCCCACATTAAATGGTGTGTATGAATGTGGCATGATAGACATGCCTTCAATATACTCGTATGCATATGTACATACTTGCATAAATATATACATTGCACAAAGTCATTCTTATGTTTCAAAACTACAAAAAAGGACAAACAATATAAAGTTATAAACAAAAATTCCAAAATAAACAACTTATTTTTTAAATGTCTTTGTAGGATTAAAAATTAGTTTATAATTAGCTAAAATCATTTCACTAATCTACATTTCATTAAATAAATAAAGAAAACAAATACAGTACTTGGAATATAAGTGAGAAGACAGGCCTGCGGAAATGCAATTCTGTACAAAGAAAAAATCCATAAATGCAAGGCTATGGTTATGTTGCATTGGAAAAAGAGATGCATCCATTATTTTTGGATCCATTAGATTAGCATATCATTTTCCCCCAATTATTTGCATATGGAACATGAATGACCAAGGTGTCGTATAACGCATGGCAATGGGCATAAATATCGAAAAGTAATCATACGCAACCCTTGTGCACAAAATTTAAAAATAAACTTTTTTAAATGGCTGATGCTTTGTCAGAGGATCTCGCTAGATCGTGGGTGTTACAAATTATATGACATTTGTTTTTACCCTGGACCATAAAATTGTAGTTAATACGTTCTAGGTTAGGTTTAAGTGGGAGGCTGCCATCACACTCACTGAGACGTTTTCGTCCAATGTGATACTACAGTTCTATCGTTCCACTTCCAAGCGTTGGAGCATACAGATCTCTCTAAAAAACCCCACAACTACTCTCAAAGAAATGATAACCTAAAGTGGAACTCCTTCTGAATGTCTGTGCGGAAGAGCAGATGTTCTATAGTCTCCTATTCCCCGACGTCCTCACAGTCTCGGCAAAAGTCGTTACTGTCAGCTTTCAGTCTGTTCAGCATGTTTGTCGATCAGACAGGGACCTGTGATGACGAATGGAATGACTAAGACGTCTGTTCTAGCCAGCGACTGCAAGGCGTTAGACCTCTTCAAGTCTAGATTACTTCACATAATTTTGGAATGCTCACAACCCTTTTTGTGACCACTTATTATTCGTTGCCATTCGGCCTGATCCTGAACGTTAGATTACATGTCGCTAGAGGTATACCCACAGATTCCAGTTCCCTTGGATGTGTAAGGCAGTTCCTAGTCTCGAAGCTCGACTGCCTCAATATTCCCCGGTATATCTCTGCGGCCCGGCCCCCAGAACAGGTGAGTTTTGAATTGTTTTTTGGGCATTATCAAACAGGTTATAAATTTACGTTTGTGTCCACAAATTAAACAAAAATTTGTATTTTTCATTGTTATAGGGAAAACAATCTGTTAAAGTAGTTTATACCAAAACTGCAAAAACAAAAATTATGATTTCCATGCACTGGAACTTACGGGATTCAAGGAGATTTAATCTAGTTTACAAATTAATATGTTAATTAATATTTACGAGATATTGCATCTTTTTGGGAACAATGTCGATGCTCAGACGAAAAGTTTATATAATATGGTGCCAGCCAAATTGAGAGATATGTTTATATGACAGCTACATCAGGTTATGGACCGATTCACACCACACTTGGTGTAGATGGTGAAGGTCGTACGACAAGTCGTTGTACAAAATTGCAGCCTAATCGAATAAGAATTGAGTCTCTGAGATCGGTGCAAAATGAAAGCCAAATCGGATAATAATCGCGCCCTTTAAGGGCGCTATATTCAAAGCTGACCCGATATGGTCCATTACAATCTCCAATAAGAAGTATCTTTGCAAAATTTTAAGTGGTTAAGTTTATTCGTTCGGCCTCAACAGTGACTTCGGTAGACAGACGGAAGAACATGTCTAGATCGACTTAGAATATATATCGAGGTTTTGTAAACGAAATGACTAGACTTGTATACCCCCTATCCTACGTTGGTATGTATTAAAACAACTTTCGAAACATGAAAAATTGTTAAAAAAAAACCAAAAATATAAAAAAAACAAAAATTTTATTGTAGACGAATCTATTGTCTGCAAAAAAAAAAAAAAAAAAATAAAAAATACCCTAAGCGCCACAAGCTTTCAGGCGCAAAATCGGTAATTTCGCCCAAAATGGGATAGAGGGATACGACTAGACCGAATCAGGAAAAATCTCTGAGTGGAACCGCAGATTTTATCACGGCCACAGCAGTGGCGCAGAGTACAATCCATGTTTCAACCAATAATGCTATATAAATAGGTACGTTGTTACGAATTCCATTCTAGGACATAAAATCCCCAACAGAATCTCTTAGGAAGTACTACATCCAACTTTGGAAGGCGTGCCGATACGTGTTATATGAAAAATATGTACATCTTGTTCAAAAAACTTTTTTAAAAGTGGTTTTTAATTTTTTATTTTTAATTGAATTTAATTTTGACACTTATTTCTATGCTGTTATGCTTATTTATTGTATTTAATGATGGCGGTAGGCTAGAGGATGAGTGCAAGACTACCAAACATGAGATCATGGGTTCAAATTTCCGCAGCGGCAAAATTATTAAAATTGTTTTTGGGTTAATAGTAAAGAGTGATCTGCAATACACGAGCGGGAGCAAGCGGCACGAGCCGAACAAAAACTAAAACCAACACTCACCACCGAAGCTGTGCAGCAAAGCAAGCACATGTGTGTTTTGGTTTGGTTATAATGGTTTTTTGTTTTGATTATGAATAATTTTGTTGTTATATATTGGCTTGCAAGGCAATTGCCTTTCAACAACAAATGTTTACTTAGGGCCGTGGTCCTGTCGTCCTTTTTCCACAAAAGTTGTTGTTTTTCAAAATTATTTTTGTCAGTGTATGTTCCTTGTGCTCTGCAATCGATCGGGTTCGATGCTGATTTTCAATTACAAATACAATACAAGAAAGCTATAGCTTGTCCTTATGACGTTTTTCTATTTTTAAGTACCTATTTGGATTAAGCATACCACATATTCGAAATATCGAAAAATAACTTAAAAAGATTTGTTGTGTCCGAAATAGAAAAAATCTGGGTAATAATCGTAAATTATGGTTCTAAGCTAATGTCAAAAACAAAAGCTGTTGGAGCGAAACTGCTACAGATTTGGAAAAAAATGCTCCAATTTGAGATAGACACTTCTAAGAAATCAGAGGAAACCAAAGTCGTATTGATCACTGTTAATGGCAGTCTTAAAAAAATTCAATTTGAGTCGCTGTGTCAAGCGGTGTTGTTGTGTCTGTCTAGTGTAATCACTCTATAGTCTAAAAATTAGGCAATAAACTGAAAGTACATATAGATTTTTATATTTTAAGGTGGAAACTAACCAAATTGGATCATATACGGGTATAGTTGCCATATATGTATACCTTTCTTCTGAAGGTCATAAAATTCATACATATGTGGATGCCGATCGTTAGTAGTTGAGAATGCATCTCAACTTGGAATAGAATTGGAAATGTACATATGCATGGTTCGGTCCGGTCGAACGTAAGTTTTGTTGCTTTTTTGAATGAAATAATTGATTTTTATTTTTTTTGTCGCAATCCGAAACTAGTTAAATAAATAAGTCAAGAAATAACCGTTATTTTTAAGATTCGTGAGTTACGTATGTTCGATTTTCGCATCTTTTTATACCCACCACATTTAGTCATTCCGTTTGCAACACATCGAAATATCAATTTCCGACCCTACAAAGTATATATATTTCGCATCTGGTACCGTGTCTGCATGAATGTTGTGTAGACCTGCCTGATATGCCGCTTGATCTAGAGGTTCTCTCTTATAGCGCTGAACCTCACGCTCTAGATCATGTAGTTCTACATTAAGGCTTCTGGGCGGTGGATATCTATCCACAAGACGATGATTTGGATGGTCTCTGCGATAACAGCCCAAAAGGTATTGCTTAGACAGCATTTAATTATGTCTTCGCACTGGTAGGATCTTTGTCTCCCGATAGAAGTGGTCCACATGCGAACTGAGGAGACAGCCCGTTTCAGTTCGGATGGCGGCATTCTGACAGATCTGAATATTATTCCACTGCGTGTCACAAAGCTGACGAGACCATACTGGCGCTGCATAACTTACCACAGACCGACCAATTGCTTTGTATGTGGTTTCTTTGTCTGCACCCCAAGTGCTGCCAGCAAGTGACTTGAGGACCTTGTTTCTACTTTTGACTTTATTGCAGATTGCTGTGGCATGTGGGGAGAATGTGTAAGAGCTGTCAAACGTGACGCCAAGTATTTTGGGATACTTGATGGTCGAAATCATTTCTTTATCGACCATAATACTCAGCTCAGTATTCACCTCACGCGTATTTGTAGTGAACAATGTGGCTGAAGATTTGGTGGCGGATATCTTCAGATTTCTTGCAGCGATGTGATATAATATGAGGCAAGTTCGTTGAGGTAGACGTTCAACCTATCGCAGATGTCAGCAATGGGTGGGGGGCCTGATGCCATGATTGTACAATCGTCCGCATATGATACGATCTCTATGCCGTCTGTTGGGGATGGAATGGAGGATAGGTAGACGTTAAACAGTGCCTAAGATATCACACCACCTTGGGGAACTCCCTGTTTCACTCTACGGTGCTTCGTCATTCTTATCCCTAAATTCCACAAATGACTGGCGACACACAGATAATTCGCGACCCATCGTTTCAGGCCTGGTTGGAGGGACGTGTTGGCGATGTCCTCAAATAATTTGGCATGACTAACCGTGTCGAATGCCTTCGAAAGGTCCAGTGCCACGAGGACCGTCCTATCACATGGCCTGGGTTGATTGAAGCCACGGCAAATGTGTGTGGTGATGGCATGCAAAGCTGTTGTTGTGCTATGCAGTCTTCGAAATCCATATTGATGCTCGCCGAATGGAAATTCTCCTACGAGGCTCTGGAGGAGCAATGCCTCAAGCGTCTTTGCCACTGGTGAGAGAATGGAGATCGGTCTGTACGACTTCCCCAAACTCGGGACTTTTCCAGGCGGGATCACTCTGCCCATTTTTCAGACATCGGGAACTATAAGAGTGTTCAAAAACAGTTGTAGGACTGTATTTAGATATAGCTGTCATGTAGATCGATATGCCGGATATGGGTCTGAAGCTCATAAAAGCTTTATTTATTCTCCGATTTTGTTGACATTTGAAATACAAAATTCAACAGTGACTTATATTCATAAGACCACACAATGTCCGTGCCGAATTTGGGTGCATAAGTTATCCAGTTTTCATCGGATTGTGACGAAAGGTGTCCAAAGTTCGGCCCGGCCGAACTTAATGCTATTTTACTTGTTTTCTGTTATGTTGGTATACATGTCTGTTACATATGTTGATAATATCAGCCATTTTGGATTGTCAGTTTGTGTTTGACAGATAAAAAGGATAGTCGTGTTTTGATGTGCTTTTCAAAATGGATCAAAGAAACTGTATTAAGTTTTGTGTAACCAAAAAACACGTTTTCGAAGTGTTTCGAGGATTGGAAAACGGAAAAGCGGAATGAGATCAAAATGCAAAGGCAAATTTGCCCATGTGCATTCCATTAAGGAACAGGGGAAAACTTCTCACATATCATTGAGTGCTGCGACACCTTCTTGCGGAGAAGTTTTTACATGGCTGCCATACCATTTTTATACCCTCCACCATAGGATGGGGGTATACTTATTTCGTCATTCTGTGTGTAACACCTCAAAATATGCGTCTAAGACGTATAAAGTATATATACATATACTTGGTCGTCATGATATTTTAAGTCGATCTAGCCATGTCCGTCTGTCTGTCGAAAGCACGCTAACTTTTGAAGGAGCAAAGCTAGCTTATTAGTGAAGATCGGTTGGGATTGTAAATAAACCAAATCGGTTCATGATTTGATACAACTGCCATATAAACCGATCTTGGCTCTTGACTTCTTGAGCCCCTAGAGGGCGCATTTATCGTCTGATTTGACTGAAATGGTGTTTTGGTATCACTTCCAACAACTGTGCTAAGTATGGTTCAAATCGGTTCATAACCGGATATAGCTGTCATATAAACCGATATGGAGTCTTGACTTCTTCAGCTTTTAGAAAGCGCAATTCTTATCCGATTTGGCTGAAATTTTGCATGAGGTTTTGTTATGACTTCCAACAGCTGTGCTTAGTATGGCGCAAATCGGCACATAACCTAATAAAGCTGCCGTTGAAACCGATCTGTGATTTTGACATCTTGAGCCTCTGAAGGGCGCAATTCTCATCCGATTTGGCAGAAAGTTTGTACAACGGCTTCGAACCTGACGTTCAACATACGCGTCCAATATGGGCTGAATCGATCTATAGCTTCATACAGCTCCCATATAAACTGATCTCCCGAATTTGCTTCTTGAGCCCATAAAAGACACAATTCTTATTCGAATGGACTGAAATATTACACAATGACTTCTACAATGTTCAGCATTCAATTCATTTATGGTCTGAATCGGATATAACTTGATAAAGCTTCAATAGCAAAACAGTTTTTATTCATTATTTTTTGTTTGCCTAAAAAGAGATACCTCGCAAAGAACCCGACAAAAGCTATCCATGGTGGAGGGTCTATAAGATTTGGCCCGCACCCTCTTACATGTATCAAATGGCATAGTTCCTCACAACTGTCGCCAGCATTAGGAGAGGATAACCACCGCTGAAAATTTTTTCTGATGTTCTCGCTAGGATTGAAACCGAGGCGTTGTTCAGCGTTGTAGGCGCCAAACATGAGATCGTGAGTTCAAATCTCCGCGGTGGCAAAATTTATAAAAAAATAAAATTGTTTTTGGGTTAACTGTAAAGAGAGTGACAGAGAAACCCCCAAGCAGCAAACGAATGAGCACAAGCAGCGTCAGCCAAAAAATAAAGCAACATCAACCAACCAACCGAAGCTGTATAGCCAAGCAAGCACATGTTTGGCGTGGTTTGGTTACAATGTTTTTTGGTGTTTGTTTTCGACACAGATAAAAGGGTTAGTCGTGTTTTGATGTGCTCTTCAATTTTTTAATATTCCAAAAAATCGCTCAAAGAAACTGTATAAAGTTTTGTGAAACTCAAAAACGCGTTTCAGAAGTTTTGCGAGGATTGGAAAAAACGGAAAAAATATTTGAGGGGGATTTTTTTTGAAGGGGACAAGATAGTTATTGATGAATATATAAATACATTGGGAAAATTTTAAAATAACGGTTATTTTGTGATCAGAACTCGTAAATCACAAGAAGTATAACTTAAAAATCCATTTATTTAATGTAAATTTTAACTTTTATATAATTTGTTTCTTTTTTTTTGCAAAGATATGCACTTTCGCAGCCTATTTTCACCTTTATTAAAAGTCCAATTGCTGTATTGTGTTAACTAAGGCAAAAAGAAAACTACATAAATATTATAAAAACAAAATAATATCGGACACCAAGCTTACTGCTGAATAATTAAACGAAAAGAAGAGTTCTAAACGTTACATATCCCTGACTTGTTTTCGGTAAGTTATTCGTGTCCCCCTAAGCCTAATCCCAACTCTATCTCTTACTGCTTTATGGTTTGCCAATAACCTACCTCTGTTTTAGGACTAAGTATATAGACAGTATATAGATGAAATCCTTAGGTAACACAACGAAATAATCACTTTAACAGATTGGGAGGTGCACCGATTACCGATAACACATGTACATTTCACCAAAAGCCCCTCCTTGTCGTAAAAACATCAATCCTATGAAACCAAATTGATAAATGAAAATTGATTAAAAAAAAACCCCAACCCAAAACCAAAGAGAACTATGACAAAAAAGAAACAATAAAGAAAGAACAAAACAACATGAACAAGATCAAGATCAATGTATTTGTATGACCCTATCCAATTGCAATTCCATTTCTGTGTAATTTCGAAGATATTTGTTCATTGGTCTCCTCAATGTTTGCGCTAATTGCTGTTGGCTACCAAATGACTTTTGTTTTGGGCTTTGCATAACATTTCTCAAAAACCACATCCGGTCTTGAGTTGGCATTGTATTTTGTGTCCATGTATGTTTGTGTGTGTGTACATAAAAAGTAAGTTGGTGTCCATTTTTGAAGAAAGAAAAAAACTAAAGCTAATACATTCATATAACATTAAAGTAAGTGGTTCAACATTAAAAACCAAAAAAAAAAAACAAAAAAAAAAAACACCAAGGTTTGATTAATTAATTATTGTTCCGGTTTTGGTCAGAATATGTGGGAAACAAATAAAACAAAAAAATAAAATAATTACATTAACCCACAACTTAATCCCATACAAGATACAAAAATATTTATATACATATGCATTGTGGGTGTTGGTACACTGCAAAATAAAATGCAACTCATAAAGGGACAAAATAATTAACAAAACACAAAAAGAACAGTTGACAACTCAGCACACCGATAACTATAATAAATTAATTAACCCTATGCAAAGGCATACAAAGTATATTTAATATAGCAATAATAACAACAACAACAACAAATATAAAAAATATATTTCAAAATTATTACAAATTAAATACTACATTCAAAGAAATTGTAATACATTTCATGTACCTTTATTAACAAACCAAAAAAAAAAAACAACAACAAACAAATAAACTAATTTAAAGAGCAGGTTAATATTAGTCGAAAGCTAGTGTATGATTTTAGATATACCTATAAAAACACAGACACACACACACACACTCACCATACAAATGTAATGTGTAAACAAAGTAAAAATTAATTTCAAGTCCACATGTAGAAACGAAAAATTGAAGAAAAATATTTATGAATTACCAAGGAAAAAAGACACAAGAATATTTGAATTTATGGCTGTTTAAACACTTTTTAGACATAAAAAAAAACAAAAATAAATAAAAAAAATTACATAAAAAAGCTAACTAATAAAAAACTAAGAATTTTTAAAGTATGATGTAGTAATCATCCTTAATCCTTATATAAAATGTTCCAATTTAAAAGCTTAACACCACGAGTCACATAACTCATACGTATTTACAAACGATGCCTCACTTCCATATTCATATACATACATACATCTATGGACTACTTATACTGCGACCCACTTGAGTAGGAAAACGTTAAGTTGGGCTGGACCAAGGCAATACTTTGCTTGACTAACCCGGCAAGGCGTTAATAGCCCGCTTGTCGACATCGAACGCTGGAGTACGTTCGACCTGTAATCGAAAAAAAACAGATTTGGGTTTGTACGCAAGCACACCCATACGAAAATGGGTTCATGTATATTGTAACAGTTGTCAACAATGCGAAGCAAATGTCAAGACCAGTCATTTGATAATTTGCTTTCGAGCGAGAATTGTTTAGCAAAAATCAAAAAAAAAACAAGTGAAATTATAAAATTATACAAATTTTAGCTTTCAAGTATCTTAGGTGCCCACCACGGATTCTATGACAGGAATAAGGGGCCAAAACCATTTGCGGCAATCATGTGGCAGCCGGTTGGTTATACGTACCGGATTGATCCGATGAAGTCCTCCACTGCAAGCGCTGCCGCCACAGTGTACAACACACTGCTACAACAACAAATATAATTCACGGACAGCTCTCTTGAGCGTATTTCAGCAATTTGGACACAAAATACAGCTGCAAGTAGCTCCAAAAGTAAACATTGCTCCTTTGTGCCTCGACGTTGTTGTTGTGGTAGCCACATATCTGTACGTGGAGGTGGCGATCCCCGTTAAGCTCGTTCCGAGAACGCCGCGGGAACATTGGTTATTTAACCTTCGCGGGTCCCAAGGTTTTTATGTACGTCGTGGATCATGTGGTCCATCCGGAAGGGTCAACTATATAATTTGGAGGAAACCGCGATATCACAAAATCGCATACTTGTGAAAACAACAACTGAAGAAGACTGCTTTATACAACATTCTCTTCAACTACTTCCCCTCCTCCAGTAGGTTTTCTTAAGAGGTAAAAGTATCCATCCAACCATCAACCAACTTCTTCACTAAGACAGTTTCTGCATGAGTTTGGCAAAGGCACGTACAGACAAAGACAAGTACAAATTATCTGTATATATTATTGGAGTTATTATTTTATGAGTCGTAAGTCAAGTTATGTTCACTTGTTTGAATAAAATATTTTTTTTTTTAATGGGGGGCACAATATATTTTGTAGAAAGTTAGAATCCAATCCCGGTGGATTTTGAACTATGACGAAAAAAGTTAAAAATAATATTTACAGGAAATCAAGTTTAGCGGTTGGATGTTATTTTCTTGTAGGGAAAACAAATTTAGCCACTGAGTTCAAAGCGATTTTGATTTGATAAAAATTCGCTGATTAATTGATGTTTGAAAATCGAAGATTCCATCCGGGTTTTTTTGGACTTGCGAAGGTTAGAGGTGCCAATAACTAACCTTATCATATCGAGCCATTCCATTAGTTTTTTTAAACACATTACAATTTTTATACCCACCACCGAAGGATGGCGGTATATTCATTTTGTCATTTCGTTTGCAACACATCGAAATATCCATTTCCGACCCTATAAAGTTGATATATTCTTGATCAGCGTAAAAATCTAAGACGACCTAGCCATGTCCATCCGTCTGTCTGTTGAAATCACGCTACAGTCTTTAAAAATAGAGATATTGAGCTGAAACCTTGCACAGATTCTCTTTTGCCCATAAGCAGGTTAAGATCGAAGATGGGCTATGTCGGACTAAATCTTGATATAGCCCCCATATAGACCGATTTAAGATCTTAGGCCCATAAAAGCCACATTTATTGTCCGATTGTAAGGCCAGTCGACATCCTTCTTCAATTTGGCCCAGATAAGTCTAGATTTGGATATAGCTACCATATAGACCGATCTCACGATTTTAGGTTTTGGGCCCATAAAAGGCGCATTTATTATCCGATCTCGCCCAGATCGGTCCAGATTAGAATATAGCTGCCATATAGACCGATCTCTCGATTTAAAGTCTTGGCCCATAAAAGGCACATTTATAATCCGATTTTGCTCAAATATGACACAGTGACTTATCTTAGGCTTTTTGACATCCGTGTCGTTTATGGTTCAGTTCAGTCTATATTTGGATATGGCTACTAGAAAGACCAATATTTTGGTCTTCAAAATTGAAAAGTGACTTATACGTATTAGACCTCAAAATATCCGTGTGAAATTTGGTCCAAATCAGAACATATTTCGATAAAGCTGCTATGGGGGCATACATTATGTATGTTTCACCCGATTATGACGAAAGGTGGTTTGCATGTATACCCGAGGTGGTGGGTATCGAAAGTTCGGCTGGGCCGAACTTAACGCTTTTTTACTTGTTTATATTAATAATGTTTTGAACTTAGTATTAGATTATGAGAAATCGAAAAAACACCCCTATGTTAATTCCAAAATCGTAAGCATGTGAAAATGAAAACAATGATTTACGTATGTGCAGGCGAAAAATTGAATTCGATTTCGAGCGTTTGTTGTTTGTTCGTCTGGATTATTGTTCGACATTCACAAACAGGTTATAAATCAGTAAAAATTAATTGTAAAAAATATCCTTAAAATTCGCGGAGTTGTGTCCAGCATAACATTTTTTCATCCTAAAATATTAAATTTGTACTATAAAAACATTATTGTTGAAGTCCTTATTTCTCTTTTGGGACGACTTTAAATATCAAAAAAAAAAGAAGCCTTGGATACCACACTATGGTATGACGCGTCTCGACCTTTTGGTAAAGGAGATCATCATCAAATACCGTTTTGGTGCGGACGCTTCAAAGTTAGTTAGGCTGTACTAACATATACATATAGAAGTCATTGCGCATATGTCTCTTCGAAATGAATACAACAGTAACCAAGTACTACTCTCAAGCTGACGCTTTCCAATGCATCCCTCCAAACATTTTGTATCCCAGGTGTCACTGAAACGTGACGAGTAGACGTTAAATTTCAACGCCGGGATAACTGTGTTTTCGTCGCAAAAGTTACTTCAGTCGGGAGAAACTGTTCCCCGCCTGAGACAGTTTTTTGACGTTACTTAAGAGACACTTCATAAAGTATCTTTGTAGTGAGTCAAGGAAGGAATCACAAAAGTGCCGCAAATTAAAAGAAATTAAATATAACTAACTGTTTCTTTTGTTTTACTTAAATTAATTATTAAAAACCTTTAACACTAACCGCTGCATTAATTTTTCAACCAATAACTTTGACAATTCTATTGACAATGCCACGTGCGTTGCAAGCAACGCAAATAAACGAAAAAAATATGCGAAAACAGTTAGAATTAAAGAAACTATCTCCTAAATGCCTGTTGAGAAGATAAAATGCTATTGTTCGTGTATTTTGTTTTCACGGCATGGCGATTGCCGTAGAATGGCAATTCAAAATGTTGGCAAGGACATGCTCCGTTGCAGCGATGGACTTATCTTCCATACACATGCAATAGCTTCCAGTGTATACACATAGTCTGTGCATTAATTAGGATGAAGACTTTTATACAAGCTCATTTCCCTGTATCACATTTTGATGAATTTATATTTAAGACTAGATGAAATGTTAAATAAAAAGTAATTCGAAAAACAAACCTCACGCACAAAATGATTTTAAAATTTTGTTTATCAACACTTTGGGCAATTTTTCGAAACCACTTAGGCAGGTATATAATGGAGCACAAGATTTAGATCCGCATATGTAACCTGAGATAGGATCATCGTGAGAAATTGTCCTTGTTGCTACTGGAGTCTTGCATAACTTTGATCGCACATTGCCTCGGGCAATGTTGATTGGAGATTCATCAAGATCAAATCCTGCACAAAGGAGTACTTGTTGTTTGGTTATTTAGTCGACCCATAGAGCTCATCGTGCTTGACAATGCACATGGTGCTGGCAACTAATGAAATTGGTTGTGGTATGACTTTCTCTTCGAACGTTTGTTGCAATCGAACTACAACGATTGTCTTTTTGTCGGTTTTCCCGCTTGTTGAATCGGCAACAACCATCAAAATTAAAGCCCACAGGTTGAACTCATCTAACACATTCTGGACTTCTTCTGAGATTGTATGAGCTTTCCCATCTTTCAATTCAAGCGCAATTAACTTAATTTCTTTGGATTAAGCGTGCTTACCATGTACTCCCTCACCCGAGCAGCTTCCTTGTAGATTCATGACTGACATGGGGTTGGGATTTTAATGCCCTCAGCGGAAAGCTGGGCATGTGGGGCGACAGCTTTGAGAGTGTTCATGCTGCATTGTCATCCTCACAAAGATTATCTGTACACCTTTCGAAACAACTATCGAAACTATCAGGTAGAGCTGAGCTGGTAAGTGTGGATACAGTCGCTTTCATTGCCCTCTTTCCCTTGGATGAGTGGATGGTATTGGCACCACCACGTTTGCCATTTGCAAATTTCAAATTTGTAGAGGTTCTTATCCTCTTTTCACATCCATTCGCCTTTTACCTTTGTCATATTCAACAGTTTCTTCAATAAATCAAGGTTTTGTTTTTTTATGCTGCGCTCGTAGGTTTTGTTAGTTCGCACAAATGGCTTGATCAGATTTACGGAGGAAGTCCTATGATTTGCTCTTTAGCAATGGCTTTATACCTGATTCAGCACGTGTGCATTGCATATTATTCAAAATAATGCCCGCTCATGAACGTGGTTTCTGTAAAAAAAAATCATCCCTAGTAGGTAGCCAACAGAAAAACACACATCATTAAAAAATGCACTTTCCTTTTTCTCCCTTTAATGTAATGTATACGGAGTGGCTATCGTAAAAGTGGAGTGGCTATCGTAAAAGAACCAGAAAAGCAACTTATCATAGATTGATAAAAGCTTATTAGTCTTCTACCATAATCATAAAAATTACATAACTTTTGTTCCTCACTAATTTTCTCTAATCCTGAGAATCATAAAAGAATCTTCAACGTTTTTTCCATAGAGCTATATTCGGTTCAAAATAGGATACTTTCATTTAATTGTAAATAAAAACGAAAGATGTTTATTGATTTTTATGATCAATGTCCCATTTGGCTCATAGATTTTGCGGCTTTTCGTGATAGTTGTAAGCCTTGACACTTATTTTCGTATTTGATTTATATGATTAAAAAACAAAGTATTTTCACAAAAATATCATGTTGGTGGGATGGAGAATAAATTAGTGAAACTAAGTCTGCCATTTGTGAAAGGATATCTCCCCTATATTTTATATGGTAATAGCTGATGTGTTATCCAGACTATGTGCAAAATTCATTGCACTAGAAGGTCCAGGGACCCATTGGAGGTCTTTCAAAGTTGATCACCTCTGCCCTGCAAAATTTTGTTCGAGCTGTCTAAAGCGCATTGGTCCGATTTTCAATATTTTGTATTTGCTGGAAAGCGCTCAAAACCCCTACAAAATGCATGGTCTTGTGTGAGGGATCTTTTATAGTGTCCAAGATTTTAGACTGACAAAAATTTTTTTTTGAAATATTCCTAGAAGCTGGTCTATTAATTTGTTGCTTGTGCAGGCATTTCTTAAACCATTTTCAATTTAACTGATTTGGAGAGCTGACATTATTTGCTATATTTAAGCCCCAGTATATGCTTAGATTCGGTTCTTCTGTCAGAAGTTATGCGAGTTACAAAAAAGGTGAACAGCAACTTTGATATGGGGCGTGAACGTTGGTCACTTTGACCATTTCAGACGTTGAAGTGTTGCCAGATAAAAAACATGTTAACATGTCTGGAATACCATACCTGTAACGGTTAATGGGATATTGGATTTACAAAAAATTTTTATGTGTGAAAATATCAGTCAAGGACTCGTCGGTATTTTTGAAATTGTAGGATTGTTTTTTGAACCGATTGTAAATCTGATTACACAATTGAAATTTTAAAAATTTCAAATATACACTTCAAAGCTTAAAATTTCCAAAAAAAAACTAAATTGCGAATTGTAGTGCAGAATTTTACAGAAAATTTAAATATTATAAAAGAATATGTTTTGTTTGTTAATTTTAATATATTAAATATTTTAAAATTGTCGCTCATCCTAGGGTTAGATGGGCGAACATCATTTTCTACGTTGTTGAGCGGACAAGGTCTAGACAGACTACATGTTGTAAAGGATTTTCTGAAATTTAATTTTTGATTTTGTAATTTAAATTGTTTCGAACGATAATGAAGGACTAACATATCAAATTTGGAAACATAATTAAGAAAACAGCAGAATTCTGCCAAATGAGGCAAACATTGAATCTTCTAGGAGCCGTGTAAGACTAATCGGGTTATCCAAGCTATATCACCTTATGGACCGATTAAATAATTCTAATCAAGGATATTGCATGTCATA
The DNA here is from genome assembly GCF_963082655.1 of Stomoxys calcitrans. Lineage (NCBI taxonomy): Eukaryota > Metazoa > Arthropoda > Insecta > Diptera > Muscidae > Stomoxys > Stomoxys calcitrans. Next base: position 151,944,728 of record NC_081552.1, read on the forward strand.
ACAACTCACTTCGTGCAAATTTTCCGCCAAATCGGATAACAATTACGGCTTCCAGGGACTTAAGATGCTAAATTTATGAACAGTTTGGACCGCACTTGGCACGGTTTTTGGAAGATCCAAAAGAACCAATCGCACATAATTTCAGCCAAATCGGACAACAATGGCGGCTTCTAGAGGCTAAAGAACTCAAATCGTTAGATCAATTTATATGGAAGCTATGTCCAAATCTGAACCAATAAAGCCCATTTGCTAGCCCCAACGGCCCAGATCAACAAGAAGTATCTGTGCAATATATGAAGCGGATGCCTTTATTCTTTCGACCGCTATGATGGCGGGTATTATTGGAGGATATTGTCCGGCTCTAGACCATTTTGATTAATGCTTTTCTATTCAAAGAATAGCATAGCAAGTATCATTTCAAAGTCAGCTAAAGTTTGGTGTTGCTAATAACATTTGACCACCAAACTTTTGCTGACTTTTAAATGTTTTTTGCTATCCTATTCTTTGGATAGAAAGGCATTAAACAAAATGGTCTAGAGCCGGAAAAGGTCCTCCAATGGAATCTCTATTTATTTATGTTTTTTACCCACCACCATAGGATGGTGGAAATCACGATAGCAATAAGATTTTCCGACCGAAAGCGCAAACAGATAAAAAAATAAAATTAAAATATAAAATTCAATGAAAATATTTTATTTGTTTCTCTTTCGAGACGAGCTCAATGATGGGAGATGCAAATGGAAAAGGAAAGCCAGAGAGACCACACACCAACCACTATGGGACGCGTTTCGTCTTTGGTTAGAAGACTTTTCAACCGTATTAGGTGTGATGGCTTCAAGGGCCGTGCGTTGGTATGTTGGATGCGAAAACGCATCCATGATACAATTACCACATTAACCAAGCTCGACAACCCTGCTAATAAAGCTGTACTTTTTCCCAATGCATTTATTTTTGTGTAATTGTAGACATTTTGTCTGTGGCAAATTACACTTTCTTCCGTACCACACATGATTTAGTTCATCTGTTGGAAGTTGCATTGATGGCTTCGAACGCTAAGACAACGGCAATGGCTCTCGCTGTTGCTCCGTGTGCCCAGGTTCGAATCCTGGCCGGGCTCTGCCGAATTTGTCATTTTTCAATTTTTTTGCTGTTAGGGCGAGATCATTAAATTTTACAAACAAACACAAATTGTAAAAAACAAACAAAAATGGCAAAAAACATGAAAAATTTAAATATGTTATATTTTTAGTATAAGCCAACTTTTTTTATAGCTAGAAAATTTAGAAAAATGTTTTAAATCTGTTGACAGTGTCAAAATTGGCAAAATGTATGTTGTGGAAAAGCCATACCATGTCCGCTCAAATCCGCAGGTATTAATTGCATCAGCATATAATGTCCAAAAGAACTCAAAATTGTTTTATTTTTCATTTGTAATTTATTTAGAACGTTTTATTTTACTTATACATTAGGTTCCCTTTTCATATAAATGCTTAATGAATTGCAGGAAAGCCATAAAGGCAAAATTGGTCTGGCCAGACCAGACTGCGCTTCCTAGGGTTGAAGAAGGAAAAGAAAAATACATTTGACAAAAATAGGTTTTGTACTCCACTTAACTTTAATGAGCCAAAATTAAGCATATATAAGGCGTAGCATCCTCTACAAACATTTCATAGACTGAAAACTTATCTATCATATGCCGTTTAAATAATTTAGTTATCTTATTTGGTGCAATAGATATGATTTTTGCAACGAAAAAAACTCAACCGCGCCACTGTGCGACGGAAGCGTTGTTGATATATGGCTTCAATTGACAAAAATCTGGCTTTAAGTCTAAACGAGTCGATTTGACGACTTTGGATGACCCGGATAGTTTGAAAGTCCAAAAGTCGGAATCGATCAATTTATACAACTAAAAATCCTGGCCGGTAAAGTCGTTCAATGTGGAGTTCTACTGGTACGTAGTCAATTCTAAAGTCAACCAACTATTCAACTTAAACATCTTACTCAAGTGAGCTGTCGTTTTCACCATAACGCTCCTGTTTTATTGTTTTAACTAGTATCTCTTTCCTTAAGCCAATTGATTACATCTACTCACAAATACATATATTATTCAAACCTACTATTTAACCTGCATTTGAGAAATGTATCTCAGATAAATCACCCATTAGCAATTTTTACTATATTAGTAGAAGAAGATTGACGTCGATCATATATAACAACTTATAACCATGCACACATACATCCACAATAATTCCAATCACCAAATATAAGAAATGCAATATCAACATAATACTACGAAAGCATACCACATTTATATATGTACATACATTAAAAAACTATATATGTATTGAAACCATACAAACAAATTAATAAAACAAAACTTTTTGTGAAATTCAGTGTCTTTAAACACATAAAAATAATTTTCATATTTACATATACATATATAATAAATATAATATTGAAAAAACGTGACTAACATGACTACATTTGAAAAAAAAACTTATAAACCTCAACAGAGAATATTTATATGACACAAGAAAATAGTTGATGAATAGATATGGATTCATCACATTCATAAGATATGTGTACCATGAATTTACATGCGTATAAAAACCATCTTTATTCAAACATCAGCATCCGTAATAATGATTGAACCTCACTCCTTTTGCCACAACACACCCCGCCTGTAAGAAAATTTAAGCAAATGTGTCCGAAAGTCCACTAACACTTATAGACAAAAGAAGGAAGGTCAAAGTAAATTACAATAATAAAGAGAAACTAATTAAGTATATATAGAAATCCTTATGTATGATATGTATTTAAAAAACAACAGCAACAACATATGACAAGAAAGCAAAAACAAAATCCATTTTCCCATATACAATTGATAACAAAAGTAAGTGTATATTTCTTAAAATACTAAAAATAATTGTATTGTGTATATGTAGTTACTACAGATCAAATCTACCACTGTGTATGTAAGTGTATAATAGAAACTATAAACAATAATACTATCTACAACAACAACAATAACCCATCAATTGATTACACAGAAGTTAATCATCTCAACAAAATCTTTGTTAATGTTCGTTCAATGACAGCAAACATTTATTTGATCGCATTAAAGTTGAACAACAAATTAATTGTCTCAATGTGAAAGCGGTGTTATGGATGCAATCATCAGGGTTCCAAATGCATGCATACATGTTTTTTTTGCAAATGTTGAGTTTTTCCCTCAACCGATATTTGCATTCAAATTACCGTTATAATGCAGTAATCAACATAACACTGCAAAAGAAAATTTGTAAAATATCTCAAAAAAGAAGAAAAAAAAAAAAAACCAAGAACCCAAAACAAAGTTGACGCGTAAAATAAAAAGAAACAAGAAAAAACAAATAAAATTAATAAAAAAATTATATATATATTAAATATATAAAATTGCAGTTTCATTCTAGTTCAGGTTGTATCAAAATTAAGATTATTAAATTATTTATTTGGGCAGCTAACTACCGGCCGAGGCCTCCATGAGCTCATGGGCATAGGTAGAGGGAAAAAGTCTCATAATTGTGGGTGTTATGGATGCAATCATCAGGGTGTTATGGCTGCAATCATCAGGGTGTTATGGATGCAATCATCAGGGTGTTTTGGATGCAATCATCAGGGTTGCAAATGCATGTATACATGTTTTTGTTGGTGTTATGGATGCAATCATCAGGGTGTTATGGCTGCAATCATCAGGGTGTTATGGACGCAATCATCAGGGTTGCAAATGCATGTATACATGTTTTTTTTGCAAATGTTCGGAGTTTTTCCCTCAACCGATATTTGCAGTCAAATTACCGTTATAATGTAGTATTCAACATAACACTGCAAAAAAAAAACTTTTAAATATCTCAAAAAAGAAGAAAACAAGCCAAGAAAAAAACAAATGAAATTAATTAAAGAAGGTTAATTAAGACGAAGGTTAAATTATCTCAGTGTACTCTTAAACAAATGATAACAACAACAAACACTGCAATTGCATACAAGTCTAACGAAACATTAAAACGAAAATATTTGCGAGAAGAGCAACAAAAAGGGACATTTCGAACCGAACACTGATTTTGGTAATAAAATTCAATGATTTGCAAGCGTTGCTCGTTAGTAAGTCTATTCATGATGAAATGTCAAAGCATACTGAGCATCTTTCTCTTTGACACCATGTCTGAAATCCCACGTGATCTGTCAAATACTAATGCATGAAAATCCTAACCTCAAAAAAATCACCCTTTATTAAAAAAAAATGGTCTATAACGAAAATAAAGACCCAAAATGATTTGGATTGCCAAAGCAAGGAAGACATTGACGGTAACATCAATAGAACTACAACTGTAATAGAGAGGTGTTTTGAAGATAGTTGTCCGCTTGGGATAGGAAATCAGACCAAGAAAAGAGTGGCAGTTTATTGCAGCTGGAAGCTTTTCTGGTAACCCATATTAAAAGTGAAACGTAAGTATGCTTAAAGAGTATGAGTAGAGACAACGGAGCACATGTTGAGGCTTTCGATGGGGGTTGAGAGAGGAGGCATCGTTAAGGACACCATGGTAAAATAATTCGCCAGAGCCTGACGGATCATTTCCGGCATTACTCAACGAAATTTGCTATTCAAAATAGCAAAAACTTTTGTTAAAACAAAAGTTCTTGAATACTAACGACCTAATAACACATAATATTGGTAACACCGCTACCTTTGTTAATAGAATGAGGGAGGAAGTATTAGATGTGACGATATGTTCGGAAAATCTAATCGATGAGGTTCAGGATTGGAGTGTCTCCATCAAAGGAAGAGTGTTCTTCCTCTGACCATCGCTACATAAGGTTCCGGAATAAGTTGAAAACCAACTGGACAAAATTCGGAAGACTACCCAGAAGAAGACGTCCAAGCATAGAAGACATTGACGAAAATGTCAACAGGATTACGACTGCACTGGTGGGTTCCTCGAAGATAGTTGTCCTTTACGGGAAAGGAAATCAAAACAAGAAAAACCCTGGATGACCAGAGAGATTCGCAATATTGGAAAAGAGGTCCGGAGACTTTTTAACAGAGCACGTCGTAGTAGACAACATAGGAGTTAGAGAAGAGACAACGGAGGACGTGTTGAGGCTTTTGATGAAAATCCATTTTCCACAGGATACGACGGGACTCACGGAGACATCGGAATCTTGGAATAATGACGTTGATCGAAGGTTTATAATTACGGAATTTATGGTGAAGGAATCCATTTAAGTCACTCGGATCTGATGGAATATTTCCGGCGTTACTACAGAAAGAGGCAGACTATCTGGCCCCTCATCAGGCCAAAATTTTCACAGCGAGCTTAGGACTTTCATTTATTCCGAAAGCCTGGCAGGAGGCAAGGGTGGTGTTTATACCCAAGCCCGGCAAGGCAAGTTATGCGACACCAAAGGCCTACAGACCCATAAGCCTTACGTCCTTTCTGCTCAAAACCATGTAACGTATTGTGGACACCATGATAAAGAGTATGACATGCAGCGAACAGTTCAAATACAAACAGCATGCCTATGTCAAGAGAAGGTCGGTGGAGATGGCCCTGTAGATGGTTGTGCATAAAATAGTAGTATTCTTCGACATCGAAGGGGCTTTAAACAATGTGCGGACCGACACTCTAACCCAATCCATAGACCAGTATTGAGTGGCCCCTGATAAACCATATGCTGGATAAATAGCGGGTCCTATGAAATAAATCTAAGGGAGAAAATGGCACAGGGCACACCATAGGCGGGCATTTAATCGCCACTCCTATGGGTGATCACCATAAATGACCTATTACGGATGTTAGCCCAGAAAAGACTGAAATCTGCCTGTTCACGAGGAAGACGAAGGTGGGCCAATTTAACGCACCACATTTCCTCAATATAACGATTTCTTTATCTGATATGGTCAAATACTAAGGTGTGATATTGAATAGTAAACTGAATTGGAAGTGTTACAATCAGGAGCGTTCCGAGAAGGCTCACAGTTATTGGGCTCAATGTAGGCCGTAGGCCCGAAATGGCGAAATGGGGCCTGAATCCGAGGATAGTCAACTGGAGCATGATACGACCGATACACTCATACAAAAAAGTTTCCTGAAAATAGCAAACACTGTCTGCTGAATATAAGTAGTTAATTTTGCTGATATTGTAGCAGTAGTGTTGCTATTACAGCAGCAGTTCTGCAATTTCCGAACAGCAGACTTACTGATGAGTCTGTTGTTTGCTGAAAATGACTGCTGACTAAGTATGAAGAGGTTGTTAGATGAATAAACAAAGTACAAATGTAAATGTGTGTCTCAGTGGATGATTATAATCACCATTAAATGTATACTTCCCAGTCATGTACACATTTGTAGAGCAATACAAAAATGCAAGCGAGCTCAGCCACATTTCGAAATGTATACCAATGGGTGGATCAGGTAGCTTCTTTACAGTAATATTCCACAAATTAAAATTATCTCTTCCAACATATTTTCTAAACATTTGAAAAAAAAAATGCCTAAAGTAATCAAAACAAGTACCAGGCAAACCCCCAAATTTAACAATCTTATCGATCTAACCGATATGGAGAGGGGCAGCTAACCAAGCCAAAAATTCTTCGGATCGCTGGTTTGTACACAAAATGCTCACGTATGCCAATAATGCAATAAATGATGTGATAAATATGATTTTACTCTTAGTAGAATCCAAAAACGCGATTCTGATATCTAGATTTGGTGTCAGGTAACAGGGGTTAATGATCCACCCTCACAATTGAAGCGATCGAATATGTTTGACAATCGTGGAAATGTAACCTCAAACAAGTAAAAGCGTGGTAAGTTCGGCCGGGCGGAATCTTGGGAACCCATCACCATGGATTTTGATAAAATATGGGAGCTATATCTGGTTATAGACCAATTCGGACTGTACTTAGCATAGTTGTTGAGTCATAACAGAACACTATGTGGAAAATTTCAGCTCAGTCGGATAAAAATGGCGCTGGAAGCAGCCATCTCAAGAAGTCAAGTATAGACCGTATTTGGCACAGTTGTTGGAAGTCATAACAGAACACTATGTGCAAATTTTCAACCAAATCGGATGAAAGTTGAGGCTCCCAGGGGCTCAAGAAGTATAACCAAAGATCGGTTTATATGGGAGCTATATCAGGTTATAGACCGATTTAAACCGTACTTGCAAGTCATAACATAATTCTATGTGCAAGTTTTCAGCCAAATCGGACAAAAATTGTGGCCAGCTTTACGCGTTCTTCCGCTATCGTGATTTCGACAGACGGACGGACATAGCTAGATCGACTCAGGATGGCAAGACGATCATGAATATATATACTTTATGCGGTCCTAGATCAATCTTTCGAAGTGTTATAAACGGAATGACTAGATTAGTATACCCCCTTCCTATGGTGGTGGGTATAAAAAGAGAAAGAATACGAAACTAGCATCTAAACTTATGACCATACATAGGAGTCCGTCCTAACTATCAAGTGTCCTCCAAATGAACATGCCGACCGATATGTACATTATGGGGCTCAACAGAAAGGTATTTAGAAATAGAGTACTAAACTGGCTTCCAAACTGGGTCAAGCTTATGGGGCTCGTCTAACCTAAAACCAAGTCGTTCACTGTGTCTAAAATTTCAGGCATGTCTGCATCGCCTTGGCGTTAAAAACTTATATACCCTCCACCATGGATCGCATGTGATCAGTTCTTTGAATGACGCTTTCAAATATATTTGATTTTGATTATACATAGCGTGTATATTTGGTGTCGAAACAAAACTCTACGGGCAAAATTTCAGCCAAATCGGATAAAAATTGTGTCCTCTAGAGGCTCAGGAGATCGGTATATATGGGACCTATATCTGATAATGAATCGATTTGGAACATGCTTGGCACAGTTGTTGGAAGTCATAATAAAACATTACGTGTAAAAATTCAGCTCAAACAATTTCGCCCATTTGCAATCCTAACCGACCTACATTAATGACAAGTTTTTGTGCAACATTTTAAGCGCGTGGCTTCACTGGTTAGAAAGTTAGCGACATACAGACGGACCGACATGGCTAAAACATTAGTTTTACTTTTTCGGGTTCGCACATACTTTCTTCTTCTTTATTTCCTCATCCGATTGGGATATAAGTGATCGTACAATTTACTGTATATGAAAATGTTAAAGTACGTTTCCATTAGCCACTAAATTCGGATTTATGGCCTTTTCGAGATTTAAGTGCTAAATCACTTATTTTTGCAGGTTTTACCATACAAGAAATAAATTTAATTTTTGCAAGATTTATTTTTAAATCCCAAATAAATCCGATTTAATGGCTGAATAATCGATAAAAGTGGCAAAATATGCAACTGTTAACAAAAATTGTTTATGGATGTTTGTGATATTCCCATTCATGCATACGCATGTACGCTTGTGTATGTCAGTTAAATCCCTTAAAAACGCAGTGTAAACGCACAAGATTTGATTTTCGATTTAGTTAAATCCAGATCAAAAAAATTTCAATGTAAACGTGGTATTAGAGATAATGTATGTACATATTGAATTGAAATAGTTCCTTAGGCGAAAATTATCAGTTCTTTATTTTTCGCGGCATACACGAGGGTGCGTTCATAGGTTTAGCCTATCCAATTCTGCATATTTTTCAGCCATATTGTCTATCTTCAGCCTCTACCACGTCTTCCATCAACTTTTCCCTTGAGAATTTCTTGCAAAACTTTGAATTCAGATAATTTCATTTGCAACCTATTACTAACATCTATTTGTATCAGCTGTTGGCAAACTCAAGCAAAAAAAATATAGAATCTCATATTAATAACAATAAATATAGGTTAGGTTGAAAAGAGGGTGCAAACATTAATCTGTCCCCTGCTACTATAGACATACACAAAAACCCAGAATCGGTTTGTTGTGCGCTCTAAAAAACTATAAAGTAACCTCTAAAAAGAAAATTTTAAGTAAGGAATTCCGTGCTACTTAAAAATAAAATTCGTAATTGTTTTCCATGCAACTCCCCTAAGTTGGTTTAATGCTGGTATCGTTTCCCCACCTAAGTACCGGGGTCTGTTAGCCGCGATGCGGATTTGTCATTCACAGATAAGGTGTTAATCTCCCTCTTACAGTGCAAGACTGTTCGTCACCTTACCCTCCTGGTTGCCATGCCCTCATGCCCTGTTCGTTAAGATGTTCACACTCGACGTTTTCGCGTTAATACCTCGCCACCTCACGCATTCCGTGATCGCCCGGATCTCCGCCTTCAGGACCGTATTTTGGTCAGGCAGTCTAAAACAGATCTCAATCTCTGGGATCGCAATGTAGACCCCCGGCCCACTCTGTCCGATCGGAAACCTCTTCCTTCCTTCCAGGTTTCCTATCCTCGCCTCGATTATACTGCGATGGTATGAGCTGCTCCCATCCTCAATCCATTCTCCCATCGCCTTAAGTCTCATAGCCGCAGTGGCTGCCTCACACTTAATCTGTATGTCAATGGGTCGGATATCTAGAATAGTCTCCAGTGCCCTAGTGGGCGTATATTCTCTGAACATGTTGTATGGTCCTTATGTTGCACTTTTTCTCCACAGCAGTCCACCAAACTACTGAGGCGTAAGTAGGTATTGGTCTAATCACGCTCCTGTAGAGCCAGTGGACTATCCTAAGATTCAGGCCCCATTTCGAGCCGTCTATAGCGCCCAACATCTGTGAGGCTTCTCAGTACGCTCTTGAATGTGACACTTCCAATTCAGTTTCCTGTCCAAGATCACACCTATGTATTTGACTTTGTCAGATATTAAAATCGTGTAACTGCCCCACTTTCATTGGCCCACCTTCGTCTTCCTCATGAACGGGCATATTTCAGTCTTCTCTGGGTTAACATTGAGGCCTCTGGGTCTACCCCAGCCATATGCCATATGCAAGACCCTTTCGGCCCTTCTGCATAGCTGGTTCGGATCCTTACCCGTTAGAAATATTGTAACATCGTCTGCGAAACAGACGGGCTAAAATCCCTCCTCAGTCAGTATCCGTAATAAGTCATTTTTGGTGGTCAACAATAGGAGTGGAGACAAAATGCCCCCTGTGGCGTGCCTTGTGCCACTTTCCCCTTATATTTATGCCATGGGACACACAATTTATCCACCTGTATCTTAGCATATGGTTTATCCAGTTTTTAAGGACCGGGTCCACCCGGTACTGGTCTAAGGTTTGGATCAGTGTGTCGGTCAGCACATTGTTAAAAGCCCACTCGATGTCAATGCATATTGTCAGTGTGTACGTTTCGTCATCGAAGGATTCTTCTATTTTATGCACAACCTCGTGCAGGGCCATCTCCACCGACCTTCTCTTGGAGCTGTTCGTTGGATGTCATACTCTTTATCATGGTGTCCACAATACGTTCCATGGTTTTGAGTAGAAAGGACGTAAGGCTTATGTCTCTGTAGGCCTTTGGTGTCGCATAACTTGCCTTGCCGGGCTTGAGTATAAACACCACCCTTGCCCCCTGCCGGGCTTTCAGAATAAAAGAAAGTCCTAGGCTCGCTGTGAAAATTTTGGCCTGATGAGGGGCCAGATAGTCTGCCTCTTTCTGTAGTAACGCCGGAAATATTCCATCAGTTCCGAGTGACTTAAATGGTTTGAAGCTCCTCAAGGATTCCTTCACCATAAATTCCGTAAATATAAATCTTCGATCAACGTCATTATTCCTAGATTCCGGTGTCTCCGTGAGTCCCGTCGTATCCTGTGGAAAATGGATTTTCATCAAAAGCCTCAACACGTCCTCCGTTGTCTCTTCTCTCACTCCTATGTTGTCTACTAAAGTTTCAGTTTGGACATGGGTTTGTGAGAGAAACTTTTTTATCTTGGCGCCGTCATTTGCGCTATCGACCAGTTCGCAGAAAAGCTTCCAGGAGGCACGTTTTGCCGCTCTGGTAATCTTATTGTATTCCTTGAGCCGTGTGTAAAACACATCGCAATAAACTTCTGCTTTTTTGCGACGTGCTCTGTTAAAAAGTCTCCGGACCTCTCTCCCAATATTGCGAATCTCATCGGTCATCCAGGGTTTTTCTTGTTTTGATTTCCTTTCCCGAAGAGGACAACTATCTACGAAGGATCCCACCAGTGCAGTCGTAATCCTGTAGACATTTTCGACAATCTCTTCTATGCTTGGACAATCTAAATTATCTTGCCCAAGACTTCTTCTGAGTAGCCTTCCGAATTTTGTCCAGATGGTTTTCAACTTATCCCGGAAGCTTATCGGATTTGGCGCTGGCCGTGCTATTCTAAACCCAATGTAGCGATGGTCAAGAAAGAGTGTTCCATGGAGACCCTCCAATCCTGAACCTCATCGATTAGATTTTCCGAACATTTCGTCAAATCTAATACCTCCTCCCTAATCCTGTTAACAAAGGTAGCGGTGTTACCAATATTAAGTGTTAATAGGTCGTTAGTATTCAAGAACTCTGCCAGGGCTTGGCCTCGCTTATTAGTGTTGGTGTTGAAATGTGGTGAGAGTTCGCATCGCACCCTATTAGCACCTCGTTTCCGGTCTGCCGTTGCAGCTCCAACGTGGGTGGCGGTGTCGGAGAGTCGAAAGGCAGATAAAGTAATGCCAGGTATGCTCCACCGTCTCCCTGTCTCAACAGTGTTTCATCCGACGTTGACAACTCTGGGAAAAATATATAATTCAAATGTCTATGACAAATAACGCAGGTCCTCGGCCGAGTACCAGTGATAGCATAGAATAATTGGTAGTTGATATGGTTTAGTCCAGAAACTTTGTTCCGGGTCGTTCCATGGCTCCTGAATTAAGGCAAAATGAATCTTGCCCTTGCTGATTTTCTCCATCAGAGCGTGTGTAGCAGTCTCGCTCCGGTGGAGGTTTATCTGGATTACCTCAATCATTGGTCCTCCAGGAAATCGGCATCTTAAGAGTGGGTGATGATCTCATCGTCTGCTTCCTGTTCTTTAGGCTGCATTGACTTTCCTGTCATTGCACTGCCTGATGTCATCGTTTTAGGTTCATTGCCTAGTCTAGTCTTCCGATTTTTCGTTAAGCTTTATTGGGTTTCCATTCCCTGTTCTGCCTGGTGTTTCAATACAAGGATCTTTGCCTATCTTAGCCTTCCAAATTTTAAGTAAATGGGCTCCTTGGGAGTAGGTGATGGTACCATCATCGGCTTCCTGTTCGTTGGGTTGCATTGAGTCTCCTGTAGCTGCGCTGCCTAATGTTTCAATATTAGGATCTTTACCTATCCCAGTATTCCGAATCTTTAAGTCGATGATGGGTCCGTTGTCGGCCCCCTGTTTGTTGGGCGGTGTTGAGTCACCTGCCACTGCACGGCCTGGTGTCGCAGAATGAAAATTTCTGCATATCCTGGTTTTCTCAATCTTGAAAAAGACAGCTTTGCTCCCGTAGTGCGCCATGCCTTTAGTCTTAGCCAAACTTGTCACGGAGACTTTATCAACGCCAACCACAAAGAGAGTTCCGTCCTCCTTCTCCTTCCTGTGGAGGACCTCCCACTTCTCTGCGGCCAAACCTTGGTTTTGCTTGCCCAAGAATCCCAACATGCGTTCCGTCGCAAATTTACTGCCCCATCCCTTGATGAAGACCGTAGCCTTTGTGAGCTGGGGGATATCCACATTTCTCACAAGGTCGAGCTTTGCACCCTCCCAGGGAGCGTGAATACCTCTGAGGAGCTGTTTGACGGTATCAAACACCTCTAAACTCTCAGCTCATCATTTGTATGGGTGGACCCTCTACAGAGTTCCACACATGTTCCAAAATCCGATCGTTAACCAGATCCTCCACTTGGGACCGATGATCTGGTGGAATCCTACCGGATGCACAGCCGATATTGATGGCTGCATAAGTCAGCTCATCTCTGTTGTACTTTCTTGCCACTCTGGCGTAAGAGGGCGGCTCCTTACCATTCTTAGCTACCATCTTCCCCTTCCGTGATGGCAGTGGCCTCCTTTTGGAAGTCACAGTCCTCCATGAAGACTCAGGGGCCGTGCGCGCTTCCTTCGTTCCTGTTCCAATTTTGTCCACCTCCGCAGGACACAGTCTGGAGTCTCCATTGCGGGATGGATGGCTGGGGCCAAAACCCTCTTGGGCAGAAGTAGTCCAACCTAGGCAATATGGGTATCGAATGAAAGGTATTGTCGAGTATATAACGAATTTGCAAAAACAAATTATAAAAATTGGATCCGAGATAGGCCTTAGGAGTCTTGGGAGTTTTTAACCAAGGGACCAAGGCAATATGGGTATCAAATGAAAGGTACGAAGAAGTAGATTACGATAGATATGCAAAAAAACAAAATAAAGAAAAGTTAAATTTTTCGTCATCTACTTCTCCGTGCCTTTCATTTGATACCCATATTGATCTATGTTGACTAGGTGCAAAATTCTCAAGTCCCCGTAGGTCCTTCCCGGGTTTAATTTTTAGGCATGTTTTTTGCATATTCGTAATCTACTACCATATTGTTTATGTTGGACCGTTTCCCCTTAAGGGGAGTTTTCGGCCCCTAGGGGCCCAGGGGCCTTTGCCCCAAAATCGGACTTCGGATTCGTGTTCCTGGGGTCAACACACATCTACACACCAAATTTCAGCGAAATGGAAGGTGCGCCTTATAAAGTGCAGTTTTGTCAATAAATATACTTAGATGGCTTTTTTATACCGTCCACCATAAGATGGGGGGTATACTTATTTCGTCATTCTGTTTGTATCTACTCGAAATATTCGTCTGAGACCCCATAAAGTATATATATTCTTGATCGTCGCGACATTCTATGTCGATCTAGCCATGTCCGTCCGTCTGTCTGTCGAAAGCACGGTAACTTCCGAAGGAGTAAAGCTAGCAGCTTGAAATTTTGCACAAATACTTCTTATTAGTGTAGGTCGGTTGGTATTGTAAATGGGCCATATCGGTCCATGTTTTGATATAGCTGCCATATAAACCGATCTTGGGTCTTGACTTCTTGAGCCTCTAGAGTGCGCAATTCTTATCCGATTGGGATGAAATTTTGCACGACGTGTTTTGTTATGATATCCAACAACTGTGCCAAGTATGGTTCAAATCGGTTCATAACCTGATATAGCTGCCATATAAACCGATCTTGGGTCTTGACTTCTTTAGCCTCTAGAGTGCGCAATTATTATCCGATTTGTCCGAAACTTTGTGCTACGGATCCTCTCATGATCATCAACATACGTGTTTATTATGGTCTGAATCGGTTTATAGCCTGATACAGCTCCCATATAAATCGATCTCTCCATTTTACTCCTTGAGCCCCCAAAGGGCGCAATTCTTATTCGAATTGGCTGACATTTTGCACAGGTCTCCAACATATAATTTAATTGTGGTCCAAACCGGACCATATCTTGATATCGCTTTAATAGCAGAGCAAATCTTTTCTTATATCCTTTTTTTGCCTAAGAAGAGATGCCGGGAAAAGAACTCGACAAATGCGATCCATGGTGGAGGGTATATAAGATTCGGCCCGGCCGAACTTAGCACGCTTTTACTTGTTTGATTCTAATTGTTTTGTAAAACTCGGAACACGTAATTAGCAATTCGCAAAACGTTCACAAAGTATTGTAGTAACACAAGGCTTGGGATGGTGTTGGAAAAAGCTAATTTCACTCAAATAATAGCATAAATGAACTCCAAAGACACGTAGCAAAATATATTGGGTTGCTCAAAAAGTAATTGCGGATTTTTCATATAGTCGGCGTTGACATATTTTTTCAACGGCTTGTGACTCTGTAATTGCATTCTTTCTTCTGTCAGTTATCAGCTGTTACTTTTAGCTTGCTTTAGAAAAAAAGTGCGCGAAATTTTGTTTACATTTGTTTGTTTGGCGTCAATTTTAATATGGAGCCCACAAAGGAGCATTTTCGTCATATTTTACTTTATTATTTGCGTAAAGGAAAAAACGCGGAGCAGGTTGCTAAAAAGTTACGAGATGTGTATGGTGATAAAGCCTTAAAAGGAAGACAGTGTCAAAATTGGTTTCGCAAATTCCGTTCTGGAGATTTTTCACTTAAAGATGAGCCACGTTCAGGTCGGCCAAATGATGTTGATGATGACCAAATCAAAGCATTAATCGAATTGGATCGTCATGTAACTGAGCGTGAGATAGGAGAGAAGTTAAATATACCAAAATCAACCGTTCATTATCACATAAAAAGTCTTGGACTGGTGAAAAAGCTTGATATTTGGGTACCACATGTATTGAAAGAAATTCATTTAACAAACCGAATCAACGCTTGTGATATGCACCTTAAACGCAATGAATTCGATCCGTTTTTAAAACGAATCATAACTGGAGATGAAAAATGGATTGTTTACAACAACGTTAGTCGAAAACGATCATGGTCCAAGCATGGTGAACCAGCTCAAACCACTTCAAAGGCTGATATCCACCAAAAGAAGGTTATGCTGTCTGCTTGGTGGTATTGGAAGGGTGTGGTATATTTTGAGCTGCTTCCAAGGAACCAAACGATTAATTCGGATGTTTACTGTCAACAATTGGACAAATTGAATACAGCCATCAAGAAGAAGCGACCAGAATTGGTCAATCGTAAAGGTGTCATATTCCATCAGGACAACGTTAGACCGTACACATCTTTGGTCACACGCCAAAAACTGAGTGAGCTTGGCTGGGAGCTTTTGATGCATCCACCATATAGCCCTGACCTTGCACCATCATACTATCATTTATTTCGATCTTTGCAGAACTCCTTAAATGGTAAAACTTTCGGCAATGATGAGGCTATAAAATCGCACTTGGTTCAGTTTTTTGCAGATAAAGGCCAGAAGTTCTATGAGCGTGGAATACTAAATTTGCCAAAAGATGGCAAAAGGTTATCGAACAAAATGGCAATTATATATTTGATTAAAGTTCATTCTAAGTTTTATTAAAAATGCATTTACTTTCTTTTAAAAAATCCGCAATTACCTTTTGGGCAACCCAATATTATGTAGCTCTACACAAGCTTTGATTTAGAATTCGCAAACATATGTCTGATCGAATTAGAATTCGATAAAACCATGCATTTTACGTTAGTGTGAATTCGAAATATTCTATTGAATTCGTTGGGCGGAACAGGCCTCATACTGTGTTGGGTCTCATATCAATATTTCGATGAGTTGTTACAAACGGACTGACGAAGTTAGTATGCCTCCATCCTATGGTGGAGGGTGAAAAAAAAGAATGCAAAACGTACACCTTTGGAAACTGTAAATATTTCTAAAAGTTTATTAAATAATAGAAAAAACGTTGCATCATCGATAGTAACTGCTGATTCAAGAGTTTCTTTATAAATTAGGCAGTAATTAGAACATTTTCGGTATAAAACATTAATAAGTCGATCAACAATTTGGGCAGTGATAGTAGGTTATAGTGTTTACAAAGGGCAAAATGAAACGTTGACTTAAAGATTAATCTGTTCATAGTTAAGCTTAATGGTAGAGTCATGGGCAGGAGGGAAGTCTGGTGATTTGAAGGGGATTAAAAAAGAAGAGGGACTAAGACACAGACTGTTTTGCTAGGATCTAAAGTAGAAGTAGAATGGTGGAAGCTGTGAGGATGTACGAACTATTGAAATAATGAAGTCTAGCATTTGCCATTAGCGGGAGCTTTGGGACGGCAAATCTTGCTGCGCCCATTTACACCGTAGACAATGTTGCAGGAGAAGGTGAAGTAGCCGCAGGTTGAGGACTTTGTGTAGTAGGTGGACTGGAAATTTTTGTTGTCCTCTGGAGGGCTCTTGGAGTTGTCGAGACTACCCGTTACGGATTTGGTCACTGTCACATAGCTGTCAGGTTTGATGGGTGTCTTTGACTGGGTACTCTTTTCTTCAGATGTGGCGTTAACTTTGTTGTCCGTCTTGTGGGGTTCCAAGGCTTTGGTGTGGAATTTCTTCTCAACATTGACTGAGCCACGAAAGCCGCTGGGCACGGTTTCGGTTGTTGAGCGAGATGAATATGACTGCACTCGGCCATTTTGGTTTTGAACAACGTTGTACTTTCTTGAAGGATTTGGTACGGCAACTTGTTGTGATTGCGTGGGTGAGTTTTGGGTGTGAGTGGTGTAAGGTGGGGATGGATCAGCTTTCTTCATCTGCGGCTTTTCTACGGCTGGATGTTTCGACTTGGCATCCATGTTTATTGGAGCTTCACCATCGTAGTATTCTTCGTCATCGTAATCGTCGTAAGCCTCTTCGTCCTCGTCTCCCTCTGCCAAGTTGGCATCGTCATCGTCTAATTTATTTGAACTGGAAGCTTCTTCTTTAGGTGTCTTGGATGCTTTTAGTTGCAAGTCGGGCATGCTATCGGATTCAGATGTAAGGGCAGTTTGTGGATTGTACATTGTGTCAACGCGATCAGTTACTCTGTAAAGAAAATTGTACACTCCGTGTTAGATATGACCTTCCCTCAGCGAATAGAGAATCAATATTACGCTTCATTGGTTCCAAATTGGCTAATTGTGTTAAAGAGTTCTCGGTTTTGCTCGCGATAGCTAGCCACTTGTTCCTTGGTGCCAGAAGCGGACTGAGCCGCACCATGATATGAAACACCAAATCTAGAATGAGTATAGTGTGAGCATTGATTGGAGCAGCAATAAATGTGTCATTAGCCATCTTACTTGGATGTTCCTTGAATTTGTGACTGACTTTGGCCAGAATGGGAGCCAGATTGAGCAGATGCTTGACCACCTCCAGTCGATTGAACCACTTCACCATCTTGGCCAGGACGGAAACCAATTTGGGCCTGTGAAGATGTTTGTCCTGGACCACTTGATTGGGCATCAGCCAAACCTCCTTTGTCATTTGCTTGAACCTTTGGGAAATTACAATTGAATGGTCAGAGTGTTCCTAGTAGCGAACGATTTTACTTTGCATGACATTACCTCACTTTGACTTTGATGGATCAAACCTCCGCTTTGTGAAGAGGCCTTTGTTCCACCGGACTTTTCGTTGACCTGTACTTGAGCCTGAGACTGGGCAGCTCCACCTTGACCTTGAGCCTGGCTCATAGCTCCCTCCGCACCTCCAGTAACTTGTGAGCTTGCAGATCGGTCGCTATCCGAGGTCATAGCGCTTGCGCTAAATGAACCACTTGAGCTATAGGTACCTTGTACTTGAGTTTTAGCGGTACCGCCATTCTTCTTTCCCAGAGCACTTGCCGCAGCTTGTCCATTGCTAATGGATGATTCAGCCTCGGAGAAGGCATCATCAGTACCCCCAGAACCAGAAGCTAAAATTCATTAACGATAATTTAAATCAGGAGATTTATTAAACTTGTTTATCTCGTCTACTTACCCATAACGCCAGTACCACTCGATATATCGGTTCCAGGGCCGTAAGTTGCTCCCGGTTGGAGAATCTGTTGGGGTCCTTGACCATATGACGGTCCAAATCCTTGTCCCCCTCCAAGACCTGCACCTGAGGATCCAGGCTGATAACCAGCATCAGTACCTTGTTGACCGCCAACTCCAGGTTGGAAACCAGAATCCCCTCCTTGCAAACCGGGTTGGAACCCACCAGCTCCTTGTTGACCTCCCATACCAGGTTGGAATCCAGCGCCAGTTCCTTGTTGGCCGCCAGCGCCTGGTTGATAACCGGCTCCGCCAACACCTGGTTGGTAGCCAGTTCCGGTCCCTTGAGGAAATACCGATCCAGGTCCTTGCTGGCCTCCAGTCCCAGGTCCAGTCTGAACACCCAATCCTGTTTGGAAACCAGCTCCACCTCCTTGTAGACCTCCAGCGCCAGTTTGGTAACCAGATCCGGTACCATGTTGACCAGCCATTCCTGGTTGAAAACCAGCTCCTGCTCCTGGTTGGCCACCGGATGGGAATACACCTCCAGCACCTGGCTGACCACTGACACCAGGTTGATACCCTGCGGTACTACCAGGTTGACTACCTGTTCCTGGTTGATATCCAGCGCCACCACCTTGTTGACCAGGTTGGAAACCAGCT
Organism: Stomoxys calcitrans; assembly: GCF_963082655.1. Classification (NCBI taxonomy): domain Eukaryota; kingdom Metazoa; phylum Arthropoda; class Insecta; order Diptera; family Muscidae; genus Stomoxys; species Stomoxys calcitrans. The sequence continues at coordinate 151,963,745 of NC_081552.1, forward strand.
GCTGGTCTTTGTTGAGCACCGACTCCAGGTTGATAGCCAACTCCCGAACTTGGTTGACCACTTGCTCCGGGTTGGAATCCAGAGCTGGGTCCTTGTTGACTGCCGACTCCAGGTTGATATCGCGATCCTGATCCTGGTTGACCGCTTGCTCCGGGTGCATATCCAGATCCAGGTCTTTGTTGACCACCGGCACCAGGTTGGAATCCAGTTGAGGGTTCTTGTGGACCGCCGACTCCAGGTTGATATCCGCCAGCTCCAGGTTGGTAGCCACCACCAGATTGGTAGCCACCGAGTCCTTGTTGGCCACCGACACCAGGTTGGTATCCCGTCCCAACTCCAGGTTGACCAAGAGATCCAGGTTGGTAACCAGCTCCTGTTCCTTGTTGACCAGCACCAGGTTGGTATCCTGTCCCTGGGCCAGTTTGAACGCCTGCTCCTGGGTGATAGCCGGCCCCAGGTGCCTGTTGACCACTAACTCCGGGTTGGAATCCAGCTCCAGGTCTTTGTTGACTATCGATACCAGGCTGAAAGCCAGATCCAGGACCTTGATGACCTCCCATGCCAGGTTGATACCCAGCACCGGCCCCAGGTTGACCGCCAGTTCCAGGTTGAAAACCAGCACTGGGTACCTGTTGACCACCGACACCAGGTTGATATCCTGCTCCAGCACCAGGTTGGCCTCCTGCTCCAGGTTGGTAACCAGATTGAGCACCTGTTCCAGGTTGGTAACCAATTTGACCACCAGCTCCAGGTTGGAATCCACCTCCTGGTCTTTGTTGACCACCAATGCCAGGTTGGAAAGATCCTGTTCCGGTTTGCCCTCCCAATCCGGTTTGGAAAACACTACCAGCACCTTGTTGACCACCAGCTTCAGTTTGGAACGCTGATCCAGTGTGACCGCCAATACCTGGTTGGTAACCAGATCCAGTGCCTTGGGGACCGACCATTCCAGGTTGGAAACTAGCTCCTGGCCCTTGTTGACCACCAATACCAGGTTGAAAACTACCCCTTCCTGGTTGAAAACTTGCACCGGGACCTTGTTGACCGCCTGTACCTGGTTGGAAACCAGTACCTGTTCCTTGTTGACTGCCGATACCGGGTTGAAAACCTGCACCGGGTTGGAATCCTGAACCAGAACCTGGTTGACCGTCGACCCCTGGTTGATAACCTGCTCCGGGTTGGAATCCTCCGCCAGTACCTGTTTGACCACCAGGTTGGAATACTGCGCCTTGTTGACCTCCTGTTTCAGTGCCTTGTTGACCACCAACACTAGGTTGGTATCCTGTACCAATACCTTGTTGTCCGCCAGATGTGGGTTGATAACCAGCTCCTCCGACTCCAGGTTGGTAACTAGTTCCAGGTCCTTGTTGACCACCGGCTCCTGGTTGGTAACTAGTTCCAGGTCCTTGTTGACCACCGGCTCCTGGTTGGAAACCGGAGCCTGGTGCTTGTTGAGCTCCAGCCCCAGGTCCTGGTTGTCTACCCATTCCAGGTTGGAAACTTCCTGGTCCTTGTTGTCCTCCCATACCGGGTTGAAACCCAGCTCCTGGACCTAGTTGACCACCGGATCCAGGATGGAATCCGCCTGTTCCTTGTTGTCCTCCAACGCCAGGTTGAAAGCCGGCTCCTGGTCCTTGTTGACCACCATGTCCATATCCTGGTTGTGTTCCCATGTCTTGTCCGCTTGATCCTTGCTGCAATCCAAATCCTGTCTGACCTCCAACATTTCCAGATCCTGGACGTTGTTGTATGATATTCTGTGGCCCACCATCTAGATGAGGCATACCACTTCCCTGTTGACCATACGTTGGCATGAAGCCTCCGCCAGTTCCTGTTCCCGTTTGTTGTGGGGCAAATCCTTTAGCGCGAAAACAATGGATGTGACTTGTCCATAACGATAATCGAACCAATTTAAGTTATACACACCTGTTTGTTGGCCACCAAAGCTAGGCTGTCCACCAGCACCCGGTTGTCCACCAATACCAGGTTGTCTACCAACTCCAGGTTGTCCACTAACTCCAGGTTGTCCACCAACTCCAGTACCATATGTTGGTCCTTGAAATATGAAACATCCATTAGTACAATTAGCGATAGATAAGTGAGTAAAAATAAATACCTGTCTGCGATCCGTAAGAGGGCTGTCCATAACCTGGTTGTTGGCCAGCACCTTGTTGACCTGAGCCTGGACCAAATCCTGGTCTTCCCATTCCTTGTTGGCCTGCACCCGAACCGAAGCCAGGTTGACCTAAACCTGCTCCTTGTTGACTACCACCAGCTCCCGGTTGCACTGCACCTTGTTGACCTCCTGGTTGACCAAAACCTGGACGACTATATCCTGACTGTGATGTACCAGGTTGAGCTTGTCCGGCGCCCGATGGGACGAAACCTTGTTGTCTACCACCAGCTCCTTGTTGACCAATTCCTTGTTGTCCAGTACCTGCGGCACCAGCACCGGTACCACCGACGCCAGCACCGGTTCCACCGACACCAGCACCAATACCACCTGCACCAGGCCGACCACTTCCCGGTTGGCCGCCACCTTGTTGTGGAATACCAAAACCTGGTTGTCCTGCACCTGGCTGACGAACTCCAGTACCTGGCTGCCCTGGCCCAAAACCTGGCTGACCACCACCAAAACCTAGATGACCAGCTCCAGGTTGACCTACTCCTTGCTGTCCACCACCAAAGCCCGTTTGGCCAGTGCCAGTTAGACCAGCTCCGGTATGTCCTGCACCTGCTTGACCTCCTCCGGGCTGTCCAGTGCCTACTTGACCAGGACCTGGTTGACGAGATCCGGGTTGTCCTATTCCAAATCCTGGTTGCCCAGCCCCTGGTTGGCTAGCACCTGGCTGACCAACCCCAGGTTGTGCACTGCCAAATCCTGGTTCTCCCACTCCTGTCTGACCAGTGCCATGTTGCCGCGCTCCCGGTTGTCCTGCTCCGAATCCTGGTTGTCCTGCTCCGAATCCTGGTTGTCCTGCTCCGAATCCTGGTTGTCTTGCTCCGAATCCTGGTTGTCCAGCTCCCTGTAGACCAGAACCAGTTTGCATAGTGCCTGGTTGGCCTATTCCAAATCCTGGCTGTCTAGAACCAGTGGGACCAGTTCCAGAAGGTCCAGTTCCTGGTTGTCCGCCAGTGAAACTTGTTTGACCAGCTCCAGCACCTGGTCGCCCGGTACCAAAACCTTGTTGTCCTGCACCTGGTTGACCAGCTCCAAATCCAGTTTGCCCAGCACCAGGTTGGCTAGTGCCTGGGTGGCCAGTTCCAGAGCCTAGTGGTCCAGCACCTGGAAGACCAGCTCCTTGCTGACCAATGCCAGAACCTGGAGCAACGCCGACTTGCTGTCCAGCTCCTGGCTGACCTCCACCAGGCCCAAAGTGTGAACCTGTGTTACATTTTAATCAAAACACCTTGTTTGCAAAAATAAATCATTTATTCTGAAAATACCTGGTTGACCAATAGATCCTGTGCCACCCGCTCCTGGGTGACCCGCACCTAATTGACCTGCAGAGTATGGTCATCAAGTCAAAGAATCTAGAAGTATCTTAAAAGCTTTACCTTGTGTTCCAAATTGTCCAGGCCCTGGTCTACCAATTAAAGACGATGGTGTACCACCTGGATATATACCTGCACCTGCGCCAGCACCTGCTCCAGTTCCAGCTCCAACGCCTCCACCCAAAGTTAAGGGATCGGGAGAGCCACTTGGAAATTCTGAATTAGAATTATTCAAACTATGGAAAATGTATTCTCGAAACCACAAGGTTGTCTTACTTACCATACATGGAGCTACCGCCAGCGCCAGCGCCTGGGCCACATTCGCCACAATCACCCACCGAAAATTGACTTTGCGCTTGGCCCATGCCATGACTACCGGCTGGAATATGTAAAAATGCTTGCTAATATAGGTTCTCGCTATTGAGGATGATTTAATCGAAGAACTTACTGACTGTTGACCGGGAGCCACTTTCATTAGCTTCTGCTTCAGCTTTACCATCTTGCTCAGGATTGCCAAAATTTAAGTACTGTGACTGAGTTTGACCTCTCATACTGAATAATTTAATTACCATAAAAGCCCAAAGTGAAAAAAATTGCTAAAACTGAAATTTGTGAAACTTACTAGCCTCTGTTGCTTCTCTTCGCCCGCTGCGGGTCATCGATTAGTTCTACATTCTCATCATTTGGGTAACTCTGAAATTGAAGATGGTTAAAAAATACATCCAAATGAACAAATTGATTCGAAAGAAAAATTTCTTTGGAATGTATCGTAATGATTAATATTCTTATGCCCACTACCATTGAATGGGGTTGTATTCATTTTATCATTCCATTTGCAAGCCCTTCCCAAGCCTCCAAAACGGTTTAACGATGTTCGCGTGTCTACCTCCACAATTGCTATACTATATTGCTATATATATATTAGGAATAGTAAAAACGGACCCCCCAAATGTTGACGACCCACACTAATGCACCTGGAATGTCCGCACTCTTTATAGAGAAGGTGCAGTATACGCGCTGGCGGATGTATTAGAGTAAAAGTACAAGGCAGATAATGGCGTCACTACAACACCAAACGGTGACCTGGCACGGAATAGCTTTAAGCACCACGCATGCTGGAACACTGAGGTCCGATCTGTGTGGTGTTATTTGCTGTCACGAGAAGCTTAGCTACGAGCTATCGGTTGCGGATAGTCCACAGGTTGCGGATAGTGGAATGCTCCATATGGAGTAGCTGCGACGGCACTCGCGGACAATCATCGGTATTGAGCGGAGAGTCTCATTGATAGGCTGGGTGGCACTGGCTCTTGCACAAATACGGAGTGCCTATGATACTCGATATGACAAGGCGAGTTATTGGAGCCTTCAAATAACCAATGGCCACCTTTTTCACGCGGCGATCGGTCCTTTGGATCGGAACGAGCTTGCTCACACAGGAGCTTGACGAGGAAACGTCTATTCCGCAGAAAGAAAAAGGAAATGGAAAGACGTGAGTGTGAGCAAATTGAGATGTACAGGAGTCAGAATGAAGTCCGAAAATTCTACCAAAGAATTAAACATCAAACCGATGGCTCCGGTGCAGGCACATCCTCCTGCATAGCCAACATGCAGGAGGAGACAACATGCTGAGGATATGGAAAGAACATTTTACTCAAGTGTTAGTGTCCGACGTTGGCGGCGAAGAGAATACCGCAGAACCAATCCCTGATGATGGTATAGAATGTTTACCTCCTAGTCAGAATGAGGTCCAAGTAGCAGTGACCCGACTAAAGAACAACAAAGCAGCAGGAGCCGTCGGGTTACCCGCTGAACTATTTAAGACCGGAGGCGACACGCTGATAAGGCGTATGCATCAGCTTATCTGCGCAATCTGGCTAGAAGAACGCATACCCGTTGATTGGAACCTCAGCATACTATGTCCCGTACACAAGAAAGGAGACAAGACGGAATGTGCCAACTACAGAGGAATAAGTCTCCTCCCCATCGCATACAAGATACTCTCGAGCGTACTGTGTGAAAGATTAAAACCTAAAGTCAATGAGATAATTGGGCTCTAACAATGCGGCTTTACAACCTGGCAAATCCACCCTGGACCAGATATTAACACTGCACCAAATCCTGGAAAAGGTCAGAGAAGGACAAATCAACACCTACTATCTCTTTGTTGACTACAAAGCCGCTTTCGATACCCCTTTATATTCCAAGGTATTTAAAGCCATGATTGAGTTTGGTATCCCTGCAAAATTAATAAGACTCTGCAGGATGGCACTTGCTGATAAGTTTTCCTCGGTAAGAATAGGAAAGAATCTCTCCGAACCATCTAATACCAAACGAGGTTTCAGATAAGGAGACAACCCATCGTGTGATCTCTTTATTATCCTGCTGGAGAAGATTATACGAGATGCAGATGTGAATAGATATGGCAAACTATTCACAAGAGAACACATACTACTCGCCTATGCTGACGACATCGAGATCATAGGTCGTTCACCGGAAGTAGTAGCTGCTGCCTTTGAAAGCATCTAAAGAGAGTCAGTGAAAATGGGTCTGGCTGTAAATGGAGATAAGACGAAAGGTATGGTTTCAACACCCAAAAAGCCTTGTACCACCGAGCAGATGAAGAAAACGAAGAATGTTGGGAACAACAACTTTGAGATAGTCAGTAACTTTGTCTACCTCGGCACTGCCGTAACCGAAACGAATGACACCAGTTTTGAAATAAAGCGAAGAATAATACTGGCAAAGGATGCTACTTTACTACTCGTCTACTCACATCGTCTAAACGAAACAAAAAACTTTGTAATATATTAAAGTTGTTAGTTCAATTCTTCGATATTAAAATTAATTCTTGAAAGTTTATGAATAAAAAGATGCCTGTACCGTCAAAATAGATTATTCAACAAAGGTATGTATATATATTTGAAATAGTCAAAATAGTTTCAGCTAGCTACAAGAGGAATGGCGCAATATTCTTTGGTCTGATAACTACAATTTTTTTTTTAATAGCCCAAATAGGGAATTATATCCCCGGCACGCAATAGCTGTGAGCACCACACTGAGGTCCAATCTGTGTGATGGTCATTGCTGCCACGAGAAGCTACCAGGCGCGTCCGCAGGTTGCGGATAGTGGAATGCTCCATACGGAGTAGCTGGAACAGCAGTTGCGGAGAATCAGCGGTTTCGAGCGGAGAGTATCAGTGAGAGGTCGGGCGGCACCGGCTCTTGCGCAAATACTGAGTGCCTATGATGCTCGATATGACAAGGCGAGTTGTTGGCGCCTTTTATTAACTCGCGGCGATCGGTCGTTTAGACCGGAACGAGCTTGCTCACCTACAGGAGCTTGGCGAGGATCGCCACCTCCACATGAATATGTGGCTAAAACAACAACAAACTGCATGTAATGAGACCGGCTGAAGCCTTTGTACAGGTGCAAAAAAATTCTGTCCTAGAGTGGCCCCCAAAATCTCGGAATCTAAACTCGATTGAAAAGCTGTAGAATATCTTTAAGACTCAAATAAGAGGCCTACTTCCGTCCAACTCAGATGAATTTTGGTTACTCATTAAGCCTAGAAAGCGCAGATGAGTCTGGGCAGACCAATTTTGACTTAAATGGCTTTCCTACAATTCATTAAGCATTAAGTGTTCTAGGTATATTAGAAAAGAAAAATTATAAAATTTTGAATTTTGCTTTAAATAAAGTCTGTTATCATTGAGTTTAAACTTGATTCGGAAAGCACTCATTGATGTGTGAGAATTTGGCCCTTCTCGGTTCCTGGTGGTAATGTTCTCATTAGGGGAGGGATGGCACCCTCCATTTCGATTCAAATATGGATATCAAATTCGTTCTTTATTCCCAACGGAAATGAAATTCAGTTTAGGGGGTACTTTGGGACGTACCCCAAAACACTTGGCTCCGAAATTGGATATCATATTCGTTTTCTACTCTCAAATATCTTTCATTTGAGTCACAAATTGTCATAATGGGTCAAATAACCCATTTGACGTATCTTTAGGAGGAAAAGCGCCACCAAGACTTGAATGTCATTCGTAATCTACTCTCTAATACCTTTCACTTGAGTTCCAAATAACCATGGTTGGCTAATATGCCCATTTGGGGGTATTTGAGGGTGGGCGACCTCCCATTACTTGGACCTAATGTTTAATGCCATATTTGTAATCAATTCGTTTTCTGGTCTCCAATACATTTCATTTGATACCCTTATTGTGCCCATCGGACCACTTTCGGATATGGGTGGCGTTTTTGGGGTTAGGGGGAGGGTCCGCCTCCACTCGATATCTACAATTTATATAGCCTATGTTTCCTTCCAGAAAAGCGTACACACTTTATGAAAATTTTAAAAAATCGGTTCAGCCAAGTATCATATAGTCATAATGGGTCTAATGGTGTTTTTGAGGGTTTAGCGTGACGACCTATACTTCGATTCGATTTTGTATGCCAGATTTGAAATCTACTCCTGAATACCTTTCATTTGACCCCCATATTGAAATGAACGTCCAAATATGTCGGTTTTGGGGGAGTTTCGGGGTTGGGGCGGCCCGATGGGTACTTAGACTCAAATTCTAATACCATACTCGTATTCCAAACTCCAATACCTTTCATTTAATATATATATTGTCCCGATCGGTCCACTTTTGATTTTGGGTTGTGTTTTTGGCATAAGGGGGAGGGTCCGTCACCCTTCCGATACCGAAAAATTATATAGCCTGTGTTTCCTTCTCAACCAACCTACACAATAAGCGAAAATTTGGAGAACATCGGTTCTGCCGTTTTTCAGTCTATACGGAACAAACAAACAAACGCGTCCCATATATCCGTGATTGGCTAATGTGCCCATTTTGGGTGTTTTTGTGGGGGTGGGTGACCCCTATACTTCGACATGAATTTGTATGCCAGATTCGTTATCTACTCCTGCATACTTTTCATTTAAAACCCATATTGTCCTTTAAGTGGACCGACTTTAGATTTTGTGTGGTGTTTTTGTCCCATATAAAGCCTATTCTTACTTCCTGACCATATTCGTAATCTACTCCCGAATACCTTTCATTTGGGTCGCATATTGTCATGATCGTCAAATAAACCTACTTTAAGGGGTTTTGGGGCTGGGGCGACCCCCCAAGTACTTGGACCCAACTTTTATTATGAAATTCGTCCTCCACTCTTGAATACCTTTCATTTGAATCTCATATTGTCCCGATCGGTCCACTTTTATTTTTGGGTAGTACTTTTGAGGTAAGGGGGAGGGTCCGCTCCCCTCTCGATATCAAAAAATTATATAGCCTATGTTTCCTTCCAGACCAACCTACACAATCTATGAAAATTTCAAGGTAATCGGTTCTGCAAATTGAATTTTATATATGAGAAGATTTGAAAATGTAAAATTTATTCATAGAAGTAAATATTTTATTTTTATTTATTTATGTTTTTATTCCACCACCATAGAATGATGGAAATCCCTATAGCGGTTGAACAAGTGAAGACATCCGCTTGAAGTTTTGCACAGGGACTTCTTATAGATGTAGGTCGCTCGGGATTGTCTTATTGGCTCAGATTCGGGCCTTATCGGTTCATATTTGGATATATCCCCATAGAAACTGATCTCCCGACATGACTTCTTGAGCCTCTAGAAGCCGCCGTTGTTGTCCGATTTGACTGAAACTTTGAACGGAATGTTATTTTGCTACTTCTAATAACCATGTCAATCGCCCATTATCCTAATATAGCTCCCATATAAACTGATCTCCCGATTTGGCATCTTAAGTCTCTGGAAACTGCAATTTTTATCCGTTTTGGGTGAAAATTTACACGAAGTGTCTTGTTCTGAATTCCAACATCCACGATAAGTATTTTCTAAATCGGTCTATAAGGTGATATAGATTCCATATACCGATTAGACTTCCACGGCCCCTAGAAGCTTAAATTTTTGCCTCATTTGGCAGAATTTTGTTGTTGTCTTAACTATATCTCCATAGTTCCGTTTGCTTGTCTTTAATTATCGTTTTAAACAATTAAAATTAAAAAATTAGTTAATATTAAAACACTTTTTGAACCAAAAATAAGATTTAAAAAAATCCATTAACATTTTATGGCTCTTTTAAAGTTATGGTCTGGCCAGAACATGTCCGCTTAACAATGTAAAAAAATATTCGCCCATCCTAGGGTTAAGCTTCGTAGGTATTGTACTTATACCTGTTTCGGTTCCCCAGAACTTAGACGACTCTATGCTTAGGGTGGTTCAAACCATTTTTTACCTAACGCATTAAGTAACTAAGGAGCTGATAGAACACAATTACGATACATTCGCAACTCAAAACTTTCCTTCCTGTTTCTAATTTTGCAGGTTTCGCGTGTCTCTATTATTTTTCACACATTAAATGTATGGTCATTTCGATTGTGCAAAATAGGGTAGCACTTTTTAAAAAAAGTTAACCCCACCATCGGAGTGGGGTGGAAAAATTTTGCATTTCTTACACCGTGCCCATCTAATGGTGCACCAAAGATTGAGTTTATCCAGATAAAACTCCACCGCAGTGTGACAGCTACTCACGCTGTAATGGCGAAAATCAGCAAGGACAAGATTCATATTGCCTTAATTCTGGAGCCTTGGACGACCCGGAACAAAGTATCTGGACCGAACTATATCAACTACCAATTATCTGCGTTCTCTGTCATAAATATTTAGTTTATATATTCTCCCCAGAGTTGTCAACGTCGTATGCAACAGTGGTGAGACAGGGAGACGGTAGAGCATGCCCGGCATCACTTCATCTGCCTTTCGACTCTTCGACACCGCAACCGCCGTCGGAGCTGCAACGGTTAGTGAGGAAAGCAAAAAGACGGGAAATCAGGTACTAATAGGATGCGATGCACAAATACTTTTTATTAGTGTAGGTCGGTTGGTATTGTAAATGGGCCATATGGGTCCATGTTTTGATATAGCTGCCATATAAACCGATCTTAGGTCTTGACTTCTTGAGCCTCTAGAGTGCGCAATTCTCATCTGATTTGACTGAAATTTTTCACATAGTGTTTTAGTATCAATTCTAAAAACTGTGCTAAGTATGGTTCAAATCGGTCCATAACCTGGTATAGCTGTCATATAAACCGATCTTGGGTCTTGACTTCTTGAGCCCCTAGAGTACGCAATTCTTATCCGAATAGAATGAAATTTTGCACCACGTGTTTTGTTATGATATCCAACAACGGTGCCAAGTATGGTTCAAATCGGTCCATAAACTGATATAGCTGCCATATAAACCGATCTTGGGTCTTGACTTCTTGAGCCTCTAGAGAGCGCAATTCTTATCTGATTGGAATGAAATTTGCGTGTTTTGTTATGATATCCAACAACTGTGCCAAGTATGATTCAAATCGGTTCATAACCTGATATAGCTGCCATATAAACCGATCTGGGATAAATCGATCTCTCTATTTTACTTCTTGAGCCCCCAAAGGGCGCAATTCTTATTCGAATTGGCTGACATTTTACACAGGTCTCCAACATATAATTTAATTGTGGTCTAAACCGGATCATATCTTGATATCGCTCTAATAGCAGAGCAAATCTTTTCTTATATAATTTTTTTGCCTAAGAAGATATGCTGGGAAAAGAACTCGACAAATACGCTCCATGGTGGAGGGTATATAAGATTCGGCCCGGCCGAACTTAGCACGCTTTTACTTGTTGAATACTAACGACCTTATAACACGTAATATTAATAACGCCGTTACCTTTCTTAATAGGATTAGGGAGCAGGTTTTAGATGTGACAATATGTTCGGAAAATCTAATCGATGAGGTTCAGAAAACAACAAAAAAAGTCATTTGGTAATACTTTTCAAAGATTCAATCAAATTTTTATCGATTTTTTGGCAATAAAAAATTGTAATATTGATAAAAGTTGGTAAAAATGTTTGTCACTTTTTGTAAATGTTTGATCAAATGTTTCAATGAATTGTAGTAATATTTTATCAATATCAAGTTTTGATAAAAATTCTTTGTTAATGTGTAGCAATATTATAATATCTAATATAAATGTCTAGTTCTATTATAATTTTATATATGGACCGTGAGGCTTAAAATTACGAAACTGTTTGACTTTTTGAGAAACATTTTTATCAAAAATTTTTTGAAGTTTTTTTTTCGTTGGAGCATGGAGCAAAACCAGCGCCGAATCCAAAAATCTTTCGTAATAAGTTAAACCCAACTGGTTAAAAATTGGACGACTATTCAGAAGAAGACTTGAGCAAGATAATTTAGATTGTCCAAGCATAGAAGACATTGACGACAATGTCAATAGGATTGCGACTACAATAGTGGGATCCTTCGTAGATAGTTGTCCTCTTCGGGAAAGGGAATCAGCCCTAGAAAAGCCCTCCATGACCGAGGAGACTCGCAATACTGGGAAAGAGGCCCCCAGACTTTATCAGAGAGCACGTCGTAAAAAAACAGAAGTATATCGGGGTGTGTATTACACACGGCTCAAGGAATACAATAAGATTACCAGAGCGGATAAAAGTGCCTCCTGGAAGCTTTTCTGCGACCAGGTTAATCGCTTGAAATCCCATGTCATTAGTGAGAGCAGAGAAAACAGAGGACATGTTGAGGCTTTTGATGAAAAGTCATTTTCCACAGGATACGATGGGACTCATGGAGACACCGGCGTTACTACAGAAGGAGTCAGACTATCTGGCTCCCCATCTGGCCAATATTTTCACAGCGTGCATGGGACTTGCATATACTCCGAAAGCCTGGCAGGAGGCAAGGGTGGTATTTATACCCAAGCCCGGCAAGGAAATTATGTGACACCAAATGCCTACGGACCTATAGGCCTTTCGTCATTTCTACTCTAAACCATGGAAAGTATTGTGGACACCGTGATAAAGAGTAGGACATCCCGCAAACTGCTCAAATTCAAACAGCATGCCTATATCAAGGGAAGGTCGGTGGAGACTGCCCTGCACGAGGTTGTGCATAAAATAGAAGAATCCTTCGATGCCAAGATGTACACAATGGCGGTTTACATTGACGTGTCGAGGGGGCTTTTAACAATGTGTGGACCGACACATTGATCGAATTCTTAGGCAAGTACAGGGTGGACCAGGTCCTTAGAGACTTAATAAACCAGAAGGTCATACCATCGCCGTAAAATCGAGGCAAATATAGGAAACTTGGAAGGAAGGGAAGAAGTTTTCGATCGGATACTTATAACGACACTTGAGGCCGAGTGCGAGGCACTGCTGCCAGCGGCACAATCTTAGACTGACGGAACCATAGTATTGCCATCTCGATCAAAGCCAGAGGACAGAGTGGGCCTGGGGGTCTATATTGAGAACCCATGGATTGAGATCTGTTTTAGACTGTCTGCCCATAATATGGTCCTGCAAGCGGAGATCCGGGCGATCACGGAATGCGTGAAGTGGAGTGGTGCTAACGCGAGGACGTCGAGTGTGAACATCTTTACGGATAGTAAAATGTCCATAAGGGCAATAGCAACTAGGAAGGCAAGATCACGAACAGTCTTGCAGTGTAAGAAGGAGATTAACACATTCTGTGAGGATGGCACAATCCGCATCGTTTGGCTGCCGGGCCATAACGGAGTAAGTGGGAATGAAAGGGCAGACGATTTGGCAGTGAAGGCCAGAGAACTGCCGTCATTAAACTTGGTTAACCTGAAGCCTTTCGGGTCGACGCAGTACGATTTAAGGGCTGTGGCAACGATTATTACGGCATTTTTGATTGCAACTTCAAAAAAATTTATTTCAGTTTTGATCGCGAAAGTTAACGGACGTATGTACCAATGCATTTTCTACAAGTAATTAAAGTCGATAAGTATTAAACTGAAACTAAATAATTAATAAAATTTTGCATTTTGAAAATAGTGTTGACCTGGAATATTTAAATCAAATTTATTCTGTGAAAAGCGGCGAATCTATGGAACTTCTTAATATGGCGTTAACGGTTATAATCCTTGACGACTTATCTACAAATTCCAACATTTGTCTAAATCGAACGAGGACTGTATACCATTTTAAACATTGTATTATATTTGAATGTCAATATACAAATAAAGTGCAAGCTGAAAATAAGTAATTTTGTGCTTATTCTCTTTTTTTTATAACAATTAGTTTCAAATGAGTTAAAATTTTCTTACGTCATTGTTTGTCGTATGCTCGAAATAAGGAATTATTTCTTGTGCTACAGTTAAAATTGGCTAAAATAGAAAACCACATTTTGCATAATATTTGTACATTTTAATTTACTCATAGTGAAAATTTCAAACATTGCTCTTTGCCTATGTTTGTTGTTTTTGGTTTGCAGTTATGTTAGGGGTAACTACCAAACCAGTGGTTGCCCAACATATTCATAAGTTGACACCGGGGGTGATTTCATTTTATTATTAATAAAATCAACATTTGGTTTTTATACCCTCCACCATAAGATGGGGGGTATACTAATTTCGTCATTCTGTTTGTAACTACTCGAAATATTCGTCTGAGACCCCATAAAGTATATATATTCTTGATCGTCGCGACATTTTATGTCGATCTAGCCATGTCCGTCCGTCTGTCCGTCCGTCCGTCCGTCCGTCCGTCTGTCTGTCGAAAGCACGCTAACTTCCGAAGGAGTAAAGCTAGCCGCTTGAAATTTTGCACAAATACTTCTTATTAGTGTAGGTCGGTTGGTATTGTAAATGGGCCATATCGGTCCATGTTTTGATATAGCTGCCATATAAACCGATCTTGGGTCTTGACTTCTTGAGCCTCTCGAGAACGCAATTCTTATCCGATTGGAATGAAATTTTGCACGACGTGTTTTGTTATGATATCCAACAACTGTGCTATGTATAGTTCAAATCGGTCCATAACCTGATATAGCTGCCATATAAACCGATCTTGGGTCTTGACTTCTTGAGCCTCTAGAGTGCGCAATTCTTATCCGATTAGGATGAAATTTTGCACGATGTGTTTTGTTATGATATCCAATAACTGTGCCAAGTATGGTTTAAATCGGTTCATAACCTGATATAGCTGCCATATAAACCGATCTTGGGTCTTGACTTCTTGAGCCTCTAGAGTGCGCAATTCTTATCCGATTGAAAAGAAATTTTGCACGACGTGTTTTGTTGTTATATCCAATAACTGTGCCAAGTATGGTTCAAATCGGTCCATAACCTGATATAGCTGCCATATAATCCGATCTTGGGTCTTGACTCCTTGAGCCTCTAGAGGGCGCAATTCTTATCCGATTATAATGGAATTTCGCACGACGTGTTTTGTTACGATACCCAACAATTGTGCCAAATATGTTTTAAATCGGTCCATAACCTGATATAGCTGCCATATATACCGATCTTGGGTCTTGACTTCTTGAGCCTCTAGAGGTCGCAATTATTATCCGATATGCCTGAAATTTTGTACGATGGATCCTCTCATGACCATCAACAAACGTGTTTATTATGGTCTGAATCGGTCTATAGCCCGATACAGATCCCATATAAACCGATCTCTCTCTATTTTACTTCGTGAGCCCCAATGGGAGCAATTCTTATACGAATTGGCTGAAATTTTACACAGGTCTCCAACATATAATTTAATTGTGGTCCGAACCGGACCATATCTTGATATCGTTTTAATAGCAGAGCAACCTTTTTGCCTAAGAAGAGATGCCGGGAAAAGAACTCGACAAATGCGATCCATGGTGGAGGGTATATAAGATTCGGCCCGGCCGAACTTAGCACGCTTTTACTTGTTAATCATAATGTTGTTGATGAAGGGTGTGTCAGCCCAGAAACCCCATTCGACCACTTATTGGAAACATTTTGTTTTAAAACCCAACCGACCTACACTAATAAAAAGTACTGGTGCCGAATTTCAAGCGCCTTGCTTTACTCCTTCGAAGCATGCTTTCGACATACAAACGGACGGAAATGAGTAGATCGACTTAAAATGTGTCAAGAATATATAAGTATATGTAGGGTCTTAGACGAATATTTCGAAGGAACCATCTAGATCGCTTAAAAAAAGGACAACAACTTGCGAATATTCACATCGGCTAAATCAGACTAGTTTCAAAGGAATGAGACCCTAAAGCGTAACTCCTTCTGACTGTCAGTGCGCGACACACGCACATCAGATGTTCTATAGTCCCTTCTTCCACGGCGCAGATTGAGGAAACAAAAATCAAAAATTTAATGTGCGCCTGCGAAATTTTGAAAGAATCTATCCAATGTAATACATTCCAACGATTTTAAATATGCTACTCACCAAAATGTCAGATTTTTCGATTTCCGAAAACCCCATTTTTAGGTATTTTGGTCCGATTTCACGTGTTATATCTCGAAAACTAGTTAAGTGATTGTCATTTTTTATTTTTTGTATGGAAGGGTATACATAATAAGTGTAGAGTTATCAAAAAAAAAAAAAATTTAAAGGTTTCTTTGAGCTTCTCCAGGTAAATCACTATTTAAAAAGTAAAAATTTTCACTATTTTTCAACTTTGATAGATAAGGACAAAAATGTAAAAAAAACATTTTTCAAGTATTCGTATGGGATGCATTCCGGGAAAACCTTCTACTATGTTATTGTTATTTAAGGTATATGACATATATTTTTCATTCTGTAATGCTTTGGTCACAATTAAACGAGGAATATAAAGGTCAGTATAAAATGGGATTTCCATCTAAACGTATATGATCAGTAGGTATACCTAGTTTATATTTTACTTCCATTACAACCTATTGAATGAAGTAACGACTTAAATCTGTTATTCACCTGTAAACATATGCTGAAATTTGATCCCAATATCCTCCTACAGGTGGACAAAAAGCTACCTAACAAATTATCAGGTACGCACTTGTTAAAAAGTATTTAATTTACAGACCAATACAAAAATGTACCTTCACTAGTGATGAGCTAAAACTAAGTACCTACAAGGCGTAGCACCCTTTTCAAACTTTTATTTCATAGCCTGAACAGTTATCTTTCATATGCCGTTTAAATCGTTCAGTTATCTTAATTGGTGCAAAAGATATGATTTTTGTCACGAAAAACTCAAATTGCGCCAGTGTGCGACTTTCTCACAGCTTCTGCAAAGTCGTTACTGGCAACCTTTAATCTGTATCATGTTTTTCGAGCAGACAGTGACCTGTCATGACGGACGCAATGACTGAGACGTCTGTTTTAGCCAGGAGCAACAATGTTGTAGATTTCTTTAAGTTTACACAGATAAAATAAAAATAGTCTTGAATTTGAAAAAACAACAACTTTTGTTAAAAAAACAACCAGAAAATTTGTTAGTTTTCCTGCAACAATTTATTTTGAATCTCAAAGTAAAAGTTTGTTTTTGCAAGCTAACATTTAACAACAACAATAGTGTCCATGCAAAACAAGAGACCATTAAAACTAACCACACATATGCTTGCTTTACTGCACAGCTTCTGTGTGTGTGTGTGTGTGTGTGTGTGTGTGTGTGTGTGTGCGGCGTTGGTTGTTTTATTTTCTTAGTCTGGCTCGCGCTGTTTAAAGCAATTTTATTTATTTTGTGGCCCAAGATTTGAACTCATGATATCATGTTTGGCAGTCTTCCACGCATCCTCTACACTCAACCAAATTTGTTATTGAAAGCAGCAAAAATGTTTGCTAAAATAGCACTTTTTGCCTGCTGAAAATGGGAAAGCAGACATTACTGCTGTTTTAGCAAACATAGGGCTGCTGTATTACCAAACATTTCTTACTGCTATTTCAACTTACAAAATCTGCAGTTTTGAGTACACAAGTCTGCTGAAAAAAAATTGTGTGCTTCTAGCTTTGATTACTTTTGGCATGTTTTAGATTTTTTTTTATAAATTTTGTTGGAGGAGATGATTTTTATTTGTGGAATATTACTGTAAAAAAGACTCCTGATCTATCCATTGGTACATATTTCGAAATGTGGCTGTGGTATTTTTTATACCCTCCACCATAGGATGGGGTATACTAATTTCGTCATTCTGTTTGTAACACCTCGAATGCCATATAAACCGATCTTGGGCCTCTTCTTGAGCCTCTAGAGTGCGCAATTCTCTTCCGATTTGACTGAAATTTTGCACATAGTGTTTTGATATCACTTCCAACAACTGTGCGAAGAATGGTCCTAATCGGTCCATAACCTGATATAGCTGCCATATAAACCGATCTTGGGTCTTGACTTCTTGAGCCTCTAGAGAGCGCAATTCTCATCCGATTTGGCACAAATTTCAACATATGTGTGCAATACGGTATGAATCGATCAATAGCTTGATACAGCTCCCATATAAACCGATCTCCCGATTTCGCTTCTTGAGTCCCGAATCAGACTATAACTTGTTGTTATTACTCTACTAATGTGCACATCACTGACATTTTAAAGAAAAAAAAAGGTTATGGAAAGTATACATTCAGTTATGATTATAAACATCCAGTGAGACACATATTTACATATGTGTTCTATTTTTTCTTCACACATCCCCTTCATAATTAAGCAGCTATCATTTTCATCAAACAACAGACTTCTCAGCAGTAAGTCCGCTACTCTGAAATTGCAGTACTACTGCTGTAATACTGCTACAATAGCAGCAAAATTAACTACTAACATTCAGCAGACAGTGTTTGCTATTTTCAGCAAACTTTTTTCTATGAGTATATGCTCTATGAGTATATGCTTTCTATGATATATGCTTATATTGGGTTGCCCAAAAATTTTTTTATATAGTCGGCGTTGACAAATGTAATCGTGACTCTGTAATTGCATTCTTTCTTTTGTCAGTTATCAGCGGTTACTTTTAGCTTGTTTTAGAATAAAAGTGTAAAAAAAGTATATTTGATTAAAGTTCATTCTAAGTTTTATTAAAAATGCATTTACTTTCTTTTAAAAAATCCGCAATTACTTTTTGGGCAACCCAATAGTTTGCATCGTGTCCTTTTAAGTCCTAAACTTCTCCCAATTTATTGGAGATAACATAAGAAAAGGTGAAAGAACCAAAAATCAGAAATACGGAGAGATAATTTTGTGTTAACCTATTAACGACGAATGAATAGAAAAATGCCCAAGAATAGAGCTGCCTTAGAAAAATTCTAGCTGCAGTTATTTGAATTGGCGTAAAATGAACAAATGAAAATAGTTTGAAAAAAACATTTGCCTTTGTTTGAAATCATGTTTTGGGAGAAAAATGGTTCGTCGAAAGACGGCAATTTCTCATATCCAAAAAAATCAAATTTTCGACAAATACTTTGGACATACTTAACACAGTTGTTGAAAGTCAAAATAAAACACTTTGTGCAAAATTTTGGCCAAATCGGACAAGAATTGCGACCTCTAGAGGCTCGAGAAGTCTATTCGGGAGATCGGTTTATATGGCGGCTATATCAGGTTATGGACTGATATAGACTATACTTGGCACAAATGTTGAAAGTGCGCAGAACACTTCATGCAAAATTTCAGCCAAATCGGATAAGAATTGTGCCTTCTAGAAGCCCAAGGTCGGTTTATATGGCAGCTATATCAGGTTCTGAACCGATTTCGACCATACCTGGATGTACAAAACACCACGTGCAAAATTGCAGCCAAATCGGATAAGAATTGCGCCCTCTAGAAGCCCAAGGTCGGTTTATATGACAGCTATATAAACATGGGACGATTTGGCCCATTTACAATCCCAACCGACCCATGCTAATAAGAAGTATTTGTGCAAAATTTCAAGCGCCTAGCTTTACTTCTTCGAAGTTTAGCGTGGTTTCGACAGACGGACGGACATGGTTGCAAATGCCAAGTTTGCCCATGAATATTCCACTAAGGAACAGGGGCAAAATTCTCACATATCAATGAGTGCAGTCCGATTCAAGTTTAAGCTCAATGATAAGGGGCCTCCATTTTATAGCCGAGTCCGAACGGCGTGCCGCAGTGGGACACCTCTTTGGAGAGAAGTTTTACATGGCATAGTACTTCACAAATGTTGCCAGCATTAGGAGGGGAAAACCACCGCTGAAAATTTTTTCTGATGGTCTCGCCAGGATTCGAACCCAGGCGTTCAGCGTCACAGGCGGACATGCTAACCTCTGCGCTATGGTGGCCTCCATGGTTAGATCGACGGACATGGTTAGATCGACTTAAAATGCCATGACGATCAAGAATATATATATTTACTTTATGGGGTCTTAGACGCATATTTCGAGGCGGACCCTCCCCCTTCCCCAATTTTCAAAAACGCCAGATCTCGGAGATGGGTGGTGCGATTTAAGCGGAATTTTGTGTGCTCTCATATAGTACCCTAAAAATAAAAATTTGGTATCCAAATTTCGGATGGGGTACCTAGGGGGGCCGCCCCACCCTTAAACCTACCAAACATATATTTAGACCAATCACGACAATATGGGACTCAAATTTAAGGTATTTAGGATAAGAAAGCGTATCTGATAACCAATTGTCGGACCAACCCCCAAAACACTCCTAAATCGGATATATTTACCGACCATGGCAATATGGGACTCAAATGAAAGGTATTTGCGAGTAGAATACGAATCTGATATCCAAATGTGGGAACACGTTTCTGGGGGTCCACCGCTTCCCCAAACAGGACTTATTTACTGACCATGGGAATATGGGACTTAAATAAAAGGTATTTGAGTGTAGAATTTGGATCTGATATCCAAATATGGGACCAAGTGTTTGGGGGGTCGCTTCTCCCCAAAAACATCCCCCAAGGGGGAAAAATTTACGACCATAGCACGAATCTGATATCAATATTCGGGAAAAGTGTCTATGGGACCACCCCACCCCCACAACACCACTCAAATAGTAAGTATTTGCTGACTTTTGCAATATATGGCTCAAATAAGAGGGTTTTTAGAGTAGAACACGAATCCGATATATATTTTCAAGGCCATCTCACTGAGTGGCCGCCCATCCCCTAAAACACCCCCAAGCCGGTCATGTTTGCCGACTATGGAAATATGGGGCTCAAATTAAAGGTGTTTGGGAGAAGACCGCGTGTCTGATATCAAAATTAGGGACCAACTGTCTAGGGGACGTCTCTCCACCATAACAATCCCCAAATAGGACGTATTTGCTCATCAAGACAATTTGGGTCTTAAAGAGAGTGGAACTAAATATTAATAGCTTTTAGGGCCAATACCCCAAACCGGATATATTTGCTGATTTTGCAATAAGGAGTTTAAATGAGATTAGAAAACGAATTTGATATCCAATTTTGAGGCCAATGGCAATATGGGGTTCAAATAAATGATATATAGATATATGAGAATAGAGCACGTTGCTGATATTTTATCCGGGCTTAGTGTTTGGGGCCCAGCTCAATCCCCAAATCACCCCTTAATCGGGCATATTTACCGACCATGTCAATGTAGAGCTTAAATGAGAGGTATTGTGGGGTGGAGCAAGAATTGATACCCACTTTCGGGACCAATTTTCTGGGGGTCTACCCCTTTCCCAAAATACCCCACAAACAGCAATTTTTTAGTGACCATCGCAATATGGTGCTCAAATAAAGGTATTTGGAAGTAGAACACGAATTTGATGTCCAAATGTAGGTCTATGTATTTAAGGCATCACCCTTTTCCTACAACACCCCTCAAACGGTAAACATTTTCAGACCATGCCAATATGTGGCTCAAATGAATGGTATTTGAGATTAGAAACCGAATTTGATATCCAATTTCGGGGCCATGTGTTTGGGGGACGCCTCATCGTGTAAACTCCCCTAAACCAATGGCAATATGGGGTTTAAATAAATGCTATTTGAAAGAAGAGCACGATCCTGATATTTTTTCAAGGGCAAGTGTCTGGGGAACCACCTCACCCCCGAAAACACCCCTAAATCAGAGAAAACATGAGAATATCGGGCTGAAATAAAGTATTTTAAGAATCGAATACATCGTACACCCAAACTTAAATTCGTAGACCAGTAAAGATCATATGGGATTCAGGTAAAGGCACTTATATTGTTAAACTGTGAGTCAAGAGATTTTCTATTTTCGTAGCATGGTATTTCACTAAAAGCTCTTTAATTGTCGAAAATAAATATTCCAAGGAAACTTTTGTTTCATATAAAGTAAAATAAAGGGGCAGCGGAGCGGGCCAGGGTAAGCTAGTAATAAATATAAACAAATAATCACCAAATTGAAAACTTATGAATAAATCGCTAAATCCTTTTCCCCTTCTTCTTGTTTGTTTTTTTTTGTCTGTTCCGTATAGACTCAAAAAAGGCTGAACCTATTGTCATGAAATTTTTACAGATGGTAGAGATTGAGCCTCCGGTGAAAATAGGGTACTACATTTTTCGATAACCGAAGGTGTGCGGACCCTCCTCCATACCGTCATTTTCAAAAACGACAGATCTCGGAGATGAGTACACCAATTTAAGGGAAATTTTGTATGCCACCTAATGGTACCCCCAAAATACGAAATTGGTATAACATTTTGGGGTCAACTAACCTGGGGAGACGCCCCTGCTCAAAACCTACCCAAACGGACATGTCTACCGGCTGGAACAATATGGGTATCAAATAAAAGGTATTAAAGAATAGAGTATGAACTTAGCATAAAAATGTCACCCTTAGTGACGAGGGGTCCCTCACCCCCAAAAACACCACCCAACAGGACACTTTTTTTATTTCAGGGTACGCCCTCTAAATTCCCTTAAAACCGGTCATTGTTGCCTACTGTGGCAATAAATACTAGGTATTTGATAGTAGAAAACGAATTTGATATCCAATTTTGAGGCCAAATGTTTGGGGGTCGTCTCATACCATAAACTCCCCTTAACCAATGGCAAGTAGTGCGCAAATAAAATAAATTTGAGAGTAGAGCACGATACTGATATTTTATCAGGGCTAAGTGCGTGGCTAGCCGCTCCACCCCACCGCCCTAAACCACACATATATACTGACTATAGCAATACGTAGCTCCAATGTGGTTTTTGAAAATAGGATATGAATCTGATATCCACTTTTGGGGCAAAGAGTTTGGCTACTCCATTCGACCACCAAAACAAAAGCATGAGGTAGATCTAACATTCAAACTTTAATGAGTGGACCCTCCCCTTACCCTATTTTCAAAAACGCAAGATCTCAGAGATGGGTGGGGCGATTTAAGAGAAATTTTGTTTGTTTATAATGACTCAAAAACATAAATTGAGTATCCTCATTTAGTGCGGGATATCTAGGGGGCCGCTCCACCTACAAAGCCCGCCTAATGGAAATTTAAACCAATAATGACAATATCAGGCTCAAATGAAAGGTATTTGAGACCAAAGCACGAATCTGATACATGGGGATCTACCTCACCACCATAACAGACATATTGACCGACCATAGCAATATAAAGCTAAAATAAAAGGTATTTGGGAGTAGAGCACCAATATGATATCCACATTGGCGCGGAATATCTGAAAGATCGTACCAGCACCCCCAAACAGGACTTATTTCCCTTTTACTCAATTCTCGGAAACGCTAGATCTCGAAGGTGGGTGGTGTGTTTAAAGTGAAATTTTGTTTGTCATCTTATCTAATTTGGTATCCAAATTTCCAGTGAGGTGGCTAGGGGGGCCGCCCCATCCCCAAAACCCACCATGTATATATATATATATATATATATATATATATATATATATATATATATATATATATATATATATATATATATATATGTATATATATATATAATATATTATTTATATATATATATTTTTATTTTTTATTTATATATATATATACACCAATCCCTACAATATCATACTCAAATGAAAGGTATTAAAGAGTAGAAAACGTATCTGATTTCCAATTGTGAGGCCAAGCATTTGGGGGACCGCCCCTCTATCAAAACACCCTCCCAAGAGGAAAAATTTACTGACTATGGGGCACCCCACCTCGTAAAACATAAAATACTACGTACTTTCTGCCCATTGAAATATGGGGCTTAAATAAAAGGTATTGAAGAGTAGAACACGAACATAAAATATATTTTCAGGGCCAAGTAACTCATTGCCCGCCCCATTCCCCAAAGCACCCCCACCCCCAAACAGGACATATTGGCTGACTTTTGCAATAAGGGCCTCATATGAAATGTATTTGTGAATAGAAAACCTCCTTAAACCAATGATAATATCGGGTTCAAATAAAAGATATTTCAGAGAATAGCATTATGCCGATATTTTTTGAGGGCTAAGTGTTTGGGGAGCCACCCCACTCCCCAAAACATTCCAATATCACACATATTTATCGATCATGCCAATATGGGGCTCAAATGAAAGGTATTGCGTAGAAAAGCACGATATTGATACCCAGTTTCATGACCAAGTTTTTGGGGGTCCACCCCTTCCCCAAAACACACCCAAGCTAGTGTATTATATATAAATTTAAACTTTGTAAAGATGTATTAAAACATAAAGACGAACTGAATTGAAAATTTCGAGCAGCTAGTTTTTTTTCAAAAACGGACAGCCATAACAGTGCTGTTAAGTCTAAGAAAGTTTCCAATTCAATTAAATAATGATTGGAAGAACTAACTGCCTAGACCATCAACAATAGTATTTTTTTATCACTTGATTCGTTTGCCAAGTCAATGAAAACTATTGTTTTCAATAAATTGGAAAACGAATCGAGTGACAAAAAAAGTTTGTGGTTTAGGCTGTTATTGTTTAATTTAAAAAGATAATATTTTCAATCATATTAATATAAAAATTTTTTTAAGATTTTATTAAAAAATGATTGAATCAATTAATTAATTAGTTGTAATTAAAAATTTCCTAAATTTCAATCACGAACGTACTTAAACCGGATTCAACAAAAATAAATATTCAATCAATTTTTAAATTGAAAACATTTTTATTTTCAATAAATTTTTTAATCGATTTTTTCTTTTGTGTAGTTAAAAAAATTTTGACGTCATTAAAGATCATGTTTTGGGGGAAAATTGGGTTGTCGGTAAATTTGGGAGTGAGATTTCTGGAAGCCGTTTTATCTTCCCGGCGTCGGAGTCGAGTAAGAATTGCTCGACTCAACACCCATGACCATAACATTAGAAAAACCAAATGAGTGAAAATTCAAAATTAAATATACATATAGTTTTTTGTATTATGAATAATTTTTTTGTTTTTGTAAGTAAAAAAACATCATATTTAAAAAAAAAATAATAAAGGCTTGACCTTGCTAGTGTTATTAAAGTACCATTTGCATTGCCGTTAAGTTTTGCCTTCCATTTCTGTTCCGTGAAATAAAATCTCAATTTATGAGTATTAACTACTTTTATCACGATAAACTTTAATGCATTTTTGTAGGTCAAGGTCGACAAAATTACTCGAATCTCAGGCGTCCCAAAAGTAGCCAGAGCGGAGGTCGTGTGTTCGATTCCCACCAGGGGCCTTGGCCTGTCGCTACTGTAGTATCATAATGGGGTTAAAATTGTCTAAGTGAGGACGATGACGATAATATCGATATTTAATTTTTGGCTAATTATCAATTGATATCTTTCCGATGGATACTATCGCAAAAGTTAAATGCAAAAGTTAAGTTGCAAAAATAAGCAATCCGACACTGAATGCATCCTTGCGCCTATAGAGGACGCAATCTTCGTATGTTCAGGCTAACATTTTTACAAGAATTTCACTCATGACTTCCAACTGACTTTAATAGCCTTGGTTTTATTTGGTCTGTGCATTGATATTTGCTTCTATATAAATCGATATCCTGATTTTTACTTCTCATTTCCGTTTGAAATATAGGTGATGGGAATTTAACGATAGTATTGATACTATCGATATTTATCATTAAAACTATCGAAAATATCGATTGTTGCGATTATCGAGAGTTTGCCAGCTATAACTCTTACGTAACCTATCCTAACCTGTTTGTAGTAAGAACTATCTAGGAATTTAATTACTGACAAATCTATTTCCTCCAAGCGAGGGAGTTAAATCTGGCGAAAAAGCAATTCGAACTTTAATTTATGGATCATTGCCATCGCAATGGTTGATTTGTGAACTAGAATATGCGAATCTTTCTCATCATCAAATTATCCGTCAACATGCTATGTGCTTCACTTTTTGAAATGCCTGCGGCCTCAGGTAGCTCACACACTTTCAACCGACGGTCATCGAATACCATTTTATGGATTTTTAACCATTTCAGGTATGAACACCTCAACAGGTCGACCACTACATCGACATCGTCATGGCCAGGGTTACCGTTTAGCATTTTCAAAAAGGTCTCACATAAAGTCGTATTTAGTTTAAAAAGTTACACAATGATTATTGAACATTTTAAGGCCGGTACTCTTTGTGATTCACAATGGAAAACTCTAGTTTTTAGCGATTTATTTTTTGAAAGACTACAAAAATCTCACAACACTTTTATTAAAATCTTATGCTAAGTAATGGGGGAATGTTCAGAGAATGAAACCAACAATTTTCTTAGCTTCTGTCTAAGAAAAACAATCGTGATTACTATAAAAATAAATTCGATTAGATTTTATATATGGTCGATGGAAAATAATTCTATACACTGTCGGACAAAATAAAGTGCGGTTGTGTACGTTTCTTCATTAATCCTCAATATTTTTTATCTACGTGTATTATTTACTTTTTTTATATTTTACCGTTATTTGTTGGAGTGCCTCAATTATTTCCATAAACATTTGAAATTTTTAAACTCGTTCGCTCAGGTTTCCGATGTAAAAGTATTATAGTGCAAAAAAAGTCTTCGCGACATAATAAAGTGCGATTTTTTTTGGAAATCATGAAATCTATAATATATTGCTGATTTTTTTAAAAACATTTGTGGTTAGTACCTTACTTTTTCTTCCAATATTACTTAAATATTTATATAGTATTACTTTTCGAAATGATCATTACTTTTTCGAAATGAAGTCCTTAACCGAAACTCAAAAAGATATGTTGGTACAAGATCGCGAGAACGGTATGAAATTGGAAGCTATGAGTTCCAAGCATAAAATGTCAGAATATGGGGTCAGAAAAATTGTTGAAGTCAAATAAAAGTTTGCAAAAATTATGTGGCAGAAAACGTAGGACGATGAAGCTTGAGGATGATCATATTGCAATTCAAGCGAACAGAAATTCTTTTACGACAGCCAGAGATATAAAAGAGAAGTAAGAATTAAATATTTCGACTCAATCTGTCCAAGGAAGACTTAAAAAAAGGGGTTTAAAAAGTGTCTTCGCTAAGAAAAAACTTCTCCTACGAGCAGCCAATAGAAAAAAACGATTGGCTTTTGCAAAAAGTATATAAATATGCCTGAATAATTTTGGAATAAAGTTTTTTGGACAGACGAGTCAAAATATAAAATAAAAAATTGCAAAATTCGGAAAAGAGTGTGGTGTGAATCAACAAAAAGGTTAAAATCGAAAAACATTATACATACTGTAAAACATGGTGGAGGAAGCCTCATGGGGATGGTGACGTTTTTCCTCTTCAGGAGATGGATAGTTGACTCTAAAATGACTGGAGAACACTATGAAAATATTTTGGAAGAAAATCTTTATGGCAGTGTGGAGGAAATGGGCTTGAGGAAGTTCATCTTTCAACAAGACAAAGATCCCAAGCACAGGAGTAAGGTCGCTAAAAATATTTTGAAAAAAATAACGTTAAAAATTGGGATGGTCTGCTCAAAGCCCTGACCTAAACCCCATAGACCATGGACCCGATGGAATCGAGATCAAATCTTCAAACATTTTTGGAAAAAATACAAAGTGAATGGAGGGCAATTCAAACAAATACATTGAAGAACTTGGTCATAAATAACAAAGGAGGGGAACTTCGTACTAAATTTTAAAGTTATTTAATTTTTATACCCACCGAAGGATGGGGGTATATTAATTTTTTCACTTCGTTTGCAACACATCGAAATATCCATTTCCGACCCTATAAAGTATATATTAGGTTGCCCAAGAAGTAATTGCGGATTTTTCATATAGTCGGCGTTGACAAATTTTTTCACAGCTTGTGACTCTATAATTGCATTTTTTCTTCTGTCAGTTATCAGCTGTTACTTTTAGCTTGCTTTAGAAAAAAAAAATACATTTACTTTCTTTTAAAAAATCCGCAATTACTTTTTGGGTAACCCAATATATTCTTGATCAGCGTAAAAATCTAAGACGATCTAGCCATGTCCGTCCCTCTGCCCGTCTGTCTGTTGAAATCACGCTACAGTCTTTAAAAATAGAGATATTGAGCAGACATTTTGCACAGGTTCTTTTTTTTGTCCATAAGCAGGTTAAGTTCGAAGATGTGCTATATCGGACTATATCTTGATATAGCTCCCATAGAAATTTGGGACAGTGAGTTCTGTTAGGCCATTCTACATCCTTCTTTAATTTGGCCCAGATCGGCCCAGATTTGGACATAGCTGCTATATGGACCGATCTCTCGATTTAAGGTTATGGGGCCATAAAAGGCGCATTTACTGTCTGATTTCGCCCAAATTTGGGCCAGTAAGTTGTGTTAGGCTCATTTTTAGTATTAGGATCTTTGCTTATCCTAGTCTTTCCAATATTGAGAGATGACGATTGTTTCGTTGTCACGAGCTGTTTGACGGTATCAATACATTCCGCCGACCCAAAACGCAGCGTAAAGATGCTCCCTCTATACTCGCAGCTTATCATTTGTATGGGTGGACCCTCTACAGAGTTCCATACGTATTCGAAAACCCGATCGTAAACCAGATCCTTCACTTGGGACCGATAATCTGGTGGAATCCTACCTGATGCACAGCCGATATTGATGGCTGCATAAGTCAGCTCATCTCTGTTGTGCTTTCTCACCACTCTGGCGTACGAGGGCGGCTCCTTACCATTCTCAGCGACCATCTTCCCCTTCCGCGATGGCTGTGGACTCCTTTTGGAAGTCACAGTCCTCCATGAAGACTCAGGGGCGGTGCGCGCTTCCTTCGTTCCTGTTCCAACTTTGTCCACCTCCGCAGGGCACAGTCTAGAGTCTTCATTGCGGGATGGATGGCTGGCTTGGTTTCGCCAGAGTACTTGAAAGCGGGGAGCTATTTTTCTTCTTCAGCATTTTAGCAGTGTTATGCTCTTCGGGAGATCTAATTTTTTTCCAGCTTCCGAAGAAGTGCTTGGAATGTCAGTTCTATCCCACTTTCGCCCGATTGCGCTGCCGGTACATACTCCTTTGTCTCCTTCGTGCATATATTTAGACCAATCACGACAATATGGGACTCAAATTTAAGGTATTTAGCATAAGAAAACGTATCTGATATCCAAGATATCCAACCCCCAAAACACCCCTAAATCGGACATATTTACCGACCATGGCGATATGGGACTCAAATGAAAGGTATTTACGAGTAGAATACGAATCTTATATCCAAATGTAGGACCACGTTTCTGTGGGTCCACCCCTTCCCCAAAACACCCCCCAAACAGGACTTTTATAGTGACCATGGGAATATGGGTCTTTAATAAAAGGTATTTTTGTGTAGAATTCGAATGTGAAATCCAAATAGGGGACCAAGTGTTTGGGGGCCGCCTCTCCCCAAATAAATCCCCCAAGGGGGAAAAATTTATGACCATTGCAAAAAGCCCGGATCTGATATCAATATTCACCATAACAAACCCTAAATAGGACGTATTTGCCCACCAAGATAATTTGGGTCTTAAAGTGAGTGGAACTTATTATTTATAGTTTTTAGGGCCAACACCCCAAATATATATTTTCACACTTTTGCAATAAGGAGTTTAAATTAGATTAGAAAACGAATTTGATATCCAATTTTGAGACCAATGGCAATATAGGGTTCAAATAAATGATATATGGATATATAAGAATAAAGCATGTTGCTGATATATTTTGCGGGCTTTATGTTTGAGGACCACCCCAATCCCCAAATCAACCCTTAATCGGGCATATTTACCGACCATGTCAATGTGGAGCTTAAATGAAAGGTATTGGAGGGTAGAGCAAGAATTGATATCCACTTTCGGGACCAATTCTCTGGGGATCTACCCTTTTCCAAAATACCCCACAAACAGCAATTTTTTACTGACCATCGCAATATGGGGCTCAAATAAAGGTATTTGGGAGGAGAATCCGAATTTGATATCCAAGTGTAGGACCATGTATTTAGGGCATCACCCTTTCCCAAAACACCCGCCAAAGGGTAAACATTTTTCAACCACGCCAATATGTGCCTCAAATGAAAGGTATTTGAGATTAGAAAACAAATTTGATAACCAGTTTCGGGGCCATGTGTTTGGGGGACGCCTCATCGTGTAAACTCCCCTAAATCAATGGCAATATGGGGTTTAAATAAATGCTATTTGAGAGAAGAGCGCGATGCTGATATTTTTCAGGGCCAAGTGTCCGGGGGACTACCTCACCCCCGAAAATCCCTAAATTAGAGAAAACATGAGAATATCGGGCTGAAATAAAGTATTTTAAGAATCAAATACATCGTACACCCAAACTTAAATTCGTAGACCAGTAAAGATCATATGGGATTCAGGTAAAGGCACTTATATTGTTAAACTGTGAGTCAAGAGATATACTATTTTCGTAGCATGGTATTTCACTAATAGCTCTTTAATTGTCTAAACTAAATATTCCAAGGAAACTTTTGTTCCATATAAAGTAAAAGAAGGCGCAGCGGAGCGGGCCGGGTCAGCTAGTGAATTATAACAAATATTGCTTTGCACTCAAAAATTAAAAAAAAAAAACAGTATTTTCGTGACGCACGCTACAACGCATGGATCTGAGTTGCCATGTCTAATATTTATGTTTCTACAATAGTAAACTTATTTATTTTTTTACTAAAACTGGATAAAAATATTTAATTATTTTGGTCCATCTATCTGAACTTTACTGAAATATGCTAAGACTTACAAAATTTAAATTTTTTTGACTATTATTATGGGAACTAAGGTAGGGTAGAGGCCATCGTAGCGCAGAGGTTAGCATGTCCGTCTTCGACGCTGAACACCTGGGATTGAAACCAGGCGAAACCATCAGAAAAGTTTTCAGCGGTGGTTTTCCCTTCCAAATGCTGGCAACATTTCTGAGGTACTATGCCATGTGAAAACTTCTCTCCAAAAAGGTGACACTGCGGCACGCCGTTCGGACTTGGCTATAAAAAAGGAGGTTCCTTATCATTGAGCTTAAAATTGAATCGGACTGCGTTTCAAGTGCCTCGAACTTCAGCGCGGATTCTAAAATCTCTGACACCAAGTTTCGAGGTGTCTCTCACCACTTGATCTTTCCAACGGGCTTTTGGTCTTCCCGGTTTGCGTGTACCACTGGAGCTTCTTCATCCATTCGGACAACATTACCTAGCTAACGCAGCCGTTGTATTTTGATGCGTGTAACTACGCTATCTTCGTCATTCAGCTCGTGTTTCATACGTCGCCTACATTCTCCATAATCGCAAACTGGTCCATATATTTTACGAATAATCTTTCTCTCAAATACTCCAAGCACTGGCTCACCTGCTTTCACAAGTACCCATGTTTCAGAATCATATAACAGCACGGGTAGTATCAGTGTCTTGTATTGTGTAATATTCGTCTGTCGAGAGGTGGCCTTGTTACTAAATTGCTTACTTAGACCAATGTAGCATCTGTTTGCCAGTATTATTCTTCACTTAATCTCAAAACTGGTGTTCCCAACTTTCTCAATTTTCTTTATCTGCTCGGTTGTGCAAGGCTTTTTGGGAGTTGAAACCATCCATTTCGTCTTATCTCCATTTCCTGCCAGACCCATTTTCACTGACTCTCTTTTGATTCTTTTAAAGTCTGCAGTTACTATTTCCGGTGGCTAACCTATGATATCGTTGTCGTCGGCATAGGCGAGTAGCATGTGTTCTCTTGCGATTAGTGTGCCACATCTATTCACATCTGCATCTCGTATAGTCTTCTTCAACAGGATATTAAAGAGATCACACGATAGGCTGTCTCCCTGTCTGAAACCTCGTTTGATATTAAATGGTTCCGAGAGATTCATTGCTATTCTTACTGAGGAACTTCTATCAGCAAGTGTCATCCTGCAGAGTCTTATTAATCTTGCAGTGGTACAAAACTCAGACATGGCTTGAAGTACCTTTGAACGTAAAGAGTATCGATGGCGGCTTTGTAGTCAACAAAGAGATGGTAGATATTGATTTGTCCTTCTCGCATGTTATCTGTGTTAGTTGCCAGATTTCTTTCATTGTCTCTGTAGGAGGATGTGCCTGCACCAAAGCCACCGTTTTGATGTTTATTTCTTTGGTAGAATTTTCGGACTTAATTCTGATTCCTGTACATCTCAATTCGCTCACACTCACGTCTTTCCATTTCCTTTTTGTTTCTGCGGAATAGACGCTTCTTCACTCTCCTCTTCTCCCGATACCTCTCCTTCATCTGGCGCGTTGCTACTGATAGTAGGGTTGCTCTATATGCCACATTCTTGGCTTCACTGGCATCTCGATACTCTTGGTCGTACCATGGGTTTCTTGGAGGAGGCTTCCGGTACCCAAGCGCGGTATTATCCATGGAGTGGGCAATAGTTTACCACTGTGCCATTATATCATCGGAACAAGGAGTGCTTTCATCAAGCAGTTGGGTCAGTCAAGTAGAGTATGCTGCTGCCATTTGTTGTGTTTGTAGCTTTTCAATGTCCAGCTTCCGTGCAGTGTCAGATCGTACTTTCCTCGCCATGTTCAAACGCGTGCGAACCTTTGCTGCAACAAGGTAATGATCCGAATCTATATTCGCTCCACGGATCGATCGTACATCTAACACGCTGGATGAATGCCTTCCATCTATCACAGCGTGATCAATGGCTATGTGAATATTTTTATGTTGAAATCTGGTGCTACTAATTACCACGTTTTTTGCCGCGGCGAAATCAATCAACCTCAACCCAATACTAGACGTTATCTTGTGGAGCCTAAACTTTCCGACTGTTGGACCAGAAATGTCTTCCTTCCCTATCTTCGCATTAAAATCTCCCAGAACGACTTTAATATCATGGGCGGGGCAGCGGTCATATTCTCTCTCTAGGCGCTCGTAGTCGGGGCATGGGCACATATAAGGCTGATGTTGAAGAATTTGACTTTTATGCGGGCTGTGGCTGGCCTCTCATCCTCCGGAGTAAAGCTGGAGACAAGGTGTTTCAGTCTCCGACTAACCACAAATCCACAGCCAAATTCATGCCTCGTGTAGTGACGCCATTCCCAGTCCATCACACTTCTTGTAAGGCCGTTATACCTGCCTTGTACTTCTGTAATACATCCGCCAGTGCGTATGCGTATATTGCACCTTCTCTATAAAGAGTCCGGACATTCCAGGTGCAGATCCGCAAATCATGGTCCTCATTGGAAAAAAAACCGCAAAACAGAGAAGTGTCTTGGGACTCTTCCACGTTTCTTTAAAATAATTTTCTGCAAATTGAATAAAAGTCACAAGAATGTCGCCATGTCCGTCCGCCCGTCTGTCGAAAGCACGCTAACTTTCGAAGGAGCAAAGCTAGATGCTTGAAATTTTGCATAAATACTTTTTATTAGTGTAGGTCGGTTGGGATTGTAAATGGACCAAATCGGTCCATGTTTTGGACCGATAGCTGCCATATAAATCGATCAAGGATCTTGACGTTTTGAGCCTCCAGAGGATGCAATTCTTATCCGATTTGGCTGACATTTTGCAAGTAGTGTTAAGTCATGACTTCCAACAATTCAATGTATGTTGTGTGTTTCATATCAGTTCATAACCTGATATAGCTGCCATATAAATCGCTATCGGATCTTGACTTCTTGAGTCTCTAGTGGGCGCAGTTCACATCCGATTTAGCTGAAATTTTATATAAAATGTCTTGTTATAACTTCCAATAATTGTGGCAAGTTTGATCTTAATCGGTTGATAACCTGATATAGCTCCCATGTAAATCAATCTTAGATCTTGATTTCTTAAGCTTCTAGAGGGCACAATTTTTATCCGATTTGGCTGAAACTTTGCACAGTGGCTTCTTCAACGACCTTCAACATACTTGCTAAATAGTATTTGAATCGACTTATGACCTGATATAGCTCCCATATAAACCGATCTCCGGATTAGACTCCTTGAGCCCTTATAAGCCTCATTTATTGTATGATTTGGCTGAAATTTTGCACGTAGTGTTACGTTATGACTTGCAAAAACTGTGCCAAGTATGGTTCAAATCGGACTATTACCTGTTATAGCTCCCATGTAAAGCGATTTCACGATTTGACTTCTTGAGGCCCTGGAAACCAAAATGTTTGTCCGATTTGGTTAAAATTTTCCAGATAGTGTTATGCTATGACTTCAAATAACAAATCGGTCTATAAACTGATATAGCTCCCATATAAACCGATCTCCCGATTTGACTTCTTGAGCCCTTATAACCGCAATTTTTGTCCGATTTGGCTGAAATTTTGCACGTAGTGTTATGTTATGACTTGCAATAACTGTGCCAAGAATAGTTTAAATCGGACTATAACCTGTTATAGCTCCCATATAAACGGATTCCACGATTTGACTTCTTGAGCCCCTGGGAGCCTAAATTTTTGTCCGATTTGGTTTAAATTTTCCATATAGTGTTATGCTATGACTTGAAATAAATGTACCAAGTACGATCCAAATCGGTCTATAATCTTATATTGCTCCCATATAAACCGATCTCCCAATTTGACTTCTTGATCCCCTGGAAGCCGCATTTTTTCTCAGATTTAACTTCAATTTTGCACATAGTGCTCTGTTATGATTTCCAACTACTGTGCCAAGTGCGGTTTAATTCGGTCTTCAACCCGATCTCCCGATTTGACTTCTTGAGTCCTTACAAGCAGCAATTTTTGTACGATTTGGCTGAAATCTTGCATGCGGTGTTCTGTTACGTCAGTCTATAACCTGATATAGCTCCCATATAAAGCGGTCTCCCGATTATTCTTGTTTGGTTCTTAGAAGCTTTAATTGTTGCTGGTTTGAAAGAAGTCAGGAATGTATAATAAAATTATGTCCTTCAACTAAATTTAGTTTGTAAAATTTTTAGCAGAATCTTGGCGGCGGGTTTTAGCACGCTTTTACTTATGAAGTTCTGTCGGGACGAAGTTTAAATACCCACCATCTCAGATATATGTTTTATCTTTATCATGTTTTATCTAAGCCTCATTTATTGTATGATTTGGCTGAAATTTTGCACGTAGTGTTACGTTATGACTTGCAAAAACTGTGCCAAGTATGGTTCAAATCGGACTATTACCTGTTATAGCTCCCATGTAAAGCGATTTCACGATTTGACTTCTTGAGGCCCTGGAAACCAAAATGTTTGTCCGATTTGGTTAAAATTTTCCAGATAGTGTTATGCTATGACTTCAAATAACAAATCGGTCTATAAACTGATATAGCTCCCATATAAACCGATCTCCCGATTTGACTTCTTGAGCCCTTATAACCGCAATTTTTGTCCGATTTGGCTGAAATTTTGCACGTAGTGTTATGTTATGACTTGCAATAACTGTGCCAAGAACAGTTTAAATCGGACTATAACCTGTTATAGCTCCCATATAAACGGATTCCACGATTTGACTTCTTGAGCCCCTGGGAGCCTAAATTTTTGTCCGATTTGGTTTAAATTTTCCATATAGTGTTATGCTATGACTTGAAATAAATGTACCAAGTACGATCCAAATCGGTCTATAATCTTATATTGCTCCCATATAAACCGATCTCCCAATTTGACTTCTTGATCCCCTGGAAGCCGCATTTTTTCTCAGATTTAACTTCAATTTTGCACATAGTGCTCTGTTATGATTTCCAACTACTGTGCCAAGTGCGGTTTAATTCGGTCTTCAACCCGATCTCCCGATTTGACTTCTTGAGTCCTTACAAGCAGCAATTTTTGTACGATTTGGCTGAAATCTTGCATGCGGTGTTCTGTTACGTCAGTCTATAACCTGATATAGCTCCCATATAAAGCGGTCTCCCGATTATTCTTGTTTGGTTCTTAGAAGCTTTAATTGTTGCTGGTTTGAAAGAAGTCAGGAATGTATAATAAAATTATGTCCTTCAACTAAATTTAGTTTGTAAAATGTTTAGCAGAATCTTGGCGGTGGGTTTTAGCACGCTTTTACTTATGAAGTTCTGTCGGGACGAAGTTTAAATACTCACCATCTCAGATATATGTTTTATCTTCGTCGAAATCAGATAAAAATGGAAAATGCGCCTTTAAGACTTAATTTAAATTCTTGTTCAAAATTTCTTCAATTCGGATAAAATTTGCGTCTTTTATGAGTTCAAAGCCGTTTCGGCTTTCCTTTGAGAAGGAGAAGAGTGGGCAGCCCCAAGCATTCGGCCCCAAATATTACTAGCCTCCTCTCAAAGGCTCTTAATTTGGGTTCAAAATTTTCCCAATCGACCTAAAGAAAGTTTGAGAGGTTTTGGGGGGGGAACGGACCCAATAACTGTCACTTGTCGGCCCACATGTCCGTTTGGGTGTGTCAACCCACACTGCCGTAACGGCCAAGCACTTTTATGATAAATCAATTTGATCAGTCGATCATCTTCATATCTTTCGAAGGAATAAATGAAACCGCTCGAATGCATTCACGAATACTTCTCATTGAAATTAGTCGATTTGTATTATAATTAGGCCAAGTGGGACCGGTCTTTACGATCTTCCGATTGCAATTCTAAAGATATTTGACATGTGATGTTGATTCGATATATCCATTATATTAAAGTGTAGCATTTGAAATTGTTCCATTAATTGAAATAATCCAATAAGGACTAATAAGTTGCACACCCTTGTAGGATCCTAATCTTTGTTTGACACACCATCGAAAACCACGTTTAGATCAGCTAAAAATTGAGATCGGTGGGCGCAGCCAGCCAGTTTCGGGTATGCACAAAATCATCCACCTCATATAAATTTTTTTCTTCAACCTCTGTGATTTTACTTGCATTGGCAGGCATTCGTTGTCTAGAAATGAGAAATAAGCGGGAACAGAATATTTATTGATGATTGTGCTCTAATAATTT
The DNA here is from genome assembly GCF_963082655.1 of Stomoxys calcitrans. Taxonomy (NCBI): domain Eukaryota; kingdom Metazoa; phylum Arthropoda; class Insecta; order Diptera; family Muscidae; genus Stomoxys; species Stomoxys calcitrans. The sequence goes on from NC_081552.1 coordinate 152,000,281, forward strand.
TGATAATTGCTGCGAGATGGCCGACTATTTAAATTGAGTTTGAGTTCATTTCTAATGTCAACTTTATCAACAAGACCCGTTTTGATTTTTCATGCAAAAAGTTTGATTACACGCATCAGTTGTTGTTTAATGCAGTGTTTTCTAGTTTTGGCTTAGTCTACATTTGAAAAATGACCTTGGCAAATAGCATTAACTTATCTCCAATCTGTGTAATTTCCTGCAAATTATGGATAGTCTAACGATGAACGGATGTTAATAAGATCACTGGAATCATTCGGATTCAGTATAGAATTAGTTTAATGAAAATAAAAAAAAAAACAAACAATAATCATTTTTTATTTTACATATTTTACATTGTCTAGTTCTTTTCCCGGGACTCAAATGAAAGGTATTTAGGATAAGAAAACGTATCTGATATCCAATTGTCGGACCAAGTGCTAGGGGCACCACCCCAACCCCAAAACACTCCTAAATCGTACATATTTACCGACCATGGCAATATGGGACTCAAATGAATGGTATTTGCGAGTAGAATACGAACCTGAAATCCAAATGTGGGACCACGTTTCTGGGCGTCCAAACATCCCCAAACAGGACTTAATTACTGACCATGGGAATATGGGGCTTAAATAAAAGGTATTTTGAGTGTAGAATTAGAATCTGATATCCAAATGTGGGGCCAAGTGTTTGGGGGGTCGCCTCTCCTAAAAACATACCCCAATGGGGACATATTTACGACTATAGTAATATGGGGCTCAAATGAATGGTCTTTAGGAGTAAATCACGAATCTGATACCAATATTCGGGAAAAGTGTCTATGGGGCCGACTATGGAAATATGGGGGTCAAATTAAAGGTATTTGGGAGTAGACCACGTGTCTGATATCAACATTAGGGAGCAACTGTCGAGGGGACATCCCACCACCATAACAACCCCCAAATAGGACGTATTTGCTCACCAAGACAATTTGGGTCTTAAAGAGAGTGGATCTAAATATTTATAGTTTTTAGGGCCAATACCCCAAACCTGACATATTTGCTGATTTTGCAATAAGCAGTTTAAATGAGATTAGAAAACGAATTTGATATCCAATTTTGAGGCCAATGGCAATATGGGGTTCAAATAAATGATATACGATATATGAGAATAGAGCACGTTGCTGATATATCTACAGGGCTTAGAATTTGGGGGACCACCCCAATCCCCAAAACACCCCTAAATCGGGCATATTTACCGACCATGTCAATGTGGAGCTTTAATGATAGGTATTGGGGGGTAGAGCAAGAATTGATACCCACTTTCGGGACCAATTTTCCGGGGGTCTACCCCTTTCCCAAAATACCCCACAGATAGCAATTTTTTAGTGACCATCGCAATATGGGGCTCAAATAAAAGTATATGGGAGTAGAATACGAATTTGATATCCAATATGGGACCATTTAGGGCATCACCCTTTCCCCAAACCAACCCCCAAAGGGTAAACATTTTTCGACCATGCCAATAAGTGGCTCAAATGAAAGGTATTTGAGATTAGAAAACGAATTTGATAACCTATTTTGGGGGACGCCTCATGGTGTAAACTCCCCTAAACCAATGGCAATATGGGGTTTAAATAAATGCTATTTGAAAGAAGAGCTCGATCCTGACATTTTTTCAGGGCCAAGTGTCTGGGGGACCACCTCACCCCCGAAAACACCCCTAAATCAGAGAAAACATGAGAATATCGGACTGAAATAAAGTATTTTAAGAATGGAGTACACCTTACATCCAAACTTAAATTCGTAGACCAATAAAGATCATATGGGATTTAGATAAAGGTATTTATATTGTTAAACTGTTAGTCAAGCGATATACTATTTTCGTAGCATGGTATTTCACTGTCGAAAATAAATATTCCAAGGAAACTTTTGTTCCATATAAAGCGGTCCCGGGTCAGCTAGTATATTATATATTCGAAGTTTAGCCCAGTTCCGTAATAATATAATCATGGGCAAATTACTTTTGTTCCTTGTACGCAAGCGCATTAGTTAAGATAATGGGTTGTAACATATTACGATCAAAAATAATCTAAATGGCTTTACTATATTGTCATCACCTTAATATATACATTTATGTGGTAAGACATCCAAATTTGTACCCGATCCGGAAGAAGTTTGCCTTCAAATGGCCGTACAAAATACGATTCAGATTGGTTTTGTTTATAGAAATTATGTTTAATAACTTTTAGAGATAAAATGCAATTGCGATATACATACATACTTATGTATGCCTCTTGAGCAATAGTATTGGGTTGCCCAAAAAGTAATTGCGGATTTTTCATATAGTCGGCATTGACAAATTTTTTCACAGCTTGTGACTCTGTAATTGCATTCTTTCTTCTGTCAGTTATCAGCTGTTACTTTTAGCTTGCTTTAGAAAAAAAGTGTAAAAAAGTATATTTGATTAAAGTTCATTCTAAGTTTTATTAAAAATGCATTTACTTTCTTTTAAAAATTCCGCAAATACTTTTTGGACAACCCAATATTTTTGTTTGAATCTCAAACGATTTTTGAGGGAAAGACGACTGGTCAGATTCTTAATTTATTTGCACATCAGATTTGAACCGAAATAACTTTGATTTGTATCCCATATTGCAATGTTCTATGTTTGTTCCCTACTTAAATAAAAACCGTAAAGTAGTCATCAAAAAACTTTTGGCTTCAGACAGCAGACATGTTTTGGCCACGTTTTTGAATGTGAAAGCTGCTTTGGAGAGAGCTGTTATATCTTGAGACAACGTAACACCACAATTTTTAGTTTTAAATCATAGAAACTCTGTATGGTATTTAAAGAAATCAATAAAAATACATAAAAAAATTAAATTTAAGAAAAAACCCTCTGTTAACCGTTTTTTCGCTCGGTCCCCAACGGACCGAATAATCGAGGTGCAACTGTATATGACCTAAGACCCAAAATTGGAAGATAAATATTTATGATAGTTACACCCAGAAAAATTGGTCTGCTGATATTAGCAAACATAGTCTGTTGATATTGAACTAAAATTTTTTAATTTTTTGAATGAAACCATACAAGTTTTTATACCCACCACCGCAGGATATGGGGGTATATTCATTAGGTCATTCCGTTTGCAACACATCGAAATATCAATTTCTAACCTCAAAAAAAAAATATATGTATTTCGGATCGTTACAAAATTCTAAGACTATTTAACGATGTGCGTGTGTCTGTCCGTCAGTCTGTGTTAATCACTCTACAGCCTTCAAAAATGTAGATAATGGGCTGAAATTTGGCACAGATACGTGTTTTTGATGCACCCTGGTTAAGTTCTTGCATGGACCAAATCGGACCAGATTTGGATATAGCTGCTATATTTGAAACAGTGAATTATATAAAGCCTCCCGACATCTGACCTAAATATGGTTTAGATCGGACTATATTTGGATATTGCTGTCATATAAACCGATCTCCCGAAAAAGGGCCTGCAGCCCTTAAAAGCTTTAGTTTTTAACCGATTTGGCTGAAATTTGAAATAATGCATAGGTTTAGGCCACCCAACATCGAACACAAATGTGGTTCAGATCGGACTATATTTAGATATAGCTGTCATATAGACCGTTCTGCCGATAAGGGATCTGAAGTCCATAAAAGCTTTATTTATTGCCTGATTTCGCTGAAATTGGAAGCAGTGAGTTGTTTTGGCCTCCCGATATCCGACCTTAATATGGTTCAGATCGGACTGTATTAAGATATAGCTGTCATATAGACCGATATGTCGATAAAAGCATTATTTTTTATCCGATTTCGCTGAAATTTGAAATAGTGAGTTGTTTTTAGTCTCCCGACATCAGCCCCATATATGGGTCAGATCAGACTATATAGATATAGCTGTCATATAGACCGATCTTCCATTTAGGGTCTTAATCACATAAAAAGCAGATTTATTGTCTGAAAATGTTACTTGTATATGAGTTCTCGGGACCTGAATAAAATATGATCGAGACCAGCCCCTAATAAGATATAACTACGTATAAAGTAGTCGAGTTATAATAAAATAGGATGATTATTATATCCCTGTTTAATTTGGTTCACATCGGTCCAGATTTGGTTAAGTTTGCCATATGGAAAGAATTCTCGATTTAATGCCTTGGCCCTATAAAAAGGGCCCTTATTATCCGATTTCGTTGAAATCTGACGCAGTGCCTTATGTTAGGCTTTTCGACATCCGTGTCTTTTATGGTTCCGATCGGCCCGCCCGAACTTAATGCCTTTTTACTTGTTTTATTCCTTGACATTAAATTACTAACTTGCTATAGGTTAATATAAATTTTTGCCAATTTTTGGTGTATATTTTTTATTTAAAAGCATCTATATGATTTTAGTAGTTATTTTGCCTGCGAAACAAATTACCAAATTGCAGCAAATTGCTAAAACATTTACGCTACAAATTTTAAGTATTTATGAGTATTTTTCAACACTTTACCATCTGAAAACAGCAGACATTTTCTTCTGTTTTAGCAAAAATTACTGTTGTCCCATTTTCAGCAGATTTGTTGCTGTTGCTATTTTTACAAAAAAATTTCTTAGGGTGTATATCCAACTATAAACCATTTTCGGTACGGGTTTCGTGGGATTCAATAGATCTCACCAAGTCCAATTTTAGAGAAATTTATTGTAAAAACAGCAAAAATGTTTGTTGCAACAACATAAAGTCTACTTAAAAAGTGGACAACAGTAATTTTTTGCTAAAACGCAAACATTTTTTGCAGTTTTGAGGTTAAGAATTTCAAAGTAGGTGAAAAATGTCATAAATTGTTAATAATTTTTTATGTTTCATTTAATTTATTAATTTTAAGGCCATATAGCGTACATATTGTTCCAATTTTATACAATTTGATCACTTTAAAATAACAGCAGGCAAAATAATTACTAAAATCATATTTATGCTTTTTAACAAAAAGTGTATATCAATGTGAAGCAAATTCTTCAACATTTTGTATTGTTTCATTCAAAAGATGAACATTTTTAACAAAATATCAGCAAACAGTGTTAGCTGGTATCAACTACTAAATTGTCTGGGTGTACGTCTTTTATCGATCCGAAACATTAAATTGGGAGATCAGTCTACACTCATAAAAAAAGTCTGCTGATAGCAATAGCAAACACTGTCTGCTGACTGTTAGAAGTCAATTTTGCTACTATTACAGAAGTAGTCACCTCCAACACAAGTTTTAATGGTCATTAGATCGACTTCCTTTGGAAAAAATGTATAATGTAATGACTCAAATAATAATATAAAATAAAAAGGTAAATCATTGTTGTCATTTCAGCTTTAATACGCCTTTAACATTTTAGCAGATTTCTGTACATAAAACAGCAGATTTTGTGAGTTGAAATCTGGGAACATATAAAAAACAAATAGGGGGAAGGGATGGGCGGGGTTTTACGACCCCCATATTTCCCTCATACTCGTACTCTGCTTTCAAATACATTTTATTTCAGACCAATATTGTCTCGCTTGTTTTGGTGATAATTTGGAGAGAAGCTCCCCTCACATACTAGGTACCGAATTTCTACACCACTTCCAAATGCCTTTCGATTGAATCCCAGGGTTTGGCGAAGGGCTCCACACTGACTTGTTGGATGTCCGCATTCCTTCCGATATGAAAAAGTTCCATAGCCATTTATTTCTTCCAGACCAACCAACACAATTTGTGAAAATGTCAATAAAATCGGTTTAGCCTTTTTTGTCTTTAATGGCATAATCACTAGCGCTGTAATAATCGCCTATTGAAGTTTCTCATGCGCTTTATGATGTCTCAGTAAATGTAAGAAATGTAATCAACGTCTGATCAGATTTTAGTATTACTTTCATAAATACCCATATATAATAAATGTTTTGATATAGGTCCCATATAAAGCGATCTCCCCATTATACAATACTTCTTGAGCCTCTGGAGGGCGCAATTCCCATCAGATCTGAATGAAATTTTACACAATGACCTGAATCGGTCTAAAATCTGATGTATTGGGTTGCCCAAAAAGTAATTGCGGATTTTTCATATAGTCGACGTTGACAAATTTTTTCACAGCTTGTGATTCTGGAAATGCATTCTTTCTACTGTCAGTTATCAGCTGTTACTTTTAGCTTGCTTTAGAAAAAAAGTGTAAAAAAAGTATATTTGATTAAAGCTCGTTCTAAGTTTTATTAAAAATGCATTTACTTTCTTTTAAAAAATCCGCAATTACTTGTTGGGCAACCCAATAGCTCCCATACTAATCGATCTCCCGATTGCACTTATTGAGCACCAAGGGGATGCAGTTCTTTTCTGATTTGGCTGAAATTTTGCTGTGCAGTATGGTGCGAAGTATGGTCTAAATCGGTCCAAAACCTGATATGGCTCTCATATAAACCAATCTCCAGATTGCACTTCTTAAGCCCATAGAGGGCACAGTTCTCGTCTGATTTGGCACTTCTCCTATTCCAGTCAACTAACTTAAATATGGTCTGAATCGTCCATAACCTGATATAGCTCCCATATAAAACGATATTTCGTTTTTGATTCTTGAGCGTTTATAGGACTCAATTTTTATCCGATTTGGCTGATATAGTGCACAAGCCAATTATGGCCCTAATTGTTCCATATCAACAAAATGTGGCTTCAAAGTGTAGCAATTCTTATCCATTATCCCTTATTTGCATATACAAAGATACCAGGCAAAGAACTTCACGAATTCGATCCATGGTGGAGGGTGTATATGATTCGGCCCGGCCGAACTTATCACGCTTTTACTTGTTTAATTTAATTTTTAAATATTTATTAGTTTTTATCTGTAGTTTTATGCATCGAACCGACCCAAAGCGTCATACACCAAAAACGAACAATTGTTATGGGAAAGCTTCAAGACGTCACTCACTAATACGAAGACGAATGAATTCAATGTCCTTTGATACACGGCACGATTTGAGATGCAGTTTGTTTTAAATAAAATGGCTCATATGTGAGAGTAGAGAGTAAATTCACTTACAATTGTGGCTGCATGCGAACAAGCGGCGACAAATAGCACTACTCCCAGTAGGCCCCATCGAAAGGGCAACATTGTTAGTTTGAATTTTTTTGGGTGTTGGGTTTTCTCTATTTTTCGCTTGAGAACTCACTCGACCGGCCACTTCTTTTCAAATTCTATTCAATTTATGGGGAAACGTTTAACGTCGTTGCCAAAGAACGACTTTATACGGAATGAAACACCAGCAAACTAAAATGAGATCAAAAGGTATAATCACTGACTGGGCACAATTTCGAAATAATCAACTCAAGGCAATGAATTGAAATTTAATCAACTTTTCGGCTTTCGATTCTTTCTGCGATCACATTCGACTAAAGTAGAGAATTCGCTTGTGTGTTTTTTTTTTTTTAAATTCACATGTCCGTCTGTGCGCGTAAGAATATCTCTTTGAAGAAACTTTTTTGTTGCTTTAATTTCTAGGCTTATCACTGATTTAAATTTTTATTATTTTTTTTTGTGCTGGGCATCTTGTAAGTTGGAAACTATTGTAGTTTTTGCCTCCTCTTGCGTTATCTCTGATTTGGTGCGATATGTTAAATCCTTCCAATAATCCTTTTCATTATTAAGGTATTTTCGAATGAGGTTCTTTTCGGAATGTTTTTTTTTTATTTGCAGGGTCAAAGGGTTGGTTTACTTTTCAACGCAAGAATTTCAAACGGTTTTCAATGCCTCCGATCGCGACAACTGCTGGAATTCAAATAACGCACAATATTCCAAACAGCCAAGAGCTGTACTTAAAATATTGGACGTTTTCACGATTGTACAAAAAAAAAAAAAAACTAAAAAGCACACAGATCCGAGCAGAACAGCAGAATAAAGACGATTTTACAGATACTCCTCCAATTGCACATATCTCACTATGCACCAGTGCATATACAGTCACATTTGTAAATGTTAATGGGAATGGCCATGTAAATGTTGGTGTTTATGGCAATGTATTGAATGGTTGGTCTTCCAGCGACACAATTACAGATATACGAGAGTACTTTCAATTCTCATCTTGCTACGCATTATCATCGCACATCGCATCCATTAGACGGACGGACTGGCGGACAGACAGACACATAAACGGATGAGTAGTCCCTTGGCCATTTGGCCAGCAAGGCGGCCGAGATACTATCGAAATTAAAGCTCTATGTGTTGAAAACTGAAATGGAGGGTGCGAAAATGATGAGACCACATCAAAGCATGTTGATCTTTTCAATCGATTGCAGTTTACAAGTATTGCTAATCAAGCGTTTTTTTTTCATTCCTATGCCCTAAAGCTCGACTTTAAAAGGTGTGGCTGGTAAGGGCCCGTTAATAACAAATAGACATACATATGTATATTCACAATGCTTATATTTGTTAGGCAAAAAAGCTCTTGTTTGGCTCTTTATGATGATGATTTGTGCTTTCTCCAACTAGTTCTAAAGAAAATTTATTTTTTAAATTATCGAGGGCCACGCGTGCAAAAGCCAGCATTTCGGAAAAGGCCTCCAAGGACTTTTCTTGTTTTTCAAAACTAAAAAGTAATGATGGGCTAAAATCGGTTAAAGCCTACTTTTTGATACCCTACACCACGTTGAGAATGCAAGCTATTAAAATCTACATTTCATATGTATTGCAGAAGGCTCTCAGAAGTTCGAAGCTTCCTCAAGCTGTTCGATTTTCTGTATTATTCGAATAGCTGGAAGATTTTTTTTCGCTAAAAAAATTAAATCAAGTTAAAGAAAACAAGGAAAAAGGCGTTAAGTTCGCCCGGGCCGAACCTCCACAGGTGTATATGTAAACCACCTTTCGTCATAATCTGGTGAAAAATGCATAATGTATGCCCCCATAGCAGCTATATCGAAATATGGTCGGCATGGATATTGAGAGGTCTAATAAGTACATTGACATTGTTCAATTTTGTAGACCAATTTATATGTGTCTCTTTGGTAGATATATCCAAATATAGACCGATCTCAACCACATACGACACGGATTTCGACAAGCCTGGCATAAGTCACTGTGTCAAATTTCAGCGAAATCGAATAATAAATGCGCCTTTTATAGGGTCAAGACTTTAAGATCGGTCTATATGGCAGCTATATGCAAATCTGGACCGATCTGAGTCAAATTGAAGAAGGATGTCATAGGGCCTAACACAACCAAATTTCGGCGAACTCGGACAATAAATGGGCCTTTTATGAGGCCAGGACTTTAAATCAAGAGATTGGACTACATGACAGCTATATGTAAATTTGGACAAATCTGGGCCTAATTGAGGCAGGATGTCGAGTGGCCTAACACAACTCAGTGTCCCAAATTTCAGCAAAATCGGATTATAAATGTGGCTTTTATGGGCCTAAGATCCTAAATCGGCGGATCGGTCTATATGGCAGCTATATCAACACATAGTCCGATTTAGACAATTGTCGAACTTAATCTGCTTATGGACAAAAAAGAATCTATGCAAAGTTTCAGCTTAATATCTCTATTTTTAAAGACTGTAGCGTGATTTCAACAGACAGATGGACGGACATGGCTAGATCATCTTAAAATTTTACACCGATCGAGAATATATCTACTTTGTAGGGTCGGAAAAGGATATTTCAGTGTATTGCAAACGGAATGACAAAATGAATATAACCCCATCCTTCGGTGGTGGGTATAAAAATTTATTGAAAACTCTTAATTTTTTGCAACATAAAAGCAGTAATACTTTTTTATACCCTCCACCATAGGAGGGGAGCATACCAATTTCGTCATTCTGTTTGTAACACCTCGAAATAGGCGTCTAAGACCCTATAAAGTATATATATTCTTGATCGTCATGACATTTTAATTCGATCTAGCTATGTTCACCCGTCTGTCTGTCGAAAGAACGCTAACTTTCGAAGAAGTAAAGCTAGCCGCTTGAAATTTTGCACAAATACTTTTTGTTAGTGTTGTTCGGTTGGGATTGTAAATGGTCCAAATCGGTCCATGTTTTGATAAAGTTGTCATTTAAACCGATCTTGGGTCTTGAATTCTTGAGCCTCTAAAGGGCGCAAATCTCGTCCGATTTCACTGAAATTTTGCACGTGGTGTTTTGGTATTACTTCCAACAACTGTGCTAAGTATGGTTGAAAACGGTTCATAACCTGATACAACTGTCATATAAACCGATCTCGGGTCTTGACTTCTTCAGCTGTTAGAGGGCGCAATTTTTATCCGATTTGGCTGTAATTTTGCATGTGGTGTTTTGGTATCACTTCCAACAACTGTGATAAGTATGGTTCAAATCGGTCTATAACCTGATATACATAGCTGCAATATAAACCGACTTGGATCTTGAGGTCTTTAGCTGTTAGAGGGCGCAACTTTTAATCCAAATTGGCTGAAATTTTGCATGAGATGTTTTGTTATAACTTCCAACAACTGTGCTTAGTATGGCGCAAATCGGTACATAACCTAATATAGCTGCCATATAAACCGATTTGGGATATTGACTTCTTGAGCCTCTAGAGGGTGAAATTCTAATCCGATTTGGCAAAAATTTTGTACAGTGGCTTCTCTCATGCGTGTTCAATATAGTATGAATAGATCTATAGCTTGATACAGCTCCCATATAAACTAATCTCGCGATTTTTAGCCCCTACAAGGCTCATTCTTATCCGAATGCACCGAAACATTACATAAAGACTTCTACAATGTTCAGCATTCAAATCATTGATTGTCCGAATCGGACTATAATTTGATATAGCTGGAATAGCATAATAGTTCTTATTCATTATTCTTTGTTTGCCTTAAAAGAGATACCGCGCAAAGAACTCGATAAACGCGATCCATGGTGGTGGGTATATAAGATTCGGCCCGGCCGAACTTAGCACGTTCTTACTTGTTTTGACTTCACTTCGTTCATCTTGATGCGTTCTTTCGATACAAGAAAAAATCACGCAATTTAGTCCCTATATGTAAACGATACTAAAAATTGTCTATTGTTGACATCCTGTATTGCAACCTGTGCCACTACACTATTTCATTAAAATCGGAATATTTGTTTTTGTTTCCTCAGACTACAAATAACGATATCGTTATGAAAATTTAAAAGATTGGCATATGCATGTTAGATAATAAGTCATTATGTTTGAGCGACTTCTTGAAATTATTTACATTTCCTCATTAATACCAGTATCACTGCTTTGTGAAGCCTTTTTATCACTTTCAGATCTGTCAGCAAAATTGTATTAATTCCACTTTTCGATTTCATCTGCACTCACTGTATTGTTCTCGTTAGTTTGGTTCAATGTCTATTCGTTTATTTCAAGAACTTCATTGTAATTCTTATATTGCGGACACTCTCTTGAGTTCCGATTTAATAATTTGGACCAAGCCTTTTTAACACTGCCTGTGGCACCTCATTCCAAACTAGTTTCAACAGTGTTGTTGATTTGCGAATTGAATGGTTTTTAAAAGAATAATGAAGTGCAAAACTTTGCTCAAAAGCTCAACAAAGAGTTCAAACCGGCATTATATTCGTCTCTATTATTGGCAGATGATGTTGTAAAGTTTTAAGTTTAAACAATTTTGTTGTGTAAACTAAAAAACTTCCTGTGATTAGAGTCCCATGTTCGAATTTTAAAGCTTTAAATCGTGTGAATGTGTTTTTTGAACTATTTATTTTACCACCAAAAACAAAACAAAAATCAGTGTAATAAAACAAATTCTTAAATAAAACTATTCAGAAATAGGAACCAAGAGTTCTAACTTCAGAAAGAATTTGCTATGACTATGCAAACTCCGCAAACATCGTTGTGCAAAAAATGTTGGATGATCGGTTGATAAATACGTTTGCACAGGCCCTAAAAGCGAAAATCGGAAAATACACATATATGGTAGCAATATCTAAATCAGAACCAATTCCTTAGAATAAATCAGGAGTTTCTATGAAACCTTCCTGTTAAATGTGGTGAAGTTCGGCTAACAAATCAGATTGGTTGATAAATGCGCTTGCAAACAAAGGCTCTAGAAGTGAAAATCGGTCGGTACATATTTATTATTGGAGCTATATCTAAATCTGAACCAATTTCCATAGGTAAGTTTAGGTTGAAATTAGGGTGCGGATCCGCCCCATGGCACTATGGGCATGCACCTAAACCACTAGTAGGCTTGTTATGCGCTTTAAATGCTAATAAGTAACCTTGAAAAAGAAAACCTAAGTCAGGAATTCCGAGTTACGTACAAAATTCTTAATTGTTTTCCATACCCCGCTCGTATTGTGTCCCCACCTAAGTACCGGTGTCTGTTAGCCACGAAAGCCGGGCAATGACATAGAAATGCTTCAACGTCTCATGATTTTCCCCGCATGCACTTAACATGCTATCACTTGCCTCACCGATTTTGCATTAGTGAGTTCACAGTCCTATGTCTCCCGTTATAATATTGAAAGCTATACTGACCTCCTTTTTAGTTCCTTTCAGTAATAGCCTTGTCTTCTCACGATTTGGATCTCCTCATAGGATTTTCGCTGTTTTCGCGTACGAAAAACTTCGGGTTAACGAAGTTAATTGACGGCAGTCCCCTGGCCTTCACTGCCAAATGGTATGCTCATCATTCCCCCATAGTCTGCTATGACCCATTACGCAAACAATGCGGATTGTGTCATCCTCAGAGAATGCGTTAAACTCCTTCTTACACTCCAAGACTGTTCGTGACCTTACCTTCCTAGTTGTTATTGCCCTAATGGCCAGTGTTTACTTTCTGTACACTGAAAGCATATGCTTCATCGCATCAATGAACGCTTTTCATTAATTCAATGAAAATTTTCATAAATACAAATAAATTTTTTTCATTACTACAAATTTTCTCATTTCATGGTTTCATTAAATGAATTCATTGATGGAATGAAAATATTTTTTTCCTAAAATAAAAGTAAATTATGTGAATATTGCAATAATAACATGTACTACTATGCATCCTAAAGCAGTATGGAAAAAATTAACAAAAAAAACTTTTTGAAAAGCGTTAAAAATTTAGTGTTTTTATTGGACAACAAATCAATAAAAATGATTTCATTACCTTAATGACGAATTCTATTACATAATTCGCATGCCATTAAGTACTTGCAAATCTAGGTTTGAAACCCCCGGCCAGACAAAAAAAAATTTTTGTTTCTTTGAACTTATTTTAGAAAATTCGTTATAAAAAATATGTATTTCTTATCAAAAAAAAAAATAATTGGTTTCCTTTTTTTAATTTAATTAATTGAGACTATGCAGTCACACTTATTGAGTTATTTTACCATAAGGAAGATGATGTCGGTAGGCTAGAGAATGCGTGCAAGACTACCAAACAAGAGATCAGGAGTTCAAATCACGGCAACTGCAAAATTGTTACTAAGATATTAGTAGAGAGAGTGACACAATAAAAAAAAAACGGAGAGTAATTAGTAAACGAACGCGAAGTGCGAGCCGAACAAAGAAAATAAATTATTATAAAAAAATTATTTTCTATTGATTGAATGAAGCTTGTTCCATTCATGAAATGCAGCTCTACGTTGGTTCCAAAGCAATGACAAATTTCATGGCATTAACGTAAGATTTCGTTCCGGTTACGAAACGCTTGAACATCTTTGATGTCCACACACACCACCTCACGCATTCCGTGATCTTTGTCTCGTATTATGGTCAGGCAGTCGAAAACAGATCTCAGTAGAACAGTAGAAAAGATCTCAGTAGAAAACAGTTCTCAATGTAGATGCCCAGGCCCACTATGTCCTCTAGCTTTGATCCATCTGAAATTTGTTACTAAAAACAGCAAAAATGTTTGTTTAAAATTTCTAATTTAATATCAGCAGACAGTGTTTACTGATATAAGCAGACAAATTTTTCTGGGTGCAAGATGGCAATACCAGAGTGCCGTCAATCCAAGACTGTGCCTTCGGCAGCAGTGCCTCGCACTGGACCTTAAGTGTCATCCTAGGTATCCTATCCGAAACCTTTTTTAATCCACCCGAGTTCCCTATCGTCGCCTGGATTATATTGCTATGGTATGACTTGTTCCTGTCCTCTATTCATTCTCCCATCGCCTCAAGTCTCACAGCCGCAGTGGCTGCCTCACACTTTATCTGTAAACCAATTTCCATAAAATTCACCAGAAATGTTGAGAGCCATAAGAGAAAATCTCGTGCAAATGACGATGTAATTTAATCATTAGTCCAAATCGGACGAACATATATAAGGTAGCTGTATCAAAAACCGTACCGATTTCTTTCAATTTTAATTGACTTGGTATCTATGCCAAAAACATGCCTATGATTAATTTGCTAAAGACGATCGAATGAAAATCGCAAACTGCACTTTGTATATAAACCAACACATCGTACACGAACAAATCAGTCGAATCAGAAAGTGATTCTGAATTGATCCGTATATTTATCAATGGGTCTATCTTTCTTCCTTCTGTGTGTATCAAACAAATCAAATAAACCTATACCACAGTAGTGGTGTAGGGTATTAAAAGATCCATAAAACGACGCGTTTTGAGAGGATTTTGTCCGACTTTGGACTGATATTCTGGACATGAAAATGCAATATATGTATTTACAGCAGTGATGTGCACACTCACACTTTTGCAATTATTTGCAAGCCCATTGAGGCCACGGTAGCGTAGAGGTTAGCATTTCCGCCTTTGACGCTGAATGCATGGGTTCGAATCCTGGCGAGAACATCATCCTCGCCTCCTAATGCTGGCGAAATTTGTGAGTTACTTTGCCATGTAAAAACTTCTCTGCGGCACGCCGTTCGGACTCGACTATAAAGAGGAGGCCCCTTATCATTGTGCTTAAACTTGAAACGTACAGCACTCATTGATATGCGAGAAGTTTGTCCATGTTCATTATGGAATGTTCATTCACAAATTTGCATTTGCATGGGTTCGCATGTAATTATTGTTTTGGTCATGTACACAATTATACCACCGCCAAGCTTATTCTTTTAAGAACTATACAGTCTACATCAGGCATATTCATACATATTCACACCCATAACATTGGCATGGAGTTGTTCCAACATATCGTTACTTTTATAATTTGATGTAGAATTTTTTGATAGATATTCAATTTTTTTTCTATAAAGTCACAATACGATTTTTCAATTACTTTGTATTGAAGTTTTTAACAATTTAAGATTTACTTCTACTCACAATAAAACCGATTTATATGCTCTATAGCGTATTTTATCAATATTTCGACGAGTTGTAAACGCAATGGCAATGTGTATACTCCCCATCCTATGGTGGAGGTTGTACAAATGTTAAAATTCACCAAAACAAACAAGGCCTTTTAGAATGAATAATGTCACATTATAATGTAACACATATGGGCAAAATTTTATTAACTTATGCTTTGGCGCCAAAGCAATTTGAAGCATCAAAAAGTTCAACACGCTTGCTTCATATTCCAGACAGAGTCCCCTCGTTTTGAAAAACCAAGTAGAACAATTAATTCCAGCGAAAATTTCGAAATTTGTCTTTTAAATATGCATAAATTGTGGTGCTTTGTTGCTCCAATTGTAATTCAACGGTCCAATATCAATTCATTTTGTCGTCATCCATTCATTCGTTCCTTTGGCATCTTTGTGCGACATCCACTCGTACTGCCCTGTTAGCTCATTGTCTGTCTTCTTGGGAATGAAAAGATGGTGTCTCATTCTCATTAACTTTTGACCCATTTTATGAAAATATTGACATCCATTATGCTTGACACCCTCGCAAGCACACACACGAAGCAAGCGATGCATATTTTACACAATCATTTGTTTGTTACTTCGTCTGCACAGTGATGCAATTGCTGCAGCTTGATTTCAGGTTTGAAAATTTGAACCATAGGATGGGGGTATACTAATTTCGGCATTCTGATTGTAACTCCTAGAAATACTCGTCCAGGACACCATAAATATATTGGGTTGCCCAAAAAGTAATTTCGGATTTTTTAAAAGAAAGTAAATGCATTTTTAATAAAACTTAGAATGAAGTTTAATCAAATATACTTTTTTTACACTTTTTTTCTAAAGCAAGCTAAAAGTAACAGCTGATAACTGACAGAAGAAAGAATGCAATTACAGAGTCACAAGCTGTGAAAAAATTTGTCAACGCCGACTATATGAAAAATCCGCAATTACTTTTTGGACAACCCAATATATATTATTGATCGCCATGACGTTTAATGTCGATCTAGCCGTGACCGTCCGTCCGTCTGTCTGTCGAAGGCACGCTAACTTTCGAAGGAGTAAAGCTAGCCACTTGCAAGAATACTTCTTATTAGTGTAGGCCGGTTGGGATTGTAAATGGGCCATATCGGTCCATGTCTTGATATAGCTGCCACATAAACCGATCTTGGATCTTGACTTCTTGAGCCTCTAGAGGGCGCAATTCTTATCCGATTTGGCTGAAATTTGGCATGACGTGTTTCGTTATGACTTCCAACAACTGTACTAAGTATGGTTCAAATCGGTTCATAACCTGATATAGCTGCCAGATAAACCGATCTGGGTTCTTGACTTCTTGAGCCTCTAGAGGGCGTAATTATTAGGCAATTTGGCTGAAATTTTGAACAACGTTTTCTCCCATAACCTCTAACGTACGTGTCCAATGCGGTAAAAATCGGTTTATAGCCTCATAAAGCTTCCATACAAAGGGCGCAATTCCTATTCGATTTGGCGTGACGTGTTTTGTTATGGCTTCCACCAACTGTACTAAGTATAGTTCAAATCGGTTCATAACCTGGTATAGCTGTCATAAAAACCGATCTGGTTTTCTTTTATCATATGTTTGCCTAGAAAGAGATGCCGCGAAAAGAACTAGACAAATGCGATCCATGGTGGAGGGTATATAAGATTCGGCCCGGCCGAACTTAGCACGCTTTTATTTGTTTAAAATTATTATGAGTTTTCGCGTACTCCAAAGTTTGTTAAAATTTCCACAAATTGTTACTGGAAGTCATTTGCGTACTTTATTAGCCAGCAAAAGAGAGAGGGAAAGTGCATGAGAGCGAGCAAAATCTCGAAAGTTTTGTAATTAAGAAATTTGCAGCATCAAACAGTTTTTTTCTTTTTAAATCAGCTGTTTAGTTCAAATAAATAGCCAAAGAGAGTAAAGGCTGTTCTTACACTTCTGCAAATTTGTACTGGAAAAGTATGCGAACAGCCCTGTTGACAGGGGACCATGCTGGCGTAATTTGTGATTGTCTCGGACATGTACAACTTCTCAGTAAGAAATCACGCTTGTCATTTGGACCCGACAATAAAAATTAAGCCGCTCAGCCAGTGTAATGTGATGTTCGTCTCAATGTCAATGTCTCAATTGGACTTATAATGTGGGATTTTTTCGACCTTGTTCCGAAGTTCTATATCGATCTACCGATACTAGAAAAAACAAGTAAAATACTGCTAAGTTCGGCCGGACGAATCTTATATACCCTCCACCATATATCGCATTTGTCGAATTCTTTTCCCAGGATCTCTTCTTAGACCAAACAAGTAAAAGCGTGCTAAGTTCGGCCGGGCCGAATCTTATATACCCTCCACCATGGATCGCATTTGTCGAGTTCTTTTCCCGGCATCTCTTCTTAGGCAAAAAAGGATATAAGAAAAGAGTTGCTCTGCTATTAAAACGATATCAAGATATGGTCCGGTTCGGACCACAATTAAATTATATGTTAGAGACCTGTGTAAAATTTCAGCCAATTCGTATAAGAATTGCGCACATTGCGGCTCACGAAGTAAAATAGACAGAACGATTTATATGGGATCTGTATCGGGCTATAGACCGATTCAGACCATAATAAACACGTTTGTTGATGGTCATGAGAGGATCCGTCGTACAAAATTTCAGGCATATCGGATAATAATTGCGACTTCTAGGGGTCAAGAAGTCAAGATTCCAGATCGGTTTATATGGCAGCTATATCAGGTTATGAACCGATTTGAACCTTATTTGACATAGTTGTTGAAAGTAAAAATAAAATACGTCATGCAAAATTTCAGCCAAATCGGATAGGAATTGCGCCCTCTAGAAGCTCAAGAAGTCAAATCCCCAGATCTGTTTATATGACAGCTATATCAGGTTATGGACCGATTTCAACCATACTTGGCACAGTTGTTGGATATCATAACGAAATACTTGGTGCCAAAAATTGATTCCAATCGGATTAGAATTGCGCACTCTAGAGGCTCAAGAAGTCAAGACCCAAGATCGGTTTATATGGCAGCTATATCAGGTTATAGACCGATTTAAACCATACTTGGCACAGTTGTTGGGTATCATAACAAAACACGTCGTGCGAAATTCCATTTCAATCGGATAAGAATTGCGCCCTCTAGAGGCTCAAGAAGTCAAGACCCAAGATCGGTTTATATGGCAGCTATATCAGGTTATGAACCGATTTGAACCATACTTGTCACAGTTGTTGGATATAATAACAAAACATGTCGTGCAAAATTTCATTTCAATCGGATAAGAATTGCGCACGCTACAGGCTCAAGAAGTCAAGACCCAAGATCGGTTTATATGGCAGCTATATCAGGTTATGGACCGATTTGAACCATACTTGGCACAGTTGTTGGATATCATAACAAAACACGTCGTGCAAAATTTCATTCCAATCGGATAAGGATTGCGCACTCTAGAGGCTCAAGAAGTCAAGAAGTCAAGACCCAAGATCGGTTTATATGGCAGCTATATCAGGTTATGGACCGATTTGAACCATACTTGGCACACTTGTTGGATATCATAAAAAAACACGTCGTGGTAAATTTCATCCCAATCGGATAAGAATTGCGCACTCTAGAGGCTCAAGAAGTCAAGACCCAAGATCGGTTTATATGGCAGCTATATCAAAACATGGACCGATATGGCCCATTTACAATACCAACCGACCTACACTAATAAGAAGTATTTGTGCAAAATTTCAAGCGGCTAGCTTTACTCCTTCGGAAGTTAGCGTGCTTTCGACAGACAGACGGACGGACGGACGGACGGACGGACGGACGGACGGACGGACGGACGGACAGACGGACGGACATGGCTAGATCGACATAAAATGTCGCGACGATCAAGAATATATATACTTTATGGGGTCTCAGACGAATATTTCGAGTAGTTACAAACAGAATGACGAAATTAGTATACCCCCCATCTTATGGTGGAGGGTATAAAAAGGATAAAAGAAATGATTTGCTCTGCTATTAGAGCGATATCAAGATATGGTCCGGTTCGGACCATAATTAAATTATATGTTGGAGACCTGTGTAAAATTTCAGCCAATTCGTATAAGAATTGCGCCCATTGGGGCTCACGAAGTAAAATAGAGAGAGATCGGTTTATATGGGATCTGTATCGGGCTATAGACCGATTCAGACCATAATAAACACGTTTGTTGATGGTCATGAGAGGATCCATCGTACAAAATTTCAGGCATATCGGATAATAATTGCGACCTCTAGAGGCTCAAGAAGTCAAGACCCAAGATCGGTATATATGGCAGCTATATCAGGTTATGGACCGATTTAAAACATATTTGGCACAATTGTTGGGTATCGTAACAAAACACGTCGTGCGAAATTCCATTATAATCGGATAAGAATTGCGCCCTCTAGAGGCTTAAGGAGTCAAGACCCAAGATCGGATTATATGGCAGCTATATCAGGTTATGGACCGATTTGAACCATACTTGGCACAGTTATTGGATATAACAACAAAACACGTCGTGCAAAATTTCTTTTCAATCGGATAAGAATTGCGCACTCTAGAGGCTCAAGAAGTCAAGACCCAAGATCGGTTTATATGGCAGCTATATCAGGTTATGAACCGATTTAAACCATACTTGGCACAGTTATTGGATATCATAACAAAACACATCGTGCAAAATTTCATCTTAATCGGATAAGAATTGCGCACTCTAGAGGCTCAAGAAGTCAAGACCCAAGATCGGTTTATATGGCAGCTATATCAGGTTATGGACCGATTTGAACTATACATAGCACAGTTGTTGGATATCATAACAAAACACGTCGTGCAAAATTTCATTCCAATCGGATAAGAATTGCGTTCTCGAGAGGCTCAAGAAGTCAAGACCCAAGATCGGTTTATATGGCAGCTATATCAAAACATGGACCGATATGGCCCATTTACAATACCAACCGACCTACACTAATAAGAAGTATTTGTGCAAAATTTCAAGCGGCTAGCTTTACTCCTTCGGAAGTTAGCGTGCTTTCGACAGACAGACGGACGGACGGACGGACGGACGGACAGACGGACGGACATGGCTAGATCGACATAAAATGTCGCGACGATCAAGAATATATATACTTTATGGGGTCTCAGACGAATATTTCGAGTAGTTACAAACAGAATGACGAAATTAGTATACCCCCCATCTTATGGTGGAGGGTATAAAAATGGATCCCCTACTGTTTACAAGTAAAATACAATTGGTGTACATTTTGCCGATTTACTAGAAACAAGGAGATTAAAAGGAGATTATCGGACATAAGAAATAATTTATCATAGTTCCTGAATCGTTTTGTTAAAATCGAGACAATGTTCTCTAATTATAAATGACCTGGCCATATTCTGACTTCTCCTGAAACGTAAAAAACCTGAATCTTCTTCGGAACATTCAAATTTCATTGCTTCGCGGTGCTTAATTTTATCTTTTCTGTCTCCTTTGTCTTTAGTTCTTGGTTCCCCGCCTACTCCTTATATTCTTTTCCAAGATAAACCTCGGGCGTGCGAGACTTTAAATAATCCATAGCCTCTTACGGAAACTCTTGTCAGTAATGTAGGATCTACTCAGGATGATTTGAGAATCACTCAATCAGACCTCTTCCAACCAATGGTCGCGGAGTCTATTCCATTGATTATAAAGGGTGATTTTTTTGAGGTTAGGATTTTCATGCATTAGTATTTGACAGATCACGTGGGATTTCAGACATGGTGTCAAAGAGAAAGATGCTCAGTATGCTTTGACATTTCATCATGAATAGACTTACTAACGAGCAACGCTTGCAAATCATTGAATTTTATTACCAAAATCAGTGTTCGGTTCGAAATGTGTTCAAATTTTGACAAATTTTGTTCAGCGATGAGGCTCATTTCTGGTTGAATGGCTACGTAAATAAGCAAAATTGCCGCATTTGGAGTGAAGAGCAACCAGAAGCCGTTCAAGAACTGCCCATGCATCCCGAAAAATGCACTGTTTGGTGTGGTTTGTACGCTGGTGGAATCATTGGACCGTATTTTTTCGAAGATGCTGTTGGAAGCAACGTTACGGTGAATGAACACATTTCGAACCGAAATTCAATGATTTGCAAGCGTTGCTCGTTAGTAAGTCTATTCATGATGAAATGTCAAAGCATACTGAGCATCTTTCTCTTTGACACCATGTCTGAAATCCCACGTGATCTGTCAAATACTAATGCATGAAAATCCTAACCTCAAAAAAATCACCCTTTACCTCAGACGGACTCGTCTGCTTTCAAGCAAATTCTGTCCAGTCTGTTGCTCCTGACAACTCGGTGGTTTCACAGTGCGGGCTAGTTCTTGTTTTACAGCGTAGGACTCCTAGCACATCTGTGGATAGAATTATTTCATTTAATTAGATTGATTAAACGTCCCGACTTTAATATGAACGATATTAGCTTCTTCAAGTATAACTTTAATAAACTAGGAATATTGCATCCTTCAACATTTCCGTTCCATATATATTATTCAAAATTATTCTTGCGGAAGACTTTGCCCGCTAGGGGTTTTAGTGAAGGGATTCGTTCCTAGGCCTCATGGTACAGTTGATATCGCAACGGTCTTAATGAATCCATTTCCAAAAAGCTAATTGCTTCAATGCCTATTCTGTATCAAAATGTAATGAAATTTAGGTTCAATTAAGAAATTTCTATATTTAATTGAAAATTTTGCTGAAATCGTTGCTGTAAAGTAGTTTGTTATATTGATTAATAGTTTGCAATTTCAATTTACTTTAAGTTCAAAAATCCAATTTAAATGGTTATTAACTCCATAAACCAATTATTTGAAAGTTGCAGATTTGAAATAGGTTTATTTAACCATATATCCTTCATGGAACTGTGAAATAAACCAATTTTAAGGCTTCATAAAGTTTTGTGAATAAGAAATATACAGCTTAAAAATATATACACTCTTTGTTTAATAATCATCAGATTGGACTACCCTGTGTTGCAATCTGCCAACTGACAGCTCTATCGTAAAGCTTGACACTTTCGCGGTTATACGTATTCAGAACGTTTTGAGATATGAGCGCTATTTGTGTCGTTTGCAGTAATTTAAAAGATTCATCTCGTACGATTATTTTTTACAACTTTGGACGTGAATCAATTCAACAACAGTGCATCGATGAACTTAATTCAATTTTTGACGATGAAGCTCCATCCAGCAACAGTGTTTATCGATGGTATGGTGACTTCAACCGAGGTCGTAGTTCATTCCAATACGAACTTCGTGAAGGTCGTCCAAAATCAGTTGTGGTTCCAAAAACCATTGATCCTGTGCGCCAACTGATATTACAAGGTAATCATGTGACCTTTTGTGAGATTGAGATAACCTTAGGCATTAGTGGGATCAGCATACATTCAATATTGCAAGAACATTTGACCATCAAAAAATTTGTTCGCGTTGCATTCCACACAATTTGTCAATAGCTCGAAAAAAGGCTCGTGTCGATTGGTCGAAAGAAAATACGATCCAAAAATACGATAGCGGTGCTTCAAAACACGTCTATGACATCGTAACAGATGATGAATCGTGGATTTACGCGCATGAGCCCGAAAGTAAACAGCAGTCGACTGTATGGGTGTTTAAAGATGAGCCAAATCCAACAAAAATTGCTCGAGCACGAAGCACTTCCAAGCAAATGATCGCCAAAAACCTGAATAAGTCGCAATCGTACCGCTTCGTACAGAGTGATAAAAGTGCTTCGACAATTGGTTAAAACGCATTTTCGCATGCGTTTTAACCAATTGTCGAAGCACTTTTATCACTCTGATTGAGGTATCTCCAAAACATGAATTCTGAACGCATCAACCGCTTCTTCAGGTGTCGAAAAACGTCGATTTTCGATGATTAATATTTGTTTTTGTTCTCTAATCTCGAAATATAAGAGGCAACCCCTTAATAAATACTCTCTTTGGAGAGAAGTTTTACATGTCATAGTACCTCACAAATGTTGCCAGCATTAGGAGGGGAAAACCACCGCTGAAAATGTTTTCTGATGGTCTCGCCAGGATTCGAACCCAAACGTTCAGCGTCATAGGCAGACATGCTAACCTCTGCGCTACGCTTAATATAAATAATATTTTTAAATACCACGTGTACTTTCTACAATGCCCTCCAATTTGTTGCGTTTGAAATTTATCCATTTTATTTGTTCACATCCTAATTTGTTCCGCTTTTCACTGTTTCAACATAACATTTTTCACAATATTTTTTTTACTTTACATGCATAATTTATTCTAATAAATAACAATTTAATTCGCCCAATTAAAAATGTGTTCAACGTATGCCTTGTTTACCAATCACTTGGCGTGACACCAAAGAAAATCGAAATTCTATGTAAAAAATTATTTAAGCAATTAACGCTTTGTATGAAAAGTTTTTAATGAGCCTATATTTTTTCTGTTCACATTCCTTCCGGTTCCTATCTGAATCTGTATTTCCATTATGTAACGAAGATTACTCATGTTAATGATGTTGCATCTTCTGAGAACTTGTATACTTGCCGTCTTATTTATCCTCCTTAATTGTCTATAACAGAACACTTGTCCCATTACACGAACGTAGAATAGCTTTCCAAGCGCCTCGATCTTCTGTACTCATTCTAAAATCTCTGACACCTAATTTCGAAATGTCTTCCATGGTTGTCCCGGTTTGCGTGTTCCACCGTGATTGCCCTCAAAAGACTTCTGTGCTGGAGCTTCTTCATCCATTCTGACAACATGACATAGCCAACTCAAGCATTGTATTTTGACACGTGTAACTATGCTATCGTCGTTACACAGCTCGTGATTCATACGACTCCTGTATTCTCCATTAACGCAAACTGGTCCATATATTTAACGAAGAATCTTTCTCTCAAAAACTCCAAACACTACCTAGACTGTTTTCACAAGTACCCATGCCTCGGAACCATATAACACTACTGATAGTATCAGTGTCTTGTATAGTGTTATCTTCGTCTGTCGAGAGGTGGCCTTGTTTCAAAACTGCTTACTTAGTCCCAAGTTGCATCTGTTTGCCAGTATTATTCTTCGCTATATTTCAAAACTGGGGCCTAATTCTCGCATCCGCAATCGAGTTTCGCATTTTTTGAATTATGGCATCCGTTATCGATTAATTCTATTCGAAACTTCGTATAGAAATGTGCGAGTTTTTGCCCGCAGCAATTTATTTAACGTAAATAAAAAAATTTCGTCTATTTCATGAAACTAGGCTAAAATAGGACATCGAAGCATTTATTTCACAAAATAAACCACTTATTATAATATATTCACATTTTTGGTCCCATAATTGGCAAAATTGTACGTTAAGCCAAATTCGGCAGAGCAAATGATCAAATTATCTACAAACATGACGAAACCAAAAGTTGTATAATTAAAAGTTGTATAATTTAACCACTAAATTTAAGGCAGCAGTATATTTTTTTAAGGAAAAGGTTCCGACTTTATCCAATTGTAATTTGGCTGTGTACTCCTTGTGCATTTTCGAAAAAAAACTAACATGAAGCAAGCAGCGTTGCCTGTGCTAGAGGCGACGTAATCCACATATTTTTTGTCTTCTTTCTCATAAAACAAAAATTTTTAATGCTAAATTGGAAACGTATCGTTAAAAAGAACAATTGGATATTGTTTGAAAGGTGTTGTATTTATTTTTTAGTTGTCATAACTTTTTTAACAAACACCATTTGCTTTGTTTAGCTTTGAGATGGCAAAATATGCTCGGCGCATCGAATTTTTCTTCCCGAAATCGATAACTTTTTAACAAATTACGATCGTAAGCCATGATCCAATTTGTACTTACGGAACGGTATAAATCTTCGAACAAAAACTCGCTCGACAACGGGTGCGAGAATCAGGCCCCTGGAGTCGTTTGCTTCGGTTACGACGGTACCGTGGTACATAAAGTTGCTGATTATCTCAATGTATTGGTTCCCAGCTTTCTCCATGTTCTTGGAGTTGGGAGTTGATACCATCCTTTTCGTCGTATCTCCATTTACTGCTAGTCCTGCAGGACGACAGTAAGGACTGTCGTCTTATTGATATGGTTTGATATACCTTTGAACGTATAGGGCTATGGAAAACGGCTTTGTAGTCAACAAAGCGATGGAAGGTGTTGATTTGTTTTTCTTGGGTCTTTTTCAGGATTTCGCGCAGTGTGAATATCTGGTAAATGGTGGATTTACCAGGCCTAAAGCCGCATTGATAGGCCCCGATTATCTCATTGAGGTTTTAATCTTTCACACAGTACACTCGAGAGTATCATGTATGCGATGGGGAGGAGACTTATTCCTCTGTAGTTGACACGTTCTGTCTTGTCTTCTTTCTTGTGTACGAGACATAGTATGCTGAAGTTCCAATCATTCTTCTTGTCGTCACCCAACTAATTACTGTAGACTGAGCTAAAATTTTAGAAAATCTAGGATTGATGATTTAAAGACATCCTTATTTCAAGTGATGTGGTCGTTTAGGAGTGTTGATTTAAACACTGACCCATCATTCTTTTACTCCACCCTTAACAATTGCAAAAAGATTTTTGTTCCTGTTACTGTTAAGAGATAGAATGTTGAGAAATAAAGGAAATAGGAAAATTTCAATTATGTAAATTCCTTGGTTTATAAGCATAGGTACATCTTAATAAATTGTGCCATGATAACTTTTTGGGCAACATGAGGAACAATTTGAACGCTTTTTTCTTGTATCATATAGTGATCTTTTCGAGATGCTCCTTATCCATTTACTATTCCTACTTATTCTATAGTATATCCTATTTTTTTATGTAAATCTGAGGTTTTAATGCCATTAATTCGCTATCAACGAACTATTGTTCTTGTCCTGATGGTGTTCCTTCCTTCATTCTTAAGTAGAGTGCTATTTTAATGTGCACACCTCTTACTCTCTTGTTAAACCTGTCACTTTGGCCTGGATGTTTCCCATAAATATGAAAGGAAAGTTACATTATTCCTCTTCACAAAAAATTTAGTAGATCGGATATAAAGATTTAAAGGGGTATTGCTAAATTGAGTGTAATCCCCAAACTCTTTGAATTATTGATAGCGGAAAGACTTGCGCCTGTCTCTGCCTCCCAACATAGTTTTATGAAGGGTAGATCTTCGGTAACCAACTTGTTGGAATTTGTTGGTCATGTATTTAAGTAATTTCCCAATGGGCTTCAAACTGATGTTATTTACACTGACTTCAGTTAAGCGTTTGATGTGGTGAATCACGGTCTTCTCTTGTATAAGCTTGATGCGCTGGGATATTCTCTTCTCCAACGTTGATAAGCTGGTTTAACTCCTATTGTATTTTTGAGGCAGAATTCAGAAAGTTCTCTTCAATGTAGTCTTATCTAACCAATTTCGAGTGAAGTCTGGTGTTTCTCAGGACAGTCATCTTAGTCCTGTTCGGTTAAGTTATACTTAAATGATTTTCCTTCTGTTATATCGTCTTCTAATATTTTACTTATGCTGATGATGCGAAGCTATTCTTATCTCTTGATTGTATTAATAAATCTCAACTCCTGCAGTATGACCTTATTATATTGGTTGATTGGTGTTTTATCAAGGGCCTGACCCTCAATATCGGAAAACGTAAGAAAATTACGTTCTCACGTGAGGTTTTTCATTCGTCTTTGCGTAAAGTTGGAGATTGTAAAATTTAATGGTTTAGTGGTTCTACTGGATTGTAGGTGAATTTGGTTCTCATACTGACGAATGTGTGAATAAGGCTAGAGGTTTATTGGGGTTTAAAAGAGGTGGTCTAAGGAATAAGGAACAGAAGAAGCTTTTGTCATCCAACAATTCCCAGTCGCATATCCTGCCGCTTTTTAAGGGTGAATGTTTAGCTATTATCTTTTTGGCAACACTGGTTTAGACATCTCACGTGCATTTCGTGTATTGTTTCACTGTCAAACATCTTCAGGCTGGTCTATAATTTAGCCATTAATCGTCTTACAAACGAATAACGCTTGCAAATTATTGAATTTTATTATCAAAATGCGTGCTCTGTCAAAAAAGTTCACCACGGGCTCATTTTTGATCATTTTTTGCTCAAAGGGTACGTAAATAAGCAGAATTGTCATCTTTGGAGTGAATATCAACCAGAAGCATTGCAAGAGCTACCAATGCATCCAGGAAAAGTCAGCTTGGTGCGGTTTATGGGCTGGTGGCATCATAAGACCGTACTTCTTCAAAGATGATGCGAATTGTAACGTAACTGTGAAGGGTGAGCTCTACCGCAAGATGATGTCCAACTTTTTTTTTTTGTTCAAGAGCAAGAGCTTGACTTGCATGCAATGGACTTATTGAAAGTCGAGTTCGGTGAACATTTTACTTCACGTTCGGGACCGGTCAATTGGTGCGATTTAACGCCTTTAGACTATTTTTTGTGGGGCTATGTTAAAGCTCATGTCTATACAGACAAGCACTAGAAGAAAACATTGAAGCATTTATTCGTGAGATAACGGCCGAAGTGATGGAAAGAGTATGCCAAAATTGGACTAAGCGGATGGACCATTAGAGGCGCAGTCACGGTCAACATTGGAATGGAACAATTTTCAAACATTAAATTATATGGAACGTACTATTGATTCAAATAAAGATTTCTTGCATTTTTCTGAATTTTATGTGTGTTTTTTTTTTGAAAAACTTTCCTTTACCTTTTAAAAAATCATCTTTTATCTTCCGATACATAGGTCACATCTACAACCTCATGTCTGTTCCTGGTAATAAAGGTCGGTTTATCCCCTTTACAACATATCGCCAGAATGCAAGATATAATATATTCGATAAACAGCTCACCACTTTCTTTGATATCCAAACTTCCCCATAACTGGTGATGTGCATTTGCATCACTTTCCTACAATGAGGCTCCTTTTCCCTGCAGAAGCGGTTTCAAATGCAACTTAAGGCTTGGAGGAGGCATCTCCGAATCGTCTGTCATATATAGGAAAGCCAGTCAGTAATGAGACCTATTAATTTCAAGACTGGTTACTACTTAATCTTCAGTGCTTAGCGAAGGAAGAAGAAAAACATTTAGACTACTACTTGCAGGAATACAAGCTCTGTGTCTCTTATTCCCCGTACCCTTGAGTAGTTTTAATCCCGGAATTCTTAGTCCACGAACAATTCCTCTATATGCCAATGGTTCCTGGATAAAAACCACGTGAAATCCTCCTGCCATCAGAAGGACCTTTAGTCCCGCCGAAGCGGCCTTACAATGGTGAAAATTTGTCTGCAGAAACCTGACTATAGTCAGGATTCAGAAATTCCACCACCGTTGCGTTAGCCTCGTCTTCTGTGTCCGCCAGGAATTCATCCTCGCAAGATTCGTTAGATCTTGTCATGCTGAGCTTCCGAATGCATCCAGGGGCAGGTGAGAAAGCAATGGACACTTGCGGTGTGGACGATTCCTCTTTAGTTGCTTCACTAGCTGCTGCTGTCGAAGTACTTTTTGAGTTCTGTTCTTTTCCGCTAGCGCAAACCTTGAGGCCAATCCAACTGAATGACGCACCCACATAAGGCTTGTCGGGTCTCGTCTTGACTTCTTCCACTCCTGTTTTGGTTGTGGCAGGGGGATTTCCAGTCTCCTGCAAACCACTTTAAAGATGTGGTTGACAGTTCCTCAGACAAGTGTTCAGCAACAACTGCTGGGTCGTCTTTTGATTCCCCAATCCCACCGATTCTATATACCATCAGTTTCAACCTGTTGCATCCGTAGGATACAACTCCTTCAGACTTTGTGATACCTGCGAGACAGTCGGAATTTAGTACGAGTATTGCGTGTCTCCGATTCACCGTCAGCTCCATCCAATCTTCCAGTGTTCTAACAGATTTTCTCTTAATTTGGTACGGAATGTTTAAACATTTGCCGATGTCCATCAAAATCGGGTTAGTATTAAATACAGCGTCCATATAGTGGTATTGCCCAATTTCCACCTATAATTGTAGGCGTAGATTATGTATAATCGGAGCCGTCCGACTACAGCCTTTCTTTACTTGTTATTATACCCACCATCATAGAATGCGATAACTAATCTCTTCATTCCGTTTGTAACACCTCAAAATATAGATCTGCGACCCTATAAAGTGTATATAATCTTGATCGTCATTACATTTAAGTCGATCTAGCCATGTCCGTCCGTATGTCGAAATCACGATGGCGGTCGAACGAACGAAGATATCCGCATGAAATTTTGCACTGATACTTCTTATTAGTGTAAGTCCTTGAGGGTTGCAAATTGGTAATACCGGTTCAGATGTAGATATAATTTCTATATAAACCGATCTACCGATTTGAAACCTTGAACACCTGTGAGTACCAATTTTTATCTGATTTGGATAACAATTTTGTAAATAGTTTTCTGTTATGGCCTCCAACAACAGTGCCAATAATGCAAAAATCGGTCTATAACCTGATATGACTCCCATAGAAACCGATCTCCTGATTGGTCTTCTACGTCCCCAAGAAGCTTAAACTTTTGATTGATTTGTTAGAAATTTTGTACGTACAGTACACATATGTTCTTGAACAAAATTCAATTTTTAGTATAAACCTTGGTGGTGGGTTCCCACCACCAGGCTCAAAAGCCACAATTAAAAGTATTTGTGTAAAATTTCCTGCTGCTTTCCACAGACACGCAGAGGGATGGACAGAACTAGATCGACTGAAAATGTCATGGTGATTAAGAATATACTTACTTCATAGAGTCAAGTATGCAAAATCTAATATGTAAAAAATCTTCCAAACGGATACCAATTCAAGCACATTTTGCTTCACACTGTGCAGTTTGTGTAAATTTGCATTCATAGTTACAAGCAATCGCCCATTGTGATATTTCCAATCGATTGGTGTCATGTTGAAGAGAGTGTTCTGTGAGGGTGTGTGTTGCTTTGAGGACTAGCATAACATTCAATTCGTACGACGCTGGCGTTCATGCCCCGCTCTAATGTTGTTCATGTTATGCGATACTACATGGTGTGTTGTTATTGCGTGCGTCCAGCGTTGTTTACGATGTAGTCATTACGAGTGGTGTCAGTGTCCCTGTGTTCATTTTCATGTTCCATTAAAATGGCTTGTTCAAGCGATCGATTTAATTCATTTGCTATATAGTTGTTGAGTTCTTGTGTTTAACCACTCTCCCATTCGCCGTCATCACAAACAGTCACAACATCTACATGTAAATTGTTTGTTTTCTACGCACATTCATCTAAAAATAAATTCACTTTTTGTCGGAGTCACAAATGGGCACATGTGTATCATCTCAAGCCATTTTTTTATACCCTCCACCATAAGATGGGGGGTATACTAATTTCGTCATTCTGTTTGTAACTACTCGAAATATTCGTCTGAGACCCCATAAAGTATATATATTCTTGATCGTCGCGACATTTTATGTCGATCTAGCCATGTCCGTCCGTCTGTCCGTCCGTCCGTCCGTCCGTCCGTCTGTCTGTCGAAAGCACGCTAACTTCCGAAGGAGTAAAGCTAGCCGCTTGAAATTTTGCACAAATACTTCTTATTAGTGTAGGTCGGTTGGTATTGTAAATGGGCCATATCGGTCCATGTTTTGATATAGCTGCCATATAAACCGATCTTGGGTCTTGACTTCTTGAGCCTCTCGAGAACGCAATTCTTATCCGATTGGAATGAAATTTTGCACGACGTGTTTTGTTATGATATCCAACAACTGTGCTATGTATAGTTCAAATCGGTCCATAACCTGATATAGCTGCCGTATAAACCGATCTTGGGTCTTGACTTCTTGAGCCTCTAGAGTGCGCAATTCTTATCCGATTAGGATGAAATTTTGCACGATGTGTTTTGTTATGATATCCAATAACTGTGCCAAGTATGGTTTAAATCGGTTCATAACCTGATATAGCTGCCATATAAACCGATCTTGGGTCTTGACTTCTTGAGCCTCTAGAGTGCGCAATTCTTATCCGATTGAAAAGAAATTTTGCACGACGTGTTTTGTTGTTATATCCAATAACTGTGCCAAGTATGGTTCAAATCGGTCCATAACCTGATATAGCTGCCATATAATCCGATCTTGGGTCTTGACTCCTTGAGCCTCTAGAGGGCGCAATTCTTATCCGATTATAATGGAATTTCGCACGACGTGTTTTGTTACGATACCCAACAATTGTGCCAAATATGTTTTAAATCGGTCCATAACCTGATATAGCTGCCATATATACCGATCTTGGGTCTTGACTTCTTGAGCCTCTAGAGGTCGCAATTATTATCCGATATGCCTGAAATTTTGTACGATGGATCCTCTCATGACCATCAACAAACGTGTTTATTATGGTCTGAATCGGTCTATAGCCCGATACAGATCCCATATAAACCGATCTCTCTCTATTTTACTTCGTGAGCCCCAATGGGCGCAATTCTTATACGAATTGGCTGAAATTTTACACAGGTCTCCAACATATAATTTAATTGTGGTCCGAACCGGACCATATCTTGATATCGTTTTAATAGCAGAGCAACCTTTTTGCCTAAGAAGAGATGCCGGGAAAAGAACTCGACAAATGCGATCCATGGTGGAGGGTATATAAGATTCGGCCCGGCCGAACTTAGCACGCTTTTACTTGTTATGTATTAAAGCAGAGCGAATGAAGTACATGAATAAGTTACATGCCCACTAAACGTATGAATGGTTTGAAGGCATTGCTAAATTTGCCAAACAAACCACATAAGCCTACAAGCGACGTTGTTCAATGTCGGTCAAAGATAAAATATTTGTTGCCACTGTACCACTCACTGGTATCCAAGAACCAGAGCAAAAGCGATTCTAGCAATGGGCCTAAGTTTTTTTAATAGAACCATCGAATGAGCTACGGTGGCCCCCGTATTTACAAAGAACTTTCCCCATTTGTGTGTGTGTGTGTGTGTCTGGAAGTCCCGGAAGTAAAATTTCAAGTGCCTTCTGTCAGGAAGTTGGTACGAAACAAAGCAAACAGCTTAAATTTCAACATTCAAGACAGAACTACAATGTGCGAAGGAATATTAAATACTATGATGTGAGGCCAAACAATGGTCGACAATTTAATTGATATGTAATTTGCCACCGTAGCGCAGAGGTTAGCATGTCCGCCTATGACGCTGAATGCCTGGGTTCGAATCCTGGCGAGACCATCAGAAAAAATTTTCAGCGGTAGTTTTCCCCTCATAATGCTGGCAACATTTGTGAGGTAGTATGCCATGTAAAACTTCTCTCCAAAGAGGTGTCGCACTGCTGCACGCCATTCGGACTCGGCTAGAAAAAGGAGGCCTCTTATAGTTGAGCTTAAACTTGAATCGGACTGTACTCATTGATATGTGAGAAGTTTGCCTCTGTTCCTTAGTGGAATGTTCATGGGCAAAATTTGCATTTGCCAGTTCGAAAATTATACCTCTGATCAAATTCCGCTGAGCACACCTAATATGCGTGTTATAAAATTTTTGGAGGACACCGTGGCGCAGACATCGGTGTACAATCCCACGAGAACAAACAGAAAAGTATCAAAGGCGTTTAACCCATTACTAATGCTGATGGGAATTTATTGATTTATTTCTAAATTTTAACGCCCTATTAGAGGGCATTCAATTGTCCTTCCAGGAATCCAGCCTTGTAAAACTATTATACGAAGATGTGTTGCTAAAAGTGGATTCACATGACATGTATTTGTGATAAGACTTGCCAAATTTAGCATATGTGAAAGTAGTGGAATTCGTGTGATATTTATGAAATATTTATGAAATATTTATTATGAAAATCGAGTTTTGGCTCTTAATTCATCAAACATACAGATATGCACATGTGAATAAAACATTCTATTACGTATGAAAATACATCCTGATAAGAGCGCGCTCTATTCGCATTTGAAGTAAATAAGGAGAGACAACTTGTGGGTACAGAAAGTAACAGGTCAATAAACAAATACATGTCGTGTAATAGCACCTAAAGCGGCACGCCGTACAGTAAGTTAGAATCGAAACAATTAAAAGCATGCTAAGTTCGGCCGGGCCGAATATAAAATACCCTCCACCAAGGATCGCATTTATCAAGTTCTTTGAATTACTTTTTCAAATAGAAACACACCAGTCATAGAAAAACACCACATCCAAAATTTCAGGCAAATCGAGTAATAATTGCGCCCTCCAGAGGCTCAAAAAGTCAAACTGGGAGATCGGTTTATATGGCAACTATATCAGGTTATATACCGATTTAGACCATACTTGGAACATTTGTTGAAAGTCATACCAAAACTACATATGCGAAATTTCAACCATATTGGATAAGAATTTCGCCCTCTGGTAGCCCAAGAAGTCTAATCGGGAGATCGGTATTTATGGCGGTTATATTAGAATATAGACTGATTTGGACCATACTTGACACAGTTGTAGGAATTAAAAATAAAACACTTTATGCAAAATTTCGGTCAAATCGGATAATAAATGTGGCCTCTAGAAGCTCTAGAAGTCAAGACCCAAGATCGGTTTATATGGCAGCTAAATCAGGTTATGAACGGATTTAAGCCATACTTATCACAGTTGTTGGTAGTCATAACGAAACACGTAATGCAAAATTTCAGCCAAATAGAGTAGGAATTGCGCCCTCTAGAGGCTCAAGAAATCTAATCGGGAGATCGGTTTATATGGCGGCTATATCAGTTTATGGACTGATTTAGACTTTACTTGGCACAGTTGTTGGGACTCATTCCAGAACACTTGAAGCAAAATTTCAGCCAAATCGGATAAGAATTGCGCCCTCTAGAAGTTCTAGAAATCAAGACCCAAGGTCGGTTAATATGGCAGCTATATCAAAACATGGACCGATTTGGCCCATTATGCACTTATAAGAAGTATTTGTGCAAAATTTCAAGCGCCTAGCTTTACTTTCTCGAAAGTTAGCGTGCTTTCGACAGACGGATGGACGGACATGGCTAGATCGACTTAAAATGTCATGACGATCAAGAATATATATATACTTTATGGGGTCTTATATGCATATTTCGAAATGTTACAAACGGAATGACGAAATTTGTATACCCTCCATCTTATGGTGGAGGGTATAAAAAATATGCCGTTTGAGAACGAGTAGAGATAACTCTTTGAAATTTGAAATGATTAAAGCTGAGGTGTTAATGAGGCCCCAGATGATGGGGCGCCTCTTGGCAGGCGCCTAAAGTTGGTCACATCGGCATTTCGAAAATTCAAATGTATACCAACACAACAGTATATTCTCCTATAAGTGACAGTGTTGCATTTTTTATGCATAGACAATAATTGTAATTGCAAATTTGGCTATGAACATTCCATTAAGAAACAGTTGCAAACTTATCACATATCACTGAATGCTGTGCGATTCAAGATTAAGCTCAATGGTAAGGGACATCCCAATATAGGTAATTAAATGTTTGAAACAACCACTTCCATAGGTAATTTTGTGTTTTATTTATAGCAAAGCGAAGAAAGCAGATCTTAACACCAAACCATAATAGAGTTGTGCGAAAATGGAATGCCTTTTATGTAATTTTATATCATAACCTCGAATCAAATCCAATTAAACTCTGTTATAGCTTGAATAACCAACTGAGATCTGCTAATAATTGGTAAAGTATTGAGTTTAAATTATGTTACAACATTAAATTGATCTCGGCATCCTTTTCAATATGCACAATCTTTTTTTTAAAATTAAGAAGATTGTACATAAGCATGACTATATACATAAAGAAAAACTTATTGAAACCTCGAATAACATGTTCTTTATATCAAGAATAAAAAGTATCGTTAGGGTAAAAAAATATATATATGTCACAAACTCTTGCAAGAATTCATTGCAAAACAACATGTACTTTTATCGTAAACAAAGTCCAAAGTTCTTCAGAAATGAAGTATACTTGGCGAAAACTTCTTTTACGTGAAACGAATTATTATTTTTCGTGTACAAACGAAGGATAGAATTCTTTATTACATGAATAGGATCTGTGAAGGATATACTACTATACAATTTTCTATATACATCGCACAAAGAGCGAAGCGGATTGTTTAATTCGTAATCATATCTCACTAAAGGTAGTCTAAGGGGGAATGTAATGTAATGCCGTGTATTTCGGAGAGGAACATTAAAATTAAATTCGCCTGTTATGGAATGGGAATCAATCTGACTGTTCAATGATTTCACAATAAATACGGCTCTAGGCATCAAGCGTCTTCTTTCGACCTTGGTTTAATCCATAAATTTCAATCGGTTCTCGTAGGGATGAAGAACTTCAGCCAAATTCCATGGTAAGCCCCTAAGAGCAAAAAGAAGAAATTGTACCTGGATTGATCCAATCATATCTGAATAGCACTTGTAGAATATGTTCCAAATCATATGACCGTATTCCAATACAGGCCGTTCTAAGCTTGTAAACAAACGCTTGGCCACATAAGCATCATCAAACTCCTTGGACCACCGTTTTATAAAACCCAACAACGTAATCTAGCATCCAAAATAACACCAAGATCAGTAAAGGAATCTACGCTATCTAATTTATACGAACCTATATAACAGTTACCTGGAACAGGTCCGGCCCTGAAAAGAGATAACTTCTTGCACTTTTAAGATGAAGCGCCCTGCCATTCACACTGCACCAGTCCACCAATAAGTGCAGATCGCTCTGCAAGCACAGTGACCTATCCGGAGAACCCAAATTATAAAACATGTGCACATCATTTGCGAACATTAAAATCCTTGAAGACTGAATAACTGATGGAAGATCGTTCAAGTAAAAAACGAACAGCAATGGACCTAAATGGCTGCCCTTGGAAAGAATATCATTAAAGTAAAATTTCTGTGTCTAGTAAATAAGAAGCTATCCAATTCAAAACAACTGAAGGAAAGCATGTTAAGTTTAACCAGTAATAAGTCGTGCATCACAGTGTTAAAAGCCATAGTATAATCAGTGCAAATAACATCTGCTCGAAATCTGTCAAAACCACACAACTTGAAGTCTGTATTGAAAAAAGTCTGTGAACATATCACATATCTCTGAATTATCAGACAATTCCCTTCAATCAAGCTTCATGCAACTAAGGAACTCCCGAAGCTTCCTCTTAGAATTCACAAACTTATAAAAGCTACTGGGATTACTGTAAAGACAACTCCTCATCCTGACAAGGTAATTAGCATAAGAATGAGATTTTTAGTGTTGTATTGAGCCCTAACTCTCAAATAATTGGTCTCATTCAATGAAGTATTACATTTCTTAAAAGTCTACTTTTAACATTACGCAAACATCTCAGATACGGAGAAGACCATGCAGTTTCCCTTTCAGAACTAGGCCTCACAGTGGGAACAGATATTTGAAAGCACATTATTAAAAAAATAAAATTCGGAAATCGCAATCAGAATTCCAACTAATGCCGAATAAAGTCGATTGCAATAGATCAAAGTTGACACAGTCAAATTCCCATGTCCTTAACTGGAACATTTTTCCCAAACCATTCCGCAATTGAACTTCCATAGTCAAAGTCGGATGGTAACCAACCTCAGGTTCCGTAAATGGCAAACATCTACATAAAGAAACGTCCATGATCGAAGTAAGCACCAGGTACAAAATCCTATCCCTTACATTATGTATGCAATTCATCTGAAACAAGCACTGACCAAAAATGTTCTCCCAGAAAGTATCCATTTAAAGAAACTGTTGATAAAACAGGCACAACGGCGTTCTGTTTCGAGACCCACGATATCTGGGGAAAGTTAAAGTCACCGAGACAAACAAGTTCGAAATCTACATTCAATTCTGAATGTCTCAGGTAAATATCTATCTCTGAATTCGGTGCAATATAAAGGGAAGTTGAAATTAGAATCTGGGCCAAATATATCATTCTGACGCATAAAAGCTCAAAATAATCATAATCTGTAAGTGTAAGCCGTTCAGAAGCCATGGGGCTTTGAACAACTATACCTCTTCCAACTATAGCTCTACTATATCAAACCTATAAACTTGGTATTGAACAAAAAAATCAGTATTACCGATGCCAGGTTTAAGCCAAAACGAATATATTGAAATCACTACCGAAAGATTCCAAACAGATGTTTAGTATTCAGGCCTCTAACATTCTGGTAAAGTATGGGAGAAACAGAAAGATTAACCACAGGTCTTATAGCGTTAGTTCTCTTCCTGGACACGAATTCCTTAACCAATGTGCCATCCGTCCAAAATGCACTGCACACCATTAAATCGAATAGTTTAAAAGGCACAATTATTTTAACACAAGTAAGAACAAGCATTTCTAAACATGTTTTGCTTAATTCACCATAATGACTTATTTGATGTTTTCGTTGATAACTTATAAAATTTGAAATTGTTGTTTAAAAATTACAAAATCCATTAAAATGTAATTATACTTATGATTAAAAAAATTTAATTCAAAATATCTCTAACCTGCCATTTTAGCCGGTTTAATATTTCAGGTGTTAAAATATCACGAGGTGTGGGGGAATTAATCTTGAAAATCTTAAAATCGATGTCATTAAAATTATAAATCTTGGATCTAATGTAGGCAGCGATGTCCTTTACAGATGTTCCAGAATGCAGTCTGTATAAAAAAAGGTTTTTCCTCTGAGCCCCTACGACCAGTCCACCACTACTGATGGGTGGAAAAGACACGCTCACAACAACAGGACGAACCCCTGCATCCGTGGTAGGAGCACTAACAGTTATCGGAGGCACCGAAGGTCCAACGAGAGAGCGTCAACATCCGATTACTCAGATAAAAATTGTACAGTTTGGAAGTTAAAAAAAATTTAACAAGTAAAAGCGTGCAAAGTTCGGCCGGGCCGAATCTTATATACCCTCCACCATGGATCGCATTTGTCGAGTTGTTTTCCCGGCATCTCTTCTTAGGCTAAAAAAGATATAAGGAAAGAGTTGCTCTGCTATTTAAACGATATCAAGATATGGTCCGGTTCGGACCACAATTAAATTATATGTTGGAGACCTGTGAAAAATTTCAGCCAATTCGTATAAGAACTGCGCCCATTGGGGCTCACGAAGTAAAATAGAGAGAACGATTTATATGGGATCTGTATCGGGCTATAGACCGATTCAGAACATAATAAACACGTTTGTTGATGGTCATGAGAGGATCCGTCGTACAAAATTTCAGGCATATCGGTTAATAATTGCGCACTCTAGAGGCTCAAGAAGTCAAGACCCAAGATCGGTTTATATGGCAGCTATATCAGGTTATGGACCGATTTGAACCATACTTGGCACAGTTATTGAATATCATAACGAAACACGTCGTGCAAAATTTCATTCTGATCGGATAAGAATTGCGCACGCTAGAGGCTCAAGAAGTCAAGACCCAAGATCGGTTTATATGGCAGCTATATCAAAACATGGACCGATATGGTCCATTTACAATACCAACCGACCTACACTTATAAGAAGTATTTGTGCAAAATTTCAAGCGGCTAGCTTTACTCCTTCGGAAGTTAGCGTGCTTTCGACAGACAGACAGACGGACGGACGGACATGGCTAGATCGACATAAAATGTCGCGACGATCAAGAATATATATACTTTATGGGATCTCAGACGAATATTTCGAGTAGTTACAAACAGAAAGACGAAATTAGTATACCCCCCATCTTATGGTGGAGGGTATAAAAATGAAGTAAACAAAAACATAAACCCGAATGAGAGATCTGGGCTTTACGTTTGGAGAAAACGAGGGCTTTGGCATTATTTGAAAAAAAAATAGAATTTTGTAGGACATACTTATAACACCCATTTTAGTTGACATTTTACTTAAAAATCATCTAAAACATGCCCTCTTTACAAAACAACAAGTACAAGCGTGCTAAGTTCGGCCGGGCCGAATCTTATATACCCTCCACCATGGATCGCATTTGTCGAGTTCTTTTCCTGGCATCTCTTCTTAGGCAAAAAAAAGGATATAAGAAAAGATTTGCTCTGCTAGCGATATCAAGATATGGTCCGGTTTGGACCACAATTAAATTATATGTTGGAGACCTGTGTAAAATGTCATCCAATTCGAATAAGATTTGCGCCCTTTGGGGACTCAAGAAGTAAAATAGAGAGATCGCTTTATATGGGAGCTGTATCGGCCTATAGACCGATTCAGACCATAATAAACACGTATGTTAATGGTCATGAGAGAATCCGTCGTACAAAATTTCAGGCAAATCGGATAATAATTGCGACCTCTAGAGGCTCAAGAAGTCAAGATCCCAGATCGGTTTATATAGCAGCTATATCAGGTTATGAACCGACTTGTATTTTATTTGACATAGTTGTTGAAAGTAAGAATAAAAAACGTCTTGCGAAATTTCAGCCAAATCGGATAGAAATTGCGCCCTCTAGAAGCTCAAGAAGTCAAGTCCCCAGATCTGTTTATATGACAGCTATATCAGGTTATGTACCGATTTGAACCATATTTGGCACAGTTGTTGGATATCATAACAAAATACTACGTGCCAAAATTCATTCAAATTGGATAAGAATTGCGCCCTCTAGAGGCTCAAGAAGTCAAGACCCAAGATCGGTTTATATGACAGCTATATAAGGTTATGGACCGATTTGAACCATACTTGGCACAGTTGTTGGATATCACAACAAAACACGTGCGAAATTTCATTCCAATCGGATAAGAATTGCGCACTCTACAGGCTCAGGAAGTCAAGACCCAAGACCGGTTTATATGGCAGCTATATCAGGTTATAAACCGATTTGAACCATACTTGGCACAGTTGTTGGATATTGTAACAAAACACGTCGTGCAAAATTTCATTCCAATCGGATAAGAATTGCGCACTCTAGAGGCTCAAGAAGTCAAGACCCAAGATCGGTTTATATGGCAGCTATATCAGGTTATGGACCGATTTGAACCATACTTGGCACAGTTGTTGGATATCACAACAAAACACGTGCGAAATTTCATTCCAATCGGATAAGAATTGCGCACTCTACAGGCTCAGGAAGTCAAGACCCAAGATCGGTTTATATGGCAGCTATATCAGGTTATAAACCGATTTGAACCATACTTGGCACAGTTGTTGAATATTGTAACAAAACACGTCGTGCAAAATTTCATTCCAATCGGATAAGAATTGCGCACTCTAGAGGCTCAAGAAGTCAAGACCCAAGATCGGTTTATATGGCAGCTATATCAGGTTATGGACCGATTTGAACCATACTTGGCACAGTTGTTGGATATCACAACAAAACACGTGCGAAATTTCATTCCAATCGGATAAGAATTGCGCACTCTACAGGCTCAGGAAGTCAAGACCCAAGATCGGTTTATATGGCAACTATATCAGGTTATAAACCGATTTGAACCGTACTTGGCACAGTTGTTGGATATCATAACAAAACACGTCGTGCAAAATTTCATCCGAATCGGATAAGAATTGCGCACTCTAGAGGCTCAAGAAGTCAAGACCCAAGATCGGTTTATATGGCAGCTATATCAAAACATGGGCCGATATGGCCCATTTACAATACCAACCGACCTACACTAATAAGAAGTATTTGTGCAAAATTTCAAGCGGCTAGCTTTATTCCTTCGGAAGTTAGCGTGCTTTCGACAGACAGACGAACGGACGGACGGAGGGACAGACGGACGGACATGGCTAGATCGACATAAAATTTCACGACGATCAAGAATATGTATACTTTATGGGGTCTCAGACGAATATTTCGAGTAGTTACAATCAGAATGACGAAATTAGTATACCCCCCATCTTATGGTGGAGGGTATAAAAAGAAAAAGTTGAGATAATTATTGGGTTGCCCAAAAAGTAATTGTCGGTAATATAGTAGTAATATAGTCGGCGTTGACAAATGTTTTTCAACGGCTTGTGATTCTGTAATTGCATTCTTTCTTCTGTCAGTTATCAGCTGTTACTTTTACCTTGCTTTAGAAAAAAAGTGCGCGAAATTTTGTTTACATTTGTTTGTTTGGCGTCAATTTTAATATGGGTACCACATGTATTGAAAGAAATTCATTTAACAAACCGAATCAACGCTTGTGATATGCACCTTAAACGCAATGAATTCGATCCGTTTTTAAAACGAATCATAACTGGAGATGAAAAATGGATTGTTTACAACAACGTTAGTCGAAAACGATCATGGTCCAATCATGGTTAACCAGCTCAAACCACTTCAAAGGCTGATATCCACCAATAGAAGGTTATGCTGTCTGTTTGGTGGGATTGGAAGGGTGTGGTATATTTTGAATACAGCCATCAAGGAGAAACGACCAGAATTGGTCAATCGTAAAGGTGTCATATTCCACCAGGACAACGTTAGACCGTACACATCTTTGGTCACACGCCAAACTGAGTGAGCTTGGCTGGGAGCTTTTGATGCATCCACCATATAGCCCTGACCTTGCACCATCATACTACCATTTATTTCGATCTTTGCAGAACTCCTTAAATGGTAAAACTTTCGGCAATGATGAGGCTATAAAATCGCACTTGGTTCAGTTTTTTGCAGATAAAGGCCAGAAGTTCTATGAGCGTGGAATACTAAATTTGCCAGGAAGATGACAAACGGTTATCGAACAAAATGGCAATTATATATTTGATTAAAGTTCATTCTAAGTCTTATTAAAAATGCATTTACGTTCTCTTAAAAAATCCGCGATTATTTTTTGGGCAACCCAATAAGAAAGTTTTTTTCAAAGAGACTAAACAATGTATATGTTTGTTTTTACCAAAAATCAAGTTTTTAAATTTTTTGACTTTTAAAATCCTTAACTCTTAACTGGGGCCGAACTACCGCATACGTGATCGAGTAAAATTGTTCGAATTTTCTCTGTTGGGATTTATGGAGCTCTTTATTGAACAAGAGAATTTTTGAAATTCAAGAACGCGAATGTTTAAATGGAGCAATATATATACAAACTTGGCATTAAAAATGTATATACAAGTAGTATACAAATTTGCCCATGAACAAGTAGTATAACACCCATTAAACACGAGATTAAATTTGATTTGACACGAAAGCGCACTTGATAACGAATGCGGTAATTTGACCCCTGCATAATCAGATTTGGATACTCTAGCGGTAAAGTTGTTGCTTATTTCAACAATCCAACTCAAGCATCAAAACGAAAATTGAATCACAAGTGTTTTCATTAATCGTTAATCTTGACTTCTTGAGCCTCTAGGGGCGCAATTCTAGTCCGATTTGACTGAAATTTTGTACAACGGCTTTTTCCATGACCTTCAACATATGTGTCCAATCTGGTCTGATTCGATCTATAGCTTGATACAGCTCCCATATAAACCGATCTCCCGATTTTGCTTCTTGACCCCTACAAGGTGCAATTCTTATCCGAATGAACTGAAATATTACACAATGACTTCTTTAATGTTCAGCATTCAATTCATTTATGGTCCGAATCGGACTATAACTTGATATAGCTTTTTTTATACCCTCCACCATAAGATGGGGGGTATACTAATTTCGTCATTCTGTTTGTAACTACTCGAAATATTCGTCTGAGACCCCATAAAGAGACCCCTATTTTACTTCGTGAGCCCCAATGGGCGCAGTTCTTATACGAATTGGCTGAAATTTTACACAGGTCTCCAACATAGAATTTAATTGTGGTCCGAACCGGACCATATCTTGATATCGTTTAAATAGCAGAGCAACTCTTTCCTTATATCCTTTTTAGCCTAAGAAGAGATGCCGGGAAAACAACTCGACAAATGCGATCCATGGTGGAGGGTATATAAGATTCGGCCCGGCCGAACTTAGCACGCTTTTACTTGTTTTTATTTATTTTAAATTTTCTAAACATTTAAAGAGTATGACGTAGTCGTTCAGATAAAAATTGGCTCAGTCTGAAATGTCACCATACCGTTTAAGGGAAATATGGAACTTTTTTTTAACAAACTTTCATATTTTTCAGATTGGCAACAATTTTAATCCGATTTTTCAAGCGATTGTATGCCTCATCGCCATCAAAACTATTGATCTGAGCAATATGACATGTTGTAGACATTTGTTGAGAAGAATAGGCTTTGAGGAACATTGTTGGCATTGGGAATGAAAGTGGACCACTTTCGACCTCTGATTCATTTAGTTTCATTGTTCTTTATTTTAAAATATCGGTTTGTCAGGATTTAATTAAAATGGCCCATGACATGGTGTACCGCTTGCGAGATATAGGTAGTTTAATGGCCTATTTGCCGATCTCCAAGGCACATTTGGTACACTTTGAAAAATGCTTATCGTAATTATGAGTAATTTACATAATACAAATTAGTTCACGCTATTTATCAACTATTCGATAGAAATTCATAAAGAGTTAGAAATTAACTTTGTACAAATAAAACAAACTACGCATGAGTGTAGATAAAACAGCTTACAACTCAGTTAAGTTAGTAATTTTCCTTAAACAATTATTTGTTAAATAAGCGACAACTTTAGAAAACATCGATAACAGCATTCGTTGACGAAACCTTTCCTAAAATTTATTACTGAATAAACTACCAAAAGAAAATCGTATTTTCAGTTCAATATAATTAAAACATTCGTTTTAATTTCCATGTGTTGAGTTCACAAATACATGCTCGAAACTAAGAACAATTTAATGAACTAAATTCTAATGGGGAGACATTGTGTCTAAAAATAAAACATGCCAAACGTAAACCAAAAACCATGAACATCTTTAATGAAAAAGGGTTAGAAAATGTTGTCATTTGTGTTGTTAGCAAATATTGAAAGGAAAAAATAGTATCAGATTCAAACAATAGTGATGTGAATGATTGGGAAGAGCGTCTGCTTTGTAAACAGAAGGCCCTTGCTTCAACTCTCAACTGCGGCAAAAAATGAAGTTTTATTTAATTTATAATTGCAATGTTTCATATAAAATGTGTCTTCTTCAATTTAGCTGAGCGATTAAGAGCATGGGGGTGGGAGACATACGGAACTAAATGTATTATGTAATATCCGATTGCACCCTCCAAAGAGTTCGGAAATAGCGATTTTTTCAATAGCTTTCGTTTCAGTTTCAAAGCTTGTAAGTTCATATCTT
Organism: Stomoxys calcitrans; assembly: GCF_963082655.1. Taxonomy (NCBI): domain Eukaryota; kingdom Metazoa; phylum Arthropoda; class Insecta; order Diptera; family Muscidae; genus Stomoxys; species Stomoxys calcitrans. The sequence goes on from NC_081552.1 coordinate 152,044,664, forward strand.
ACTTGTGAGAAGTTTAAAGTGAACTACAACTATGTATTAACAATGTTGTAGCTGTTAAGAAATTGTTTAACTCATAACGACCATATAATTCTTTAGCACTATTAGGTGTCGAGGTTCAACATTCTGGAGTGAATAGTTTAAGAAACTGCTGGAATGGTAATTGGGGCAAAAAAGGATGTTTTCGAGGATCAAAGTGAAGGTCTTACATTCTTCTGAATAACTTTTTATACCTACCACCGAAGGATGGCGGTATATTCAATTTGTCATTCCGTTAGCAACACATCGAAATACCCATTTCCGACCCAATAAAGTATATTTATTCTTGATCAGCGTAAAAATCTTAGACGATTTAGACATGTCCTCCCGTCTGTCTGTTGAAATCACGCTACAGTCTTTAAAAATAGAGATATTAAGCTGAAACTTTGCACTGATTCTTTTTTTTTGTCCATAAGCAGGTTGAGTTCGAAGATGGGCTATATCAGACCATATCTTGATATAGCCCCCATATAGACCGATCCGCCGATTTAGGGTCTTAGGCCCATAAAAGCCACATTTATTATCCGATTTTGCTGAAATTTGAGATAGTGAGTTGTGTAAGGCCCTTCGAAATCCTTAGTCAATTTGGCCCAGATCGGTTCAGATTTGGATATAGCTGCCATATAGACCGATCCTCCGATTTAGGGTCTTAGGCCCTTAAAAGCCACATTTATTATCCGATTTTGCTGAAATTTGAGATAGTGAGTTGTGTAAGGCCCTTCGACATCCTTCGTCAATTTGGCCCAGATCGGTTCAGATTTGGATATAGCAGCCATATAGACCGATCCTCCAATTTAGGGTCTTAGGCCCATAAAAGCCACATTTATTATCCGATTTTGCTGAAATGTGGGATAATTAGTTGTGTTGAAGGTCCTCAAAATCTTTCTTTAATTAGGCACAGATCGGATCAGATTTGGATATAGCTGCCATATGGACCGATCCCTTGATATCAGGTTTTGGGCCCATAAAAAGCGTTTTTATTGTCCAATATTGCCAAAATTTGGGACAGAGAGTTAAGTTAAGCCTCTCCACATATTTCTGCAATTTGGTCTAGATCGATCAAGATTTGGATATAGCTGCCATATAGACCGATATCTCGATTTAAAGTCTCGGGCCCCAAAAAGGAGCATTTATAATCCGATTTCACTGAAATTTTACACAGCGACTCATATTAGGCTTTTCGATGTTGTATATGGTTCAGATCGGTTTATTTTTAGATAAAGCTACTAAAAAGACCAATATTTTATTATACATAATTGAACAATGACTTGTATATATTAGTATTTGTTCCAAATCGGAACATATTTGTATATAACTGCTATGGGACATAAGGTATGCAATTGTCACCGGATTTGTTGAAAGGTGGTTTACATATATACCCGAGGTGGTGGGTATCCAAAGCTTGGCCCGGCAGAACTTAACGCCTTTTTACTTGTTGAATCATTTTCGGGGGCGATAAATTGGATATAGCTATATTCAGATCTGGATATAGCTGCCTTATAGACCGATCCTCCGATTTAGGGTCTTAGGCCCATAAAAGCCACATTTATTATCGGATTTTGCTGAAATTTGAGACAGTGAGTTGTGTTAGGCCCTTCGACATCCTTCACCAATTTGGCCCAGATCGGTCAAAATTTGGATATAGCTGCCATATAGAACGATCTCTCGATGTAAGGTTTTGAGCCCATATAAGGCGCATTTATTGTTCGATGTCACCAAAATTTGGGATAGTGAGTTGTGTTAAGACTTTCGACATCATTTTTCAATATGGCCCAGATCGGTTCAGATTTGCATATAGCTGTCATATAGACCGAACTCTCCATTTAAGGTTTTGGGCCCATGAAAGGCGCATTTATTGCCCGATGTCGCCGAAATTTGGGACAGTGAGTTAAGTTATGCCCTTTGACATACTTCTGCAATATGACCGATCTCTCGGTTTTAGGTTTTGGGGCCATAAAAAGCGCTTTTATTGTCCGATTTCGCTGAAATTTGGGACAGCGCGTTGTGTTAGACTCTTCGACATTTTTCTGCAACTTAGCCCAAATCGGTGCAGATTTGGATACAGCTGCCATGTAGACCAATCTCTCGATTAAAAGTCTTGGCCCCATAAAAGGCGCATTTATAATCCGATTTCACTGAAAATGGACACAGTGACTTAGGTTAGGCTTTTCGACATCTGTGTCGTGAATGGTTCAGATCGGTTTATTTTTGAATATAGCTACTAAAAATACCAGTATTTTGTTACACACAATTGAACAATGACTTGTACACATTAGTTTTTGGTCCAAATCGGAACATATTTGTATATAACTGATATGGGACATAAGGTACGCGATTGTCACCGGATTTGATGAAAGGTAGTTTACATATATAGCCGAGGTGGTGGGTATCCAAAGTTCGGCCCGGCCGAACTTAACGTCATTTTACTTGTTCGATATCGACAAGCAGACTATTAGTTTTTATTTGAGCGAATATCATTGTTTCTGATTAGTGATGCTCTTTCGAAATGAGCTATAAAGATCGATTTTTTGTTTATTGGAAAAGATAGAGTGTGTGGTAACATGACAACCATGATCTGCCACATTTAGTCCTAGGAGGGGGATCATCGGGTACGTATTTGCCTCAAGGGTGTACGCACTCGGTCGGCAGGGGTGAGTGGCGAAAGAAAAACGAGAACCAAAAAAGAATTATTTTATTCACAAAGGATTGTGACACTACTAAGCGATGGAGGAAACCCGACAACGGACCCTTTTGGAAGGACGTGAGCATTTGAATTGAGTCATGTATTTATGGATTAAGCTCAGGGGTGGAGAAACTGCAGCAGCTTTTCTCTATCTGCAAATTTTTTTTTTTAGTTTTGAAAGTAATATTTTTTATAGGAACTTTGTAAGATTTCCCTTCACTGTTGAACGTTTATCGTGAATTTGATACTTTTTGATGTAAAAGTCACCTCTTTTTGTAGATCCAAAAATGGTCTGTTTACAGCAGAATATGCTCTGTTATATGAAAATGTGATTGTTTTCTTTGTTTATCTCTTGTGTTTCTTCCATTTGACAGAGAGTATTAGCGTGTGAGCGAAGAGATGAACGTTTGGTAGGAACGCGTGTGCGGATGTAAGCAGTTTTTATAAGTTATAAATTTTTAAATTTCAAAAACAACTCTTATACGCTTGCGTTTTGGAATACAACAGAGCAACAACAAAACAAGTAAGGATCAACAAAAATCGGGCGGTGCCGACTATATATACCCTCAACTTTACTGTTACGAGAGAATATTAAACGGGTGGTATATGTGGAACCTATACATGTCTTAATTTTGTCAGATTTTGAGCATCCATGCCCATTTGGATATCAAATAGAACCTCGTGAAAAATCAAAATCGTGGTTATAACAGCTAGAAAAGACCATACCGGATGCTCCAGGTTCTTCAACCATCATTTTATTGCGCATCCCGAGAGCCATTTGTCATGTCCGTGGTCTCCGAGCCGATTGAAAGCCATTTCAATTTACCGTCGGCGAAGTTACGAATGTCATCCGTGGCGCCAAATTATCCATGCGTTTGGCCCCGACGGAATCTCTACACTGATGCTGAAGAATAGGTATTCAACTCCAGGAAGTTCCCTGGAGTTGAATACCTATTGAATTACTTTGTATACGAATACTCAGCAAATGTAATATTTAGTAATATTTGACTTTTTGTGTGTCAGATACATTTACTTGGTTGTCATGTAATGAAAAAATAATTTCTCATTCAATTATATTCATTCAATAAAATAAGTTATTTCAAATCATATTTCCGTGGAATCCAATTATTACAAGAGGTTATGGGCGAACAAAGAGAGGAGGTTACTCACGGAATTGTCCAGTTAAATGGAACTGGTTACGAAAATTGGTGTTTTCGTGTAAAAATGCATTTGGATGCCCTGAAAATAACAAACCCATAAAATCAAAATGGGATATTCAAGTAAAAGAGGATGAGAATGGGGACATGGTGAGGTATAAAGCAAGGCTAGAGGAAAAAGGTTTCTTACAAAAACATGGCAAAGTTGACAACTATAAGAACTGTTTTGGCTATTGGGCTTACAACAAAAGTGCCATTTTTATCAAATGGATGCCAAAAAGGCTTTTCTTTGTAGCGAATTAAAAGAACAAACCTACACGTATCCCCCAGATGGTTTTACGTTGGAGAGAGATAAGATTTTCATATTAAACAAGTCCCTATACGGGTCGAAGCAGAGTCCTAGATGCTAGGACGAAAAGATACATCTTTTTTGTTGAATTTTGGGTTTAATAGATCCAAACACGACCATTGCTTATAAGTTACAATTATGGGAATGGTACTATGGAGTTGTCTCAAGGAATCAACATTGCTAACATTCTGAAACAGTTTGGTATGGATGAATGCAAACCTATTAATTCACCTATGGAAAAGTTTTTCGTTTCTTCTGAATCTGAACCATGGAATTTTTTCATATAGACAACTGTTGGGATGTTTAGTGTATGCAATGCTATGTGTTCGCCCCGACACTTGCTATCATATTAGATATATGTCACGATTCCAGGAAGATCCAAAAGAAATACATTGCAACATGTTGAAAATGATTTAGAGACACATCAAAGGTACAATTAATACAAAACTAAAATCCGAGAGAAGAGAAAACGCTGAAGCAATAGTTGGATATGCAGATGCAGGTTGGGCATCCGACTTAAGCGACAGAAAATGTGTCAGCGGCTTCAATTTCAAAGTATATGGAAATACTGGGTCATGGTCTAGCAAAAAGCAACACACTGTTGCCATGTCTTCTTCAGAAGCCTAATATATGGCTTTAAGTGCTGCAACATCTGAGGCAATATGATTGAAAAGGCTTTTGCAAGATATGGGAATTGTATATTCAAATTATGCCGTAACCCTATTTCAAGATATCCAAGGCTGTATTTTTATGTCCAAAACCACCGAATGTAAATGATCAACACATCATTTCATTCATGACCATTTGGCGAAAGGTAACATAAATGTACAGTAAATTAATACTACAGATCAATTAGCCGATATTTATACTAGAGAATTAGGCATTGATAAATTTAAGCTTTTTAGATCTAAATTCCATTTGTCTGAGTGAAAGAAGGTATTGAAATACTTTGTATATGAACACTCAGCAATTGTAATATCTAGTAATATTTGACTTATTGTTTGTTGGATACGTTCACTTGGTAGTCATGTATTGAAAAAAATAATTCTTTCATTCGATTATATTCGTTCAATAAAATAAGTTGTTTCAAATAATATTTCCGTGGAATCTAATTATTACAAGAGTACCTTCCAACTGTCCTCCACCTGTCTTTGAACACTCTTATACTTCCCGATGTCTGGAAGATGGGTAGAGTGATCCCGCTACTGAAGCCTGGAAATGACCCGAGTAAGGTGGAGTCGTACAGACCGATCTCCCTTCTCTCGTCAGTAGCCATGACGCTTGAAGTACTACTCCTCCCGAGCCTCGTTGAACAATTTCCATTCGCCGAGCATCAGCACAGATTTCGAAGGCCGCACACATTTGCCACGTCCACGTATATACGTTTTATAGGGTCGTAGATCAATATTTCGAGGTGTTGTAAACGGAATGACTAGAATTGTATACTTCCCTCCTACTGTAGTATGTATGAAAACTTTAAAAACATGAAAATTGTTGCAACTTAAACAAAAATACAAAAAAAATTGTTTTGGTTTCTTCTGTAGCTCATACAAAAAAATTATTAGTAAAAAAATAACGTGTCTCCTCAGTTCTGTGAAGCACCTTCATCAGTAGAGTTTCTACTGGGTAAATACCCAACGCTTGGGTATTTGTTGGGTAAATCCCCAATAAACACCTTTTTTGGGTATTTGTAAATTTGCAGATATCTTCTTTTTTCAAACTATTTTTGATGATTTCGTATTCTTTGTGTATAACCCTGATCATCGGATTTTAGTTATATATAGCCGCTATATAGACCGATCTCCAGACTTAAAGTCTTGAGGCAATGAATTGGAAATTTTTCATCCGATTTCGATGAAATTTGCCACAGTGAGTTCTGGTAGCCCCCTACCCATTTCTGCGAAATGTGGTTCAGTTCGGACTATGTTTGGATATAGCTGCCCTACAGACCGACCGCCCGCTAAATACTCTATATAGGGAGATCGGTCTATATGGTTGCTATATTTAAATATGGTCCGATCATCAAAATAGGATGAAAAACGCTCCTTTTACACACATGCTAATTATTTCATACTGATGCTCATTACACCTTATCGGGAGATCGGTTTGTAATTGCATATAGCTGTATGCAAATATGGTCCGATCTGGACCACATTTGACAAGAATGGGTAGGAGTCTCCATCCATCCAGGAGTTCACCATCCAAATCATCATTTTATGGATAGCTATCCACCGCCCAGAAGCCAGAGCGTTGGGTTCAGCGCTACAAGAAAGAATTTCTAGATCAAGCAGCATATCTAGACAACATTCACGCAGACACGGTAGCTGATGCGGTAAATAGCGATCGAGTGAATGTGGTCCTTGAAGAACAACCGGCTCTCATTCCACCTGAAAAAATTGATCTCCCCCGGCAAACCAGAGTAGTTCTGGCTTAATTGAGATCCGGCAGATGCAGCCGCCTCAACTCTTACAAATCAAGGATTGATACCGACATGCAGGATACGTCACCTGTTTAACTGCCAGCCAGACCCACTTGCCTCAGACCCAGATCCCCCTGAACGCACCCCATCTTAGTTCTTGGATCTGGATACTTAACAGAACCAAGCAGACAAGAGATATAATAGAAGACAACAAACTATATCAACATAGCGACTACTAGAGCCATCAAAAACTCTATCGGATAAAAGATACAATGGGAGCTACATATATCAAATTTTGCACACTTTGTTCGTGTTTTTGAGATTTCAAATAAAATACCACTCGTGAAGTTTTGTAAAGATTGAACCAAAATTATGCTTACTAGGTCATATCGTATGAGAGAGATATAAAGACAGGCGGACATGGCTAATTCGAATTAAATTTATCATGAAAGATCTTGAAATTTTATCATAAACGATGTTCCAATGTGGTTCACAAAAGAAGTTTATTGGCCGAAAATTGAGTTTATGGCTTATGAATTATTTTTTTGAGTGTATATATCAGATTAGAATTACTTCCTGTAATCAACGAATTACTTCCTGTAATCAAAGTAGTGGTCCTAATATTATGAACACATCTCTTTTTGGGCCAAGGACAAAACTATTTTCACGTTTATCTTATCTTCTTAATATAAAAATCAATTTGTGTTTGTAGATTTGTTTGTTTGTTTGTGTGTTCCTTATAGACTCAGAAACGGCTGAACCGATTTTCTTGAAATTTTCACAGATGGTGCATAATGATCCCGTGGTGAAAATAGGGTACTACATTTTTGATATCTGAATGGGGGCGGACCCTCCCCCTCACCCTAATTTTCAGAAACGCCAGATCTCGGAGATGGGTGGTATCTAAATTTCGGATGGGGTACCTAGGGGGGCCGCCACACCCTTAAACATACCAATTATATATTTAGACTAATCACGACAATATGGGACTCAAATGAAAGGTATTTAGGATAAGAAAACGTATCTGATATCCAATTGTCGGACCAAGTGTTTGGGGGACCACCTCAACCCCAAAAACACCCCTAAATCGGACATATTTACCGACCATGGCAATATGGGACTCTAATGAATGGTATTTGTGAGTAGAATACGAATGTTATATCCAAATGTAGGACCGCGTTTCTGGGAATCCACCCCTTCCCCAAAACACCCCCCAAACAGGACTTATATACTGACCATGGGAATATGGGTCTTAAATAAAAGGTATTTGAGTGTAGAATTCGAATAGGGGACCAAGTGTTTCGGGGGGCAGCCTCTCCCCAAAAAATTCCCCCAAAGGGACAAATTTACGACCATTGCAATATGGGGCTCAAATGAAAGGTGAAAGGTCCAATTTTGAGACCAATGGCAATTTAAGGTTCAAATAAATGATATATGGATATATGAGAATAGAGTACGTTGCTGATATATTATTTTCCGGGCTTTGTGTTTGAGGACCACCCCAATCCCCAAACACCCCTAAATCGGGCATATTTACCGACCATGTCAATGTGGAGCTTAAATGAAAGATATTGGGGGGTAGAGCAAGAATTGATACCCACTTTCGGGACCAATTCTCTTTTCCCAAAATACCCCACAAACAGCAATTTTTAACTGACCATCGAAATATGGGGCTCAAATAAAGGTAGAGCCCCATATTTGGAAGTAGAATACGAATTTGATATCCAAATGTATGACCATGTATTTTGGGCATCACCCCTTTCCCAAAACACCCACCAAAGGGTAACAATTTTTCAACCACGCCAATATGTGCCACAAATGAAAGGTATTTGAGATTAGAAAACGAATTTGATAACCTATTTCGGGGCCATGTGTTTGGGAGACGCCTCATCGTGTAAACTACCCTAAACCAATTTATTTAAACCCCATATTGCCATATGGGGGTTAAATAAATGGTATTTGAGAGAAGAGCACGATGCTGATATTTTTCAGGGCCAAGTGTATGGGGGACTCCCTCACCCCTGAAAATACCCCTAAATCAGGCATTATGAGATGACGGGCTGAAATAAAGTATTTTAAGAATGGAGTACATCGTACATTCAAACTTAAATTCGTAGACCAATAAAGATTATATATGATTCAGATAAAGGCACTTATATTGTTAAACTATGAGTCAAGCGATATACTATTTTCGTAGCATGGTATTTCACTAATAGCTCTTTAATTGTCTAAAATAAATATTCCAAGGAAATTTTTGTTCCATATCAAGTAAAAGAAGGCGCAGCGGAGCAGGCCCGGGCCAGCTAGTATTATATATAGTGCCCAAATATATTGAGATATATCCCCATATGAGGAGGCCACCGTAGCGCAGATTCTAGCATGTCCGCCTTTGACGATGAACGCCTGGGTTTAAATCCTGGCGAGAACATCCGAAAATCAATTTTTCAACGATGGTTATCTTCTAATGCTGGCGACATTTGTGAGGCTATATGCCATGTTAAAACTTCTGCCCAAAGAGCTGTTACTCTGCGGCACGCCGTTTGGACTCGGCTATAAAAAGGAAGCCACTTATCATTGAGCTTAATCTTGAATCGGACAACACTCATTGATATGTGAGCATTTTATCCCTGATCCTAAATTGAATTTTCATTTGCAAATTTGCATTTGCAGATATACGACTTTTACGACTGCAGTAGCCTCAATCTGACCAGATGTAGACATAGCTTTCATATATAGCGTCAATTTAATAGGCTATTCATAGTTGAGAGATTCGATACTGTAGAGTGTCATAGTCGGCTCCGCCCGACTTTCGTCAACGTAGCCAACGTATTCGCTGACTTGCTGAATAAAACACGCTTATTGTGGCATATGTAAAAAAATAGTTCAATTGATCAGTAATCGAGTGAAACAGCCTTTCGAAATCAATCAAGTCTTATTATCATAATGAAGCCGACTGAACTCAATTGATGGGCACATTTAAAAAGCCACATGGCCGCTGCTTTGAGTATCTTTATGTGCCTTTAAGTAACGCTGCATGTAAATGTGGTATTGGGTGACATTTGGACAAATACAAAGACCGTGCGTTTATACAATGGAATACGTATAGATTTACACAAACACATACATCAATCAATGAGGAAATTTATATGTTGTGTGGATATAGATATGTCTACTCAATTTGCATTGCTAATTAAAAATATGTATGTCGACCAAATTATGTGCGACTCTAATTCAATTTATCTTCAAAACTGAGGGAATGAAACCCGATAGCACATGTTTAAATATATTTTTGATTCAATCCTGCGATTTCCTGTGTGCTGATTCCTAAAGCGGTTGTGAACTTCTCCGATTTGCCTTTACGCAACAACTTAGGAAATTGTTGTATCCTATAAGAAGTCCGTTTAATTTTGGGAAAAAACTTTATTGGCAATGAACTACGATGGCAATTTAATAGGCGTGCACCTTATAAGCCTGTTTGTCGATGTCGAGAAAAGGGATCCAGGCGAATAAAATTCAGTCACTCTGATTCACATTCGTCTATCTGGGCAATTGTTGGTATTTACTTTCTATTATAATAGAAAGTAAATATCAACTATAGTTGTAAGCTCCTTTGACAACGACGAACTCATTTATACGTCGAAATAATAGTTCCTTTTTTGCTCGAATTACTGTTCAAGCAAACTCTTGAATTACACGAAAGCGTGCGAGATATATGCATTCGTCTGGCACAAAGATAAGACACAACTTTTTAAACCCATCCTTTATTATACCCTCCACCATAGGATAGGGGGTATACTAATTTCGTTATTCCGTTTGTAACACATCGAAATATTCATCTGAGACCCAACAACGTATATATATTATTGATCTAAGTCAATTTAGCCATGTCCGTCCGTCTGTCGAAAGCACACTACTTTCGAAGGGATAAAGATAGGAGTCTGAACTTTTGCACAAATGGCTGCCATATAAACCGATCTTGGATCTTAACTTCTTGAGCCTCTAGATGGCGAAATTCATATCCGATTTGTCTCAAATTATGTATTAGATGTTTTGTCATGACTTCCACCAACTGTGCCAAGTATGTTCCAAATCGATTTAATTTTTATACCCTCCACTATAGTCATTATGTTTGTAACTACTCGAAAAATTCGTCGGAGACCCCATAAAGTATATACAATATATTCTTGATCGTCGTGACCTCTTATGTCAATCTAGCCATATCTGTCCGTCCGTCTGTCTGTCGAAAGCACGCTATCTTTCGAAGAAGTAAAGCTAGTCGCTTGAAATTTTTCACAAATACTTCTTATTAATGTAGGTCGGTTGGGATTGTAAATGGGCCATATCGGTCCATGTTTTGATACAGCCGCCAACGTTAAAGAAAATTCTACTCAAAAGAAAGGGAGAATCTATTTGGCCATGAATTAATTTGGTCAAAAACGTAATGTTTAACATGGTTCTACGACTTTTTAATGTAGGAAGTTTTATATTTAATCGGTACTCATATGAAGGTAATGGACTACTGTCCCACCCATTTCGACGGAGACAAAATAATAGAAATTGTTTTTGAACCGATTCTATCAAATCAGAATGAATATTCTGGTACGGATCCCATACCACTGAACCGTATTCGAGATTACTTCTGACTAGCGACGTATATAAATTTTTCGTCTCAGAGAAATCATTAAGTTCTTTACTCCAGCGTTTCATGAAGCCAAGAGCACGATGTGCTTTGTTTACAACCATTGAGATGTGTTGACGGAAGTTTAAGCGTTGGTCTAGAAGAAATCCAAGGTCCTTGAAGCTATAGACTACTTCAAGTTGATTGGAACCCAAAAAGTAGCTAGTTTCGAGAGAAGTTATTCTTGAAAATGATATGTGTTTGCATTTGGAAATATTAAGTTCCATAAAGTTCTGGTTACACCATTCATAAAGAGTATCAAGATCATACTGAAGATAACACTGTTCATCAGAGACTCTCGTCGAATTGAAGATCTTTACATTATCTGCTTACATAAAAATATTCGAGTGCTTTAAAGTAAAAGGGAGATCGTGAGATGAACAAACAAAACAGCACAGGGCCAAGGTGACTTCCTTGTGGAACACCTGAAGAGACAACAATTGATTTGGAAACTGCAGTACCAAATTTAACTCTTTGAGTACGTCCAGTCAGATATGATCTGATTCACTTTAGTAAAGAGGGACTGAAACCAATAAGGTAAATTTTTTCTTAACAGAAGGTTGTGGTTGTCTTTATCAAATGCTTACTAAAATCGGTGTAGATAGTATCCGTTTGATAGCGTTCTCTAAAGCCATCGTTGACCAAACAAGTAAATTTTAAAATATTTGTTATCGTCGATTTCGATTTCCGGAACCCATATTGGTAGGGAGACAATATAGAAGAGGCTTGATGTGAAATAGTGTCAGTCAAAATTTTCTCTAATAGCTTCGGAATAGCATTCAAAGTTGAAATGCCCCTATAATTAGAAACCTCATTACGATTTCCGGCTTTAAATAACGGTTTTATATAAGATTGCTTCCACAATTCCGGCAGATATCCATGCTTTAATGAACTGTTGAAAAGTGTATAAAGGGGATATGAAAGTTCGAGAGCACAATGCTTTAAAATGTTCGATGGAATTCCATCTGGACCAGGATTAAAAGTTATCTTCAGTGACCTTAAATTTTCAAGTACTACGTTTTCGCCAATCCCAGATACGTTTATAAAAGCTGAATTGTTGATTGTCTATGGATATGTTCTACATAAATCATAATAACTATCTGAGTAAGTAGTGCTAAAAAAGTCTGCACAGATGTCGGCAATACCTGAGTCGTTATCAGCAACTTTAGCTTTATATCTAAGAAAGTTCGGTAAACTATTACAGCGGCGCTTTGAATTCACAAATTTGTAAAAAAAATAGGATTTGATTTCTAATTTTATTCAAATAACTATCATATGCTAATTTGTTTTCTTTATTATATTCACATCTTGCTAAATAATACTTCGAAAAGTCAGATGTCAGACCCTGAGCGTTTGCCATATAAAGCGAACCGGTTTGCCATATAGACCGATCTCGAATCTTGACTGCTTAAGCCTCTAGAGTGCGCAATTATTATCCGATTTGACTACAATTTTGCATGAAATCTTTTGTTTTGACAACAACTATGCCAAGTATGGCCTAAGTCGGTCTATAACCTGATATAGCTCCCATATAAACCAATCTCCCGATTTTTCTTCTTGAGCCCCTATAGGGCGCAATTTTTATCCAATTCGGTTGAAATTTTGCACAGTGACAGTTTCTATGACCTCTAACATGGTACAGTTAAGAGGTAGGTAACGTCATTAGCACAACAACGAAAATCTACCTCCAACGAAAGTACCTTGAGTGGTAAATGCTATAAATTTAATTCTCAAAGTGGTTTTAGAAATTAACTTTGTTTTACAACTTATGTATCTTCTTCAAATGTGTTTTATTTTTGTATTCTCATCATTGTAACACTGCTTTGTTGCTAATGTGTAGAATATCGGATCAAATAGGACATATTTTTATGACTGTAGAAATAAATCACAGCTGTGTTATCAAGCCTTTGGTATTTGGATTTACTGCAAAATCAAAAAGTATTGTACTCAGCTGTTTTGCATGACCTCACCGTATAAGTGCTACCTGGAGCTCTAACATACTTGCCAAATATGGTGTGATTCGGTTCATAAGCTGATATATCTCCAATAGCATAGCAATTCTTATCCATTTTTCTTTGTTTGCCTATAAAGAAGTGCTGTGCAAAGAACTTGACAAATGCGATCCATGTTGGAGGGTATATAAGATTCGGTCCGCCCGAACATAGCACGCTTTTACTTGTTTTCTTCTTACACATTTGTATTTTGACTGTCCATTCTAGGATATGAATAAAAATATGTGACAGCATATCCTCCACCATCCTATGGTGGATGGTATAACAACGTCATAATTCTGCATCGAAATATTGGTCGAAGACCCCATAAAGTATTGGGTTGCCCAAAAAGTAATTGCGGATTTTTTAAAAGAAAGTAAATGCATTTTTAATAAAACTTAGAATGAACTTTAATCAAATATACTTTTTTTACACTTTTTTTCTAAAGCAAGCTAAAAGTAGCAGCTGATAACTGACAGAAGAAAGAATGCAATTACAGAGTCACAAGCTGTAAAGAAATTTGTCAACGCCGACTATATGAAAAATCCGCAATTACTTTTTGGGCAACCCAATATATTGTTACACTGAAAGGAAAAGCTTCGTGACAAAAATAAAATCTTACATTTTGTCAATGAAATTTGTCATAGATTTTGAGCCAACGTAGGGCTTCATTGCATAAATCACTAAGTCAAATCAATGAAACATGTTCATTATTGCCATGATACATTTTCATTGATACAATGAAAAACGTTCATATATGTTATGAACATTTATCTTTGGAGTAATGAAATCATTTCATTTATGCAATAAAAAAGTTTCATTCTCAATACCCATCACCTTTGATGGTTGGTGGGGGTTTTTTTTATTTTCTTCGTTTGACGCTCGCTTTGCTCTCTCGTTTTTTTCTGCCATTCCCCCTACTTATTACTTTTCTACTCAATAATTAAATTCATTTTTGGACGTGGTGATTTGATCTCAAGATCTCATGTTTGGTAGTCTTCTGAATGATGAAATAACTCAAACAGCATTACTAGACAGCAAGAAGTTTCTCAGTTAAATTAAATTTAAAAAACGTATAGAGACTACAATAAATAAAATTTTAATAAATAATACAAAATAAAAAAAATGAAAAATGCGTAACTTATGAACCCATAGCAGCTATAGCGAAATATCGTCCGATTTAGACCAAATTCTGCGAGGACATTGAGTGGACTAATAAGTAAAATTCATTGTTCAATTTTGTAGAACAAAATCTAAGACGATCTAGTCATGTCCGTCCGTCTGTCCGTGAAGTCACTCTACAGTCCTTAAAAGTGGAGATATTGAGCTGAAATTTTGCACAGATTCTTTTTTGTCCATTAGCAGGTTAAGTTCGAAGATGGGCTATATCGGACTGTATCTTGATATAGGCCCCATATAAACCGATCCGCCGATATAGGGTCTTAGGCCAATAAAAGCCACATTTATTATCCGATTTAGCTGAAATTTGTTCCAGTGAGTTGTGTTAGGCCCTTCGACATCCTTCGTCAATTTGGCCCAGATCGGTTCAGATTTGGATATAGCTGCCATATAGACCGATCCCCCAATTTAGGGTCTTAAGCCCATAAAAGCCACATTTATTATCCGATTTTGATGAAATTTGGGACAGTGTGTTGTGCTAGGCCGTTCAACATCCTTCTTCAATTTGGCCCAGAGCGGTCCAGATTTGGATATAGCTGCTATATAGACCGATCTCTCGATTTAAGGTCTTGTGCCCTTAAAAGGCGCATTTATTGTCAGATTTTGCCGAAAGTTGGGACAGTGAGTAATGTTAAGACCCTCGACATACTTCTGCAATATGGCACAGATCGGTCCAGATTTGAATATAGCTGCCATATAGACCGATATCTCCCATTTATAATCCGATTCCAGTGAAATTTCATACAGTGACTTATGTTAGGCTTTTCGACATCTTTGCCGTATATGGTTCAGATCGGTTTATTTTAAGATATAGCTAATTAAAAGACCAGTATTTTGTTACACACAATTGAACAATGACTTGTACTTATAAGTATTTGGTCCATATCGGAACACTTTTCTATATAGCTGCTTTGAGGCATAAGGTATACAGCTTTCACCGGATTTTGACGAAAGGTGGTTTACATATGTACCCGAGGTGGCAGGTATCCAAAGTTCGGCCCGGCCGAACTTAACGCCTTTGCTACTTGTTTTTATTAATAAAGGGTTTTATTCTATCAATGAATTTCGTTTCATTCATTCATAAAATAACGTAAGTTTTCATTGCATGTATGGAACATTTTATTATGTTAATGCAACTTTTCATTGCATCAATGAAAAAATCCATGCAATACGTTCATTGATGCAATCAACCGTTTTTATTTCAGTGTAATGTACCCTATTCGTCCATGTTTTGAAATCGCTCTCCTTTAAACCCATCTGCCGAATATATATTTTGAGCCCATAGAAACCGATCTTTCGATTGCGCGTCTTGAGCTCTAGAGGGAGCAGTTAATGCCTGATTTGGCTGAAATTTTTCACAACGACTTTTCCTGTGGCCTTCAAAACGACTGCCAATCTTCCGATTTTACTTCTTAAGCTTCTTAATATACAAACCAAGTATGCCACCAATCGATCCATAACCCGATATAGCTCCAATATCATAGCAATTCTTTTCCACTATCCTTTGTTTGCCTATTAAGAGATACCGGGCAAATGCGATCCACGCTGGAAGGTATTATCGCACGTTATGTGTTAATTTAAAGCTTGCGCTTCTTTTTTCTATGGCCATATACATATGCGAAAGGTTCGTATTGATCCTTAGAAGATTTTGATAGAATTCAATCGTATGGCCAGCTGTCGCGTGTGTGGTGGAGTCTGTAGAAAGGAAATTAAAATCAGCACCAATGGGTGAGTTGATGCTAAGCTTTCATCAACAATGTTGTGAGATGAGCCAAATACTAAAAATAAATGTTGCGTTACTTTTGAATTTGTCAAAAAGGTTATCATCTTTAAAGAGTAATTGTTAAAAAAAAAAAATATGTGTTGTATACTCGAGGACGTACATGCGAACTTATATTTGTGTATATGTACATATATGGCCCTACTTTCGTTTACTATGTACTATGTTCCCAAGCATATCTACAAAATGATTTTCCGTCACAACAACATCGATTAAATTATGTTCCGAATAGAATGCTAATGCGAGATTAGTTTTACGTTCAATAGTTGTTGTGCCCAACAATAAAAAATTTAGAAATCCATTTCATATTCAAATTGGTTGTCCCTGAAAATTATGGTGATTATTCGGTTTCTGAGTTCATTGATATGGTTAGGGGGGGACCCTGAACGCTCATAAGTACAATTGTTTTGTAAATTATTTAATTAAATGCTACTGGTCAAGGGAACGATGTCATGACATTAAATTCTTAGAAATACTTTAAAGCAATATCATATGGCACCCTTGATCATCCATTTTATTCGGTGAGCGTAAACTACATTCGGGAGTACTTTAGAAGCGCCACAAACAAATAATATGTAATAAGGATCGAAAAGGGGTGCAGTGCAGTATGAAGCAGTATTTAGTGGTATTTCTTTGTAATTTCTGGGTGACAGGTCGATGAGCAAAAATTTGCCGGAAGTCCATCAAATAGGAACTGTTCGGGCGAAAAACAAATTATGTATATTGGTATTGATTCGGACTCATGGTCGTGGTGGATTGATGTAAATTTTTTGAAATCTTGTATTTCTGTCTGACATTCATCATCAGGAATAACGAAACACACATCATGAAAGTAACGATAACATAATTTCACGCAACCAACATTCTGAAAGTCTCCAACAACACCGTCGCCTTTTTTTTGAACTGGTTATATGAGAATAACTTTCCATGTAGTGGTGTATATATTTTGCACCACGAGAAAGCCCTAGCACTTGAATGATTCTTTGGACTTCAAATAAATGTTATGACCAGTGGATGCCTTTTGGTTTGCCTTCGAATTTAGCTTATTCAAATTTTACGTAAAATATAAAATTAATTGACTTTGGTATATAGTAAAGCAACGTTTATGGATTATACAAAATGTTATCAGAAGGACGCGTGAAGAGCGTGCCGGAGCCCTAGCATGTAAACAACAGACGAAAACAATTGAATGAAATGAATTGAAGAAAATAGTGTTGGCCAATCCTAAAATCACCGTAAGATGTATTGCTAAGAAAATAAACAAATATAAAATTGGCCCCTGCCATTCGTGGGCCTGTACCAAGTTTGTGCCGCCTGTCCTGCTGACCTTGCTTAAATCTTGGGTTCAGTCTGCGATCACCTAGATCTGCTTCAGAGGATCATAACTGATTATGCATTATGTGTTTATTGTTGCGACGCACGGTGGTTTGGGATTCAATATCACTGTTCAAAATTCAAATTTTTTTAGTGGGTGTAAAAACTGATTTAGCCCCGTATAAACCGATTCCCGATTTGGCTGAAATTTTGACCATGTACTTTTATGACTTCCAATATCTGTGCCAAGTGTTTGCCTGAAATTTGTTACATGTTACACTTATGCCCTTCGACACTTACATCAAATCCCAACAGAAACGTTCATAAATATTTAAAGACCCTAAATAAACCGATCACCGCCCAATAAAGGAAGCCTCTCTCCTTATCGGTGAGAGTTTTAGGATCATTCGCGCCAAGCCTCTTAATAAGCCTTAGAGTAATGCGCCTTTTTTTATTCCAAGCTCTTAAAGAGCGTATTGGTTTGCCAGAGAAGGCCGATGGCCTAGGAAAATTATAGGCACGCGAAGATTAAATAGGTTCGGCCTTGTCCGTAAGACTCGAACCAGGTGACTGTCGGCTATTTGAGCCGGGCGCAGCCGCTCCACCAGTCGAGGTCTCAGTAGCAACCTGCAACGGCCTGATATCACCACCCCAGCTGTTGGGTCTTTGTAGTCCATTCGAAGCCTATTCCCGGGCTCAGGATCTGCCGCTCCTCAACCTCCTATTGAATAAAACTATCTTAGCTATCCTTGAGGGACTTAAACTTTTCCCAAAAATAACTACCTATTACGGGTTAAGAATATTCTTGCGGAGTGAAATAACAAAAACTTCCGCTCCACTGAACGGTTAAATCGAGAATCGGATAAAGCTAATACGGCTACGTTCGTCGACTTTACGCTGTTTAGTTGTCATGATACTCCCAGCGATGCAATTCACGATGAGAGACTGATGACATCCACATAGTGTCAGACGATTTTAACTCACGAGCAGTAGAGTTGGGCATGCTGCCGACCTTCGAAGTCAAGAGGTTCTTGTTGTAGCTGTTATTGTGTTCTATCTTTCGTCTGCTTGATTCTGCTGAGTGTCGAGACCCAGGAACTCTGCGACTAAGATGGGGTGCGTCCACAGGGATCTGGGTCTGAGTCAAGTGGGTCTGGCCAGGCAGTTAAACATGTAACGTGTATCGTGCGGTCCCTGGTTAAAATCGGGACATACATCTTGCACGTCGGCATCAATCCTAGCCCTGTGGGAATTGAGGCGGCTGCATCTGCCGGAACGTAATTGAGCCAGAACCACTCTGGTTTGCCGGGGGAGGTCGATTTCTTCGGGTGCAATGGGTGGCTGTCGTTCATCAAGGACTACATTCACTCGGTAGCCAATTACCGCATCTGCTACCGTGTCTGCATGAATGTTGTTTACCCGCTTTATATACCGCTTGATCTAGAGGTTCTCTCTTGTAGCGCTGAACCTCACGCTCTAGATCATGTAGATCTACCTTAAGGTTTCTGGGCGGTGAATATCTATCAACAAGATGATGATTTGGATGGGTTCTGCGATAACAGCCCAAAAGGTGTGGCTTTGACAGCATGTTGTTATGTCTTCGCACTGGTAGGATCTTTGTCTCCTGATGGAGGTGGTCCACATGAGAACTGAGGAGACAGCCCGTCGCAGTTTGGAGGGCAGATCTGAATATTATTCCACTGCGTGTCACAAAGTTGACGAGACCACACTGGCGCTGCATAACTTACCACAGACCGGCCAATTGCTTTGTACGTGGTCAACAAGGTTTCTTTGTCTGCACCCCAAGTGCTGCCAGCGAGTGACTTGAGGACCTTGTTTCTACTTTTGACTTTATCGCAGATTGCTGTGGCATGTGGGGAAAAAGTGTAGGAGCTGTCAAATGTGACGTCAAGTATTTTGGGACCCTTGATGGTCGGAATCATTTCTCTATCGACCATCACAGTCAGCTCAGTATTCACCTCACGCGTATTTGTACTGAACAGTGTGGCTGAAGATTTGGTGGCGGATATCTTCAGATTTCTTGCAGCGAAATATGAGGCAAGCTCGTTGAGGTAGACGTTCAACCTATCGCAGATGTCATCAATGGGTGGGGGCCTGATGCCATGGTCGTACAATCGTCCGCATATGATACGATCTCTATGCCGTCTGGAGGGGGTGGAATGGAGGATAGGTAGAGGTTAAACAGTGTCGGAGATATCGCCCATCTTGGGGAACTCCCTGTTTCACTCTACGGTGTTTCGACTTCTTATCCCTAAATTCCACAAATGACTGGCGACCACACAGATAATTCGCGACCCAACGTTTCAGGCCTGGCTGGAGGGACGTGTTGGCGATGTCCTCAAATAATTTGGCATGGCTGACCGTGTCGAATGCCTTCGATAGGTCCAGTGCCACGAGGACCGTCCTATCACAAGGCCTGGGTTGATTGAAGCCACGACAAATGTGTGTGGTGATGGCATGCAAAGCTGTTGTTGTGCTGTGCAGTCTCCGAAGTCCATGTTGATGCTCGGCGAATGGAAATTTTCCTACGAGGCTCGGGAGGAGTAATGCCTCAAGCGTCTTTGCCACTGGTGAGAGAAGGGAGATCGCTCTATACGATTCCCCCAAACTCGGGTCTTTTCCAGGCTTCAGTAGCGGGATCACTCTGCCCATTTTCTAGACATCGGGAACTATAAGAGTGTTCAATGACAGGTTGAGGACAGTGGTAAGGTACTCAACTCCAGGTGAATCCAGATACTTCAACATCAATGTAGAGACTCCGTCGGGGCCCAACGCCTTAGAAGATTTGGCGCCACGGATGACATTCGTAACTTCGCCCACGGTAAATTGTGATGGCTGTTCATCGGCTCGGAGACCACGAATATGGCGAATGGCTCTCCTCCTTGCCCTGTCTCTCTCGGGATGCACAATAAATTGACGGTTGAACAACCTGGCGAATCTCTTCGGATCAGTCACGGTTATCTCGCCAAAAGTGACTGAGGTCCTGTCATCCCGTCACCCGGGGTTCGAGAGTGACTTAACAGTGGCCCACAGTTTGCCTACACCGGTGCCTTAGTTACATTGCTCCAAGTGTTCCAGCCACAAATTCCGCCTGTGTTCGTTGAACCCTGTTTATTTCTAGATTCAGCTCGCTTGGGGTTAGCGGGGTCCATAGCACGAATCCCATCACGCTCGTCTGCGAGTACCACTGCTTGCGCCGGGAAATTTGGCCGCACTTGGGGTATTCGACCGGCTGGTATAAAGCGAGCGGCTGCTGCCTTAATGATGTCTCGGAATTTCCTCTCGGCCTAAAGCATATCAAAGGGCAAAGTGGCAGTTCACTGAAGCGGCGGTTGGTATACTCTCTGAAGCCAGTCCAATCGGCCTTCTTATAGGGAGAATGCCATGACGTGTGATGTGCATTAAAGTCGCCTAGAACCAGACGATTATGGCCAGATAGCAACCCACATATGTCGGGGTTGTAAGCTTGGCCATGAATCGGGACACAGCTACCAACCGGCGGTATATACACGTTGTATAGCTCTATCTTGACAGTGCCACTGACTGCTATCCACATGCATTCCATGTAGGGGTCACTAGCGTCAAGCGCAGGCGAGATAGGTCTATACTGCACGGAATGGTGTATTACGAAGGCCAATCCCCCACCTCCATTCCTTGAGCGATCCTTGAAACCGTGACAACTGTGCAAGCTGCAGGTGTTGGTCAGCTTTGTCTCCTGGATAGCTGCGACCAATATGCTCTTCCGACTCATTAAGTCCACGATCTCATCCATCTTGCCACGAAGTCCGTTGCAGTTTAACTGCAAGAACGATACACTTCCCGGCACTGGCCTGGCAATATTAGGGCTAGGATGCTGCCGTTGCGTAAATTGCCGTACCGGAGAGGTCGGGGGGTCACATAGTCCGACGACGAGGACGCCGAAGGCGACGATGACGACGCTTGTGATCCACTGCTTGCTATGTTCGCACAGCACCTTGCGACATAGCCAGTATGACTATACTCCCGTAGTGAAGTGGGGCCAGAGCAAGATCGGAAATCTACCCACTCCATGCACCGGTTACACCTCACCGACACCGACCGATGATGAAGGCGGTTCTGGCAAACCGAACAGAACCAAGGTCCAGGGTTCTTTTCAATCCCGGCACGGACCAGAAGCGTGAGGAGAAGGCACTCCGGGATGTGCCTCTCCCATGATGAAAAAGACGAACACGTACACTGAGGCGGCAGCCCCTGCCGATGAGGATTCCAACGGGTCAATCCGCTGCGTACAATCGGCTGCCATGGGATTGTAAGTCAAGAGGTAGAAGGATGTTGCAGATGACAACAATGACAGTGGGATCATTCCTACATTCATTCTGCACACCCACGGAGGGTTTGGGGAGGCATTACGTAATGTCGCGTGTTGCACACGGTGCACATATTTGGGCCTGATTTCAGTAACGGCAGCTACGACGGGATACTGTGGATGGAGATGCCAGTAAACACAATTTTGGTCGGATACGCAGACGACATCACAGTAAGAAAAACGATCGAGACACAACGAAGACTACAGCAGGTCATGATCAGAGGTAGATTTTGAAATCTCACGGGTTACATCTGGCAATACAAAAGACTGACCTACTCCAGCTCACGAGGAAACACATCCCTACAGAGATAGATATATAGATTGAGAATGTCGTCTTACGCACTAGAAGGCACCTGAAATACCCAAATAAAGGACTAGACACCAAACTGACGTTTACAGCCCAAACACAGTACGCCGCCAAAAAATCGGCTAAGATAACGGCCCAATAAGGATTAATGGCAAACATCGGAGGACCTCTACCAAGAAGTAGCCAGCTAATGACGGAGGCCTGAAATAGCATTCTTCTGTATGGAAGTGCTAAAGCGCAGCTTTCGGTACAGAGGACGGCCACTCTAAGAGTTACGTCATCTTACTCAATAGTGTTTGAACTCGTCATGGGCGGTATGATGCCAAAATACTTACACTCCACCAAAATTGTATTCGAAACAGCAAAAATGTTGCAGCGGTTTTTGTCTGCTGAAAATGGGAAAGCAGACATTACTGTTGTTTCAGCAAACATAGGGTTGCTGTATTAGCAAACATCTCATACTGCTATTTCAACTAACAAAATCTGCAGTTATGAGTACAAAAATCTGCTGAAAAAATGTGTATACTACTTGTTATTGTTGCCTGTTACTTGTTTTGATTACTTTAAGCATTTTTTAGATTTTTGTTTTGTTTGTTGGAAGAGATTTGAATTGAATTTGTGGAATATTACTGTAAAAAAGCTGCCTGAACCAACAACCATTGGAATACATTTCGAAATGTGGCTAGCTCGCATTTGTTGTTATTGATCTACTAAGATGCTTAAGACTGGCATGGACTTTTGTATCTAAATTTAAAGAAAGATGGTTATGGTAAGTATACATTCAGTGGTGATTAGAAACATCGACTGAGACACATATTTACATATGTGTTCTATTTTTTCTTCTGACATCCAGTCATTTTCAGCAAACAACAGGCTTTTCAGCAGTAAGTCTGCTACTCTGAAATTGTAGTACTACTGCTGTAATAGCAGAACTACTGCTACAACAACAGCAAAACTAACTGCTAATGTCAGCAGACAGTGTTTGCTATTTTCAGCAAAATTTTTTCTATGAGTGTACAGGCCTTGGAGTGGATGGAAATATATGACGTCAAACGGAACCCCCAATAGGAGTCCACATTGGAAGGTATTTGACAAGACACACTGAGCATTTGGTAGTGAAGAACAAGGCACAATGACACACGAGGCGGATGGACTTTTAAGCTCATACCCGACATGCAACAATGGATCGATAAAAAGAAAGGCGACGTAAACTTCTTTGTGACGCAGGCAATATCTGGATATGGATACTTCAGCAAGTACCTCCCCACAATGGGAAAAATATTACTTACAATTCGGCTTCTTCCAGTCTTCCGCTGTCGCAGCTGGCGAGACAGCCGGGCGCGACTAGAAAAGCAGTTCGGTCAAATAATAGCGGAAAACCTAACAACGATGATGTGCAACAGAGGTTATAGCTCGAGAGGTGTGACAGTTTTTGTCGAAGAAATAATCGGGCCAAAGAAATGAGACCTGACGCGCTATTAATGATATAGCGACTGCGATATGAAGAGGGCACCTGTACGCAGTAACACTGAGACGTATGGCGTAAGTGTCATAAGGTAACCCACCTCGAAGTAATGCGAGAGCGGTGCCGAGGTGGTTTACATGTACCGAGAGATAAGGCGGGCTTTTAGACGGTCATCGTTAGATGCGAGATGCATTTTCCCACTTTCTGCCCAAAAAATGGTGGTGGGTACCCAAAATTCGGACCTACCGAACTTACTTGTTATTATAAATTGAAATTTTGCCAAATACTTCGTATTAGTGTAGGTCGGTTGGGATTGTAAATGGGCCATATCGGTCCATATTTTTACATAGCTGCCCCATAAGCTGATCTTTGATCATAACTTCTTGAGCCTAAACGGCGCAATTCTTATCCGATTTGGCTTACATTTTGTACGGGGTTTTGTTATGAACTGCAACTGTAGCTCCCATATAAACCGATCTACCGATTTTACTTCTGGGCCCTTAAAAGGCGCAGTTATTATACGATTTGGTCACTTTGCACGATGACTTCTACCATAACCTGATATGGCTCCAATAGCATGGCAATTTTTATCCTTTATTTTATTTGCCGAAAAAGAGATACCGGGCAAAGAACTCGACAAATGCGATGAATGGTGGAGGGTATATAAGATTCGGCCCGGCCGAACTTAGCACGCTTTTACTTGTTGTCTGTTCACACGAGTATTCACTCATAGGAATCCTGTGTGTTGTATCAACATTTATAGAATTTTAAATGTATTTTGCATAGTTTTAAACCTTTAAAGTTTGTTTCTTTTTTTCACTTTCACGTTTTTTTATGCTACCTATAAAGGTCATTTGTATGAGAAAAGGATAAAAATAAATGCTCAGTTGGCCGAAACAAACATCAAGCATTACGAATATCGGGGACACAGCAAGAAGGTTCTTTGTTGATCCCAAAAAAGCATTAGTCTAATTTCATGATTTAAAACAATTATTGATGTTCATGTGTGCAATAAGCATGAAAGTGAGAAATTGACGTCAAAGTTGAACTTTTGATTTTTTTGACAAAACGCATTAAAAGTTTTTTGTTTTACTTTTTCATAGTCTACACTAATTAAAAGAAGAGCATGCATTGGTAAATAAACTATTTTAATTATCAATTTCAAATTCATCTTTATTGGTTAATAATTTTGTTCAATTTTAAATCGAGTTTTAATGAGATCTTTTTTTCTTTTGGATATTACAACATGTAAGACTTAGGGTCAAAGTTAAGAAAATTAAGAAAATATTTTTAAAGGAAAAAATAAAGGGAAAAACTTTTATATAAAAATCAAACATTTGGAAGCTTATAAGCATACACATGAGTATTACAAAAATAGTCAAGGTAAGAATACGATTTCCACGCGATAAATTAAGAGAAAAAAAATTTTAATTAATTAATTTCGTTACATCACCCTATTAGTTGATAAGTCGAATATTGAAGTTTGTTGAAATATTTTTCATTAAGCCTATCGATGAATATGTCCAACTTTTCATAGCGTGTTTGTTCATGAAGTAACGCTGTAGAGTACCTCCAGTGCCTTATATTGATGATTTTAAGGCATTTGTTTTGCAAAATTAGCAATTTCTTCCGTAAGTAAGTGAGGTCCTTATTATATTTTTAAACAAACGATTTTCATTGGCATGATTAAGTGTCGACTTCTTGTGCATTAAAGACCATAATGCTCCAAAAGTTTTCAATGTTTTCGTACAGATTTCTTCAATGTGAGTTTTTTATCAAGCATGACTCCCAAATACTTAACACTGTCTGCGGTCCTGTCCGTGATCCTTTTATTACTAAAATTAAGTCTGCGAGTCGGTAATCATCTAATGCGCTTATTGCTTTCGATAATATTTTTAATTCTATAGATCTGATGAACCGAGCTATGCTCTTTCCGGATGCCAAATTGCTCTGCGCAAATTAAGGAACTTTCAGAAGCAAATTTATACAGTCTGCTATGAATGACCTTTTCATATAATTTGGACAAGTTGCTGAGGACTTGACAGATCAGAATATGGTTTATTGGTTTTTGGATTTGCTTTTACTTTCGCAACTTTAAATACTTGAGGAAAGTAATTTAGACGAAGGCAGCTGTTAAAAATATCTACGACCACCTTTAAAGCATTTAAAGGGAGGCGCTTTAGTAGCAAATTCGAGATTCCATCAAAGCCGGGAGATTTAGAAGATTTTAGACTTGAGATAATACTACATATTTCCGGCAGCGAAGTCGGGACAACCGAATTAGAGCACCGACTTTGCAATTTCATCTGTTTAGCTTTCGAATCGATCGATGCATCAATAGAGTGTTTATAAGATGCCGTGATGTTATTTGATCTTAAAGAGGCCAGTAATTATGCCTTTCCTGAATCTGTAATGATTTTAGTGCCCCAATGAATGAAAGCCGGGAATAACCGTTCTCCCTTACAACGAAGGCTCCTGCTTATCTTCCAAAAAGATTTATCGCCTGGCTTCATGTTCGAACGCAGATTTGACCATTCTCTGTTCCTTTCCTCTTTAATTTTCTTGTCAATGATTTTACTGAACAATTTCACACACTGTTCATAGTGAATAAATTCTGTAAAATTATTTGCCCTTTGACTTTTCCTTTTGTATGACCTGCTTGCCCTAATAAACTCAATTATGACATCAGGCATGTTATAATTATGAGAGCGATTTATCTTACGGCGGACTTCTAAAATTAACAAAGTAAGATTCTCAATTTCTTTGTCAACTTCGGCTTTGTTGCTGTATAATTCATTACAAACCTCAATTCTGTTGTTCAAGAATGAGTTAAAAACGTCCCAGTTGGCGATCTTGTAATTAAAAGAGCTTGAATCTATTGTTCTGGATAGTGATTGTTTAATAGAGCAAAGAACTGGCCGATGGTCCGAAGGTATTTCATAATCAAGGACTCTTAACGAGGAATCGAGGTTGGAATTTGATATAATCGAATCAAGAGTTGATGGATAAAAAATAGGTGAATTCGGATGCAAAATGAAAAAATTGGACCTGTGATGCAAGTTGAAAAGGATTCTACCGGTTGTGTTGTTGAAGTGACAATTCCATGCCGTATGTTTAGCGTTGAAATCCCCTAGAATAAAAAACTCCCTGTTGATTGACGACAACTTTACGATATCATTTTCAAAATTTGCTGAATATTTTGGAGAGTATACCGAGTTAACCACAACTGATCTGTTGTTTAGAATTACTTCAATAGATGTATTTTCAATCTTATCCGTGGCACAAATAGGTCAGATCTTATGGTGAAGGCTCCTATGAACAGCCAAGACAACCCCGCCACCTGAAGTGTTCATTCTGTCATTCCAATACAAAATGTAATTTTTGAAAAAGATTTTTTTTCCTTTTCGAAAACGTATTCAAATTGCTTTTGACAGAATGGATTAGAAATGCAATTAGCATTCCAATGAAATAAATTTAAGTAGCCAAATGAATTATAATTCATTTGCATATTTTACCATTGACACTACGACTTGCATTTGTTCAAACTTAGAAGTACATCCTTTTAAGTCTTTCAATGTTGACATAAAAATATCGAAAAGATCATTTATACTAAAGAGCGAATTATTACCACACATACAATCGGCATACGTACCCTTGTTGTTGGTGTTGTTGTTAAAACTGCTGGTAGTTTGACTATATGGCTGATGATTAGTGTTAATCACAGTTGAGTAAGTCTAATTGAAAAAAAAAAAACATGCAGGTGTTATGTGTCAAATAGGAAAAAATTATAAAAAAATCTCTTCGTCTCAAAAATATAAAATTTTTGCCAGTGAGATACGATCCTGAACCACTGTGTGGCGTACATAAATATCTTTGGACTTGCAATGGTTAAAAAGAGGCGATATTATTTCCTTTTTTGACTAATACCGTTTGGTTACTATATCTAAAGTTTGTTGATACTTACCTGAGCATATTTAAAAAAGAAAAGCAATTATGTGTTCCTTTTTTGTTTCTTTTTTTATTGCGGTATGTCTGTAATGTTATTAATTCTAGTTTATTCTATCGGTATCTTTGGTATTCATTTATATGGGGGCATTCTATGCATCAGCCCCAGGTCTAGGTAATAGGTGCAAAAACCCCGATATCTTTTCTTTGGTTTATTTAGCTGTATGCAACTGATTTAAAATGGTTCACAATGGTTCAAGATGCATAATAATTACAAGCGCAATTTTCATACACAAAAATATGCCATAAAAATAAAATAAAATATATATAAAACAAATGCTTTGTGGGTTTCAATCACTATAAAAATAATCGCTTATGAAGCAAACATATTGAAAAAACTCACTTCAATCAAAAAATTTACAGAAACGAAAACAACTTTATGCAAATAGCAAATTGAACTGTTGCTAGCTAATAAGTGAATTCGCTTTTATTATGTTGAACATATTGATAGGAAAGCGTGACGTGATTAATGGAATTATGTTGATAGTGTTTTTTGTTTTTGAATAAAAAAAAATCCATTCACCACAGAACTTAGTAATGAGATGTGTTTAATTTGTTTGGATCTCTGCAGTGCAGTGCAACAAGGTGCTGATTTCTGGCGAAGGTGCTGATTTCTGCTTTAGTAAAAGTGATAATATGAATCCATGAAAACTATATTCATCGGTGTAATTTATCAAGCTACTACCCGAACTTCAACATTAAATATGTCATTCTTTAGACAATCTCTATAGTTTGAAATTTAATTATGAAAGGATTGGGTATACTAATTTAGTCATTCCGTTTATAATGCCTCGAAATATTGATATTCATAGCCGACCTAGCCATGTCCGTCCATTCCTTTCCCAAATATTTTTTATTGATGTAGCTCGGGGACCGCAAATGGGCCGATCTACTACTAAACCGATTTACTGATTTTACTTTCTGATCACCTACAGAAGACAATTGCCTTTTAAGTATATAAAGAGTCCAAGCAGATTTCATGTTATGACCTCACATCCTTTTTTAGAAAAGGTGATAATATGAATCCATGAAAACTATATTCATCGGTGTAATTTATCAAGCTACTACCCGAACTTCAACATTAAATATGTCATTCTTTAGACAATCTCTATAGCCATGTCCGTCCATTCCTTCCCCAAATATTTCTTATTGATGTAGCTCGGGGACTGCAAATGGGCCGATCTACTACTAAACCGATTTACTGATTTTACTTTCTGATCACCTACAGAAGACAATTGCTTTTTAAGTATATAAAGAGTCCAAGCAGATTTCATGTTATGACCTCACATCCTTTTTTAGAAAAGTTGATAATATGAATCCATGAAAACTATATTCATCGGTGTAATTTATCAAGCTACTATCCGAACTTCAACATTAAATATGTCATTCTTTAGACAATCTCTATAGCCATGTCCGTCCATTCCTTCCCCAAATATTTCTTATTGATGTAGCTCGGGGACTGCAAATGGGCCGATCTACTACTAAACCGATTTACTGATTTTACTTTCTGATCACCTACAGAAGACAATTGCTTTTTAAGTATATAAAGAGTCCAAGCAGATTTCATGTTATGACCTCACATCCTTTTTTAGAAGTAGGTGAACTTGCATTATCATCGGATGTCATACTACAAGTATTTCTCTACACTTAAAAGCATTAGGATTTATTCAAAGCAAGAAAAGTGGGTCCCGTATGGGAAGCCGATTGACGGTAACGTTACTTCTGCGGCCATCTTTCACGAAAAATGGACCAATAATTTCACCTGCCCATAAAAGTTAGTTAATTGATTTTTGAATGTAATACTTTGCTGATGCCTTGTAATTCGTAAGGAATAGTATTCCACAGACATATTCTACCGACGACGAACTTCTTTTCCGACACTAGGTACTGCCGTATCGAGGTTGGAATTCTTCTCCCAAAAGATCTAGTAAATTTGAGCCGATCAAAAAGATATCTAGTTACTCTTACCCAAAAATACTAAACATCTCATATTCAATAGTGAGTCGAAACTCATTCCGTAAAGGAAATTTGAAAATTGCGAAACATGTTGCGTTTTTGTCATAACATGTACACAATGGATAATACCATTAAATGTCACGTTTAAATTCCGGCGTCCTAACGAGTCACAATTGGCAAATAGCTCGCAACCATATATCAGTCCTGGTACCAAAAAAGTCTTTTTCAAAAGGATACGAATACTAGGTGGAGTATACGAGTAAGAAAACCACAAAACACATTGTTGTGCATAACCACAGATACAAGATTTTTTCAATGAGCTCTTAACTACCACTCCAAAGTTTTTAGCACTCGAAATTAGGGCGATTTTGTATGAATACCAAGACACTTCGATTTCGGAGGATTTAGAAGCAAACCATTTGCTCTAGCCCATCTACATATCCATTGAAGATCCTCATTAAGTCTACGGATGCTCTGAACAACGTCCCCCAGTGAGCTACTTAGGTAAATTTGCATACATTTGTACCCGACTATGGACTAAATGTTAAGGAAGATCTTTCGCATGCTTAAAGAAAAGTAATGGGCCTATGATATATCCCTGCGATAATCCCTTAGCCACTGTCAAAGGTCGGATCTCACGTCTCCAAAATAAATCGATGGGGAACGATTAGAAAAGTAAGACCCTATGTGACTTGTCGATGTGTCTGTAATGCAAATGCAAATTTACCCATGAACATTCTACTAAGGAACTGGGGAAAACTTCACATATATCAGTCCGAACGGCGTACCGCATTGCGACACCTCTTTGGGGAGAAGTTTTAACATGGCATATTACCTAACACATGTCGCAAGCTTTAGTAGGGGATAACCACCACTGAATTTGTTTTTCTGATGTTCTCGCCAGGATTCGAACCCAGGCGGACATGCCAAGCTCTTCGCTATGGCGGCCTCCAGATGTGTTAGTAGAATTGAAAAACCTTCCAGCAAAATAATTTGGAAATTATTCAAATAGAACAGCATTTTATGAAAACCCAGATAAATTAGTCTGCTGATATCAGCAGACAGTGTCTGCTGATATAATATTAAAATTTTTACACTTATGAATGAATCCATATACAATTTTTGAATTTCCAAAAAACAATTGAGTTAGTTAAATTCATTTTCAATTTCAATAGTTAAATTTTTGTTTAAAAGCATAAATATGATAGTAGTAGTTACTTTGTCTGCTTTTATATAATTTTGTTAAAAAATTAGCTAATTGTAGAAATTTGGAAAAGTTTACATCATATGCTTGTAAAATTGAAAGATATGATGGAACATAAAAGATTTTCAAATATTCATGACAGTTTTTAGCTTTTTTAACTGTTGACCATTTGAAAACCGCAGTAAATGTTTTCAGCTGCCGTATTTTCAGCAGACTTTCTGCTATTACAGCAAACATTTTTACTGTTTCTTTGAGTGTACTTCCAAAGTGACAAAGTTTGTTCTATTCCTACATCATGGGAAGTTATGTAGAACCGCGCCCAAAATCTACTTTAAATTCCATTTTGTAAACCGATTTAAAAAACATTGAGAATATTAAATCAACGCAACAATAACAAGTAAAAACGTTCTAAGTTCGGGCGGGCCGAATCGGGAGATGGGTTGATATGGGAGCTATATCAGATTATAGACCTATTTGGACCGTACTTGGCACAGTTGTTGGAAGTCGTAGCAGAACACTACATGATAAATTTCAGCCAAATCGGACAAAAATTGCAGCATCTAAGGACTCCAAAAGTCAAATTCGAAAATCGGTTTATACCGAAGCCGATATGGCCTATTTGCAATGCCTAACGATCTACGTCAATAAGAAGTATCTGTGCAAAATATCAAGCGGCAAGCTTTACACGTTCGACCGCTATCGTGATTTCGACAGACGGGCATGGCTAGATCGACTCAGAACGCCGAGGTGAACAAGAATATATATACTTTATGGGGTCACAGATCAATATATCGATATGTTACAAACGGAATGACTAAATTAGTATACCTCCATCTTATGGTGGTGGGTATAAAAAAGCGAATAGAATTCATTGAAAGGGGTGTAGAAAACGTTGTTGGCGACAATCTGGAGCACACCCAGATCCCCAAAACCTACATTTTTTCTACATCTTTAGAAGCAAAAATTTTGGCCGAGGAGAATTATAAAATAAACCTTGTTGTCATCAACGTAACCCCAAACACACTCGGACAGTTTTAGTAAGCTGCTGGTACATCTATGACCTGCGTTATAAACTATACACGGTCGAGATATTCCGACGTTTATCTATGTATTGTCTTCTCGAAGGCCTTAGAAAGGTATATTAATATCGCTATCGGTCAAGATTCCGTATTGCATTTATGGACGGGAATAATTCTAGCATGCATCCAGGAAGTGGGTATCCATTTAGCCAGAAATGAGCATTATCGTTATACACAATTATTCGATAAAACAGTGGATTTCCATTGAGCTGTTGTTACAGAGCACGAATTTTAATAATGAATTTCAACAATTTGCAGGCGTTGCTCGTTTGTGAGTTTCTCCATGATGAAATGGCAGGGTACATTGAATACTTTTCACATTCACGGATGGTGTTTAGGCACAATTATCAAACAG
Organism: Stomoxys calcitrans; assembly: GCF_963082655.1. Taxonomy (NCBI): domain Eukaryota; kingdom Metazoa; phylum Arthropoda; class Insecta; order Diptera; family Muscidae; genus Stomoxys; species Stomoxys calcitrans. The sequence goes on from NC_081552.1 coordinate 152,076,987, forward strand.
TGCTGTCACCCCGAAAAATTTAACCAATTCAACGCAGATTCCGAATCTTGATGACGCCAAGGTGGTGGGATCAGAAGGGTATTTTCGATCGCAGGGGCCTGTACTGAACAAAATGCATGCTTTTGAATATATCAATCAAGGAAAACCGACCAGAATATACGAACTGTGACATCGTTTCAAGACCAAGTCACATATTACAAGACCGGTCCAAATAATTTAGGAAATCGTGGGTGGACCGCCCGATAGTCCAGACCTTGCCCCATTCTGACGATCATTCGTTTTAATCTGTGCTGCACGCCCTATAGGAGTCATGCCAATATCAGAAGTTAGCGTAATTCATTGTTTGTTGCCTCGAACCCGGAGCAGTTCTTTTGGCATAGAATCTTTCTCAATTCGTTTTGTTATTCTAGCAAATTAATTTTTCAAACAAAAAAATTTATATTATTAACTTGGGCAGCAATTAGAAAAATATATGTTTAGCTTCGGTTTCGTGTCAGCGTATTTATGTGAAAGCAAAAATTTATATTTTGAAGGCTGCTAGTCCCTTATTATGGGTCACCGCATGGCTCAGCCACTAAAGGTTATCTCAATCGAGCAACTGTTAACAGCCGGTCAGATTTAATAGATTTTTGTTTACATTCTCTTCGTTTTTTTAAGTGGTGGTATGCCCTCTCCCAGTGCTCGCGACACTTGTGAGGTATTTACCCTAAGTTATCAGCCGTGTAAACTTCTCTACTTAAGCGATATCGCTCTGCGGCAAGCCGTTCGGACTCTGCTATAAAAAGTTGGTCCCTTATCATTGAGCTTAAACTATTGTAGTACGGACAGTACTCATTGATATGGGAGAGAGAGAGAGTGAGAGAGAGAAGTATACCCGCTGCTTCTTAATGGTATGTTGATGGGCTAATTTGCAATTTTTTATAATGTTAGTAAAAACAGCAAAAATGTTTGGTATAACAGCAGAAAGTCTGCTGAAAATGGGACAGAAGTAATTTTTTTTCCTTAAACAGCAAACATTTCTTGCTGTTTTCAAATGGTTAAAAGAAAAAAATGTTATTAATGTCACTAATATAAAAATATGTATGTATATTCTATATTAAATTAAAATTTTACAAGCATATACCGTAAACTTTTTCCCAATTTTCTATAATTTGCTAAATTAAATAACAGCAGACAAAATAACTACTTCTATTATATTTGTGCTTTTAAATAAAAAAATTGACGGCTTCAAGTGGATTTGTTGTATAGAAGTTCAAAATGTTGTATGGATTCAGTCAAAAGTTTGAAATTTTAAATTTAATATGAGCAGACAGTATTTGTTGAAATCAGCAGACTAAGTTTTCTGGGTGTACATTTTTTAGTTAATTGATTCGAGGACTATGCCTAGCACTGTGCGATTTTTACTCCTGCAGGAGGATGTTCGGTAGGAAGTGGGGGGTAACTCCTAAGGTCTCCCTCAATATCAGTATGTCTCTGAGAATCCCGGAAAGGGAAATTGTGGTAAGGGATTTACCGTCCCCAAACTCACCCAACAACCTAACCTAACTTAAGCTTCAAAAAAATTTCATTAAAAAAAAAAAAATTTAAAATCCGTACATCTTTGAGGCGTAATAGAGGAGATAGATGTGCAATATATTGGCTCTAGAAGTCAAAATCGGGCGATACATATACATGGGAGCTATATCTAAATCTGAATCGATTTCTATTAAAATTCACTAGTGATCAGAAGAGTCATTAGAGACGATATTGACAAATGACGATTTATATGGGAGCTGTATCTAAATCTGAACCGATTTCTTCAACTTTCGATAGGCTTCGCCTCAAGACCAAAAAAGATGCATGTAATAAATTTGTACATAAATTAACATGGACAGAAAGACAGACAGGCAGAAAGACGGACATATCGACAAACAGATGGACAGACAGACGGACACAGCTAAATCGAATCAAAAACTAATTTTGAGTCGATCGTTATGTTTGTTAAGGGGTCTATCTCTCTTCCTTGTACGACAGTAGTGGTGTAGGTTATAAAAATATTAAAAACTTTCACCAGTTTTTTGAATAAGCTCAGCTCAGTTTTCGAACAGTATGAGAAACGTAGTACGAAACAATTTTTAAGTGTTTTAAAATTGTTTAGTATTATAAACTAAAATCAATTTGGACCAAATGATCCATTTGCAATGGCCAACGAGCTTCATCAATAGAAAGTTACTATGAAAACTTTCATGCTGATTGCCTCATTCGTTCGAATGCTATCGTGATTTCGGCTATCTATTGAACGGAAGAACGAAAATCGGTAGACAGACTTAACCCATTAACGATGAATGTATAAAAAAATACCCAAGAATCGATCTGTCTTTGAGAAATTCTAGCTCGAGTTAGGAAAGAGGTATCCTAATACAATTTGAATTGGCATAATGTGGACGAATGAAACTAGTTAACATTTTTTTTTTCTTTTATATAGGTTCATGTTTTGGGGGGAAAAATTAGTTTGGCAACTTTTTATAGCTGAACAAATCAAACCAAATATTTTCTCAAAATTCTTAAGAGTGAGTTTTTGGAAACCGTTTTCGAGTCCTATTGCATTGCATCAGGGTTTCTAAATTAAAGAATAAATTAATGGCTATAAGCCTTCTACTTTTGAAAGCAGGTGCGATTTTATGTCAAAGTCATTAAAATCCACTTTTCTTCGCTAAATGGTCATAAAAAAAATTGACCTGTCAAAAATCATTAAATCTATATAATTTTAAAAATTCTACAGAAGGGACATTTCTGTAAACCCTTTCAGTGTCCATGTTGTCATAAGCACTAAAATCCAAAGTTCTCGATATGGCATTATAATGCTAAAACAATAATTTTTTGCAGTAAAATCTTAGGTGCTGATAATATTAAAATATTTTGTTTTTAGTTAAATTTTAAAAAAAGGTAAAAAAATTGTAAAGAAAATTAGAAATACTACGTCTCTATAAATGCTCTAATAGCAAATATATGATTTTTTTTTTAAGTTGGACAATGGAATCGATGGGTTGATTTTTTTATTTTAAATCAATTTATTTGAACGCAGACGGACTTTGAGCATGTTTAAAAATTTCCATTATAAAACAAAGAAAAAATTACTACCATTTTGTATATACATGGCCAGTTGCAATATACGAAAGACTCGCAAACATTCTACACCAATATGGTCCAGAATATGGTATCGTAAATACCGCAAAAATCTTTTTTAACAGTTATGTGCAGTACCATAAAAATCCATAATTACAGAATTGGGAAATAGGTTTTACGATGCCATTTTGTCGACGCCATCGTTTGACGCCATCATATAGATTTTTTTAAGATTTTTTCTATTTCAAAATATTTTCGAAATTGACATTGTTGTTAGTTGCATTGCAGGTATGCCGTGTTGCTCAGCTAACAGTCAATGAATGACATGGTGATTGTTTGGCATTACAGCACAACACTGGAGTATTTTGGCATAATGTGCGTTGATGATTGGTTTACGACAGATGGCATTACTGGAGAAAAATTTGACATTTGCAGGCCTTTAATGTGTAACAACACTGAATGACTAAACAAAACAAAAACAAACGTATTCGGCTTTCTGCGTGATTCCAAGAGCCAAGTATTACATGAAGAAATCCCATTTAATTTTTTGAGTAAAGGCTTTAAAACTCTTGGCTCCAAGATGTTCTACGACTGTTAAACTGCTTATTATGAATTCATTGCAATTTCTTAATCAATCTCAAGTTTACGTTCACAAATTGATTGCGCGTCAAAGAGGTCAGGTCTATCCGGGGCACAATGAAATTCAATGCCCACTAATGGCAACTTTGAAGTGAGTTTTTCCCTTAGGCTGTGCTTATGTTTTAACATAAAATAGTCAAATGAAAAAATTCAAGTAAATGTTTAGGTTATAATCGCATAAATAATATTGCACCAATAACGGCCATCAATGGTCTATCATAGCTTTCAGAAACAAAAAACAAAAAAAAATTACAATGGTAGCTAATTTGTAGTGTATCAGGTTCTGCCTACGAAATTGGGGAGCCAAATCGAATGCAAGACAAATCAAATGATATGGAGGAGCCTCCAAGATTGCCATTCGATTTGTTACTAATTTTAAAGACTAGATCATCTCGTCTATATTCGCTCAGAGCCAAAGGCTCAAAGCCAAATACATGGGTGCTTTAATGCTAAACTAAAACTAGGTTCATAATACTAAACTACAAATACCAGGTAACACTACAAACTATTTATAATTGAAAATATCTTTGCAAGTGCATGTGTATAAACGGCTCCATTTTGCTTTCCTTCATGGATTTTTCTTGTGCTTATTTTTGTTTTTGGGTTTTCTCGTTGGAATTTCTAAACTACAATATTTGTTGTATAATGACAATTGAAATTTGTTTGCAATACTGTAAAGTTGTAAGTACATAAATACATTCTAAGTCTAGTAATTAAACAAAAAAACGAAAAAACATACGCATTGCAGAGAGCAGAGTATGTGCGCACACTTTCTTTGGCAAAAAGACCACCAGATGGTAAGTAAAGATATTTTAAAATAATTAAAAAAAAAAAAAAATCTGCACTGCCTTTTCTGATGGTAGAAAGTTTGTCCTTTGATTGGCATGGTTTACAAAAAATAATTATCTAGACAAATACGTATGCATGTATGTACGTAAGTATATAAATTTACTATCACATATGTTTTGGATCGTCTACATGGCTAAGTAAGCAAGTGTGTTTGTATGTAAGTAAATACTTGTACTAAAACTAGTTAATATCATAATCATCATATCATGGAGGGTTGGGGTTGTTTTTTTTTAATTTCCATTTTTTGTGTGTTGGATTTTTGGGTATGCCCATTGTCTTTGGCATTGCATTTTAATTTTCTTGAGATACTTTTGTGTCTTTTTCCATTTCTGTTTTTGTAAGAGTTTAGGCGACAATGGCATAGTTTCCTGTCAATTCAAAGGGACTAGTTTTAGCTGAATGTGTGAAACTGTTCTTGGGCGAAAAGTCTACTGGCTGATCTTGCATCTGCTCGCTGGAGACCACATTTGAGCTGCCATAAAATTGCACTTGCACTTGGGGACTGGTTTGCGTCGAGCCCATATCTAAATTAAGGGCAGGCGCAAAGATATGGCCAACTCCATTAATGACGGCCGGTGTTTGTATGACACTTATGCGCTTATAATTCTCGTAGTCTTCGACCGTCATGGGATTTGTTAACATGGTGTAGGACTTTTGCTGGTGTGATATATCCAAGCTGGGCTGGAGGTTATCGCCACCCACAGGTATGATTTGAAGGCCTCCTTGATTTGCTAAGTTGGTGTAATGCTTAATTGCCTGCTGTCTGTCCTTCTCTTTTTGTAGGAGTTTGGTGGCCAATGTCGATTTGGCCGATTCTACTGCGAATCCAGAATTTATTGAACCACTAGTCTTTACAGGCTCCTGGTTGTTATTTGTCTGGTTATGGTGTGTAGAGCGATTACCTCGCACTTCTTTGTCCGTTCTATGATGATTCTTCATGCAGGAGGACTCTTCATGCTTATACAGGTAGGATTTAAGAGCAAAAGCTTTGCCGCATCGTTTACAGGTGTGAGGCTTTGTATTTGAATGCGTTTGAATGTGGGCCCGCAAATTCGACTTGTCCGCAAAGGCTTTGGTACAAACGTTGCATTTAAAGGGCTTTTCACCTGCGAAAAGAAAAGAAACAAATTATTGAAGTTCGAGATAATGCCATCATGAAAGGTGTAAAAAATTGAGATATGCTACAATAAATTTAGACACAAAAATCGCACATTAAACAACCGTATGTGACAAAATTGAACCACAAATATGCAAAAGAATAGAACATTCATAAATACATCAGGAAAATGTTAAAATATATTGAACAACTAACGAAATAACACTTAATATCGGGCTTAGTTCGACGGGGCCGAGTCTTGGGTACACATGGGTTGTGCTAAAAATGCACACTTAATAACGCTGTTCATGTTTAAATCTTTTTGAAGAAATCAAATCGTAAAATGATTGAGGCTTCTTATTGATTTCAATTACTAATTATTAAGTTCAGCCGTGCCGAACTTTGGATACCTACCACCATGGATAAATAAATCATCCCGCTGCGCCTTCTTTAACTCTCCTCTCTTTTTAGGGTTAGGACACTTCGTCCTGAATGTGTATATCGAAGTCGTGCCATTGTAGCCTATGTCCGCATATAACGCTGAACGCATGCGTTCAAATCCTGACAATAACATCGGACAAAATTTAAAGCGGTGGTGATCTCTTCCTAATTTTGGTGACATTTTCCATGCATGGTCATGTAAAAAATTCTCCCCAAAGAGGTGTCGCACTGTGGCACGCCATTCGGACTTGGCTATAAAAAAAATCCCTTGAGTCATTGAGTTTAAACTTGAATCGGAAAGCTTTCATTGATTTGTGAGAAGTGTGCTTCTTCTCGGCTCCTGGGTAAATTTTTACTACACTTCCAAACACCTTTCTTTTGGGTCCTATATTATCGTATTAGTAAATATTTCCGGTTAAGAGAGACACTTGGCCCTTAATGTAAATATACGCGTCGTGCTCTAATTTCAAATAAATTTAATATGAGCCCTATAATGGCATGATCGGTAAATAAATTCTGTTTGAGGGTGGAGTGGAGCCTAGGGACTTTGTCCCAAAAATGAGTATCAATTTCCCGAAAATCAATAAATTTAAACATCAAATAGCTTTTATATAATAGGAAGGTTTTTTGGGTGAGGCAGTTCCTCAAACCCATGGCTCTTCAATTGGATATCAAATTCGTTTTTTTCTCTCAAAAACCTTTCGTTTGAGCCCTATATTATCGTGATTGGTGTATATACCCATTTGGCGGGTTTTGGTTGGCCTCCGAGGCACCCGACCCCAACAATAGAAACCATGTTTGGATTTGTCTGTAAGAGTGCAAAAAAAAAAATTCGAACGAATCGCATTACCAATCTCCGAGATCTGGTGTTTTTGAAAATTACGGTAATGAGAAACGCTTTATAGGGGAGGGATGGCCCCCAGACATTTCGACTCAAATATGGGTATCAAACTCGTGCTGCTCTCCCAAATCTATTTAATGTTGCCCCATATTGCCATGGTCTGTAAATATGAACTGTTTGGAGGATGTTTTGGGGCCACCGGCACTTTGCCCTGAAAATAGATATAAAATTCGCTATTTACTCCCAAATACCGTTGATTTGAGCTCCATATTGCCATAATCGGAAATGAAGTTCAGTTTAGGGGGTTCCTTTCTGCGTACTGCGGTTTTCTACTCTCAAATACCTTTCATTTGAGTCCCATATATTCATAATGGGTCAATCAACCTTTTTAACTTATTTTTTTAAGGAAAAGCGCCACCTAGACTTAACACAAATTTGAATGTCATATTCGTAATTTATCCCAAATACCTTTCATTTGAGTCCCATATAGACATGGTCGGCTAATATGCCCATTTGGTGGTACTTGCGGGGTGAGGCGACCTCCCATTACTTGGTCCTAATTTTGTATGCCATATTTATAATATACTGCCGAATACTTTTTATTTGAGGCCCATATTGAAATGAATGTCGAATATATCTGTTTAGAAGAGTTTTTGGGTTTGGGAGGCCCGCTGTGTACTTGGACCCAAATTTTAGTGCTATAATCGTTTTCTAGTCCCCAATACCTTTCATTTGATACCCATATTGTGCCTATTAGTCCACTTTTGACTTTGGATGGCATTGTTGGGATAAGGGGGAAGGACCGCCTTCATCCGATATCTAAAAACTATATAGCCTATGTTCCTTTCCAGACAAACATATACAATCTGTAAAAATTTAAAAAAAAATTGGTTCAGCCGTTTTTGATTCTACGGAACAAACAAAAAAACAGAGTCCCATATTGTCATGATGGGTCATACGCCCATTTAAGGCGTTTTAGGGATAGGGTGATCCCTTATACTTCGATTTGATTTTGTATGTAATCTACTCCCGAATACCTTTCATTTGAGGCCCATATTGGCATGAACGTCCAATATGTCTGTTTGGCGAAATTTTGGGGTTGGGGCGGCCCGATGGGTACTTGGACCAAAATTTTAATACCATATTCGTATTCTATTTTCCAATACCTTTCATTTGATACCCATATTGTCCCGATCGGCCCACTTTTGATTTTAGGTGGTGTTTTTGGGTAACTGCGGAGGGTCCTCCCCCTTACGAAATCAACAAATTACAAAGCCTATTTCTCCTTCCTGACCATATTCGCAATCTACTCCCAAATAACATTCATTTGAGTCCCATATTGTCATGATCGTCTCAAAAAAACTATTTTAGGCGGAAATACTAAACTCTTGAATACCTTTCATTTGAATCCCATAGTATCCCTCTCGGTCCACTTTATTTTTGGGTAGTACTTTTGGGGTAGTACTTTTGGGGTAAAGGGAAGGGCCCCGCCCCCCTTTCGATATCAAACAAGTAAAAGCGAACTAAGTTCTGCCGGGCCGAATCTTATGTACCCTCCATTATGGGTTTTTTCGAGTTCATTTCGCACTACCGAATTCTTTTCGCAGTATCTCTTTTTAGGCAAACAAAGAATAATGAATAAGGACGGAGAAGAAGAAGAAGGCGAAGGAGGAGAAGCTATATCGGGTTATAGTCCGATTCGGGGCTCAAGAAGCAAAATCGGGAGATCGGTTTATATGGGAGCTGTATCAAGCTATAGATCGATTCAGACCATATTGCACACGTATGTTGAAGGCCATGGGAGAAGCCGTTATACAAAATTTGTGCCAAATCGGATGAGAATGCTCTCTAGAGGCACAAGAAGTCAAGATCCCAGCGTGCTTTCGACAGACAGACGGACGGACGTACGGACGGACATGGCTAGTTCGACTTAAAATGTCACGACGATCAAGAATGTACGTACTTTATGTACAATTCTTATTCGATTGACTGACATTTTACAAAGGTCTCCAACATATAATTTTATTGTGGTCCAAAACGGACCATATCTTCATATCGCTCTAATAGCAGAGCAAATCTTTTCTAATATTTTTTTTTTGCCTAAGAAGAGATGCCGGGAAAAGAACTCGACAAATACGATCCATGGTGGAGGGCATATAAGATTCGGCCCGGCCGAACTTAGCACGCTTTTACTTGTTTTATACAATTTTTTTTATTTGAATTTTCGTTTTCTGAAAATTGCAATTTTTCCTCAATTTTTGCTTTTACACTTCCATTCAGTTTACACATTCATTCACTTTACACATTCTTTCTTCCGACATTCACTCCGAAAATAGGGGACAAATCAAGAAATGTAGAGATTTTGAGCACTTTCCAGAAAAAAGACTTTGGGAATCGGATATTAAATAAAGATTTGGCAACCCTAACAATTTTTTTGAAATACCGAGCTTAGCTTTAACCATTTCAAATTTGAAAGAGTTACTTCTCTCCGTTCTCAAATTGTATTTTTTTAATAGTTTTTTTTTTTTATTGTTTCCCATTGTGCGGCGTCATATTCTCAAACAGTTAGGCAGCCATTAAATCTCTGTAGTACTCGACTGTAGAAGATCTCTTAACGAGATAGCTGAACAGTTTAAAATTAACCTGTTCTGGATGCCGGGCCACAGAGATATCCCAAGGAGTAGTAGAGCAGACGAGCTTGAAAGACTAGGAACTAGATAAGGCCCAAAACTGTGACTTTTGGATAGATGGTCATGAATTGAGTACTGTGAATCTAAACTCGAAGAGGTAGGTCAACGTCCCAATCAACCTGTCCGTCACTGTATAATTGGAAAACATGCTGGTAGAAGCTTGCGAGTAACGATTTCCGCAGAAGTTGTGAGGACGTGGTGAAGAGGAAACAAAAGATAAATAGAAGTTCCTTAATTCCAATTTAATAGCAGAGCCATAATTTGTATTGATTTTTCACCTGGATTTTATCATTATTTAGATAAGTAATGTTTCCTTTATTTACACAAGAAGTAAAACTGGAAGATCGGCTACTATGGAAGATATATAAAGATATACAATTCACACTTTACATTGCATTGACATTAAAAGCCGAAATAGAGCTCAATACGCTTCGGAGAATTCCGTCCAATAGGGACTCAAGTGTTGCGGTTTATAGGGGCTCAAAAGTCAACGGAGAAAACCAAACAATATACCAGGTTTTGGATCGATTCGTTTGGACGTTGGAATACCACCCAAAATGAACTCAAGATGGCAGGAGAAAACCGGGACTAATACTAGGATTACTGCCTGACATACGATTTCTTTTTGGTTCAGCCATCATTAATGTTGTTTCAGTCCTATACGTTCTCAATCGCTCTTTAGTAACTTTCCTGTGATATAAGTTTCCTAACACTATCAGTTTTCATGCCAACCACCGCCATTACTTACCTGTATGCGTCCTAATATGACCCTGCAGCAACCACGGCCTGGAAAACTTTTTGCCACAATACTGACATTCACATCCTTGACTGTGAGTGCGAACGTGCATCGAAAATGCAGGCATAGAGACATAAACCTTTTCACAAAATGGGCAATGTCTAGCCTTTTTGTCCATAATCGACCTGGAGTGTAAAGAGCTACGATTAGAATTTTCAGAGTTCAAGAAATGCAAACTACATTTAGACTTTCGCCACTGACCTATGGGTTTGTCGATGACGCGCCAAATTCGAAGAGGTGGAGTACTTTTTGCCACATTCCGGGCAAATGTGTTCATCCTCCAAGAGATTTAGACCTGCTACGCTGGAATCAATGTGAATTTGTTGTAGGTTCTCCACATCACTAGAGGCGCCTGAAGATGATTTGCTGCCATTGCGATAATCCTGGTGAGTTTGATGGTGGTGGCGGTGGTTATATGAGTGTTCGTCGCCGCTGCCACTGCTGGTGCTGCCAGGGGCACTGCTACTGCACGAAGAGTGTTCATCATAACGCGGAGAATTATCCGATATTGTGGATCGACGCAATTTCTTCCGATCAAATACTTTGTGGCTGTAGTAGTTGGAGTCATCGTCAGACGATGAATAGAATGTTGGACCATTCGAATTGTTGCATAGATGATGATGATGATGGTGCAGATGAAGCTGATGATGTTGTTGTTGTTGCTGCTGCAGCTCTTGTTGATTGTGTTCCTGCTGGTAGGAGTCGAATGGAGGTTCTGGTGATCTGTTTTCTGTCTTTATTGCAGATATTTCACAATTTTCGCTTACAGTTAATTGCCGATTTTCGCCCTCATGAGATCGCATGTCTTTCGTCAGTACATGTGGTTTGAAGTCTATCGCCCTGTTTCTTACAGCCATGCTCAACAGCTTCATTTCATCATCCGGTTGATTCGTCACAACGCCACTGCGGCTATCGTCGTAGCCCTTCTTGGGGTTCTTCTCTGCCGAAGTGTTTAAGCGACCCGCAGCCACTTCGGCCAATTGCGTCAAATTATAGAGCTCTTCTGGGATGACGGTAGTCTGTTCTTTTGTCATTTTGACGGCCTTCAGAGCAAAGCTCGCCCCAATGAAACTGTAAACAAAAAAATATTTGCTGTAAATTCAAAAATCGATTTCAGAAAAAAATTAAATACATAATGCTATGTAACATGCACATATATTTCTATATGGATAAGCCAGTGTAAGTGTGCTCTATCGAATTAAAGTCATTCCAAAAGCAATTTCGAATTAGTTTCCGAATGTGTTAATGGCACTTTGTCTGTTTGATATGATTTTGAAAGAAATGGCGTATGAATTAAAACAAAGTACTCTAAAGGTCAGTCTCTTGAAACGCGCTATGTAATCGGCTTTTGAATATCATTTATTAAAAAAGAAGCACGATGAGTGCGGGGAAGAAGATTTGAACAACCTGCTGCATCAATTTAAGTGCGTCATGTTTAGAATGATTCGATGAAATAAATTAAAAAAAAACAACATTTATAAAGTGATGTAAAAACACAAGCTCATTTATTCCTAATGATTTGTATTGAGGCCAAAATGTTTACAAGTACAGGGTGCCGCAAAACCTATTGACCATTTTAGTTGTACTTTATGTATAGTAAAAACTATTCAAACCAAGTCTTTGATACTGTCTGAGGAGAGATGCAAATTTGTCCACGAACATTCCGCTATAGAACTGGGGCAAACTTTTCACATATCAATGAGTGCTGTCCGATTCAAATTTTTTAAGCTCAACTATAAGGGGCCTCCTATTTATAGCCGAGTCTGAACGGCGTGCCGTAGTGCGAAACTCTATACAGAGAAGTTTTAACATGGCATTGTACCTCACAAATGTCGCCAGCATTAGGAGGGGATAACCACCGCTGACAGAAAATGGATGTTCTCGCCAGGATTCGAACCCAGGCGATTAGCTTCATAAGCGGACATGCTAACCTCTGCGCTACAGTGGCCTAAAATAGAATATAGGAACGGAGAAAGATATCTTCCAACATTATTTGACGATTTATTTCATAAATTTTCGTTTCTATGTTAATGATCGAGGATTAATTGAAAAGAAAAGCTGGAGTTTACAACACAGCAACCACTGTGGGACGTGTATCGTCTGGGGTGTGGGAGGAATTCTCAGACACATTAGCTATGTAGGCTTCAGAGGCCGTACATTAGCAGGTCGTACTTATATCGAGTTTACCGCTCGCGCTTCCTTTTCCATTGCTTGTTTCGAAAGAGAAACAAAAACAAGCTTACATATATTTTAAAAGACTGGTACGATTCAAGCAAACAGGGGAAAACTTTTTAAGGGATACACTTTTGAGACTCTTGGGTATAAAAACCAAAATTAGCGAGGCGATTTGCCATCTAACAGTATTTAACACAACTAAAACGGATTTCGTATCATTAGTTAACATATTCAAAGTTGTGATTAATCAATAACTATCTAGGACAACTTAAGTCTATCCAGAACTTCTGACTCACACTGAATGAGAGAGACTAAAAAAAAACTCAGCAAATGTTTAATGAGTTTCAACTCACACAGGGTGGCGTATGGTATTTAAATAACAGTAACCGCCTTTGTGACATTAAGTATACGTATAGTGTACTCTATGTCAATCAGTAGGAAGTGTAGTTACAGTGATTTTCACTTTTTATACCCTACAGCACTATGTGGTACAGAGTATTATAACCTGCGTGCGTTTGTTTGTATCATGCAAAGGGAAGAATGCTTGATAAGTATACCGATGGACTCAGAAACATTTTCTGATTCGATTTAGCTATGTCTGTGTGTCTGTCCGTGTTAAATTTTGTATAAATTACTGGTCGTAATTTTCATCCAATCATCTTCAAATTTGGCACGGAAGTGCTTAATGACCTATTGAAATTGAAAGTTATCGGTTCAGATTTAGATATAGTTTCCATATATATGTTCGTCCAATTTGTATTAATATTAATATTCTCAAGAAATTTGGCAAAAGAAATTCTGTAATGACTCTTGACATAACTGCTGAATTCCACTGAAATCGGTTCAGATATATATATTTTGTTCCCATCTGTTACGGAGCAAATGGGGGGAGGCTATCCGGCTCGAATCTGTGTGGTATTTTTATTATCACAAGAAGCTTAGCAGGGAGCTACCGGGGCGTCCATACGTTGCGGATAGAGGAATGCTCAATACGGAGTAGCTGCTGGATGCAAAAAATTTTTTTGCATGGGGGTAGGAGGCATATGGATTAAAATCTGGGCTTTGCAATATGTCCATTTTACAGAAAAAGAAAACATATAAGTATTTAAGTTTTTTCAATATCTCGGCCAAAATTTAAAAAAGTAAAAACTAAAACTCGAATATCCCAGAAACCAGTAGAGGTACTGTAGACATCTAGCGGACTTTTTAGTAGGGATTTTTACCCAATTACAAAATTTTGGAAATGGGACCACAAATGAAGATTTGGCAGCCCTAACAATTTTTCGGAGGCGCCAGGAGGCCAAGTCCAGACTACCTAGGATCTTGAAATTTTGCACCTGATCTTGAAACTCATATCAACTCAGCTCGAAGCATTCAAAATTTTAAAATGCTCTCTCTTCCCCTTCTCAAATGGCATATTTTTTACAATTCAGTCCCACTGTGCGTTGATTCTTAATGAAATATATTAGTTCTGTAGGCTTTGGCCGTAGATTTGCGCATAGTAAAATATTTTCTCCAAAATGCTCAATATTTACAATTCTAATTTTTAATTCTCTTCCAAGAATAATGATTTCATTAAGTGTCATGAACGAAAAACTTTTATAAAATTTGAGCCAAATTCCATGTTTATAAAAAATTCCAAATTCCCTAAGTAAGGAAATCCCATTAGTCTAAAATTTGCATTTTTTTTTTAAAAATGTAAATAACATCAGACAAAATAACTGCGAATATTATATTTATGCTTTTAAACAAAAAATTAAAGTTTAAAATTGGCGTTTTTTTATTTATATATAGAAAATGACTCACTTGTTGTTTAGAAGTTCACAATTTTTGTTATGAATTCATTCAAAAGCTTAAAATCAGCAGACGGTGCTTGCTGATATCAGCAGACTAATTTCTATGAGTGTAGAACATTAAAAAATAAATATATGGCGAGAAGCCTACTACTCTTGACAGCAGGTGCGATTGCATGTCAAAGCCATTAAATCCATTTTTATTCGCTAAATAGTCATAAAATATTAAGGGCCTTATTTAGAAAACTTAATGTAGATTTCAAAGTTGTTTATTTGACAGTTCTGCAAAGGAAATCTGTCAAATAGAACAATTTCAAATCTACATTAAGTTTTGTGAATAAGGCGGTAAGAAAATTATTATTTTCTTTTTTTGTTGTAAAAACATAGTTGCAAATTTGCCCATAAACGGGCCATTAAGGAACAGGGACATGGCATCGTTACTCACAAATGTCGCCACCACCTGGAGTGATGACCACCTCATAAAATTTTTCTGATGTTCATGCCAGGATTCGAACCCAGGCGTTCAGACAAGTAACCTCTGCCAATGATTACAGCTTTAAGGGGTTCAAGAAGTTAAATAACGGGCTTGGGCGATTCACGCACAAAATTAATTCTATATGCGCAAGAAGTCAAACATACAAAGTTGCTTAATATTGCAGTACTAGAGCTATCAATTGTTTTTTCTCTAAAGTGGTAATATCGATGAATGCCACAAAATGAGAGAATATATGAAAAACTCTTGTTGTCTTTGAAGACTTTCTAGCAGAAAAATACGAATGGCTAATGAATTATGGAATTGTAGGTTAATCGAAAATTAGATTTTACCAATGGTATCGATAGTGTTCAAAACTATCGATATTAACACAAAGATTAAAATTCCGATACCATCGATAGTGCCATCGATAGTTTCCAGCTCTAATGGCACCCCACTGAGGTTGAGCCAAACAATTGGTAAACATTTAACAATCGTCTTATTGTTGCAATGTAGCATCAGACTAGAATAGGAAAGTAATTATTGCACAAAAAATTCATTGCATTTCAATGTTTCTATAAAAATGCTGTTGTACTTAATGCGTCAAAAAGTTCAAAATCCTTTTAATGGTTTTATTTTATTTTTGTAAACATAAATATAACGTAAATGGAAAATTTCCATCAGCGTTCAACATTTACATTGAGTGTCTACCAGTTGGGGGAGAACACCACCAACCATTACCTGTTGACGACTGCAGCCTACTTTCGTTCATTACAATTATGAGGAAAACTTGAAATATTTTATAATTTAAACAACTAGACACTAAAAACTTGTACAAAAAGAAATAACAGTGTGTATTTGGTTTCAGAGGGCCTGTTTCGCATATGTACAACAATAAAATCTGGATAACAATATGTCGAAGTTGGGAAGAATAGACATTGAAATAAATGCAAGGGATGACAACTATGAATCAGCGATGTCGGAAATGAAAACGTGACAGTATGTGTAGATATACACACATACAATCAAGTATTTCTAATTCTCTCAGTGTCTAAAAAATCACTTTTTGAATTGACTGATTACTTTTTTGCAAAATAAAACATAAAATTAGAAATTTTAAATACTCTATATCTTCCAAGCGTTTAAACAACAAAAATCATTGTTTTTATACCCTCCACCATAAGATGGGGGGTATACTAATTTCGTCATTCTGATTGTAACTACTCGAAATATTCGTCTGAGTCCCCATAAAGTATATACATTCTTGATCGTCGTGAAATTTTATGTCGATCTAGCCATGTCCGTCCGTCCGTCCGTCTGTCTGTCGAAAGCACGCTAACTTCCGAAGGAGTAAAGCTAGCCGCTTGAAATTTTGCACAAATACTTCTTATTAGTGTAGGTCGGTTGGTATTGTAAATGGGCCATATCGGTCCATGTTTTGATATAGCTGCCATTTAAACCGATTTTGGGTCTTGACTTTTTGAGCCTCTAGAGTGTGCAATTCTTACCCGATTGGAATGAAATTTTGCACGACGTGTTTTGTTATGATATCGAACAACTGTGTCGAGTATGGTTCAAATCGGCCCATAACCTGATATAGCTGCCATATAAACCGATCTTGGGTCTTGACTTCTTGAGCCTCTAGAGTGCGCAATTCTTATCGGATTGGAATGAAATTTTGCACGACGTGTTTTGTAATTATATCCAACAACTGTGCTAAGTATGGTTCAAATCGGTCAATAACCCGATATAGCTACCATATAAACCGATCTGGGGTCTTGACTTCTTGAGCCTCTAGAGTGCGCAATTCTTATCCGATTGGAATGAAATTTTGCACGACGTGTTTTGTTACGATATCCAACAACTGTGCCAAGTATGGTTCAAATACGTCCATAACTTGATATAGCTGTCATATAAACCGATCTTGGGTCATGACTTCTTGAGCCTCTAGAGGGCGCAATTCTTATCCGATTTGAATGAATTTTTGCACGACGTATTTTGTTACGATATCCAACAACTGTGCCAAATATGGTTCAAATCGGTCTATAACCTGATATAGCTGTCATATAAACCGATCTGGGGTCTTTACTTCTTGAGCCTCTAGAGTGCGCAATTCTTATCCGATTGGAATGAAATTTTGCACGACGTGTTTCGTTATTATATCCAACAACTGTGCCAAGTATGGTTCAGATCGGTCCATAACCTGATATAGCTGCCATATTAACCGATCTTGGGTCATGACTTCTTGAGCCTCTAGAGTGCGCAATTATTATCCGATTGGAATGAAATTTTGTACGACGGATTCCCTCATGACCATTAACATACGTGTTTAGTGTGGTCGATCTCTCTATTTTACTTCTTGAGTCCACAAAGGGCGCAATTCTTATTCGAATTGGCAGACATTTTACACAGGTCTCCAACATAATATAATTTAATTGTGGTCCAAACCGGACCATATCTTGATATCGCTCTAATAGCAGGGCAAATCTTTTCTTATATACTTTTTTTTGCCTAAAAAGAGATGCCGGGAAAAGAACTCGACAAATACGATCCATGGTGGAGGGTATAGAAGATTCGGCCCGGCCGAACTTAGCACGCTTTTACTTGTTTTAAATAAATTAAAATAAAAACAGAAAAACGATGCATATACCCTGCGCATGTTCATTCGTAGCTTTCGCAACAACAACTGAAACAAAGAGCATAAGAATATGTGTGACTTGCCATCAACGCTACCGTAAGGGGCTGGACATCGCTGCTATAAATCTTCCTTGTGTGAGAATATGTTTCAAATATGTGGTACACAAAATGACAATTAGACTGTTTGTGTAAGATGCTCTCGTCAAAATCTTCCAATTCTCTCTATCAGTAAAAATAAGTATGTAGGAAATTTAAATGGTTTTCCCTTCTTTCCTAGCCATTTGACCTTATTTTCTAGTCCATTTTAAACATCTCTAGGTTGAGGTTTCGCTCATAGGCACTACATTGGACTCAGCTATAAATCATTTAATGATCCGGGACGTTGCACAGTGACGCGTTTTGAGTTTTTTCGTTACATGATTGAATAATTTAAACAGCATATGACAGACAAGTGTTCAATGAATGTTTGAAAAGGGTGCTACGCCTTTTAGGTCCTTAGTTATGGCTTATCAAACTCAAAATTTGTGGAAAAATATAATTATAATACCCTACGCCTACCTTTTAAGTACAATGTGGGACCTATATCTAATTCTGAATCAATTTTGATGGACCTCGGGGAGCAAATATGTTGAAACTGTAACAACTACGGTTGACAAATGACAAAATGATGGTAAATTACCCAAAATCTGACCAACATATATATGGGAGCTATATCTAATTCTGAACCGATTTCAAGCAAACTTCTCAGATAATGTGGTAGACGTCAAGGAAAGTGTTGTTCAAAATTTTGGCAAATAATGCGCTTGTAGTGGCTCTTGGGGCGAAAATCTGGCGATATACATACGTGACAGCTATATCTAAATCTGGGCTGATTTCTATGAAATTCATCAGTAATATTGAGAGTCATAAGAAAATATTTTCTACAAAATTTCAACAGAATCGGTTAACAAATGAGTACTTTTTTGCAATATTTCTCAAAATCGGACGAACATATATATGAGAGCTATACCTAAATCTGAACCGATTTCGAGCAATCTCCTCAGATACTGTGGCAGTCGTCAAGAAAAGCGTAATATTAAGAGTCAAGAGTAATTCCCTTCTGTCAAATTTCGAGAAAATCGGTTAACAAAAGACCATTTTATTGCAATATTAGAAGAACGTATATATGGGAGCTTTATCTAAATCTGAACCGATTTTGACCAAACTCTATGTATATTGTGGTAGTCGTCGAGGAAAACGTTGTGCAATATTTTGGGAAGATTGGTCAATAAATGTGCTTGCAGTAGCTCCGGGAGTGAAAATCGGGCAATATATATATATATATATATGAGCTATATATAAATCTGAACCGATCTCCATTAAATTCACCAATAATGTCGACAGTCGTAAAAAAATCTTTCCTGCCAAATTTCGAGAGATTCGGTTAACAAATGACCATTTTATTGCATTATTACTGAAAATCGGACGAACATATATATGGGAGCTATATTCAGATATGAACCAATTTCTTCGTCTCCAGGCCGAAAAACATGTCTGTACCAAATTTGAAGACGATCGGATGAAAACTGCGACCTGTACTTTGTACACAAATTAACATGGACTGACGGACAGACAGACGGTCGGCTACATCGAATCAGAAAGTAATTCTGAGTCGATCAATATACTTATCAATAGATCTATCTCTCTTCCTTTGTACTCTCTTTCCCTGTACCACAGTAGTGGTGTAGGGTATTATCACAACCTAAACACGATTATGTAAAAAACTGACATTAACGATAGACATTTTTCTGAATGTAGTCACCTGTTACAAAGATGCTTCATTGTTGTTGTTGTTTTTGTCCAAATTGAGGGCATCCTTAAATTTGTCAATACCTTTAATTATTGTGCTCGGAAATAATGAGGAAAAATTTTCTTCTAATTTTCCAAAAAAATTAAAAGTCCTTTATTCTGTAAGAAATTCTAATCCATGGGTTTTTCTTTTCGCCGTCTTTCGATTCAAATTATTTCTGCAACATATGTCTATGTCTACAATTTTATATCCTGTTCTCGATGTGGCATTGAATTAAGCAACCCGCCTCAAAAATTTAAATTGAAATTGACCACTGAAATTTGGTGTTTAGCTTTTTTTTCTTCATAAAATCAAAATATATTTGCGATATCGTTTTATGTTCTCATGGTGGTGGCCACTATTTGCAGATGTGTTGTTGTTGTTTTCAGTTCTAAACTTGTTTGAAATTTATCTCATTTAATTTATAATCATTAAATCTGACATTGATTGTAAAACTAAGCAACAGCGAAAAAAAGAACACCAATGCATGTAATTTTTCAAAGACCCATAATTCAGTGGCACAAATAGGCTTTCCTATGATTTGCAGCAAATAAGATGCAGATAAGTGAACATGGGTATGTGTGGGTAAGATCCCAGCAGCGGAATATATGTATATCTCGCTAGGCCTTATGTAAGATATTGTGGCAAATATCACAAAACTCGAAAGTATCTGTTTTATGGCATTGGCAAGCAACGTCGGCAACTTTACCCACATCCATTTCTAAGAGAAAGGCTTTTGCATTTCTATGTTTACTGTTAATTTCTACCCTCCTTAAGACGATTTAGTTGTGCCTTCTACCGTTTTCTAGGAGAATATGTTATCACCCTTCCATGAGTGGTGCAATTTCAAAGGACACTTGCTCTCACGTTGAACGATTATGCACTAAAGCCTGATTATAAGCTGCCTAGTCTGTTAAGTCTTTATGCGTTAATGCGAACAAATGCAATTCTGGCAACCACACAATAAATTGTGGACCAGTCAAAGAAAGCCAAGAACACTGTAATGGGCACGGTGTTTAATAGGCGCACTACAGGCCAATCGGTAAATGACATTAGCACTGTATCCCAAGAAATACTACATTTTGTTGATGAATTTGTAGTGATAGAGTCAACTTGGTCAGTTCAGTTACGTATTAAATTACCAACAGAAAATATTACCAATAAAAATTTAAATTTTGAATAAAAACAAAATAGACAGCTATCGTGCAAAACTCCAGAGAAACCTTGACCTTAATAAATTAATATACAATATCTGGAGACACTATAAAAGCGTTGGTAAAGTCTGAGATGAGAAAAATTGCACTATTTACTCCAAACAGCCTAGGTACAATCATAAATGCCATGATGCGAGAAGAACATGTTTTCTCTATTCAAAACATATCGCAAAAATAATACACCTGAGTCCAGACAAAAGTTCTTAGACTGGGTAAAGCTGTGCAAAGAGATCTGTAAAAACAACAAACAAAAAACAAAACTACAAGCTTATTGGATACGATAAACCACGTTAGCGATTCAAAGGAGTGGTGGAAAGCTGTTAAAGCAATGAGGAACCAAACCTTTCAAATAGGTTAGGTTGAAAAGAGGGTGCAGATATTAATCCGACCCATGCCACTATGGACATACACCTAAGCCAAAAAAATCTAAGTTAGGAATTCAGTGCTTCTTAAAGAATCCTTAATTGTTTTCGATTTCACGCGCCTAAGTTGGTTCATGTCTGGTATAGTGTCCCCACCGGAGGCCACCGTGGGCCAGAGGTTAGCATGTCCGCCTAGGACGCTGAACGCCTGGGTTCGAATCTTGGCGAGACCATCAGAAAAATTTTTCAGCAGTGATTTTCCCCTCCTAATGCTGGCAACATTTGTGAGGAACTATGCCATGTAAAACTTCTCACCAAAGAGGTGTCGCACTGCGGCACCCCGTTCTAACTCGGCTATAAAAAGGAAGCCACCTATCAGAGAAGTGAGAAGTTTGCCCCTGTTCCTTAGTGAAATGTTCATGGGCAAAATTTGCATTTGCATAGTGTCCCCACCTAAGTGCCGGTATCTGTTAGACGCGAAAGCCGGCAATGACAAAGGAAACTCTCCAACGTCTCATCATATTTCCCGCATGCTCTACACATGCTATCACTTGCCGCACCGTAAAATCGGTAAGTGAGCTCGTACTACCGTCATGTGTCCCGTCATGATACCAATAGCTATACTGACTTCCCTCTTACTTATTTTCAGTAATAGCCTCGTCTTCTCACGATATGGATCCACCATAGGATTTTCGCCATCCTACAGATCGTTCCACAATGTTGCATGCGCAATCGTCGCCCACTTCCTGAACTCGGACTGCGTCACACCGAAAGGTTTCGTGTTAACCAAATTTATTGACGGCAGTCCTCTGGCCTTCACCGCCAAATCATCTGCCCTTTCAATCCCCCTTACTCCGTTATTGCCCGGCACCCAAACGATGAGGATTTTGCCTTCCTCAGAGAAGTCGTTGTTATTGCCCTTATGGCAATTTTACTTTTCAACCTTTCAAATAAGTACGACAATATCTTCAGACTTCAAATACTTCCAAAAACGATTAAGTCTTGATCAAAACACGCTTCATATAAGCTATGCTCAGTGCATCAATACTGTTCCGATATTAGACACTCAAACTATTGTAGTTGGGAGAGTTAAAAAGTATATTAAAGAAAGTGAAAATGAATAAAGCGCCAGGAGAGGATCGGATCCAATATGAGCTTATTATACATGCTTCAGAGGATTTTCATAAACAACTTACAATCAGATACAACAAAATATTGAATACCTGAACTATAGATAACGCCTTTATTAAAGGCGTATATATTCCCTATCCACAAAAAGGAGACATGGTAGAACCATCAAATTACAGAGGAATTGCTTTCATGCACTGCATGGCTAAACTAATGATGGTCATTTTAAACGAAAGACTGTGTAACTGGGTAGAACAACCTCGATTGCTAATCTGGGTAATCTAATTATAATCGGGCATCCCTTGTAAGCATTAAGTTTAAGGAAGTCATGACAATGTTTTTAGAAAATCCCTGATGTACACACTTCCACAGCTTGCCGTATCATACAAATACTTGAAACTAATTGAAAACATATAGAATATGCAGTTTGAACCGAAGAGGAACTGTCTGATTATTTTGAAACCAACTTGGGTGTTAAACAAGGGTGTTTATTATCGCATATTCTATTCTCGCGTTATATTTACGATCTACATGCACATCTACAAGGAGAAATGAATATACACGATATCAATATAAGGTTACCGTTGTATGCCGATGATTTTGTAATCTTGGCAGATGACATTCAGACTTTGCAGTCTATGATCAAAATGTGGAACATAAAACTCCACATGGCAAGATCAAAAATTCTGCTGTTCAGAAAAGAAAGATGGCTTGGTAGGGGCGAATAATGCAGGGTATAACGGAAATGAAATAAATATAGTGAAAGAATATAAATATTTAGGAGTTACATTTACCCCAAAGTTATCATTTGTAAAACATGTGGTAAATAAAAAAAACAGCCAAAGATTGCAATAAACTCAACATAAAAAATTTTCCTGCGAGAAATGAAGTCAATATTCAAATGAAATGGAATGTCTATCAAGCTTTTTGTAGGGCAATTCAAACATATGCGGCCCAAGCGTCGAGATATTCTTATTTAAAAAAAACTTCAACAATCTCTTATCAAAAAAGGTTACCAATTTACTGCTTCAGAATGAAGGTTTTTGGGTTCCAAACATGATAAACATGGCTCAATGTCTGAATGTTCAATGGCTCAATACCTCAAATGACTTCGAATGGAAATTGTTTATGTCCAACATAAAAAACTACAAAAAAATGCATATCTTCAACAAAAATCTAACTCAAAAATTTTAAAGCCAAACAAGAATATACAACTATTTAGCTTCTTGGAGGGGCGAACATTTTTTTACTGATTCTTTTACTAGCGAACAATTCTCCTGAATCATTAAAGCAAGATGTGGAATGGTTAATTCAAACAAATTTAATGCAGAAAGCTGGGGAAAAAAGTGTACATTGTACAACCTTAAACGGGATGAAACGCTATTTCATTTCATAGAAGAATGTGCAGTTTTTAAAGAAGTCAGAATGCGAATTTTTTAGCTGCAGTCTTATTCGAGGAAGATATACTCAAAATTTTGGAAGGTAGTGAAGGAAACTATTGGAGTCAGCTTGTGTCTTACTTAAAAATATCACTTAATTATAGAAAAATGCAATTGAATTTGAAATGCTAATAACTTACAGAAATGACAGATGGTTAAAAAACCATTGTCAATTAAATCTTTTTATACTCTCCACCATTGGATGGAGGCATACTAATTTCGTCACTTAGTCCAAGGCCCCATAAAGTATATATATTTTTGATCGTCATGACATTTTAGGTCGATCTAGTCATGTCCGTCCGTCCGTCTGTTTGTCGAAAGCACGCCAATTTTCGAAGGAGTAAAGCTAGCCGCTTAAAAATTTTGCACAAATGCTTCTTATTAGTGTAGGTTGGATTGGCCATATCTGTCCATGTTTTGATATATGTAGCTTCCATATAAACCGATCTTGAATCTTGACTTCTACCCAATTTGGCTGAAAATTAGCATGATGTGTTTCGTTATGACTTCCAACTACTGTGCTGAGTATGATTCAAGTCAGTCCCCAACCTTATGTAGCTGCCATATAAACCGATCTTGAATCTTGACTTCTTGACCCACTAGAAGGTCCAATTCTTATCCGATTTGGCTAAAATTTTACATGACACATATTGTTATGACAACTGCTCCAAATATGGTTCAATTCGGTCCATAACCTCATATAGCTGCCATATCCAATCTGGGATCTTGATTTCTTGATCCTCTAGAGGCCGCAACTACTATCCGATTTGGTTGAAATTGTGTACAACGGCTTCTCCCATGACCTTCAACATACGTGTCAAATATGGTCTGAATCGGTCTATAGCCTGATATAAACCGGCCTCCCTATTTTACTTCTTGAGCCACTAAAGGACGTAATTCTCATGCGAATTGGCTGAACTTTTACACAATGACTTCGACTATAGTCTCAAACATTCATATCGGAATCGGGCCATAATTTGATATATCTCCTTTGTTGACCTAAAAAGAGATACCGGGAAAAGAACTCGACAAATGCGATCCATGGTGGAGGGTATATAAGATTCGGCCCGGCCGAACTTGGCACGCTTTTAGGTGTTTTCTCTCTATTTTTATGTTGCCATAAATTAGTGTCGAAAATTTGTCGAAAGAAGCCTTAAATAAAGAAGAACAAGTAAAAACGTGCTAAGTTTGGCCGGGCCGAATCTTGGGTACCCACCAGCATGGATATTACTAAAAATTTATAGAAAAAAAATTTGGTTAAAGGGCATAATTGTATTGTACATACCAAACTTCTGTCAAACCAGCAAAAATTAAAGCTTCTAGGAGCCGAACAACGATGATCGAGAAACCGGTTTACATGGTAGCTATATCAGGTTATAGACTGATTCAGACTGTACTTGGTACAGTTGTTGCGGCTTGGGAGCTATATCTAAATCTGAACCAATATGGCCCATTTGCAATCCCCGTCGACCTACATCAATAGTAAGTATCTGTGTTAAATTTCCAGCGGCTAGCTTTATGCGTTCGACCGCTAAATATACTCAGAACGTCGAGACGATCAAGAATATATATACTATATGGGGTCATAGTATACCCCATCGCATGAAGGTGGGTATTAAAAGGTACATAGGAGCAAATATTCCACACAAAGAGTCTTTATCGAGCAATGATTAAACCTTGCAAAACTGACTTTTATTTATTTATTGAATACCTACACACCAAGATTAAAACTTATAGTTATAGTGGAGGCTTTTAAGACAGTCATATATACTTCTTAAGAAATAATAAAACAATTTTTAAAGGAATAAACATTTTGGAGTATCATTATATAAAATAAACTTTAGAATTTTGTGAAGTAGTTAAAATAAACTTTGGAATATTGTTTAAAAATAATATATATTTAAAATAATATTGTAAAAAAAAAATAACATTTTAAAGCAGCTAATTTCGAAAAAAATGGAAAGTTTCCTTTTTTAAATTGACGCGTTGCTGATGTTTTGGATACCATGAGGAAGAGTATTCCAAAGACGTATGGTACTCGTATAAAACTGCCATTCAGATACTAAGCTCCTTCTTCTAAAAAGGACGCAATAGGGTCGTAAGCCGATAAAAGCCGCATTTATCCGAATTCGCTATGATTTGAAATAGTGAGTTGTTTTAAGCCTCTCGCCATTCGACCAAAATATGATCCAAATAAAACCATATTAAGATCTAACAGCGATATAGACCGATCCGCCGATTAAAGGTCTTAAACCCATATCGGACACAGATCGGACACTATTTTGATATAGATGTCCTATAGATCGATCAGCCGATTGAGAGTCTTGAGCCTATAAACGCCCAATTTATTATACGCTGAAATATAAAACAGTGAGTTGTTTTAAGCCTCCCATCATCTGACCAGAATATGGTCCCTATCCGACCATATTTAGATATAGCTACTGTATAAACCGATCTTCCAATTTCATGGTTGTAATCCCATGCAAGGCGGATTTATTGCTCGATTTCGCTGAGGATTTCTCGGCACCAGAATTAAATCTGATTCTGACCAGCCCATATTTGGATATAACTATGCATATGGTAGTGCAGTTATAATAAAAGAGCATAATGAATATATCCATGGTGCTGGGTATCAAAAGTTCGGCATGGCCGAAATGTTGCGCGGCATAAGTATTTTGACATTTAATTTTATTATAAGAATAAATACAATATTATTAATTTTATGATCAAATTATTAGAAAAGAAGAGTGAGAGTGCTTTTGGCGATCGTTAGGAGTGCATTGTACTATAGTTTATTAAAATAAATTGGGATACTTTATCATAAAACTTCAATTTTCGCCATTGTATCTTCTTAAGCACGTTTTGCTTGAATTAGACCCATAAAATTTCTTAATCTGGACTTGGTGGCGACCAATCTTATGTATTTGGTATAATCCAATAGAAAAAACTGATCCTTTATGGCATAGAACATTGCCTGGCCGTGAAATAAATGACTCGCAAATAAATCAATCACCAGAGGGAAGAAAAAATTTCGTTGAAAAATATAGCAATATTTTATCTTAATCCACTCCTCGCCCGTTGTATGTGCCTTGAGTATAGTCTTATATATAAAAATCAATTTGAATTAATTGTTTGTTTGTGTGTTCCTTATAGACTCAGAAACGGCTGAACCGATTTTCTTGAAATTTTCACAGATGGTGCATAATGATCCCGTGGTGAAAATAGGGTACTACATTTTTTGATATCTGAAGGGGGGGCGGACCCTCCCCCTTACCCTAATTTTCAGAAACGCCAGAACTCGGAGGTGGGTGGTGCGATTTAAGCGAAATTTTGTGTGCTCTCATATAGTATCCTAAAAATAAAAATTTGATGTCCAAATTTTGGATGGGGTGCCCCACCCTAAAACCTACCGAACATATATTTACACCAATCACGCCAATATGGAACTCAAATGAAATGTATTTAAGATAAGAAAACGTAACTGATATCCATTTGTCGAACCAAGTGCTAGGGGGACCACCCCTACCCCCAAAACACCCCTAAATCGGACATATTTACCCACTTTTGCAATAAGGAATTTAAATAAGATTTGAAAACGAATTTGATATCCAATTTTGAGGCCAATGGCAATATGGGGTTCAAATAAATGATATATGAGAATAGAGCACGTTGCTGGTATATATTCCGGGCTTAGTGTTTGGGCGGCCACCCCAATCCCCAAAACACCCCTAAATTGGGCATATTTACCGACCATGACAATGTGGGCCTAAATGAAAAGGATTTGGGTGGTAGAGTAAGAATTGATACCCATTTTCGGAACCAATTTTCTGGGGGTCTACCCCTTTCCCAAAATACCCCACACACAGCAATTTTTTAGTGACCATCGCATTAATAAAGGTATTTGGGAGTAGAATACGAATTTGATATCCAAGTGATAACCTATTTTGGGGCCATGTGTTTGGGGGACGCTTCATCCTGTAAACTCCTCTTAAGCCAATGGCAATATGGGGTTTAAATAAATGGTATTTGAGAGAAGAGCACGATGCTGATATTTTTTCAGAGCCAAGTATCTGGGAGTACACGTTATATCCAAACTTAAATTCGTAGACCAATAAAGATCATATGGGATTCAGATAAAGGCACTTATATTGTTAAACTGTTAGTCAAGCGATATACTATTTTCGTAGCATGGTATTTCACTAGAAAATCTTTAATTGTCGAAAATAAATATTCCAAGGATACTTTTGTTCCATATACAGTAAAAGAAGGCGCAGCGGAGCGAGCCCGGGTCAGCTACTTACATATAACGGGCGGGGAAACTTGGTCCAGTTGAATGGAAGAATACTTATGCCGATGACTGTATATACAAATTAACCCGCCCTAATATACATATTCGTAAATACTTATTTTCATAGGTGTCCATCAGAGTACATTTGTTCCACTAGACGAACGTAGAATAGATTGCCAAGCCCGTCAATCATCTGCAGTTTCAAGATTTCCACACCACTCCACTTGGTCTTTCCAATAATATATTTTATTTTTTTGTTTGTTTGTCCAACACAACATCATACCCTCAAAAAATAAAACATTTGGAATATCTTTGTGAAAAGAAATGTGATTTTTTTGGAGAAGTACTACTTTAATTTTTGCAAAATTAGCCATGAACATTCCATTAAGAAACAGGGGATAAACTTCGCACATATCAATGGATGCTGTCCTATTCAAGTTTAAGGGGCCTTAAAATGAGTACAAACGGCGCATAATGTTGCGTCTTAGTGCATTCGTTGGACGAAAATAGTTAGAATTAGCATAGAGCTCTTAAATGTTGCACAGGGGTATATCTGAGTTAATATAGAAAAGAGTGGAGTATGGTCTAAATCGGTCTATAGTCTGATATAGCTCCCGCAATTATTACCCGATTTGTCTGAAATTTTGCACGATGATATCTGGTTAGATGAAAAGAGTGCGAATATTAATCCGCCCAAACTACCACATGTATGGTTTTGATTCGGACACTTTAGTGAAGAACACACTTTCTAGATCCACTCTGCTTAAAATATCAATCTTGACAGTTATTGCCTTATTTTTGGCTAAAATAAGGCTAAGTTAAACAATAAATGTTAAAATTTAAGTTCTAAATAGATTTAAAAAAGTAAGACTTGGGCCACCCTTTTTGTTCCCACCAACGTACAATAGGGGGTATAGTCATTTAGTCATTCCGTTAGCAACACATCGAAATATCAATTTCCGACCCTACAAAGTATATATATTTCGGATCGTTGTAAAATTCTAAGACGATTTAACGATGTCCGTGTGTCTGTCCGTCCGTCTGTTGTAATCACTCTAGAGCCTTCAAAAATTCAGATATTTAGCTGAAATTTGGCGCGCTTGTTAGTTTTTGACGGGCCAAATCGGACCATATTTGGATATAGTTGCTATATAGACCGATTTTCCGGTAAAGGGTCTAATGCCTATAAATGCTTCATTTTTCATTCGATTTCGCTGAAATTTGAAACAGTGAGTAGTTTTAGGCCTCCCGACATCTGACCCAAATATGGTCCATAGCTAACTATATTTATATATAGCTTCCATATATACCGATCTGTCGATAAAGTGTCTGAAGCCCATAAAAGCTTTATTTATTACCCGATTTTCCTTAAATTTGAAACAGAGGGTTATCTTAAGCCTCCTCATATCTGACCTAAATATGGTATAGATGTCATATAAACCGATCCCCAGATAAAGGGTCTAAAGCCCATAAAAGCTTTATTTTTTAAACGATTTCGCTGAAATTTAAAACATTGAGAATTTTTATGCCTCTTAACATAAGACTAAAATATGGTTCAGATCGGACTATATTTAGGTATAGCTGCCATTTAGACCGATCTCGTGATAAAGGGTCTAAAGCGGGTCTAAAGTGAACTGAAAAAAAAATTGGCCAAAACTTATTCGTGAGATTTTAGCAATGAAAACGAGCCATAGAACCAAGACTTTAAAATAAATATGCTGTCTTTAAATTAAATTTCCTATTTACTAACGAACATGACCATCCGTTTCAAATTTTGATCGCTGATTGATTCTTATTTTCCGTAATAGATTTTTTTCCTCAACTTTTGAGAAAAAACAACTAAAGGAATCATATACATTGAGAGGTTGATAAAAAAGGAAAAGAAACAAAGGAACACCTCAAGAAGGAGTACTGTCTCCTCTTCTTTGGAATTTAGCCATTAATAATATATTATTGTCTCTGGAAGAAAAAGGTGTAAAAGTGGTGGCGTATGCTGATGACGTGGCAATTGCGGGAAAGTTTCCCAGCACTCTTAGAGATATACTTCAGATGTACTCTACGTGCAACAGCAAAGTGGACTACCGAAAGTGGTCTACGTATAAATCCGTGCAAGACAGTAGAAGTTCTTTTCAGCAGGAGATACAAGTTGACTACAGTGGAAACTGTTTCCTTGGGTGGAGAGAATGTTTCATTTACATAAAGCGCAAAATACCTTGGTGTTTTGCTGGACAGGAAATTTAACTTCCAATTCAACATTTTGGAAAGGGAACGAAAGGCAA
Organism: Stomoxys calcitrans; assembly: GCF_963082655.1. NCBI lineage: Eukaryota > Metazoa > Arthropoda > Insecta > Diptera > Muscidae > Stomoxys > Stomoxys calcitrans. Next base: position 152,107,059 of record NC_081552.1, read on the forward strand.
CTCTTGTCCTATACACCTGTAAGAGAGCCATTGACAAATGTTGGGGATTTTGACCGCGTGTCATGCATTGGGTACATGTTGCAGTTGTCAGACCTATAATGCTATATGGTATTGTGGCCTGGTTGACGGCGCTTCAAAAGTCCACCTACTGCCCAACACTTAACCGGATCCAAAGGAAGGCTTGTTTGTGCATCACAGCCGCACTAAGGACTGTAAAGCGAACGAGCTTGCGAGACTAGGAACTACGCTACACATTCCAGGGATAATGAAATCTGTGGGCGTGCCTCTAGCGACATGTAAGCTAAGTTTTCAGGGCCAGGCCCGTAGGACAACGAATGTTAGATGGTCACAAAGAGGGGGTTGTGAGCATTCCAAAACTATGTGGCCTAATCTAGACTCGAAGAGGTCTACCGCCTTGCTGTCATTGGCTAGAACAGACGTCTAAGTCATTGTGTCCGTCATGACAGGTCACTGTCTAATCGAAAAACATGCTGACAAACTGAAGGTTGCCGGCAACAACTTTTGCAGAACCTTTTGTGTGTGTCCCGCACTAGCAGTCAGAAGGAGTTCCACTTTAGGTTGTAATTTCTTTTAGAACCTGTCCAATTTAGCGGATATGAACATTCGCAAGTTATAGGGCTTTTAAAAGTGATCTGGATGGTTCAACGGTAGGAACTAGAAGGCATCTTCCTTCCTTCACTTAAACCTAACCTAACCTAATCATATACATGACCGGCCTGTAACAGGCTTACATAAATTAAAAAGTTTATTCCTACACGCAAAAAGTAATTCCTTTCACATAAAGCAAATTTTCCCCAAATTAACTACTTTTGTGAAAAACTATATTAGACTTTGTTTACGATAAAAGTACATATTACATACAGACTGCCCTTCGGTCAGTCAAAAAAAAAAAAAAGAGAAAACATCGTTGTGAGCGAGAAAGTGTCTATACCAGTGACGAGTGCACATATGCAATTATTTGCAAGCCTATGGACTGGCTTGAAATAATTTTCCTGTGTACGTACACAGTAATGTGCAATACTCTATTGCACATTTTTCTAGGAGGACTAGGAGGGATACAAAGAGAATAATTATTGTTCCGGTAAACGAATAATCATTTGAGGCTATCGAAACCCTTTCGCTTTATTAAGGAATTTTCGGTTTTACAACAAGAGAAACTTTCTTTTACCGAAGGCGAAGCCCCTAAAAGGTTTACAACAAACAAAACTAGTTTGCAATAAAAGTATTTTGTTTGTCGTAAATATGTTCCAAACGTTTTACTCATAGGCATCACGTTAATTTTATTTTTAAATGTAGAAAAACTAGTTGAAACTCCGAATAACATGTTTTTTTATATCAAGAATGTTTTATATATCAAAGGTATTGTCAGGCTAAATAAAAATTTGTATTCATCACAAATTTTCGCAAGAATTAATTGCAAGGAAAATATGTACTCTCATCGTAAACATACATACATGTTTGTCAGATTTTGAGTAATATTTCGATTCTTAAGACTGTTCAATATTCTAGAGAATTCTTTCAAAATCAGTTCAGGTTGGGTTAGAGCGGTACTTATAATAATATCGCATGGATTTGCGCGAAATATTGTATTCGTCATAATTTCTTATATGAATCTATCGTAAAAGCTTTTGCAATTTTATCGTAAACAAAGTTCCAACGTTTTTTACATATGAAGTTTACCTGTTAAAAATGTCATTCATGACTAAGGAATTATTTTTTTATTTTGCATGTATAAACAAGGAGGGAGGCCTCCGTAGCGCAGAGTGTAGCATGTCCGCCTATGACGCCGAACGCCCGGGTTCGAATCCTGGCGAGACCATCAGAAAAAATATATTCAGCGGTGGTTTTCCCCTCCTAATGCTGGCACCATTAGTGAGGTACTAGTCCGAGTCCGTTTGGACTCTGCTATAAAAGGGAGGCCCCATATCATTGAGCTTAATCTTGAATCGGACTGCATTGCAGATCGCTTTAAAAAGCCCAATAATTTGCGAATGTTCACATCCGCTAAATCAGACAGGTTCACAAAGAAATGAGAACCTAAAGTGGACCAGGACCAGGCCCGAAAAGCAACGAATGATAGATAGTCACAAAAAGGGGGCTGTGAGCAATCCAAAACTATGTGGCCCAATCTAGACTTGAAGAGGTCTACAGCTTTGCTGTCATTGGCGAAAACAAACGTCTCAGTCATTGTGTCCGTCATGACAGGTCACTGTCTAATCGGAAAACATGCTGACAGACTGAAGATTGCCGCAACGACTTTTGCAGAAGCTATGAGGACATCGAAGAAGAAGAGACTATAGAACACCTTCTGTGTGTGTGTCCCGCAGTAGCAGTTAGAAGGAGTTCCACAGTCGAGGATTACAAATACAATTACATATTCGGTTGAAGATATGGAGCATTTATAAAAACCAAATTTTGTGAAAAATAATGTGGTTTTTGAAATCTGGTGGCAATTTTATGAATTTCAGTTTCAGATGATCCAGAGCAGATCAGAGCACGCAATGTGCTTTGACCTACGCAATAAAGCTTGCCTTTGTAGTACGACATGTGGCAGCTTCTTGCTCAAGCCACAAACTGTTCGGAACGTTGTCGCTATTTGTAGCCAACAACAGACTTTTGTCATATTTTCAAATGTTTATTGTAATTACTACATTCTGAAGGAAAATTTCAACCACATCAATGAACATTTCACTTTGCTTTTCCCGTTCATAGTGTTCTCGCGACTTGACTTCATTACCTTTCGCTAGAGTACATTTCTCACACATTTCAATCTGTTTCGTTTTAAATGCCAAAATATCAAAAGCATTCACAATACTTTTATAATAAATTTAACAAGTGTTGCTTTGCTTTACTCTGCGATTCTTTGAGCTGCATGCGTTTCTGTCTAAACTAATACAAATGAATGCTAATTGCGCAAGTGTTAGTGACTGACGTCTGGGGGGCATACATTCGCATTGAAATAGCCGAATACTTTGAGACAAAACTACTTTCCGAAACAACAATGGTTAAAGTAACTACGCTTGAGAAATGCAAGGCGCAATTTCAGATAATCTTAGATCATTGGCGAAATGGTCTAGTTTGGTCTAGTTTTCACTACATCCTATTAAAAATTCATAATTATTGAATAATAATTAAAGTTTTGTTATATCCTAATATACAGCTACCTGTCAATATTCATCCATATTAACAACTACATGCCCGGGCTTTTGCTCTTGTAATAAAAAAAAAAACACAAAATAAAAGATCTAAAACCATCCATTGGCCAACGATTTATGCATGATTTCAATCAGATAAACGCGCCAAAGTGAGGCAACAGCAAATAAATAAACATTATTGAAGGATCTGCCCGATATTATTAATTATTCTAAATGATCAATTTTTAAAAATAGAGCAAAATAGAGCGCAGTTTTCTTCTGTGATGAAAACATATATTTGGCGAGAGCCAAATAGAAGCAAAAAATCAATAAATTGTGAAAAACAAAAATAATCATTGCGTACATAGAATGCCAAATTAAAAAAAAAAAAACAAACAAACAAAACAAGTGGGAATCTTATATATATAAGGCAATTTGTGTTTGTTTGTTTATGAGTTCCTTATAAACTCAGAAATGGCTGAACCGATTTTCTTCGGTTCTGGGGGCGGCGGACCCTCCCCCTTAACCTGATTTTCAGAAACGCCAGATCTCGGAGATGAGTGCGATTTAGGCGAAATTTTGTGTGCTCTCATATAGTATCCTACAAATAAAAATTTGGTATCCAAATTTCGGATGGGGTGCCTAGGGGCACCCCGCCCCACTCCTAAACCTACCAAACCTATATTTAGACCAATTACGACAATATGGGACTTAAAGGAAAGGTATTTAAGAAAACGTATCTGATATCCAATTTTCGGACCAAGTGCTAGAGGGACCACCCCAACCCCCAAAACACCCCTAAATCGTACATATTTACCGACCATGGCAATATGGGACTCAAATGAAAGGTATTTGCGAGTAGAATACGAATCTGATATCCAAATGTGGGACCACGTTTCTGGGGGTCCATCCCTTCCCCAAAACACCCCCCAAACAGGACTTATTTACTGACCATGGGAATATGGGATTTAAATAAAAGGTATTTGAGTGTAGAATTTGGATCTGATATCCAAATATGGGACCAAGTGTTTGGGGTGCCGCCTCTCCCCAACAACATCCCCCAAAGGGAACAAATTTACGACCATAGTAATATGGGGCTCAAATGAATGGTCTTTGGGAGTAAAGCACGAATCTGATATCAATATTCGGGAAAAGTGCCTATGGGGCACCCCACCCCCACAACACCACCCAAATAGTTTGCTGACTATTGCAATATGAGGCTCAAATAAGAGAGTTTTTAGAGTAGAATACGATATATATTTCCAAGGCCATCACACTGAGTGGCCGCCTCAAAACACCCCTCAAGCCGGTCATGTTTGCCGACTATGGAAATATGGGGATCAAATTAAAGGTATTTGGGAGTAGACCACGTATCTGATATCAACATTAGGGACCAACTGTCTAGGGGACGTCCCACCACCATAACAATACCCCAAACCGGACATATTTGCTGACTTTTGCAATAAGGAGTTTAAATTATATTAGAAAATGAATTTGATATCCAAGTTGGAGGCCAATGGCAATATGGGGTTCAAATAAATGATATATAGGTATATGAGGATAGATTTTGGGGGATCATTCCAATCCCCAAAATACCCCTAAATCGGGCATATTTACCAACCATGTCAATGTGGAGCTTAACTGAAAGGAATTGGGGGGTAGAGCAAGAATTGATACGCACATTCGGGACCAATTTTCTGGGGTCCCCAAAATACCCCACAAACAGCAATTTTTTACTGACCATCGCAATATGGTGCTCAAATAAAGGTATTTGGGAGTAGAATACAGATTTGACATCTAAATGTAGGACCATTTAGGGCAACACCCTTTCCCAAAAACACCCCCCAAGGGTTAAACATTTTTCGGCCATGCCAATAAGTGGCTCAAATAAAATACCTTTAATTAAGATTTGAAAAAAAATTTACCTCGACTCCGACTCCGGACAAAATAGAAAAGAAAGTTTCAACAAAAACAAAATTACTATATAAAAAAAATAAATCCATTAAAATTTAGTCTTTAGAACAAATTTATTTAAAATTTTGTCTTTAGAAAAACTTTCATTAAAATTTTAGCTCTAAAAAATGTCATTGAAATATTGACTTGAAAAAAAAATCCATTGAAATTTTGTCTAAAAAAATACATTAAAATGTCATCTGAAAAAATTTTATTGTTTTTAAAAAAATTTCTTCCAAATTTTATTTTCAGATAAAAGTTTTTGAAATTTTTTCTGTAGACCTTCAGCAAAAATATGGAAAAATAATAAAAAAAAATTTGTCTTTAATAACTTTCTTTGAATTGAATGTCCTTGAAATTTTATGTTTAGAATTTATTTTTTGTAAGTTATGTTTTAAAAAAATGTTATATAAAAATTGCATTTAAATGTTGACTTAAGAAACCACGTTATTTTAAAAACCTTTCATTAAAATTTTGTTTGGAAAAAATTTTATTGAATTTTGTACCACGGGACAAGGCAGTCAAGTGGCAGTCTGCCATCGGACTTACTTCGATGTTTTCGTCCATTGTGATACCACAGGAACAAAAGAAGGAAGATGCCTTCTAGTTCCTACCGTTGAACCATTCAGATCGCTTTAAAAAGTCCAATAACTTGCGAATGTTCACATCTGCTAAATCAGACAGGTTCTCACAGAAATGAGAACCTAAAGTGAAACTCCTTCTGACTGCTAGTGCGGGACACACACACAAAAGGTGTTCTACAGTCTCTTCTTCTTCGATGTCCTATCAGCTTCTGCAAAATTCGTTGCTGGCAGACTTCGGTCTGTCAGCATGTTTTTCGATTAGACAGTGACCTGTCATGACGAACACAATGACTGAGACGTCTGTTCTAGCCAATGACAGCAAGGCGGTAGACCTCTTCAAGTCTAGATTGGGCCACATAGTTTTGGAATTCTCACAGCCCCCTCTTTGTGACCATATATCATTCGTTGTCCTACGGGCCTGGTCCTGAAAACTTAGCTTACATGTCGCTAGAGGCATACCCACAGGATCCAGTGTCCCTGGAGTGTGTAAGGTAGTTCCTAGTCTCGCAAGCTCATCCGCTTTAGAATTCCCTGGGATATCTCTGTGGCCCGGCACCCAGAACAGGTGAATTTTGAACTGTTCACCCATCTCGTTAAGAGATCTGCGACAGTCGGGGGCGGTTTATGTGTTCAGTAATACGTTCTCCAGGAATTTAATGGCTGCCTGGCTGACTGAGAAGATATTTATGTCAATCGTCGAAATGACATAATATCTTAGTCTTCCTTGCTTGCAAGGATCTCCGATTGATACATACTGCGGTGGTCGGGTAACCTCTTCGATATGACCAGTTCAATGCTGGTAAAGTGTCCCCACCTAAGTACCGGTGTCTTTTAGCCGCGAAAGCCGGGAAATGACATGGGATATACTCCATCGACTCATAATTTTCCGCACATGTTCTACACATCCTATCACTTGCCGCACCGATTTTACAAAAGTGAGCTCGTAGTCCTATGTGTCCTGTTGTGATACCAATAGCTATATTGATCCCTTCTTACTTCCTTTCAGTAATAGCCTCGTCCTCTCACGATCCGGATCACCCCATAGGATTTTTGACGTTCCACAGTGTTAGGTTAGGTTTAAAAGACGGTGGAGATATAAATCTACCCCATGCCACTTAAACCAGTAATCGGCTTGTTGTGCGCTTTAAAAACTAAAAAATAACCTCGAAAAAGTAAATCTAAGTTTGGAATTCCGTGCTACCTACAAAATCTTTAATTGTTTTCCATGCGACGCCCCTAAGTTGGCTCATGTTTGGTATTGTGTCCTCACCTAAGTGCCGGTATCTGTTAGACGCGAAAGCCGGGCAATGACAAAGGAAATGCTCCAACGTCTCATCATCTTCCCCGCATGCCCTACACATGCTATAACTTGCCACACCGATTTTACATAAGTGACCTCGTAGTCCAATGTGTCCCGTTATGATACCAATAGCTATTCCGACCTCCTTTTAACTTCCTTTCAGTAAGATCCTCGTTTTCTCACAATCTGGATCCCCCATGGGATTATCGCCATTCTACCGACTGTTTCGCTGTTCCACAGTGTTACATGCGCGTTTGTCGCCCACGCTCTAAAATCGGACTGCGTCGACCCGAAAGGTTTCGGGTTAACCAAATTTACCGACGTCAGTTCTTTGCCTTTCACTGACACATCGTCTGCCCTTGTATACCCCCTTATTCCGTTATGGCCCGTCATCCAAACGATGCGGATTGTGGCATCCTCAGAGTAGGCGTTAGTTAAGCTCCTTCTTACACTGCAAGACTGTTTGTGACCTGTCCTGCTTTTTATTGACCTCGTGGCCATTTTACTGTCCGTAAAAATGTTTACACTCGACATCCTCGCTTTAGTACCAAGCTCCCCAAAGGTGGGTATTAAGTTCGTGTCTCGCAGTGAAATACCCAAGTTTTTCACGATTACATTTTTGAAAACTACAAAAATATCACTGACACCATAACACTTGTATTAAAATTTTATCATATATTATAATGTGAATGCCCTATTGAATGAAATCAGAAAGCCTCTTTGCTTCCAAGTCTGTTATCTACAAGAAGAAATCGTAAAAAATATGAATTTTCACAGTGAAACACGATTATAATATACACCTTAAGTAAGGAAATGTGGTAAAATAATATAAGTCAGCAGACTAGTATCGTTACGTTTGCCGCTAGGTAACTTGACATCAAATAGTTGACAAAGAACGAAAAAAGTTTACAACAGCGAAAACGTAGAAATGGCTTGGTGTTTCTGATTTTTTATTTCTAGCACCTTTTCTCATTTTATCTCCAATAAATTACGAATATTTTACAACTTATATAGACATGATATATTTAGCAATTATATTTGCTAAATCTTTTCAGTTTAATGGAAATAAAAGTCATTTAAAAATAATAGACCGACCCAAACAATAACCTGTTGAAATCATAGAACTAGTTTGAGAGACAAAATTAACGCAAATGAAAAAATTTCATCAAAATACTGAAGCTACTTCGACAAAACTTTCATTATAAGACTAAGATATTCGCAAAGACAACCACACTTTGAAGCCTTTGAAAGATTAGGATCGGCCTATAAATAGTGTGTTGGCAATCAGAGCAAAATTCAGCTTTGACTTTATGACCTGATGGCACCGCCGATGGGTCAGTTCGTGCAACCAAAAGCGAGCACAATAAAAAAAAATTTATTGTATCTTTACCAAATCCAACAGAAGAATTTTGGCAATTTTCGATTTTGAAAAAATGTAAAAGTTGGCAGCATGCTTGTGGCTGTCGATTTTTAGTGATTTTTTGATATCATTGAATGAATGGTAATGATTTGATAATTTTCTGCATCATGCAACGCATATATATGTATAATAATGCTTTGTACATAATAATGCTTAATATTGATAAATTAGTACATTATTTGCAAAAAATGTGGCGATTTGGTCAAATCAAATGAATCGCTGTTTGTCCCCATTTGTTTGTTAGCGAAAATATCGCTAGAGCTAAGTACCGACGTTAAAACAAGTTTAAGTGGTAAGAAAAGTAACCGAGTGAAACTATAAATGAGTAATTGGTATCGTAGTAATGTTCTTTGTCTTTTCATCTGTTGTTTTGTCAGTTTAACTTTAAACAAGCAACTTTGTATACCTACCCCCTCGGGTATATATGTAAGCCCCATTTCGTCACAAACCGGTGAAAATGGGATAACTTAAGCACCCAAATTCGTCACGTACATTGAGTGGTCTAATATATATGTCACTATTCAATTTTGAAGAACAAAATATTGGTCTTTTTGGCAGATATATCCAATTATAAACCGATTTGAACCATATTAAGGTCGGATATCGTGAGGCTCAGAAAAACTCACTGTTTCAAATTTCAGCGAAATCTGGTAATAAATAAAGCTTTTATGGGCTTCAGACCCCTTATCAGCAGATCGGTCTATATGGTAGCTAAATCTAAATATAGTCCGATTTGAACCATATTTAGGTCGCATGTCAGGAGGCTAAAAAAATCTCACTGTTTCAAATTTCAGCGAAATCGGTTAAAAATAAAGCTTTTATGGGCTTCAGACCCTTTATCGGCAGAGCGGTCTTTGTGACAGCTATATCTAAATATAGTCAAATATCGGGAAGCTTAAAATAACCCACTCTTTTAAATTTCAGCGAAATCGGGTAATAAAAAAAAGCTTTTATGGCCTCCAGACCCTTTTCGGGAGATCGGTCTATATGGCAGCTATATCCAAATGTAGTCTGATCTGAACCATATTTACGTCAGATGTCGGGAGGCTTAAAATAACCCACTGTTGCAAATTTCAGCGAAGTCGGGTAACAAATAAAGCTTTTATGGTTTTCAGACCCTTTATTGGTAAATCGGTCTATATGGTAGCTATATCTAAATATAGTCCGATCTGAACCATATTTGGGTCAGTTGTCGGGAAGCCTTAAACCAACTCTTTATGGGCATTAGTCCCTTTAACGGAAAATCGGTCTATATTGCAGCTTTATCCAAATATGGTCCGTTTTGGCCCGTTCAAGAAAATAACCATCGTGCATCAAAAAGACGTATCTGTGCCAAATTTCAGCTCAATATCGCAATTTTTGAAGGCTCTAGAGTGATGACAACAGACGGATAGACGGACAGACACACGGACATCGTTAAATCGTCTTAGAATTTTTCGATGATTGGAAGTATATATACTTTGTAGGGACGGAAATTGATATTTCGATGTGTTGCAAACGGAATGACTTAATTAATAAACCCCCAATCGTAGGGTGGTGGGTATAAAAAGAGTAAGATCTATTCCAGATGTAGATGCTTCTCAAGACAAATCTTAAAAAAAAAAAAAAAATATATATATATATATATATATATATATATATATATATATATATATATATATATATATATATATATATTTATATATATATATTTCTCTTTTTTTCAATAATCACATTGTTCTTAACAATTTCAAACGACTTTCTTCTAACAATGTAAAACTTATACTAAAGCTTTATCTCTATTGCCTATACTTATGTATCAAACTCCTATAAATCTATGCACAGTGGTCTGTGTCCGCCTTAAAGTTTATCCGTTTGTCAGAAGGAGTGTTAATTCTATGTTACATTTCTAACATATATCTGCGTTTGTAATTGTTTTCTTGTGTCGAAATTTCTACGGGCGCCCCGGTAGCCGAGTTGGTAGCGTGCTTGGATTACCAGTGCAGGGGTCGTGGCCTTGGTCTGTCGCTACTGTGGTATCGCAATGGACTAAAAATTGCCTAAGTAAGTCTCTAAAGGACTGCCACTCTTATCTAACCTAAGGTTTGGAATGTGTCCTGACAAGCTGCAATGAGCTGCAAGTGCCGTCTTTTGTTCTATGGGTTTGTGAGACAGTTTTTGGTCCGATTTGTGGGCCGAAATTCGAGTTTTTAGTTTTGTACTTGTGTTGCTTACATATGCCATTGGGCATGAGTTACCCTCATTTCCACTGCATTGTGTTTTTTAAACTACATTAAACTTATCTTCTTTATCTATTTTAGTCTTTGAGATTGTATGCGGTGTTGTTGCTTTAAAATGCTATATATCGTCATATATATCAGAGTTTTTTAGGCGTTCCGAAAAGCCTGGGATGAACGATAAGTTGAAGATTTGAATATCTTTGGCGATTTTTCCTTGTTCAAACACGTAAAAGAAAAATCTTCCAACAAGGAAAAGGAAAAATCGCCAAGGAACGCCTTAAAAACTCCGATATATATGACAAGATTAACTACAGATTAGCATGGAGGGGTTTTAATATCATTATGTGTCATAACATCGAAACATATCCAAATATACTCTGGATGAGTTAGAATTACCAACTTGCAAATGCAAATTTTCCCATGAACATTCCATTAAGGACCTGGGCAAACTTCTCACAAATCACTGAGTGCTGTCCGATTCAATTTTAAGCTCACTGATAAGGGACCTCATTTTTATAGTCGAGTCCGAATGGGGTGCCGCAGAGCAACACCTCTTTGGGGTAAGGTTTTTACATGCCAAAGTACCTCACAAATGTCGCGAGCTTAGGAGGGGATAACCACCACTGAAAAATTTTCTGATGTTCCTGCCAGAATACGAACCCAGGCGTTCAGCGTCATAACATGCTAACCTCAGCGCTACCAACTTAAATCTGCTTATAATTGATACAAATTTGAGGTTAAATTGTGTTACAACATTAAATTTAACTTGGTAGCCTTTTCAATATTTTAAATTTAACAAGTAAGAGCGTGCTAAGTTCGGCCAGGCCGAATCTTTTATACCCTCCACCATTGATCGCATTTGTTGAGTTCTATGCGCGGTATCTTTTTTTTAGACAAACAAAGAATATTGAATAAGAACTGTTATGCTATTGGAGCTATATCAAGTTATAGTCCGATTCGGATCATAAATGAATGCTGAACATTGTAGAATTCATTGTGTAATATTTCAGTTCATTTGGATAAGAATTGCCCCTTGTAGGGGCTCAAGAAGCAAAATCGGGAGTTAGGTTTATATATGAGCTGTATCAAGCTATCCATCGATTCAGTCCATTTTCGACACGTATTTTGAAGGTCATGAGAGAAGCCGTTGTACAAAATTTCAGCCAAATCGGGTGAGAATTTCGCCCTCTATTGGCTCAAGAAGTCAAGATACAAGATCGGTTTATATGACAGCTAAACCAGATTATGAAGCGATTTAAATCATACTTAGCACAGTTGTTGAAAGTGATACCAAAACACTACGTGCAAAAGTTCAATAAAATCGGGTAAGAATTGCGCCCTCTAGAGGCTCAAGGAGTCAAGACCCAAGATCGGTTTATAATGCAGCTATATCAAAACATGGACCGATTTCGCCCATTTACAATACCAACCGACCTGCACTAATAAAAAGGATTTGTGCAAAATTTCAAGCGGCTAGCTTTATTCCTTCGAAAGTTAGCGTGGTGGAGGGTATAAAAAGAATATACATATAAGTAAGCATGACGTTAAATTAATTTATAAGTAAAGAAAAACTAGTTGAAACCCCGAAAAACAACAAGAATAAAAGTTATGGTCAGTGTAAAAAAACTTAATAATTGTCACTAATTCTGGCAAAAAAACCCTGTAATTTTATCGTCAACAAATTCCAATGTTTTTCAGAATAGAAGTTTAGGTGGCGAAAATTTCTTTTACGTGAAACGAATTATTTTTTTGCGTGTACCTGGTGTTTGGTTGCTTACTACCACTATGGTCTATTTATGGCAGTGTGCCCTTTGAAAGTGAACTAAAGATATATTGATCTCACATTGCTGTCTGCTTCAACAACAATCTAACTCAAATGTAATTCAATTGATTATCACAGGTAGTTGGCAAATGTGCTCGTGTATACGAGAATACAACAGACATTGGTCTCTTGAAACACTTTACGTGGTTGCTCTGTGAATTCGCAACAGTTCTGGCGTTGTTCAATTGAGAAGAGACACATGGTCATCTGCCATTCAAATTCAATTTAGTCCAACATGTGGTAATTTTCTAACAACGAATGCCTCACTAGCAAACAGTCGAAAGGACTGGCTGACGTACTTACTGACTATGGGGTGTTAAAGTACCCATGCGAACATTCTCATAAATCGATCTTACCGTGATGGTATTGACTGAGAGGCATGTATCAATGTACACAAGACCCGTCTCTTCGTCCCCATCCTCACAAGAGGCTGGCGGCAGGCAATCTTCGCATGTGGTATTGCCATCAGCATCAACGATTCTACGGGGATCGAAATGAAAACAAAAACGAACGCCAACAAAGAAGAGTAACAGCAATTAAACGAATAGACTGAAATTTTTTAGTGATGATTCCCTCTTTATTAAGATGTCCAAACAAAATAGAGAAACAACAACAAAAATAGAAATAAAGACAATTCCAACTAAAAATCACAAATGTTGTGGCCATCGCGTTGATCATGGTATTGACGAGATTTTCAGGAAATGTCACCCACCACCCATTCGCTTTAATTATTTTGCGTATTCTTGTGAAATTCCCATATTCGCATCACAAGCCGGAGCAATTATCTTCAGGAATATGCGATTCGTCGAAGAAAAAAATTGCTTCTTTTCTTCCATTTCCAAATGCAGGAAAAACCAGAAATTACGCACAACCACCAATGCGATGCCCGCTTATGGGTATGTACACGTACACGTTGTAAAAATATTTTCAATATTTGGATTTGATGTTAAATAGTTTGTAAACATTTCGTGGATCACCAAATCTTACTCCACAAAATCTGTATAACTATGATGAATCTGTACATTAGTGGTGAATATATTCATCAAGGGGTCTTAGGGCACAATTTTTACAGGATTGAACTTTTGCCCTATTATGGTTCAAGTATTTTTTCAAACCACCACCATAAGTTTTTTTACCTATTTTTTTTTTGGAATTTAGCAAAGAAATTTCGCTAAAAAATTCGGGCTGGTGTGCCCGAGGGGACCGCCCATTCTGATAGAAACCATTTCATTTTTTACGGCCGAATTCTTGAAAAAAAAAACCTTAAAAAATTCGTTTGGCTTTGAATTCGCCTTATTAATGCTGGTGCCCCTGTTCCTCAGTGGAATGTTCATGGGCAAAATTTGCATTTGCAATCCTGGTGACACTTATAGTTGCTAGAAAATTGTAAAACTTCCAACGGGGGTCCCAGTTACGCATATGCATGTCCACCACGTCCACGTCTCCATAAATCTGCCTGCATCGAGTTGATAGAAACAAAACGCACTTGTCCTGCTGAAGCCCTCAACACGATGCTGCACCTTTAACCCAAAGATCAACACATCAGTGCGGCATACACTTCCGCATGAATAAGCGCTTTCGACAGCTGTAGAGACAGAGCATTTCAACTTGTCAGTATTTTCAGTACCTTTCAAAGGACGTAATAACTACAACTGACTACTGCACTCTTGCACTCCTGCCATTACTTTTGCTCAGCCATTCGAGGTCAAATTATCGAGCAGATCGGACTGGAACAATGACACGAAATCAAGGTTTAACTAAAGGTAATTTGTTAAATTAGGTCGTCTTGCTACAGTAGCTCTTAGTTGGATTCCAGGCCATAAGGGATAAGGTGTCAGTCGCTACTCCACTGGGAGTCGTTAAATCGGACATCTTCAGGCACAATCTTCGGCGGGTAGAGACCATATGGGATGAGACTGAGACATGTTATATATCAAGGAAAACTTGGCCGCAATGCATCCTTAAACACACAGCGTCCCTGATCAGCCGGGATCCGAGATACATGTCAAGCCTTATCGCAGTGCCGACTGACCACTGGCCTATTGGAAATGCTGCAAGGAGTCTCAGCTGTGAAGAGGCGGAGAAGACTACTGAGCACCTTCTTGGCGCGGTCCCGTTACGGGATTTGCGTAGGGTAATATGCATTTGCAGAGCTAATCGTTCACGACAGTTGCAAAGAGGTTCCAAAGGCAAAAATAAATCCAAAAATCTGTTATATTGATTTGAGCAGTACAATGTTCTAGACATCTATTGAGTGGGACATTTTCAGTTTCAAGCTATTGTTGTTCCATACCATAAATACGGTGCGATACCGAATGTGAAAAATTACCACCTTCTAGAGCTTATATCTCTTAAACTTTTTTTTTTTTGAAAATTTTCAAGATTTCCCCAAGAATGTATCAAAATGTTTCGTAGCATTCATTCATTAACGTTTTTCTGTTGTCCTTTGTGATTCATTAGCGAACCACGACCCCCGCATGAGTAATCCAAGTTCACAACCAACTCAGCTCCCGAAGGGCTTAAAAATAAGTTAAAGCATACAAAAGAATAAAATTAAAATAAGTTTTCAATTCAATTAGAATTTTCAATCCGAGTGTAGTTTAAATTTAATTGGAATTTATAGTTATTTGCTTTTATTGCAGACAACTTTATCTTCATTTAAATTCAAAAAGAATCAATGAAATTTCTAAATTCGATCCAATTTTACATAACCGAAAACAAAAAAGGAAATTTTTGAATTAACTTGAATCTAACAGCACTGACAGAGAGGAATCTCTCTTTTTTTAGAAAAGAGAAACCGGCCGTTTCGCTGATCCATAATGTTTTGTTAGTATCCCTACCGTCCTGGTTGTTATTGCCTTGATGCCCAGTTCACTGGGCATCACACTCGACCTCCTCCTCCTCGCATTAACACCCTACTTCCTCAAGCTTTCCGTGATCTCCAGGATCTCCGCAGGCATGGCCGTATTATGGTCACAAGCAGAAAACGAAATGGTCGGTAGGATGACGAAAATCCTATGGGGATATCCCGACTGTGAGAAGACGACTCGTTTGCTGAAAGGAAGCAAGCAGGAGGTCGGTAAAGCTTTCGGTATCATAACAGGACTCATAGGACTACGAGCTCACTTATGCATGTGGAGAAATTGAGGAGACGTTCGAGCATTTCAGAATTAGCGTGCTACTTACAAAATCCCTAATTTTTTCTTACCACGCCCCTACGTTGGTTCATGTCTGGTATAGTGTACCCGCCTAAGTGTCGGTGTCTGTTAACGAAAGCCGGGCAATGACATAGGAAATACATCATTTGTATCTGCAAGATTCAAAAAAACTACTAAGATATCAATATCCGTTTTATTTTTAAAAAAGGATTTTTGAAATCGGGCCACCGATGATGATTTGGCAGCCCAATCAATTTTCCGAAATGCCGACGTGACCAATTGTAGGGCCCTAGCAAGAGGCGCCGCCGCACTTCCTAGGGCCTTAAAATTTTGTATTGTATTGTATTTAACTTTTATTTGCCCTAAGCAAAGAAAAAATATTCTTATATAAAGCATAGGAATTTAAAAAATATTACAATTAAATAAATTCTATAATAAATAATATTTAAGATTTGTGTATAAAACAGATTAAAAATGTTAACCACAAAAGATTAAATAAAATTAAATTTTAACGAAAATATATGAATTAATTTTCAATTATATTAAATAATTGAATATTTATCGAAATTTGATTAGAAGGAACATAAATTTATTAAATTTGTTAATTTACGTTTGAAAATTATTTAATTAATAAAGTTCAGGCTTAAACCGCCGTTCGTTGGAGATTGTTTGGATATTAGAAGGAAGATTGGTCCAAGGTCTTATTGAATGTATAAAGAAGAAAATGTTTAAGATGTCTCAGTTGTATTATTCTATTTCCTCTAGCCGATCTTGCCAAACGTATGAATTCGAATAAGTATTGTGGCATATTAGTATATATGATTTTATGAAGACTTAAAAGACATCTCATATTTAATAGATTTTCAAGTGATACACCATATAAAAGTTTCGTATATGGGGTAATATGATCTCGTCTTTGCAGACCATAAACATATCTGGCAACATTATTCAATGCCACTTTCAATTTGTTCATAATTCTCTGACTAGAACTCATAAATAATTCGCAACATTGTTTTAGCCAAAAAAATCCGAATCCTTACAGGAGTATGATTATAATTAACATAGAGATTTCTTAGATTTACATAAGATCTGCCAACCGCCGATTTTATCTTGTCACACCACGTCAAACGACTATTAAATATCACCCCAAGGTTTTAAGCGCGGTCAACAATCTCAATTTCCGTATCTGACAGTCTTTTCAAGAAGTCGCCTGGCCAGCGGAATGATCCCATACTTATAATTAAACATTTAGATTTCCTTAGATTAAAGCTTAAACCGTTAGCCTTTGCCCAAACTAAGATTCTGTCGAGATCGCTATTTAAACGTACAAACGGCGCATTTGTGTATACCTGAACATCATCCGCATACATATGGATGCTGGAATTTTTAATTTGAGACGGTAAGTCATTGCTGTACAAAGAATACAATAATGTACCCAAAATGGACCCTTGAAGTACTCCTCTTTTTATTGTTGCCGGACTTGGCGTTGTGCCATTAACATAGACAGATTGAAATCTTGATCCAGGATAAGACTGGCATCAGAAGCAAAATTGAAATAGTTCTCAATCTTATACCGGAGTATCTCATACTCAACTGTATCGAATGCCTTTGAATGGTCCAACAATACCAAATATGGAATATCCCTCTTGTCCATACTCGCCATTAAGTCCTCAGAAATTTTTTGCAATACGGACTGAAACTCTGTTAATAGCCGATTTTCGGATATATACTCCTTCATTTGTTTACTCAAAAGTTTTTCAAATAGCTTTGAAAGAACTGGAAGTATAGTTATGGGCAGATATTTGCCCCTGTCTTTTGGAATCGGAATTATTTTCGCCTGTTTCCAAGATTCCGGGAAAGTTGATCTAGTAAGGATTGAAACAAAAATGTGCAGAACATAAGAAGAAATGTATGGAAATTTTTTCCGTAAAAACTTTGAATCAACCCACTGCATTCGACTTGATCTCCCTTAAACAATTAAAAACTTCTACCTCTGAAAAATGCCTAAAGCCAAATTTGGTTGTATCCGTACCAATACCATTATTGCTCGACGATCTGTAAAAACCTCCATCTGCGTCATGCATGGTTATATAAACAAAATCTCTATTCAACTCATTTAAGTCACCACCAAAACCGTTTCTCGTACAAGTTTTACCAATACCTAAAGATTTTATGTTCCTGCAGTAACTCTTCCAATTAATGGTTTCCGTAAACTTTCTACCAAAATATGTCACCTTCTTAATCAGATATGTAAACTTGTTGCGAAGGATCCTATAATCCTCATATAACTGCGGAATTCTGATTTTCTTCCAGCGAGAGCAGGATGTATTCCTCATCGTCATCGTCCGTTTAACCTCCTCGTCGAAACACGGTTTCTTTGGATCAAGAACGGTTTAATACTTTTTTGCATATGATCCTGATAACACCTCAGCTCTAACCATTTCAAAGAGTTATCTCTACCCGTTCTCAATTGGCATATTTTTTAGAATTTTATTTCGATTCTATCCCACTGTGCAACGTCTCATTATCTCCCCACACATGCAATCATGTGCTGCACCAATTGTGCATAAGTGATCTGTAGTCCTAGGTGTCTTGTTATGATACCGAAAGCTAAAGCCTCGTGCAGAATGTGTAGAAATCATTTCTTTTTATTATTTTTTTTAATTCGAATTTTCTAAAATAATTTAAAAAAAAATAATATTAATATTAAAAATTAGTGGGATTCGAAGCTGGGTTAAAAAATCCTTCAGTGGCATATGAGTCCGGTATGCATTACTAACAGAAAATCAAATTTTGTCCGGCAGGGTAGTTGCACTAACTATTTATTCGTAGTGCGGAGTGACTTTTAAAATAGAAAGTTGTTGATACAACTTTACAAAAATAAATTTAATTTTTTTTTTATGGAAATGATACATCAGTTATGGCCATCTTCTTTTAATATTTTTATTGTATCGTAGTGAAGATAGCTGCTGAGCAAGGAAATAACCAGCCTGTTGTTCAAACAATAAATATTGATTCGATATTAGCTGTGTTTTATTTTAGTACTATATAGTGCAGTGCAATGAAATTTGTATGAAAATGACATCTATCCAGGACAACAAAGTTCTGGATAAATTACCAGTGCAGGCGTTATACATTTGACAAATATTTGCACTTCTTTTCCTCATTTTCTTTTGACAGGTTGGCAAATGGCGGAAATAGATCTAAGTTCCTGGATTCGCAATGTAGACCCCCAGGCCCACTCTGTCCTAACGCTTTGATACATTCACGTACTGGTTCCCAGAATTTTATATGAATACCATTTTTTAAACCGATTCAGGAAAGGTCAGGGTTCGCTGAAAAGGATATAGAACATATTTTGAATTTTTTTGCGACAACCCTAGTAAAAATCACAACATTTGTTGCAACATTTTGGAGTACATCCAGAAATACTATTTTTTTTATACCCTCCACCATTGGATGGGGGTATACTAATTTCGTCATTCTGTTTGTAACACCTCTAAATATGCGTCTGAGACCCCATATAGTATATACATTCCTGCTCGTCATGTCATTTTAATTCGCTCCGTCCGTCCGTCTGTCTGTCGAAAGCACGCAAACTTTCGAAGGAGTAAAGCTAGCCGCTTGCAATTTTGCACAAATACTTTTTATTAGTGTAGGTCGGTTGGCATTGTAAATGGGTCAAATCGTTTCATGCTTTGATATAGCTGCCATATACACCGATCTTGGGTCTTGAGCCTCTAGAGTGCGCAATTCTTACCCGATTTTATTGAACTTTTGCACGTAGTGTTTTGGTATCACTTTCAACAACTGTGCTAAGTATGATTTAAATCGCTTCATAATCTGGTATAGCTGTCATATAAACTGATCTTGGATCTTGACTTCTTGAGCCAATAGAGGGCGCACTTCTCATCCGATTTGGCTGAAATCTTACATGAGGTGTTTTTTATGACTTTCAATAACTGTGCTAAGAATGGCGCAAATCGGAACATGACCTCATATAGCTGCCATATAAACCGATCTAGGATCTTGACTTCACAAGCCTCTATAGGGCCCAATTCTCATCCGATTTGGCATCCGATTTTGTACAACGGCTTCTCTCTTGACCTTCAACATACATGTCTAATACGGTCTGAATCGATCGATAGCTTGATACAGCTCCCATATAAACCTATCTGCCGATTTTGCTTCTTGAGCAAAATACAAAGTACTTTGAAACGCATGGAATTTTTTTTGGCTGTAATCGCCAGTCTAGAAGATATCATGAAATGTCCCATATACAAAAAAACCCCAATGAATGAATTATACAATGAAACAAAGGAAAACCAAACAACATGACCAAGATCTAAAAGCCAAAAGAAATTAATTTATGATAACAAGAAACACACACGCATGTCTACATTAATTTTCGCATATATACTACAACAAGAACATACATACATACATATGTACAAGCAAGTGAATTTATGTGCGTAAATCATCGGATCACACATTCACTCAATAAGTGGTGAAATAGGTAGTGAGTGTCATGAATGAATGAATGAATGAAAAAAACCACCGTAGTAGATGATCTTTGTTTTTAGGAAATTTCAAAACGGCGGAAATTCGAAAGTAAAATTTCAATACTTACCCCAAGTGAAGGCAAGAAGAATGGAAGGTGAAGAAGCGATACTTGTTGCTTCCACCAAATCGAAGACAAGTAAATATTGGTAAATATAGATCGATGATTCAATCGATAATGCCAAAGCAGAGGGCAAAGCGTCCGAATTCTTTCGTTTCGACTGGGAGGGTGTGGGTATTATTCGTCGTTGAGGAACACTTGTATATTCTCAATTTCCTTTTCCTTTTTGTACTTTGATAAATTTCTTGAATACAAACGTGATTTTTTTCGCAAAGTAACTCAATTGGATTTTAACCGTTTCTTAATATTCGGAATGCCTCCATCCATTTTCCGGAGTTCATTTTGCAGCTGTATTTTGCCGATTTGATACGAAAAGGCGTGCGCAAAATTCTTAAATCGACATTTTTGGTAGGTTATTTTCTAAAATATTTGTTTATCTTTCTCTGTACCGTACAATTCACATGCCAATTAATAAATGGCCTTCTTGAGAACACTTCACCTTTATCGAATGTATTTTTTGGTTACTTTTTATTTTTTTATTTTCCTTATGTTTCTTTGTTCAGTTTAGGGGTTTTCTCGTTTCGCGTTCTACTCTTTCACTAAAACACGTTGTCACTGATGAAAATCTCGCAAAGGACTGAACAGCTTCCGAATTAGCCACTTACATTTTACACATCTGAAATTTTGGTTTGCTCACTGTTTTCGATTTTCAATTTTTTCACTTGTTTCACCGAAGGAAAATCAGTGTTGAGAGTTATGTTTTTGGGAGAACATCAACGATGCAAGAATTTCGAATAGATAGTCGCCGTGTCTGACGACGTTGGCAGACGGGCGTCTCAGCAGAAGGGATATTTGCCGAGATCGAAATGGATTGACTGAGAGCAGAAAAGACTGTGTGCAGCCAGCAGCCACCACTTTGTTGATGAAGAACTAACTGGTGGTGGATGGCTGCCACAAGAGCGAACTTCTGCCGACCAGCCGATCGTCGAGCAGGAACAAGTGTGTAAGGTTAAAAATAAATCCGTGTCGTTGTGAAATATGTTCACATGTGTGCTGGCAGTTGTTCCTCCTTGTACGTAAATGCATACGTACGAAGAAGTCGTTGAGTCTTAGGGTAGGTAGCTCAAAAAAATGCAACTAATATGGGGATTTCAACTATCGAATTTTCTGCCACAATCCCTGCCAGTTGGAGGAGAATAATTTTTGAATAATACTTTCATTAAATCAAGTTACAAAACTATACTGCAGTCTAATTGGCAAGATTCACAAAAAGTCGAATACGGTTTACTAAACATCGTTTAATTGACAACGTCGGTTAATTGTTAAATGCAAATTATGTTTCAAAAGACACATTTCATTAATATCGGTTCCACCCAATTGGAAACATCTGATAATAACGGGTGATTCTTAAGCTATTATCTTTTTGGCAACACTGGTTTAAACAGCTCACTCACGTTTCGTGTTTTGTTTCACTGTCAAACATCTTCAGTTTGGTCTATAATTCAACCATGAATCGTCTTAAAAACGAACAACACTTGCAAATTATTGCATTTTATTATCAAAATGCGTGCTCGGTTAAGAAAGTTCATTGCGCGCTCTTGTTTTCAGCGACAAAGCTCACTTTTGGCTGAATGGGTACGTATTTATGCAAAACTGTCGATTTTGGAGTTAAGATCAGCCAGAAGCATTGCAAGAGCTACCAATGCATCCAGACAAAGTCACAGTTGGGTGCGGTTTATGCGCTGATGGCATCATTGGATCGTACTTCTTCAAAGAAGATGCGAATCGTAACATAACTGTGAATGGTGAGCGCTATCTTCAGATGATATCCAACTTTTTTTGCCAAAAATGCAAGAGCTTTATTTGCATGGCATGTGGTTTAAACAAGACGGTGGCACATGCCGTACAGCACGCGTAACGATGGACTTATTGAAAGGCGAGTTCGGTGAACAGACAACCCCTTTTCAATTGACACATTGGAAGACAACATTGAAGCATTTATTGGTGAGATACCGACCGAAATGTTGGAAAGAGTATGCCAAAATTGGACTAAGCGGATGGACCACTTGAGGCGCAGTCACGTTCAACATATGCTTGAAATAATCTTCCAGCATTAAATTATATGGGCCGTATAATCGATTCATATATAGGTTTCATGCATTTTTCTGAATTTTATATGTTTTATTTTTTGGAAAAACTTTCCTATATCTCTTAAAAAATCACCCTTTAGAAACAAAATTTCCGTATTTTGCTCTTTTCAATTAAGTGGATTTGACTGCACTGATTTTGTTTGAATGTTAGACTATTTTTGGATACATGAGAAACAAAAAATTGCAGTATATTTCGCTTATAGTCCAAATCGCATATGTAAGAATTTAACATATTTTCGAATATTATTCTTTTCAGGTCGAATATACTATCGTCCGTTAGCGTTATAGCTAATTGTGATACCCTACACCACGACAAAGTTATAATACCCTGTACCACAGGGTATTATTACTTAGTGCATTTGTTTGTAACACCCAGAAGGAAGAGAGTTACACCAATTGATAAGTTTACCGATCGACTCAGAATCATTTTCTGATTCGATTTAGCTATGTCCGTCTGTCTGTTCATGGTAATTTGTGTACACATTACAGGTAGCAATTTTCATTTCATCATCTTAAAATTTGGCACATAGAATTTGGAAAAAATCGGTTCGGATTTGAATATAGCTCCCATATTTACGATCGACCGATTTGTACTAATATTGCAATAAAGTGCTAATTTGTTAACCGATTCTCTTGAAATTTGATGAGAAGGATTTTTTTTGACTCTCGAAATTACTGGTGAGTTCATAGAAATTGGTTCAGATTAAAATATAGCTCGCATATCAAATATATATATATATATATATATATATATATATATACACATATATATATATATATATATATATATATATATATATATATATATATATATATATATATATACGACGAGGCGGTGCTTGGAGTGTTTGAGCGAAAAATTATTCGTAAAATATATGGACCAGTGTGGGTTAATAGAGAATATAAGCGTCCTATGAACCACGAGTTGTATGACGACGATAGCAAAGTTGCACGTCTTAAAACACAACGGCTGAGTTGGCTAGGTCATGTTGTCAGAATGGATCAAAAAGCTCCAGCAAGGAAGTCTTTTGAGAACATACACGGTGGTACACGCAAACCGGGACGAGTAAAAGCCCGATGGAAAGATTAAGTGGTGGGAGACACCTTGAAACTTGGTGCCAGAGATTTTAGAATGAGCGCAGAAGATGGAGGCGCTTGGAACGCTTTTCTACGTTCGGCTAGTATCAAATGTTCTGTCATAGCCAATTAAAGTAAAATAATCCTTATTATATATGGAGGGTGTCAGGGGTCCCATAAACGGCCTGTAATAGATACTGACTGAGGAGCGATTTGACGCATGATCGACGCAGTCCGATTTGAGGGCGTTGGCGACGAACGCGCATATAACACTGTGGAACAGAGAAATAGTCGGTAGGATGACGAAAATCCTGTAGGGTGATCGGGATCGTGAGCGGACGAGGCGATTAGTGAATGGAAGTCATTATAACTTTTGGTATCACAACGGGACACATAGGACTACAAACTCACTTATGCAAAATCGGTTCATATTTTGATATAACATAGGACTACGAGCTCACTTATGCAAAATCGGTGCGGAAAGTGATAGCATGTGCAGGGTATTTGGGGAAGGTAATGAGACATTGTCATTGCCCGACTTTCGCGGCTAATAGACACCGGTACTTAGGTGGAGACACAATACCAGAAATGAACCAACTTAGAGGAGTGGTATGGGAAACAATTAAGGATTTTGTAAGTAGCACGGAACTCCTAATCTTAAATTTTCTTTTTCGAGGTAACTTTTTAGTTTTGGCTCTTTTCAACCTAACTCTCTTTTCAACCTAACCTAAAGTATAGTCTATATAGGTCCGTAACCGTTTATATCCCCTATATAAACCGATCTCCCGATTGTACTGCTTGAGTCGTTAGAGGGCCCAATTCTTATCCGATTTTGGTGAAATTTTGCAAAATTTCTCCTAACACCTCCAACTCCGCTATAACCCGACACTTCAATGAAATTAGGTTATGAATGAGGATTTTATGGCTAAAGATCCCAGATCTACAGAGCGGTCCAGATGGCAGCTAAATCCAAATATGGTTAGATATGGACCATACGCGGTTCGGATATCGGGTGGCTTAGTGCAACTTCATGTTCCAAATTTATATCAAAGTATGGTCCGATCTGGACCAAATCCATTTTGGTCAGCTGGAAATCTAGTCTAGGTTAGGTTATGTTGGAAAAAGGGTGAAAGATATTAATCCGCTCTATGCCACTATGGCTATACACCTAAGCCAGTAATCGGTTTGTTGTGCGCTCTAAAAACTACAAAGTAACCTGTAAAAAGAAAATTTTAATTTAGGAATTTCGTGTTACGTACAAAATCTTTAATTGTTTTCAACACCACACCTCTAAGTTGCTTCATGTCTGGCATTGTGCCCCCACCTAAGTGCCGGTATCTGTTAGACGCAAAAGCCAGGCAATGACAAAGAAAATACTCCAACGTCTCATCATTTTCCCCGTATGCCCCACACATGCTATCACTTGCCGCACCGATTTTACATAAGTGAGCTCGTAGTCCTATGTGTCCCGTTATGATACCAATAGCTTTACTGACCTCCTTCTTACTTTCTTTCAGTAATAGCCTCGTCTACTCAGCCTCGTCTAGTCCAACTCACTCCTCTAAATTACAGCGAAATACGAAAACACGAATTTTCATGGGTTTAAGACCCTTAATGGAGGCCACCATAGCACAGAGGTAAGCAAGTCCGCTTATGACGCTGAACGCCTGGGTTCGAATCCTAGCAGGGCCATCAGAAAAATGTTCAGCGGTGGTTATGCCCTCCTTATGAGGTTCTTTGACATGTAAAAACTTCTCCCAAAGAGGTGTCGCTCTGCGGCACGCCGTTCGGACTCGGCTATAAAAAAGGAGGTCCCTTATCATTGAGCTTAAAATTGAATCGAACAGCACTCATTGATTTGTGAGAAGTTTGCCCCAGTTCCCTAATGAAATGTTCATGGCCAAATTTGCATTTGCAAGACCCTTAATCTGCAGATCGGTCCATATGGCAGCTATATCCAAATTTGGCTTGATCTGGACTATGACCAGTGCAACTCATTGTTTCAAATTTTAACAAAATCGGGTAACAAATGGGGCTTTACCTCCTTATTCGGCAGATCTGTCTTTAATACAGCTATATTTAGGCCTTAGTACAACTCGCGGTTTATAATTTCGACGAAATCGGATAACAAATACGGCTTTTTTGAGCTTAAGACCCTCGACCGGGAGATCGGTCTATATGGAATCAGTTATATCAAAATATGATCCGATTTTGCTCGTTCAAGTACATAACCAGCGTACAGACAAAATACGATCCCTTTTAGTTTCTACCTAGCAATAGAACTTGACAAATGCGATCAATGGTGGATGGTACACAATATTCGGCCTTACGGCAATTAGCTCGTTTTCCCTTGTTTTGACTTTAAGATGAAACTTTTTAAAATTGGTACAAATCTGTTCTCTAATATTCTTTCTGTAACTTTTTAAGGAAGTTTAATTCCAAAGTTATCTCATGTCAATGTAATAACATTAAATTTTTGTTTTAGTTCGCCAAAATAACAAGTTCGTAAACCAAAAAAATGTGTATTTTAAAGATTATTATTTTGTGAGAGGAGCGTAGTTTTAGATTGGAAACCGCTCCGATCCCCCTCTCAACCGGGCTCAAAAAATTTTGCTCCCGCTCCGACAAAAATAGGTCTGCTCCGCTCCGCTCCGAATCCCTGGCTTTAATCTTTCACACAGTGTAATTGCACATATTGAATTGCTCTGCAGTTGGCACATTCCGTCTTGTCACCTTTTTGTGTACAGGACAAAGTATGCTGGGGTTCCAATCATCTGAAATACGTTCTCTTTAATAGTTCAGCTGACAACCAATTGGTCTAATACGACCTAATAGTCAAAAATAGGTTTATACGGTGGCTGCATCACCGTGTAATGGCTGGTACTATGTTCGTTTTTCACCATTGAAAACCCATTTTTTGAAAAATACACAATTATCAATGACAATGATAATGATGACCTAGTGAATGATATCAGCAAATTTTTTTGCTTCAAAATCTATTATCTAAAAAAAGTAATCGGCGAAAAATATCGCGAAAAGCGAATATAGTATATAGTATTAGACTCAAGCAAGCAAACTAGCGTTACCGTTGTGAATTTCGAAATAGTCGTTTTTTTTTAAAGACCCCATCAAAAAGTCGTTTTCCCAAAAAAAAAAGTCGAAAAAGTAGAACATTTTTATTTTAAGATTTTATTAAACAAAAATAACAATATAAACATAAAACAAATAAAAGCGTGCTAAGTTCGGCCGGGCCGAATCTTGGAAACCCACTACCATGGATTCTGGTAAAAAATTATACAAAATAAATTTAATTGAAGGGCATAATTTTATTCTACATACCAAACTTCTGTCAAACCAGCAAAAATTAAAGCTTCTAGGAACCGAACAATGAAGCTTGAGAGACCGCTTTACATCAGAGCTATATAAGGTTATAGACTGTTTTGGACCGTATTTGACGCAGTTGTAGGAAATCGTAATAGAACACCGCATGCAAATTTTCAGCCAAATCGGACAAAAAATGCGGCCTCCAGGGCTCAAGAAGTCAAATCGAAAAAATTGCGGCTTGTTAGCGCTCAAGAAGTCGGGAGGTCGGTTTTTAAGGGGGCTATATTAGGTTATAAACCGATTTACATCGTACTTATTCATAGTTGTTGGAAGTCGGAACAGAATACTACATACATAAATTTATCCAAATCGGACAAAAATTGTGGCTTCCAGGGGCCCAAGACGTCAAATCGGGAGATCGGTTTATATGGGAGCTATATTAGGTTATAGACCGATTTGGACCGGACTTTGCACAGTTGTTGGAAGTCATAACAGAACACATCATGCAAAATTTTAGCTAAATCCGACTAAAATTGCGGCCTATAAGGACTCAAGAAGTCAAATCTGGAGATCGGTTGATATGGGAGCTATATCAGCTTATAGACCGATTGAAAGCGTACTTGACACAGTTATTGGAAGTTATAACAGAACACCGCATGCAAAATTTCAGCCAAATCGGACAAAAATTGCGGCCTCCAGGGCTCAAGAAGTCAAATGGAAAAAATTGCGGCTTGTTAGCTCTCAAGAAGTCAAATCGGAAGATCGGTTTTTTTAGGGGGCCATATTGAGTTATAAACCGATTTACACCGTACTTGGCATAGTTGTTGGAAGTCGGAACAGAATACTACATACATAAATTTATCCAAATCGGACAAAAATTGTGGCTTCCAGCCTTAAAATTCCATATCGGACGAAAGATATATATGGAAGCTATATCTGAAACTAGATGAATTTTCAAAAAAAAAAATTACACATACTTAGACGTCAAATAAAACACATCATGCTAAATTTTGTAAAGATCAGACCAAAATTATGGCTATTACAGCCTTAAAAGGAAACATCGGATGAAACATATATATGGGAGCTGTATCTAGATCTAAACCGATTTTGTTCAAAATCAATAGCGTTTGTCATTGGAGCAAAAAAGTGATTTGTGCAAAATTTTATGGCAATAGGTCAACCAATGCGACCTGTACCTTGATTACAAGAATATATGGACAGACAAAGCTAAATCGAATCAGGAATTGGTTCCAAGCCGATCAGTATACTAATCAATGGATCTACCACTTCTCCTTCTAAGCGTTGCAAACAAATGCACAAAGTTATAATACCCTGTACCACATAGGTGGTATAGAGTATAAAAACGTTGTTTCAAGCATCTCTTACGTACTCTCATAAATTGAACAACAAGTCGCACAATTTGGCAAAAAGTAGTAAATTGGTGTAAATTTAGTCGCACAAAAGACAAACGCC
This sequence comes from Stomoxys calcitrans, assembly GCF_963082655.1. NCBI lineage: Eukaryota > Metazoa > Arthropoda > Insecta > Diptera > Muscidae > Stomoxys > Stomoxys calcitrans. Next base: position 152,135,315 of record NC_081552.1, read on the forward strand.
TTTAAAAGGGTGAGAATTTGAGACTTTAGTCGCACAACGGTTACACTGCCTCCAACCCATACACCCTCCATAAATAGGTATGACCCCGATTCAGCAAAAAATTCTTGAGTTCATAGAACAAATTTTATCTGATTTGGATAAAATTGGGCATGTTAAGTAAAGGCTTAGAACTCCCACACTTAATGCAAATTTGCTCATGAACAGGTTTACAAAAAGTTAGCTACCTCATATACTAGCACCGCCCCATTGTCTTTAGACTCACACAAAAACATACGTCAGCATAGTAATTGAAATTCACCAAAACAAAAGCAAAAAACCTAAGAGACGGGAAAATTTGTCCAAAAAGAATACACAGACATTATTTCCTCTCACCCTCTCAAGATTTCTCCCACTCAATTTCCTTCGGATTTCGATTTTCTCAATAACAATGGAAAGAAACAAACGCTGCAGGTTCGTTGCCACCAAATCCACGGCGATATTGGATTCATCGGCAGTCGACATCACCAACGCAAGGCAGTGGCATCAACACAACCTCCTCTGACACTTGATGGAGAGCAGAGGATATTCATTATATGTCATTCTGTTCCGCTAAGCATTGGCAGGAGTTGTTTTGTGTCAATGCACCCTTAAATGCCACTGCGCAGAATCTTATGAATTGATGCGGCTAAGACCAAGCAAAACTCTTTTCCAAGAAAAAGAAAATGCAAGATCGAGTAAAATTGGTTGCACAAACATATGGAAATACATAACTGATCTCCCTCACATTGCACTGCGTCGGACGTCGGCCAGTATCAAGAAACTCAACAACTGCGATAGATGAAGGAGACTGCAGCATTGAACATATGAGTTGCTCTGAACAACCACCAATATTGCCCTGCCGGCCATTCAAATTTAGTTCCCTCAAGGCATTTTGCCGGTCTCCGAATAATTCTTTGTTATTATTTCTGTTTCTAATGGCATTTTGTGCTACCTGCTCACAAAAGCTCTCGCTCGTCAATTCTCTTTACCTTTTTCGATTCGCCTCTTCTACTTCTGGTGAACTTTAAGATTTTGCTTGTTTTGTTTTTTTTTTTTTTGAGAAAAATAAAAACAATTTGTTAGTTTCTTGACATTTGGGTGATTAGGCAAATATTTCTGAAAGCAGCTTCCCTCTCCTTTGGCAGCAGACGAAGTGGTTGAAAAGATATGTGTGCATATTTCACTGACAGTCTTCTGTGTGTAAATACAGTAAAGCGTAATTCAGATTAGGGAAGCGCAGGGGTTCTAAAATCCGCGGCGTATAATCTCTGCTAAACTAGCATTACCCTGATATGCGCTTGGTTTCCCTCTTCGGAGAACCTTTCTGGTCACTTAAATGCATATTTTTTCTAAAATTTCTTCATTACCCAAAGTTGGGACACCAGATTTATACTCTACTACCAAATACCTTTCATTTCAATCACATTTTGTTATTATTTGACACAGTATAGTCATGTCCACTCGAAGTGGTTTTGGGTAATGCGTTCTCCTTGTTTTCTTGACCCCAAATCGCTTCGTTATCGAAAAATAGTATGACAGTCATTCCTTCCAGACCATGTTACAAAATCCGCGATTATTTAAAAAAGTCCATTTGAAGGTTATTGAGACTGTTCGAAACAATATATCACACTTGCAACCCAAAATTTATTGCCATTTCCATATTGCCGCTGGGGAGATTTTCAGTTTCATATTGCCGCTGGGGGGATTTGGAGGGCCACAAGACACTCTTCTTACAACTGTTTTTTCAAAACGCATTTGCTTCGATTTTTGTCCTTTTATTCTCAAGCTGCGGCGGCTCTCAACTTCTTTCTGATGGTAAAAGGTTTAGACATTGTTCTTATCCAAAAAAATGCGACGTATTGAGACGTGAATTCCTGAGTTTAAACCGCTGAATAACACGGGGAATGGTCAACATAGAGATTTAGTCTTGCAAAGTGTAGTCCAAGCATTTGTTTTTGCGCTGCTTTTATTTGGTCACAGACTTATATCATTTTGTTATTGGATTTGAACTTAGACCGAGTACGTTTTCCTTCTTGTTTCTATTTTCAAATAGAAAAACAAAAACAAGGCAAGGCCCAAAGTAACCCTCGAAATGCATGCTTCTTCCATTGCACTGCTCAATAATTAGTGAGTAGGTGGAAGCATGTACTCTTTTAGTGGCATTACAACCTGATGAAGCCTCTTGCAAAGGCCGAAATCGCGATCGTTGTGGCCTGCCCTATACATTTCAGCATACCACATTGTCCAGACTCTTTTAAAACATACTTGGTCTAAGCTGGAAGTACCAATCCAATAACAAAATGAAAGTAGTCCAAACATTTATCTTTCTTTATCGTTAAACACAGAACGTGCAGTAGTAACAAATGTGGAAATCCAACTACTTGGGGGATATACTTTACTTGTATCAGCCAATGGTACGAATACATGCTAATGGGTCACTTTCGTTTAAAATCGGAAAACCCATGCCACTCATTACCATAAGGTTTTCATACCATACGTTGGTATAAAAAAACAAGTAAAAGCGTGCTAAGTTCGGCCGGGCCGAATCTTCTATACCCTCCACCATGGATCGTATTTGTCGAGTTCTTTTCCCGGCATCTCTTTTTAGGCAAAAAAAAGTATATAAGAAAAGATTTGCTCTGCTATTAGAGCGATATCAAGATATGGTCCGGTTTGGACCACAATTAAATTATATTATGTTGGAGACCTGTGTAAAATGTCAGCCAATTCGAATAAGAATTGCGCCCTTTGTGGGCTCAAGAAGTAAAATAGAGAGATCGACCATAATAAACACGTATGTTAATGGTCATGAGAGAATCCGTCGTACAAAATTTCAGGCAAATCGGATAATAATTGCGACCTCGAGAGGCTCAAGAAGTCAAGATCTCAGATCGATTTATATGGCAGCTATATCAGGTTATGAACCGACTTGTACTTTATTTGACATAGTTGTTGAAAGTAACAATAAAAAACGTCTTGCGAAATTTCAGCCAAATCGGATAGGAATTGCGCGCTCTAGAAGCTCAAGAAGTCAAGTCCCCAGATCTGTTTATATGACAGCTATATCAGGTTAAAGACCGATTTGAACCATATTTGGCACAGTTGTTGGATATCGTAACAAAATACGTGGTGCAAAAATTCATTCAAATCGGATAAGAATTGCGCCCTCTAGAGGCTCAAGAAGTCAAGACCCAAGATCGGTTTATATGACAGCTATATCAAGTTATGGACCTATTTGAACCATACTTGGCACGGTTGTTGGATATCGTAACAAAACACGTCGTGCAAAATTTCATTCCAATCGGATGAGAATTGCGCACTCTAGAGGCTCAAGAAGTCAAGACCCCAGATCGGTTTATATGGTAGCTATATCGGGTTATGGACCGATTTGAACCATACTTGGCACAGTTGTTGGATATAATTACAAAACACGTCGTGCAAAATTTCATCCCAATCGGATAAGAATTGCGCACTCTAGTGGCTCAAAAAGTCAAGACCCAAAATCGGTTTATATGTCAGCTATATCAAAACATGGACCGATATGGCCCATTTACAATACCAACCGACCTACACTAATAAGAAGTATTTGTGCAAAATTTCAAGCGGCTAGCTTTACTCCTTCGGAAGTTAGCGTGCTTTCGACAGACAGGCGGACGGACGGACGGACATGGCTAGATCGACATAAAATTTCACGACGATCAAGAATATATATACTTTATGGGGTCACAGACGAATATTTCGAGTACAATCAGAATGACGAAATTAGTATACCCCCCATCTTATGGTGGAGGGTATAAAAAGAATTAAACATCATAACGATGGCTTTGATGCAGGCACATCCTCCTGCAGAGATAAAGAAGGAAATCTAGTAACTGACACAGATAGCATGCTGAGGATATGGAAAGAACATTTTACTCAACTGCTAGTGTCCGACGTTGGTGTCGAAGAGGATAACGCAGCACCAATCAATGATTATGGTATAGAATGTTTACCTCCTAGTCAGAATGAGGTCCAAGTAGCAGTGACCCGACTGAAGAACAACAAGGCAGCAGGAGCCGACGGGTTACCCGCTTAACTATTTAAAACCGGAGGCGACACGCTGATAAGGCGTATGCATCAGCTTATCTGCGCAATCTGGCTAGAAGAACGCATACCAGATGGTATAGATATCTTTGTGTTGTGCCAAAACACAAACTATGCTAAACTCACTGTGCCAAATTTCATCGAAATCGGATGAAAAATTCACCTTTTATAGGCTCAAAATCTATATCTGAACTTCAGTCTATATAGCTGCTATATCTAAATATGGTTCGATCTGGACCACATTCAACAAAAAGGTGTAGAAGTCTACCAGAACTCACTGTGACGAATTTCATCGAAATCGGATGGATAATGCTCCTTTTATAGGCTTAACACTCTATATCGGGAGATCAGGCAATATAACACCTATATCTAAATATGGTCCGATCTGCACATTATTCAACAAAATGGTATAGAAATCGGATGAAAAATGCTCATTTTATGGGCGCAACACTATTAGGGAGATCGGTCTATTGGCAGCTACACACAAAAAAATTATCACAAAAAATTTTCCAAATAAAAATTTAATTGAAAATAAAATTGTTTTCAATTAAAAAATTAATTGAATCAATAATTTTTTATTTGAATTCGGTTTTTTTCAATTACGATCGTGATTGAAATGTTCAATAAAAAATTAATTGTTTCAATAATTTCTTTAATTTAATCGGAACTTTTTTTTCAATTACGATTGGGATTGAAATTTTCATTTTTAAAAATTGATTGATTCAATCATTTTTTTTTAGAATTAATTCTTAAATTGTATACATAAAAATTTGTATATACAAAATGTGATTGTGATTCAATTAAACAATAACGGCCTATGCCACAAGCCAAATTTTCTTATTGCACTCGATTCGTTCGCCAATTCATTGAAAACAGCTGATTTAATTAAGGCAAAACAGACGTTTTCAATGAATTGGCGAAAGAATAGGATGACAAAAAGCAAAAAAATCGTAGTTCTTTCAATTATTTTTTAATTTAATCGGAAACTTTTTAGACCCATCAGCACAGTTTTGACTGTCCGTTTTCAAAAAGGCTAGCAGCTCAAAATTTTGACCATACCTTCCATATACAGGAGATAAAACATCCCCGCAAACAGTCTTTCGACTACCTTTTTAAATTTATAAACGCAGCTCAAAAATTTTGTTTTTCTGTTGAGGTTTTTACCCAATATTGGTAATTTATAAAGCAACTGTAATAAAAAAAATTAATTACTGGTAGTCTATGTCGATAGCTAAACCCAAACCCGCCCACTACTCTATTTTTATAATTCGGGAAACAATATTTTCCGTTGCATTTTTGGAAAAACCTCGGAGGAGGTTTCTAAGGAGTTTTACATATGTGAACCACCTTTCATTGAAATCGAGGGTGCGCCCTATACAACGCGCTTTTCGCAGAACTTTTAATATTACATTGCATATATGCATTTAATTTTTAATTGATCCAATGAAAGAATTAATTGGATGTATCGGAAATTTCAATCATTTAAATTTCAATTAAATGAAAATTTCAATCATTTTTTTAATTGAATATGCAATTTTATTCAATTGAACATTTTTTCAATCAACTTTTTAAAAAACTGTGATAGATATTTTCATTTTCATGACTGAAGCAAAATAATTAATTGGATCAATTAATTTCGTGATTGAAAACGATTTATATTTTTGTTTTTCTGTATATATTCAAATATGGTCATATCTGGCCCACATTTGACAGAAATGTATAGAGGTATTCCAGAACTCACTGTGCCGTTTCATGGCCTTTATACCCTATATCGGGAGATCGGGCGGTCGCTATATATAATAGCTTACTTACTTACTTTAATTGGCTATAACAGAACAATAGCGTTCCAAGCGCCTCATTCTAAAATATCTGACACCAAGTTTCGAGGTGTCTCCCACCACTTTATTTTTCCAACGGGCTTTTGGTCGTTCCAGTTTGCGTGCACCACCGTGTTTGCCTTCAAAAGACTTATTTGTCTTTCTTCATCCATTCTGACTACATGACCTAGCCAGCCGTTGTATTTTGATACGTGTAGCTGTGCTATCATCGTCATACAGCTCGTGATTCATACGACATCTATATTCTCCATAAACGCAAACTGGTCCATATATTTAACGAAGAATCTTTCTATCAAATACTCCAGGTACTGCCACATTTGCTTTCACAAGTACCCATGCCTAAGAACCATATAAAAACACTAGTAGTATCAGTGTCTTGTATAGTGTAGTCTGTGTCTGTCGAGGGGTGGCCTTGTTTCTAAACTGCTTACTTAATCCATAGTAGCATCTTTTTGCAAGTATTATTTTTCGCTTTATCTCAAAACTGGTGTCATTCGTTTCAGTTACGGATCGGAAAATATATATATATATATATATATATATATATATATATATATATATATATATATATATATATATATATATATATATATATATATATATATATATTCCGATCTATATTACATTTCACAGGAACGGGAGGGGGTCCGCCAAAACTCGCTGTGCCGAATTTCAGCGAAATCGAAAGTCAGGTATATACAAATAAAAAGACATCATCAAAAATCTTTTGGAAAATGTTTTAATTGCCAAGATACCCGGATATTTACCCAATTTACTGGTTAAATACCAATTTGGATATTTACCCATCGCCAATCTCTAGTCATGAGAGCTCTCTGTCTAATTGGAGAACGAGCAAAAATACCAAGGATGCAAGTAACGCTTTCTGCACAGTTATAAGTATGGCGAGGAAGAGAAAACCGTGACTAGTTTTACTTTAGGGTTTCTTTTCTTTAAAGGCATATCTGATTTAGAGGAAAGACACATTCGCAAGTTATTAGGTTTTTTCTTAAACGTCCTCATTGATCGGAATGGTTTTATAACTTATTTTCTTCCTATGGTATCACAATGGGCTAAGTTATCTACGTGAGTCTGATTTAAAACTGCCGCTTTAACATAACATAGCCTAACCCTCATATAGTTTACTTCTATTTCTACTATTGTATTTGGGGGCATAGAATTGGATCAATATCGCCGAAGAGAAGAACCCCATTTATTATATCGGTAGTTTTTGTTTAATTTTGTTATAATAATTGTAATAATTTGATATCGAATTGTTGGGTAAAACAATGGACAAACACCCACAATAGTTGGGCCTATCCTATAAAAGAAAAGTGAATATTGAAAGATAAAAGCATGCATATGTGGGCGATTTAGTATTTTTCCATAACAAAGAAGATTTTTATCAATCGCATATGTCACCATTTGCCGATACTGTAGGCATAGACGTACGTCCAATATGTATGCGATCGTTGATTATGGTTTTGGTCGATCGGTGTCCACTAATTTATATTTGAACAATTTTAACACAGGTGTTGGTTGGTTGCTCCTCTTAGCCGGCGGCTGACGTCTTAATAACGACACACTCGCACACTCAAACGAATACAAGGGTATTCAGACATGTGTGTGTATATATACATACATATATACACTTATTTGGCCAAGTACAATAAAAAAGCTTAATTTCATTTTTTGACAATTTGTCAGGTGTGAAAATTCATAAATAACATTGATCACAGATTATGCTTCAGTTTGTTCAAAAAAAGTTTTAGCGAATATATCATATACAACATAAATATTCATTGCAATGAATTTAAATGGTCCATTTACATATACAATATGATACAAGTAAAAGCGTGCTCAGTTCGGCCGGGCCAAATTTTTTATACCCTCCACCATGGATCGTATTTGATGAGTTCTTTGCCTGTTATCTCTTTTAAGGCAAAAAAAAGGATAATGGATATGCCAGTGGAGCTATATCATGTTATGGTCCGATTCGGAATGGAATGTCGAAGACCATAATGGAAGTCATTGTGTAAAATTTCAGCCAATTCGGATAAGAACTGCGCTTACTGGAGGCCTAAGAAGCCAAGATCCCCTATCGGTTCATACGGCACCTATATTAGGTAATGAACCGATTTAAAAAATTTCAGCTAAATCGGATAAGAATTGCGGCCTCTAGTGGCTCAAGAAGTCAAGATTCAAGATCAGTTTACATGGCAGCTATATCAAAACACGGGCCGATATGGCCCATTTACAATCCCAACCCACCTACACTCGCCTAGCTTTACTCCTTCGAAAGTAAGCATGCTTTCGACAGACAGACGGACGGACATGGCTAGATCGACTTAAAATGTCATGACGATCGAGAATATATATACTTTATTGGGTCTTAGACGAATATTTCGAGGTGTTACAAACGCAATGACGAAATTAGTATACCATCCTATGGTGAGGGTATAAAAATATATTTTCTGTTTTTAAGACACAGTAAAAATGCAAATTTTGCCCATGAACATTCCACTAAGGAACAGGGGTAAACTTCTCACATATCAATGAGTGCAGTCCGATTCAATTATAAACTCAATGATAGGGGACCTCCTTTTAATAACCGAGTCCGAACGGCGTGCCGCAGTGCGACACCTCTTGGAAGAGACGTTTTACATGGCATAGTACCTCACAAATGTTGCCAGCATTAGGAGGGGAAAACCACCGCTGAAAATTTTTTCTGATAGTCTCGCCAGGATTCGAACCCAGGCGTTCAGCGTCATAGGCGAACATGCTAACCTCTACGTTGCGACAAATTTCTGCAATTCGTTTGTAATACATCGAATTATTTATTCTCGATCCTCTTGACATTCTAAATAGATTTAGCCATGTCCGTCCGTCTGTATAAAGAATGCTAAAATTTGAATTAAAGGGTGATTTTTTTGAGGTTAGGATTTTCATGCATTAGTATTTGACAGATCACGTGGGATTTCAGACATGGTGTCAAAGAGAAAGATGCTCAGTATGCTTTGACATTTCATCATGAATAGACTTACTAACGAGCAACGCTTGCAAATCATTGAATTTTATTACCAAAATCAGTGTTCGGTTCGAAATGTGTTCATTCACCGTAACGTTGCGTCCAACAGCATCTTTGAAAAAATACGGTCCAATGATTCCACCAGCGTACAAACCACACCAAACAGTGCATTTTTCGGGATGCATGGGCAGTTCTTGAACGGCTTCTGGTTGCTCTTCACTCCAAATGCGGCAATTTTGCTTATTTACGTAGCCATTCAACCAGAAATGAGCCTCATCGCTGAACAAAATTTGTCAAAATTTGAACACATTTCGAACCGAACACTGATTTTGGTAATAAAATTCAATGATTTGCAAGCGTTGCTCGTTAGTAAGTCTATTCATGATGAAATGTCAAAGCATACTGAGCATCTTTCTCTTTGACACCATGTCTGAAATCCCACGTGATCTGTCAAATACTAATGCATGAAAATCCTAACCTCAAAAAAATCACCCTTTAGTTAGGCTAGGTACTTGAGGCACAAATACTTCCTTTCAGTGTAGGTCGGTCGGGATAGTAAATTGGACATATGGGTGCATGTTTTGATATAGCTCCCATATAAATCGATCTCCTGATAATTCTTCTTGAGCCTCTCGAGACGGCAATTCTTATCCGAATTTGCAGAATAACTTCACGTATGACCTCCTGTATACATGGCAATCATGGTCGGAATCGGTACAAAATCTGATATAACTCCCATATAAACCAATCTCCCGATTTTAGTTCTTGAGCCCTTTGAGAGCGAAGGCCTTATCTGATCTGGCTGAATTTTCACCTTCAATTCTTATCCATTATTTACTTTTCTTATCTATAAAGAGATAGCGGGCAAAGAAGTCGACAAATGTGATCCATGGTGGAAGGTATATAAGATTCGGCCCGGCAGAACTTAGCACGCTTTTACTTGTTTTAATTAAGACATATAGGCTTAGTTTGAATTTGTAACCCACCATGAATAAGTGAGACTGGCCCTAAGGAAAGAAAAATGTAATATATGTGAAAATATAAGAAGAATTTAGAAGAAGAGAGTCGGTGGTAAAAGTATATCCGGCACGAAACGTCGGTCCGCTTTCATATAAGTTTATATTTGATGATTGCCAACCAATGGTCCTGCTCGTCTACACATATAAGACCGCGTGTGTAAAATATCATCGAGTCCGCCGTTTAGAACATCTACAAGATCACCGGGATCGGAGAAAATTCACTTCCCTTAGATGGAAACCCTGTGCCTCTGTAGACCAAGACATGAGCAGAGCAAATGATCGATCGACTCCTCCTCCTTATCATCATGGCAGCTTTCGTAGGAATCACGTGCCATACTGCATGGTTCACGGTTATAATTTTTGTAATAGTACTCCGTGACCTCTTATCAAAGGCCAGTGGCACCTTCGACCCCCTCCTGTCGACGGTAGGCCAGGGCGTCTTGGCCATTCAGCATCCTTGAACGGACTCGTACTTCGCCACAGCCTCCGCACGGTCCACCTCCTTAACTATGTACAGTAGTTCGACATGTGGAACATATGCAAGTATCTTCCGCGGACCCAAAGAATTCCATCCAGGATTTCTTATGGGCATTTTATCTTTTGTCCCTGTCCTGGGGTTCCCTTATAGCTTTCGCTTGACCTTTGCGTTGACCAACCAGTTCTGTTGACCTCAATGACGGCAGTTGTTTTCCCCTTGGACAAGAAGACTTAAGCAAGCAAGTTCCGGGCGTTCGTGATCCGCTTAGCAATAATATCAATATCCTCCACAGTTTTTTCACAAAGGTTGAATCTAATGTAACGATAAAAAGCTGGTCTCATCCAAGCCTTTCGAGTCACATATTCCTCCTTTCTCAAGGATTCCTTCCCTGTAAATTCCGCAATTAAAAACCTTCGATCAACATCATTATTCCAAGATTCCGGTGTCTCCGTGAGTCCCGTCGTATCCTGTGGAAAATGGGTTTTCATCAAAAGCCTATGTTGTCTCCATGTCCTCCGTTGTCTCTACTTTCACTCCCATGTCGTCTACTTAAGCTTCAGAATGATCGTAGATTTTTCTTTGCAATCGTCGTACAATTCGAAGGCGATTTAACGATGGCTCTGTGTCTGTCGCTTTGCTGTCAACACTCAACAGCTTTCAAAAATTAAGATATTGAGCTGAAATTTTGCACAGATCCGAATTTTTTATACGTAGGTTAAGCTCTTGGACGGTCCAAACCGAATAGTATTAGGATGTAGCTTCCATATAAACCGATGTTCTTATTTAGGCTCATAAAGCTCATAAAAGCCGCAATTATTATTCGCTGAAATTGGAACAGTGAGTTGGACTGAGCCACCCGATATCCGAACCAAGAATGGTCTACATCAGACCGCATTTGGATATAGCTGCCATATAGAGGGATCTACCGATTTAAAGTCTTAGTTACATAAAAGTCGCATTTATTACCCGATTGGACTGAAATTCGGAATAATGAGTTGCGGTATGGCAGCCGATATCTGATCGGAGTATGGTCGAGATCGCACCATATTTGGATATACATACATATTTTGCATTGATTTGAAGTCTTATGCGAATAAAAGCCTCATTTATTAACCTTTTCTGTGAAATTTTAAGTCTTCCACTTTTATGAGACTTCTGGGTATCTGTACCAAATATCTCCAGATCGATCCAATATGAAGTAGAGTTATAATAAAATAGGATGATAAATATATCCATTTTGGTGGGTACACAATAGAACTTAATGCATTTTACCTTACTTTGTTACCAATTTTCACAAATTTTTTCTTTAATGAGCCATAGCTAAACATTATGGTTCATTTATATATGAGCTACATCAAGAAAAATACCACCACCAAAATTTCTGGCAAAACGAGTAAAAATTGCGCCCTCCAGTGGCTCAGAGTGTCAAATTGGGAGATCGGTTTACATGGCAGCTATATCACGTTATCAACTGATTTAGATCATACTTGGAACAGGTGTTGGAAGTCATTCCAAAGCGACATGTGCAACTAAATTGGATAAGAATTACGCCCTCTAGAAGCTCAAAAAGTATAATCGGGAGATCGGTTTATATGGCGGCTATATCAGGTTATGGTCCTATTTAGACCATACTTGATACAGTTGTTAGAAGTCATTCCTCGACCATATGTTAACGATTTCAGGCAAATCGGATAAGAATTGCGCGCTCTAGAAGCTCAAGAAGTCAATACACAAGTTTGGTTAATATGACAGTTATATCAAAACATGGACCAATTTCACCCATTTACAATCCCAACTGTGCAAAATTCCAAGCGCCTAGCTTTACTCCGTCGACAGTCGGGCGGACGGACAGACGGACTTAAAATGTCAAATGTTAAAATGTGGCTAGCTGGACTTAAAATGTCATGACGCTCAAGAATATATTGTATATACTTTATGTTGTCTTAGACGCGTATTTCAAGGTGTTACAAACGGAATGACGAAATTAGTATATCCCCATCCCATGGTAAAAGGTATAAAAACGAGCCGAAGAACCAAAACCTAAAATTAAGGTGCTTCCTTTAAATTTAATTTCCTATTTTATAACGGACACGACCATCCGTTTAAAATTTCGATGGCTGCTTGATTCTTATTTTGCATCACATATGACTGTCCAATTATTATTTTGTGAAAAAAAAAATTTTTTTAACTTACCATCCCACCTAAAACAATAAATATGTAAAGACACTCCTATTGGTAAGGCTATTTTCCGTCTTTAAGGTACACAGGGTACTTTGACCTTCATTAATGAGGCGCAAAGCTAATATCAAGGAAATATCTATCACCAAAGGAAATTTTTCCCTAAAAAGTTGAAAAATTCATCATCTCTAAATAAAGTTTTCTTATCTTAGGACACACATTTTTTTCAGTGTAGTGGAGTGTAATGGTATGGACAGTTGTATCTGCCGATGGCCCCATTCCAATCATTTGCGTCAAGCCTGGCGTCGAAGTAAATGCGACTTATTGTCGGGTCGCCCCGGTGACCGATATGATAGTATACTCGGATTACCACTCGAGGAGTGATCTTTCGCTACTGTGGTATCACAATAAGCAAATATTGTGCAAGTGAGTCTGTTAAGAAAATCGGAAAGGAAATATTTTCCAATCCCAGGATTTCCCGGGAATTAGGCTCTTTACAAATGATCATTATACTCTATGTTCCGGTTAACGAGTTTGTGAAATGGAAACTTTTTTTCTCATTACATTTTCCAAAGCTATCAATTCGATGTTAGAATGCAGGTTGGAATCAAGTTTCGTAGTAAGAGACATGTCAAGTGATCCTAATTCGTCAACGTAAAAGGCGTAGTATATTGAGATTTCTTTTTTTAGTTTTGCGAAATTAAAATTTACTCATAAACATCCCTTTAAGGAACAGGGGCAAACTTCTCACATATCAATGAGTTCTATCGAATTCAAGTTTAAGCTCAATATTAAGTGATCTCCTTTTTATAGCCGAGTCCCAACGGCGCCAGTGGGATAGAACCTAAAACAACTAGTAAAAAATATGCCCAGTGATAACGGGTAGAGATATCACTGCTATTTTCTGATACAGACTACAAATATTGTTAGTTGCAAAATATTTTTTGCATGAATTTAGGGGACATATGAAGTTAAAACAAGTACAAGTGTGCTAAGTTCGGCCGGCCCGAATCTTATATACCCTTCACCATGGATTGCATTTGTCGAGTTCTTTTCCTGGTATCTCTTTTTAGGCAAACAAAGTATAAAAGAAAAGAAATGCTATTAGACCTATATCATGTTATGGTCGCACCCTCCACCATAGGAATGGGGTATACTTATTTTGTCACTCCGTTTGGATCACCTCTACATATTCGTTTAAGATCCCATAAAGTATATATATTCTTGATTGTCATTACATTTTCCGTCCGTTTTATTGATGTATGTCGGTTGAGATTATAAAAGGACCAAATCGGTCCACGTTTAGATATAGCTCCCGTAAAAACCGACCTCCCGAATATAATTCTTGAGCCGATTTGGCTTAAATTTTGCACGATGACTTTTCCAATGACTTTTAATTGATGCAACAAGTATACTTCTTAAGCCTATAGAGGACGCAATTCTTTTCCAAGCATATAAAAAATCCATGGGAATTTCTTGTTATTATCCTTTTTTAGTTTCTGCCTATAAAAAGCAACGGTCCAAACAACTTGGTAAATGCGATCCAAGGTGAGGATATATAAGATTCGGCCCAGCCGAACTTAGCACACTTTTACCTTCTTAATAAAAAAATTTACTTTTTTAGTACATATAGCACCCGTTTAAGCTGACATCTTGTTAAAATTTCGTTTGAAACGCATCTACAATATGTCCTCTTCACTTAAAAAAGTTTTAAGTTTTTTCAATAAAGTCTATTCCATGACTAAAAATCCAAAAAAATACTTTTTGTCACATTTGTTTACTTCCAAACTGTGTACATTTTAACTGAATAATCAGATGTGGTAATTTTCTGCGCTACGGTGGCCTCTAGAGGATATATCATATACGTTGTGGCATTTTAACATACTATTGATGGCGATATAACATACTAATGTCGTCATATCGGCTTGCTTTTAAGGAAGATTGAAAGAATAAACCTATCCGCTTGAAATTTCGGACAGATGCCTCATATTATGTAGTGTATTAATAGGTTACGTTATATTGGAAATGTTAAATCAGAACCGCAAATCTGCATCTTATAACGAAAATCGTTTAGTTAAATTTGTCAACAAAAAAATCGTTTGCACTAACGATTATGTTATTCTCTAAATCCTAGTTAACAGAAATCGTTATCTATTTTTCCCTTTGGCAACCCTACCCAAAAAAAAACGAAAAGCTCAAAGAGAAATAGGCAAAAATAATAAATAATTCTTCCAATAGCCAGAAATTTTTTCTATTTTAACTTAAAAATATCACAAATCTAAATAAAATGTAGACAATTATTTAGGAAAAGTTTTATCAATACCAATTTATTCGTATAAAACTTTTGCGGACATTTTTTTCATATTACGAAAAGCACGCTACCGCGCTTTTTTAATGATTATGCAGATGTATCCGAAATGTTTTAAAGAAAAAACTGGAAAAAATACTCTTAAGCCACTGTAAATACTAACTACCACTAAATATCCCATAAACATTTCATTAATGTCCAGGGGATACTTCTCTCATATCAATTAGTGCAGTCCGATTAAAGCTCAATGAAAAGGGGCCTCCTTTTTATGCCGATTCCGAACGGCGTGCCGCAAAGCGACACCACTTGGTAGAGAAGTTTAACATGGCATGATACCTCACAAATGTAACCATATAGGGATAACCACCGCTGCAAATTTTTCTGATGTTCACGCCGGGATTGCTAACCTCTGCGCCACGGTGTCTCTGTAAATAATAATTGTCCGTCGTTTAGTGGACGCTTTTCTATTCGTTAGCGAAAACAGCTGATTTTAATCATGTCGATTATCGTTAAAAGTGGCTACTGAATACCAAATTCGTTAGCTTTTCTGTTATCGCTCTTTAACTAAACGATTTCCGTTAAAACATTTTACAGAATTTCACCACAGAATAACTTGACAATTTTTGTCCATTATGAATCACAGTTGCGGCAGACCAAAGCCTCTCGTGGTAATCCAACCAACGACCCCATTCTCCAAAAAAAACTCCATATAAACCGATTGCCAAATTGAATACTTCAGTCCTTGAAATGCTTCAATTTCTACATTTACTACTTCAAACAGATAGATATAGCCCAAGCGAATGTTAAGAAATCCGTCTTTCCTTAACAATTCAGTAAAGGAGTTAATTTTTGCCGGGAACTCCCGAAATCGGAGCCGGGATTGTAAAACCTAACCTAACCTATTATTGGGAAAACATTTTGGAAATTGTTTTGGAGCCGTGGGCACGCAAACATTTCGGTCCTAACACAAGGAAGTGCCAACAAGACTCAGCACTGTCACATAAAGCAACTGATTTCTATGAAATTCCATATAAAATAATATCCAAACTCATAAAATAATCCTATGTGCCAAATTTTGTTTCATTGAGGCTGTGTCAAATGATAACAATCTACTGTGGTGAGATGCAACAGGTATTAGGTTCGGCTGAGCCGAATCTTATATACCACCATGGATCACATTTGTCAGAACCTAGAAAAGGATAATGGATGTCGATAACAAGAAATCCCCCGGGATTTGCCGAATGCATAGATGCGACTTGCTTCTGTAGGTGCTCAAGATTGCAAGACGTAAAAGATTGGTTTATGTAGGACCTACATCAGGTTATGGACAGATTTGGACCAAACCCGGCACATATATTGCAGGTCTTAGCAGAAGTCTTCGTGAGATTCAGCCAAATGGATTAGGATTTTCGCTTTATAGAGGCTCAAGGAGAATATTCATGAGACCGACTTATACGGGAGCTTTTTCAGGTTTTGGGTCGATTGACACCATACTTTGTACATCTGTTGGTGGTCGCAGGAAAAGTCATCGTGCAAAATTTCAGCAAATCAGATAAAAACTACGACTTATTTGAGGTTTAACATCTATAATGACATTACAGCAAACATTTTTTGCTGTTTTTAAATAGTAACAAGTAAGAGCGTGCTAAGTTCGGCCGGGCCGAATCTTATATACCCTCCACCATGGATCGCATTTGTCGAGTTCTATGCGCGGCATCTTTTTTTAGGCAAACAAAGAATATTGAATAAGAACTGTTATGCTATTGGAGCTATATCAAGTTATAGTCCGATTCGGACCATAAATGAATGTTTCGACAGACAGACGGACGTACATGGCTAGATCGACTTAAAATGACATGACAATGACGAAGATATTTACTTTATGGGGTTAAAGCTCAATGATAAGGGGCCACCTTTTTATAGCCGAGTCCGAACAGCGTCCCGCAGTGCAACACCACTTTGGAGAGAAGTTTTTCATGGCGTAGTACCCCACAAATGTTGCCAGCATTAGAAGGGGAAAACCACCTCTGAAATTTTTTTCTGATGTTCTCGCCAGGATTCGAACCCAAGCGTTCAGCGTCATAGGCGGACATACCAACCTCTGTGCTACGGCGGCCTCCTTAGATAGTAAAAAGTTTAATGTAGCTTAAAAATGCCATAAATACTTAAAATTTTTATGAATTACATCTTATATTTAAATTATATGTAGACTAATACCCATTTTCATAAAACTTAATGCAGCTTTAAATGAGGTTTGTTTGACGGATTTCCTTTATAGAACTGTCAAATAAACCTACTTTAAAGCTGCAATAATTTTTGTGAATGTGGGCATACATCTTTTTCTAATTCTCTGCAAATTGATTTTTTTTTTAATTTTAAATAACAACAGACAACAAAAATTATATTTATGCACTGGTGCAACAAATTTACGCATTAATCACCAGAAGCGTATATTTATTTACACCAAGTGCTTTAATAAACGTTCAGAAGTTAAACAATTTTAAATAGTTTTCTTTACATGATAAAAAATTTTAATTTTAAATCCACAGAGAGTGTATGCTGGTATTAGCAAACTTATTTCTCTTGGTGTAGATAAATAAGAGGAGCATAGTACTGATTAGCACAAAGAAAAAACTTACATATTCTTACATATGTACGTAAATTTATTAACCATTACAAACAATTTAACGAATTTTGTTTTCGCATTGTCTCATACCTTTTGTCTTAAGGCCGTATAAACGTCGGCGTATTATTTAAAGGTAGTCTAATTATCGTCTACTTATTAATAGCAGACAGAATAGCGGGCCATGGTGGTAGCTCGCCTTCTTCTCCTTTGTATCCAAACATAAATTGTCTTTGTTACAAAATTGGTGATTGCCGACGAAGATGAAGGTGCAGTCTTGTTGCACTAGCAACAAAGAAATGCGAAAAGTCGAGATTTTGCACTCCGCAAATGCAATTTTTAAATTTATTGTCGTCCTCCGATGAACTAAAGAAGAAAGAGCCGTCTGCCGGATGCTTGTGACATGTGTCAAAGACGGGGTAGGGAAATGGCAGTGAATATGTGTAGCTAGACTGAGACATATGCACATTAGGCCCTTTCTATTGGAAATTTCTAAAAATTGTTCTAAAATATGTTGTCAAGAGAATATCTCCAGAGAAAAACAGAAAGAGTTTCCTACTTATCGCCACAAGTGATTGGTGAAAAGCCCTAGACTGACAAAATTTTGATCTCCATGAATAGATATTGTAACGGAAATGAATAAACGTTGTGTATCTGACACCAAATATGCAACACATAACTAGAAGGCTGCTTTTCTTTATTTTAATTAGCTATGACAGTACATTTGTCCCATTAGCCGAATTAAGAAAAGCGTTCCAAGTGACTCGATCTTCTGCGCTCTTTCCGGGTCCAGGTTTGCGTGTACCACCGTGATCGCCTTCAAAAGACTTTTCGCTGGAACTTCTTCGTTCATTTTGACAACATGACCTAGCCAACGCAACCGTTATATTTTCATATGTTTAAGTATGATAACGTCGTCGTACAACTCATGCAGTTCGTGGTTCATTAAATCTTTTACAAGTAGCCATATTTCGGAACCAGGGATCCGATGCGAGAACCTTTTTTCCGCTCCGGCAAACATTTTTCTGCTATGACAAAAATTTTTTCCACCTCGCTCCACGCTCGATTCCAGTTTTTTGTCACTACGTTTAAAACATCTAGCAATATTCAACTTCGCCGTTCCTATATAACGCCCCACAGTGGACCAAACACGGAAAACACTTATTGTAAAATAAGTCCATAACTTTTTAACTGTTGAACTGAGCGGAAAAATGCTGGCCATTTGTAGAGGAGGACATAAGCTTTCTGGAAAATGATGTTGTAGGTCTATATCTTTAATAGCGGGTGAGATACAGAGTGTTATTTAGGAATCTGAAGAAGAATAACTTTACAAAAAAATATGCATAATGTACCACGCCATCGTATACCGTTAAGGAGGTATGATTAGTTTCATTTTAAAATAACAAAATTTTGCAAATTATATGTGCTGGAAATTTCTCGCAAATTGTGCAATTATTTGTATGAACAAAACAAAATAAAACAAGTAAGCGCGTGCTAAGTTCGGCCGGGTCGAATCTTATGTACCCTTCACCATGGATTGCATTTGTCGAGTTCTATGCGCGGTGTCTCTTTTTAGGCAAACAAAGAATTTTGAATAAGAACTGCTATGCTATTGGAGCTATATCAAGTTATAGTCCGATTCGGACCATATTGTGTAATATTTCATTGTAGGGACCAAACAAGCAAAATCGGGCGATAAGTTTATATGGGAGCAGTATCAAGCTATTGACCGATTTAAACCATATTAGACACGTATGTTGAAGGTCATGAGAGAAGCCGTTATACAAAATTTCAGCCAAATCGGATGAGAATTACGCCTTCTAGCGGCTCAAGAAGTCAAGATCCCTGATCGGTTTATATGGCAGCTATATCAGGTTATGAACCGATTCCATTTCAGTCAAATCGGACGCGAATTGCGCCCTCTAGAGGCTCAAGAAGTCAAGACCCAAAATCGGTTTATATGGCAGCTATATCAAAACATGAACCGATTTTGCCCATTTACAATCCCAACCGACCTACACTAATAAAAAGTATTTGTGCAAAATTTCAAGCGGCTAGCTTCACTCCTTCGAAAGTTAGCGTGCTTTCGAAAGACAGACGGACGGACGGACATGGCTAGATCGACTTAAAATGACATGACGATCAAGAATATATATACTGTATGGGGTCTCAGACGCAAATTTCGAGGTGTTATAAACAGAATCACAAAATTAGTATACCCCCATCCTATGGTGGAGGTTATAAAAAAATCTTATCAATATCTTAAGCGGTTCAAAAACAACATCGTTTTCAATATGAAATATATATTTTTTTAAAAATTTTAAAGATTTCCTTAAAAAGATAGTTCCATAAACTTCAAGTTTTTGTAAACTTTGGGCATCAAGCATTATCATTTCTTTCTTTCATTTTCATAAAGCAGAGGTTTCAAGAAAATTTTGAAATTCCAATTTGACTCATTTCGATATCAAACCACCCCGTTTTCTCAAGACCAATATGGTAAATTTTTTTTACTAAATTTCAAAAGTTTCGCACTGACAAAAAAGTTCTACGTAGATTTTCTTACTTCTTTTACTTTCAGTTAGATTAGGTTGAAAAGAGGGTGCGTATATTAATCCGACCCATGCCACTGTGGACATACACCTAACCCAGTAATCGGCTTGTTGTGCGCTCTAAATACAAAAAAAAAGGAACCTCGAAAAAGAGGTTAGGAATTCGGTGCCACTTACAAAATCCCTAATTGTTTTCCATGCCACGCCCCTATTGTTCATGTCTGGTGTTGTGTCCCCACCTAAGTACCGGTGGCTTTTAGCCGAGAAAGTCGGGCAATTACAAAGGAAATGCTCCAACGTCTCAACATTTTCCTCACATGCGCTACACATGCTATTACTTGCCGCACCGATTTTGCATAAGTGAGCTCGTAGTCCTATGTGTCCCGTTATGATACCAAAGGCTATAGTGACCTCCTTCTTACTTGCTTTCAGTAATAGTCTCCTCCTCTCACGATCCGGATCACCCCATAGGATTTTCGCCGTCCTACCGATCGTTTCGCTTTTCCAAAGTGTTACATGCGCATTCATCACCCACGCCCTTATCTCGGACTGCGTCGACCCGATAGGCTTCGGGTTAACCAAGTTTATGGACGGCAGTCCTCTGGCTTTCACCGCCAAATCGTTTGGCCTTTATTCCCACTTACCCCGTTATGGCCCGGCACCCAAACGATGTGGACTTTGCCATTATCAGAGAAGGCTTTAATCTCCCTCTTACATTTCAAGATTGTTCTTGATCTTACCGTCCTGGTTGTTATTGCCCTTATGACAATTTTACTGTCCGTAAAGATGTTCACACTCGACGTCCTCGAGTTAGCACCACACCACTTCACGCATTCCGTGATCGCCCGGATCTACGCCTGCAGGACAGTTTTATTGCCAGGAAGTCTAAAACAGATCTCAGTCCTTGGGTTCTCAATGTAGACCCCCAGGTCCACTCTGTCCTCTAGCTTTGATCCAGCCGTGTAACATGATCTTTCAGTCAGTCCAAGACTGTGCCGCTGGCATCAGTGCCTTGTACTCGACCTCAAGTGTCGTCTCAGGTATTCGATCAGAAATCTCTTCCCTTCCTTCCAGGTTTCCTATCATCGCCTCGATTACACCTCGATAGTATGAGCTCAATGCCCTAGTGGGCGTGGTCCTCATCGCTTCGCCTATGCCAAGACAACATGTTCTTTGAACCTGTTGTATGGTCCTTATGTTGCACTTTTTCTCCATAGCAACATACCAAAATACTGAGGCGTAAGTAGGTATTACTTTCAGTTGCAGCTTGAAATTTTTCCAACATTTAATGGTATGTCTCGCGACATATTAACCATAAATATGGTCATGGAAATCATGAGGAAAGTCAAATTTCAAGTAGTGCTTTTTTCACTGTTAAATACATAGTACAAGGTCATATTTTATTGCACATATGTGTAACAACTTTTTTTGTATCACTTCTTCTACAAAACACAGAAATAATCATGGAAATACCTCGATTCTATCCGATTTTATATAACTGGCAACATAAAAGTCAATTTTTTTATACACCGAATTCTCCAAATTTTTTTTTGTTGCCGTCACCATTAACATGAGAACCAACAGCGTTATTTACACAATATACGCTATTTTAAGCGACATTTTTATACCTTTCCAACGATGTACAAAACATTCCAAAGCTCCGATGCTATCAACTCTAAACTCCATTTAGACATCACTAAACTCGGTGTAAAAATCTCTTTTTGTACCCTTATATGCTTGATCAAAGAAAATGTCGCTTTTGGAAATTTGGAATAAAAATGTGGTTTCCAGAGTATAAATACCAAAAAACCATTTTATAACCGATTTGGCAGAAATTTTACATAACGGTTTTATTCTTCCAACGTTCTTATTAAGTATAGTCTATATCGGTTCATAACCTTATATAGCTCCTATTTAAACCTATCTCCCGATTGTACTTCTTGAACCCATAAAGGACGCAATTCTAATCCGATTTGGCTGAAATGTTGCGCAAGTTTTCCTATTACCTCCAACATCTTTCCCAAGTATGGACTGAACCGGTCTATAACCTAACAAAACTCCCACCTCGACCTCGATAACAATACAACGAAATTTAAATTAAAAGTTATGTCATGTCAAATTAACATCATACATTGTTTTAATTCACCGAAATACCAAGTTTTTAAGCAAAACAAGTGAAGTTCGGCTGGGCCGAATCTTATATACCCTGCTCCATGGATCGCGCTACTACTTTCAGGCAGAAGCTAAAGAAAGATATTGCGACATTATAACAAGAAATAACCATGGATTCTTATATATTTGGATATGAATTACTTTCTGTAGGTGCTCAAGGTCTCAAATCGAGAGATCATTCTATATGGGAGCTGCACTATATTATTGATCGATTGGAAGCAAACTTTACAAAAGTCACAGCAGGATTCATAGTGAAAATTTCAGTTAATTGGGATCAGAATTCCATTTTCTAGAGGCTCAAAAAGTCAAATCGGGAGATCGGTTTACATGGGAGCTATATCAGTTTATGGACCGATTCAGATCATACTTGACACAGATGTTGAAGATCATAAGAAAGCTCGTCATCCAAAATATCAACCAAATTGGATAGGAAGTGCGAGCTATGTAAGTTCAAGAAGTCAAATCGGGGGATGGGTTTATATGGGAGCTATATCAGTTTATGGACCGATTCGGCACAGATATTGGAAGTAATAAAACAACTTGTCGTGCAAAATTTCAGCCAACTCGTATAAGAATTACTCCTTTTACTACAATCGGGAGATTTGTTTATGTAGGAGCTATATCTAAACGTGAACCGGCTTCACCCACTTTCAATCCCAAACGACCTACATTAATGACAAGTATTGAGCCAAAATTTCGAGCGGTTAGCTTTACTCGTTCGAAAGTTCGAAACTGCTTTTGACAGACAGACGGACGGACATAGCAAGATTGTCTTAAAAATGTCACGACGATCAAAAATAGATACATAAATAACGGTGTACACTCTATCAATTCTTATTCGACTAATCGATTGTTCGTGAACTCCAAAGAATCGAACAATTGAAAATAATATATATTCAAATGGACAAATAATCGTATACTTTAGATCGGTTAATCGATTAACCGATTTAATGTAAAACAAGTAAAAGCGTGCTAAGTTCGGCCGGGCCGAATCTTATATACCCTCCATCATGAATCGCATTTGTCGAGTTCTTTTCCCGGCATCTCTTCTTAGGCAAAACAGGATATAAGAAAAGATTTGCTCTGCTATTAGAGCGATATCAAAATATGGTCCGGTTTGGACCACAATTAAATTATATGTTGGAGACCTGTGTAAAATGTCAGCCAATTCGAATAAGAATTGCGCTCTTTGTGAGCTCAAAAAGCAAAATAGAGAGATCGATTTATATGGGAGCTGTATCGGGCTATGGACTGATTCAGACCATAATAAACACGTATGTTGATGGTCATGAAAGAATCCGTCGTACAAAATTTCAAGCAAATCGGATAATAATTGCGACCTCTAGAGGCTCAAGAAGTCAATATCCCAGATCGGTTTATATGGCAGCTATATCAGGTTATGAACCGACTTGTATTTTATTTGACATAGTTGTTGAAAGTAACAATAAAAAAACGTCTTGCAAAATTTCAGCCAAATCGGATAGGAATTGCGCCCTCTAGAAGCTCAAGAAGTCAAGTAACCAGATCTATGCAATGACAGCTATATCAGGTTATGAACCGATTTGAACCATATTTGGCACAGTTGTTGGATATCATAACAAAATACTACGTGTCAAAATTCATTGAAATCGGATAGGAATTTCGCCCTCTAGAGGCTCAAGAAGTCAAGACCCCCGATCGGTTTATATGACAGCTATATAAGGTTATGGACCGATTTGAACCATACTTGGCACAGTTGTTGGATATCGTAACAAAACACGTCGTGCAAAATTTCATTCCAATCGGATAAGAATTGCGCACTCTAGAGGCTAAAGACGTCAGGACCCCAGATCGGTTTATATGGTAGCTATATCGGGTTATGGACCGATTTGAACCATATTTGGCACAGTTGTTGGATATAATTACAAAACACGTCGTGCAAAATTTCATCCCAATCGGATAAGAATTGCGCACTCTAGAGGCTCAAGAAGTCAAGACCCAAGATCGGTTTATATGGCAGCTATATCAGGTTATGGACCGATTTGAACCATACTTGGCACAGTTGTTGGATATAATTACAAAACACGTCGTGCAAAATTTCATTCCAATCGGATAATAATTGCGCACTCTAGACGCTCAAGAAGTCAAGACCCCAGATCGGTTTATATGGCAGCTATATCAGGTTATGGACCGATTTGAACCATACTTGGCACAGTTGTTGGATATCATAACAAAACACGTCGTGCAAAATTTTATCCCAATCGGATAAGAAATGCGCACTATAGAGGCTCAAGAAGTCAAGACCCAAGATCGGTTTATATGGCAGCTATATCAAAACATGGACCGATATGGCCCATTTACAATACCAACCGACCTACACTAATGAGAAAAATTTGTGCAAAATTTTAAGCGGCTAGCTTTACTCCTTCGGAAGTTAGCGTGCTTTCGACAGACGGACGGACGGACGGAAGGACGGAAAGACGGACGGACGGAAGGACGGACGGACGGAAGGACGGACGGACGGACGGAAGGACGGACGGAAGGACGGACGGACGGACGGACGGACGGAAGGACGGAAGGACGGACGGACGGAAGGACGGACGGACGGAAGGACGGACGGACGGAAGGACGGACGGACGGAAGGACGGACGGAAGGACATGGCTAGATCGACATAAAATTTCACGACGATCAAGAATATATATACTTTATGGGGTCTCAGACGAATATTTCGAGTAGTTACAAACAGAATGACGAAATTAGTATACCACCCATCTTATGGTGGAGGGTATAAAAAAGCTTAAAAACGTATGAGTTGAGTCATTTGTCTACATTTTTCGATCATTTGAGTCCTACTTGGGCAAAATTTCATTCGATTGGATGGATTTTTTTGCTTTAGTTCAAAGAGGAAAATCAAATAATAACATCTCAAAAAAAATGTCCCGTTTTATTTTATTAGACATATAAAATGATTAATCGACAACCCTTTTCGGTCTTGTTTGATTAATGAACGATTAATCCAAACACACAAATACATGTACACCCTAATAATATAATATAGTCTTAGATCGATACGTCGAGGTATTACAAACGGAATGATGAAGTTAGTATACCCCGTTTCCAAAAGTTATTTATATTGCCGGAGCGAAGCGAATTTTAATATTTGAAACAGCTCTCGCTCCGCATTGCAACATCTTATTATTTTGCAGGGATACCAAACTCAGATATGGCTTGAAATACCTTTGAACGTATAGGGCTATCGAAAGCGGCTTTGTAGTCAACAAAGCGATCGTGGGTGTCGATTTGTCCTTTTTGGGTCCATTCCAGGATTTGGCGCAATGTGAAGATATGGTCTAAGGTAGATTTACCAGGTCTAAAGCCGCAATTATCTCATTAACTTTAGTTTTTAATCTTTCACGCAGTACGCTCGAAAGTATCTTATATGCGATGGGAAGAAGATTTATTTCTCTATAGTTGGCACATTCCGTGTGCCCTCCTTTCTTGTGTACGGGATATAGTATGCAGAGGTTCCAATCATCGGGTGAACGCATACCTGATCGCACAGACAAGCTGATGCATACGCCTTATCGGCGTGTCGCCTCCCGTCTTAAATAGTTCAGCAGGCAACCCATCGGCCCCTGCTGAATTGTTTTTCTTTAGTCGGGTCACTGCTACTTGGACCTCATTCTGACTAGGAGGTAAACATTCTATACCATCATCAGGGATTGGTTCTGCGGTATTCTCTTCGCCGCCAACGTCGGACACTAGCAGCTGGGTAAAATGTTCTTTCCATATCCCCAGTATGTTATTTGTGTCAGTTACCAGATTTCCTTCTTTGTCTCCATCGGCCATCGGTAGATTTGGTAGATTTTCACTAAAAAAAAGTTGGCAAAAATTTAAGATTTTTCCTATTCATAGGATTTAAGCAATGAAAACGAGCCAAAGAAACAAAACTTAAAAAAAATATGCTATTTTTAAAATTTTAATTTCCTATTTACCAACGGACATAAGCATCCGTTTCAAATGTTAGTCGCTGATTGATTCTTACTTCACTTTATAGATGACTGTCCAATTATTATTCTCTTAATTTTTTTTAACTTAGCATCATAACCTTAAAAAATTAAACATTTAAAGACGCTCCTATTTGAAGGCTATTTTGCGTCTTAACATAAATATCGTTGAAAGTTATCGATTAAAATATCATTGAAAGTTTGGAAATTTATGTTAATTTTAGAATTTTGTATTTAATAAGGGGACCTAAATTCAAGGATTTATTAAGCAACCATTTAAAATAATAAATCCTTAATATGAAGGAAAATATTTTTCACCAAAGGGAATGTTTTCTTAAAACGTTGAAAAATTGATCATCTTTAAATTAAGTTTGCTTATCTTTGAATCTAATCTTTGAGTTAGGACAACGATTTTTTCAGTGTAATGACCTCAATCTATATTCGCTTCACAGATCGATCGTACATCTAACACGCTGGATGAGTGCCTTCCATTTATCACAACGTGATCAATTTGGTTTCTTACTTCTTGAACTGGGGGCAACCATGTGGCAATCTGGTGCTGCTAACTGCAATGTTTTTTGCCGCGGCGAAATCTATAAGCCTCAACCCATTATCGGACGTTATCTCGTGGAAGCTTCATTTTCCGACTATTGGACCAAAGATATTTTCCTTCCCTATCTTCACACTAACATCTCTCAGAACGATTTTGAAATCATGGGCGGGGTAGCGGTTATATTCTCTCTCTAGGCGCTCGAAGGAAATCCTCCTGGACTGCTCGTCCTTATATTCCATAGGGCATGGTCACAAATAAGGCTGATGTTTGAAAAGTTGGCTTTTATGCGGATTGTGGCTAGCCTCTCAACCACCGGAGTAAAGCTGGAGACAAGGTGTTTCAGTCTCTGACTCACCACAAATCCACAGCCAAATTCATGCCTCTTTTCATGGCAGCTATTATATAGGGCGTCACCTCTCAGTGACGCCATCGCACTTCGGTAATATCTGCCTTGTACTTCTCTAATATATCCACCAGTGCGGATACTGCATCTTTTCTAGAAAAAGTCCGAACATTCCAGGTAGGATCCGCAGATCATGGTCTTTCTTCGTTTACGGGGGTCTTCAACGTTAGGGGAGATAGTTTTTACAATTCTTTTTGTTTCTCAGAGTAATTCTTATAATTTTCTGGGGGCGGCGGGTTAGTGGCCTAGCGCCCCAACCGCATCAGTTATGTGAGATAGCACATGTATCCCTCAATTTCGCAAGCCCCTTGCTCCAAATCCCACGCTCGCTTCCCGCCGCCCTAACCTGGGATCAGGTGCATTTCGAATACCATTGGCACAATTCAAACAATATCATAGCAAAAACATTTAAAAGTCAGTATGTGTACAAACAAAGAGAAGAAAATATTACGAAGGCAATAAATGCATGCTTCGAAGAGTTTTCAAAATCGTATATCTTAATACGCAGCCTTCATTTACGTTAGATGGTGTACGAAATTTACGAGAGCGTTACCAACGTGTAAAAGAATTAAAATTGACTCTCCCATACGTTTTTTATCGCTAAAGATGAAATACAGAGGTATTGAAAAGTATTTACATTATTTAGCAATGTAACAACTTTCTTAAAATGATATTATTTTTTGTATTTTTGCCTAACAACTGTTGATTACACGCAAACAAATAAAACGTTTGGAATATCATTAGAACAAACAAATCTGTTTTATAGGGGGAATACTATTTTTATAGCAATTGCGTAACATTTCCTCCACTATTGAACGTTAGCCATGGAGTTGCCACTTTTTGATGATAAACCACTTCGCTTAGTGCTGGTATTCTATTCTGCTTTCGGAATAGTCGCGGAAATTTTTAATTGTTCCGCAAGGGGAATTTGACAGCAGTTAAATGTTTTTGTTTCCATACCAAAACACGTTTTTTCTGGACTTTTTGGTTTGAATGATTCTGCACGAACCATTGAAACCAATAAAACATACACAAATGATCCGGCAATAGTTTAAGTGTTGCCACTTTGATTTTTTTGCCATTTTCCTCACTATAAACAGAGTACTACTTTCCGCCTATTTTTAGCCAACTTTTCGCCGACGTTTTTTTTTTTTGTATGGAGATTAACAGCATTCCGCTTGAAAAGCTGAACAGAATGAATAACCTTCATGAACTTCGTGTGTTTTTTTTTCTCGTAACCAATAGGCGGGGGATGTCCCTTATATATACAGTGCATTGTGCTGGCGATTGGGAAAGTTAAGGGTTGGAGGGGGGAAACAGGGAGTAGTATTCATTAATATTCTGCTTAAACTTCTGAACATCAATGTTGTTGAAAAAGACATTAAATCACGTTTACACTAGAGCCCAAATCCACTTGATTTGAGATAATCTTCAAAACCTGTTTACACTACTTTTGAAGTGATTTGCATTTGTCAAAAGATATGTTTTTGGAAGCGTTTTTATTGTGATGTGCATTTTTGTTGTGTTCAGCATCTATATTATGGCCCGCAATTACATTGGTAAAAGGATCTTATTAAATTTAATTAAAAAATTGTATAATTTCAATGAGAACTAGTCAGTTGTTGAGAATAAGTGCTGCCCAAAACAACCGATAATAACCGGTATTCAATACACGCAGTGTTGCATGTGAATTTCGAAGGAGATTTGCTGTAAATCTCCGCAAATAAGAAGATTTGCTAACAGTGAAATATATGGGAAACCTCGTAGCAAAACACGAGATTTCCGTAATCTCGTCGCGAATCCAGATTTGCTCCATGGTTTTAGCCGGAAGTCGATTACACATACGAATGGTTTGGACGAATAATGAATTTTCTCGGTAATGCATGGTCCGGTCAACCGCCCAAGAAAGCCCAAACACTTGAATGCTTCTTCCGACATTTCGAATACGTGTTTTGATGCTCAACAATTTTGGTAATTAAATTAATGATTTTTAACTGTTGAAATATGTATGTTAATAGTTGATAGAAAAAACCTTGGAATTTTAAGGATTTTCAACAAATTTGTTTTCCGAGTTAATTGTTGGTAGTCGAGGGTCATTTTTTGCATAAACAACATACCAATTTGTTGTAAAAAAAAAAACAAATAAAATTGTTA
The DNA here is from genome assembly GCF_963082655.1 of Stomoxys calcitrans. Lineage (NCBI taxonomy): Eukaryota > Metazoa > Arthropoda > Insecta > Diptera > Muscidae > Stomoxys > Stomoxys calcitrans. The sequence continues at coordinate 152,164,703 of NC_081552.1, forward strand.
AATAGCAAATCTACGACTCACTAACAAATATTTTGTAATGTTTGCGCTCAACAAACCATGTACAAACTTTGTTGTTGAGAATACATTTTATTTATTGGCTTGCTAAGCGAATATTTGCTGGCAACCAATTTGTACTTTGGCGACTCCAACATTCTGACTGAAATGTCACATGTCGCATAGAGCGATTTCTGCCGAACCCATACTGTCTTTCGCTTAGAAGGCCGCTAAAATTATGCTGTAATCGGAATTACCAAAAGGTGCAAGAACATTAACTTAATACTTCTCAGGATACGAAGTTAAGAAAAGGTCGAGAGAGCTATTTCGGTGCCCCTCGACACATGAAATATGTGTCGGTTCATTCACTAGTTACGTCAGTCCATTCTGCGTGGCGAAAAGCTCGGTGTATGAATGGGAAAGCCAAGAGGAGTTATGAACATTGAAATCGGCAAGGGTGTGAAGTTAAATTTGCTTTGAACCAGGAATAGGTGACATCTCTGGAAGGAATTTTCGAAAAAAATTTGTATATTTGGATAGCTGAAGGAGAGTGTTATTCCACCACATGATCAGCATCTCGGCAGCTGGAACATACACCAACAAAATGGATGCCAACATTTGTATAAACTTTGAGGGCCACATTTTGAACATTTCTGGAGGAGAAATCAAAGCCTCAAGGAAGCAGAAACCGCCAATGTATTGGTGTTGACTGAACTCGTTATAGAAATTGGGATATTTCAATTTTTCTATATATATATATATATATATATATATATATATATATATATATATATATATATATATATATATATATATATATATATATATATATATATATATATATATATATATATATATATATATATATATATATATATATATATATATATATATATATATATATATATATATATATATATATTAATTTTTCAATCTCACTCGTTTCGAGTTCCTAGATAATTCTGGCTTGAACAGGTAGGTCTGAAATTAGTTTAAAAGTTATGTTATGTTTTATATGTTTTCGTCACAACTACAGGAAAGATGAATATATAGGAGCATGGTACTCCCCTTTAGCTTTCCAAACACATAAAATGTTTTGCAACATTCCTTCCAGAGATGTCCAAACTGAGGTTCGGATGCCCATTCAAAACAATTGAAATATCTCGATTGCTATAACCAGTTCAGGCAACATCAATACATAGGCATTCATTTTGCTGGTGTGTGCTCTAGCTACCGAGAAGCTGATCATATGATAAAATAAAACTCTCCTTCAGCTTTCCAAACATATAAATTGTGGCCCGCAAAGTTTATATAAATGTAGGCCTCCATTTTGTGGGTTTATAATTGAGCTACCGAAAAGCTAAATACATGGTGAAATAGTACTCCCCCTTATATTTTCTTACATGCCGAAATATTGAGAAAACTTCTTCCAGAAATGTCCAAACTGCGGTTTCTGTGACCAAGCTTGAAAACAAAATATCTCGATTTCTATAACGCTTTCAAAAAAGCTTTTTGCTTTGGGGAATTCTGCTCCCTTCGGGCTTTCCTTTGAAAGTCACTTTTCTGTTTTAATCTCTTCTAGACATGCCCGAAAAACGCCTTTCAAATTTTTTGTCAAAATTTTATGTCAATTCACAGCTGTACAAATGAATATACGGAACTGAAGCCCACTGAAACGGATTTTTCTCGCTTTAAGCTTTCTATGGATGTCGAATGTTTTCGAAATCCGCCCCAAATTCGCTGACAAATATTGATTTTAATTTTGTGTTTCAATCTCACCCATTACTGGTTCAAAATAAACTTAACTTCACACCCTTCTTTTGCAATACACAAAACAGCATTTTCTTTATACTTGTAATCTTAACTTCTGGGGTTCATGGTTACATCTTGACTACAAAGGTTAGTGTACAATATTGCAAAAAAGTTCCACTCAGAGAAATTTGTTAGTCAAACCTACAAAAAAAATTGGAGTAACAACAGACATTCTGTGGGAAATGGGAAGCAAATATTTTTTGCAAAAACGGCAAACATTTTCTGCTATTTTTACCCTCTTTTCAACCTAACCCGGTAGCTCGCAGCTAAGCTTCTAGTGACAGCAATGAACAACACACAGATCGGACGTCAATGTTCCAGCCTGTGTGATGCTCACACTTTTCCCGTGCCAGGCTCACAGCTAATGTAAAAAATATCAATTATTTATTTTTATTAAAACAGATAACACGTTATTTAAAAGAAATGGCAAATTTCAAATAAATGGTTTATTGAGTTAATAACCACTTTAATTGGATTTTTAAACTTATAATAAATCCAAATTGCAAAATATTTAATCAATAATACAATTTCCTTTATAAGTTTGATTTCAGCAATTTTTATAATTAAATATACAAATTTCTTAATTAACCCTCGTATGTTGGTAAAATGTATTCTAAACTCACCAATCATTGTGACAGTCAGAAATAGTAAATGTAAACAGTGTGCACAGTGGATTCAAACGTACTCTCTTATCGTCGTAAATGACCCTACTGTTATGCCTTAAACAGCGGGATGACAGCGATATCATACCGCTACAACAAATAATTTTTTGGACTAAATGAATGGTGTTTTGCAAAAATAAACAAAAAATAAGAAAACTTGAATACTTTTTATACCTTCTAAGCGTATTCATACACGCAAAAAAATAATTCGTTCACATAAAGGACATTTTCCCAAAAGAAAACTTATTTTGTGAAAAACGTTGGGCTTTATTTACGATGAAAGTACATGTTTGTTTTTGTGCTATAAATTCTTGCAAGAAATTATGACAAATATAAAGATTTTTTTCCCTGACAATACCTTTCGACGCTTCGAAATAAACTCCAATGAAATAACCTCCAATACAAAAAAAGTTAAGTAACCCCAAATGTAATTGGGGAATATTTCAACTTTTTTGGTTGTTATTTCGTCGATACTGTTTGGATAAACAACCCAAATGAAACAAACTAAAAAAAAAATTGGGGTTATTTCATACGTTTTTAAATAAAATTTTCACTTGTCTCAGAATCACCATGCCCATTCTTCCAGGTTAGCTTAAGGTGGGGTATAAACATTTATGAGACTCAATACAATTACTCGACAACATCTATGCATGTCAAGCGACACAACTTAACACTTCATTAGAAGGTACGCCCTGGGTTCAATATTTACTTCTTCTATCCAACATCCGTTTAACCCCTTCTGTTTTATGGTTGTTTGGCTGTGGCCCATGATGGATGTACGAATGTTTGGATGGATGCATGGGCATTCGGCGACGCCGCCACCTAGTTGTATCAAAGGCCTACCATGGGAGCACTAGTCATGATAGTGAGTTGTGAATATATACAAACCTACACAAACATGAAGATACTTGTTTACGTGTACGGGTATACACGTTTGTTTCGTAGACTTTGAGTAATTAATCTATTTTTGGTCCCGAGTTCTTGTAAAAATGCATCCGTTCATTGTCGTTTACACTTGTGAAGGGGGCAATGTTGAAGACGATGTAAAGTTCAGGGCAATGTCGCGTCAGTCAGTAGCCGCCACCAGCCAACGCCATAGCCTTTACAAAGAGATTGTTGCCACTGTAATTGCATGAATGGGTGTTGAATGCCAACTACCGTTACGCGCTTCTATTCTGTCTGGATATTCATTTACCTCCGCTTTATTCAGCGCTAAACACTCTTGGAGCTCATATATGAAAAGTGAGAGTGGTATTAACTTCTACTGCCACAATAAAACAGATCGTTCAGTGATCATAAAAATGTGGTCCTAAACACTGGGAGACAGCCTTTGCCCTATGAATTGTAACACATCACAAAAATGAAATGATGTTTATAGCTATTTGAGCACTTTGGTGTATACAATGGAAGCGCTGGCGAAGCCATTCAGACGCGTACTAGTAACGCAAAAGTTGCAATTCACATGTAACGATCTATACGGAAATCTGAACTTATGTATGCAAAGGGTGATTTTTTAAGAGCTTTAGGAAAGTTTAAAAAAAACACATAAATTTCAGAAAACGGTGATTGTGACCGCGCCTCAATTTTGGCACACTCTTTCCAACATTTCGTCCAGTATCTCTGCAATAAATGCTTCAATGTTGCCTTCCAATGCGTCAATTGAAGCTGGTTTGTCTGTATATGCATGAGCTTTAACATAGACCCATAAAAAATAATCTAAAGGCGTTAAATTGCACGATCTAGGCGGCCAATTGTCCGGTCCCGTATGTGAAATAAAATGTTCACCGAACTCGTCTCTCAATAAGTCCATTGTTACGCGTGCTGTGTGGCATGTGGCACGGTCTTGTTGAAATCACTTATCGTGTAAGTAAGACTCTTGCATTTTGGACAAAACAAGTTGGATATCATCTCACGGTAGCGCCACCATTCACGGTTACGTTACGATTCGCATCATCTTTGAAGAAGTACGGTCCAATGATGCCACCAGCCCGTAAACCACACCTAACTGTGACGTTGTCTGGTTGCATTTGTAGCTCTTGCAATGCTTCTGGCTGATCTTCACTCCAAGACCGACAATTCTGTTTATTTACGTACCCATTGAACCGAAAATGAGCTTCGTCGCTGAAAACAAGAAGCGCGCGATGAACTTTCTTGACCGAGCACGCATTTTAATAATAAAATTCAATAATCTGCAAGCGTTGTTCGTTCGTAAGACGATTTATGGTTGAATTTTAGACCAAACTGAAGATGTTTGACAGTGAAACAAAATACGAAACGTGAGTGAGGTGTTTAAACCAGTGTTGCCAAAAAGATAATAGCTAAAAAATCACCCTATATATGCACAATTACTACAATACGCTGCTCATATGCATTACATATGCCAACAGAAATGGCGGCCAACTGAACCAACACTCCAAAGACTTACTGAAAATAGTTCGCTTCTCTGGTATGTTGGTTCACCTACTAAAGCGTATAGAAGAACTACTCCTGGAAAGACATATCCCAAATATCTCGCAATAAAGTCCGGTGTGAGTTTGAGGGCCAAGGATTCTCCGGGAGTTTAAGAATTTGGCCTATTTAGACCATACTAAATGTAAGTGACTAAGTCAAAAAAGAACTAAAAATGCATAATTTCAGGGAAGTCGAGTGAAATTCAAATTGGAAGATCGGTATAAGCGGGGTTACATCTGGTTATAGATAGAATGGGATTATACTTAACATAAACATTGAATGTTTGAGCGAAACATCACATGTTAAATTTCAGCAAAGTCGTATGACAATTAGGCGCTATAGTTACATAAGAAATAAAATCAAAGACCGATTTATATGGAGAATAAACCAACGGCGCCGTAGCTCACAGGTCCACCTTTGATTCCGTCGGAAGGACAAGAAAAAATGGCGACACTTATGTAAATTCTACCAAATGGTAGCCAAAACGTTCAGACTTGATTCAGTTGCGAACAGACTGAGGGCACACTATTCCGGCACACTATTCCGACAAAGAGGATTTGGATACAGATACTGTGTTTGAGGGTGAGATCGGCACCAAAATGGCGCATAAGAGAATCCGCATACATTAGAGATCCTTGATAAGGATGAAGAGAAGATCATCAAACAGGTGCACAGACTCTCCATTTTGAGAAGACGGCTCTTCTCCAACCTGGGTGATCTTGCAATCGTAACAGGACGGCAAGTTTATCGTCGGCAGAATTTGATCATCCACGTGGTCATTTCTATAAGTGTTACTTAGAACACACCGCGTAGACACTTAAGTGGGGGTGGTATGTGCATAAATGGGGCCATATCAGATGCATGTAAAAAATAAAGCGTTTGAGAAATTTTTACGAGAAGTTTTTCTTTTAAAGTAACTACTATGTATCTTCTTGCTTCAATACATCAAACGTTTGCCATAAGCGTTGTATTATCGAATGCAACTAACTTTGTTTATTGTAAACCCGTTAGCAACTTCACCTAAGGTGACTCTAAAACTCTTTAATGGCAATAGTATTTCGATAGCCGCAAACAATTATCCGTTACTTACATCTAACTGAATTTTGATCCGATTACATCTAAATCTGAATTTTGATCCGATTTTGACCAAACTTCTTAGATTTTGTGGAGGGCATCGAGGAAAGCGTTGTACGAAATTTTGGCAAGATTGATCAATAAATGCGCTTGCAGTGGCTCGAAAAAGTGAAAATCGGGCGGTATACATATATGGCAGCTATATCTAAATCTGAACTGATTTCTATGCTATTGACAAGTAATGTCTAGAGTCATAAGGGAATCGTTCCTACCAAATCTCGAGAGAATCGGTTAACAAATGATCCTTTATTGCATAATTACTGCAAATCGGACCATCATATATACATGGGAGCTATATTCAAATCTGAACCGATTTTTCCAATTTCAATAGGCTTTGTCTCTAGGCCGAAAAACATGCCTATATCAAATTTGAAGACGATCGGATGAAAATTGCGACCTGTAGTTTGTACACAAATTAACATGGACAGACGGACAGACAGACGGACATGGCTCAATCGAATCAGAAAGTGATACTGAGTCGATCAGTATATTTATCAATGGGTCTATTTCTCTTCCTTTTGGGTGGTATATAATACCCTATACCACAGAATTGGTGTAGGGTATAATTAAAATAATTAAAAAGAATATACATAAACATAAGCATGACATTAAATTAATTTATAAGCTAAGAAAAACTAGTTAAAACTCCGAATAACAGTTTATGTATTGGTCGCAAATTCTTGCAAAAATTTTTCGCAAAAAACATGTACTTTTATCGTAAACAAAATCTAGCGTCTTTCAGAAAAGAAGTTTTCTTGGCGAAATTTTCTTTTATGTGAAACGAATTATGTTTTGCGTGTAGGCGATTGCTTTTTCCCTCTTCTTTTACATAAAGGATCTTATGCCAATATTTAGACATGTCCCCTAATATTAAGCTACTACTTGAATCCAAAGACCTTATTGATATAAGAGAAGTCTCGCCTCAGTTTTGCATTTCCAAATGTCCATGCTTACAACCAACTAAATTTCCCATGAACATTCCATTAAGGAACAGAACATACTTCTCGATTAAGGTTTAAGCTTAATAATAAGGAGCCACTTTTTTATGCCGATTCCGAACGGAGTGCCACATAGCGACTCCACTTGGCAGAGAAGTTTTAACATAGCAGGATACCTCACATACTGCATATGCAGCCAGCATTAGTAAGCCACCCCTGAAAATTTGTCTGATGTTCACGCCGGGATTTTAACCCAAGCTTTCGGCGTCATAGGCGGATAACCTATCCTCTGCGCGACGGTAGCTTCAAAATGCCCATGTTTATATTGAATTGTTGATCTGATTTCCTTTTTGAGATGATTTGCAGACGTCATTATTAAAATCTTTTTGTTAGAGGAAGTATTATGGGGTTTTAATAAACTCTTACGATATCCATAGAGTTTTGTAGTTTTCATCAATTTTTATACCCTCCACCATAGAATGGGAGTATACTTATTTCGTCATTCCGTTTGAAACACCGCAAAATATTCGTCTACACGGCGCAGTTCTTATCTGATATGGCTGAAAATTTGCACAACGACTTATCCTATGACAACATGCGTACCGAGTATGGTTTGAACTGATATATAACCTGATATAGCTCTCATATAAATCGATCCCCCGATTTTAACCTCTATAGGGCATAGTTTTTATTCGGAACTATGCCTTCAAGGTTGCGCTCAGGCTGAAGGAGTCAAGCACGCTTTTCCGGCAGAGAGGATTGGGTGACAGTTACTATGTTTGGGCACGAAGAGACATGAGCACTATGTCTCAAACAAAATGACAAAATTAATCATCATATTTTCTATACCCATATAAACTACAAGAATTTCCAGTGTCAATATTGGCAAAGTCTCATTGTACTAGTCACAATTCAATGACCGAATCATTTATATCCTAAGCAATGAACTTATCGAGAAGTTGGGCGTTTGTATGTTCCTATTTATTTGGTTCATGCGAATAACAAATGCACATATGGAGAGCAACCTCAAAGTACAATCATGGGTACTTGCATGAGGTACAACGTACAAAAGTGCATTGGCTGCTGCAAAGGAGTATACCGAGGATTGTTCACTGCAGTACAGTGCATTCCAACCAATGGCTGTAATTTATTTTTAAATTTTACAAAATTTCATGAACAACAACTCTGCGTAGGTATGAAAAAGTGAGTACACGCGTATGCATTGTGTGTTTATGTGCGTCCATGTGAGAATGTGCGTATTTGTACTTTTCAATACTTGAGTTTAATTTCTAACCCACTCGGTGTATTTCCAATAAATGGTCTCATGCACTGAAGAAAAAATGTCTCTTAAACAGCAGAAAACCAAATTGACCAAAAATAGTTTGTACCGTCTTTACAAATATTTTCTGCAACAAAATAATTTTTTTATCATTCTTATTTTAATTTACTTAATTTGTTTGTAACACCCACACTACTTTGATAGAGAAGAGATAGACTCAATACCGAACAAGTCTTATTTGGTTTAGCTATTTTCTTATCTCTGTCTGTCTTTCAAATTGATGGATCAGTTTGTACGAGAGCTGCTATATAAGTTTCTGGCCTAAGCAACGCTATGTGTTGCCAGGTGCAATCTCATATTACAATTGGAAAGCTTGACATTTTCTAGCATAATCGTAGTCAGAAAGTTTTGACGAACGACCATACGAGTAATTTGTGCTGTTTACAGTGAATTGAAAAAATCAATAAGAAAAACAAGTAAAAAGGCGTTAAGTTCGGCCGGGCCGAACTTTCGATACCCACCACCTCGGGTACATATGTAAACCACCTTTCATCAAGATCCGGTGAAAATTGCATACCTTAGTCCCATAGCTGTTATATCGAAATTTGTTCCGATTTGGACCAAATACTAATAAGTACAAGTCATTGTTAAATTGTGTATAACAACATATTGGTCTTTTTAGTAGTTATAACTAAAAATAAACCGATCTGCACCATATACGACACGGATGTCGAAAAGCCTAACAAAAGTCACTGTGTCAAATTTCAGTGAAATCGGATTATAAATGCGCCTTTTATGGGCCAAAAACCTTAAATCGAGAAATCGGTATATAGGCAGCTATATTCCAATCTGGGCCAAAATGAAGAAGGAAGTCGAAGAGCCTAACACAACTCACTGTCTCAAATCTCGGCAACATCGGACAACAAATGCGCCTTTTATGGGCCTAAGACCCTAAATCGGTCTATATGGCAGCTATATCCAAATCTGTACCGATCTGGGCCAAAATTGACGAAGGATGCCGAAGAGCATAACACAACTCACTGTCCCAAATTTCAGTAAAATCGCATAATAAATGTGGCTTTTATGGACCTAAGACCCTTAATCGGAGGATCGGTCCATACGGCAGCTATATCCAAATCTGGACCAATATGGGCCAAACTGACGAAGGATGTCGAAGGGCCTAACACAACTCACTGTCCTAAATTTCAGCAAAATCGGATAATAAATGTGGCTTTTATGAGCCTAAGACCATAAATCGGCTATATCAAGATATAATTCGATATAGCCCATCATCGAACTTATGGACAAAAAAAGAATCTGTGCAAAGTGTTAGCTCAATATCTCTTTTTTTAAAGACTGTAGCGTGATTTCAACAGAATATATGTGTTGCAAACGGAATGACAAAATGAATATACCCCCATCCTTCGGTGGTGGGTATAAAAATAAGGAATTAACTTGTGGCAATTTTCGTGCGTCCATTTTTCACAGTTTTCTGCGTGGATTATCACGATAACAGCGCATTGATGAACTTCAATCTTTGTATGGCGAAAAAGCAACATCCTATGCAAATGCAAATTTGCCCATGAACATTTCATTAAGGAGGCAAACTTCTCACATATCACTGAGTGCTGTCCGATTCAAGTTTCAGCTCAATGAAAAGGGACCACCTTTCTATAGCCGAGACTAAACGGCATGCCACAGTGCGACACCTCTTTATGGAGAAGTTTTTACATGGCTGCCATACCAGATGGTACAGTATCTCACAAATGTCGCCAGGGATAACCACCGTTGAGAATGTTCATGATATTCCCGCCAGTATTCGAATCCAGATGTTAAGCGTCATATGCGGACATGCTAAGCTCTGCGCGACGGTGGCCTCCAATCACCGTTGCCAACGTTCGCTCCAAAAACGGCCGTTGTACCAGAAAACTTTAATGTCGGGCGTACCGTGCGGCGGCCCTTGAAGCCTTCAAGCCTAATATGGCTGATGAGTAGTTCTAGACTAAATTACAAAACGCGTCCCATAATGGTTGGTGTGTGTTGCGATCTCTGGCTTTCCTTTTCCATTTGCAAACAAAAATATCCGATCATTGAGCTCGTCTCGAAAAAAAAAAAAACAAACAGACAAACAACTTGAAAAAGAAATTTTTACATTCAATTAAAATATTCGCTGAAATAGGACCTATAAAGGAATTTGTAGTATTGACATTGGCGTAGATAGGGGAGGAGGGGGAGCTAGAACTTTCGTTATTATTAACTATTGTTAGCTATTAAGTGTATTCCAGTGTATTTCAAACCTGCCGATTCTAAAAATAAACCGTTGAGGAAAACTTTATTTTTTACGAAAGTCGTTCGCGTACTTTATATGCAAAGCAATGGGGAGCGTGGCGAATTGAGCAGCTGCATTATTTACAGCTATTTTTTTCCATGGGCATATTTAAGTAAAGGGTGATTTTTTTGAGGTTAGGATTTTCATGCATTAGTATTTGACAGATCACGTGGGATTTCAGACATGGTGTCAAAGAGAAAGATGCTCAGTATGCTTTGACATTTCATCATGAATAGACTTACTAACGAGCAACGCTTGCAAATCATTGAATTTTATTACCAAACAGTGCATTTTTCGGGATGCATGGGCAGTTCTTGAACGGCTTCTGGTTGCTCTTCACTCCAAATGCGGCAATTTTGCTTATTTACGTAGCCATTCAACCAGAAATGAGCCTCATCGCTGAACAAAATTTGTCAAAATTTGAACACATTTCGAACCGAACACTGATTTTGGTAATAAAATTCAATGATTTGCAAGCGTTGCTCGTTAGTAAATCTATTCATGATGAAATGTCAAAGCATACTGAGCATCTTTCTCTTTGACACCATGTCTGAAATCCCACGTGATCTGTCAAATACTAATGCATGAAAATCCTAACCTCAAAAAAATCACCCTTTATTACATCCTTAAAATAAATTATCTGGCATAATTCTACATAATTTAGCCAAATCTACTCAATATTCTTATTAAAAAAATTTTATAATATAGAGTAAACCCACAATAAACCAAACAAGGATTTTGATGAAATTTACCAAAGGCTTTCAAATGGGTAAAAAAAACATTCCATTCCAAATTTCGTGCAAATCGGTTGAAAACAGTACTAAACATTCTTATAAGTGATATATGAATATGAATGGAAGCTATATCTAAATCTGAACCGGTTTTTTACCAAAATCCAGAGCATTTGTCTTTGGGCTATAAAAGTGATATGTGGAAATTGATTTGATGACAAATGCGATTTCCACCTTGATTACAAAAAAAGCGATTGACGGACAAACGATTAAGAAAAGAGACGCGGACAGATGGATGTGGCTTCTTATTATTTTTGTGCTATCACAGCCACAGTAGTGATGTAGGGTACAATATGTGTTTTAATAATAAATGCCGCATTAAAGTTTGCCTTCCAATTTTGAGCTAGGACCGAAAATACTCAACTGGATTCCGATGTCATGTCGACGGGTTATCGTTAACCGGTCGGCATAATATTGCGTATTTTGCTTTTTGGGATCAAAAGGCAATTGTATTTGCAAAGAACGATTCTCCCTTATAGCGTGGAACAATCTAATGTATATTCTTGGTAAACAGAAATATTTAAGACCATCTACCTATGACCGTGCGTGTGTCTGCTGAAATCACGCTTCAGTCTTTAAAAATTAAGATATTGAGCTGAAGTTTTGCTCAGATTATTATTTAGCCCATAGGCAGGTTAAGTTCGAAGATGGCTATATCCTGATATAGCCCCATATAGGCCGATCTCCCGATTTTGGATCTTAGGCTCGTTAACTGTATTTATTACCCGATTTGGCTGAAATTTGGCACAATGTGTGTTGAGATCGCCGATATCCGTGCCGTATAGTGTTTAAAGCCCATAAATAAATCGATCATCTCATTTAAAGTCTTAGGTCTATAAAAGGTGAATTTATAACCAGATTAGGCTAAAATTTACAGAATAATTTGTGTTAAGATCTTTATATTAATATAGCCCCATATAAAGCGATCTCTTGATTTATGATCTCAAGCCCATAAAAGGCGCATTTTTTTTGGCCGATTTCACTGAAATTTAACACAGTGAGCTGTGTAAGGTATCCATGCCTTAGATCGGACCTTTTTCGGTATGGCCCCAATAGAGACCGATTTCCCGGTTGAAGGTCTTTCACCCATAAATAACGTATTTATTAACCGTTTTTGCTGATATTAGATACAGTAAGCTACGTTAAACCCCTACATAGCCTCCCTGAATATGATGCAGTTGGGATCACATTTGGATATAGCTGCCGTATATATCGGTGGTAGTTATCCGATGTTCGGAAGGGATGAACTTGTTGCCTTTTCACTTGCTTTAATTTTGTTGTTGGTTTTTGGTTGGGCTGTTGCACCCCCAAGAAAACTCAATAAACCAATTTATAATTTTTGTTTGTTTCTCTTTCAAAACGAGCTCAATGATCGGAGATACAAATGAAAAAGGAAAGCCAAAGATAGCAATACACACCAACCACTATGGGACGCGTTCCGTCTTTGGTTAGAAGGCTTTTTAACCATATTAGGTTAATGGCTTCAAGGGCCGTGCGTTGGTATGTTGTATTTGAATCGTATTGATGGCGAAAACGCATCTATGACACAATTACCACATTAACCACGCTCGACAACCCTGTCTATTAGATGTACTTTTTCCAATGCATGTATTTTTGTGTAATGATAGACATTCTTCCTGTGGCAAATTACACTTCTTCCGTACTACACATGATTTAGTGCATCTGTTGGGAGTTGTGTTGATGGCTTCGAACGATAGACTACGGCAACGGCTCCCGCTGTTGCTCGGGGTGCCCAGATTCGCATCCCGGCCGGGCTCTGGCGATTTTTTTTTTTCATTTTTCAAGTTTTTTGCCTGTATCTCTTTCGAGACGAACTCAATGATCGGAGATGCAAAAGGAAACCAAAGATAGCAACACACACCAACCACTATGGAACGCGTGTCGTCTTTGGTTAGAAGACTTTTCAACCATATTAGTTGTAATGGCTTCAAGGGCTGTGCGTTGGTATGTTGATGATATGCTGGTATGTATTTGAATCGTACTAATAGCGAAAACGCACCTATGATACAATTACCACATTAACCACGCTCGACAACCCTTTCTATTAGCTGTGCTTTTTCCCAATGCATGTATTTTTGTGTAATGACAGACACTCTTTCTGTGGCAAATTACACTTCTTCCATACTACACATGATTTTGTGCATCTGTTGGAAGTTGTATTGTCATTACACAAAAAAACATGCTTTGGGAAAAAGTACAGCTAATAGAACCCTGTCTATTAGCTTAGTCGAGCGTGGTTAACGTAGTAATTGTATCATAGATGCGTTTTCGCTATTAATTCTATTCTATTCGTTGTCGGCGACACCGTCTGTAAAGAGTAAAACACAAAAAATAATTTATAAGTACGCATTTAAAATGAATCGAAATTAATGCCAATCTTACCATTTTCCGTACAATACCACCATATCTAGATCCACATATGTTATCGCCCGTCTGCAGCGCCCAATTCAATATAAGCTCCATTTAGATAATAATATATTTAAATAAGTTGACAATAGCAAAAAAAATAAATCTGCAATGTCCTGCAATTTGTTGCGTTCCTATTTTTTACATCCTGATTGTTTGTGCTTTATACTATTTAAGTGTAACATTATTCACAATAAATAAAAAATCACACTTTTATTTTTCTTGATATTTTTTTTTTTTTTTCATCTAGACACACCTCTTTGTGTCTATATATGAAAGAAGCTACACATGTATTTGACTAATTCGCATTTCTTTTCACATTACATGTATGTGAGAGGAAACACAACATAGTTTTGATTCATGTATAATTTATACTATTAAATAACAATTTAATTTCTCCAAGAAATGATATTTTCAACGTGTGCCTACTTTATAAATCACTTGCCGCAATACAAAAAAAAATTAATTTCTAAGGCAAAAATAATTAAAGCAATTACCACCACATTTGAAAAGTTTTTTATAAGTCAATGCCTTGTTTAATCCATCCATTTGACAATCGCTTAAAAAAAGGTTCGTGTCAATTAGTGCGAATAAATGTTGAAAATGTGCAACAATTAGTTTTGGTAGACCTCTACACCCTTTTGTCGAATGTGGCCCAGATCGGGTCGTTAGGTTAGGTTAGGATTAGTGAGAATCCGCCATAAGACTCACATAGACGTTTTCGTTCATTGCGATAATCCACATGAAGGATATCACAGAATCCATAGCCGCTACATGACCAAGGACAAAATTCCATAAGCCTCACAGCAGCGATCGCAGCAAATCGTCTAGCCACAATGTCCAGAGGCATTAGATGAAGCATTAAATTCAATGCATCAAATGGTGTCGTCCTCAGTGCGGTTGTGTCGTCCTCAGTGCATGTGAACTTTTGAAGCGTCATCCTCCAGACCACAACACCATACAGCATTATAGGTCTGGCAACTGCAGTATACATCCAGTGCATGACTCGCGGTTTGAACCCCCGCCCATGGCTCTCTTACAGGTGTATAGGGCAAGAGTTGCCTTTCTTGCCTTTTCCAAAATGTTGTATTTGAGGTTCAATTTCCTGTCCAGCAAAACACCAAGGAGACAGGTGCCGCTGAAGGTTACTTGAAAAGAATTACTTCTGTCTTAGACGGACTTACGGCAGCCCACTTCGTTGTAGCACTTAGAGCTTCCTGTAGTATATCTCTAAGAGTGCTGGAAAACTTTGACCGTAATAGCCACTTCATCAGCATACGCGACCACTTTTACACCTTTTTCTTCCAGACACAACAATATATTGTAAATGGCCATATTCCAAAGTAGCGGAGACAATACACCTCCTCAAGGTATTCCTCTGCTGACCCATCTTTTCAGATTTACAGATCCCAAGCATTTTAGTAAGTAATGGCTAGTACAATGTACTTATTTTAGTTAATAGATTTCAAAGCAAAAAAAACTTTGCTTTGCTTTCATTCAGTAGGACATTCTCCCATAACTTATGAAACAATTTTAATAAAAGTATTATGTCATCATTAAGAGTTTTGTATTGTTTCAAAAAAGTAATCGCGAAAAACATGTGTTTTCAACTGTGAAAAATGAACATGTACCAGCCATAAGTAATTAAAAATTTTCTTATGGTAGTGTTGGCGCCTAGAATTTTTAGCTCCATCATGATAGACGTCGGTTTTATATGCGTCATTTTATACTCCTTGAAAATTGGATAACCCCCAACTGCACGCATTGATATGAGAGAAGTAACCCCTGTTCCTTAATGGAATGTTCATGGGAAATTTAGTAGTATGTATTTATGTACATTAATGTTACCCTATCGTATTGGAATATTTAATTATCCACATATAAATAGACATCTAAATATTGACCAACAGAAACACAACTTCCTGATTACATCGATACTTCGAGATATTATGTACGAAATGGAAAGGATGGTATTCACTACGAATTTATTTCAATATAAAAATAATTTCCGCATTATACACCTTACAGAGATAGCATCGGCAATGGAAGTTGTGTGATGGAATGTTGGCCAATCATTTTGCCAATATTCCATTTACCTGCACATATTGCTCTTTTAGGACTTTGGTTTGAAGCCTCATTGACAGCAGTATAACAATGAAATCACGGTTGAAAAAGTTCATTTGGATTGTTTTTTCTCATCCACATAGTGCCCACGCAACAAAAAGATTTTGTTTACTAATAAAAAAAAACCATATAAAAAAGGTTTATTTATAATTATTTATGCCAATTATTTATTTCAATTTTCAATTCAATTGTTCTTTATTTTCATGTAACGTTATAAAAGGTATAGAAATTTACAAATGTTAACTTATTAGCAATAAAGAATTATACAGCATGGTTTTATTCAAACCGTCTGCCGGAAAATTGAGTTTTTTTTTTTTTTTTTTTTTTTTTTTTTATTATTTCTAATGAATTTATTTTAAATAATTAGTAGTTGAACTCTTCTATAAGAACTTTTCTATATTTAAGTGCTTCTTTCAAGAATTTGTACAGGCTTAGCCAGCTAAAAACTTCCCCACCATTTAGGATATTAATAATTTCATTTCGGGACAAAAATATTTTATTGAAATATCGCTCGCGAATACTTTTAAGTATTGGGCAGCAACCCATGAAATGTTCCAATGTTTCTGCTTCTCCAAGGTTACACAGAGAGCATCTTTGTTCATCTGCAGTTCCGTTTTTATTAGAATTCAGCCAAAGTAGATCTCCTCTAGCTTTCATTATCAAGGTTATTTGTTCTTGACCGTAATTATCATTGCAGTAAAGTGGGCCAGCACTAAAGTCAAGGAATTTAAAAATTCGTCTCTCACTTCGCTCCGCATGTTGTATAAATTCAATATAAGCCTTGCTTTTTATTTCCGTCAAAAGTTTTTAACTGCAGCCATCCAACAGTTCTTATTCAATTTTACATTACTGCTCTGGATATTATGCTCTGTTAGTTGGCAAGAAAACTCCTTAAAACAGCTTAAGTTTTTATCTGAAAGTTTCTTGGCAAGTATATGTGGTAGTCTGTGACTCTCCAGATCAAATAGTACTTTTGCCAGGTATTGTAGATGTAGAGAATACGTATATATATACCCCGGCTCGTATCCGGTATCCAAGGCAAGGACGTAATTTGGAGTAGACTCTGGTAGTTTCAGAATTCTTTTTATAAAATAACGATACAATTTTTCAACCTCACTAAAATGGGAATTCCCCCATATCTGTGCTCCGTAACTATGGATCGAACGACAAACAGCCAAAAACATCTTCCATTTCGCCGTCAGATTTACAGAGGGTTTAGAAA
Organism: Stomoxys calcitrans; assembly: GCF_963082655.1. Taxonomy (NCBI): domain Eukaryota; kingdom Metazoa; phylum Arthropoda; class Insecta; order Diptera; family Muscidae; genus Stomoxys; species Stomoxys calcitrans. The sequence goes on from NC_081552.1 coordinate 152,181,866, forward strand.
TAAAATTTCTCCACGTTGAATTTATTGCCATTTTCGTAGCTTCTTCCTTTTTCAATAGGTGTTTAGTAAAAGATAATTTGGGTGTTAATATAATTCCCAAGTATTTATATTCGTTTACTATTCTTATGCTTTCTCCTTTAAATGTCCATTTTTCATTTGCAGATAACTTTCCTCCTCTTCTAAAAACCATTATTTCGGACTTGGTGTGGTTCACTTCCATCCCCCATCTGTCGCAATACGATTCTAGGTTGTCTATCATCCGCTGCAAAGTCATTGGGCTATCAGCCATTATAACTATGTCATCCGCGTACATTAAAAGACGAATGTTTGTTTCCTCTACGAAAAGACCACCCTCAAGATGGCTATGTAAATCATTTAGATATATAGCAAATAGAACTGGCGACAATAAGCAACCTTGTTTTACGCCAGTACAAGTATCAAAATACTCCGACATTTCGGTGCCTGACCATACTGCGGACTTTGTGTTTCCATAGATCTTCTCTACAAAACCGATGATTTTTGACGACAGTCCTATATCATGAAGCTTGTATATAAGGAGGTTTCTTGGCACTCTATCAAAAGCTGCTTTAAAGTCTACGAAGTACGCATAAACCTTTTTGTTTTCGTTTAATTTAAGATTGACTATTGCTGCTAGGTTAAAGATATTATCGACTGTAGAATAGCCTTTTCTGAAACCCGCCTGGTACTCATTTAATATTTGGTATCTGTTTACCCATTCTGTTATTCTACCATTGATCATTCCAATCATGAGTTTTCCAATACAATTCATGAACGTGATGCCCCGAAAGTTGTTTACATCGTTTGGGTCTCCTTTCTTGTGTATTGGAAATATTACGCCGACGCGAAATGTTTCGAAGTCGTCGAAGCCATCCAGAATCTTGTTAAAACCCTCGCATAATGTTCGCAAGTAGTCATCTGAAGCGTGGATAAAAAACTCATAGGGAACTCGATCTTCCCCAGGCGCTTTATTTGATTTAACATTTTTTAGTTGCAGTTTAATTTCTCCGACTGTAAAATCTCTATCCAGAACGAAATCCGTTACATTGTTGGGTGCATAAAAAATTGGTAGAGTTTTGCATACAGGATTTAGCAGGCACTTAAAGTAGTTTTTTAATGTTTCTACTGATATATGACAGGAAACATCATTATTATGCTGTCTGAGTTCCTTCGCCAGCGACCACCATGCCTTACTATCGGAAGTAACGTCTAGCTTCCTCTCTATCTGGGTATAATAGTTTGACTTTTTGGCTTTACATAAATTATCATAAGATTTCTTTTGTTCCATATAGGCGTTTCTGTCTTTTGCTGACCCAGATCTCCTGAGCTTGGAGAGCAACCCCATTGTCTTCTTTCTGTCTTTCAGACATTCTGTGTCAAACCACTTATTTTTAAAACGCACTTTTTGTGAGTTTGAGTTCTTCGGATAAGACTCGTATATGGTCTTCGTTAAATCTCCTAGCTTTGGATTTAGTGGTAGGCTGCGAAGATTTCGATTCAAAGAACTCTGGTAACTGATTTTATTTGTGTCTTTCCATATCAATTTTGGCAATAAGTTTAATCTGTCCAGTGTGTTCAGACTCGTACTTGGTAAGGATACAGTTAGGACTAACGGGAAATGGTCAGACCAAATCTGATCGTCAACTCTGAAAGTCCTTATGTATCCCAGAGTTTCTAACGTAACAGCACACAAATCGATCACGGAGCTACCATTTTTGTTTGTAAATGTAAACCTGCCTTCTTCATCACCTGGCGTTCGTCCATTCAAAATTACTAGGCCATTATCATTACAAAATTCCACATATTTTTTCCCATTCGAATTAATATTTTTATCATTTGACTGCCTGGTGCTGAGGCAATTTTCTAGCATCTCTGTAGGTACCTCTTGCTCCTCTCCGATCCGAATATTGTGATCTCCGATAACAATTTTGCTTCCTTTACTACTCTCAACCGCCGATTTTAAATTATCGAAATCTTGAGCCCAATCAGCACCTCTCAGGTATACTGGTAAAATTTCGAACCGGACCGAGTTAAACTCGCATTGAAGTATATCTTGGCCCCCTCTTCGAGTAAAAACATGCTTAAAACCATTCCTTTCTAAATCGCTGCGTACTCCATATAATTGGCCACCAATGCCTCGACCTCTTGTACTGTTCCTGGTAGCAGCATTCCAGTATATTTTAAATTTTTTAAATTTTCTTATATAGAAATCTTGTTTTGTTGTCTCAACATGCGTTTCCGAAAGCATAAAGATATCAAAGTTTTCTAAGTATTCAAAAAAGTGGTGGTGAAGATTTTTACTGCTCAAGCCGTGAATATTATATGCTATAATTTTTAATGTAACATGTTTATAGCTTTCTATGGTTTCTACATTTATTTCATATATATTATTATTTTCGCTTATATTATTATTTTGAATAATGGAGTTTTTGAATTTTAATAGTTTTTTGAAGATAAATTACCAACTAAATGATTATAATTCATATTAAGGGATTTCATACCGTCACCAAACATGTTTGTTAGCTCCTCTATACCGCAACTTTGTCCACACATAAGCCTATTTTCAGCATTCCAGTAAAATGTTTTTCCTTCAACCACAAGCTGTTCACCTCTTACACCAATCCTTTTGTCTCTATTTAGCTTCTGTAGTTCCTTTTTCATTAACAACATCACCTTCTTTTTTTGCAAACGTACGCCGCTTAGATCCCGCTCTATGAATATCGATGAACCAGCCAGTAACTTTGTACATTTAAAGACTTCCGAAACCGTTCTAGCCGATTTTAGCTCCACTAAGACAGTCATTTTGTCGTTTGTTTCATGCATCTTTTTTATATTTTCGATTTCTGGCTCAAAATTCATCTTTAAATTATTTCGAAAGAGATTGTTGACAGCCCCATATAACCCTTTTTGGTTTGGTAAACCTCGTATAATCAGTTTGGTCCGTCCTAATTGATTTTCCAACTTTTGCAATCTCTTGCTGTCCTCTTCCTTTGCTTCCCTCAGTGCTTTTATTTCTGTTTTTAGTACCTCATTCTCAGTTGTTAAACGCTTAATATCCTCTTTAACACCCTCCATGCTACATTTTATATCAAGTATATCAGTTTTTGTGGGCAGATTTTCCAGTTTCTTATCCAATAGCTGTGACATGGACTGCTGCATCATACTCATGAGTTCTGCAGTGGACAGGTTTCCTACCATGGCGGTATTATCGGGCGAAGTTTCCATTAATTTACGTTTAACTTTTTGTTCGACTCGTCCCACTGTGTTGGAACTAGTAAATGGCGAATTAACTGGCGGAGTTGACATACTTTTAGGCGCTTTTACGACTTGATTAGCCGAGAGATTGAAATTTGAATTTGTAACGGATGGGAACAACTCTTCTTCTTCTTTCTTTTAAATTTCGAATTGATGACGTACCAAACAATTTGAGTGTGGCAACTTTGTAGAAACCCAATATTTGTCAGAAAGAGTAAACACAGCTGTTTATATCAACAATAGTCACAGCTCTTTTAACTTTTGAGTTATTTTATAATTTATCACTTTCCAGTCAAAGTTTTTGTGAAAATTCGATTATTTTAAATGATTTGCTGGACAAACAGTACGTGAAAACAAAAATTCTTTAACACTGCCTAGTGCCCAGTTGTAATATTTATATTACTAGGCGTAATTAGATGAGCTTCAAGGCCGAATACAGCAGCTGGCACGGAAACAGTAAGAGCCGGTTAACTATGTGACTACTCCCGGTAAGAAACTTCACTCACCCCCAATTATTTATTTTATTTATTTTATTTAGTTAGTTGATAACCCCTTTAATTGAATTATACACCTTGCCAAATTGCAAAGCCGTTTATTAATAATACAAATTTGTTTGTGGGAGCGATTACAGCAAAATTTTTAATTGAATAGACAAATTTCTTAATTAAATCAGGATGTTAATTTTTTCAGTGTTGGCGCCCATGAATTCTTTTTATTCCCGCACTATAAGATAAAAATGCGTGGTCAATGATTTCCCTCCCCAGAAAATGCTATTGAAGCGTGCAAGAACCATGTCTGAGTTGTGTCTCAATCGGAGTGGAATGTTTCTATTGTATAATGGGGTTTAAAGCACGCAAAAGTGTAAAAGCCATCCTGGAGGATATTTTGAAAAACAATTAAACCATTTTTGATGATAAAAATTTGCATTTTCATAATTAAACTAAAAGTTTGTATAGCAGCCCTCGTATACCATGATTACATGCAAATGTCTACTTTTCGTAAGGTTTATTTAGCGGCTTTATCAGTTTATGTACCATATTTAGCATGGATATGAAAAATAAACGATATTTCAGATAAATCGAATCGGAAGATTGATTCATTAGACAGCTTAACCAGAACATGGATCTCGTTCAGACTGTACTCGGCTTGGGTGGGTATTGGTACTCACAACGAACCATCAGAGGTAAAATTTCAATTAAACGGAATGAGAAAATTTTTTTAATTTTAAAGATTCGCGCCAAAGATTAGCAAACTTAATTAAAGGGGTTGAAAGTAAGAAAATTCCTTGGGACAAGACAACAGTGACCCATAGTTAAACTCGCAAAATAGCCTCACAAATATGAGCGTCTTTTAGTGTTTACATTTTTAGGCTAATATGCTAAGTTAAAGAATTTTTCAAAAAATAATAATTGGAAAGTAAAATAAGAATCAATCAGCAATCATAATTTAAAATTTAATTTAATTTAATTTACAGCCCGTTAGTAAGTAAGAAATTTAATTTAAAGATAGCATATTTATTTTAATGTTTTAGTTATTTGGCCAAAATCCTACGAATAAGGAAAAATCTTAAATTTGGATAACCTTTTTTTCAGTGCACACTTGTTTGGGTACAAAATATTTTCTCGTAAATAAATTTATAATAATATATAAATTTGTGTTAATATTTGTCACAACCAAGGCATATTTAATAAGGTGGTCCCATCAGCACAGCTGATGGCTCTTGATATGTCAATTCATTTTTGAATTCGGCTTATAAAAACATAAACTTCAAAATAGATACTCTCTAAATTGATTTTTGTGTTTGCTGCTGCTATGGTTCTAAAACTTAAACCATGTTTCCACTGAACCCAATTCCACTTGATTTGAGATAATCTCCAAAACCCGCTTCCAATACGATATTTGCGTTTTTATTGTGATTAGCATTTTTAATTTCATTGTGTTTAACATATACATTGCGGTCAGTAATTAGGTTTGTGAAACGATTTTATTAAATTACCACTAAATTTTATAATTTCAATAGGGAATTCAATTCAAACGCAATGTTGCATTTGAATTTCGAAGGAGATTTGCTGCAAATCTCCTCAAATAAGTAAATTTACTCCCATTGAAAATGTATGCAAAACACGAGATTTCCGGGCCGAACTTTGGATACCCACCACATCGAGTATATATGTAAACCACCTTTTGTCAAAATCAGGTGAAAAATGCATACCTTATGCCCCATAGCAGCTATATCGAAATATGTTCCGATTTGGACCAAATACCAATAAGTACAAGACATTGTTCAATTGAGTAAAACAAAATTTTGATCTTTTTTGTAGTAGCTATATCTAAAAATAAATCGATCTGAACCATATACGAAACGGATGTCGAAAAGCCAAACAAAATCACTGTGTCAAATTTCGGCTTTTATTGGGCCAAGACTTTAAATCAAGATATCGGTCTATATAGCAGCTATATCCAAATCAAAGACCGTTTTGGGGCAAGTTGCAGAAAAATATCGAAGACCTTAACACAACTCACTGTCCCAAATTTCGGCGAAATCGGACAATAAATGCGCCTTTTATGGGCCCAAAAGTTTAAATCAAATCTGAACCGATCTAAGCCAAATTGAAGAAGAATGTCGAAGGGCTCAACACAACTCACTGTCCCAAATTTTGGCGACATCGGACAATAAATGCGCTTTTTATTGGCTTAAACCCTTCAATCTAGAGATCGATCTATATGGCAGCTATATTCAAATCTGGACCGATCTGTTCCATATTGCAGACGAAGATCGAGGGGCTTAACTTAACTCACAGTCCCACATTTCAACGACATTGGACAATAAATGCGCCTTTTATGGGCCCAAAGCTTTAAATCGACAGATCGGGCTATATGGCAGCTATATCCAAATCTGAACCGATCTGTGCCAAATTAAAGAAGGATGTCGGGGGGTCTTACGCAACTCACTGTCCCAAATTTTGGCAAAATCGGATAATAAATGTGGCTTTTATGGACCTATGAACTTAAATTGAGAGATCGTTATATATGGCAGCTATATCCAAATTTGGACCGATCTGTTCCATATTGCAGAAGAATATCGAGGGGCTTAACTTAACTCACTTTTCCAAAATTTCGACGACATCGGACAATAAATTCGCCTTTTATGGACCCAAAAGTTTAAATCAAATCTGAACCGATCTAAGCCAAATTGAAGAAGAATGTCGAAGGGCCCAACACAACTAACTGTCCCAAACGGACGGACATGGCTTGATCGTCTTAGATTTTTACACTGATCAAGAATAGATATACTTTATAGGGTCGGAAATGGATGGTTCGATGTGTTGCAATTGGAATGACAAAATGAATATACCCCCATCCTTCGGTGATGGGTATAACAAGTAAAAGCGGCATCCTAATGAAATTTGGATTGGCGACGACTAAAAGTAGTAAAAACGAATTTTCCTGTGATATAAGGCCATGTATTGGGGGAAATTGGCTTGTCGAAAGTTGGCAATATTTTACATCCAAAAATATGCAACAAAATTTTTTTCTCAAAATTCTAAGGAGTGAGGCTTTTGGAATTTATTGTAGAGTTTTGTCGCATTTGATGGTTCCTATATTTTATGTCGATGTAATTTAATCCTACTTTCTTCGCCAAATAGTTATTGCATATTAAAAATTGATTTTTTTTTTTTGTTATAAATACATTGTGGCTTAGGAAATAAGAAAACGGTTGTTTGCCTTTTAGGGCGAAGATCACTAAATTTCACAATTTTTGTTTGTTTCTCTTTCGAGATGAGCTCAATGATCGGAGATTTTCTTTGCAAATGGAAATGGAAAGCCAGAGATCGCAACACACCAACCACTATGGGACGCGTTTCGTTTTTGGTTAAATGGCTTTTCAACCATATTAGGTGTGATGGCTTCAAGGGCCGTGCGTTGGTATGTTGTATTTGAATCGTATTTATTGCGAGAATGCCTCTATGATAAATCCAAATTGGACAAGGGAATCGAGAGTCAAGCGTTATGGGTTAACATTTTGTTTAGGAATATTTATTGAAAATTGTTTATAGGAAAAATTTTAGGAAAATGTTTTCGTTTGAAAACATTTTGTTGAAGTTTATCGAAAACTTTCTTTTAGAAAAATAATGTTGAGAATGCCGGGGCCTGAGCAACATTTGGCCTTTAGACAATATTTCATTGAAAGTTTGCCTTTAGAAAAAAAGTCTTTCAGATTTTATCCTTATATAGAAAAAATTTCATTTTGTAAATTTTTTCATTTTGTTTCTATTTGGAACAGGAAAGAATAATAAATGTAATGTAGTGTCGCAAAATGCATTGAGCACGCACAAAAAAAAATATTGAAATTTTGGCTTTATAAAATAAGCCACCGTAGCGCAGAGGTTAGCATGTCCGCATATGACGGTGAACGCCTGGGATCGAATCCTGGCGAGACCATCAGAAAAAATTTTCAGCGGTGGTTTTCCCCTCCTAATGCTGGCAACATTTGTGAGGTACTATGCCATGTAAAACTTTTCTCCAAAGAGGTGTCGCACTGCCTCACGCCGTTCGGACTCGGCTATAAAAAGCAGGCCCCTTATCATTGAGCTTAAACTTGAATCGAACTGCACTCATTGATATGTGAGAAGTTTGCCCCTGTTCCTTAGTGGAATGTTCATGGGCAAAATTTGAATTTTGAAAATAATTTCGAGGTAATCTACCTCTAAAGCAAAAGTTTGTCTTTAGAAAAATTATTACTGCAATATAGTGTTTAGAAAATGATAATTAAAATGTAGTCTTTAGAAAATTTTTTATTGAAATATTATCTTGAAATTTAATTTAAAAAAAATAACTTTGATGGGGGTCCGGCGAGGGCTGAAAGAATGTCACGCTGAATTATTAAATTTTGTCTTTAGGAAAAATTGTGATGAAGTTTTGTCTTTAAAAAATTGTGATGAAGTTTTGTCTTTAAACACATTACGCTGAAATTCTATCTTTAGAAAAAAGTTTATTGTAGTGTCGCAAAATGCACTGAGCACGCACAAAAAAAAAATATTGAAATGTTGGCTCTATGAAATAATTTCGAGGTAGGCTGGTCAAAAGTTTGTCTTTAGGCAATTTTTCACTGAAATATACATAGTATTTAGAAAATGATAATTAAAATGTAGTCTTTAGAAAATTTTTTATTGAAATATTATCTTTAGGAAAAATAGTAATGAAATTTTATTTTTAAGAAAATAATTTTGATGGGGGTCCGGTCCTGGCTGAAGAGAATGTCACGCTGAATTATTAAATTTTGTCTTTAGGAAAAATTGTGATGAAGTTTTGTCTTTAAAAATACTACGCTAAAATTTTATCTATAGAAAAATTTCATTAAAATTAGATTTTTTTTTTGAAAAAATCTCGGGCCCGAGGGCCTAGACGAATATTTCGAGGTGTTGCAACCGAAATGACAAAATTAGTGGGGGATATAAAAAATTGTTTAATCATCTGATGACATATATGTACATATATTGTTGATCAAATATTTTTATAATCAGTCAATGTTCTACTTATTTTTAATTATAAAGACGGCGATTTTTTCTGTGTAGCGGCTTGTCCATCTTTCTGTCTAAATTCACGCCGTCGTGTGTGAGAAATTTTTTTAAATTTTTTTCTCTTTTTTGGCAATCACTGGAGGTGGTTTTTCCCCTTGCCTGTCTTTCCATGATTTTTTTGGTAGAGGTTTTGACGTTTATTTTTCGGACAAAAAAAATTATCAAAGCTGACAAAAGATGTTCAATTCAAGCAAATAAAATTAAAACAGCATTATGAAGACAAAGAGTAAGGTGGCGAATGCGTTTACCGACCACCAGAAATGTGCCAGTAGAAACAAAGAACCAATGAATTGACTACATATTTCCATTTAACAAGTTGGACTATTGTCACTTTGAATACATGGCCTAAGAATGCTTTCAGTACGTTTTCTTTTCATCAATACTGCCCGCTTCTTCTTTTCTAACGCGCCATGTTTTCCATATACATGCGTACTAAGACTTCAAGGAAATTTGTTGATAATTTTTGGCAAATATCACCAGATTTTCTTACTATGTCGAAGAAGAAAATGTCAATAAAACTTGGAGAATCAATTTATTGTTTTAAAAATTTTATGGAGAACATTGAGTGTATACCTTATATAAGAATATATTTACGGTAGGCTATTTTCCAGCAATTCCAACCGACTGAACAATAAATAGTTCCCTCATGCAGGCGTATAATGTGAAAGTTTAGTAAACTCTCTTTTAAGAAATTTGTGTATAATGCTCAATTTCCTGTCCAGTAAAACTTCCATAATTTGTTCGCTTTCACTCAATGGAACTAAAGGTGAAGAACTATCGATAGCATTTTCGATGGTTGGGCACTATCGATAGTGGCAAAAACATTTTCGATAGTGTCGATAGTTTGGTTTTCACATCACCAAGTTAAGTTTGCACTTTAATTTGTGGCTCTTGCAAAAAGATATATGTGAAAAAATTTATTAATAAAAGTGATACTAAAATAAAGAGAATTGGATGGATGGATGGATCGCTGAAGGCAGGCATGCGATTGCAGCACCACGGCTGCAGAGAAAGATTTGGCGACCGAGAGGCGAACACAAAAAAAGGAAACAAGGTCAGATTACAAACATTTGCAAAGTGCATTAACTGCGGACAGGAGCACAAAACTAGCGAAAATACTTCAAACTTGCACAATCATCTGAGGAGATACCACTCTGGCTTGGAAATGCATGTCCCAGATTCCAGCACTGCAGCTATTTCGGCGGATAGTGACAACATCGCATGGACAAGCAGCTGTTGTAGATCCAAATATCCAAATCGGCAGATCGGTCTATATATATATATATATATATATATATAATGTGCGATATGAACCATATTCGTTTCGGATGCCGATGTCTTTAATAAAATTCCATTTTCCAAACTACAGCTCAATCGGATAATAGATGCGCCTGTATTGGGCTTAAGACTTTAAATAGGCAGATCAGTTTATATGGCAGCCATATCCAAATGCAGTCTGATATAGCCCATTCAAGAGCATCTGCGTATAGAAAACATACGAGTCTGTGCCAAATTCCAACTGAATATCGCAATTTTTTAAATCTGTAGAGTGATTAAAACAGACGGACAGACACACGCACATCGCCTAATCGTCTTAGAATTTTAGGACGATCAGAAATATACGTTCTTTTAGGGTCGAAAATGTGTTGCAAGCGGAATGACTAAATGAATATATCCTATGGCGGTGGGTACAAAGAAGGTTTAAATACAAACCAACAACAAAACAAATATGTACATTATTGTGGACGTGCTATCGTCGACTATCGTCAACTATCGATGGTTGTAAAATTACTATCGTCGACTATCGATGGCGCCGACTATGTATAATTCTCCACCTCTAAATGAAACTTTATCTACTCGCGGGCAGACAGATGCCTCCATAGGTACCTTGTATCTTCTGTTGGAGAGAACTTTCGTTTTAGGCAGTTTTAGTCAGATTTACGCCTAGACTACAATCGGCGGCCGCCTTTATCGTCTTATTTAAAGCGTCCTGAAGTCTGTCTCAAGAGTACCAGTTAACTCTCCCCTATCCTTATTAACCACGTCTTTAGCATACACGACCACTTTCACACATCTTTTTTCAGAGAAAATAATATATTGTTAATGGCTATATGGCCGTTGAGTAGAGCGGTGGCATATTTATTTCGCTTCCCAAAAAAAAAAAAAAAAAAAAATATCCCTATCTCGGAATATATACCACCTTTTACGAAAAAAATTTTAAAGCCTTTTTGGAGTAAGCTAGAAATGGACTCCAAAGACCCAACAGCTGAAGTGGTGGCGACAGACCGTAGCGTGTTGTCCTGCCTTCCTATAGGTGTGGGTGCCTTGGCACCTGTAGTCGAGAGTAATGCTTCAAGCGCACAACTAGTCGTCAGACTAATTAATGAGGAAGAGACGGAAAAACCAGAGGGATGCACAGTTCGTCCCCAGCTTTTAAGTAAAGGTGGTGTTTCTGACTCGGATTCAGACAGCGACAGTGTCAATGAAACAGTCATCGCAGCAGAATCGAGAGATGCTCATAAGCAGACCGAGAAAGCGATCCGTGGCACGATGAAGGAGACAGAGGAAAATATGCTGGAAAATAATTAGATCTCCCGAAGAGCATAACACTGCTAAAATGTTGAAGAAGAAAATGAGCTTCCCGCGTTCAAGTACTCTGGGAAAACCCAGCCAGCTTTCCTGCAATGAAGACTCCAGACAGTGTCCTGAGGAGGTAGACAAAGTCGGAACAGGAATGAAAGAAACGCGCACGGTCCCTGAGTCTTCATGGAGGACTGTGACTTCTAAAAGGATGCCACAGCCATCGCGGAAAGGGAAGATGGACCCCGCTCTCTTACGCCAGAGTGCAAGGAAGCACAGTAGAGATGAGCTGACTTATACAGTCATCATATACAGCATCCGGTAAGATTCCACCAGATCATCGGTCCCAAATGGAGGATGGAGTTAACGATCGGATTTTCGAACATGTGTGGAACTCTGTGGAGGGTCCACCCATACAAATGATGAGCAGCGAGCGGAATGATACCTTCAAAGGTATCCACGCTCCCTGGGAGAGCGCAAAGCTCGCCCTGGTGAGAAAGATGAACATCCCCCAGCTTAAAAAGACGACGGTCTTCATCAAGGGATGGGGCAGTAAATTTGCGACGGAACGCATGTTGGGATTCTTTCGCAAGCAAAACCAAGGTTTGGCCGCAGAGAAGTGGGAGGTCTCCACGGGGAGGAGAGGGAGGAAGGAACTCTCCTTGTGGTTGGCATTGATCAAGTCTCCGCGACGAGTTTGGCCTAGACTAAAGGCATGGCGCACTACGGGAGTAAGGTTGTCTTTTTCAAGATTAGGAAGACTGGGATAGGCAGAAACCCTCATATTGAGACATCAGGCCGTGCAGTGGCAGTTGACACAATACCGCACAACGAACAGAGGGCTGACGACGAAACAATCACGGCCTCTCTCAATATTGGAAAGACTAGGATAAGCAAAGATCCTAATACTAAAATATCAGGCAGTGCAGTGGCATGAGATCCAACATAGCCTAACAAATAGAAACCCGACGACGGAGTCCATGATGATACCATCATCTACTCCCAAGAAGCCCATTTACTTAAGATTTGGAAGACTAAGATAGGCAAAGTTCCTAGTATTTGAACATCAGGCAGTACAGGGAATGAAAACTCAAGATAGCCTAACGAACAGGGACCCGACAATGGAACCATTACCAACGTTATAAAGAGTCAAAAGACAAGGATAGACAAAGAACCTAATACGATGACAACAGGCAGTGCAGTGACAGGAAAGCCAAAGCAGTCTAAAGAACAAGGAGCAGACGATCAGATCATCACCTACTCACAAGATGCCCATTTGCTAGAGGACCAATGATTGAGGTAATCCAAGTAAACCTCCACAGGAGCGATATTGCTACACCCCCTCTGATGGAGAAAATCAGCAAGGGCAAGATTCATATTTCCTTAATTCAGGAGCCTTGGGCGACCCAGAACAATGTTTCTGGACTAAACCATATCAACTTCCAATTATTCTATGCTAACACTGGCACTCGTCCGAGGACCTATGTTATTTGTTATAAAAATTTTAATTATATATTTTCCCCAGAGTTGTGAACTTCGAATGCAACAATGGCGAGACAGGGAGACGGTGGAGCATGCCTGGCATCACTTTATCTGCCTTTCGACTCTCCTACGCCGCCACCCACGTCGGAGCTGCAACGGCAGGTGAGGAAAGCAAAACAGGAACAAAATATTCTAATATAGTGCGATGCGAACTCTCCCCACATTTTGTGGGGTAGTACCAACACTATTCAGCTGGGCCAAGCCCTGGCAGAGTTCTTGAATACTAACGACCTAATAACACTTAATATTGGTAACACCGCTTCCTTTGTTAATATGATTAGGGAGGAGGTATTAGATGTGACGAAATGTTCGGAAAATCTAATCGATGAGGTTCAGTATTGGAGGGTCTCCATGGAACACTGTTTCTCTGACCATCGCAACATTAGGTTTAGAATAGCACGGCCAGCGCCGAATCCGATAAGCTTCCGGAATAAGTTGAAAACCAACTGGACAAAATTCGGAAGGCTACTCAGAAGAAGACTTGGGCAAGACAATTTAGATTGTCCAAGCATAGAAGACATTGACGAAAATGTCAACAGGATTAAGACTGCACTGGTGGGGCCTTCGAAGATCGTCGTCCTCTTCGGGAAAGGAAATCAGCCCGAGAAAAACCCTGGATGACCGAGGAGATTCGCAATATTGGGAAAGAGGTACCCAGACTTTTTAACAGAGCACGTCGTAAAAAGCGGAAGTTTATTGGGATGTGTATTACACACGGCTCAAGGAATACAAAAAGATTACCAGAGCGGCAAAACGTGCCTCCTGGAAGCTTTTCTGCGAACAGTTCGATACTACTAATGACGCTCCAAGATAAAAAAGTTTCTCTCAAAAACCCATGCCCAAACTGAAACTTTAGTAGACGACATAGGAGTGAGAGCAGAGACAACGGAGGACATGTTAAGGCTTTTGATGAAAACCTATTTTCCACAGGATGCGAAGCGACGGAGACACCGGAATCTTCAAATAATGATGTTGACCGAAGGTTTTTAATTACAGAATATATAATGAAGGAATCCTTGAGGAGCTTCAAACAATTTTAATCACCCGAACCTGATATCATATTTCCGGCGTTACTACAGAAAGAGGCGGACTAAGGGTTGGATTTATACCCAAGCCCGACAAGGCAAATTATGCGACACAAAAGGCCTACAGAACTATAAGCTTTACGTCCATTCTACTCAAAACCAAGGAACGTATTGTGGACACCATGATAAAGAGTAGGACATCCAGCGAACAGCTCAAATACAAAAAGCATTCCTATGTCAAGGGAAGGCACGAGAAGAATCCTTCGATGCCAAAACATACACCCTGGTGGTATGCATTGACATAGAGGGGGCTGTTAACAATGTGCGGACCGACACACTGATCCAATCCTTAGACCAGTACCGGGTGGACCCGTTCTTTAGAGTTTGGATAAACCATATGCTAAGGAACAGGTGGATAAATTGTGTGTCCCATGACATAAATATAAGGGAGAAAATAGCACAAAGCACGCCACATGACCTATTACGGATACTGACTTAGGGGGGATTTAAGCCCATCTGCTATGCAGACGATATTATAATACTTCTAAGGGGTAAGGATCCGAACCAGCTATGCAGAAGGGTCTTGCATATGGCATATGACTGGGCTAGACCCAGAGGTCTTAATGTCAACCCAGAGAAGTCTGAAATATGCCTGTTCACGAGGATGACCAAGGTGGGCCAATTTAACACATCACGTTTGTTAACGAAACGATTTCGATATCTGTCAAGGTCAAATACTTAGGTGTTATTCTGGCCAGGAAACTGAATTGGAAGTGTCACAGTCAGGAGCGTACTGAGAAGGCTCACAGATGTTAGGCAATATGTAAACGCGCCGTAGGCTCGAAATAGAGCCTGAATCCGAGGATGATCCACTGGCTCTACAGGAGCGTGATTAGACCAATACTTACTTATGCCTCAGTAGTTTGGTGGACTGCTATGGAGAAAAAGTGCAACATAGGCACAATACAACAGGTTCAGAGAACATGTTGTCTTGGCATAGGCGGAGTGATGAGGACCACGCCCACTAGGGCACTGGAGTCTATTTTAGGTTTCCGACCCAATGACATACAGATTAAGTGTGAGCAGCTCACACTATCTCGGTATAATCAAGGCGACGATAGAAAACCTGGAAGGATTCCGATCGGATACCTCAGATGAACTTTGAAGTCGAGTGCGAGGCACTGATGCCATCCGCACAGTCTTGGATTGACGGAACCCTAGTATTGTCATCTGGAAGATCATGTTGCATGGATGATTCAAACCTAGAGCACCGAGTGAGCCTGGGGGTCTACATTGAAAACCCATAATACGGTCCTGCAGGTGGAGATCCGGGTGATCCCGGAATGCGTGAAGTGGTGTGGTGCTAACGCGATGACGTCAAGTGTGAACATCTTTACGAACAGTAAAATTGCCATAAGGACAATAACAACCAGGACGGTAAAGTCACGAACAGTTTTGCAGTGTAAAAAGGGGTTACGCCTTCTCTGAGGATGGAAAAATCCGCATCGTTTGAGCGCTGGGTCATAACGGAATAAGGGGGAATGAAAGAGCAGATGATTTGGCGGTTAAGGCCAGAGGATTGCCGTCAATAAACTTGGCAACACTGTGGAACAGCGAAACAGTCAGTATGACGGCGAAAATCCTATTGGGGGATCCAGATCGTGAGAAGGCGAGGCTATTACTGAAAGGAAGTAAGAAGGAAGTCAGTAAAGCTATTGGTATTATGACGGGACACTACGAGCTCGCTTTTGTAAAATCGGTGCGACAAGGAAGAGCTAGTGTAGGGCATGCGGGGAAGATGATGAGACCTTGGAGCATTTCCTTTGTAATTGCCTGACTTTCGCGTCTAACAGATACCGGCACTTACGTAAGAACACTATACCAGACATGAACCAATGTAGGGAGTGGCATGGAAAGCAATTAAGGATTTTGTAAGTAGCACGGAATTCCTAACTTAGATTTTCTTTTTCGAGGTTACTTTTTTTCTATTTAGAGCGCACAACGAGCCGATTATTGGCTTAGGTGTATGTCAATAGTGGCATGGGGCGGATTAATATCTGCACCCCCTTTTCAACCTATACTCTTTTCCAAAGTAGTGGAGACAGTACATCCATTTAAGAATTACCTCTACTGACCCACTTGTGTTAATTGACATACGTTTAGCAAGTAAGTTATTAATAAATGTTCTTATGGTACGAGTAGAGGCTAGAAACTCCAGCTCCCTCATGATTGAAGTCGGTTTCCATGTAGCCATTTACATAGGTCATATAGGGCTGTTTCTGCAAACCTACCCCTGCTATAGGGAATCAGTTGTCGAGACAGCGTATCTTTATGAATCATCGCCCTTTATGCATCTATCAACCTCTCTAGAACTTGTAGCATTAAGGATGACAGACTGTTATGAAAATGACCTTTGGGTCCCTTCATTCCAAAGGTATATACGGTATGCTTATGTATTGTAGAGTATATCCCCCTAAGCCATGGAACCAGTCTATCGGGTCCTATCAATTTAATGGTGTCGAAATTTCTGATCGCCCAAAGGATTCTCGACTCCAACACAATTTCCTTACGAATCCCGGACGAACCCATAACACCTCTAGGCGCCAAGTTGCTTGTTGAAGAGTTTGCCGTGAAATATGTGTGTATCCACGAGTAGTTCTTGCTATCCCGGCACGGGATAGCTGTGAGCAGCACACAGGCTGGAACATTGTGGTCCGATATGTGTGCGAGCGGGCGCGTCCACAAGTTGGGAATAGTGGAATGCTCCATAAGGAGTAGCCGCAATGGCAGTCACGAACAATCAGCGGTATCGAGCGGAGAGTCTCAATGAGAGGCCGGGCGGCACCGCCTCTTGAGCAAATACTGAGTACCTATGATGCTCGATATGACAAGACGGGTCATTGACGTCTTTAAATAAACAATGGCCACCCTGTTTCCGCAGAGATTGGTCCTTTGAACCGGAACGAGCTGGGTTACCTACAGGAGCGTGACGAGGATCGACACCTCCACATTTAAATGTGGCTACAACAACAACATGGGGGATATACTAATCTAGTCATTCCGTTTGTAAGACCTCAAAATATTGATCTGGGACCCCACGAAGTATAAATATTCTTGACATTCTGAGTCGATCTAGCCATGTCACTCTTATTGATGTTGATCATTGGGAATTGCAATTAGCCATGTCGGTTCAGATTTGAATCTTGCTCCCGATTTGGCTGAAATTTAGCACGGAGTGTTTTGTTATAACTTCCAACAACAGTGCCATGTAAGTTTCAAATCGGTCAATAATCTGATATAGCTCCCACATAACAGATCTTCCGATTTGATACATTGAGCCTCTGAAATCCTCAATTGTTATCTAATTTGGCTGAAATTTTGCAAAAAGCGTTTTGTTATAACTTCGGTGCGAAGTACGGTCTAAGTCGGTCAATAACCTGATATAGCTCCCACATAAACCGATCTCCCGATTTGACATCTATGACCCCTAGAAGCTTCAATTAATGCCTAATTTGATATAAATTTGGTACATAAAATACACATATGTCTTGACAAAATATATATTTGTGGAATTTTTTTGCAATCTACGGTGGTGGGTTTCCACCTTACTTTACTTTTTTTCTCACTAGACATTGTTTACACAGTAGGTGTGAAGGATAGGTTCTTCCGTGGCCTAGAGGCCTCTAATGGATCTTCCATGGAGGTGCGGAATTCTATCCTGGATTTGTTCTGAATCCCTCGCCTTTGTATCTTGTTAGCTCGGCCTTATAGATGTCGCAGTCTTGAGGTATTTTTGTTGTCGGTCGTTGTTTGTCCCTTGATTTGGTTCTAGAACTTGCAGACTTAAGTGAGCCATTCAGGACATTTGTGATATGATGACACAATAACCTCTAGCTCATGTGAATAAAACTACATAAATTTTGTTCATCAAACATTTCTTAGGGTTCTGATGAAAAATGACTTCAGAAATAATTTGAAGCTCTGTTACAAAGTGTAATCTTGTGATATTGTATCTTTGTAATTTTAATTTGAAAGAGGAGCGACACATTTACTGAAAACCAATAAATACGGGTTATGGTCGGGCGAAGCCGACCTTTTCATACCCTACACCACTTTTGGTATGCATGTTAAGTCGTCGAATATATGATAAAATATATATGATAACTACATCTGTATCTGAACCGATTTCTATCAAAATCACTAGTAATGTCGAGACCACAAATGACGATACTATTGCTGTATTGGTCCAATTCGGACGATCATATATATGGTAGACGATCATAAATCTGAAGCGATTTTTTCCATTTTGAAAAGCCTTCGTCTATAGGCCAAAATAGATGCCTCTTCCAAATTTTAAGACGATTGGATGAAAATTGCGTTCTATACTTGGGTATACAAATTAACATAGGCAGATAGACAGGCGGACGGACGGACGGACGGACGGACAGACAGACGGACATAGCTACATCGAATCAAAAAATCATTCTGAGTCGATCCGTGTACTTATCAATGAATCTAGCTCTCTTCAGTATGTGTGTTACAAACAAATAAAAGTTATGATACTCTGCACCACGGTAGTGGAGTAGGGTACAATTAGGTATTTCTTAAAAGATTTAAATGAAATATGTAGCCAAGAATGGGAAAAGTTTCCCATCACTGTAGGAAGCTCTACGTACGACAACGAAGTGGGCTACCGAAAGTGGTCTTGTCGCAAATCCGTCTAAACCAGAAGTAGTTCTTTTCAGGATTCACAAGTTAGCCACAGGGGCATCTGTCACCTTGGGAGAAGAGAAAGTTCCATTTACTGAGAGCGCAAAATACCTGTAAGTTTTGTTGGACAGGAAATTGAAATGACTTGAAACATTTTGAAAAGGGCAAGAGAGACAACTCTTCACCTATATACCTGAAAGAGAGCTAGTAGGAAAGGTTGGGAGGTTTAAATCGAGAGTCATGCACTGGGTGTACACTGCAGTTGTCAGATATATAATGTTATAAGGTGTTGTAATAGGTGGACGGCGCTTCAAAAGTCCACATACTGTTCAATACTCAGGCGGATTCAAATGATGACTTGTTTGTGCATCACAGCCGCACTGAGGACGACACCATTTGATGGACTGCATTTAATGCTTCACTTAATGCTTTTGGACATTGTTTACTCATGCGGTGGCTACGGACACTGTGTTACCTTTGATAAATTTCACGATGCTCCCGACGGTGTATTGCCTGAGCACCTTTTTAATAAAAGACCATTACCACCATTCTTGGTAGGACCTATTGGAACTAAATACAATATCTCTGGCAAAATAATCTACATACAAGGTCTGATAAAAACCCGTTATTTAATTTTTTTTTTTTAAGAAATAATTATTTATTCACCAATAACTATATTGCGTCCTTCAAAGTAATCCCCTCAGATATTTTTTCCATTTTACCAATCTTCGGAACACTTCTGAAACGTGTCAAACACGACTAACCTTTTTTTCTGTCAAAAACAAACTAACAATCCAAAATGGATGATATTACAAATATATTGTATATATAACAGACATATGTAACAACATAACAGAATAAATGCGAAAATCAACCATACGTAACTCACAAAATTTGAAAATAACGGTTATTTTTTAATCAGACTCGTAGACTTCTAAACGACTCTGAAGGACTAGTGCTGGTCTTATCAAGAAGGTTACTCGTCCAATGTAGTGTGTATCAAGCGAAAACCCTTGCAATTAAAGAAGTGGTGGAATGGCTAAGATATAATGTCATAACTACGATTGTATCCCCTGTTCCTTAATGGACTCTTTATGGCAAATTTAGAAAGTAAGGGAAGAAGAGACTGTAGAATATCTGCTGTGTGCTTGTGTCCCTCAATGATAGTCAGAAGGAGTTCCAGTTCTCATTCTTCTCCTGTTTCTGTGGTGTCACAATGGACGAAAACGTCTAGGTGAGTCTGATGACAGACTGCCACTTAAACCTTACCTATGTGGTCAAGAAGAAATTGTCCGTGTTTTTTGGTTTTAGAAATCATCGCCTCGTAGGACCAAACATACTAAAAAATATACTTTTTTATACCCACCACCGAAGGATAGGGGCATATTCATTTTGTCATTCCGTGTGCAACACATCGAAATATCCATAAAGTATATATATTCTTGATCGTCGTAAAAATCTAAGACCATCTAGTCATGTCCGTCCATCTCACCGGTTGACTGTTGAAATCACGCTGCAGTCTTTAAAATTAGAGATATTGAGCTGAAACTTTGCATAAATTCTTTTTTGTCCATAAGCAGGTTAAGTTCGAAGATGGGCTATATCGAACTATATCTTGATATAGCCCACATTGGACCGACCCGCCGATTCAAGGTCTAAGGCCCATAAAAGCCACATTTATTATCCGATTTTGCCAAAATTTGGGACAGTTAGTTGTGTTAGGGCCTTTGACATTCTTCTTCAATTTGGCCTAGATCGGTCCAGATTTGGATATAGCTGCCATATAGACCGATACGCCGATTTAAGGTTTTGGGTCCATAAAAGGTCCATTCATTATCCGATTTCTTCAAAATTTGGGACAGTGAGTTGTGTAAGGCTCTTCGACATATTTCTGCAATTTAACCCAGATTAGTTCAGATTTAGATATAGTTGCCATATAGACCGATCTCCCGATTTATTATTTTAGGGTCATAAAAGGCCCATTTATTGTCTGATGTAGCCGAAATTTGGGAGAGTGAGTTGCGTTAGGGCCTTCGACATCCCTCTCCAACAGATGGGCCCGGGTTAGGATATAGCTGCCATATAGACCGATCTCTCGATTTAAAGTAAGAGGTGCATTTATATTTCGATTTCGCTTATTTATGTTAGGCTTTTCAACATCCATGTCGTATATGGTTCAGATCGGTCTATATTTGAATATAGCTACCAAAAAAAGCAATATTTTTTCTACAAAATTGAGCAATGACTTGTACTTATTAGGCCACTCAATGTCCATGCCGAATTTGGTCCAAATCGGATCATATTTCGTAATAGCTGCTATGGACTTTTCATCGGATTATGGCGAAAAGTGGTTAGCATATATATCCGATGTGGGGGTTATCCAAAGTTCGGCCCGGCCGAACTTAACGCCTTTTTACTTGTTTTTAAATAGATCTGGAAACCGTACATAATTAATTGAATTACTTATCTATACCATGTTGACATATGTATGAATGTGTCTGTGTGTGTGTGTGTGTGTGTGTTTATATGTGCGCCACTCAGCAATTTGGTGGCATTAATCTAATCTTTAACTTCCTCCATCGAAATTCCCAATATTTCAAGTGGCACGCGTCTCTTTGAGGAAATATGAAAATGCATCATTTCGATGTTTTATGTTTTCCAAATAACCCAAAATACAAACGAAAGCGGCCGCCAACAGAAGACGAACAGGAAATTCAAAATGGAAGCACTAAAAGTGGCGCTGCAGCGACTGCGTCTCCATCAACAAAAACAAACATAAATGAGAGAAGCTCGTGCTACTGCTGAAGTGTTTCGTTTTCAAAGTATACACCATTCGGAGATATTTATAAACTTTCCTATATCATAGCAGATATGAAACTTTCAGATTGTGTATCCCATGGAAGTTTTCGGAATTTCTTTGAAGAAGTGAATGCAAATAGAGCTGAGCAGTTTTGTGGTCTATCTTAATCCAATGGGAGTGACTGGAAATGCTATACTAAACTAAAAAAAAAAAACTAGAGTCCTGTTTGCCTTGGATCCTATTTGCATAGCTTTGTTTTGTATTGACATTAACCAGAAATAGGTAAAATTAAAACAAAAATTTTAAATTATTACATCTCGAGGGAAGTTTGGCCGGATTTTGGAAAAATTGGTAACCGAAGATAACCCATGCAGAAAAAATTAAATTTTTCGATTTGTATAACGAGTTTAATAAATTTGATTTATTTGGGGAATTCTACACCCTTGAGGATTTTTTTTAATGCCACTTTTCCATGTTAATCTCCTCCAGAAAAGTCCAAAATTTGGTAGCAAAGATTATAAAAATGTTAAGCTACCGAAAAGGTGAATTAGTACTTTCCTTTAGCTTTCCGAAGACACAATTTTTTAGAAAAATTCCATTCACATATGTCCAAACGGTGGTTCCCATGTGCATTCAAGAAAATTTCTATAACGAGCTCAGTCAATTTGATTTAGTTCGAGAATTCTGCACCCTTGTAACTTTCATTTGAAGGCCACTTTTCTGTTTTAATCTCGTACAGAAATGTCCAAAATATGGCCTCAAAGTTTATAAAAATGTGGGGCTCCATTTGTGAGTATGCCTATTCAGAACAATTTAAACATCCCGATTTCTATAACGAGTTCAATCAACATCATTGTCGGATTCTGCTCCCTTGGGGCTTTCATTTAAAAGCCACGTTTCTGTTCTAAATTCGTCCAGAAATGTCCAAAATGTGTCCTTCAAAGTTTACAAAAATGTAAGCCCCATTTTTGTGAATGTGGGTTTCAGCTACAGATTGGTAGCTTCCTTAGCTTTCCATACATACCAAAATTCTGAAAAATTCCTTCCAGAAATGTCCAATCTGTGGTGCTGGAATTTATCAAGCGTCGGAGTATGGAATTTTCAGATCCCTTAGTAACGAAACAATTATATATTTCATTTTTACGTTCTACATTGGAATATGGGTCCATTATATGGGATCCAGCCTAATCCATTCATTCGCATGCGATTGAGTCTGTTCAAAAACAATTGCTTTTATTTTGCCTCAGGGGGCGTGGCTGGGATTTTCGAACTCTTCCATTCCATGAATTCAAATTAAACTTAATTAAATTACTGACATTAAAAAACCGACGAACAATGCTATATATTACCTTCCTTCTCAAAATTATGCGAGGCAAAATAATTTCCGATTTTATTTTGAATCGAATTTTCATAAATGTTCCCTTTAGACCATCCCGTAGCTATGCAAACGACGACCTTTTACGTCGCCTCTTTAATAAATTCTATAGCCTCATCGATTTTTCTGAAAACGTGATTCTGTTCAAAGAGTGTGGGTACTTCACTTAAATACATAGTTTGTTTTTATTTTCCATCTAAAATTTTTACATATTTACATATACTCGGTATTAAGTCTGTATGGATTGTGTAACACATAGACCTAAGAATAAAAAAAAACATTGGAAACAAAATATTTCGATTTCTAAAGCGATTTCAGATTTTTTTTTAATTTTGTTTTTTCTGCTCCCTTAGGGCTTTCTTTTGAAAGCCACTTTTCTATTTTAATCTTTACTAGAAATGCCCGAAAAACGCTTTTCAAAATATAGATGGAAATGAGACCCACTGTAACGTATTCTTCTTGCTTTAAGCTTTCTTTGTATATCAAATTTTCTTAAATCCGACCAAAATTCCCTGAGACATACTAATTTTAAATTTTTGTTTCAATTTTACTCATTCTAGGTTCATGTCTCGGCCAAACCAACTTTAATTAACATCTTTAACTTCGTGTTTTCTTTTTCATATAGATATATCGTAATCTGGAAATGCAAAATATTGATAAATAAATTAAATAAAAACCATTTTTGGAAAATATTGTTTTTAGAGAAAATCTTATTGATGTGTTGTCTTTAAAGAAATTTTCAATAATTTGTTTCAAAAAAATGTCAACGAAATCAAAAGGAAAATAAAAAATTTTATTAATCTTTTATGGAAGGAAAAACATTTCATTTATATTTGTCTTAGGGAAAAATTTCATTTAATTTATCTTAAGGAACAATTAAAATCATTAAAATTTTGTCTTCAGAAAAAAATCTCTTTGAAATTTTATCTTCAGACAAAATTGCATTGGAATTTTGGCTCTAGGAATATATCAATAAAATGTTGTCTTCAAAAGTTTCTTTATTTATTTCTTGATATTATTTAAAAAAAAAGATTTCTTTAATTGCATTAACATTTTGTTTTAAAACAACTTCATTGAAGTTTTGTGTGAAAATTCGGGCAAAGCCGACCTTTGATACCCTACACCAATTTGGGTATACAGGCTAATTCGCCGAAATTAAAATTTGCATTAATTTGATATGTATATTTCGAGGAAATCTTTGCGGAAAATGTTGATAAGGTCGGTTGATAAATGAGTGCGCAAAGGCCCTAAAAGTGAAAATCGGATGATACATATGTATGGGAGCTATGTATATCTAAATCTGAACCGTTTTTTTTTATCAAATTCACCAGTAATATCGAAAGTTATAAGGGGAAAATTTCGTGAGAATCGGTTATCAAATTACCAAAATATTGCAGTATATACGGAAGCTATAACTAAATCCAAACCGATTTCGAAAAAACTCCTTACACAAAAAAATATAGACCTAAATTTGACCGATTAAACATGGTATTGGCTTAAAGAAACCTTTTGGAACAAAGTGTAAATTGCTTTAATTATTTTAAATATAGAAAATCGATGTTTTTTGTATCACGGCAATTGATTGGTAAATAAGGCATACGTTGAACATATTTTTAATTGTACGAATTAAATTGTTATTTAATAGTATAAATTGCCCAATATTATAGTATGTTCCCTATCACACATATGTATTGCGAATATAAGTGCAAATGAGTCAAATATATGTCTAGCTACTATCATTTACAGATACAAAGTGGCGTGGCTAGACAAAAAACAAGCAAAATCGTGCATAATTCGGCTGGGCCGAATCTTATATACCCTCCACATTGGATAGCATTTGTCGAGTTCTTTTCCCGGTATCTCTTTTTAGGTAAACAAAGGATAAAAGAAAAGAATTGCTATACTATTGAAGCTATATCAAGTTATGATCCGATTCGGACCATAATTAAATTGAGTGTTAGAATTGTGTAAAATTTCAGCCAAATCGGATAATAAGTGCAACCTCTAGAGGCTCAAGAAGTCAAGATCCCAGATCGGTTTATATGAAAGCTATATCAGGTTACGGACCGATTTGAACCATATTTGGCACAGTTGTTGTCATAACAAAACACGTCATGCAAAATTTCATCTAAATCGGAAAAGAATTGCTCCTTCTAGTGGCTCAGGAAATCAAGATTCAAGATCGGTTTATATGGCAGCTATATCAGGTTATAGACCGATTTAAATCATAACGAAACACATCGTGAAAAATTTCAGAGAAGTCCGATAAGAGTAGCGCCCTTTAAAGGCTCAAGAAGTCAAAACCCCAGATCAGTTTATATGGCAGCTATATCAGGTTATGGACCGCTTTAAAACATATTTTGCAGAGTGGTTGAAAGTCTTAACAAAACACGTCATGCAACATTTCATCCAAATCGGATAAGAATTGCGCCCTCAAGTAGATCAGGAAGTTAAGATTCAAGATCGGTTTATATGGCAGTTATATGATGTTATGGACCGATTTGAGCCATTCTTAGCACAGTTGTTGCAAGTCATAATGAAACACGTCGAGCAAAATTTCAGCCAAATCCGTTAAGAATTGCGCCCTCTACAGACTCAAGAATTCAAGACCCCAGATTGGTTTGTATGGCAGCTATATCAGGTTATCAACCGATTTAAACCATACTAAGGAAGTGATACCAAAACACCACGTGTAAAATTTCAGTCAAATCCGATAAGAATTGCGCCTTCTGGAGACTCAAGAAGTCAAGACCCAAGATCGGCAGCTATATCAAAACATGACCGATATGGCCCATTTACAATCCCAACCGACCTGCACTAATAAAAAGTATTTGTGCAAAATTCCAAGCTGCTAGGTTTACTACTTAGATGGTTAGCTTGCTTTCGACAGACAGACGGACGGACAGACAAAAGAACGGGATTGGCTAGATCGACTTAAAACGTCATAACGATCAAGAATTTATATACTTTATGGGGTCTTAGACGAATATTTCGAGGAGTTAAAAACATAATGACGAAATTAGTATACCCCCATTCTATGGTAAGGTTATGAAAATATCAAGAAAATTAGAAGTGTGTTTTTTATCCTACATAAATTGTAATTTCTTATACCCACCACCGAAGGATGGGGGTATATTCATTTTGCCATTCCGTTTGCAACACATCGAATTATCCATTTCCGACCCTTTAAAGTATATATATTCTTGATCAGCGTAAAAAGCTAAGACGATCTAGCCATGTCCGTCCGTCTGTCTGTTGAAATCTCGCTACAGTCTTTAAAAATAGAGACATTGATCTGAAACTTTGCATAGATTCTGTTTTTTGCCCATTAGCAGGTTAAGTTCGAAGATGGGCTGTATCGGATTATATCTTGATATAGCCCCCATATAGACCGATCCGCCGATTTAGGGTCTTAGGCCCATAAAAGCCATATTTATCATCCAGTGATAAATGTGGATGATAAATGTCCCACATTTGGGACAGTGAGTTGTGTTGGGCCCTTCGACATCTTTCTTCAGTTTGGCCCAGATCGGTCCAAATTTGAATATAGCTGCCATATAGACTGATCTCTCGATTTAAGGTTTTGGGGCCATAAAGGGCGTATTTATTGTCCGATTTAGCCCAAATTTGAGTTGTGTTAGGCGACTCGATATCCCTGTCTAAATTGGCACGGATCGGTCCAGATTTGGATAGCTGCCATATAGACCAATATCTCGATGTAAAGTTTTGGCCCTATAAAAGGCGCATTTATAATCAGATTTCACTGAAATTTGACACAGTGTCTTATGTTAGGCTTTTCGACATCCGTGTCGTATATGGTTCAGATCGTTTATATTTAGATATAGCTACTTAAAAGATCAATATTTTGTTATACACAATTGAACAATGACTTGTACTTATTACTATTTAGTCCAAATCGGAACATGTTTCGATAAAGCTGCTATGGGGCATAAATTATGCATTTTTCTCCGGATTTTAACGAAAGGTGGTTTGCATATATACCCGAGGTGGTGGGTATCCAAAGTTCGGCCCGACCGAACTTAAAACCATTTTACTTGTTTTTGCTTGAGACGGCCAAAAAGCGAGTTGGAAGTTGCACGTACTCTACTGCTCAATATTTGGTCTTGTTCTAATGATGTTAACAAAGCACCATACTCTGGATAGGATTGATATTAAAATCCTCTCTTAAACTAAATGAAATTAAAATTCTCTCTTAAACTTCAAACCTTAGAGACCATCCAATTATTTAATGGCAAGTACAATAGATGAAAAATGAAAATTGCAAATGGGAGTAAAATCGACCAAGATTTGGCGTTTAAGATTTTTTTGTTGTCCCGTATTGTATACACAAAGCCAATTTTTTTTCAGCAAACTTGTGTACTTAAAACAGCAGATTTTGTTAGTTGAAATAGTAGTAAGAGAAGTTTGCTAATACAGCAGCCCTATGTTTGTTGAAACTCTAGTAATGTCTGCTTTCCCATTTTCAGCAAACAAAAACTGCTGTTTAAGCTAACTTTTCTGCTGTTTTGAATAACAACTTTGGTTGAAATCCACATTTTTTTGCCCAAAATGCAAGAGCTTGACTAGCATGACAAGTGGTTTCAACAATACGGTGCTACATGCCACACAGCACGCGTAATAATGGATTTATTGAGAGGCGAGTTCGGTGAACATTTTATTTCACCTTCGAAACCGGTCAATTGGCTGCCTAGATCGTCTACGTTAAAGCTTATGTCTATACAGACAAGCCCGCTTCAATCGACGCATTGGAAGACAACATTGAATCACTTAATCGCGAAATACCGGCCGAAATGTTGGAAACAGTGTGCCAAAATTGGACCAAGCGGATGGACCATTTGTGAGCGCAGTCACGATCAACATTTGCATGAAATAATCTTCAAACATTAAATTATATGAATCGTACTATCGATTCAAATAAAGTTTTCGTAAATTTTTCTGAATTTTGTGTGTGTCAAAAAAATCGTTACTTAAAATTTATGAAAAAAAAGTCATAACAAAACACGCTGACTTTTTGTTAAGGAATAAATCTATTACAACATGCTATTGAAAATGTCTTAAAAGTGCATTTACATATTTTAAGGATCATGTATACCATATTTCATTCCCCACTAACTAAAAAATTGTATATTAAACTTGTTCTATCAACGTGGTAAAAAATATATGGTAAAAAGCCTCAGTAAAAATTTGTTAAAAAATACAAAAAATTTTTTGGTACGTCAAATTACAATTATGGATGTAATTTTTATAAAGAAAAAATTTGAGGATATTTCCATACCCACTTTAAGTATATAACCAACTGCAATTTCTTTAAAAATAGGATATGTTCCCGTAGTTTAGTAAAATTTCATAGTAGAAGAGACGTTTTTTATAAAGCGTAGTAAAATTTGTATACCAATTGGGAGTACATTTTTTACTGCATTATACGAAACCCTTTTTTCAGTGTGGTAAAACATGGGAAAACTGAAAGTATAAAGATACGTATAAAGTTTTCAAAACTGTTTTTGTACACCTTAGGAGTGATGAGGATTATTCCCAACCAAGAGCCGAATTACCCCATACGTGATCGAGTACACTTTTTTATCGAATGAGATTTCGTCACGTATCGAATGGATGTATTACCGCACTCGATAGCTGTCGTATCGAAATTTTTCAAATGGTTACCGATTATTTATGCAAATCAGAGTTGATTACAACATATGGTTGTGGCAAGAAAAAAACAACACATGCAGAAATGACAACATCCCGGCTTTTGTAAAAAATGACTATTTATTTCAATTTGAATTTAAAAATAAAAAAAACACGATTTTTTAGTAATTTTTGTTTTACACGTGCTTTATGTGACGGTGCCGTGTCTTGTTGGTATGTCTATGGTTCGAAATATTTACTTACCTACGGCTCCAAAACAGCTACCAACACGTTTACTCGATAATAAATTGCATTTACTTTGACTGATTCGACGTGATTTAAGCTAAACTTCAAATAGCTCATGTCTATCGCGGTACCACCTGTTTCTTACATTTCTCCAAGATTTGGCATCATTTATTTTTGGCCCATAGTAATTTAAATGGGCGGACTCTTCTTCCCACAGCCTTTAAGATCTTGCCTTCCCTTGGCTGCAACTTGAAAATATATCTTTTTGCCAAATTTAGGTGGCCATGAATTGAGTTATTCCACTCTTTTGTAGCCTATTTATCTTATATATAAAAATCAATTTGTGTTTGTTTGTGTGTTCCTTATAGACTTAGAAACGGCTGAACCGATTTTCTTGAAAATTTTACAGGTGGTGCATAATGATCCCGTGGTGAAAATTGGGTACTACATTTTTGATATCTGAAGGGGGGGCGGACCCTCCCCCTTACCCTAATTTTCAGAAACGCCAGATCTCGGAGATCTATGGGTCTACTCCTTTCCCAATTTTTTTAGTGACCATCGCAATATGGTGCTCAAATAAAGGTATATGGAAGTAGAATACGAATTTGGTATCCAAATGTAGGACCATGTATTTAAGCATCACCCCTTCCCTAAAACACTCCTCAAAGGGTAAACATTTTTCCATGCCAATATGTGGCTCATATGAAAGATATTTGCAATTAGAAAACGAATTTGATAACCTATTTTGGGGCCATGTGTTTGGGGGACGCCTCATCGTGCAAAATCCCCTAAACCAATGGCAATATGGGGTTTAAATACATGGTATTTGAAAGAAGAGCACGATGTTCAAATTTTTTCAGGGCCAAGTGTCTGGAGAACCACCTCACCCCCGAAAACACCACTAAATCAGAGAAAACATGAGAATATCGGGCTGAAATAAAGTATTTTAAGAATGGAGTACACCTTACATCCAAACTTAAATTCGTAGACCAATAAAGATCATATAGGTTTCAAATAAAGGTACTTATATTGTTAAACTGTTAGTCAAGCGATATACTATTTTCGTAGCATGGTATTTCACTAAAAGCTCTGTAATTGTCAAAAATAAATATTCCAAGGAAACTTTTGTTCCATATAAAGTAAAAGAAGGCGCAGCGGAGCGGACCCGGTATGTATGTAAATACATACCTTTTCATATTATAATTACATTCAATTACTTCATCAAGCCTTTTGTTTTAACCATTAACATCAAGTAACAATTCTATTCGATTGTTAGCTCACGAGTGGATTTCGTACAGCTGATACTCGATTACGCACTCGCTAACGAATGCTATAATCCCGAATGCGGTAATGCCAAAACAAAAATGTTCGGAGAATTTTACTCGTTCACGTATGCGGTAATTCGGCCCCAGATCGGATCGAGGGAATAATAAGACAGCAGGAGCTTCTTTCTACTCGGTAACAAAAATCGTTCTTTACAAGACGCCGGTACAACCTTTGCTTTTATATCGGAAGAAGCATGGTAACTTTCGAAAGAAGATCATGAAGGGTTTGAATAATTCGAGATGCAAATTCATAATAAACGTATCGGGTCGGACCTATCAGCAAAATACAACACCCATGTTGGCTTGATCATGTTGCGTGAGATGAAGAAGGCCAAACTTTAATCAAACTGAAAAATCCCGAATATCGAAAGTAAGATCAAAATCACGGGAAGCTTATCTGAAAGCTACCAGGTGCGTCCACAGGTTGCGGATGGTGTAAAGCTCCGTTTTTATGCGGAGTAGCTTCAAATGCGGCCGCACGCAGTCAGCGATTTTCGAGAGGAGAGTCTCAGTGAGGAGTCAGGTGGCACTGGCTCTTAATTAAATACTGAGTGCCAATGATACTCGAGATGACAAGGCGAGTTATTGGCGCCTTCAAATAACCAATGGCCATCATCAGCGTCTGTTCCCAGGTTAGGGGCGGCTGGCGGCATGCGTCGGATCTTGGAGCAAGCGGCTCCCCACGTGTGCAATCCCACAAAACCCATGCGGTTGGGGGGTTGGGCCAGTAACCCGCCCCCGGAAAACTGAGAACTACTATGAGAAACAAAGGAATAGTAAAAACGGACCCCCCCAACATTGACGACCCACGCAAACGAAAAAAGGACTATGATTTGCGGATCTGCACCTAGAATGTCCGCACTATGTATAGAGAAAGTGCCGCGCTGGCGGATGTATTAGAGAAGTACAAGGTAGATATTACCGCCTTACAGGAAGTGCGATGGACTGGGAATGGCGTCACTACAACACCAAACGGTGACCAACGATACTACAATATAACTGCTATAACACGAGGCATGAATTCGGCTGTGGATTTGTGGTTAGTCGTAGACTGAAACACCTTGTCTCCAGCTTTACTCCGGTGGGTGAGAGGCTAGCCACAATCCGCATAGAAGCCAAATTCTTCAACATTAACCTTATTTGTGCCAATGCCCCGACCGAAGACAAAGACGAGCAGACCAAGGATATTTTCTACGAGCGCCTAGAGAGAGAATATGACCGCTTCCCCGCCCATGATAATAAAATCGTTCTGGAAGATTTTAATGCGAAAATAGGGAAGGAAGACATTTTTGGTCCAACAGTCGGAAAGTTTAGCCTCCACGAGATAACGTCCAGTAATGGGTTGAGGATGATAGATTTCGCAGCGGCAGAAAACATGGTAGTTAGAAGCACCTGATTTCAACATAAAAATATTCACAAAGCCACATGGCTGTCACTCGATCTAAACACGAGGAACCAAATTGATCACGTTGTGATAGATGAAAGGGAGAAGAGGAGAGAGGAGAAACGTCTATTCCGCAGAAAGAAAAAGGAAATGGAAAGACGTGAGTGTGAGCGAATTGAGATGTACAGGAGTCAGAATGAAGTTCGGAAATTCTACCAAAGAATTAAACATCAAACCGATGGCTTTGGTGCAGGCACATCCTCCTGCAGAGATAAAGAAGGAAATCTGGTAACTGACACCGATAACATGCTGAGGATATGGAAAGAATTTACCCAACTGCTAGTGTCCGATGTTGGCGGCGAAGAGGATACCGCAGGACCAATCCCTGATGATGGTATAGAATGTTTACCTTCTAGTCAGAATAAGGTTCAAGTAACAGTGACCCGAC
Source organism: Stomoxys calcitrans (assembly GCF_963082655.1). Taxonomy (NCBI): domain Eukaryota; kingdom Metazoa; phylum Arthropoda; class Insecta; order Diptera; family Muscidae; genus Stomoxys; species Stomoxys calcitrans. The sequence continues at coordinate 152,213,802 of NC_081552.1, forward strand.
TAAAGAACAATAGGGCAGCAGGAACCGACGGGTTACCCGCTGAACTATTTAAGACGGGAGGCGACACACTGATAAGGCGTATGCATCAGCTTATCTGCGCAATCTGGCTAGAAGAACGCATACCCGATGATTGAAACCTCAGTATACTATGTCCCGTACACAAGAAAGGAGACAAGACGGAATGTGCCAACTACAGAGGAATAAGTCTCCTCCCCATCGCATACAAGATAATCTCGAGCGTACTGTGTGAAAGACTAAAACCTAAAGTCAATGAGATAATTGGGCTCTATCAATGCGGCTTTAGGCCTGGCAAATCCACCCTGGACCAGATATTCACACTGCACCAAATCCTGGAAAAGACCTGAGAAGGACAAATCAACACCTACCATCTCTTTGTTGACTACAAAGTCGCTTTCGATACCCCTTTACATACCAAGGTATTGCAAGCCTTGTCGGAGTTTGGTATCCCTGCAAAAATAATAAGACTCTGCAGGATGACACTTGCTGATACGCGTTCCTCAGTAAGAATAGGAAAGAATCTCTCCGAACCATTTAGTACCAAACGAGGTTTCAGACAAGGAGACAGCCTATAGTGTGATCTCTTTAATATCCTGCTGGAGAAGATTATACGAGATGCAGATGTGAATAGATATAGCACACTAATCACAAGAGAACACATGCTACTCGCCTATGCTGACGACATCGATATCATAGGTCGGTCACCGGAAGTAGTAACTGCAGCCTTTGAAAGAATCGAAAGAGAGTCAGTGAAAATGGGTCTGGCAGTAAATGGAGATAAGACGAAAGGGATGGTTTCAACGCCCAAAAAGCTTTGCACACCCGGCAGATAAAGAAATTGGAGAATGTTGGGAACCACAACTTTGAGATAGTCAGTAACATTATCTACCTAGACACCGCCGTAATCGAAACGAATGACACCAGTTTTAAGATTAAGCGATGAATAATACTAGCAAACAGATGCTGCTTTGAACTAAGTAGGCAGTTTAGAAACAAGGCCACCTCTCGACAGACAAAGATTACACTATACAAGACACTGATACTACCCGTGCTGTTAAATGGTTCTGAAGCATAGGTACTTGTGAAATCAGATGAGGCGGTGCTTGGAGTATTTGAGAGAAAGATTTTTCGTAAAATATATGGACCAGTTTGCGTTAACGGAGAATATAGGCGACGTATGAACCACGAGCTGTATGACGATGATAGCATCAAAATACAACGGCTGCGTTGGCTAGGTCATGTTGTCAGAATGGATGAAGAAGCTCCAGCAAAGAAGTCTTGAAGGCAAACACGGTGGTACACGAAAACCGGGAAGACCAAAAGCCCGATGGAAAGATCAAGTTGTGGAAGACACCTCGATACTTGGTGTCAGAGATTTTAGAATAAGCGCAGAAGATCGAGGCGCTTGGAACGCTATTCTACGTTCGGCAAGTGGAACAAATATTCTGTCATAGCCAATTAAAGTGAAGTAAAGATCAAAAGGAGATGACATCCAGATGTTCTACTAGAAAATATCAACTAAAAAATAACAAAAGTTGAAAAATCGAGACATATTTGAAATCAAATTGTAACTAATTTTATCTAATTAGATATTAGGTTAGATTGAAAAGAGGGTGCAGATATTAATCCGCCCCATGCTACTATGGACATACACCTAAGCCAATAATCGGCTTGTTGTGCGCTCTAAAAACTATAAAGTAACCTCTAAAAAGAAAATTTTAAGTTAGGAATTCCGTGCTACTTCCAAAATCCTTTATTGTTTTAAATACCACACCTCTGGATCCCTCATAGGGTTTTCGCCGTCCTACCGACCGTTTCGCTGTTCCACAATTTGTATGCGCATTATTGACGGCCGTCCCCTGGCCTTCACCGCCAAATCGTCTGCCCTTTCATTTCCCCTTACTCCCTTATGACCCGGCACCCAATCGATGCGGATTTTGTAATCCTCAGAGAAGGCGTTAATCTCCTTCTTACACTGCAAGACTGTTCACGTCCTTACCGTCCTGGTTGTTATTGCCCTTATGGCAATTTTACTGTCCGTAAAGTTGTTCACACTCGGCGTTAGCACCAGACCCCCTCATGCATTCCGTGATCGCCCGGATCTCCGCCTGTAGAACGGTATTATGGCCAGGCAGTCTAAAACAGATCTCAGTCCCTGGATTCTCAATGTAAACCCCCAGGGCCACTCTGTCCTCTAGCTTTGATACATCCGTGTAACATGATCTTCCTGATGGCAATGTTGTTGTTGTTGTAGTAGTGTGTTATACACTGAGGCGGCAGCCCTTGCCGATGAAGAACTCCATCGGGTCAATCCGGTACGTACAACCGGCTGCCATGGGATTGATGTATTATAAATTTTCGATCAACGTCATTATTCCAAGATTCCAGTGTCTCCGTGAGTCCCTTCGTATCCTGTGGAAAATGTGTTCTCATCAAAAGCCTCAATTGGATATTACTTGATCCAATTATGTATATTTGCTGGCAAATACAGTAGGATCTGACCATATCAATTTTTTTACTCGGGCATGTAGTCATAGATTCTACCTTTAGCAAACTATGCAAGTAAGGAATTATGTTATGAAAATGTTTAAACTTAAAACTTTGACTTTCGCCTTCAATTGTTGTATGTCTTCATGACATCCATAGCCTAGGTCTGATTGATGTATTCCAGATTCTTCTCCTTGATCATTACTCTCTATACCAAACAACACGTCTGCAAGACCAAAATAAAACTTCAAACACCACCAAGTCGGTGCTTTATACTTTAAATGACACACAGCAGCATTTTTAATGCTGCTGCGTGTGGAGCAGGCAATGTTGTGATTTTTTAGATGGTTGTTGAACATAAACTCGCATTCGTCGCACTTGAATCTTTTCTATAAATATTCTATAAAACATTTGTGGGCACCTTTTATTTATGGCGAGACATTAGGGTGCTTCGATAATAGTATTTACATACCTGTTTTTCAAACAGGTGCTAATCTGTATGTTGAATATATTGAATTGGATTGCAATAGATAGATAAAGACATTAGAGCTGGCAAAATATCTATGGCACTATCGATATTTTAGCTTTTGGCTAAATATCGATTGATATTTTTCCTATCGATACTATCGGTAAAGTTCCACTTTTTGCAAAATTGAACAAAAAACAAGTAAAAGCGTGCTAAGTTCGGCCGGGCCGAATCTTATATACCCTCCACCATGGATCGCATTTGTCGAGTTTTTTTCCCGACATCTCTTCTTAGGCAAAAAAAGGATATAAGAAAAGATTTGCTCTGCTATTAAATTATAAATTAAATTATATATTGGAGACCTGTGTAAAATGTCAGTCAATTCGAATAAGAATTGCGCCCTTTGTGGGCTCAAGAAGTAAAATAGAGAGATCGATTTATATGGGAGCTGTATCGGGCTACATACCGATTCAGACCATAATAAACACGTATGTTAATGGTCATGAGAGAATCCGTCGTACAAAATTTCAGGCAAATCGGATAATAATTGCGACCTCTAGAGGCTCAAGAAGTCAAGATCCCAGATCGGTTTATATGGCAGCTATATCAGGTTATGAACCGATTTGAACCATATTTAACACAGTTGTTGGATATCATAACAAAATACTACGTACCAAAATTCATTCAAATTGGATAAGATTTGAGCCCTCTAGAGGCTCAAGAAGTCAAGACCCAAGATCGGTTTATATGACAGCTATATCAGGTTATGGACCGATTTGAACCATACTTGGCACAGTTGTTGGATATTATAACAAAACACGTCGTGAAAAATTTCATTCCAATCGGATAAGAATTGCGCACTTTAGATGCTCAAGAAGTCAAGACCCAATATCGGTTTATATGGCAGCTATATCAAAACATGGACGGATATGGCCCATTTACAATACCAACCGACCTACACTAATAAGAAGTATTTGTGCAAAATTTCAAGCGGCTAGCTTTACTCCTTCGGAAGATAGCGTGCTTTCGACAGACAGACGGACGGACGGACGGACAGACGGACGGACGGACGGACAGACGGACGGACATGGCTAGATCGACATAAAATTTCACGACGATCAAGAATATATATACTTTATGGGGTCTCAGACGAATATTTCGAGTAGTTACAATCAGAATGACGAAATTAGTATACCCCCCATCTTATGGTGGAGGGTATAATTAGCGATTCGATCGTTAATATATCCCTATTACAAATTTCCACTCATCCTTCGTGTTGATTATTCCAAGTATCGATGGAATTGGCCCATAACCTGATATAGCTTCCGTATTAAGTCTCCCCATTTTGCTTTTTTAGCCTATAGAAGCCGCAATTTGCATTCGATTGGCCCAAACTTTTGACAAACTACTGACTTTATTATTGGGTTGCCCAAAAAGTAATTGCGGATTTTTTAAAAGAAAGTAAATGCATTTTTAATAAAACTTAGAATGAACTTTAATCAAATATACTTTTTTTACACTTTTTTCTAAAGCAAGCTAAAAGTAACAGCTGATAACTGACAGAAGAAAGAATGCAATTACAGAGTCACAAGTTGTGAAAAAATTTGTCAACGCCGACTATATGAAAAATCCGCAATTACTTTTTGGGCAACCCAATAAATTTGGTTTTGTTGTTGTTGTAGCAGTTTGTTGTGTTCCATCTTTCGTCTGCTTGATTCAAGGCCCAAGAGTGTCAAGACAGAGGAACTATGCGACTAAGATGGTGTGCGTCCACAGGGATCTGGATCTGAGTCGAGTGGGTCTGGCCGGGCAGTTAAACAGGTGACGTGTATGGTGCGGTCCCAGGTTACAATCGGGACATACATCTTGCACGTCGGCATCAATGCTTGCTCTGTAGGAATTGAGGCGGCTACATCTGCCAGAACGTAATTGAGCCAGAACCACTCTGGTTTGCCGGGGGAGGTCAATTTCTTCAGGTGCAATGGGAGACGATCGTTCTCCATGGACTACATTCACCCGGTAGCCATTTACCGCATCTGCTACCGTGTCTGCATGAATGATGTCTAGACCTGCTTGATATGCCGCTTGATCTAGAGGTTCTCTCTTGTAGCGCTGAACCTCACGCTCTAGATCATGTAGATCTACCTTAAGGTTTCTGGGCGGTGGATGTCTATCCACAAGATGATGATTTGGATGGTCTCTGCTATGTTATGTCTTCGCACTGGTAGGATCTTTGTCTCCTGATGGAAGTGGTCCACAAGCGAACTGAGGAGACGGCACGGGTTGTGGTTTCACATATTCCGACGACGTGGACGCAGAAGGCGACGACGACGCTTGTGACCCTCTTCTGGCTATGTTCGCACAGCACTTTGCAACATATCCAGTATGACTATACTCCCGTAGTGAAGTGAGGCCAGAGCAAGATCGGAAATGTACCCACTCCATGCACCGGTTACACCTCACCGACACCGACCGATGATGGAAGCTGTTCTGGCAAACCAAACAGAATCAGGGACCGGGGTTCTTTTCAATCCCGGCACGGACCAGAAGCGAGCGGAGAAGGCACTCCGGGATGAGTCTCTCCCACCAAAAAAGACAAACACGTACACTGAGGCGGCAGCCCTTGCCAATGAAGGGTTCCATCGGGTCAAGCCGGTGCGTACAACTGGCTGCCATGGGATTGGTTTTAATCGGTCGATGCATTGATGTTGCTTCTTTATAAACCAATCTTCTGAATTTAATTACTCGCTTTCGTTTTCAATATATAGGTGATACGAAATTAACGGTAATATCAATACTACCGATTTTTATTATTAAAATATCGAATGTTGCAAATATCGATAGTTTGACAGCCCTAAAAGAGCCCAATTTAAAATTGTTTCTTGATAAAGCCTTTGCCCTTGTACTCGTAAAGGCATTTTCGTTAATTAAAAACGTGTTAAGTTTGGGCGGTTTACATTCTCAAATTTTTGGACGCTAATTAACAATTGCAATTTAAAAACCCCAAAACGGTTTTAAGTTCATGGGCCAAACTTTTGAAAGGGCCGTTTTGTGTCATCCTGACCAAAGACAAAGGGCCCCCATAATTTTAAATTTAATTTAAAGGCAGTCGGTACAATATGGTACTCAAATGAAAGGTATGTAGGAGTACATTACGAATCTGATATACAAATCTTGGGCCAAGTGTTAGGGTCCCTAATACTGACTTCTATTTACCACTCCTCTGATTGGCTGTTGAACTTTGTTATTGAAATTAAAAATCAAACAAAATTTTAAAAAACTGAGTGCACCCTAATACCCAACATTGAATCATAAGTACTATTATGTGAAGTTTGAACTCCTCATATCCTTAACCAAAGAAGCAGTACGAATATGTCTATACATGTTTTGTTTTATTTGCATGGGGCTTGAGGTTAGAATGTGGCTGACTGAAGTACATTCGGTGTGCCTGCCAGCAGCTGACGGAGGAGGTAGCATTTTGTGTTATTCGGTTGATTGATATTCGCGTTGGTTGTTCTTCTTTTTGTATTTTATATTTATTTAATGTTTTTGTAGATACAAGAAACAACCACAACCGTAGACACATCTCCCCGCCCGTAACTTGAACATCACTGTTGGGACATTTACATAGGGACGGATGTAAATACAACTGCAAGCAATCATGTTTATCACATCATTATTCCTGGAAATGATCAATAAATCGATAGAATATTTATTTATTCTGTTTTGATTGTATGATGTTTTAGTTCAATCTGTTAATATTTAAAAGTTAATATTATGGCACTGTTGGGGAAACGCATACAACTGTGGTAACTCAATTCACTAAACATTATTGATTACTGCGCGCTTGCATCTACATGGACCCAATATCTTTTTTTTTTTTTTTGTTTTTCGATTCGAGTTAAACCGTATTTTTGCTTTTATTTAGCTTAGTATTCATCTTTGTCGCAATTTATAGAATGATAAAAAAAACACGTCTGCTCCCTTTTTTAGTCTTTTGGGTCAATACGAACGCTATGGATTTTTAGTAGATTTTTTTACAATCTGTTTTGCAACAACAATTAATTGTATAAAATTTAATTATCTAAAGCTGGACGGTACCCTAAATAACAAGCACAAAAAATGAAGTGAGTTTGTCGTTACGACCCCAGCAAAAAAAAAAATATATTCGTTTGCCTTTTTATAAGAATTAAATTATTCGCATACTTTTTATAATATTTTTGATTAGAGAAAATCATAAACATGAGGCAATTCAATAAAAAAAAACCTCGAGTATAAAATGACCTAAAAAATTTCACAAAAATTTAATTTTAAAGAGTTTTGTGTTTTTAACATTTTAATGGAATAAGTGTTATTTAGAGTTTAATAGCCAAAGTTCATTCATTCATGCCACAGGAAATACCTAGGTTAGGTTGACAAGAGGGTGCAGATATTAATCCTCCCATGTCACTATGGACATACACCTAAGCTATAAAAACTATAAAGATACCTCTAAAAGAAAATTTAAGTCAGGAATTCCGTGCTACTTACAAAATCCTTAATTTGTTCAATACCACTCCCCTAAGTTGGTTCATGTCTAATATTGTGTCTCCACCTAAGTGCAGAAATCTGTCGGACGCGAAAGCCGGGCAATGACAAAGGAAATGCTCCAACGTCTCATCATCTTCCCCGCATGCCTTACACATGCTATCACTTTCCGCACCGATTTTACATAACCAATAGCTATACTGACATCCTTCTTCCTTCCTTTCAGTAATAGCCTCGTCTTCTCACGATCTGGATCCCCCATAGGATTTTCGCCTCGGACTGCGTCGACCCGATAGGCTTCGGGTTAACCAAGTTTATTGATGGCAGTCCTCTGGCCTTCACCGCCAAATCGTCTGCCCTTTCATTTCCCCTTACTCCGTTATGGCCCGGCACCCAAACCATGCGGATTTTGCCATCATCAGAGAAGGCCTTAATCTCCTTCTTACACATCAAGACTGTTCCTGACCTTAACGTCCTGGTTGTTATTGCCCGTCCTCGGTAAAGATGTTCACACTCGACGTCCTCGCGTTAGCACCACACCACTTCACGCATTCCGTGATCGCCCGGATCTCCACCTGCAGGACCGTATTATGGTCAGGCAGCCTAAAACAGATCTCACTCCCTGGGTTCTCAATGTAAACCCCCAGGCCCATTCTGTCCTCTAGCTTTGATCCATCCGTGTAACATGATGTTCCAGATGGCAATACTAGGGTTCCGTCAATCCAAGACAGTGCCGATGGCAGCAGTGCCTCGCACTCGACTTCAAGGTTCATCTCAGGTATCCGATCGGAAACCTCTTCCTTTCCTTCCAGATTTCCTATCGTCGCCTCGATTATACCGCGATGGTATGAGCCGCTCCCATACTCAATCCATTCTCCCATCGCCTTAAGTCTCATAGCCGCAGTGGCTGCCTCACACTTAGTCTCCAGTGCCCTAGTGGACGTGGTCCTCATCGCTCCGCCTATGCCAAGACAACATGTTCTCTGAACCTGTTGTATGGTCCTTATGTTGCACTTTTTCTCCATAGCAGTCCACCAAACTACTGAGGCGTAAGTAAGTATTGTTCTAATCATGATCCTGTAGAGCCAGTGGACTATCCTCGGATTGAGGCCCCATTACGAGCCTACGGCCCGCCTACATAATGCCCAATATCTGTGAGCCTTCTCAGTACGCTCCTGAATGTGACACTTCCATTTCAGTTTCCGTCCAAGATCTGACCTAAGTATTTGACCTTATCAGATATCGAAATCGTCTTATTGAGGAAACGTGGTGCGTCTTCCTCGTAAACAGGCATATTCAATTCTGGGTTAACATTGAGACCTCTGGGTCAAGTCTAGTCATATGCCATATGCAAGACCCTTTCGCCCCTTCTGCATAGTTTGTTTGGATCCTTACCCCTTAGAAGTATTATAACATCGTTTTCGTAGCAGACGGATTCAAATCCCTCCTCAGTTAGCATCCGTTATAGGTCATTTATGGTGGTCACACATAGGAGTGGCGATAAAATGCCCCCCTGTGGCATGCCCTGTGCCACTATTTATATTTATGCCATGGGACATACAATTTATCCACCTGTTCCTTAGCGTATGGTTTATCCAGTCTCTAAGGACGGGGTCCACACGGTACTGGTCTAAGGATTGGATCAGTGTGTTGCTCCGCACATTGTTAAAAGCCCCCTCGATGTCAATGCATACCGCCAGCGTGTACGTTTTGGCGTCGATGTATTCTTCTATTTTATGCACAACCTCGTGCAGGCAGTCTCCACCGACCTTCCCTTAACATAGGCATGCTGTTTGTATTTGAGCAGTTCGCTGGATGTCCTGCTCTTTATCATGGTGTCCACATGGATTTGAGTAGAAAGGACGTAAGGCTTATGGGTCTGTAGGCCTTTGGTGTCGCATAACTTGCCTTGCCGGACTTGGGTATAAACACCACCCTTGCCTCCTGCCAGGCTTTCGGAGTATATGCAAGTCCTAGGCACGCTGTGAAAATTTTGGCCAGACGAGGCGCCAGATAGTCTGCCTCTTTCTGTAGTAACGCCGGGTGACTTCAATTGTTTGAAGCTCCGCAAGGATTCCATCCACCATAAATTCCGTAATTATAAACCTTAGATCAACGTCATTATTCCAAGATTCCGGTGTCTCCGTGAGTCCCGTCGTATCCTATGGAAAATTGGTTTTCATCAAATGCCTGAACATGTCCTCCGCTGTCTCTGCTCTCACTTCCATGTCGTCTACGAAAGTTTCAGTTTGGACATGGGTTTTTGAGAGAAACTTTATTATCTTGGCGGCGTCATTAACGCTATCGACCTGTTCGCGGAAAAGCTTCCAGAAGGCACGTTTTGCCGCTCTGGTAATCTTATTGTATTCCTTGAGCCGTGTATAATACACATCCAAATAAACTTCCGCCTTTTTACGACGTGCTCTGTTAAAAAGTCTGGGTACCTCTTTCCCAATATTGCGAATCTCCCCGGTCATCCAGGGTTTTTCTTGGGCTGATTTCCTTTCCCGAAGAGGATTACTATCTTCGAAGGACCCAACCAGTGCAGTCGAAATCCTGTTGGCATTTTCGTCAATGTCTTGAATGCTTGGACAATCTAAATTGTCTTGCCCAAGTCTTCTTCTGAGTAGCCTTCCGAATTTTGTCCAGTTGGTTTTTAACTTATTCCGGAAGCTTATCGGATTAGGCGCTGGCCGTGCTATTCTAAACCCAATGTAGCGATGGTCAAGAAAAAGTGTTCCACGGAGACCCACCAATCCTGAACCTCATCGATTAGATTTCCGAACATATCGTCACATCTAATACCTCCTCCCTAATCCTATTAACAAAGGTAGCGGTACTACCCCACGAAATGTTGTGAGAGTTCGCATCGCACCCTATTAGTACCTCGTTACCTGTCTGTTTTGCTTTCCTCAGAGAGTCGAAAGACAGATAAAGTGATGCCAAATAACGCAGGTCCTCGGCCGAGTACCAGTGTTGGCATAGAATAATTGGTAGTTGATATGGTTCAGTCCAGAAACTTTGTTCCGGGTCGTCCATGGCTTCTGAACTAGATTTTCTCCATCAGAGCGGGTGGAGCAGTCTCGCTCCGGTGGAGTTTTATATAGATTACCTCAATCATTGGTCCTCCAGTAAATGGGCATCTTGAAAGTAGGTGATGGTCTCATCATCTGCTCCCTGTTCCTTTGACTTTCCTAAATTTTGAGAAAAAAATCAACAAGTCATCACCCTCTTAAATTGACTTGTCGGACAGAAATGTAGTTTAGACAAAGATTCCTTGTTGAATACTTATTAAGATGATGACTTTTATACAACTTAGTTTCCCTGTATCATATTTTGGTGAGTTTTTATTTAAGATTAGAGAAAATCTTAAATATAAGACAATTCAATAAAAAACCTAACGCACAAAACGATTTAAAAAATGTCCAAAAATTTAATTTAAAAAAACTGTGTGTCGAATGGTAGCAAAGTTGTAGGATTAGTAAAAATATGACGTTAAGTGTGGTGAATAATTTTTGAGTAGCCCAGGGGCTAGTAAGATTTTTGACAGCACAGCAAATTTTGACGTTTTGTTGAGCAAAGTCCCATGTCAGTAATTGTAAATTCATTTGAGTTTTGGTAACCAACTTGCGTGCGGCATAACTTAGCTGCCTACATTGTGGGCAGACGTCACCAAATTTAAACGACTTATTTGGCATAAAATAAGTAAAATATTGTTTATTATCATTGGCAACGGGATTCTAAAAGATTGTTATTTAACAATAATGGACAAAAGTACAGTTTTGTGTTTGTAGTTTATTGAAATGATGGCGCCGCCGTTTGGTGATTTTTCTATAATGGCGTCAACAGTTTGTTTACCTGGCATGAGTTTCGATTATCATTTTCATGTTAACATCTCTCTATTGTAACATTCGCATTTGCAATATAACTGCCAGCAGTAATGGAAAATATTTTTAAAAATATTCATTACGTAAAAAATTATTATTTTTTGGTCTTTTCCTCTATTATTCTGTGGCGCGCACATCTTGTTTACTTTAGATTTTTGACAAAACGTCAAAATTTGTCAGTGTTAGAAAAAATGGTCGATTGGCACAGCAAAATGTTTTTTTTTTCTCAGCAGTTTAAAAAAACAACCCCTTTCGTCATTTTTACATCTCACCATCATTTGACACACGCTCTTAATAAAAACAAGTAAAAGCATGCTAAGTTCGGCCGGGCCGAATCTTATATACCCTCCACCATAAATTGCATTTGTCGAGTTCTTTTCCCGACATCGTTTTTAGGCAAACAAAGGACAAAAGAAAAGAATTGCTATAATATTGGAGCTACATATAGTTATGGTCCGATTCGGACCATAATTGAATTGAATATTAAAGACCGAAGTCATAGTGTAAAATTTCAGCCAATTTGAGTAAGAATTGCGCCCTTTAGGGGGTCAAGAAGTAAAATAGAGAGAACGATTTATATGCGAGCTGTATCAGGCTAAGGACCGATTCGGAAGTTTCAGCCAAATCGGATAATAATTTCGACCTGTGAAGGCTCAAGAAGTCAAGATCCCAGATCGGTTTATATGGCAGCTATATCAGGTTATTTATCGATTTGAACCATATTTGACACCGTTATTAGAATTCATAACAAAACACCTCATGCAAAATTTCAACCAAATCGGATAAGAATTGCGTCCTCTAGTGGCTCAAGAAGTCAAGATCCCAGATCGTTTTATATGGCAGCTATATCAGGTTATTTATCGATTTGAACCATATTTGGCACCGTTATTAGAATTCATAACAAAACACCTCATGGAAAATTTCAACCAAATCGGATAAGAATTACGTCATCTAGTGGTTCAAGAAGTCACGATTCAAGATCTGTTTATATGACAGCTATATCAGGTTATGCATTGACATACCGTAAACACAACGCAGATCAAATGGAATTTTCTTTGAGTAACAGGGTGACATAATAGGCATTGGTGAATTTTTTCTTCAAAAGCTGAGTATGCACCTCTAGCGAAATTTTCAGTTGCAACCAAGATATATTCATTTCCAGGTAGTGGCAGTTGCCCCACAACAAAATATTGAGTGCACTATCTGTCAAAATCAGTGATTAGTGCAACTCTGATTTTGTGTATGTTACTTGTTCGCACCATTTTTCGTTGTTTGTGTGTGGTATGGTTTTTAAATATAATACACACACAAACACACAACAAAAACTCGTTGACTGATAGTGCACTTCGCGAGAAAAAAATTGTACTCAGCTGTTTACCGTATACTGGTAATTGTGTACGTGGTAATACAAACCAAATTATTTTATTTTTTTTTTTTTGACATGCACGCACAAGTGCTGTGCGAGGTCATAAATCCGAATTTAGTGGCCAATGTAAACGTAGGTGCATAATCAGCGATGAGCCTGACTTCATGAGTACTGACTTCATTCACAGTGGAAATGACTATTAAATTATTGCGAAATCAGACGGACTCTTTTCTTTGCCAGAACACAAACAAAAGTCAAACAACAACACACAACTAAGACAACCATATTAAAGCAGCGTTAATTCGGCCCATTTCGTGAGCATTTAATAACATTTGCTATTCAAATTGTATGAAATTTATTCTGATGCAGCTACATGTTACTGCTATTTTGCTCCTAGAACTCAGTACCACTTGTATGGAATGTGTTCGCATTATCTTCGTTACCATTTTTTATAGTACGTTTTGACAGTTGTTCGTGTGAAAATTCGAAGTCAGTACTAGGCCTTAAGGCCAAAACCATGACAAATTTATACAAGGTAAAGTCATTAGCCCAGCTGATGAATTTCTAATTCCAGAGTTGTTTGCAAATCCCATTAGAACGTCAAATGCTTTGTTTGGATTTTAAAGATTTTTTACATTTTGTTTTTTTCACATTTTTTACGTTTGAATTTATAATTGACACGTTTATAATCATAGATCTTTTGATCTGGTGGCTGCTACACATGATAATGGAAATAAAAAGTAAAATATCAATTAGGAAGTGTCCAGAAATTTGACAGCCTAGTGGGAATTTGCGCCACCATTTACTCAGGGTTGTATAGTCGATTTCGTTATTGTTGGGCTAATAAGTTTACCTTGTAAAAATTTGCCTAGCGTTGCTCTTAAAAGCCATTATTTTGGGAGAGGAACAGTTCATCTATAGTGTATCAGCGAATCCGCTAGATTGGCAAATAAAATAACCCAATAAATAGATGTGTTATGGCACTCTTTAAAGAGGCACCCAGTGCAAAGATTAGAAATAAACGAAGAAAATTTTGAGAGATATGTGAATGAACAATGAATCTGAATGAGCTAGTTTGCAATCGATTGTCGACATTTTTTTGCTCTTAAACTTAAAATTAACTAGCATTTTTTATCTAATTTACTTGTGTCTTTCTACAGTTTTTATGTTCCCCGAATTCCTTTTTCTCCTCTCTTAAGGCTTTATCATACATATATTCTTGCTTTATGACATGTCAAAATTTGCTATTGTTATTGTTATTGTGTGCAAACACATAGTGATACGAATTTAACTAACATAAGACAATCACATTTAAAAATAGCGTATGTTATTTTTTCGATTAGAGCGGTGCTCTCTTTCTTCCAACAAACATAAAGAAATCCGTTGTTTTTACTGTCATTGGGATGAAATCAACGCCAAATTAAATTGTTTTCACACTCAACTTTAGAATTTGGCGAGCTGTCTCACAAATGCAACAATTTTTACTCATTAAGGCGTAGCTAGAGGGTCCTGGGCGGGGGGCTTAGCCATACCCAGAGAATCTGGGCTACCCCCAGAATTTTCGTCAATACATATATTTTTGTACCCACCACCATAGGATGGGTTATACTAATCTAGTCATTCCGTTTGTAACACCTCGAACTATTCGTCGAAGACCCCATAAAGTATATATATTTTTGATCGTTTTGGCGTTCTGAGTCGATCTAGCGGTAGAACGCGTAAAGCTATCCGCTTGAAATTTTGCACAGATATTTACTATTGATGTAGGTCGTTAAAGATAGCAAATGGGCTATATGGGTTCAGATTTAGATATAAACCGATCTCTCGATTTGATTTTTTTAACCCTTAAAAGCCGCAATTTTTGTTCGATTTGGCTGAAATTGAGTATGTAGTGTTTCGTTATGACTTTCTACAACTGTGCCAACGGTGCAAATCCGTCTATAACCTGATATAACTCCCATATAAACCGATCTCCCGATTTGACTTCTTGAGCCCTTACAAGTCGGAAATTTTTCGATTTGGCTGAAATTTTGTATGTAGTATTCTGTTAAGACTTTCAACAACTGTGCCAAGTACGGTCCGAGTCGGTCAATAACCTGATATAGCTCCCATATAAACCGATCTCTCGATTTGATTTCTTGAGCCCTTACAAGCCGCAATTTTGTCCAATTTGGCTGAAATTGAGCATGTAGTGTTTGGTTATGACTTTCAACAAATGTGCCAAGTACGGTCCAAATCGATCTATAAACTGAAATAGCTCTTTGGCCAACAACAAAAACTCGGGTGCACTATCTGTCAAAATCTGTTTTTAGTACTTTACTTACTTTAATTGGCTATGACAGAATATTTGTCCCACTAGCCGAACGTAGAATAGCGTTCCAAGCGCCTCGATCTTCTGCGCTCATTCAAAAATCTCTGACACCAAGTTTCGAGGTGTCTCTCACAACTTGATCTTTCCATCGGGCTTTTGGTCTTCCCGGTTTGCGTGTACCACCGTGTTTGTCTTCAAGACTTCTTTGCTGGAGCTTCTTCATCCATTATGACAACATGACCTAGCCAACGCAGCCGTTGTATTTTGATGCGTGTAACTATGCTATCGTCGTCATACAGCTCATACAGCTCGTGGTTCATACGTCGCCTATATTCTCCGTTAACGCAAACTGGTCCATATATTTTACGAAGAATCTTTCTCTCAAATACTCCAAGCACTGCCACATCTGCTTTCACAAGTACCCATGCTTCAGAACCATATAACAGCACGGGCAGTATCAGTGTTTTGTATAGTGTAATCTTCGTCTGTCGAGAGGTGGCCTTGTTTCTAAACTGCTTACTTAGTCCAAAGTAGCATCTGTTTGCCATTATTATTCTTCGCTTAATCTCAAAACTGGTGTCATTCGTTTCGATTACGGCGGTGCCTAGGTAGATACAGTTACTGACTGTCTCAAAGTTGTGGTTCCCAACTTTGTCCATTTTCTTTATCTGCATTTATCGGGTGTGCAAGGCTTTTTGGGAGTTGAAACCATTCATTTCGTCTTATTTCCATTTACTGCCAGACCCATTTTCACTGACTCTCTTTCGATTCTTTCAAAGGCTTCCGGTGACCGACCTATGTTATCGATGTCGTCGGCATAGGCGAGTAGCATGTGTTCTCTTGTGATTAGTGATCTATATCTATTCACATCTGCATCTCGTATAATCTTCTCCAGCAGGATATTGTCTAAAACCTCGTTTGGTATTAAATGGTTCGGAGAGATTCTTTCCTATTCTTACTGAAGAACGCGTATTAGCAAGTGTCATCCTGCAGTCTTATTAATTTGCAGGGATACCAAACTCAGACATGGCTTGAAATACAATACCTTTGAACGTAAAGGAGTATCGAAGGCGGCTTCATAGTCAACAAAGAAATGGTAGGTGTTGATTTGTCCTTATCGGGTCTTTTCCAGGATTGGGCGCAGTGTAAATATCTGGTCTAGGGTGGATTTACCAGGTCTAAAGCCGCATTGATAGGGCCCAATAATCTCATTGACTTTAGGTTTTAATCTTTCACACAGTACGCTCGAGTGTATCTTGTATGCGATGGGGAGGAGACTTATTCCTCTGTAGTTGGCACATTCCGTCTTCTCTTCTTTCTTGTGTACGGGACATAGTACGCTGAGGTTCCAATCATCGGGTATGCGTTCTTCTCGCCAGATTGCCCATATCAGCTGATGCATACGCCTTATCAGCGTATCGCCTCCCGTCTTAAATAGTTCAGCGGGTAACCCGTCGGTTCCTGCTGCCTTGTTGTTCTTTAGTCGGGTCACTGCTACTTGGACCTCATTCTGACTAGGAGGTAAACATTCTATACCATCATCAGGGATTGGTTCGCGGTATCCTTTTCGCCGCCGTTTTCGCGGACACTAGCTGTTGGGTAAAATGTTCTTTCCATATCCTCAGCATGTTATCGGTGTCAGTTACCACATTTGCTTCTTTGTCTCTGCAGGACGATGTGCCTGCACCAAAGCCATCGGTTTGATGTTTAATTCTTTGGTAGAATTTCCGGACTTCATTCTGACTCCTGTACATCTCAATTCGCGCGCACTCACGTCTTCCCATTTCCTTTTTCTTTCTGCAGAATAGATGTTTCTCCTCTCTCCTTTTCTCCCGATACCTCTCCTTCATCTGGCGCGTTGCTACTGATTGCAAGGTTGCTCTATATGCCGCATTATTTGCTTCAGTAGCATCTCGACACTCTTGATCGTACCATGGGTTTCTTGGAGGAGGCTTCCGGTACCCAAGTACGGATTTCGCGGGAGTTTTCATGGAGTGGGCAATAGTTTGCCGCTGCGCCATTATATCATCGGAACAAAGAGTGCTTTCATCAAGCAGTTGGGTCAGTCGAGTGGAGTATGCCGCTGCCATTTGCTGTGTTTGCAGCTTTTCAAAGTCCAGCTTCAGATCGTACTTTCCTCGCCATGTTCAAACGGACGCGAACCTTTGCTGCAACGAGGTAATGATCCGAATCTATATTCGCTCCACGGATCGATCGTACATCTAACACGCTGGATGAATGCCTTCCATCTATCACAACGTAATCAATTTGGTTTCCCGTGTTTTGGTCGGGAGACAGCCATGTGGCTTTGTGAATATTTTTATGTTGAAATCTGGTGCTACTAACTACCATGTTTCTTGCCGCGGCGAAATCTGTCAGCCTCAACCCTTTACTGGACGTTATCTCGTGGAGGCTAAACTTTCCGACTGTTTGACCAAAAATGCCTTCCTTCCCTATTTTTTTTCGCATTAAAATTTCCCAGAACGATTTTAATATCATGGACGGGGCAGCGGTCATATTCTCTCTCTAGGCGCTCGTAGAAAATATCCTTGGTCTGCTCGTCTTTGTCTTCCGTCGGGGCATGGGCATAAATAAGGCTGATGTTAAAGAATTTGGCTTTTATGGGGATTGTGGCTAGCCTCTCATCCACCGGAGTAAAGCTGGAGACAAGGTGTTCAGTCTCCGACTAACCACAAATCCACAGCCGAATTCATGCCTCGTGTTATGGCAGCTATAGTATAGTTGGTTACCGTTTGGTGTTATAGAAACGCCACTCCCAGTCCATCGCACTTCCTGTAGAGCGGTAATATCTGCCTTGTATTTCTCTAATATATCCGCCATCGCATATACTGCACCTTCTCTATAAAGAGTGCGGACATTCCAGGTGCAGATCCGCCAATCATGGTCCTTTTTTCGTTTGCGTGGGTCAATGTTGGGGGGGTCCGTTTTTACTATTCCTTTGTTTCTCATAGTAGTTCTCAGTTTTCCGGGGGCGGGTTACTGGCCCAGCGCCCCAACCGCATGGGTTTTGTATGATTGCACACGTATCCCTCGTTGTGGGGAAAATCGCTGACTGTCCGTGGCCGCATTGGCAGCTACTCCGCATGAAAACGGAGCTTTCCACCATCCGCAACCTGTGGACGCGCCCGGTAGCTTTCAGCTAAGCTTCCCGTGATAACGATGGGCACCACACAAGTCGGAGCTCAAAGTTCCAGCCTGTGTGGTGCTCATATTTATCCCGTATCGGCCGGGAATCTGTTTTTAGTGCAACTCTGATTTTGAGTATGTTACTGTTCGCGCCATTTTTCTTTGCTTATGTGTAATGTTAAGAAATCTCGTTGATAGTGTACTCCGCGATAAAAAATTTTACTCAGGTGTTTGATGTACACTACCTGGGTAAATTTGCCTTGATAGGAGCACAGGACTCACTAATAGTTGGTTAAGTCACTTACAAAAACATAAAATGGCTAGGCCTCATGAACATCATTAAGATTGTCAAAATCTGCCTATTCTCAATCCTAACCAGGATTCACTAATAGAAGGTTGAGTCACTTGCGAAAACATAAAGTGGATAGGCCCCATGAACGTCATTGAGAATGTCAAATCTGCCGATTGCAAATGTCATCAAATAGAAGAAAACGTCAACAAAGAATGAATATAAAAAAAAGTTCTGCCAAAAATTAAAAAAAAATGTTTGCTGCGGATCGCTTGGCCTAACCTTATTCACAAGGCGGATATAAAAAGGTGGCCTCACGCGAACAGCTGTTAACAGCCGGCCAGGTTTGACGGTATTAAGATGACAGATTTTTGTTTGCATTCTCTTTGTTGTTATCTTCTTTCTCGCATATTCTCTGCTCATGTACTCACACGTATACATACACGCATTTAAATTTCTTTGTTTGTGTTGGCAAAACGTCGATCACCTTGATGACAAGATAGCGGATCGCACCATATGATGTGTGGTTGTTGTACAAATGAGAACACCTTTAATTGTTTTGCCATGGATTCGGCCCGACGGAACTTAAGGCTTTTAATTGCAATGTTCTCGAAGAAACAGGCTTGTTAACGATTATGGAATTGATTGGGTTATATATTGTTAATTCCAAAACTCCTACGCACTATTCAACAACAAGACAAACTCTTATCGACTTAGTTGTTGTAAATTCAAATCTGATGTTGAACTTTATGACCAGTTGTCGGCACCCTTACTTTCGAAGCATGACTTATGTTTTCCAACATTCGGTATTCAAATGGAGGATGATAAGACGACGTTTACTTAAAGAGATTTTAAGAACATTGACTACAACTTGCTATTGTGTGAGATTGGATCTGTTAGGTGGCATCAGCTCTATACCATGTGCTCTGTTGACGAACAGGCAAACTTTTTCAGCGAAATATAAGTTATTTATTTGACAAATGTGTCCCAATAAGGACAAAAACTATTCTGAGTAGTGGAAGCCCATTGTTCGATAACGATGTTAAAGCACTAATTGAAAGCGAAATCATCTATACTCCCGTTGGAAACGTTTTAGGATACTTGAATTTCATAATGCTTACAAATGCGCAAGTAATCTAGTAACTTCTACCATTAAAGCCAAAAAAATTGCTTATTTTAGCAGGAAATTTTGAGGGGGCATTAAACACAAAAGATACCTGGAAGCATAATAAGTCAATTGGAATAGGGGGCGATAATATAGCAGTTGATGATAATGTGGATTTTGATGCAATTAATGAAAGCTTTTTAAATATATCTCTACCAAGGCCCAGTATTAACTTTTATGGGAATGTATTTAGTAATATTGACAATGATATTACCAATATATATTCATTTACAGGTAGTGGCAGTTGCCCAACAACAAAATATTGAGTGTACAATCTGTCAAAATCTGTGATTTGTGCAACTCTGATTTAGTGTATGTTACTAGTTCGCGCCATATTTCGTTGTTTGGGTGTGTTCTGGTTATTAACTATAATACACAAATACAACCCAAACTCGTTGATAGATAATGCACTTCGCGAGAATTGTACTCAGCTGTTTACGGTACAATACCTGGTAATTATGTTATGGATATTACACCGAATCAGCTTTTTGATTTCGGACACTTTGAACCATTTGACATCATCGATGCCGTCAAATCAATTAAATCCAATGGTGTAGGATCTGATCTAATTGATCCTAAATTTTAAAAATAGTATTTCCCCATATTCTGCCCTACATTTGTTATTTCTTTAACAATATTATATTATGGAGCTGCTATCCACAATCCTAGAAACAGGCAAGAGTAGTCCCGGTACCGGAAAATAATCAAGAATTTAGACCTATAGCCCTACATACATCCATAAATTTCGAAGATATTTGAACACCTTTTGTACAAACAAATTTCGCAACATATTGCGGATAATTCACTTTTAACCAACCTCCAATCAGGATTCCGGCTGAAGCACAGTTGCACTACTACACTTTTTTCATTCTAAGGCATTTGACTCTGTTAACCGCAAAATTCTCTGTTTTAAATTTAAAATTTTTTTAAATTTTCTGAATCTTCAACAAAACTGATTCATTCCTATCTTTCTAATCGTAGCCAATCTGTATCAGTTGAAAATCCTAATTCTGGATGCCTTCCAGTTTCACGAGGTGTCCCACAAGTTTCAATATTAAGCCCTCTCCTGTTTTCTTTATACAGCAATGACCTTCCCAAACAGTTGCAAAGTTGTTGTATTCATATGTATGCCGATGGTTTTCAACTGTATATAAGCACGTCAGCTGAGAAAGTAATTGATACCATAGTTCGTCTGAATAACGACCTTGACAGTATTAATGCGTGGGCGAATGCGCATGGCCTTCTTTTGAATCCCTCAAAGTCAAAATGCATAGCCATTTCCAGAAATCGCACAATATTGCCGCTAAATATTAATATTGCAATTAATGGTTCTGCAATCGAAATGGTGACCTCAGCGAGTAATCTTGAAGTAGTTTTTGATGAAAAATTATCATGGGCGAATCATATTAACTCGGCAGATGGCAAGACGTATGGTGTATTAAGGGCCTTATATATGAGTCGCTCGTAACATATGTATATCCTGCCAAAAATTTTATATTCTTGTGAAATTTTTTTCAAATTGTGATACAGTTCTTAAACATTTTTGGTTGGCGTAGGAAAGATCGGATATCGGACTTTGCCAAACAGTTATAAGGTGTCACTTTCGATGCATACCTTAAAATACGTTCGCTGGTGGCACTACACAAAATAATATACACAAATAAGCCGTCTTATTTGTCTGATATACTTCGTTATGATAATCGTAGTAGAAGCAAGCAAGTGATTCAAATACGACATAAATTATATACAATTTATTAACTTTTTTTCTCTTTTATTAATTTGATCTCTGTAGTTTTCTTTGCTGCCTTCAATTTATTAAAATTAAAATATATCACTTAATTTTTAATTTAGTACTATTACCTTCCCTTTTGTATGGGTATTACCACAATAAAAATAAATACAATTTAGCACATGTTGAATTGTACAAATCGTTTGATACAAACGAAACTAACATATGAAGCCCACTTTTCAATATAGCACTTGTAAATTTTTTCGATTACAGTGTGCTCTATTCCTTCTGACAAAAACATAAAGAAATCAACTGTTTTTGTTGTCAATCGAGCGAAAGTAACCCAAAATTAAATTTTTTTTACAAATTTATTATTTAACCAGCTTTCTCACAACTTTAACAATTTAGCGCAAAAAAGAACAGCTTTTATTAAAATTTTTAGGTTTTGTCATAACATACAGGTGTGATAGCAAAAATGAAGAATAGTATGTAAATTGACAATTTTGACAAACATTTTCAATTACATGTGAATAAAAAAAGTGACATGCCATAAGACATCTACATGCCGTGTAATATCGCCTTTAGCAAGCTTTTGTTGCGTGTGGGGTAACCTAGACGCTGGCGTTGATAGGCATAGGGATAATATTCGGCCGGTCTCTGGCCTGAAGCGAGTGTATTTTTGCAATCCATGGGAACTCCAGCCTTGGGCTTTTGCCCATATTCACGCTATGTGCCATGGAAGGCGTTGCGGATACACCGCATTTAGGCCCAGAGGACACTTCCACAAATTTATGATTTTTCTCAATTTAATTTTTTTTTGCGTCTGAGATGTGTGCTTGATGGATGTTGGCGAAAAAAGAAACGTGTTTTTCAACATCTGATGGTATGGTATTGCCATCATATAACGTTGACAGATTGGCGGAGTTGCCACTAATGGGAATAGATTTGGCAGCGACCAAGTCTAAAAGCGTCTGTCTGGAAGACATAATGAAAGCGGTTTTGTTGGTAGAGTCAAGGGAAAATGGGAAAGCATGAAATAGGCGGGAAAATTTGTGAAAAAATGGGGGAAGTAGAAAAGCGTCATCCAAGAGGGGTTATAAAAGGGGCGAGAACGGGAAAAACGAGAGAGAAAGCGTTCATAATTCATTGGGGCGACAAGTGTTGATGTGCAGTGTTGTGGTCAGTGCTGGCGTCAGCAAATTGTACGGGAATAAAAAGAAAGGCAAACACTAACGCCGAACGTTAATTCAAGACCCGCTAAAACAAAAAAAAAAAAAAGACTATCATTATAAACATTTCTTGTGTGAACAAAAACCCGAGTTGGTGGGTTGGTGTTTATGTTGTGGCAAATTCTTTAATGTGAGTTTCAGTTTCCTTGCAGACAATTGTAATAATTTAATGTGTTGTAAATTAATTTGTTTCGGTTGTTCGTGCTTATCTTCCTTTTGTTGACTATAGTGCCCCAACGAAACCGGTACATTGATATATTGGCCTCCAAGATCCGTCGACGGGGGCCAGCGTTTGTTGTTCCAAGGCTTTGATTTTTGTTGGTGCCGAGCCTGAGGCGATTTTGCACACAGCCTTCCATGCTTGTGCTGGTGTTATTTGAAGCATCCCAGCGTGGCTGTAAGAAGGAGAAAAGGAAAACCAAGTTAAATTCCTATCAAGAGGTAACAAGTTTAAGAGTATTCTTACCAGGCAGTCTAGGAATCATCCGTCTACATCCACAGTTGCCAATAATATCATAGGCCACATATATAAATGTTCGCATCCCCAAGACAGCATCTTAAAACTATAAAGGAATAAATAATAATATATATATATATGTTAGAATATCGTCAAAAAGGAAGGAAAGATTAAAAAAAAAAAACATAAATTTGAAAAGAAAAGAAGATATAGGTTAAGATATGTGTTAGTGTCGTTTGTAGTGTTAATGTAAAGTTTTTTTTTTTGTAAAGGTTATTAAAGCCAGTCGAGTAAAAATAATAGTGAGTGCAGGATTTGTATGTTTAAGACTTCCTAGACCGGAAATCGGATAAAATCTTAGTGATCTCATATATTGGAGATCATAACCTGATTAAGAGAGCTCTTTTAGTTAGATAGGTAGAAATTATTATGGGCGAGCCAAGAGGGGCTGAAACTACAGTCTAGGATATTTTTAGAAATTAGCAAATCTGAACCAATGATTCACAAGTAAAGTTAACCTGGTTTTAGTGACTTATGTGTGTTAATGTTTTTCTTTTGTTATGTTTTGTTTTTTTTTATACTAAATTGTCAATATTTTTAGCTTTAAAGTTTTACCTAATAATTCCTCTCATTTTTATATGTCAATAAATGTTATTTCTGTAACCTTTGTATAAAATCAATATGATGTGCTAATTTGTTTTAGATGAGGAGGCAAACTGAGGTTATAGGTTGATAAGGTGAGTGTGTGTGGAGTTCGGGGTTCTTAAGAAGATGTGGTGTGAAGGACATTAAGAACCATGGAAGGGTGGGCAAGTGTAGGGGCATAAGACCAAGCTCCCTCGTTCAAAAATGGTGTGTTATGTGTGTATGATCGTTTTTTTTTTTGTTAGTCATTTGTTTGTGTGCATTTTCTGACAAATTTTAGTGTTCGTCCCTCGGGCTAAGTATGGTGGGTTGGAACCGTCTGAGGTCTTGCCGCTAGCTGCCGGATACCAACTTAGCGCCGTTAAGGGGGTACGTAACAGTATGGCGCCCAAGGGAAAGAAAGATGGCCACCCATAGGCTTCTAATAGAGGCATCAAGCCGCGAATTGTGCGCGCTAAGTGACGCGAGCCAACATAATGGCGGCGAGACAATGGCTTGGTCAAGTATATGAATTACAGTGCAATAACAGCGAAGCATAGTGCAATAGCCAATAGGAAAATAATAGCGTAAAGAATTTATCGCATTTTTAATACTTTTCTATATTGCTGCCACAATTATGAAAGTAATTGTGTATAAAGTGCAATATTAGTTATAGATTATTAGAAATTAGGATATTTTCTTCCAGTACCTACGGGTCAGTGCAATAGCTTGTTTGTCTTTGTGTAACAAATGATTGTATTGTGAACGACCTTTGTATTTTGAATCCGTGAATGATAGAGTAATGTCCATAGTTTTTATGTCTAGGATATAGGGAAAGGCAGTGGCTAAATTTGTATCTATTAAAACTTCAAATGCTTTGCATTGCCAGGAATCAGGATCACGAGATCTTTTATTTTAATTTCAATATTAAAAAAATGCCGTGAACCAGAATTCTATTCCCGTATATCTTTCCTTTTTGTAATAATTGTCCAGTCTATCGACACACCTTTTTGACAACCCTAATGGGACACTTAGAGAAATAAACATCCACACACTTGACTCCAATCAGCCTTGAAAATAAGACTTTCAGTGAGCCTCCTCGAAAATTTTATGTTTGTCAAGTTAATTAATTTGTTTGTGTATCTTAAACTAACCCATTTGTAGCGTAATATCTATCAAAACGTTGTATGTACTAATTTTTTTTATGTTTATTTTTTTTTTAACTATATATTATAAGCCAATATTTAAACACAAAAAAAAAAAAAAAAACAAATAAATATAAAAATAACTAAATAAATATATATTAATACACATACATTTAGTAAAATAATAATTAAATAAAAATAATAAATAATCTATAAAGAAGAAGAACATAGTCTATAGGTATAAGAAGTTAGGCATAGATTTGGCCAATGAGTTCTTCTACTGAGGGATTAAGGAGAAGCAAACGCGACAGACTCTCAGCCTTCGATTTAAGTAGGATATCGGTGCAAAAGCCGCCAAAATATAGCAAAGACACCAAAGGTGATAGAACCAAGAGCGTTGACAAGATGCAGGGAAACGGGCATATTAGAGACCCCGCGATTATTGATATGTCACATACAATAAATGCACCGCCACCATCCACTAGTGGACAGGCGATCAACCAGGGGAATAGGACTGTCAATGGTTCGAATCCTGCGGGTTCAGGTGTTCCAATGGAGGAGGGTGATCCCGTCAATAGGGACATGGCAGACGAGCGCGGCGGTAACACGCAACAGATATTGCGGGATTTGGTACAAGAAAGCGTGGGAAGGGAGATGCAAAAGATTTACGCCGCAATCGGCAAGTTAAGTGAGACAGTGGCCTCTTTGGCCAACAATAGGACCCAGCCAGAGGCAGCCGTGCCTATGACGAATACAGATCGCTCGGTGGCAAGCAGAGTATCTACGTCTCCTCCCACTTATAGAAGTGACGGTGGTTCAGACCATCCTCAGAATCATATGCCATCTAATAATGGGTCCCAGGGACACAATAGAGGTTTCAAGATAGAGCGTTTTGGTCTTAATTTTAACGGCAACCCAAATGGTTTGTCCGTGGACGACTTTGTCTATAGAGTTGAGTACTTCCAGAAGCACTACAGGTTGAGTTGGGAGGAAATAATGGATGAGATCCACATTCTCTTGTCTGGCCCTGCATTGGAATGGTTTTGGTTGCAGCAACGAAACAAAACCGTTTCCGACTGGCCATCTTTGAAATATGCGATGTCAGAAAGATATCGGACCCGAAGATCCTGTTTTGAGGAAATGAGGGACATTTTGGAAAGGAAACAATTGCCAGGAGAAAGCATTGACGCGTTTTTCCACGATCTGAATTTGATGCGGTCTAAGCTTGAAAGACCTGTTTCTGAGTACGAAATGATAGGATTGGCAAAAAGAAATCTACGGAAATCGTTATCAAGCATAGTTTATTCTATGAATGTCTCTTCGTTGGAGCAACTCAGGGTAGAATGTCTCGAAATAGAGAAGACCTTCTTCAAGAAGGACTTTCAAGCAGTCCATCCCCCCATGAATAGGGCTATGCGAGTCAATGAGATCACTGACGAAAACGATGATTTTGAGCCCATTGCGCAACAAGAAATTTTGGAGGAAATTGAAGCCATAACAAACGTAATAGTTTGCTGGAATTGTCAGACTCCAGGACATATATTTAGGGATTGCCCCTCTACTCAACGAAACTTGTTCTGCTTTAAATGCGGGAAACCAAACACTACAAGCCCTAAATGCATCAACTGTAGAACGGGAAACGGTCGAAAGAACCTGGTTACAGCGGGAAACCAACGTTCCACAGAGAGGCCCGCAATGCCCACACAACAGAATTAGAGGAAAAGGAGTTGAACGAAGCTAACTACCAGGCCATTCGGCATTATTTACCCGTTGAAGTAAGAGAGAAACATTATGAACAAGTTAAAAAGAGAATTTTCGGAGACGAAGACAATAACGCGGTGATTACTACCGCAAAATCAGCAAAGAAAGACAATAAAGAGAAAAACAATAAAAGAATAATAAAAATGCGAGAAAGACATAAAAAGAACAAGACACTGATAAAGCTAATTTGCGAATCTCTGTCTAAGTTTCAATCCACACGAGACCCTAGACCCTACGCCGTTGTTGAGCTTGGAGGCCGGAATATAAAAGGTCTGCTAGACTCAGGAGCCTCAATTAGTTTATTGGGGAAAGGATGTAGAGAATTGGCAGAAGAAATCGGATTGGAAATAAACCAATACTTTGCAAATATAAGAACGGCCGCAGGCCAACCACACAGAATATTGGGTAAGGTTCACATCCCCATAAAATATAATAATAAAGTAGAAGAAATATGCTTGTATTTATGCCCAGACTTGGAGCAGGATCTATATCTAGGGGCAGACTTTTGGAGGGCATTCAATCTAGCGCCCGAACTTTTTGCAATCGAAGAAATAAATCCTGAACTTCAGAAAAAAATTCATGGTGACTCAAGCCAAGAATCCGCCAATATGCACGAGTTATCAGCAGAACAGAGGTTGGAGCTAGAAGAAGTAGTAAAGAAATTTCCCTCTTTTGAGGAGAAAGGCCTGGGATGCACTACTCTCGAAAAGCATGATATAAAACTGACAGAAGGCGCAGTTCCCGTGAAGGATAAACATTATCCGCTATCACCAGCAGTTCAAGAAATTGTCTATCAGGAGATAGACAACATGTTGGCACTTAAAGTGATAGAGGAAAGCGATGGACCCTGGAGCAACAGGACAACTGTGGTACGAAAGCCAGGCAAGAATAGATTTTGCCTGGATGCTAGAAAATTGAACGCACTAACAATCAAAGATGCTTACCCGTTACAAAATATTGACGGCATTTTAAGTAGGATAGACCAAACATACTTCATCAGCAGTGTCGACCTGAAATTTGCTTTTTGGCAAATCGAATTAGAGGAAGAGGCAAGGCCATATACAGCCTTTACAGTTCCAGGTCGACCGCTGTATCAATTTCGCGTCATGCCCTTCGGGTTATGCAATGCGGCCCAACGCCTTTGCAGACTCATGGATAAGGTAATACCCGCACGCTTGAAGACGAATGTCTTTATCTATTTGGATGACTTACTTATTATTGCCGACGATTTTAAAACTCATATTAAGATACTTGGAGAAGTTGCCGATTGCTTACAGAGGGCCAATCTAACCATAGGTTTGAAGAAGTCCCTCTTTTGCTTCAAAGAATTAAAATACCTGGGCTTTATCATAGGTGGAGGTATGTTAAAAACAGATCCGGAAAAGGTAAAGGCGATATCTGAAATACGTCTACCGAAATCGCCGAGGGAAGTTCGCAGTTTTTTGGGAACAGCTGGCTGGTATAGAAGGTTCATCAAGGACTTTGCCTCTATATCAGCCTCGCTGACCGATACATTGAAAAAGGGGAAGACATTCACGATGACTCCAATGGCAGTCGAGTCTTTTCGAATATTAAAACAAGCCTTAACGTCAGCCCCGGTACTTAGACATCCGGATTTTTCAAGAGAATTCTACATACAATGTGATGCTTCGGATACTGGTATCGGAGCAGTACTATTTCAAAGAAACAATGAAGGAGAAGAAAACCCAATTGCCTTTTACTCCCAAAAATTGAATTCTTGCCAGAAAAACTATTCAGTAACAGAGAAAGAATGTTTGGCAGCAGTTCTGGCCATAAAACGCTTTCGACCTTATGTCGAAATGATGAAGTTTACCGTCATTAC
This sequence comes from Stomoxys calcitrans, assembly GCF_963082655.1. Classification (NCBI taxonomy): domain Eukaryota; kingdom Metazoa; phylum Arthropoda; class Insecta; order Diptera; family Muscidae; genus Stomoxys; species Stomoxys calcitrans. The sequence goes on from NC_081552.1 coordinate 152,242,253, forward strand.
AGACCATGCTAGCCTGAAATGGCTTATGTCTCTAAAGGATCTAAGCGGACGGTTAGCTAGATGGTCCCTACAGCTACAGGCGTATGACTTCGCAATCGAGCACCGTAAAGGAACGGAAAATATCGTGGCTGACACGCTGTCAAGAATGCCGATAGAAGGGGTAATCGAAGTAGAAGAAATTGATAATGAAGAGTTATTGGATTTTGAAACCACCGCGTTTGAAAGCGAGGAGTATGTAGAAATACGAGAGACAATTTTAAGCCACAAGGAAAGACTTCCAGACCTTAGAGTAGATGGCGAGAAAATATACAAACGAATGAAAACGGATGAAGATACTAATGTGGAGTTTGAGTGGAAGTTATGGATTCCGCAAGATATATCACATGTTTTGATCGAAAAAGCTCATGGTGATATGACGTCAGGCCATGGTGGAATTGCTAAAACCTTGGGCAGGTTACGAACTTTTTATTATTGGCCTAAGATGGCAAGCCAGGTACGTCAATATGTTCGTAACTGTGAAGTCTGCAAAGAGACAAAACCCACTAATCAAATATTACGACCAAAGATCGGAAATGAAGTAATTACAGAGAGACCATTCCAAAAACTCTATATCGATTTCTTGGGAAAATATCCCAGGTCCAAAAAAAGAAATGCGTACATTTTTATTGTATTGGACCATTTTACAAAATTTACTTTTTTGCACGCTATGAGAGAGGCAACGACCCAAAATGTAGTGCAATTCTTAGTCCACGAAATCTTTCATAAATTTGGAGTGCCAGAAACCATCCATAGCGATAATGGAAAGCAATTTATCGCTAAGGCATTTGAGGAAATGATTGAGGCCTACAAAATAAACCATATCAAGACCGCATTTTATTCTCCTCAATCGAACGCGGCGGAAAGGGTAAACCAGTCTGTACTGGCGGCAATTAGAACATACGTCGAGAAAGATCATCGGGATTGGGATGTATATCTCTCCGAAATAGAGTGTGCCCTACGCACAGCAGTGCATTCGGCCACAGGAGTAAACCCTTTCTTTGCTCTCTTCGGATTTAACATGTATACCAGTGGGACAGACTACAAGCTGGCCAGGAAATTAAGATCACTAACAGACCACGAAATCCTGCAGTTACAAAAGGGTGACAAACTAGCATTGATGAGGGAAAACATTGAGAGGAATATGCACAGTGCTTACGAAGCGAGTGCCAAACGGTATAATGAGAGAGCCCGTCGTGTGAAGTTTGTCCCCGGTCAGGAAGTGTTCCGTAGAAACCACCCATTATCGGATTTCAAAAACAATGTGAATGCCAAGTTTTGTAGAAAATTTCTGAAGTGTAGAGTGGTCAAACCCTTAGGAAATAATATGTACGAGTTGGAGACACTACAAGGCAGGCCTTTGGGATGCCACCATGCAAAGGATATTAAAGTATAAAATGAAGTGCAATATGACTGTGATGACTAATGAAGCCAAGTGCAATATAGGGTAATGAATGTTGTGAATTGTCCTATATGTACGGGAGTGAGTGTCATCGAAAAGTCATAGGCTTGTCTTTGGGGATACCCGCAATTATTCTGAAAGTAACCTATCCCGAGAAGATTCACTGAGTTCAGAGGCTAAAAGCTGTAAGGATGAACGTGACTGCACCTGGAGTCTAGAAACATTACCAGCATTTGTGGTGCAACCCGAGCCGTGAATGGTGCTTTGACCCACGGAGGCTACTTTCGGCCACAGGGTAATGAACATAGCTCAACCAGCCAGCGAAGCTATCTGAATATCAGTAAATGGTCTGATCAGGATTTGCCCGGCGTGTGGGATCTCAGGGCATGGGAGTTCCCCACGTTGACGAAAGAAAGCGCCTGACATAAGGTGCCATAAAAAAAAAAAAAGAGATCCCGTTCATGTCCCGAAATTTTAAGAGGATAATATATACATATATGACCAGTATGAATGATGGGATATACGACATGTCAATCAAGAATATTGCATAGGTGGACACAACTTGGTAAGATAGAGCATTTTTATTAGTAAGAAGTCAATACCTACACGGTTTCCTTTATATTAATTGTGTTACCCCTGACTGAATTAGTAATATATCAATAGCGTTTAGTGAACAATTTTTGTAAGAAATTTTTCTCAGTGTCACTTGGAATAATCAATGGACACGTTAATAGACGTTAATTTTTTTTTCAAGTTCATGCCAATTCTTATTTATAATTTGCCTATATTTCTGAAGGAACAATATTTTTTGCAGTGACAGGAAGTAGATGATTACGTGGTCTCGCATGAAAGGTATCGATGGAGTCATGTCGGCTCGTCTAGGCTGGCTTCATGAAGCTTTACACGAATATTTTGAAATTGATGTGAGCCATTTACTATTGTACAGTGTGCGGCTCCCTTTACAAAACGAGTGGCGATCTGATCTATTGAGTGCCTAATTGACAAGACTTACACATTTTATAATAGGACCTATGGAATCATTCTGTGTTTTTTGGTTTGATCCCTTTTCAACGTCATGACCTCTACTGTGATCGAACAGGCACTGGGCTACATCTGGAGATTTTAATTTGCTAGTAACAGCACGTTAACATGACATTTTTTTTAAAAACATTGTTTTAAAAGTACGACAAAAATCAACGAGAGAATCTTAGTGAGCCTAGTCTAAATGAAGTTGTTAATTGTGTTGCACTTGTGAAATGGGGGTGTCCATTTCTGTATTGAAAAGCATTCGTTTTACATTTTTTGAGTGATATGTGAACAAACCAAACACTGATATTGGAGGAGACTAACAAATGATTACTTCTTGGAAAATTTAGTTGTATTTTTGAAGAAGTGAGTTTTTTTTTTGTGTGTTTATATCCGTTTTTTTTTTGGGACCTATTTCTCTCAGTGTATGCCCGGGTTTAGGCCAATTTTCATGTCCGTTTACATCAATAGGTAGTTTATTATGATGCTACTTAGCCATGGTGGTTGTTTTTACGGCAGTGTAATTATATGTGCTTGACCATCCGAGTATTTACTGATTATTTGTTTTTGTCGCCATCAAGACCGGACTCTGTGACGGATACTAATGACTTACTTTGGGGAGGACTTATCTAGTGAGTGCTCATACATGCGAGAGGTGGCCACTACGTGGCACCATATGTTTTGGTCATGGGCATCTACCAGGGAGAATAATGGAATCACACTTACCTGTGGTTGTAGGTGAGTGGTCCGGCCTTCCTTTGTGTTGGTGTATTTCCACTTGGCAAACCCTAGAAATGAAGGCCAAATGATTTGTATTGGACATGGGTAGGGGCTTATGTATACCACACACTCACTCAGATTTCAGCACACGCACATCGTACTTTTTGGTAGAGTACATGAAAAGTCCGAAGTTTTGTTGCGTGTGGGGTAACCTAGACGCTGGCGTTGATAGGCATAGGGATAATATTCGGCCGGTCTCTGGCCTGAAGCGAGTGTATTTTTGCAATCCATGGGAACTCCAGCCTTGGGCTTTTGCCCATATTCACGCTATGTGCCATGGAAGGCGTTGCGGATACACCGCATTTAGGCCCAGAGGACACTTCCACAAATTTATGATTTTTCTCAATTTAATTTTTTTTTGCGTCTGAGATGTGTGCTTGATGGATGTTGGCGAAAAAAGAAACGTGTTTTTCAACATCTGATGGTATGGTATTGCCATCATATAACGTTGACAGATTGGCGGAGTTGCCACTAATGGGAATAGATTTGGCAGCGACCAAGTCTAAAAGCGTCTGTCTGGAAGACATAATGAAAGCGGTTTTGTTGGTAGAGTCAAGGGAAAATGGGAAAGCATGAAATAGGCGGGAAAATTTGTGAAAAAATGGGGGAAGTAGAAAAGCGTCATCCAAGAGGGGTTATAAAAGGGGCGAGAACGGGAAAAACGAGAGAGAAAGCGTTCATAATTCATTGGGGCGACAAGTGTTGATGTGCAGTGTTGTGGTCAGTGCTGGCGTCAGCAAATTGTACGGGAATAAAAAGAAAGGCAAACACTAACGCCGAACGTTAATTCAAGACCCGCTAAAACAAAAAAAAAAAAAAGACTATCATTATAAACATTTCTTGTGTGAACAAAAACCCGAGTTGGTGTGTTGGTGTTTATGTTGTGGCAAATTCTTTAATGTGAGTTTCAGTTTCCTTGCAGACAATTGTAATAATTTAATGTGTTGTAAATTAATTTGTTTCGGTTGTTCGTGCTTATCTTCCTTTTGTTGACTATAGTGCCCCAACGAAACCGGTACATTGATATATTGGCCTCCAAGATCCGTCGACGGGGGCCAGCGTTTGTTGTTCCAAGGCTTTGATTTTTGTTGGTGCCGAGCCTGAGGCGATTTTGCACACAGCCTTCCATGCTTGTGCTGGTGTTATTTGAAGCATCCCAGCGTGGCTGTAAGAAGGAGAAAAGGAAAACCAAGTTAAATTCCTATCAAGAGGTAACAAGTTTAAGAGTATTCTTACCAGGCAGTCTAGGAATCATCCGTCTACATCCACAGTTGCCAATAATATCATAGGCCACATATATAAATGTTCGCATCCCCAAGACAGCATCTTAAAACTATAAAGGAATAAATAATAATATATATATATATGTTAGAATATCGTCAAAAAGGAAGGAAAGATTAAAAAAAAAAAACATAAATTTGAAAAGAAAAGAAGATATAGGTTAAGATATGTGTTAGTGTCGTTTGTAGTGTTAATGTAAAGTTTTTTTTTTTGTAAAGGTTATTAAAGCCAGTCGAGTAAAAATAATAGTGAGTGCAGGATTTGTATGTTTAAGACTTCCTAGACCGGAAATCGGATAAAATCTTAGTGATCTCATATATTGGAGATCATAACCTGATTAAGAGAGCTCTTTTAGTTAGATAGGTAGAAATTATTATGGGCGAGCCAAGAGGGGCTGAAACTACAGTCTAGGATATTTTTAGAAATTAGCAAATCTGAACCAATGATTCACAAGTAAAGTTAACCTGGTTTTAGTGACTTATGTGTGTTAATGTTTTTCTTTTGTTATGTTTTGTTTTTTTTTATACTAAATTGTCAATATTTTTAGCTTTAAAGTTTTACCTAATAATTCCTCTCATTTTTATATGTCAATAAATGTTATTTCTGTAACCTTTGTATAAAATCAATATGATGTGCTAATTTGTTTTAGATGAGGAGGCAAACTGAGGTTATAGGTTGATAAGGTGAGTGTGTGTGGAGTTCGGGGTTCTTAAGAAGATGTGGTGTGAAGGACATTAAGAACCATGGAAGGGTGGGCAAGTGTAGGGGCATAAGACCAAGCTCCCTCGTTCAAAAATGGTGTGTTATGTGTGTATGATCGTTTTTTTTTTGTTAGTCATTTGTTTGTGTGCATTTTCTGACAAATTTTAGTGTTCGTCCCTCGGGCTAAGTATGGTGGGTTGGAACCGTCTGAGGTCTTGCCGCTAGCTGCCGGATACCAACTTAGCGCCGTTAAGGGGGTACGTAACACTTTAACTTGCCTTTTGATGAAATCGGCAGCTCAATTTAAGCTACACGACACGATGAAAACTGCGGCAGCTTGTATAAGACATATTGACCCAGGTAGTGTACTGCAAACAGCTGACTACAATTTTTTCTTGCTAAGTGCACTATCTGTGAATGAGTTTTGATTAGTGTCAAGGCGGATTTAAAAAGGTGGTCTCACGCGAACAGCTGTTAATAGCCGGCCAGGTTTGTAGGTATTAAGATGTCACATTTTTGTTTGCATTCTCTTTGTTGTCATCTTCTTTCTCCAATATTATCTGCTCATGTACGCACACGTATACACATACCCACACTAATTTCGAACAGCTTGATTGCACCGCATAATTTGTGGTTTTTGTGCAACGAGACCACCTTTAATTGTTTCGCATTATAATGAAGAACAATAACACACATAAAACAAAGTTATTCCGGCACGGTATAACTGTGAGCACAACACAGGCTGGGTTTTAGAGCTCCGATCTATGTGGTGTTCGTTGTTATCACGAGAAGCTTACCTGTGATCTACCCGGCGCGTCCCTTGGTTGCAAATAGTGGAATGCTTCATACGGAGTAGTGGCAATTGCAGTCGCGGACTTAACCAATTGCCATTATGTCCCGCGGCGATATATCCTTGGACCGGAACGAGCTTGCTCACCTATAGGAGCTAGACGAGGATCGGCTAGCTCCTATATAGACATGTGGTTACAACAACAACAACGAAAAATGGGGCGAACTAGTAACATACTCAAAATCAGAGTTGCACTAATAACTAATTTTGACAGATAGTGCACTCAATATTTTGTTGTTGGGCAACTGCTTCTACCAGGTTTCACTCAAGAAGGTTGAGTCAAGCGATCAGCCGACATACAATATTTTGAGCTTTTGTCATTAAGGATGTCAAACTTGTCATTGTTTACTTTATTCTTATTTGCTTGCAATATGTGTTTGTTCATATTCAAATTAAATTAATAAAATACACAAAATTGAAATATTTCAAGCCGCATTTGGAAAAAAATGCGAAAATAAAAGAAAAAATAATGCGTGGATGTGCGATATGGTGATTTTTTTTAGGAGAAAAAAATTTACTGATTTGTACATCAACCACAAATCATATGGTGCAATCCGCCATTTTACCATCAAGCTGATCGACGGTTTGCCAACACTACAATGAAATTTGTGTGCGTGTGTGTATACGTTTGCGTATATGATAGATATAATAGAGAAAGAAGATGACAACAAAGAGAATGCAAACAAAAATCTGACACCTTAATACCGTCAAACCTGGCCAGTTGCTAACAGCTGTACGCGTGAGACCACCTTTTTAAATCCGCCTTGTTCTGTAACTTGATATAGCTCCCATGTAAACCGGTCTATCGATCATCCTTGTTCGATTACTAGAAGCTTTAATTATTGCTGGTTCGACAGAAGTTTGGTATGTAGAATAAAATAATGCCCTTCAACGAAATTTATTTTGAATAAATTGTATTTTGTGCAGAACCCATGGTAGTGGTTTCCCAAGATTCGGCCCGATCGACTTTAGCACGCTTTGCTCTTATTTGTCTCTCCTTTTTTATGATTTTTTGACCAACAAAATTGAACGATAAACCATCAATATATGCTGTATAGTCAGCATATTTGACGCCGTTTTGAATTTTTGAATCGGCCCGTCCGACGAGCCGCCGCCGCCGATCAAGATTTTGGTCAACTGCCGCCGACGACGGAAAGCCTCGGCTCGGCTTCGTTCACTGATTCCTTCATTCCACTTTATTCAATCCAAATCCATTCAATTCTAAACAATCGGTATTACTTCTTAACTTAAAATCTATAAACTTTAAAACTTAAAACATTTAAACTAAGTAACACTCCCACTTACTGAATTGCTTTCTAACTTACTTGCTTACTTTTATAGTTAATTGTTATATAAAATAAATGTGACTACAAAAGTGGATTGGATTTAAAGCGAATTCAACTCAACACACAAAAACTATCGAGTTTTGCCAAAAGCTGTGATAATCTATCTACATGATGGCACCACAGCCACTGGAACAAGGATTAGCGGCGGGCTATTTGCCGCAAGGAACCGAAGGAAGTCCTCGCATGAACACCATATCCTTGGCTGTCCTCATAGACTTCATCATACAGAGAACCTATCATGATCTGACAGTTTTGGCTGAATTGTAAGTCTATATGGGGTATTATAGGGGAAAGTAATTGCGACAAACCTGTCTCCTCCTGTATCTCGTTGGCGTTACCACCATCATCATCATGGCTGAATGATGTTTTATTCTTTGCATTACAGGCTTCCCCGCAAGTCCGATATGGAACGTAAAATAGAGATATACAACTTTGCTGCCCGAACACGTCAGCTGTTTATACGACTCATCGCTTTGGTCAAATGGGCTAACTCGGTGTCCAAAGTGGATAAATCTGCTGTAAATTAAATTTGCCAACGAACGATCAAGGGCATAAATTTGACTTTGTTTTTATTTATTTATTTTTTTTTTAGAATATTATGAGCTTTTTAGATAAGCAAAATATGCTGTTTGTTGAAACTGCGGATATGCTGGCCCGCATGTCCCGTGAGACTCTGGTAAGAGCGTGTTTGCCAAATTTTCACATACCTGCCGCCGTAGAGGTGTTAACCAAAGGCACCTACAATCGCCTACCCACCTGTATCAGAGAACGTATAGTACCACCAGATCCCATTACTATACAAGAAAAGCGACAGACACTGCTGCGTCTCAACCAAGTGATACAACACCGCCTGGTAACGGGAAAGCTTATGCCTCAACTAAGAGAGTTTAAGGTTTGTACGAAACTTGTTTGGACATGGAATTAAAGTTTTATTGACCTCATGTTTGTTGCAGATAAGAAACGGTCGTGTCACATTTGAGGTGAAGCATGAATTTAAAGTTTCCTTGACGGTGATGGGCGATAGCCCAACAGTACCATGGCGTCTACTGGACATTGATGTGTTGGTGGAAGACAAAGAGACAGGAGGTAATGTGAATTAATTGACAATCTTTTAACGCTACGTTAAAAAAATGATAATCATTTCATATTGAATACTGTGGTGATTCTACAAAAAATATTTAGCTGAAATCATTTAAGTAGAAAAGAAAAACGGTAGTTTTCGGAACTGTTTATGGTTTGTTGTTTTAGCCACATTGACCTGTGGATACTTGCCGAGCTCCAATAGGGGAGCAAGCTTGTTCCGGTTCATAGTAGTGATCGACAAGAGAATATGTTGGCAACTGGTTATTTAAAGGCGCCAATAATTCGCCTGGTCATATCAAGTATCTGAGCACTCAGTATTTGAGCAAGAGCCGATGCTGTCCGGCCTCTCACTGAGACTCTTCACGCGATACTGTTGATTGTCCGCGACTACAGTTGCAGCTACTCCGTATGGAGCATTCCACTATTCGAAACCTGTGTATGCTTGTGGTACGTTTCTATGTTTCTATTTCATATCTAAATATAACGATGAGAAATTGTCAAATTTTATATAGTTCATAGGCTTGGCGGGCAAAGTGAAAAAAATCATATCATCCCTATTTTAAAACATTTGTTGTACTTTACCATCAACATCATAAATTAATTGAGCAAAGCCAACGTTAGAAGGAGTTTGTGGTTTATACTCTGCACAAGGACGCCAACTTGGCGCAGAGGTTAGGAATGTACGACTACGACTCTAAACGCTTTGGCTCAAATCCCGCCAATAAAATCAGTAGCATATATCAGCAGTTGATATTCGCTTACTGATGCTCGAGACATTTGTGGGTATCCGCCAAGCAGCACGCAGTTCGGACTCGCTTATAAAAGGGAGATCCCTTATCATTGAGTCAAAAATCAATTGTGTTGCACGCATTGTTGAAAGCAAAGTGTCCACTGATCCTTAATTGAATGTTCGTAAGTAAGTTTGCATACTACGCACATCAAAATTGAAATTTATTGCCAAAACTTTAGGGCGTATTCCAAGAGGGTAAAGGGTTCTTGGAAAACGATTAGGATTTTAATGTGATCCTGTAAATGGTCTTCCGAAGAATTTATTTCTGGCCTCTTTTGTAGGGAAGACGTAATCGGAAAATGTTGAGCCATCTGTGATATGTCTAGGAAAAGGGAATAAACAGATGACTGATTTTAAAGTTTTTACTTAATCCTAAGTATTAATATAGTTTGGTGCATATTCGAAAAGTGATTTTTTTGTTTATGGCGGTGTTCAGACAGATTAGGTCTCTGATTATCTGAAAGTAAAAGTTTGGTCGGAGGAAGCGCGTAGCATGTTTTTGTTGTTGTTGTATCTCCACGTGCAATGTGGCTACGATACCGATCCTGTTCAAAATCCTAAAGATGTGTAATCTCGTTCCTGTCCGGATCGCTGCTGGAACGTGAATCTTTGGTTATTTAAAGGCTCCAAAAAAAAAAACTCGCCTTGTTATATCGAGCATCATAGGCACTCAGTATTTAAGCAAGAGCCGGTACCGGCCTCTCATTGAGACTCTCCACTCGATACCGCGGATTGTCCGCGACTGCAGTTGCAGCTACTCCGTATACGAAGCATCTCACTATCCGCAACGTGTGGACGAGTCCGGTAGCTCTAGGCTAACTACATATGACCACCATACAGATCGTTGCTCGAAGTTCCAGCCTGTGTGGCGTTCATAGTTATCCCGTGCCGTTTTGTAACAAATTCTGAGTTTTCTATCTAAATCGGTGTAACGTATAACTAAAAAGATCCCATAAAATGTGCTCGACCATCGGCAACTTCTGCCGAAGCTCGCTTCCGCCTCTGCACCGCGCGACTTCAAAGACCTGGCATTACAATGACCAGATAAGACTCCTATTAATCGCATGGCAGCCGCTTGTATGTTCCGGATTGGAGTTATTCATCGGCAAGGGCGGTAACAACAATAACAAAACTCCTATCAGAGGAGTTTTACCGTTTTTGCTTTTCTCCCCGCAAATTCTTGATAGCCGGTGACTCAGCAGAGCCTAAATAGCCTTCCCCATCGTTCGGAGAAACATTTAGCAATTCCTAGGATGCCTCGACATCACACGGCTAGAGACCAGCCTATATCAGAACAAAAGAATGCCCATCGTTTGAGGAAGGTCCGTTTCTCGACTCCCTTAGTCTTAGAGCTCTATATGTTGCCGCACACCCAGCAGAAGGTGCAAAACCATAAGATCGAGCATGGTATTTAGCACCTCGTTAGGGCACTTCACTTTGTTAAAGATATCAGAACTGCCACGGTATCCTGTACATTCTTGATTATCCTGCGGAGGACACAGCCTGATGTCATACCAAACATATATAGGTGCGAATCGACCGAATCAGTGCTGTAGAGCCTATTCATTCCTCTTGATATTCTTTTTACAGTTCAGTCTCTGGTTAAGAATAATTCTTACTAATCTATTTCGTAAGAGTGTGTAAACGGGTCATATCTGTTCATATATGGATTTGATAGGCCCAAAACTCTGCTCTCTACTATTTCGAAACATTCACACCAGATAGATCATAAGAAGATCTAGACCTCCATAAGAACCAAGCGTTTTTTTTTTATTCGATGTGTCTGAATTTGTTATATATGACTCCCGACACCCACAAGAAATACCGTATATGTGATAGTGGATGAAGAAACGATTCCGACAATCAAGTGTCCCAAAATACTTGGTGTCACATAGTTCTGTATGTGGTATTCAGAATTATCAGAATGCCGCTCTTTGAACTGCAATGGGCTGTCTCTTCAGTTCATATCTGGATCACCTCCATTAAGAGACAAAGCTCCTACGCATATGAATACTTAACTACAGGATAACTAGGTATCCACCACCCAGAAGCCTTAAGGTAGATCTACATGGTTTTGAGCGTGAGGCTCAGCGCTACAAGAGAGAACGTCTAGAAACCCGTCACGGGATAACTATCAGCACCACACATGCTGGAACTTTGCTGTCACGAGAAGTTTAGCTGCGAGCTACCGGGCGTGTCCACAGGTTGCGGATAGTGGAATGCTCCATACGGAGTAGCTGCAATTGCAGTCGCGGACAATCAGCAGTATCGAGCGGAGTCTCAGTAAGAGGACGGGCGGCACCGCCTCTTGCACAAATACTGAGTGCCTATGGTGCTCGTTATGACAAGGCGGATTATTGGCGCCTTCAAATAACCAATTACCACCCTGTTTTCACGGCGATTGGTCCTTTGGACCGGAACAAACTTGCTCACCTATAGGAACTTGACGAAGATCGCCTCCTCCACATGAAAAGGTGGCTACAACAACAACAACAACCGTGCAGATAATTCCAATGTACATAAAGGTGCCATAAAAGCCAACCCAACAGTCTACTTCATGAGGTCGTAGAAGTCTGATTTGTATGGTTACAACAAATCTTTTATGTTTCTAATTCAAGCTCGAGGTCTTTTCGGTTTTTCTTTTTACAATATATTACTTATTCATCCATACTTCGCATTTCAATGAAATGCATTTTCAAGATATGAGCAAACAAACACGAACAAAAACTTAATAGTTATGCAACCGTCTTCATCGATGAATAAATAATAAGAAAGAAAACCCAGAAAGACCTCGAGCTGAAATTAAAAACAACAAATTTGAATAAAAAGGGTCAGTTAAAACAAATCAACGAAACGACAAATCTCTTAATAAACGTAGGTTTCAGATACTCCTTATAAATAAATAATTTACAAAGTATCTAGCTGATTGTGCGCACTGCACATCAATAATTAGGTAAGGTTGAAAAAAGATTGCGGTTTTTAATCCACCCCATGCCACTATGGACATACACCCAAGCCAGTAACCGGCTTGTTGTGCGCTCTAAATACTAAAAAGTAACTTCCAAAAAGAAAATCTAAGTTAGGAACTCCGTGCTACTTACAAAATCCTTAATTGTTTTCCATACCACGCCCCTAAGTTGGTTCATGTCTCGTATTTTGTCCAAACCTAAGTACCGGTGTCTGTTGGCCGAAAAAGCCGGCCAATGACATAGGAAATCAACACATTATCTAAACACAAAAAAAAAAAACAAATTTTCTGCCGTTTTTGGTTATAACATGACATAAGAAGAGGGCATAAAAAAGTCAAATTTATTTTATTTCAACTGTAAAATACCCTTTACATTATTCAAATAAGGACATACCTTTGTTGTCGATTAATCTCCCGGACATAAGGTACAATTTGGGTAAAATTCACTTGTACAGCTAATAACATGTATTGGGTTTGAAAGCCCATAACTGTTTAATATTAAATTTTTACCATAAATCATTACCTTGTACATGTTCTTTTATTTTTGATTTTTTGTTTTAGATGGCAAAGCTTTGGTTCATCCACTTCAGGTTAATTACATCCATCAACTGATACAAGCGCGTCTCGTGGAGAACCCAAATGCTCTTAGTGAAGTTTACAACTGCCTGCACTACTTCTGTCAATCGCTGCAGCTTGAGGTTCTATACACTCAAACGTTGCGTCTTAGCTATGAGCGTTTGGATGACAACATACAAGTTGAGGAGTACATACCGGGTGTGAAGATAACGGTATCTTATTGGCGTGAACTGACAAGCAAGGATCCAAAATCCGAGTTGGGCTATCGCTTGACGGTACAGTCAGATCCAAATGAAATTGGACGTCCTTTGGCCGTGGTCCATATTCCTTCTCTGGGAGCTAAGGAATCAGCAGAAGTTGCTGATCGAGCAGTGCGTTCTGACCATTTGTCCATGGAGCGGTTGATCGTGCACACTGTCTATATACGTTCTGTCTCCCGTTTATCTGATTTAAAATTGGAATTTCAAGCATTCCTCAAAGACGTTGATTGTGAGTGTAAATGTCTGGAACTATGAAAATCGATACGGGGCTTTTTTTAACTCGTTTGCTTTATTTTCTAGTTAATCTGCAAGGTACGCCAGCTATCCTAACAGTGCCGGTTTTGACTCCTTGCCTACGTGCCGAACAAATTCACATAACAATTGATACGCACACTGGTATGCTGCGCTGCCATGTACCCAAGCATTTGGATTGTCCCATTATACCAGAAATGCAGGCCTGTCTCAATGGCGACCGCAACAAGCTGCCGCATATAATGTCAGAATTGCGATATTGGATAACACATAGACGTTGCGAAAAGACTTTGCAGCATTTACCTGCCACCGCCACGGAAACATTACCATTTCTGAAGGCGCCAGACAATCCATTACTGCAAGCTGGTAGACATAAAATCTTTGTAAAATTACACCGGCATCCAAGTGTTATATTGGTAAATTATTCACATAAGTAGAAATGTGGGTTGTAATGGTAATCGTTTGTTTTGCAGGTTGTCCAATTAAAAGAAAAACCCAACACGCCCAATGAAATGGAGTACACATTCCATTTAGGCTTTGTTGCCTTTCAGACAAAGGAAAATGATTCGACAGCGGACGAATCGCCGCAGCAACTTGTGCCGGTGCAAGCTCCGCCCAGTCAGCAGGGTGCAGGGTCAACGCCAAATGCCGAAGTGCCAAGAGTTTACACAAAACTTTTAAAATTAATTGAATTTGATACATTTGTTTCGACCCATGGCCCGGGAACTGATGTTGATGGTAAGTAATAACGAATTAAATTTCAATTATTGCAAGAGTAAGAAGTAAAAATACCATCCCATCCATTTGCCAGATACGCCGCCTCATAAGCGAAAGTCTATCAATGAACATGGTGCGCCTGCGGCGAAGCAAGCAAAAACCATATATCCGGCTTATTTTATACCAGAATTGGCTCATGTTGTAGCAATGTGTGACGAAAAGATACCCTTCCTAAATTTAGCTCAAGCATTGACAAAACACAATATTCCGCATAGTGGATTACAGGTGGAGTCCAATGCCACATCCCTGGTATTGAAAATTCTAGCACTGCCCAAGCCGGGCCCTTCGGGAGAAGATAACAAGGTATGAAACAATCAGGATTTCTTTCTTAAGAGCATTGCGTTAATTTGTTTTGTTCATACATAGCAGCAGCCGCATATACCAAATATGCCCACAATTGAGCCGCACGTATGGAAGGATCTGATGAAACGTCTTCTCTCCATATCCATTCGTTCACAAATGAACAAAAACAATCAAATACGCGTTTGGGTCGTTGAGTTTGTATTCTTTAGCACACCATTGCAAAGTACCCACGCAAAGGAGCAGGGTAATCGCAGAACCGTCTATCTTACATATGAGCAAATAAATCATGACTTTTCGAAAACAGTAGACGATCTTTTGAAGGACTGGTCGAAAATAGTCTATCTTTATACTCTGGCATACAATTTCTCCGAACACATAAAAAACAGTAAGTCGCCATCCTGCCACACTCTTTGCAGAATTGTGTCTAATGCGTTCTTATTGCCCTTTCATTGTAGAACGTCTTAATATCTCTGATATGATAAGCATAAATTCATACAACTACATTAATCTGCTGTTGGGCTATGGACCCAAGAAAGAAGTAATCTGTAACATTTACTGGTCCGCCCAATCTCATGGTTTCCGTCTGATTTTCATGGGCGGCATAACCACAGTGAATTCACACTCGATGATGCGTGATCAATTGACCACTCATTTGAACAGCCAGCATAGCTTGGCACAGCTGGTGTGTATTCTACACGAGACCTATAACCCTTTGTCGTCGATAGCAAAACTGCCCATAATTCCGCATCTAGGAATTCCGGTTAGTCACTGCGGGTGAAAGCCCACTTGAGTGTGTACTTATATGTTCTACCTTACGTTTCGTTGCAGCGACCACTTGTTCCAGTGTTATCGTTTTGCATTCTGCCGCAGTCTCCATGCCTTATACGTTTGGCCTATCAGGCTATGTTCTGCTTGGAAATACGATTCAGATCCGGCCGTTTGGTTTCGATACGAGATGGTGCCTTTAGTCGTTTTGACCGCAATCTGATTGACGAGTTTACTCCTATACAGGGGTTAAAGGTGCGAAGTTTTTGTGATTATATTTAATCGAATTTTACTAATTTTATTCCCATAGGGTTTCCTCTCGAAATATGTTGATGAAAACGCGGTTTATCGCGGCCGATCGCAAAGTGAAGACGACAATCCTCCCTCCCCGTTGGGAATGGAAGATAATTTTGGCGGACCAGGCAGCGTTCCAGGAGGTGGGACTGGGGGATCATCACCTTTTCTCAGTGCTGGCATGAGAGGTCCCCAATCGCCCAGGGACAGTGGTTTACGGTTTCCGGCGCCACACACTCCACCTTCTAGCTCAAATCCCCACACACCAGCTAGTCCACATCCAGGAAGCGGCACGTCGACGGGAGCTGGGAGTGGACAAAACCATCCAAATTATAATTTAACATCGCCACCGGGACCTCATATGCCTCATCCATCACCAAGTGGTCTAATGCCCTCCTCGCCATTGAATCCCCAACCAAGTCCTCATATGGTTCACAGTCCAGGGCCCAATGCAGGGTCATTGTATATGCAGGGTCATCAAGATTCGCCGTTTGCAGCGATGTCGCCTGCCAATAGTAATTGGCCCGGATCACCAAGTATGCCAAGGCCCTCGCCTAGACCAGGGCAGAGCCCCGATCACAAATCAAGTCAATCGGGGAATACGGGGTCCAATTCCGCAGGCTGTAACTCGGGCAATCCACAAGGTATGAACCGAATGCCCCAGGCCAATAGATCATGGGCTGGAGCCATACCAACCGTATTGACGCATGAGAAACTTGACTTACTCTGCCGTCCCAGTCCCCATCCTAATAAAGAGATTGGCGCTACCCCTGATATAAGTCCGTTGGAACGTTTTCTCGGTTGTGTTTACATGAGGCGTCAGCTACATCGAAACATACAGAACGATGATACACTTCAAGTTCTTAACTCAAATGAACCTGGAGTGGTTCTCTTTAAAGTGGACGGCCTTCAGTGTCAAGTGACTCTCAATCAGATCCATATGCAATCGTTGCATCTTAAAATTGCCCCATTACCACCACAACCCACGCAAGATGGTAAGCAACCTTTCCAGCTGAGCCCAGACGATCTCCTGGTGCTCGAACAATTCTTCGACACGCGAGTGGTTGCGCCACCCTATAGACCCAACTCATTGCATAGTTTCTGTAGGGTCTTAAGCTGTGCAACACAAGTTCTCAAAGATTTTGTACAAATAATGCGTTTGGAAATGAAGCCGGATCTGGGCGGAGAACAATTCAAATGGACTGTACAGTTTTGTACGCGTGTTCCACCGTCGGCGGCACCTATTGTTCCAATTGGCAGCCCCGGCGTGCTTATAGTGCGCTTGAAAATACTATTCTTTGTAAGTAAACGTTATGCAAATCCTTTTTCCACGGCTAACTAATATTTTGTAACGATTACAGTTGCAAGTTACCCGGATACCATATAATGGCAAAGAATGGAAAGATAGCCCCTCATTAGTCCTGCCTATGGTGTACGATCTTAGTTCGAATTTGACCCAATTGGCCGAGAAACGTGAACAAGTACAGTCACCGGCAGCTCAAACGGCTAGTTCATTGTTAAGGCGATTTTCCGAGTGTGCAGTACATGGACAATGTTCATTGTTTCCAGCTGTCAGGGACCTCTTGATTAATCTTCAGTTGCCCAATGATGTACCACCACCGAATCAGGTTTGTTAAAACTTATATCTAAAAATATTTTCGAAGCGATTCAATTGAATGCAAAATAACTTAACATTCCGTAGTCCACGGGTATTCATTGCAGTAATTTTTCTATAAAACTTTCCTGACTAAAAATGCTTTTTAAATTGTGTTAATGAATGAATGAATGGTTTTTGTGCCTGATCGACCATTTCAATATTTAAGAATGTTTATTTAGATCGGAGAAGAGTAATATGTGGCGAGCCTAGGGGAGCCGCCCACCGCAAAACCCGCCAAATGGATAAATAGACCCATCACTACAATATAGGTCTCAAATGAAAGGTATTTGAGAATTGAAAACGAATCTAATATCCAATTTTGGGGTTAAGTGTTTGGGAGTCCTCCCAACCCACAAAACATCACCAAATCGGACATATTTACCAACCATGGCAATATGGGGCTGAAATGAAAGCTATTAGTGTTTTTATTTAAATATGAAACTCATTAACGTATGATTAATGTGTAATGGTACTAATTGTTCGTTTAAGAGAAGGAACTATTGTACTTTATTTTCCAAGTACTATTATTTACATATCGTCAGTTTTTATTTCATTAAACGAATCTTACTCAACAATTTGGGTGCAGAGCACGAAGCTGTGACCCACATTCGGCACCAAGTCTCTCCATACCACACCTAAAATACTCCCTAAACCGCACAATTTTCTGTCACATACACGCCCGACTCAAATACGTTTCAGAAGTGTTTTTGATGTTCGAAAATGGTGAGGTTTATGTGATTGTTTGACTTGTGCAAATGGATAAGTATCTATAAAAGTAGGATTAAGTTTGATTTTTGTGACACCAAAACGTTGTTATGGTATAGCATCCTCTTTCAGCCCGTTGCATATGATGCCAAAAACACAGATTGAAGTTCGACGTTTTCTTCGGTATGAATATCTTACCCTTTTCGCAATTGTAGCTTTTTGACATTTGCAAATTTTGGCGCGGGTACTGTTGTTGTCTTTGTGACCAATGACTTCACGTAGTGTAGGTCCCCACAAAGCCAGATCATTTCCCTATATTTTTTTCTAGAGACTTCTGTATATTTGTTGGCGCTGCAGATTGTACTCATTTACGAGTTGATCTAGATTTATGTCTACATTTTCGTGATTGTCGCCGTCCTTTGCCGATTTCAATCCGAGCACAAAGACTAAATACTTCAATTGATCAATTTTTAGTTCGTTCATATTGAATAGCACACAATGTAGATTTACTATGCCGGCGTATTCACGAAAATCTTCTCCATCTGCTTGTATCTTTGAACGACTTGTTGTTGTTGTAACAGTTTGTTGTGTTCAATCTTTCGTCTGCTTGATTCTGTTGAGTGTCAAGACGCAGAAACTCTGCGACTAAGATGGGGTGCATCCACAGGGATCTGGGTCTGAGTCGAGTGAGTCTGGCTGGACAGATAAACAGGTGACGTTTATCGTGCGGTCGATCTTCAAGAAGGCGGTCGTTCTCCTAGGACTACATTCACTCGGTAGCCATTTGCCGCATCTGCTACCGTGTCTGCATGAATGTTGTCTAGAACTGCTTGATATGCCGCTTGATCTAGAGGTTCTCTCTTGTAGCGGTGAACCTCACTCTCTAGATCATGTAGATCTACCTTAAGGCTTCTGGGGGGTGGATATCTAATCACAAGATGATGATTTGGATGGTCTCTGCGATAACAGCCCAAAAGGCATTGCTTAGACAGCATGTAGTTATATCTTCGCACTGGTAGGATCTTTGTCTCCTGATGGAGTTGGCCCACATGAGAACTGAGGAGACAGCCCGTCGCAGTTCGGAGGGCGGCATTCTGACAGATCTGAATATTATTTCACTGCGTGTCACAAAGTTGACGAGACCACACTGGCGCTGCAGCTGCATAACTTACCACAGACCGGCCAATTGCTTTGTATGTGGTCAACAAGGTTTCTTTGTCTGCACCCCAAGTGCTGCCAGCAATGACTTAAGGACCTTCTACTTTTGACTTAATCGCAAATTGCTGTGGCATGTGGGGAGAATGTGTAAGAGCTGTCAAAAGTGACGCCAAGTATTTTGGGACTCTAGATGGTCGGAATCATTTCTCCATCGACCATCACATTCAGCTCAGTATTCACATCACGCGTATTTGTAGTGAACAATGTGGCTGAAGATTTGGTGGCAAATTTCTTGCAGCGATGGAAGCTCGGTGGGAGGCCTGATGGCATGATCGTACAATCGTCCGCATATGATACGATCTCTATGCCATCTGGTGGGGGTGGAATGGAGGATAGGTAGAGGTTAAACAGGGCCGGAGATATCATATTGGGGAACCCCCTGTTTCACTCTACGGTGCTTCGACTTCTTATCCCTAAATTCTACAAATGACTGGCGACCACACAGATAATTCGTGACCCAGAGTTTCTAGCCTGGCTGGAGGAACGTGTTGGCGATGTCCGTGTGTCGAATGCCTTCGGTCCAGTGCCACGAGGACCGTCCTATCACATGGCCTGGGCTAATTGAAGCCACGGCAAATGTGTGCGGTGATGGCAAAGCTGTTGTTGTGCTATGCAGTCTTCGAAATCCATGTTGATGCTCGGCGAATGGAAATTCCCCTACGAGGCTCGGGAGGAGTAATGCCTCAAGCGTCTTTGCCACTGGTGAGAGAAGGGAGATCGGTCTTTACGACTCCCCCAAACTCAGGTTCTTTCCAGGCTTCAGTAGTGGGATCACTCTGCCCATTTTCCAGACATCGGGAACTATAAGAGTGTTCAAAGACAGGTTGAGGATAGTAGAAAGGTACTCAACTCCAGATGAATCCAGATTCTTTAACATTAATGTAGAGATTGCGTCGGGCCCCAACGCCTTAGATGATTTGGCGCCACGGATAACAATCGTAACTTCGCCCACCGGTGCCTAAGTTACATTGCCCCAAGTGTTCCAGCCACAAATTCCGCTTATGTTCGTTGACTACCTTGTTTATTTCCGTATTCAGCTCGCTGATTCTGGGGTTAGTGGGTCCATACCACGAATCCCATCACGATCGTCTGCGAGTACCATTTCCTGCACCGGGAAATTGGGCCGCACTTGAGATATTCGACCGGCTGCTATAAAGCGAGCTGTTGCTGCGTTAATGATGTCTCGGAATTTCCTCTCGGCCACTAGCGCATCTGAGGGGGGTGGCAGTTCACTGAAGCGGCGATTGGTATACTCTCTGAAGCCAGCCCAGTCGGCCTTCTTCTGATTGATAAACGTCCGGCGCTTAGACATTATGAAGTCGGGTGGTCGGTCGATGGTGAGAATTATGGAGAGGTGGTCTGACCCCAAAATGATGACGGCTTGCCAGGATACGTCACTCAGGAGATCAGAGGATGCAATGAAAATGTCTGGCGAGCTGCTGCACTGCTGGGGGGCATTATCATCCGCCGTGCAAACCGTGACATAGTCCGACGACGAGGACGCAGAAGACGACGACGACGCTTGTGACCCACTGCTGGCTATGTTCGCACAACACCTTGCGACATATCCAGTATGACTATACTCCCGTAGTGAAGTGAGGCCAGAGCAAGATCGGAAATGTACCCACTCCATGCACCGGTTACACCTCACCGACACCGACCGATTATCGACCGGGGTTCTTTTCATTCCCAGCACGGATCAGAAGCGTGCGAAGAGGCACTCCGGGATGTGCCTCTCCTATGACGAAAAAAGACGAACACGTACACTGAGGCGCAACCATTGCCGATGAGGGTTCCATCGGTTCAATCCGGTGCGTAAATGGGATTTACGAATACTGCATGTCTAGGATCACCATCAGCCTTACCAAATCTACCACTTAGTGGTTGAAAGATTGGGATTACAGTCCCGTAGTCTCCCAAGTATGGAGCTGAGAGAATCCTCGACATCCAAGTGTGTGCCATTGGTCGGGAATATCTTCCTTCTTGACTTAATCCAGTGTCACGCCTGGCCAGATCTCGCAATCTTCTTTGGGGCTCAGCGATACATTTCAACTGAGCGTTGATCCCCGAAATTCATTTGTATCGGATCCGATGCCAGCCAGCATCGTCACAAACTGGAAAAGGCCCAGGCAATTCCGCAAGGACATCGGAGTATACAGGTGACAGTCCATTGACTATCCCACTCCAATTGTTAGGTATGCAGCCCTGTTTTTCTCACTGGTCGACAACTACCATAATCAAGCCGTCCTTAGCGCCATTAGCAAAGGTTCTTGGACCCCTATTACTATTGTTCGCCTTAGTTCTTTTCGGCATGGGATGGCCTCCAGCCTTTTGGCGGACTGCGGTGCAGTGAATCTCTCCTTATCGGTGAGAATTTCAGGATCATTCACGTCAAGCCTCTCAATAAACCGAGAGCGATGTGCCTTATATTATTCCAACCTATTAACGAGCCGAAGGCCGAAAGCCTAGACAAATTATATGCATGTGACTGTTTGCGGTTAGTGGAGCCCGGCGGCCGCTCCACCAGTCTATGTCTCAGTACCAGACAACATGCTATGGCCTGATACCACCACTGCAGCTGTTGGGTCTTCGGAATCCATTCTAAGCCTACTCCCGGGATCTTGATCTGCCTCTGCATTGGAAACAGACGCAAATCATCACCCGCCTACCGGATAACACTATCGTAGCTACCCTTGAGCGTCTTAAAATTTTTCCCAAAAACAACTATTACGAGTTAAGAATATTCTTGCGGAGCGAAATAACAAAAACGTCCGCTCCACATATTTTTACATTTTTAAAGCCACACCCTTAGAAAGAGGTATATTCATTTAGTCATTAGGTTTGTAACACATCTAAATATACATTTCCGACACTACAAAGTAAAGGGCGATTTTTTAAGAGCTATAAAAAAGTTAAAAAAAACACAAAATTCAGAAAAATTCATGGAATCTTTATTTGAATCGATAGTACGGTCCACATAATTTAATGTTTGAAGATTATTTCATGCAAATGTTGACCGCGACTGCGCCTCAAATGGTCCATCCGCTTAGTCCAATTTTGGGATACTCTTTCCAACATTTCGGACGATATTTCACGAAAAAAGTTTAAATTTTGTCTTCCAATGCGTCAATTGAAGCGGGCTTGTCTGTATAGACATGTCATGCAAGTCAAGCTCTTGCATTTTGGACAAAAAAAGTTGGATATCATATCACTGTAGCGCTCACCATTCGGAGTTACGATACGACTCGCATCATCTTTGAAGAAGAATGGTCCAATGATGCCATCACCCCATAAACCGCACCAAACTGTGACTTTCTGGATGTATGGGTAGCTCTTGCAATGCTTCTGGATGAACTTCACTCCAAAATCGAAAATTCTGCTTATTTACGTACCCATTGAACCAAAAATGAGCTTCATCGTAAAATGAAAGAAGCGCGCGATGAACTTTCTTAACAGAGCACGCATTTTGATAATAAAATTCAATAATTTGCAAGCGTTATTTGTTTGTAAGACGATTCATGGTTAAATTACAGACCAATCTGAATATGTTTGACTGTAAAACAAAACACGAAACGTGCGTGAGCTGTTTAAACCAGTGTTGCCAAACAAATAATTGCTAAAAAATCACCCTTTATGTATACTTCGGATCGTTGTAAAATTCTAAGACGATTTAACGATGTCCGTGTATCTGTCCGTCCATATGTTGTAATCACCCTACAGCCTTACAAAATTGAGATATTGAACTGAAATTTGGCACTGATACGTCTTTTTGCTGCAATCAGGTTAAGTTCTTGAACGGGCCATATCTGCATGTATAGCTGCTATATAGACCGATCTGCCGAAACAGTGAGCTGTTCTAAACCTCGCGACATCCGACTCAAATATGGTTCAGGTAGGACTATATTTAGATATAGCTGCCATATAGGCCGATCTGCCGACACAGCATGTCCTAGTGCGAAGCCAAGTGGCAAACAGCGAACGCCATAGTGAACCCCAGAGCTGGTTGGTCTTAGGAAGGACTGTAGAAACCTCTTCAACAGAGCAAAAGCCACAAGAGCACCACACGATTGGGACATCTATAAGGCTGAGCTAAGAAAATATAAGGGTGAGCTGAGTAAGGCTCAGAACAAATCCTGGGTAGAATTTTGCTGCTCCGTGGGGATACATCTGAGGCCTCTAGATTCTGTCCTCGAGACCTATTACGGTGGGGTATATTCGGAAGTCAGAGGATGTATGGACAATATCTGGTGAGGAAACACTAGAACTACTCGTTGATAATCATTTTCCGGGAAATTCTCCAACGGATAACGTGGCGCCAGAAGAGGTTGTCTCTGGTATGCATTCGTCGGAGGCTATTGGGGAAATTGTGCCTGAGCCGAAAATCCTTTGGGCGATAGGAAGTTTCGAATCCTTTAAGTTGCCAGGCCCTGATGATGTATCACCGGGACACGAAGGTAATTTTCATTCCGAAAGCAGGAAAACCCTACCACACGAAGGCGAAAGATTTTCGTCCTATTAGTCTGTCATTCTTTATGCTGAAGACTCTTGAGAGGTCGATAGAGATATATCTTAGGGCAAAGATCCTTGGAGATTGCCTGTCGCGGCAACAGCATGCATATAGTAAAGGCAAATCCCCTGAAACAGCCCTTCACGACCTAGTCGACTACATAGAGGGTTCTCCTGCTGTCAAGGAATACGCAATGGTAGCATTTCTTGACATTGAAGGTGCTTTCAATAATGTAAAACCGACTTCAATCATGAAAGAGTTGGAGTTTCTAGGCATCAACTCTACTGTAAGAAAGTTTAATAATAACTTACTTACTAAAATATACATGACGGCAAGCTTGGGATCTGTGGATCTAAAAAGATGGGTAGTAAGAGGAACACCTCAAGGAGTTGTACTGTCTCTTCTACTTTAGAATATAGCCATTAACAATATATTATTGTCTCTGGAAGAAAAAAAGCGTAAAAGTGGTTGCGTATACTGATGACGTAGCAATTGCGGTTGGGAGAAAGTTTTCCAGGACTCTAACAGATATACTTCAGGACGCTCTACGAGCAACAGCGAAGTGGGCTACCGAAAGTGGGCTACGTATAAATCCGTGCCTGACAGAAGTAGTTCTTTTTAGGAGGAGATACAAGTTGCCTACGGTAGAACCTGTCTCCTTGGGAGGAGAGTATGTTCTATTTACAGAAAGCGCAAAATACCTGTTTGTTTTGCTAGACAGGAAATTGGACATCAAATTCATATTTTGTAAAGGGCAAGAAAGGCAACTCTTGCCTTATACACCTGCAAGAGAGCCATTGGCAAAAGTTGGGGGGATTAGACCGCGTGTCATGCATTGGGTTTATACTGCAGTTGTCAGACCTAAAATGCTATATGGTGCTATGTGGTCTGGTGGACGGCGCTTCAAAAGTTCACCTACTGCTCAAAGCTTAACCGGATCCAAAGGATGGCTTGTTTGTGCATCACAGCCGCACAGAGGACGACACCATCTGATGTACTGAATTTAATGCTACATCTTATGGAGATTCTGGTGATTGTGGCTAACCAAATTGCAGCGACCATTGCAAATTGCAGCTTTTTCATTGGTCTTATGGCGGTTACGGACACTGTGTTATCCTTGATACAATATCCGATGTTCCAGGCAGTGTGGATTACACCCTACCTGAGCCGCTTTTTGATAAAAATTACTGTACCACTATTCCTGATAGAACCGATTGGAGCTACGATATCTGTGGTAACAGAAGTTACATATACTTCTATACGGATGGTTCCAAACTAAACGACTAGGTGGGCTATGGGGTGTACTCTAAAGGTCTAGAACTGGTCATATCGAAAAGGTTACCTGACCATCGCAGTGTGGAAGTGGTGGACTGACTAAGATACAATGTCATTACAACGATTGGCATAAATATCTTCTCAGACAGCCAGGCAGCCATTAAATCCGTGGAGAACGTATTTCTGAACACAAAAACGCCCTCGACTGTCGCAGATCTCGCAACGAGATGACTGAGCAGTTCAAAAATCACCTGTTCCGGTGCCGGGCCACAGAGATATCCCAGGGAATTGTAAAGCGGACGAGCTTGTGAGACTAGAAACTACCCTACACATTCCAGTGATGCTGAAATCTGTGGGTATGCCTTTAGCGACATATAAGCTAAGTTTTCAGGACCAGGCCCGAAGGGCAACGAGTGATAGATGGTCACAAAGAGGGGGCTCTGAGCATTCCAAAATTATGTGGCTTATCTAGACTTGAAGAGGTCTAGCGCTTTGTTGTCATTGGCTAGAACAGACGTCTTAGTCATTGTGTCCGTCATGACAGGTAACTGTCTTTTCGGAAAACATGCTGACAGACTGAAGGTTGCCAGCAACGACTTTAGCAGAAGCTGTGAGGACAGCGATGAAGAGACTATAGAACACCTGCTGTGTGTGTGTACCGCACTAGCAGTCAGAAGAAGTTTCACTTTGGGTTTTCGATTCTTTGAGAATCTGTCTGATTTAGCGGATGTGAACATTCGCAAGTTATTAGGCTTTTTAAAGCGATGTTCATGGTTCAACGGTAGGAACTAGAAGGCATCTTCCTTCTGCTGTCCCTGTGGTATCACAATGGACGATAACGTCTATGTGAGTCTGATGGCGGACTGCCACTTATACCTAACCGAACCGTTAAGCCTCCCGCCATCTGACCCAAATATGGTTAAGATCGGATGATATTTATATATAGCTGCCATAAAGACCGATCTGTCGATTAAGGGGCTGAAGCCCATAAAAGCTTTTTTTATTACCCGATTTCGCTGAAATTTTAAATAGTGAGTTGTTTGAAGCCTCTCAACAACTGACCCAAATATGGTTCAGGTCAGACGATATTTAGATATAGCTGCCATATATACCGATCTGATGATTAAGGGTCTGAAGCCCATAAAAACTTCATTATCCGATTTCGTTGAAATTTTACTTATTGTCTGATTTCGCTGAAACTGTTACTTGTATAAATATGATTCAGACCAGCCCCTATTTAAATATAATTATGGATATGGTAGTGGCGTTACAATAAAATAGATATTGATATATCTATGGTGGTGGGTATCCAAAGTTCGGCACGGCCGAACTTGACACATTTTTACTTGTTATACCCTCCACCATAGGATGGGGGTATACTAATTTTGTCATTCTGTTTGTAACACCTCGATATATGCGTCTAAGACCCCATAAATTATATATATTCTTGATCGTCATGTCATTTTAAGTCGATCTAGCCATGTCCGTTCGTCCGTCCGTCAGTCTGTCGAAAGCACGCTAACTTTCGAAGGAGTAAAGCTAGCCGCTTGAAATTTTGCACTAATACTTTTTATTAGTGTAGGTCGGTTGGTATTGTAAATGGGCCAAATCGGTCCATGTTTTGATATAGCTGCCATATAAACCGATCTTGGGTCTTGACTTCTTGAGCTTCTAGAGGGCGCAATTCTCGTCCGATTTTATTGAAATTTTGTACAACGGCTTCTCTCATTACCTTAAACATACGTGTCTAATATAGTCTGAATCGATCAATAGCTTGATACAGCTTCCATATAAAACTATCTCCCGAATTTGCTTCTTGAGCCCCTACAAGGCGCAATTCTTATCCGATTGAACTGAAATATTCCACAATGACTTCTACAATGTGCAGCATTAATTTATGGTCCGAATCGGACTATAACTTGATATAGCTCCAATAGCATAACAATTCTTATTCAATATTCTATGTTTGTCTAAAAAGAGATACCGCGAATAAAACTCGACAAATGCGATCAATGGTGGAGGGTATATAAGATTCGGCCCGGCCGAACTTAGCACGCTTTTACTTGTTTTTTATTCATATTTCAATCTTTTCATTTTGCAGCACAAAACAAAAAAGACACATTTGCTTATCTTCTAATAATGATGTGATTTGTTTGTTTTACAGTTGATCGGTCCGCCAGTTGGTCCCATGGTGGGTTCTAGTCCGAATCCCATGATGCACTCGCCTATGCAACAGATGGGAGGTCCTGTGGGGCCGCCTCACGTCGGGCCCGGTTATCAACAAATGCCCCAGAATCCAGGTCCTCAGTGATGAAGGCGTAAACGCCGCTCCGCAGCCAATTTAAATGTGTGATACAGCACTAGCGGCTAGCTGATGAACAAAGCAGCAAATACACAAGTCCACACATATTGTATTCTCCGATAATTGTAAACTGTGCCCACAACAGTTAACCTTTTTTTTATATATAGAATATAGCTAAGAATCACAAAGTCATTGCAAAGGACTTTGTTTTTAATTATTTCCAAATGAAATCATTGCATTATTGTTGTCATTTCATTTCAAACCGAAAACGATTTATTACACACAGACAGAGCGAGAGAAGAGAAGAGAGAGAAACAAACATAAGGGAAGAAAAACATTTACTTAAATGTAATCATAATGATAAGTTATATTTACAAATAACAACAAAAACAAAACACGCAAAAAGAGAAATAGAAATAAAAAACTACATACATAATTATTTAAAAACAAAAAATTTAAGTATCACATTTCTTTAATAGTAAATATTTAACACACCTCGCTATAATAGATACGAAAAGCTTAAATTATTGCACATACAAGACGAAATCTAGGAAATAGGCTACAATAGCATACGGTTGTGGAGGTGAACAGACACTTTACGTGCGCTCTTACTAGCTATAGTGTACATGTTTGCTACTTAGACTGGAAACCCGTTTTGAAATGTTTGGCTCACTAGCGTCAGATCCTCCGATCACGGTCCTTTATTCTGGTGTGAGAATGATTACGACTCAGTTTTGCTAAATTAAATTAAATCTGTACAGGCTTTTGTGCATTGTTGATGGCTCAATTGTCCGGTGATGCAACGATTTCGGTTTGGCCCACTTGTCCCGTGAGTTCGGAAATGTCATCGTTTTCCGATATTAAAGAGACCCAATAGCGCAATTTCTTGCTGCGCAAATAACTGCCAGAGTTGTCGAATACAACAGTATCTAGACGAATAGGAAGCGAAATTTGTTATTAGGATAATTGTTGGCAATTGTTAGATGGTGTCTGGTACATACATTTGGTATTGGGGCGTGTGGTAATGAAACCCACTTCATTTATTTCATTTGAGTAAACCTTTGTAAGAGGCACCTCGCTGCGTTTTTCGCCAGAGGCATTATCAATACTAAAGATGCCAAATTTGATGTCGTAGTCAAAAGTGCGGAAATCCCAGGATAACAGTTTGTCCTCTTCGTTGGGCTTCTTTTCGCCCACATCAAATTCCAGTTTCAATTTGTTGCCCTTATTAACAACAGCCTCCATGAAACTTTTACTATCGTCTTCTTCTTTCTGCTCAATATACAACTCCTTGGGTACCTTGCCGCCCCATACAACCTGTGGAAAATATGTTCAGATTTAAAATTGGATTGTTTCTTTTATTCTAAAGAGCTTTCTCAACTCGTTTCACCAGCTAAATGTTACCTTGCTTGGACATCTTTCATCGCCGTTCTCCACTAGATTACCACCAAAAGCTTTAGGTAAAATATCGGGATTAATATGACTGAAAGCCGCTTCCTTCCATTTGTCTGAACCTGGCTTATTGATGCTGATTTTGCTCATCGTATATTCGTCCAAGAACTTTTTAATAAAATTAAATGCAAAATAGAAAACTTTGGGGGCTGAAAATAGAGAAGCGTGACACAAATTTCAATTTATTACAAATTTTCTCAAGGTAATTCCAGACATTTAACACCATCATTATACACTGCAAGTAAATTATATAAGAAACTAGCTGAGACGGGCCCGTTCCGTTGCACCTTCTTTCTTTCAGTCTCAAATGCCTTTTATTGGAGTCCTATATTGCCATTGTCGGGACGGACAATGGGACGGCCCCGTTACGTAAGTCGGTTTTGGGGGGTGCTTTGGGGTGAGGCGAATCCAGACACTTGGCCCTTATGATTCGTGCTCTATTCTCAAATACCCTCCATTAGACCTAATTGCCAAGATCGGTCAATTACTCCTGCTTTGGGGGTAGGGCGGCCCCCACGACATTTGGTCCCTCAATTGGATATAGATTTTGTGATCTACTCCCAAATACTTTTGCTGATCAGGGGGCGTTTTGGAAATGAGGCGGCTCTCAAAGGCTTGGACCCAAGAGTGAATATCACATTCGTTTTCAACTTTCAAATATCTTTCATTTGACTCCCATATTGTTACGATTGGTCTGTATATCCCTTTGGCGGGTTTTGGGGTGGGACCGCCCCCTGGTTTCCCAAAACCAAATTTGGTTATCGAATTTCCGTTTTTAGGTTACTATAAGGGCGCTATCGGAGGCCACCGTAGCACAGAGGCTAGCATTTCCGCCTATGATGCTGAACGATAGGTTCGAATATTGGCAAGAACACGCTAGCGACATTTGTGAGGTACTGTACCATCTGGTATGGGAGCCATGTATAAACTTTTCCACAAAGAGGTATCGCGCTGCTGCACGCCATTTGGACTTGGCTATAAAAAGTAGGCGCCCTTGCCGATGAACGACTTCATCGGGTCAATCCGGTAAATATTGTACAATCGGCTGCCATGGGATTTATTGGTTAAATAGCGACAGATATTTTCTGGGAACCTGTGTTTTTTCCTTTCCTTTTCTTTCCTTTCCTTTCCTTTCCTTTCCTTTCCTTTCTTTTCCTTTCCTTTCCTTTCCTTTCCTTTCCTTTCCTTTCCTTTCCTTTCCTTTCCTTTCCTTTCCTTTCCTTTCCTTTCCTTTCCTTTCCTTTCCTTTCCTTTCCTTTCCTTTCCTTTCCTTTCCTTTCCTTTCCTTTCCTTTCCTTTCCTTTCCTTTCCTTTCCTTTCCTTTCCTTTCCTTTCCTTTCCTTTCCTTTCCTTTCCTTTCCTTTCCTTTCCTTTCCTTTCCTTTCCTTTCCTTTCCTTTCCTTTCCTTTCCTTTCCTTTCCTTTCCTTTCCTTTCCTTTCCTTTCCTTTCCTTTCCTTTCCTTTCCTTTCCTTTCCTTTCCTTTCCTTTCCTTTCCTTTCCTTTCCTTTCCTTTCCTTTCCTTTCCTGTCCTGTCCTTTCCTTTCCTTTCCTGTCCTTTCCCCTTTCCTTTCCTTTCCTTTCCTTTCTTTACTTCTCTTGTGTTTTCAACTCCTCTCTTCTCCTTTGGGGTGAAAAAAAGGTCTGTTCGCGCACTTTTCTATTAAAATTTTTTCCTAACAGGAATTCGCAGTATTGAAACCATCTGTCCCAATAACAAGGAGACAGTCCACTTACGTGCAGAAGAGTAAAAACAGCCTTTACTCTCTTTTGTTTGCAGGAGAATAAGAGCAGCCTTTACTCTCTTTTGTCATTAAGTGTGTTCGTTTATTTAAAAAGTTTGTGCAAATTTTTTCACAAATTGTTACTGGGAGAGAGCTTGCAACAGCTGTTTTATGAAAACCAGCTGTCCCACTAAGGTGGAGATACACAATACTAGACATAAACCAACAAAGGCGCGTGGTATGGAAAACAATTAGGGATTTTGTTTTGTTTTCGAGGTTACTTTTTATTATTTTTATTATTTAGAGCGCAGAACAAGCCGATTACTGGCTTAGGTGTATGTTCATAGTGGCATGGGGCGGATTAATATCCGCAGCCACTTTTCATCCTCATCCTCATCTAATCTAACATTTTTTTCATTGAAAAATCTACTCACCATTTATGATGTAGCACATCTTCAATATTTCTGGATAGTTTTGCTCGTATTCTTTGATCATGGCAATAATTAATTCAACAGCTGGACGCCACGCATATTGGGTCATATTAAAATCTGCAACGTCAAAAAGGACCACAACTTGACGAGCTTTAACTCCATGAATTTTACTCTGCTCAAAGCCATCCTTCATAACAGTTTCTAATATTTTGATAACATAGCGTATAAAGTCGAACCGTGTCACACAATGCAACATGCCATAGATGTCGAATTGATAGAAGGGACACACAATGACTGTAATTGTAGCAAGGATAGTGATTATAATCGACTGCATGTATATCCAGAAATTTTCAAACACTTACTTGGTGCTCCGTCATTATCGTGACCTATAATGCCATATGGTAAATATTTCTTAAGGGCTTCGGGAGCATCCCATTTTTCCAGACTATCAATGTTAACTGAGATACGATTCTTGAGGGCCTAAAATGTTGATACCAAATCGGACTTATATTTGTCATGAATTAGAAAATTTCATAACTGATGGTTTACTTACATGACGCAACATTTTCTCTGCGGCATCCATGTCCCATTTTCTGGCTGAAAATTAAAGAGAAACGATTACATGCATTCGAACTTATACATATATGAAGGTTTGTTCATTGCATACCTCGTAGCCAACGCAATAGAAAGTAATCATCATGGGTCTCTCCGCCATCTAAGACATCGCTGACTTTTTTACGGAACTAAAAGAGATTGGTAGAAATATTTTTCTAATTATTACAGGCATATCATTTTGTCATTTTTATACCCACCGCCATAGGATAGCGGGTATATTCATTTAGTCATATTGTTTTCAACACATCGTAATATCCATTTCCGACCCAACAGAGTATATATATTTCGTAAAATTCGAAGGTGTCTGTCCGTCCGTCTGTTTAAATCACGCTAGAGCCTTCAAAAATTGAGATATTGAGCTGAAATTTGGCACAGGTACGTCTTTTTGCTGCATGCAAGTTGAGTTCTTGAACGGGCCAAATTGGACCATATTTGGATATAGCTGCCATATAGACCGATCTGCCGATTAAGGGTCTAAAATCAATAAAAACGGAATTTATTGCCCGATTTCGATGAAATTTGAAACAGTGAGTTGTATTAGGACTCCCGATATCCGACTCAAATATGATTCAGATCGGATTATACTTACAGCTGTCATTATACTTACAGCTATCATATCAAGAGTTCTCGGGATCTAATTTAGATATAACTATAGATATGGTAGTGGAGTTTTAATAAAATAGGACGATTAATATACTCATGGTGGTGGATATCCAAAGTTCGACGCGGCCGAACTTAACACGTTTTTACTTGTTTTTTTATCCGATATATAAAGTGGATTATAGGCAAATAAGGAAGATTTTTCTTCACATACTAGTCGGCCCGGTGTGCCAGTGGATTAAAAAAAATATTATGAAGCCGTATCTTTAACCCAGTGTATCAACACTTTCAGCGCCATGGTTTGGGTCCTTCATAAATTTATTTGTTTATCATCTTTGTTACATACACCCAGAGTTTGCTGAATTATAAAGAATTTTTTACCTATTAAGAAAACGTTTTGAAATTTTTAAACTTTTTAACGAAAATTAGACAAAATTGTATTAAAAATAAAGGGTGATTTTTTAAGAGATATAGGAAAGTTTTTCAAAAAAGAAAAAAAAAACACAAAATTCAGAAAAATAATTGAGTCTTTGAAGATTATTTCTTGGAAATGTTGACCGTGACTGCGCCTCAAATGGTCCATCCGCTTAATCTTAATTTTGGCATACTTTTTCTAACATTTCGGATGGTATCTCACGAATAGATACTTCAATGTTGGCTTCCGATGCGACAATTGAAGCGGGCTTGTCTATATACATAGACATGTCATGCAAGTCAAGCTCTGGCATTTTGGACAAAAAAAAAATGGATATCATCTCACGGTAGCGTTCACCATACGTTACGATTCGCATCATCTTTGAAGAAGTACGGTCCAATGATGCCTTCAGCCCAAAAACCGCACCAACCCGTGACTTTCTAGATGCAGTCTCACCTACGTACTCGTTGAGCTAAAAATGCTTCGCCGTACGCATTTTGACAATAACATTTAATAATTTGCAAGCGTTGTTCGTTTGGAAGACGATTCATGGTTAAATTACAGACCAAACTGAAGATGTTTGACAGTGAAACAAAACACGAAACGTTCGTGAGCTGCTTAAACCAGTGTTACCAAAAAAATAATAGCTAAAAAATCACCCAGTTGGGCAGGAGAATAACAAACAAATAACTAATGATACAACATTTGAAATTTACAAAAATGTTGGTTAATTTTTTTTTTTTTTTTGATAAAATTTCATCAAGTTTTCTATAAAGGCAACATTTTAATGAAATTTTCTCAAAGAACAAAATTTTAATGAAATTTCCTCTAAAAACAAAATTTCAATAAAATTTTATCCTCTATACACTTTCCCATTGCCTTAAGTCTCATTGCCGCAGTGGCTGCCTCACAATCAATTAATTTGTATGTTTATGGCTCGGACATCGAGAATAGGCTCCAGACCTCTATAGGGCGTGGTCCTCATCGCCCCGCCTATGACAAGACAACATATTCTCTGAACCTGTCGTAAAACTCTTACGTTGCCCTTTTTCTCCACCGCAGTCCACGAAACTACTGAGGCGTGAGTAAGTATTAGTCTAATCACGTTCTTAGGTTTTGTTTAGTATATACTGTCCAAGATCAGTCCAAAGAATTTGACCTTGTCAGATATCCGAATCGTTCCGTTTTTTTTTTGCTTTCTATTTGAAAGTTTTATGAATTTGCGTTTACTCTTATTTTTTATAAAATTTCGATGAAATTTGGGACAGTGATTTTTGGTAGACCCCTACACCCTTTTGCCGTATTTTTAAACACGTATGATTTCAACAGGTGGACGGCCAGACATCACTGCTTCGTCTTAGATTTATACAAACGGATATTTCGATGTTGCTGTGGTGTTGGGTATAAGTATGCCCTAATACAATAATAAGAGAATTTGTGGTGTCTTAACTGGATGTCTATTATTATCGTTTCGGTTTAATAAAACAGCTGAACAATATTTAAAATGACAGATCTTTCGTACAAAATTTCTTATCCTCAATGTATCAGGCCATTAATACGAAAATTTATATTGTTCCCAATATTTGATTGGTCTGCAAGAAGTCAAACCACAACATGGTTTAATATCATAAGGTTATAACCAGGGATCCGGAGCGGGTACCTTTTTCCGCTCCGCTCCCGCTCCGGCAAAAATATTTTAGCTCCGCTTCACGCTTCGCTCCACGCATCACTCCACGCTTCCCTCCATTTGTCATTATGTTTGCAACATCTTCTAATATTCAACTTCGATTATACGCATTCTTGATCGCCTTCTATTATGCCCCCATATACACCGATCTCCCGATTTTATTTCTTAAGTCCCTATTATCCGATGTGGCTGGAATTTTGCATATCGGTTTCTTTTATGACCTTGTCAAGTATAGACTGAATCGGTCTATAATCTGATATAGCTCTCATTTAAACCTATCTCCCGATTGTAATTCTTGAGCCACTGGAGGACGCATCGGATTTGGTTGAAATTTTGCATAATGATTTCTCCTATTAGCTCCAACATCCATGCCAAGTATGGTCTGACTCTGTCGCTAACCTTTAAGTGTTCCCATATAAATCGATCATCAGATGTTGGTTGTTAAGCGGAAACAGTTCCTAACCAAATTTATAAAAACATTCATGGAGTTTGTTGCTTGATCCTTTAAGTATTTGCGTATAAAGGTGCCTTAATAGTTTCCGCCTATAAATAGAAACTGTGCAAAGAACTTGACAAATGCGATTTATCGTGGATGGTATACAAGTTTTGCCCCCAAAGATAACACCTTTTAAAATAGTAGAAATCGGTTCTGTAATGTCTTTCCGATAGCAGTTTAACAAAAGTTAACTTTAAAGTTATCTCGACATAATTTACATTATTGTTCCAATTCCCCAAAATAACCAGTTCGTAAACCAAAACAAGTAGAAGTTCGCTCGGGCCGAATCTTATATACCCTTCTCCATGGATCGCATATTTCAAGTTCTTTGATGACTTTTTGGTACAAGGTCTTTGAATAACTTTTTCAAATATATAGGAGCTATATCAAGAAAGGGACCGATATTGATCATACTTGTCATGGCTGTTGGAAGTCATAAAATATCAAGTCCAATATCTCAGCTACGTCGGCTAGTAATTGCGTCCTCTAGAGGGTCAAGAAGTCAATTTAGGCGATCGGATTATATGGGAGCGAACAGAATTATACTTTGCACAGTTTTTGGAAACCCCGAGCAAAATTTAAATCATATCGGATAAGAATTGCGCCCTCAAGAAGTCAGATCGAGAGCTCGGTTTATATTCCAGCTATGTCAGGTTACAATCCTTACTGACCTACGCTAATACTCTTAGGTCTTCGCGCGCTGTGTTATCGTTGATACAGTATCCGATGCTGCAGGAAGTGTGGATTACACCCTTCCTGAGCCACTTTTTGATAAAAAGGACTTTACCGATAGAACCGATTTGAACTACGATATTCCTGGTAACATAAGTTACATAGACTTCTATACGGATGGTTCCAAACTAAACGACCAGGTGGGCTTTGGAGTGTACTCTAAAGAACTAGAACTGGCCATATCGAGAAGGTTACCCGACCACTGCAGTATGCATCAAGCGGAGATCCTTGCAATTAAAGAAATGGTGGAATGGCTAATAGATAGATTGTCATAACGACAACTGGCAAAAATATCTTCTCAGACAGCCAGGCAGCCATTA
This sequence comes from Stomoxys calcitrans, assembly GCF_963082655.1. NCBI lineage: Eukaryota > Metazoa > Arthropoda > Insecta > Diptera > Muscidae > Stomoxys > Stomoxys calcitrans. The sequence continues at coordinate 152,277,878 of NC_081552.1, forward strand.
AACCCCTGGAAAACGTATTTTTGAGTTCAAAAACCGTTTCTCACTGCTGTGAGAACGTCGAGAAAGAAGAGACTATGGAACATACGCTGTGTGTGTGTGTGTGTCTCGCACTGGCAGTCAGAATGAGTTCCACGCATTCTGTTCTCATTTCTTTGAGAACTTGTCTGATTTAGCGGCTGTGAACACTCGCAAGTTGTTGGGCTTTTTAAAGCGGTCTAGATGGTTCAACGGTAGGAACTAGAAGGCATCTTCCTTTTCCTGTTCCTGTGGTATCACAATAAACGAAAACGTCAAGGGGAGTCTGATGGCAGACTACCACTTAAACCTAACCTAACCTACACTTCTAGGAAGTATTTGTGCATGCATGCATAGTAGGTACTAACTCCTTCGAAATTTCGCCTGCTTTCGAGAGACAGGCGGAAGGATGTAACTAAATCGACTTAGAATGTCAAGATAATCATGAATATAAATACTTTGTTGGCTCTCAAATCAATATTTCGATGAGTTACAAAAGGAATAACGAAATTGGTATACCTCCGTCCTAAGGTGTGTTTAAAAGTGTGGACAAAATTAAGCCTGCTCCACTCCGAATCCCTGGTTATTACAAACCCCTATAATCCAATATCCCATATATTTGGAACCATTTATTTGCCTGGAATAAATGTTATTTCGACATGCCGATTCATATTTGCCAGTATGTCGAAATAATAATGTTCCCAGGCGAATAATGTAGATTAACCGAAAACGTCACTGTGGTCAGGAATATGTAAATTTTGCCCAAAAAAGTCTCCTTAGGGTTGTGTTTGATGTTATCATGATTTAAACTCCACTTTCAGTTATTACCAAATATGTTTGCCAATAAACCATAATTACCAATTTGGTCGAATTATAGCTTAGTAGTGGCTGATATGCATAACGCAAAATTTTTTTTGTTGAACTATGGAAATTTCGGTTTTATTTTTGCAACATCAACTAATCAATCAAAGCAAATGACAAAAGGAAATTTTGTAATTTATTAATCAGACTTTCGCCGATTGCTTGGCATGGATCTTGGGCAACTAAACTAAACCATGTTTCGCGGGAAACGGAATAAAACCACAAAGATAAATGAATATTTAGCATTTAACAATAACAATTAACAATAAAGGTGTTTAAAAATGCAAAATCAGTTCATACATAACTACCATGTGCAAAAACGTTGTATTTGCCTGGTTGTTTTTTTCTTTCTTTTGAGGAGTTTTGAAATGTTTGCCAAAAACGTCGGGCCCTGTCGTAATAGAAAGCAAAACTGCACGAAAACAAAAACATAAATAAATGACGGTATAGAAACAAAAAAGCTGTACCGAATTTCGATTAAATACATCAGCTTTAAAATAAAGCCGGCAATATATATGAAAAACAACCAAAGCAAACGGTTTATGCTGCCACTCTTTCATTAACACAAAAAGCAACCCAGCCCTATCCGTCCGTCTGAATGTTGGTGTAAACAAATATTATGTAGACTGTTTTTAAGCTGACTAAAGTTAATGTACATCAAGCTGTGGTCAGACAATTTTCAAAAAACTGCTTAGTGAATAATTTTAACGAACAGAATAGCGGAATTAGCGTATTAAAGTAATAGGTAGTCACGTTACAATGACCTTGGCTTGGCTCAGAACACTTCCACACCGAAACTAGAATTCGCGGACACAAGTGTTTGGATTTTGGGGCCATTGTGAATGCCACCAAACTAATGTTTTCGGCAAAACAAATATATTTATAAAATCACCGCTATAAATGTTTGGAAATTGCTGTGAATTTGTTTAAATATACTTCGCGTCATTTGTCTAGGGTCATAAGAAATCAGCATATAACTTGTTAGGTTTTAAAAGTTATACTTCGAGAACAAATCCGCTGATAATAGCAAACAAAGTCTGTTGACTTTTCGCAGTTAGTTTGCATGATGTAAAAGCTGTATATTTTGTTGTTAAAGCACTGCAATGTCAGATATGGGTTTTCCCATTGTTGAAAAATTCAGTCTATTGACTTGATAGTAAGGCTTACATTGATGACATAACATACGATATATCTAATAAGAACTTTAACAAAAATATTTTTTATACCCTCCACCATAGGATGGGGGTATACTAATTTCGTCATTCTGTTTGTAACACCTCGAAATATGCGTCTAAGACCCCATAAAGTATATATATTCTTGATCGTCGTGACATTTTAAGTCGAACTAGCCATGTCCGTCCGTCCGTCTGTCTGTCGAAAGCACGCTAACTTCCGAAGAAGTAAAGCTAGCTTGAAATTTTGCACAGATACTTTCTATCAGTGTAGGTCGGTTGGGATTGTAAATGGGCCAAATCGGTCCATGTTTTGATATATCTGCCATATAAATCGATCGTGGGTCATGACTTCTTGAGCCTCTAGAAAGCGCAATTCTCATCCGGTTTGACTGAAATTTTGCACGAAGTATTTTCTTACGATATCCAATAACCAAGTATGGTTAAAATCGGTTCATAACCTGATATAGCTGCCATATAAACCGATCTTGGGTCTTGACTTCTTGAGCTTTTAGAAGGCTCAATTCTTATCCGATTTGACAGAAAATTTTCACATATAGTGTTTTGATATCACTTCCAACAACTGTATTAAGAATGATTCAAATCGGTTCATAACCTGATATAGCTACCATATAAATCGACCTGGGATCTTGACTCCTTGAGCCTCTAGAAAGCGAAATTCTCATCCGATTTGGCACAAATTTTGTACAACGGCTCCTCCCATGGTCTTCAACATGCGTGTGCAATATGGTCAGAATCGATTTATAGCTTTATACAGCTTCCATATAAACCGATCTCCCGATTTTGCTTCTTGAGCCCTGAATCGGACTATAACTTGATATAGCTTCTCCTCCGTCCTTATTCATTATTCTTTGTTTGCCTAAAAAGAGATACTGCGCAATGAACTCGACAGATGCGACTATGGTGGAGGGTATATAAGATTCGGCCCGGCCGAACTTAGCCTGCTCTTACTCGTTTTTTTTTTGCTATTGTTCACTCAACAAAATATTTTTGCAAAGAGGATAGCAGACTTCACTGCTGTTTGAGCAAGTATAAGGATGTTGTTTTAGCAAATATCTCGAAGTTGACGATTAATCAATTAATCATTAAATGTTTCTAATAATACAAAACAAGATATTTTGGAGATCTTATTCGTCAAATATCTCTCATATATGTATGTCGATTTAAATGGTAGATGGGGAAAATGGATCCAATTTATTTGATCTACCTTTTTGAACTAGAGTAAAATATTCCCAATCGAACGAAATTCTATGCAAGTGGGGCCTAAATGATAGGAAAAATGCAGACAAATGACACAATTCACATATTTTTATACCCTCCACCATAGGATGGGGGTATACTAATTTCGTCATTCTGTTTGTAACTACTCGAAATATTCGTCTGAGACCCCATAAACTACATATATTCTTGATCGTCGCGACATTTTATATCGATCTAGCCATGTCCGCCCGTCCGTCCGTCTGTCTGTCGAAAGCACGCTAACTTTCGAAGGAGTAAAGCTAGCCGCTTGAAATTTTGCACAAATACTTCTTATTAGTGTAGCTCGGTTGGTATTGTAAATGGGCCATATCGGTCCATGTTTTAATATAGCTGCCATATAAACCGATCTTGGGTCTTGACTTCTTGAGCCTCTAGGGGGCGCAATTCTTATCCGATTGGCACGAAATTTTGCACGACCATATGCCAAGTACGGTTCAAATCGGTCCATAACCTGATATAGCTGCCATATAAACCGATCTTGGGTCTTAACTTCTTGATCCTATAGAGGCCTCAATTCTTATCCGATTTGAATGAAATTTTGCACGAAGTATTTTCTTATGATATCCAATAACTGTGCCAAGTATGGCTCAAATCGGTCTATAACCTGATATAGCTGTCAAATACACCGGTCTGGGGACTTGACTTCTTGAGCTTCTAGAGGGCGCAATTCCTATCTGATTTGGCAGAAATTTTGCATGACGTATTTTATTATGACTTCCAACAGTTGTGCCAAACATGGTTTTAATTGGTTCATAACCTTATATAGCTGCCATATAAACCGATCTGGGATCTTGACTTCTGGAACCTCTAGGGGTCGCAATTATAATCCTATTTGGCTGAAATTTTGTTCAACGACTCTCATGACCTTGAAAATACGTGTCAATTTTGGTCTATATCGGTCTATAGCCTGATACAGCTCCCATATGAACCTTTTTTACTTCTTGTTTTTAATTCAAATTAATAATCGATTAACCGTCCCCAATTATAGGATTATTTGTTTATTTAAAAATGTAAAATTCTCAATTGTTCGATTAATTCAATAGTCATAAATAATCGATTAATCGATTGTACACCCTAATTGCTACCAGAGAACAGTTTGTATGCCATTTTCATTGTCTACACCCAGAACAATTTGTCTGTTGATATCAGCAAACAGTGTCTGCTGATATTAAATTAAAATTTTTTAACTTTTGAATAAATCCATTCTACATTTTTGAACTTCGAAACAACAATTGAGGCATTTGTTATATAAGAAAAAAATTGGCAGTTTTGGTCGATAATTTTTTGTTCAAATGCATATATAAAAAAGTCGTGGTTATTTTGTCTGCTGTTGTTTAAATTCGATCAAAACTTAGCAATTTGTTGAAAATTTGAAAAAATTTTAAGTTATATGCTTGTAAAATTGAAAAATAAGATGGAATATAAAAATTTTGGAAATATTTATGACATTTTTGAGCTTTTGAAAACAGCAGGAAATATTTGATGTTTTAGCAACAAATTACTGCTGTCCCATTTTCAGCAGACTTTCAGTTGTTTCAGCAAACATTATTGCTGTTTTTAATAACGAATTTCTATGAGTGTATGAATCCATTTGTAAATATAATGCATATTGTCGTCATCCCACATCATTTCAAAACAGCAGCATTCAACACTATTCATAGAAAGAGAATATTAAGAAAGTCGTGCATTGCATTGCATGTCTTTGTTTTAACTCACTTAACACGAATATACAGCGAATAGTGTGAATCTTTGCAGTATTGAATATTTTTAAATATTTTGGTAATTTCTGTTGTACCCATCTCATAGAATGGGGAAGAGAATGCCAAAAGAATTTTGGACCTAAGTATCTGGGGAGCCGTCATGCACCCAAAAGAACCTCAAACGAACATTACACTCATAGAAAAACGTTTGGGGAAAATAGCAAACAATGTCTGCTGAATATTAGTAGTTAATTTTGCTGCTATTGTAGCAGTAGTTCTGCTATTACAGCAGCAGCTGAAAAGTCTGTTGTTTGCTGAATATGATTGCTGCGTAATTATGAAGGGGATATTAGAAAAAAAAAATAGAACACATATGTAAATGTGTGTCTCAGTGGATGTTTATACTCACCACTGAATTTATACTTTCCATAACCTTTTTTCTTTAAATTTAGATAGAAAAAGCCATGCAAGTCATATGCACGTTAGTAGAGCAATAACAAAAAATGCGAGCTAGCTCAGTCACATTTCGAAATGTATACTAATGGATGGATCATGAAGCGTCTTTACAGTAATTGTCCACAAATTAAAATCATCTCTTTCAACAAACTTAAAAAAAAAAAAAAATTAAAAAATGTCCAAAGTAATCAAAACAAGTAACAGGCAACCATAAAAAGTAGCATACAATTTTTTTTTCAGCAGACTTGTGTACTCAAAACAGCAGATTTTGTTAGTTGAAATAGCAGCAAAAATGTTTCCTAATACAGCAGCCCTATGTTTGCTGAAACAGCAGTAATGTCTATTTTCCCATTTTCAGCAGACAAAAACTGCTGTTTTAGCAAACATTTTTGCTGTTTGGAATAAACAAATTTGGTTCTGTGTAGGCCAATGTGAGATTTAAACACAAGGTATTTGGGAGCTGGTTTGTAAATTTGTTTGTTCACTCAAAAACGGCTAAACCGATTTTCTAGGAATTCACATAGATTGTGTAGGTTGATCTGGGAGGAGTAAGAGGTTATATATTTTTTGATATCGAAAAGGGGACCAACTTTCTTTCTTACCCCAAAAGCAACACCCAAAATAGAAGTGGACCGACCGGGACAATATGGAACTCAAATAAAAGGTATTTAGGGATAGAGTACGAGCATGATATTAGTCGCCACAAAGCCGCCACTAGTTAGTTGCCACAAAACCACCTTAAGTAGGCATATTCGACGATCATGACAATATGGGACTCAAAAGTGAAAGGCATTGAAGAATAGATTACTAATAGGATCTGGAAGGAGGAATAGGATATATAATTTGTTCATATCGGAAGCAGACCCTCCTCCTTTCCACAAAAACACCGCCCAAAAAGTAAAATTGGACCGATCGGGACAATATGCGACTCAAATGAAAGATATTTGGGAGTAGACTACGAATTTGATGTTAAAAATTGGGTCCAAGTATTTAGGGAGTCGTCCCCACCCTAAACACCCATATTGGCCGATTTTTCACTCATTTTCAATAAACTCGTTATTAGATTTACAATTCCATAAGTGAGGTTGTAAATGTAGTAATCATTTTCATTATATTTACAAATATTATTTACAAACAATAATAAATATATTTACAACTTCAGTTATTGGGTTTACAATTTTCTCTTTTGGCACCAAATCAATTACAGGTTATAATAGGATTTACAAACCCAGGCCATTACCGGTAATTGAAAATTTTAATATCGGTTTTTAATTATCAGCAATGGCCTGGCTTTGTAAATCAAATTATAAAGATAATTGATTTGGTGCCAAAAGGGGAAAAGTTATAGATGTAATTATTATTGTTTATTGAAAATATAATTACTATGATAAATACATTTACAACCGACCTTATGGAATTGGTAATAAGAACTATTAGTAATAATAAAAATTATAAATATAATAACGTGTTTATTGAAAATGAGTAAAAAATCTACAAAACAATAATTAAAACAAAAAAAAAATATTTTTTCTGTTACGTTACAATGTAGAAACTTAAATTTTTTTTACCAATGGAATCCATATAATTGTACCATTAAGACCCTCTCCGCTTGTAATACAAATTATTTTTTTTTTGTTTGTAATAAAAGGTAAATATTTTAATGCAATACATTTCATTTTGTGGTTTATGTGTGGGAAACGCGAGGACATCGAGTGTGAACATCTTTACCGACAGTAAAATTGCCATAAGGCCAATAAAAACTAGGACGGTAAGGTCACGAACAGTCTTGCAGTGTAAGAAGGAGATTAACGCCTTCTCTGAGGATGGCAAAATCCGCATAACGGAGTAAGGGGAAATGAAAGGGCAGACGATTTGGCGGTGAAGGCTAGAGGACTGCCATCAATAAACTTGGTTAACCCGAAGCCTTTCGGGTCGACGCAGACCGAGTTAAGGGAGTGGGCGACGAATGCGCATGCAACATTGTGGAACAGCGAAACGGTCGGTAGGACGGCAAAAATCCTATGGAGGGATCCAAATCGTGAGAAGACGAGGTTATTACTGAAAGGAAGCAAGAAGGAGGTCAGTCTAGCTATTGGTATCATAACAGGACACATAGGACTACGAGCTCACTTATGTAAAATCGGTGCGGCAAGTGATAGCATTTGTAGGGCATGTGGGGAAGATGATGAGACGTTGGAGCATTTCCTTTGTCATTGTCCGGCTTTCGCGTCTAACAGATGCCGGTACTTAGGTGGAGACACAATACCAGACATGAATCAACTTAGGGGAGTGGTATTGAAAACAATTAAGGATTTTGTAAGTAGCACGGAATTCCTAACTTTTCTTTTTAGAGGTAATTTTATAGTTTTTAGAGCGCACAACAAGCCGATTACTGGCTTAGGTGCATGTCCATAGTGGCATGGGGTGGATTAATATCTGCACCCTCATTTCAACCTAACCTAACCTATGTATGGGAAACATATCAATTTATTTTAGCTAGGTCAATTAAACGTCTTTTTAAAGAATAAATAGTTTTCCAATATATTTGTTTATTTTGTTGTTAGCCGCTTTAATTCAATTATTCAGCTTGTCATAAATGAAAGTTGCAAAATCGTTTATAGGACCGATATCAGCAAAATCGGTTTTTTTTGTCAAATTAATTTTTTCAAGTCGCTGTAAACAACACAAATGATGGTCGTACGTCAAAACGTTTTGAGTACGATGTTTAAAAATGTCAAATTTTTCAATGGAAATGTTAAATTGCACCTGGCAAACAGGGTTACCGTTGAGAATTTTGAAAAGGTCGCACAAAAAGTCGATTATTCTTAAAAACCACAGACAAAAAAAGTCGTTTTCTCAAAAAAGTTGTCTCACAATGATTGTTTAACACTTAAAAGGAAATACAAATAACTAAGTTTAACCAAAGTGAAGAAATGTCCATTTGGATAAAAATAATCCCAGTTTCCTCAAATATTTGGTAATAAATGGCCATGTTACGGATCTATAAACGAAAATTGGCTAAGGTATGAACGTGGAATGTGAATCTAAAGCAATGTCCACCCTTTGCAGGGTGACATTATCTGGCACTTGGTCAATCGTAAAAATAGAGAAAAAGTCTCTGAATTATTCAGTACCAAACAACTAGATAATCTGGCATGTGATCTTTTTCCTTTACCTTTTTACCTTCAGAAAAATTGAGAAATAATCCGCTTACGTTGACTTGGATTAGAATGAATTCAAAAAGTTACTCCAATTAGACAGTCATTATCATGGGAATTAGTATTTGGCTGTTCACACAGACAGGTAATACAGAAACAGACCGATACATATCTCAAAATTCGATTGGAAAGTGAAGAAAAACACCACAAGACATAAGCGCTTTGGGATTTTTCTACGTTCAATTTAAAATTAATTTTCTGCAAATTATACAAAAGCCTTACTTTTGCTGAAAAGTAGCACATTGAAGCAAAAAGTTTAAATTTCGAAAGGTCGCAAAAAAGTTGTTGTTGTTTGGGCCAGAAACTTATATAGCAGCCTCTGTATACCTGTACCAGTGGAATAAGTGAACATGAAATCTGTCTCATTGTAGAATGGGCTTTATCCAAGTTCAATTTTTATGTAAGGTTTATTTATAGGTTAGGTTTAAGTGGCAGTGTGTCATCAGACTCACATAGACGTTCTTGTCAATTGTGATACGACAGGAACAGAACAGTTCCTACCGTTGAACCATCCAGATCGCTTTAAAAAGCCCAACAACTTGTGAATGTTCACATCCGCTAAATCAGACAGGTTCTCAAAGAAAAGACAACCCAAAGTGGAACTCCTCATAGCTTTTGCAAAAGTCATTACTGGCAACCTTCAGTTTGCCAGCATGTTTTCCGATTAGACAGTGACCTGTCATGACGGACACAATGACTGAGACGTTTGTTGTAGCCAGTGACAGCAAAACGGTAGATCTCTTAAAGTCTAGATTAGGCCCCATAGTTTTGGAATGCTCACAGCCCCCTCTTTGTGACTATCTATCATTCGTTGCCCTTCGGGCCTGGTCCTGAAAACTTAGCTTACATGTCACTAGAGGCATGTCCACAGATTCCAGTTTCCCTGGAACGTGTAGAGTAGTTCCTAGTCTCGCAAGGTCGTCCGCTTTAAAATTCCCTGGGATATCTTAGTGGCACGGCACCCAGAACAGGTGAATTTTGAACAGTTCAGCCATCTATCTGAGAGATCCGCGACAATCGAGGGCGGCTTTTGTGTTCAGAAATACGTTCTCCAGGAATTTAAAGGCTGCCTGACTGTCTAAGAAGATATTTATGCCAATTGTCGTAATGACATTATATCTTAGCCATTCCACCACTTCCTTGATTGCAAGGATCTCTGCTTGATACACACAGCAGTGGTCGGGTAACCTCTTCGTTATAACCAGTTATAGATCTTTAGAGTACAACCCAAAGCCCACCTGGTCGTTTAGTTTGGAACCATCCGTATAGAAGTCTATGTAACTTCTGTTACCAGGGATATTATAGTTCCAATCAGTTCTATCACCAATAGTGGTACAGTAATTTTTATCAAAAAGCGGCTCAGGTAGGGTGTAATCCACACTGCCTGGAACACCGGATATTGTATGAAGTATAACACAGTGTCCGTGGCCGCCACATGACCAATGAAAAAGCTCCCTTAACCTCACGGCAGTGGTCGCTGCAATTTGGGTAGCCACAATGTCCAGAGGCATGTAGCATTAAATTCAGTGCATCAGATGGTGTCTCAGTGCAGCTGTGATGCACAAACAAGCCATCCTTTGGATCCGGTTAAGTATTGAGCAGTAGGTGGATTTTTGAAGCGCCGTCCACAAGACCACAATACCATATATTATAATGGGTCTGACAACTGCAGTATGTACCCAATGTATGACACGCGGTCTAAACCCCCAACTTCTGCTAATGGCTCTCTTGCAGGTGTATAGGGCAAGAGTGGCCTTTCTTGCCCTTTCCAAAATGTTGGATTTAAAGTTCAATTTCCTGTCCAGCAAAACACCCAGGTATTTAGCGCTTTCTGTAAATGGCACATTCTCTCCTCCCAAGGTTCCACTGCAGGCAACTTGTATCTCCTGCTAGAAAGAACTACTTCTGCCTTGCATGGATTTATATCTAGACCACTTTCGGTAGCCCTCTTCGCTGTTGCACGTAGAGCTTCCTGAAGTATATCTCTTGGAGTGCCACTTTTACACCTTTTTCTTCCAGAGACAATAATATATTGTTTATGGCTATATTCCAAAGTAGAAGAGATAGTATACCTCCTTGAGGTGTTCCTCTGCTGACCCATCTTTTTACAACAACAGGTCCCAAGCCTGCTGTAACGCATCTTTTAGTAAGTAAGTTATTAATAAACTTTCTTGCGTTGAAGTTGATGGCTAGAAACTCCAACTCCTTCATTCATTATTGCAAAAAACACTGATATGTATCACTCGAATCGTTCCCTGTTTTTCCTCTATGAAATCAGCTGATTTCGATGAGTTGGTGAAAGAATTCAGTTACAAAATATTTTGTGGTGGTATGAGATGTCACTTTCTCTATTCATAAGACTTGTCTTATGTGCGTCAAATATGATTGAATGCGCTCTAATTTATTGGACTTTTAATACCTACCACCGAAGGATGAGGGTATATTAATTTTGTCATTCCGTTTGCAACACGTTGAAATATCCATTTATTATCCGATTTCCCTGAAATTTGCCACAGTGAGTTGTGTTAGGTCCCTCGACATCCTTGTACAATGCGACCCAGATCGGCTTAGGTTTAGATATAGCTGTCATTATAAGCGCAGACAGACCTCTGGGGGGTGGGTTAAGCACCCGCAGAAAAGTTTATGTCTCCTACAGATATTTAAAAGTTAAATTATTTTCGTTTTATTGCTATTCAAATGGTTAAGGATCCCTAGTTTTATCCCTGTGCAATACGACTTAAATCGGTCCAGATGTGGATATAGCTCCCATATATACCAATCTTCCGATTTAAGGTTTTGGGACCATAAAATGCGAATTTCTTAACAGATTTCGCTGAAATTAGGCACAATGAGTTGCGGTAGGCTCTTTGACATTCGTACCGAGTATGGTTAAGATCGGCCTATATTTCAATACAACTGCCATATAGACCGATCCCTCAATTAGGGGACTTGGGCCCATAACCGGCGTGTTTATTGTCCGATTTCGTTGAAATTGGGTTAGAGAGTTGTGTTATGTTACTTCACATCTCTATCCAAACGGCCCAGATCGGTCCAGATTTGAACGTAGCTTCTATATGTACCGATCTCCCAATTTAAGGTTTAGGGCCCATAAAAGGCGATAAATTATCAAACGATTTCGATGAAAATGAACACAATGAGTTTTGTTAGGCCCTTCGATCGGCCTATGTTTGGATATAACTGTCATGTATACCGATCTCCCAATTGAAGTTTTTGGGACAATAAAAGCACATTTATTACTCGAGTTCACTGAAATTTGACACAGTCGGCTGTATTAGGCTCTTCAATACGATTCAGAACGGTCTATATTTAAATAAAGCTCGGATACAAATACACCGATTACCCAATTGATGTTCTTAGGCCCATTAAAGATGTATTTTTCAACCGATGAATTTGGTGCAATTAGTTGTGTTAGACCTTTCCTTAATATGGAGGAGATCGGACTATATATATATATATATATATATATATATATATATATATATATATATATATATAGCCGAGTCCGAACGGCGTGCCGCAGTGCGACACCTCTTTGGAGAGAAGTTTTACATGGCATAGTACCTCACAAATGTTGCCAACAGGAGGGAAAAACCACCGCTGAAAATTTTTTCTGATGGTCTCGCCAGGATTCGAACCCAGGCGCTACGGTGGCCTCCCATATGTATTGTTTTTACTAAGAATTTCACTACAATTTTGTCCTTAAGAAAAATAATTTTAAGGCGGCCTTGGCCTCAGCAAAATGTTGTTTTTGTAGAATATAATAAGTATGAAATTTTATCATTCTTTAAAATGTTGCTGAAATTTTTTGTTTAGAATAAATTTAATTTAAGTTTCTTCTTTTGATAAAATCATTGTAGGGGGGGCTTGGGCCCGAGGGCCACCCTGGCTGCCATATATACCGATCTCCCGATTTAAGGTCTTGGGCCCATAAAAGGGGCATTTATTGTCATATTTCGCCGAAATTTGAGACAGTGTATTGTGTTAGGCCCCTCGACATCCTTGTTTAATTTGGCTCAGATAGGCCCAGATTTGGATATAGCTGCCATATAAACCGACTTCTCAATTTAAGGTCTTGGGGCCTTAACAGGTGTATTTATTGTTCGAGTTATGGTCTCGCCAGGATTCGAACCCAGGCGCTACGGTGGCCTCCCATATGTATATCAAAAATAGCATCTCTGAAAGTTGTACACATCGTGTGATACGTATGAAAATTTAATATGATATATATATATATATATATATATATATATATATATATATATAAAGTTGCATATTTATTGCAAAATCCATTTATCATATTAAATTTTCATACGTATCACACGATGTGTACAACTTTCAGAGATGCTATTTTTGATATACATATGGGAGGCCACCGTAGCGCCTGGGTTCGAATCCTGGCGAGACCATCAGAAAAAATTTTCAGCAGTGGTTTTTCCCTCCTGTTGGCAACATTTGTGAGGTACTATGCCATGTAAAACTTCTCTCCAAAGAGGTGTCGCACTGCGGCACGCCGTTCGGACTCGGCTATAAGAATTAGGCCCCTTATCATTGAGCTTAAACTTAAATCGGACTGCACTCATTGATATGTGAGAAGTTTGCCCCTGTTCCCTAGTAGAATGATCATGGGCAAAATTTGCATTTGCATATGCCATGTCTGATGGCGTAATAGCAGCTTCAACTAATCTGACCTAAAATACCAAATGTGAGTGTGGCCCAATAATTAAGAATACAGTCACTGTCTGCAATTAATGCTGGACTGGATAAAACATCAACATAATTAAAGTGTCATTTATTTAATCGCAAAGAATTAAAATAATATTTCTATACAAATATGGGTGGTACCCACTCACCTATGCTAATGGTGCGCAGTGTACGTGTTCAATTCTAGGGTCTGCTAGCGGGGCCTTGTTTGATTGGACACAAACTCACATGAAAGCGTTGTTTTGTTAATGACATATGACGAGTTAAAATCAAACATTATTGTGGTATTTTTAATATGAGTTTTATTTTCAATATCGAGGTCTTTTTAATGACTTTTAACGATGGTCAAATACTGCAGACAGCAGTCTATCGCATATCCAAACACCATGGGCAAAACAGCAAAGAACAACCAGTCTTTAAGTTATGGACCTTTTGAGTGCTGTGTTGAATTTTGATCATAATTTCAAACCTTTTGGAAACGCTTATTTTATAATTGTTGCAATAACAACAGACAGTTGGTCATTCAGACATGTGAGTGTGCGTGAATTGTGTTATGTATCATAACAATAGAAGTTGAACTTCCGTAAATGAGTTACAGACAAAAATGAGCCCTGCTAGACAGCCAGAAGAGGAGTAGGTCATACGGCCGTTTTTAGATTAATTAATTCCACTCATTTTTCATATGGGTGACGTGCAATGACTGGACAAAAACTAACACCGAACGATATTGGGGCGATATAACGTCAATACTGATAATAATAACATAAAAGCGAAAAAAAATCTTAAACAAAGTTGAAATTTTCCACAGCGTAATTGCGGAACTTTTATTGATATTGTACTTGAATAGCATCCGCCATGTTTTGAATGAAAGATGTACAATATTTACATTCTGAAAAATTATTGCATGTGAGTCAATTTTTTGTTCAAGGCCATAACTTTTATGATCAGGAACGCTTATCAAGACAACCCAATAAATAAATTGCAAAAAATTACTAGTTGGTAAATAAAAAAAAAACAAGTAAAAAGGTATAAAGTTCGGCCGGGCCGAACTTTGGATACACCCCACCTGCATCATACAATCCTATAGTAGATATTTCTAAATATAGTCCGATCTCCAACATATTCAGGAAGGCAATGTAAGAATATAACAAAACTCATTGTACAAAATTCATCGTTTAAAAAATGCACCTTTGTAGGCCCAAGAGCTTAAATCGGGAAAATGGTACATGTATATGACAGCTACATCCAAATAAAGACAGATCTGATCCATATTGAACTCGAATGTGAAAAAGGCTACCACAGTCAAATTTCATCGAAAGCGAGTTAAACGTGCTTTCATAGTCCCAAAAATTTAAATCGGTACATATGTCAGCTATATCCAAATAAAGCGCGGTCTTGACCATACACGGTACAAATGTCAAAGGGCCTTAAATAATCTGTAAAAATCTGTACCGATATATGCCGTACTAAACAGGGATGTCGAGGAGCCAAACATAACTTGGTTTACCAAATTTCAGCGAAATCGAACAATAAATACACCTGTTAAGGCCCCAAGACCTTAAATTGAGAAGTCGGTTTATATGGCAGCTATATCCAAATCTGGGCCTATCTGAGCCAAATTAAACAAGGATGTCGAGGGGCCTAACACAATACACTGTCTCAAATTTCGGCGAAATATGACAATAAATGCCCCTTTTATGGGCCCAAGACCTTAAATCGAGAGATCGGTATATATGGCAGCCAGGGTGGCCCTCGGGCTCAAACCCCCCCTACAATGATTTTATCTAAAGAAGAAACTTAAATTAAATTTATTCTAAACAAAAAATTTCAGCAACGTTTTAAAGAATGATAAAATTTCATACTTATTATATTCAACAAAAACAACATTTTGCTGAGGCCAAGGTCGCCTTAAAATTATTTTTCTTAAGGACAAAATTGTAGTGAAATTCTTAGTAAAAACAAAATTTGAAAAAAATTTTGCCTGCACCAAAGCCATCGGTTTGATGTTTAATTCTTTGGTAGAATTTCCGGACTTCATTCTGACTCCAGTACATCTCAATTCGCTCACACTCACATCTTTCCACTTCCTTTGTCTTTCTGCGGAACAGACGTTTCTCCTCTCTCCTTTTCTCCCGATACCTCTCCTTTAGTTTTCAGTTGGTTTGCGTAAAATTTTATGGAAATAAAAGTCATTTCAAACCAACAGACCGACACAAACAATAACCTGTTGAAATCATAGAACTAGTTTGAGAGTAAAAATGAAAAAATTTCATAAAAATACTGACTCGCCGAAACTTTCACAATAAAACAAAGATATTCGCAAAGACAACCACACTTTGAAGGCATATTAATAGTGTGTTGGCAATCAGTATAAAATTGAGCTCTGTCTTTATCACTGCCGATGGGTCAGTTCCTGCAACCAAAATCGACCACAATATTAAAAAAAAAAAAATTTAATGTATCTTTACCAATTACACAGAAACAGATGAATTTTGGCAGTTTTCGATTTTGGGGAAATGTGTAATTTTGGAGTGGCCACTACCTCCCCTTTGTGACCATCTATCATCCGCTGCCCTTCGGGCCTGATCCTGAAAACTTAGCTTACATGTCGCTAGAGCCACCACAGATTTCAGTCCCCCTGGAATGCGTAAGGTAGTTACTAGTCTTGCTGGCTCGTCCGTTCTACAATTGCCTGGGATATCTCTGTGGCCCGACACACAGAACAGGGGAATTTTGAACTGTTCAGCCATCTCGTTGAGGATTTGATAGCTGTCCGGCTGGCAGAGAAAATATTTATGGCAATCGTCTTTATGCCACTATATCAAAGCCACTATTCAGGTTCTTTAATTGCAAGGATCTTTGCTTAATACACATTGCATTGGTCGGGTAACCTTCTCGATATGACCAGATCTAGATCTTTAGAGTACACCACAAAGCCCTCCTGATTGTGTAGTTTGGAACCATCCGTATAGAAGTCTATGTAAATTCTTTTACCAGGTATATTATAGTTTAAATGGGTTCTATCAAGTACTTTACAATACAGTGCTTTTTATCAAAGAGCGGCGCAGTGAATGTGTAATCCACACTGCCTGGGAAATCGGCCATTGTATCAAGGATAACACATTGTCCGTAGGTGTCGCATGACCAAAGGAAAAGCTTCCTAAGCCTCACTCACCTCAGAGGCATAAGGTGTAGCATTACATTCAGTGCATCAGATGGTGTCGGCTGTGATTTACAAACAAGCCATCCTTTGGCGCGGTGCACCCCGTATAGCATTATAGGTCTGACAACTTTAGTATATACTCAGTGCATGATACGAGATTTAAATCCCCAACTTTTGCCAAAAGCTCTCTTGCAGATGTATAGGGCAAGAGATGCCCTTCTTGCCCTTTCGAAAATCTTAGATTTGAAGTCCTATTTCCTGTCCAGTAAAACGCTCAGGTATTTTGCGCTCTCAGTATATGGAACATTCTCTCCTCCCAAGGAAACACGTGCCTCTTTAGGAAACTTTTATCTCCTGCTGAAAGGGACTACTTCTGTTTTGAACGTATTTACGACTAGACCACTTTTCGTAGCCCACTTCGCCGTCGTATATACAGCTTCCTGACCTATATCTCTAAAAGTGCTTGGAAACTTCCCCCTAACCACAATTGCCACGTCATCAACATACGCGACCACTTTTACAATTTTTCTTCCAGAGACAATAATATATTGTTAATGGCTATATTCCAAAGCAGAGGAGACAGTTTACCTCCTTGAGGTGTTCCGCTGCCAACCCCCTTTTTTAGATGCACAGATCCCAGGCCTGCCGTAATGTATATATTAGTAAGTAAGTTATTATTAAACTTTCTTACGGTAGTGTTAGTGCCTAGAAACTCTAGCTCCTTCATGACTGACGTCTGCTTTATATTATTGAAAGCATATTCAATGTCAAGAAATGCTACCATTGCGTATTCCTTGACAGCGAAAAAACCTTCTATGTAGGCGACTAGGTCGTAAGGCGCTGTTTCAGTGGACAAGCATTTACTATATGCATGCTGCTGCCGAGACGACAGGTGATATTAAGGCATCTTTACCGTAAGATATGTTTTTATCAGCACAACAGACATGTTAGGTTAGGTTCGTGTGGTAAGGTTCTCATGCTTTTGGAATGAAAATGACCTTTGTGTCCCTTTATCCCACAAGTGTAAACGCCATGCTGGAACAAACTGAGTATATCTTAGGGAGCCAGTCTATCGGACATAGTTGTATTTCAATCGGTGATTTAAAGGAGTCAAAACTTTTTATCGACTAAAGGATTTTCGATTCAGACACAATTTCCCCAACCACCTCTGACAAATACGTATCAGTGACAACTTCTTTTGACTCAACGTTGTATGTTGAACAGTTTTCGGGAAATGTGTATCAACGAGTAGTTCTAGTGGCCTCAGATGTATCCACGGAGCTGCAGAATTCTTTCTTTTCGCAACTTGCCCTTGTATTTTCTTAGCTCAGCCTTATATACGTCCCAATCGTGTGGTGCTCTTGTGGTTTTCACTCTGTTGAAGAGTTTTCTGCAGAACGTCCTTAGACCATCCAGTTCTGGGGTCCACCATGGCAGTCGCTGTTTGCCTTTCGGCTTGGCACTAGGACATGCTGACACAAGCGAGTCATTCAGACCCTTCGTGATCCGCATGACCATCATGTCTATGTCCTACGCAGTTTTCACTTCCTTTTCAGGTCTAGAAGGGATAGTCGTGCAGAATGTGTGCCGAAATTTATCCCAATCCGCCTTTTTTCTGTTAAGCCGAGCGACCACTTCTGTAGTATTTTCGTCAAGGGTGAAACTAATATAACGATGATCAGAGAAGCTGTGCTCATTCAACACTTCCCAATCGCATATCCTTCCCCTTATATAAATTTTATACAGAGGTGACTTCTAGTACCACCTGCCTGTTCCTACTAAAAAAAGGTCGGTTTATTTCCTTTATTACAAATCGCCAGATTGCAACTTATAATATATTCAATAAGCAGCTCATCCCTTATGTTGATATCCGAACTTCCCCATATCTGGTGATGTGCATTAGCATCACTTCCTACACTGAGGCTCTTTTTCCCTGCAAAACGGGCTTCAACCAGAAACTTAAGGCATGAATGTGACATCTCTAAATCTTGTGCCTAAAGTGAAGCCAGCCAGTAATGGGACTTATTAGTTTCAAGGCTGGCTACTACTCAGTGTTCAGTGCTTAGCAACGGAGGAAGAAAACATTTACACTTATCTTTGCAAGAATATAGGCTATGTGTCTTCCATTCCCCGAAACCTTGAGTATGGCTCCTTGCTTTTTTTGATTCTTCAGCTACTGAAACTAACTTACAAGACAAGGATTTCAAAATAATATCGAACCAAAATTTGAAAATATATATTGCACTGATAGAAGCATTTTTGTAGGTCGCTGTATGAAAATATTATTCCCCAACCCTTGACCCTTCACCTTTTCATATTCCTTTGTAGGCTTTCTCAAATTTAGCCCTACGTTTTTACTTTAAATGTTTTGCAGGAACGTTAACCTCTTTGGAAGAATTCCAAAATTAGTATAGACGTGTATCAGATTTCTGTCCTTTCATGCAAAAAAAAAAAAAAAAACAAATTTTGGAGCCAAGTTCGAGTTTGCAATTGAATACCAGTTTAATATTCCCTATTGTTTTATTTTGCATTTATTTAATTTTTCTAAAATAAATGTTTGAAAACAAGTTTTGAAGAGTTAAAAAGTAATCGTATCTGCTGAAAAATATATGCATGTAGTATCGGGTGTATGTATGTAAATTGCGTTTCAAGTGTGAATACATTAAGGACAAGTTGAATTTACGATTCTAAATACAGTAATTGAACCGGTTTTTAGTCAAACACCCAGACGCCATATAAACAACAAGAATCTATTGATGCCAAGAGTATTAAAATCACGTTTAGAGTAAAGAAGATTAAGTTGGCTTGTAATACAATTCTTATTACAGAATTATTTTTACCAAATACATGAATGATTCCTTCCATCATTGGATAAGGCAGTCGAATTATTGGGCTGATATCCTGAATAATTTCAATTCAATTTAACGTCCGTTAAAATCAAGCAAAATTTACAACGTGTAGATTTAGAAGCTTAAACCATGTTTAAACTTGGAGCAAATCTAGATTTGCGACGAGATTTCGGAAATCTTGTGTTTTCCAACGAGGTTTCCCATACATTTTCAGTATGGGCAAATCTACTTATTTGAGAAGATTCGTAGCAAATCTCCTTCGAAATTCAAATGCAACACTGCGTTGTATTGAATACCGGTTATTATCGGCAGTTGTGGGTAGTATTTTTTCTCAACATCTGACAATTTCTTATTGAAATTATAAACAATTTTAGTCAAATATTTAAAATATCATTTCGCCAATTTAATTGCTAGCCACCATATATATGCCGAACACAATAAAATGCAGATCACAATAAAAACGCTGTCAAAAACATCCCTGTTGACAAATGCCAATCATTTGGGAGATTATCTCAATTCAAGTGGATTTAGGCTCTAGTGTAAACGTGGTATTACCAATTAGCATAACCAAAATAATAAAAACAAGTAAGAAGGCGTTAAGTTCGGCCGGGCCGACTTTTGGATACCCACCACCTCGGGTATAAACGTAAACCACGTTTCATCAAAATCCGGTGAAAATTGCATACATTATGTTCCATAGCAGTTATACGGAAATATGGTCCGATTTGGACCAAATACTAATAAGTACAAGTCACTGTTCAATTGTGTATACCAAAATATTGGTCTTTTTAGTAGCTATATCATTTCAGTTAAATCGGATTATAAATGCGCCTTTTATCGGGCCAAGACTTTAAATCGAGATATCGGTCTATATGGCAGCAATATGCAGATCTTGATCGATCTAGACCGAATTGCAGATATATGTGGAGTGGCTTAACTTAACACTCTGTCCCAAATTTCTACATCAGCGGAAAATAAATGTGCCTTTTATGGGCCCAAAACTTTAAATCGAGAGATCGGTCTATATGGCAGCTATATCCAACTCTGGACCGATCTGAGTAAAATTGAAGAAGAATGTCGAAGGGCCTAACACAACTCACTGTTCCAAATTGCGGCGATATCGGACAATATCTGCGCTGTTTTATGGCCCAAAAACCTAAAACCGAGAGATCGATCTATAGGCAGCTATATACAAATCTGGACCGATCCGTGCCATAATGCAGACGTATGTCAAGGGGCTTAACTTAACTCACTGTTCCGAATTTCGGCAACATCGAACAATAAATGCGTTTTTATGGGCCTTAAATCGACGAAGGATGTCGAAGGATATAACACAACTCACTGTCCCAAATTTCAGCAAAATCGAATAATAAATGTGGCTTTTATGGGCCTTAGACCCCAAATCGGAGGATCGGTCTATATGGCAGATATATACAAATCTTGACCGATCTGAGCCAAATAGACGAAGGAACGAACACAACTCACTGTCCCAAATTTTAGCAAAATCGGATAATAAATGTGGCTTTGGCTATGGGCCTAAGACCCTAAATCGGAGGATCGGTCTATATGGCAGCTATATCCAAATCTGGGCCAAATTGACGAAGGATTTCGAAGTGCCTAACACAACTCACTGTCCCAAATTTCAGCAAAATCGGATAATAAATGTGGCTTTTATGGGCCTAAGACCCTAAATCGGCGGATCGGTCTATATGGGGGCTATATCAAGATATAGTCCGATATAGCCCATCTTCGAACTTAACCTGCTTATGGACAAAAAAGGAATCTGTGGAAAATTTCAGCTCAATATCTCAATTTTTAAGACTGTAGCGTGATTTCAACAGACAGACGGACGAACATGTCTAGATCGTCTTAGATTTTTACGCTGATAAAGAATATATATACTTTATAGGGTCGGAAATGGATATTTCCATGTGTTGCAAACGGAATGGCAAAATAAAGATATACCCCCATCCTTCGGTGGTGGGTATAAAAACAAGTAAGAAGGCGTTAAGTTCGGCCGGGCAATGCATTCCGGTGAAAAAAGCATACCTTATGCCCCATAACAGCTATATCGAAATATGTTCCGATTTGGACCAAATACTATTAAGTATAAGTCATTGTTCAATTGTGTAGAACAAAATATTGGTCTCTTTGGTAGCTATATCTAAAAATAAACCGATCTGAAAGATATAGGACACGGATGTCGAAAAGCCTAACATAAGTCACTGTGTCAAATTTCAGCGAAATCGGAATGTAAATGCGCCCTTTATGAAGAAGAATGTCGAAGGGCCTAACACAACTCACTGTCCCAAATTTCGGCGACATCGGACAATAAATGGACAATCATCATCATCGGACAACCATCCTGATAAAACAATTTCAAAACATTCGTTTATTCAGTAGACTTCGGAACTGTTGTTTGTTCTGTATGAACTTGCTAACAGACTGATATGTATCGATGTTGGTAAAGCAAAACGTTTTTCGCTCCCGTAATTAATGGTGCTCTTCATGATTGTGTACTTAATATACATTCATTTATAATACATATTAATGTCAATGAAACAAGTATAACTGGGTCGATCGGTTTAAAAATATTTACTTTACCCAATAATTTGATTTGGATTTCTCAGATCTACCATATAAAAAATCATCAGCTGCTATTGGATTTTTGTACAAATTTAGGTCTAATGCCCTCGCCCTGTAACACAAAACAAATCGAAAAGTTCGCTTATGTCGCTTATGGCGTTTCTTATCGTTTAAGGCACATACCGCCCTAAAGCCCAGTACTGATTTTGACTTTTCACACGAACAACTTTCAAAACGCACTACAAAAAGTGGTACTGAGTTCTAGGAGCAAAATAGTAGCGACATGTCGCTGCATCAGAATAAATTTCGTACAATTTTAATTGGAAATGTAATTAAATGCTCACGAAATGGGCAATTTTATCCGCTTTTCTTTTTTCAATAGACCAAGAATTCTTAAAAACCAAAATCAGTTGATTTTAGTTTTTCTTTTTATTTTTTTCGGGTTTCATTTTATTTTAAAGATTTTAACCTAAGACTATTTGTAAACACCTCCAAAAGCTTAAGACCGATGACATGTATAATTACATCACGTCTACTTTCCATTACAAATATGATAATTAAATGCTTGGTTAGATATGCATCGGATCAATACAATCAATGACATGTGAGTATTAATATTCAATAAGAATGTATTCCATCAAGTACAAAGCAAACGTTTAACAAAAGCTTTCAAACTTAAATGAAACTACGCGATTGAAAAGTTTGTATTTGAACGGCTCCGAGGAATGAGAAAAAAAAATTCTTACTGTATTGTAAATATAACATGAGATTCAAATTCGTCCATAAAAATATAGACAAAGATCACATACTGCATTTTGAATTCTATCAAGTCAAATCTGGTGACATTCATGAGGTAACCAGGCGAGTAAAATCTTCTCTTATCATTGAGCTAAATGATTAATCGGGTCTACAAATTTTTGCTCGCAGAGTCATAAAAATGAATTGTACGGCATGTTGATGGCTTGGGTAGGACACAGCATATTTCCCATCTTGCAAATTGCTTCTACGGAATCAGTCTGAATTCTTTTAACAACATGAAAGCCTTGCAAATTCTGCACAGGATTTAGTGATAATGCAAACCAAATTATCTTTACCAAAGTATTATATTTTTTAATACCAAATTTTCTCTTTGAGAAATTTTTCATAATTCTATTCAATCATGATTGTAAAAATTTCCTGGTTTATATAGGTTAATGTATCTTTTTTAAAGGTTATGTACATTTTGCATGATATAAAATGCCCTAGATTAAGATATTACTACAATTATAAACCTGTACTGTAATTTAAAAGACTTTGTCTTGTTGAACAGCCATTAAAAAAACTTCAAATCAAATCAAACTTATGCCAATAAACAAAAAATGTACATCTCAAAACAAAATCAAAGTTCATGGGAAATTTTATATTTTAGTAATATATTTACATGTTTGTTATAGTACCCCGCCATGGACCAAACCGAAACAGCCAGATAGACCGATCTCCCGATATTGGGCCCAAAAAAAACTATTCATGGCCTGATAACGGCGTTGTTTGATTTAGTGAGTATCTGTATATATACGGAGACCTGAAAGTAAACCGTTTTGATTGACAAATCTTTGAGAAATGTGAATATTATAGTTCCAAAGTAGTGGACTCAGAGAAAGACAGCAAAAATGATTGCAGCATCA
The DNA here is from genome assembly GCF_963082655.1 of Stomoxys calcitrans. NCBI lineage: Eukaryota > Metazoa > Arthropoda > Insecta > Diptera > Muscidae > Stomoxys > Stomoxys calcitrans. The sequence goes on from NC_081552.1 coordinate 152,301,565, forward strand.
ACAGAAAGTCTGCTGGAAATGGGACAGCAGCAATTTTTTTTTTTTGCTAAAACAGCAACCACTTTCTGCTGTTTTCGTACGGTAAAAAGTAACAAATGGCCTAAAAACTGCATAAACAATTAAACATTTGTTCAATGTTTCATCTCATACTTTTTTGGTTTGTTCGGCTCGAGGTCATGAAAACAATTGTTAAAAAACTGATGTTATTGTTTTTGAAAATTGAAAAATACAATATTTCAAAAACCACCGGGTTTCTTCCCCAGGGAATTTCACTGAAATTTTTATACATTAATATACAAAACCAAAAACAAATATTTTTCTTTTTTTTTTAATAATTACATTATTCTTAAAAATTTCAAAGGTCTTTCTTCTAACAATGTACAAATTATACTAAAGCTCTCTCTCGCTATTGCATATACCTACGTATCAAACTCCTATAAATCTGCGCACAGTGGTCTGTGTTCCCTGTAAAGTTTATCCGTTTGTCAGAAGAAGTGTTAATTATATGTAACATTTCCAACATGTATCTACGTTTTTAATAGTTTTCTTGTGACAAAATTTCTACGTCCTTAAGGTTTGGAATGTGTCCTGTCAAGCTGCAATGAGAGGCAAGTGCCGTCTTTCGAAATATTGGATTTTTTAATAATAAAACAATTTTCACAGCAATAAAATCAGTATTGTTTTCATGACCTCGAGCAGAACAAACCAAAAAAGTTTTATATAAAAAGGTCAACCATCATAACACAGTTTCATCTTATCCTAAAGGGCATATTTTCCCATTTTCTACAATTTGATATTAAAAAAATCATAAAATTTAAGTACAATAATCAATGTTATGTTTAGGAGATCAAAATGTTTTATTTTTCTATACAATATCAGCAGACAGTGGTTGCTGATAACATCAGGCTATTTTTCGTCGAGGTTGACCACTGGTAGGTATCCAAAGTTCAATACGGCTGAAATTTATGCGTGTTAATTTCTTTTTAGTAAAATGGTACATCGTATAACTTGCAGCTTTGAAGATAATTTAAATTCGTAAAAATTATTAAATAAAACGAGAGAAACTCTGCTGCAAGCAGTTCGAACTTGGCAATAAAAATTGTATGAAACAGTACTCATTGATATGAGAAATTTATCCCCGCTGTTTCTTAATGGAATATTCATTGCAAAATTTGCAGTTTTGCATCACATTTTGCTCAGATACTTCTTATTGATGTAGGTCGTTTTGAATTGCAAAAGGGTCAAAACACTTCAGATTTGGATAAAGCTCCCACATAAAGAGGTCCTTCGATTCGACTTCTTGAGCCCCTAGATGTCCTACCATGTTTATGGGATTGGGCTGAAATTTGAATGTGAGGTACGTCAATCAATAGATGTAGCCCTGTATATAAACCGATCCACCGGTTTAAGTTACAGCTCTCAAACTTGGGATGCAGTTATGCCTTGACAGTATATATTGGGCGAACAAAAATATACAATTGATAGGTTTAGGTACTTAAACGAACAAAAAGGTACTTTCTTTACTGATTAAGCTACGGCTCTTAAAATTGCGATAGAGTTACGAGTTGGCAGTACATATTGGGTGACTAAAAGGTTTTTCTGAACTTCCTAGTAGTTCGTAGTAAAAAGTACGAAATTGCACTTTTTAAGGGATTAAGCCAGACTTCTGATGATTTTTTATATGCACAGCTAGGTACTTAGAAGCCCAAAATCATTAATTTCTTTTTGGATTGTGCAAAGCCCTTCAAAATCGCCCAATAAAACATTTTTGAAAAGCCGTACCTTCTAAAAAGGGGGTAGCGAAGCGGATAAGGGGTGTGGTTAGGTTAGGTTTAAGTGGCAACCTGCCATCCTTTGTGCCACTACAGGAACAGGAGAAGGAAGATGCCTTGTAATTCCTACTGTTGAACCATCAAGATCGCCTTAAAAAGCCCAACAACTTGGGAATGTTCACAGCCGCTAAATCAGACGAGTTGACAAAAAAATGAGAAAGTGAAACTCCTTCCGACTGCCGGTGCGGAACACACACAAACCAGATGTTCTATAGTCTCTTCTTCCATCTTCCTTCCATCTGTCAGCATGTTTACGGATCAGATAGTGACCTGCCAGCGACAGCAATGCGGTTGGAATGTTCACAACCCACCCTTTGTCATTCGTCGGCCTTTGGGCCTTTTCCTGAAGACTAAGATTACATGTAGCTAGAGGCATACTCACAAACTCCAGTTCCCTTTGAATGTGTAAGGTAGTTCCTAATCTTACAAGCTCGTCTGCTCTATAATTCCATCGGATATATTTGTGACCCGGCACCCAGAACAGGTAAATTTTTAACTGTTCACCTATCTAGTTGAGAGATTTGCAACATGTCTAGGGTGGTTTTTGAATTCATAAATATGTTCCCAAGAGATTTAATGGCTGCATTGCTGTCTGTGAATATATTAATGCCAGTCGTCGTTATGACATTATAATTTGCCTAGCCACATGTCCGGAGGCAATAGGTGTAGCGTTGAATTCAGTGCATCAGATGGCGTAGTCCTGTGATGCACAAACAAGCCATCCTTTGGATCCGGCATTGAGCAGGAGGTGGACTTTTGAATCGCCGTCTACCGGGCTACAAAACCATATATCATTATAGGTCTGACAATTGCAGTATGCAACTAGTGCATGACGCGCGGTTTAAGCCCCCAACTTTTGCCAATGGCTCTCTTGCAGGTGTATAGGCCAAGAGTTGACTTTCTTGCCCTTTTCAAAATATTTCATTGAAGTTAAATTTCCTATCCAGCATAACACCCAGGAGATAGGTGCAACTGTGGGAGAGTTATATCTCCTTCTGAAAAGGACAACTTCCATCTTAGATGGATTTACGCTTTGACCACTTTTGGTAGCCCACTTTACTGTTGCACGTAGAGCTTCCTGAAGTATATCTCTTAGAGTGCCGGGAAACTTTCCCTTAACTGCAACAGCCACGTCATTAGCATATGCGATCACTTTTACACCTTTTTCTTCCAGAGACACTAATATTTTGTTAATGGCTATATTCCAAAGTACACCTCATTGAGGTGTCCCGCTGCAAACCCATTTTTGTAGATCCATGGATCCCAAGCCTGTCGTAATGCATCTTTTAGTTAGCATAAATAAATAGTTATAAATAAACTTTCTTACGGTAGTGTTGATGCCTAGAAACTTCAGCTCCTACATGATTGACGTGTGTTTTACATTACTGAAGGCATATTCAATGTCAAGAAAAGCTACCATTGTATATTCCTTGACAGCGAGAGAACCCTCTTTGTGGCCGACTAGGTCGCGATGGGCTGTTTCAGTGGATATTCCCTTACTATATGCATGCTGTTGCCCAAACAGGCGATCTCCAGGGATCTTTGCCTAAGATATGTTTCTATCAACCCCTCTAGATACTTCATGGAGGACGACAGACTAGTTTAGGTTAGGTTCGCGTGGTAAGGTTTTCCTGCTTTTGCAATGAAGATTACCTTTGTGTACATCTATCTCACTTGTAAAGGGTGATTTTTTTGAGGTTAGGATTTTCATGCATTAGTATTTGACAGATCACGTGGGATTTCAGACATGGTGTCAAAGAGAAAGATGCTCAGTATGCTTTGACATTTCATCATGAATAGACTTACTAACGAGCAACGCTTGCAAATCATTGAATTTTATTACCAAAATCAGTGTTCGGTTCGAAATGTGTTTTCATTAATAAATTTTTGGAATGTAGAATTTAATAGTTTTTAATGATTTTAAATAACAGCAGACGAAATATCTAGTAAATATAGTAAATCAGAGTCATGCATTTAAACAAATTTAAAGAATTTAAGAATTCGAATAAATGTGAAAATTAGTAAATAGTTTATTTTGCAGATAGAGAAAAGCTAGAATTTAGATATTAATTGTAGTAATCCACGCTGTATAATTATTAATAAAAACATAAAACCTTTGCTAGTGTGGTAAACATCAATCGTCTAAACTCTTATTTGCAATAATTTTGTGGGTTTATACCCGTTGTAAAGTTAACTTTCGCACAATACTGTCTATTTCGCATTCGTAAAACAGGTCCTCAACTTATTTTAGCTTTAAGGTTGATATTTTTACGGCTATTAACACAAAACAAAAATAGCACACATAAAAACGAGTAAACTTGAATATCCAATTACGGATAAAATTACAATAATTTTTGAACAACATCTCGATATGAGAAGCGTGATTAATTTTCTTTATAAAAAAGAAACAAGTAAGAACCAATGAGTAATGCCATAAGTATAATTAAACTGTTGCCTAGTAAATATAAACAGGGAAGTAAGTTAATATTTTGCACACTTTGGACCTTAATGATACTAAAAAACTGTATGATTTTCGAGATAACTTCATAAGGAAGAATTTTATTTCTGAAAAGGTCAATGACCATATTCGATTTAAAATTTTATTACGAAAACGATTTTCAATATTTTAAATACATAAAAACGATTTTTGTCTAGGAATTGGCAAAACTTGTATAAAGAATTTTTTTTTGTAGGGACTTAAACGAATTGTGAGTTGAATAGAAATTTTGTAAATACAAAATGCAATTTTGTAAATACAAATGAACATTCCACTAAGTAACTTGGGCAAACTTCAATTTGATTCAAATTTTAAGCTCAATGATAAGGGGCCTCCTTTTTATAGCCGAGTCCGAACGGCGTGCCACAGTGCGACATCTCTCTGGGGAGAAATTTTAACACGGCATAGTACCTCATAAATGTCGCCAAAGAACAAGGCCGAGTTACTGATCGAAATCCAGAAATCCTCCTTCTGCCCATGCCGGGCTTGAAATATCGTCAAGTCCGGCATGGGCAGAAGGAGGAATACCTCGAGGATAATGTAAAACATCTGCTGTGCGCGTGTTCGCCAGTTATTACGCTTTTTAAATCTACCTGTCTCGAGTTCCTGCGGTACCATAAAGGAACAAAGTGAGTTTTATGCAGATTTTCACAAATCCCTAACCTAACTGGCGTTTAGTAAGAAATTACTGTTTTCCTTCTGCAGATTTTTTGTTTTTAAAGCAATGTTTTATTCAATGTTTTTCTGTACTTCAACTGAGTTTGCTACTGTGCATATAAAAATATTTACATAAGGCAAGCAATTAAGGGCTGTCATTACCTTAATCGAGTGTCCATATCCCAGTTACTTTACAAAATATTGTAATAGAATGCAAATAATTATTATTTTCTAATGACAATGCTAAAGGGCATACTTGATGTTGGTATTATACGAAGTAATTTCATTTTGCCTTGCGCCATTAAAAATTCATCATATTTGCAGATACAAACAATATGGTCCAAGAATGGAATGAGATCAAAAAACGAAATAAAACATGTGGCAAGAAATTGCAGTGTATACATTAAGACAAGAAAACTAATGCGCAATTATGCATCCGAAATGATGATATTTAACGAAAATATATTCATTGTAAAATAAATTTAGAACAAAATAAATGTCTCTACATTTGGACTAAACAAGCAAATTAACGAGCATTTGGTTTGAATGGACCAAGCTTTTGATTATTCACTCTGGATCTTTATCGATTTTATAGAAATTTGTACAGTGAATTCTGTAGGGATTAGTAGTGGCCGATTCGAAAGAACTTATGCTAAGGAGGGTTTATTTCAGTCTGCGGAGCTTTTGGGTTTAACATATCTTTCTATATCTGGTACTATGCTACACCCAATGATATTTGCTCTAAAATTTCGAGCAAAACAAATACAGTTTGTAGCGGATAAAAACTGATCGCGTTGAAGAACAACATTTTTTTAAAAAAGTTTTCAAAACGCCGACTGTTCTCTCAGATACTTCATTGCAAAATGATTTGATATAAGAAACACCTCTTATAGGAAACAAACGTACACAAAACATTTTTTCAGGCACCGAAGCTAAAATTTCCAATTTGAAGAATTTCCTTTCAAAACATTTTAATTATGAGAAATTTAGAGATTTATGAAAATGTATTGAACAAAAAGTACAACACGAGTTTAGGTAGAAGAGCTTAATGAAAATAAACAAACAATTTTGTGTTGGTACTGGAAGAAAATTAATTGACAAAAGAAGAACAAGTGCACGTCTTCGAATAAGATCATAAAACTATATTGGGTTGCCCAAAAAGTAATTGCGGATTTTTAAAAGAAAGTAAATGCATTTTTAATAAAATTTAGAATGAACTTTAATCAAATATATTTTTTTTTTACACTTTTTTTCTATAGCAAGCTAAAAGTAACAGCTGATAACTGACAGAAGAAAGAATGCAATTACAGAGTCACTAGCTGTGAAAAACTTTGTCAACGGCGACTATATGAAAAATCCGCAATTACTTTTTGGGCAACCCAATAGCTGAAACAGCAAACAAACAAAACAAAGAAGAATGTTATAAAGCATTGTTGGTTCTCAAACAGTATATAATGGCCGATGATTTAAATATTGCAAATATTTAATAAATTTTTTACCACCAGAGGGAATTATTAAAAGAACTGAGCTCAAACTTCTTTGTTATGAAAAAAGTAATAATATCAAAATTTGTTAATATGCAATCAATAAATGTGCTGTTTTGTTAGACTTGCCATAACAGTACCCAGGGTTAAGTAATTTTTCATATGAATGTTTTTTGGTTTATGTAAATAACTTTAAATATTATTTTGATGTTTTGTGGCTTGAAACAATTGCCAAAAAGTTTGATAAATCAACAGTGTTTGTTTGCTGAAAATGGGAAAGCAGATATGACTGATTTTTTAGCAAACATTTCGGTATGCAGTTTTAACCAATAAAATCAGGGTTTTAACTACAAAATCTGCTAAAAAAAACTGAACACGTATTGCTGACGAACGGAAAAAACTGTGAGTGAGATAGCAAACAAATTGTTCTGCATTGAGAGCATACATTGAAACTCAAGTTATAGAAAATATAAAACGTATTACATATATATGTATCTTATTGTGTTGTATTCAATTTGGCATATAGTTTTTTACTCAGCTATTTATTTTATTTTATTTTTACTTTATTTTATTTCATTTTAATATATTTTATTCTTTTTTTCTTCTCCTCCCAACAATATCATATAGTGAGTAGCGGACATTATCAGCAAACAACAGATTTTTTACCAGGCAGCTTGCTGGTTTGAAATCATAAACATTTTGCTGTAGGAGCAGAACTACTGCAGTAATGGCAGCAAAATCAACTACTTATAGTCAGCACACAGTTTTTGCTATTATCAGCAAACTTTTTTCTGTGAATGTATAGGAAACCATTTCTTTTATCTGTATGTATATCTATAAGGAGCTAGTTTCTTGTGTGCAATATATATGTTTAGAGACAAAACGCATATAACAAACACAAGTAAGAGCGTGCTAAGTCCGGTCGGGCCGAATCCTATATACCCTCCACCATGGATCGCATTTGTCGAGTTCTTTGCGCGGTATCTCTTTTTAGGCAAACAAAGAATATTGAATAAGAATTCTTATGCTATTGGGTTGCCCAAAAAGTAATTGCGGATTTTTCATATAGTCGGCGTTGACAAATTTTTTCACAGCTTGTGACTCTGTAATTGCATTCTTTCTTCTGTCAGTTATCAGCTGTTACTTTTAGCTTGCTTTAGAAAAAAAGTGTAAAAAACGTATATTTGATTAAAGTTCATTCTAAGTTTTATTAAAAATGCATTTACTTTCTTTTAAAAAATCCGCAAGTACTTTTTCGGCAACCCAATATATAAAGTTATAGTCCGATTCGGACCATAAATGAATGCTGAACATTGTAGAAGTCATTGTGTTATATTTCAGTTCATTCGGAATAAGAATTGCGCCTTGTAGGGGCTCAAGAGGCAAAATCGGGAGATAGGTTTATATGGGAGCTGTATCAAACTATTAAAACTGATTCAGACCATATTAGAGAAGAACAAAATTTCTGCTAAATCGGATGAGAATTGCGCCCTCTAAAGGCTAAAGAAGTCAAGATCCCAGATCGGTTTATATGACAGCTATATCAGGTAATGTACCGATTTGCGTCATACATAGCACAGTTATTGGAAGTCATAACAAATCACCTCATGCAAAATTTCTGCCAAATCGCATGAAAATTTTGCTCTCTATTGGCTCCAGAAGTCAAGATCCCAGATCGGTTTATATGACAGCTATACCAGATTATGAACCGATTTGAATCATACTTAACATAGTTGGAAGTGATACCAAAACACTACGTGCAAAATTTCAGTCAAATCGGATAAGAATTGCGCCCTCAAGAAGCTCAAGAAGTCAAGACCCAAGATCGGTTTATATGGCAGCTATATCAAAACATGGACCAATGTGGCCCATTTACAATCCAAATGGACCTACACTAACAAAATGTACATGTGCAAAATTTCAAGCGGCTAGCTTTACTTCTTCGAAAGTTAGCGTGCTTTCGACAGACAGACGGACGGACATGGCTAGATCGACTTAAAATGACATGACGATCAAGAATATATATACTTTACGGGGTCTCAGACGTATATTTCGAGGTGTTACAAACAGAATGACGAAATTAGTATACCCCCATCATATGGTGGAGGGTATAAAAAAAATATTTTTTTTTTAATTTCTTATACCCGTTGTGCTTTTAAAAAAAGTGGGTCTAATATTCCAAAAATGTTATATGTATGTATGTCCTTGAGTCCGTCCCGACTGTAAAGTCTAACGCTGTCGGATCTGATAGCATTGATCCTAGATTTGTAAGACTCTTGCTCCCCCTTATTATTCCTCATGTAACCTATGTTTTCAATAGGATTTTGACCACGAGTTACTTTCCATTAGCGTGGAAACATGCCAAAGTCATCCCACTGCCTAAAAATTCCAAGGAATATAGACCAATTGCGATTCTTTGTTACTTGTCAAAGGTCTTTGAGAAATTGTTGTATTTGCAAATGTCGTCTTTTGTCAACGAGAACTCTTTTTTATATGTGAGACAGTCCGGGTTTCGACCTAACCACAGCTGCGTAACTGCCTTGGCAGAGGTCACTGAGAGGATCAGGGTCAATTTGGAGAATGACAAGATAAATTTCCTTGTTCTTCTTGACCATTCTAAGGCATTTGACACTGTGGATCATTCCTTGTTATGTGATAAGATGAGACATCTTTACAATTTTTCCTCTACGTCCGTTCGTCTTATTTTGTCATAGCTGTCACACCGCACTCAGACCGTCAGTTATAAGTCTTCTCTATCGGCACCTCTGCTTGTTTCAAAAGATGTTCCTCAGGGATCAATTCTGGGTCCTCTTCTGTTTTCATTGTACAGTAACGACTTGGCGGGTCAATTGTCTTATTGTGGGGTACATATGTACGCTGACGATGTACAAATATATATCGGCAGTCCGAGGGATGAGATTGCTGAAAACATACGTCTGCTTAATCATGATCTGTCAAGAGTCAGCACGTGGGCGAAAGCCAATGGCCTGTGTCTCAACCCTGTAAAGTCCAAGTGTGTGGTTATCAGAAACAGGCTGTCACGTTTTTCATGTGATGTCGGTATATTCATTAAAGACTCTAGATTGGAAATCGTTCCTCATGCAAAGAACTTGGGCGTTGTTATTAACAGCACTCTGACTTGAAGTAATCAAATCGACTCTGTCGTTGGTCAGGGATACTCAAAATTGCGTGCTCTCTGGGCCACTCAGTCGGTTACTCCGCTGCGGGTTAGGTCTCTCTTGGCAAAGACTTATCTTGTTCCTGGCATTCTCTACGGCAGTGAGTCGTTTGCTAATTGCGACTCGGTAAGTAGACGTAAGCTAAACACCTTTTTTAATAGCGTTACTCGTTATGTATTTGGCTTGAGACGGCGCGATTCCATCTCTGAATACTCTTTATCTCTGTATGGCGTCTCCTTACAGCACTTGTTGTTCCTAAGATCGCATACTTTCCTGCATAAACTGATCGACACGCAGGCACCACAATATCCGTATGGATTTATTGATTTCGGCAGATCTACTAAAGGTAAAAAAATCATTCCCACAATGTATCGGAGGCTTGTTTCTGAATGGCATATGTTCATATTCGCTGTACGTCTCTGGAAGTCTCTTCCTAACGATCTGCAATTACTCAGTAACTCGGCAACATTTAAAACCAGACTTTGGAAACATTTTACTGCATTAAGATGATGAATGTTAAGACTCATTTATATATTTATTTTTATTCTTCTATACTTACCTTAATTTCTTTTTTTTTCGGATCAACTAAGTCTACTAAGTCCTCTTTAATTGATAAATTCACTTTTGTTTTTTTTCTTTTAAATTCAAATCTACAAAGCCACAATTGTTAGTTTTTTCCGTAAGTTATTCATTCAAAATCTGTGATGTATTGTATAGCTATAGATTCTTCTACTAATTTTAAGTGTTTACTATGTACAGTTGTTGGAGATATTACCCGCACTTTAATCATAAGAATTTTATATTCTTGTTGTGCGGGTGTAAATAAATAAATTACAAATTACAATATATATATATATATATATATATATATATATATATATATATATATATATATATATATATATATATATATATATATATATATATATATATATATATATATATATGATATGTAGTATATGTATGTATATATATGTATGTATATATATACAGCAAATGTTTTAATTGTCCTTTGGAAGTTCAAACATTTTATATGGTTCCCCTCCAAAAATTAATTTGATTGAAATTGAAAATCAGCAGTCAATCTTTGCAGATGTCATTTAACTTATTTCTCTGGGTGTATCGTAGCAACTATTGGTTGTCAATTCAGCAGCAATATGTGCAGACGGATTGTAAGATTCGCCCTCGCCAAACTTTTTTGTATTATATTTGAAAGGGATGACGAATGTTGAGACTTTTATCTAAATAAGCTATAGCAAGTAATTTAACCAATTTTACACTTTAAAGTACTTATTCGCTAACATTTTTGCGGAGGTTCTGTTGTTGACAGTGGTCCTTGTTATGGCTGTGATATGCTAAATTTTCATTCACGACCAAGAATCGTTTTTGAATATACTTCAACACAATCGATAGTTATTTTAAAATTATGTTTTTAAAGGTTAATTCTAAATACAGCTTCCGCCTTTACAAATTAAAATTTTGAAATACGCTATTTCTTCTGCCTGAGCAAAAATTCATTTTATATATGTTCGGAAATCGCGAAATTCATGACCTAGTGTATACATATACACACACACTCTCTCTAGTTGGAGCTTTAAAATGACCTACAACCTCGATAGAGACGCCTACCTCCAATTAAAGACTACATATTGTGATTTAGAGATTTAACCAATACTTACGGCAGCAAGTGTCTCCTTCTGGGTTTCGGTGAGTTCTGGCAATGATGACATTCTTAATTTCGTTATGTTGTTGTTATGTCGCACGAATATTATTCTTTGGACCGGTATTTTTGTTTTTGTTGTGGTCTGCTTCAGCGTCGACTCGAAGATTAACACCTGATGAATCGATGGATAAATGGTAAATGATTAATTTAGGTTAACACTTTGTTGACGAGGGGGGTCTTTGTTTTTCTTTTGGTTCCCTTAAGGGGAGCAAGCAAAATAATCGATAGGGGTTTGTATCTACAACAGAGAAAAACACTTAGGACATCTACTATTGCACATGTATTATTCCCTCTGGCATCCCATGGATACAAAAGAGCTGGTTCCAGTCGTCCGTCTCGAATCTTTGTAGAGTGGTGAATTAATTGCAAAACATATATTTGGTCCAGTAGCAAACTCCCCTATTGCTTGCTTTGGGATTACGGTTTATGGGTCACGTTTTGTAACTTTCTTTTAACTCGACGAAAAACATAGAAAGTACTGCTGGCACTTTGTTCACACTTATAATAATTGTGATTAATTGTTTGCCGATAAGTTGTTGATGCTAATAAAAAAAAGAGCATCGATAAATACACAAATAAACAATTGTGTGTGAAAATTTGTTTTGTCGCCGTTCTGTTTGCTGTTTGCCTTCAATTTTTCTTTTCAGCCGATTTCATTTACTTAACACACTTACACTCTCAAATTCACTTGGTTGGTGTCGAAAGTAGTTTTAGTTGCGGTAAATCTAGTGACTGTTACGTTGTTCCAACGTTCGCGACTCTTCAATAACTGCTCGCAACGCGGGCGCTTCGGTGGTATTAAAACTCTTTTTCGTTGTGCCATTTGAAAACAATGCTGTAATATCAAACCCTATTTGCAGTTGAGAGCTTGGCCATGTGATAAGATACGATGAGACAGCAACAGGGTTACCAATCAGTTCTCCTTTAACCATTAAAACTAGCAACTTTTTGTGCAAAAGAAATAAATAGACATACAAAGTCAACTTCTAATGTAAAACAAGTAAAAATTCATCAAATACCGTAAAACGGGAGATTGATCTGTATGACATCCTTTTCCAAATATCTTCCGATTTGCGCCTTATTCGCGAAGCACATTTAGGGAACAAATACCAATCACTGTACTAAATTTCAGCAAAGTAGGGTAATAAATACGCCATTTATAGGTGAGATTGGTCTGTATGGAGCCAATATCCAAATATAGTCCGATTCCTGGTGGAAATGTTGAGATATTATAAACTAGTAATTTTACAATAATTCCATATAAGTACAATATACAATTTAATACTCTCACTTCAACGTTTACGAATAGTTCGAAACGAAAAATGAAGAGTGTTCCTATTACAGTCAAAATGGGCGAATGAAACTGAATTTTTCAAAATATTATATTAAGGCTGATGCTACGTTCAATTTTCGCTAGCTATTATTATAACGAATCTAGTTTAAAGTTCGAATTTGAGACTTTTCCATTTTAAGATACATTTTCTTATTCATTTTTATTCATGACAAGCTGACCCGGGCCCGCTCCGCTGCGTCTTCTTTTACTTTATATGGAACAAAAGTTTCCTTGAAATATTTATTTTCGACAATTAAAGATCTTTTAGAGAAATACCATGCTACGAAAATAGTATATCGCTTGACTAACAGTTTAACAATATAAGTTCCTTTATCTGAATCCCATATGATCTTTATTGGTCTACGAATTTAGGTTTGGATGTAAGGTGTACTCCATTCTTAAAATACTTCATTTGAGCCCGATATTCTCACGATGTTTGAATTATTGGTGTTTTAGGGGGAGAGGTGGTCCCTCAGATACTTGGCCCTGAAAAATATCAGCATCGTGCTCTTCTCTCAAATACCATTTATTTAAACTCCATATTGCCATTGGCTTAAGAGGAGTTTACAGGATGAGGCGTCCCCCAAGCACATAGCTCCAATACAGGCTATCAAATTCGTTTTCTAATCTCAAATACCTTTCATTTGAGCCACATATTGGCATGGTTGAAAATTTTTTCTCTTTGGGGGTGTTTTGGGAAAGGGGTGGTGCCCTAAATACATGGTCCTACAGTTGGATATCAAATTCGTATTCTACTCCCAAATACCTTTATTTGAGCCCCATATTGCGATGGTCACTAAAAATTTTCTGTTTGTGGGGTATTTTGGATATCCATTCTTGCCCCCCAATACCTTTCATTTAAGCTCCACATTGACATGGTGGGTAAAAATGCCCGATTTAGGGGTGTTTTGATGATTGGGGTGCTCCCCCAAACACTAAGCCCGGGAAATATATGGGCAACGTACTCTATTCTCATATATCTATATATCATTTATTTGAACCGCATATTGCCATTGCCCTCAAAATTGAATATCAAATCTCATTTAAATTCCTTATTGCAAAAGTCAGCAAATATGTCCGGTTTGGGGTATTGACCCTAAAAACTATAAGTATTTAGTTCCACTCTCTTTAAGACCCAAATTGTTTTGGTGAGCAAATACGTCCTATTTGGGGGTTGTAATGGTGGTGGGACGTCCCCTAGACAGTTGGTCCCCAATGTTGATATCAGATACGTGGTCTACTCCCAAATACCTTTAATTTGAGCCCTATATTCCATAGTCGGCAAACATGACCGGCTTAGGGGGTGTTTTGGGGGATGGGCGACCACTCAGTGAGTTGGCCTTGAATATATATATCGGATTCGTGTTCCACTTTAAAAACCCTCTTATTTGAGCCTCATGTGGTGTTGTGGGGGTGGGGTGGCCCCATAGACACTTTTCCCGAATATTGATATCAAATTTGTGCTTTACTCCCAAAGACCTTTCATTTGAGACTCATATTGCTGTGGTCGTAAATTTTTCCCATTTGGGGGATGTTTTTTTTGGTGAGAGGCGGCCCCTCAAACACTTGGTACCATATTTGGATATCAGATTCGTATTCTACATTCAAATACCTTTTATTTAAGCCCCATATTCCCATGGCCAGTAAATAAGTCCTGTTTGGGGGTGTGGTCGTGGTCCCACATTTGGATATCAGATTCGTATTCTACTCGCAAATACCTTTCATTTGAGTCCGATATTGCCATGGTCGGTAAATATGTCCGATTTAGGGGTGTTTTAGGGCTTGGGGTGATCGCCCTAGCACTTGGTCCGAAAATTGGATATCAGATACGTTGTCTTATCCTAAATACCTTTCATTTGAGTCCCATATTGTCGTGATTGGTCTAAATATATGTTTGGTAGGTTTTATGATGGGGCAGCCCCCCTATGTACCCCCTCCGAAATTTGGATACCAAATTTTTATTGTTAAGGTACTACATGAGAGCACACAAAATTTGGTTTAAATCGCACCACCCATCTCTGAGATCTGGCGTTTCTGAAAATTAGGGTAAGAGGAGGGTCCCCCCCCCCCCCCCCCCTTCAGATATCAAAAAATGTAGTACCCTATTTTCACCACGGGATCATTATGCACCAACTGTGACAATTTCAAGAAAATCGGTTCAGCTGTTTCTGAGTCTATAAGGAACACACAAACATACAAACAAATAATATATTGGGTTGCCCAAAAAGTAATTGCGGATTTTTTAAAAGAAAGTAAATGCATTTTTAATAAAACTTAGAATGAACTTTAATCAAATATACTTTTTTTACACTTTTTTCTAAAGCATGCTAAAAGTAGCAGCTGATAACTGACAGAAGAAAGAATGCAATTACAGAGTCACAAGCTGTGAAAAAATTTGTCAACGCCGACTATATGAAAAATCCGCAATTACTTTTTGGGGAACCCAATATATACAAGATTTCTTAAAAAAAGGCTTTCCTTAGCGAAGAGAACCAATCATCAATGGAAAGAAAATTAAACGACAATTAAAATTAATATCAGTTTTCTTAAAAAAAATTGTCTTAGCAGTTTCTCAAAATTGCTTATTATTGATTTTAATAATTCAAATATTTATTTTTTTAGTGATATAAAATGATAAAACAATAGAAACAAATCTTATAATAATTTAAATTTTTAATAGATTAGGCTAGGTTGAACAGACGGTGCGGATATCAATCCGCGTCATGCCACTATGGACATACACCTAAGCCAGTAATCGGGTTGTTTTGCGCTCTAAAAAGTAAAAAGTAACCTCGAAAAATAAAAATTTAAGTTAGGAAGTCCGTGCTACTTACAAAATCCTTATTTGTTTTCAATACAAGTCCCCTAAGTTGGTTCATGTCTGGTATTGTGTCCCCACCTAAGTACCGGTGTCTTTTAGCAGCGAAAGCCGGGCAATGACATAGGAAATGCTCCACCGTCTCATCATCTGCCCCAAATGCTATCACTTTCCGCACCGATTTTACATAAGTGAGCTCGTAGTCATATGTGCCCCGTTATGATACCGAAAGCTATACTGATCTCCTTCTTACATTCTTTCAGTAATAGCCTCGTCCGATGGGAACAGCAAACTACGCCATTTTTTTTGCCGCTCTTTTGACATTTCTCTTCACTTAGGTTTGCCATTTCATGATAGATGTGTGTACGAGTGTTGCCTTAAATTTTTCGGTATTGGACAACCTTTGTGTTGCAATCTGCCAACTGGCAGCTCTATCGTAAAGCTTGAAATTTTTGAGGTTATACGTACTCGACATGTTGCAATCGTACCATTAGAACAACGCAGAACTGCCAATTCTGAGTGGTACACAACCATTTGTTTGCCAGTTGTCTTCCAAGAAATCAGGAACAAACCGCAGAAAACGAATCACTCTTCGCCACGACAATGCGAGCTCTCACACATCGGCTCAAGCAATTGCATTTTGAGCGCTCAAAACATCGATTTGACGAGTCATCCGACATAAAGTCCTGACTTGGCACCGAATGACTTCTTTTTATTCCCGTACGTGAAAAATGAAATGAGAGGTCAACGTTTTTCGACACCTGAAGCGGTTGATGCGTTCAGAATACCTATTTTGGAGATACCTCAATCAGAGTGGCAAAATTGCTTCGACAATTGGTTCAAACGCATGCAAAAGTCTATAGATTTGAATGGGGAATATTTTGAAAAACGATAAGCGATTTTCGATGATTAATATTTGTTTTGTTCTCTAATCCCGAAATATAAAAGGCAATCCCCGTATATGAGCAATAACCTGAAAATGATTCCGATTTTCATCGAAAAATCATCTCATTTCTGGCTGAATGGCTTCGACAATAAGCAATATATGCGTTATTGGTCAGACAGGAATCCACACGTACTCCATGAGTCATCATTGCATTTCGAGAAAATTACTGTTTGGTGCGGTTTATGGGCCGGCGGCATCATTGCGCCGTACTTCTTCCGTGATTATCAAGACCGGCACGTTATTGTGAATGGAAATCGCTACCGTTGAATGATAACCGAATATTTTTGGCCCCAATTGGATGATATGGACTTGGATGACACGTGGTTCCAATAGGACGGCGCCAAAAGCCACACATCGAATGTCACAATCAATTCATTGAAAATCAAGTTTAGAGAACGTGTTGTCTCACGAAACGGTCCAGTTGATTGGCTGCCTCTGTCGTGCGATTTGACGTTAGACTATTTCCTGTGGGGCTACGTCAATTATTTGGTCTATGCCAAGGTAAATCGATACAGGTCAGTACAGTTGCTCAACACCACACAGTCGAGTGCACTATCTGTCAAAATCGGTGTTTTGTGTGACAGTGCACTTCGCGAGAAAAAATTGTACTCAGCTGTTTGCTGGATGCTACATCTTCGTTATATCATGGTCTATACCAAGACAATTTTAACAAGTAGGAGCAGTTGGCCAACAACAAAAATTGAGTGCACTATCTGTCAAAATCAGTGATAAGTGCAACTCTGATTTTGTGTATGTTACTACAATAGTTCGCACCATTTTTCTTTACGTGTGTGTGCTTTGTTTCCTAATTATAAAGCACACATACAACCGAACGTTTTGAAATCTCGTTGATAGATACTGTACTCTACGAAAAAAAAAAATTTACTCAGCTGTTTGCTGTACACTACCTGGGTTAATTTGTCTTAGCTGCATGCCAACAAGCCAACAAGCCAACGACGATTGATGAGTGTCGTACGAATATCGAACGCCAAATTGCATAAGTATCAGCCGATTTGTGTATGAAAACCGTCGAAAATTTGGTTCAGCGTCTGGACTTTTGCAAGCGTGCCTGTAGTGTCCTTCCAAAATAAATCGAATTCCATACATAATGGCATCGAACGTACTTTCACAGGAACAAAGAATTTCATTAATATTAAGAAAACAAACATTTGAACGCTCTTATTGAAAACCCCGATATATTGAATGATTGAACAACGTATTGCAAAAACATTTTTTAAAGCCAATTTTGCCTAAACTCCAAATAAATTTTATAAACACAAGTGATGAATCAAAAAAAAAAAAAAAATTATAACGTTATTGCAATAAATTTTAGCATTTTTAACCTTCAACATTGAAAAATACATACAAATTACGCTTAGTTTAAGACAACATTAACAAAGTTGGAACACAATATTTTTTTAAAGTGGAACAATTTCCTTGCTGGGTGGAACAAATCAATAATTCATTGTGGCTGTTAAAAGTCTACTCTGATTTCTTAGAGGTAAGTTTATAAAATAGAACTTTTGTACAGCTTAGTATTGATTGTTATAATTATGATATATTATTATTTTAAAAAATTGGCCGAAATTGTATCAACTATTCGGGATTGCAAAACATTATTTTGGCGTCATGTACATATTTTCTAGGATGAGAAAAAAGAATAATAAAAATGTAAAGGCATTATATGTATCTTGTTGGTGCTCGTATTTTTTTATTTTATATATTATTTTTAATTTATTAATAAATGAAACAAAATATTATGTTTTGTAAAAACGAGTAAAACAAAATAGATTATCCAAAACACTTCTGACCACGAACATTCCAATTTTCGATGCACAACTTTGTATTATAGAATTGAATGCCATTTCTAATATTCATAACGCGTTTTATACAGAAACATCAAACTTTTTTCAAGTTTCAGCGTTATTTCTTAATAATCAAACTAAACGAATACAAGAAAAGCGCCTTTTTGGCAATTTCCTTTGTTTTGTAATAAAATAACACAAAAGGACAAAACCCGCCATAACGACTGTTTAGAGATATTTTAAAATTCAAAATTTTATAAAATATTTTAATTTATAAATTTTCGTTTTTGTGGCAACTCTGTACCATATATCTTGTGCTCATATATTTTTAATGACTCACTTCTTTCGAGCTTTGTTCTCTCACTCAATTGCGTTGTTGCTGGTGGCTGGTTTGTTTTAACGATTAAGTACCAGTGCAACAGCTGTTTTCTCGTCATACAACAATTTTGTTGGGTGGGGTGGAATGGCGGTAATAATAGAAATAAATAATGCGCTTTAGTAAACAAAGCAACGAACTGAATAACAAAATATAGTCAGCTGTTTATATTTATGTATTGGGTTGCCCAAAAAGTAATTGCGGATTTTTTAAAAGAAAGTAAATGCATTTTTAATAAAACTTAGAATGAACTTTAATCAAATATACTTTTTTTACACTTTTTTCTAAAGCAAGCTAAAACTAACAGCTGATTACTGACAGAAGAAAGAATGCAACGACAGAGTCACAAGCTGTGAAATAATTTGTCAACGCCGACTATATGAAAAATCCGCAATTACTTTTTGGGCAACCCAATATATTCGGTGAGGGTAAATTGAAACCGAATACATTAATTTATTGGCGTTTATTTTTCACGACGGTATTGTAACGAATCTAAATACTTAGGTAAGTACAATTTTAAATTTTGATTTTGGTTATTTTATAACTTTGCTTTTTATAAACGTAGAAAATCTTTTTTTTTAATTGATATGTCCATATAACCGCTGGTATTATTTTATTCACATTATTGGCAAACATTTTCTATACAATATGGTATTAATCCAAGGAGTTGACGGCGCCATATTAATAGTATTGCCCTCGCGGCAAAATTTTTCTTTAGCTACGCGCTTACAATATTAGGTGTTTTCTCGTACTTTATCGGTAAAAACTTACAGGAGAGTAAGAAAAGCCTTTACTGTGTTTAGTTATTTCTTTAAATTAGTAATTTTCATGAAACAGCTGTTCGATGCAGCAAATTAATGCTGGATAAAATCTCCAGAAGAAATTAACAAGTTCTTAATTACCACATTCTCTAAATTTAACTAGCTCTCTCGCACTCTCCCGCTCTCTGGCAAATAAAGTACGCGATCGACTTCCAGTAACAATTTGTGCAAATCTGCATAAATTGTCGTCATTATAAAGTGTAATTTTATATGATCTGTGCAAGTTGTTCTGAATAGCTATCGATATTATGCGATAATAGATAATAATAACCGATTAATCATGCTTTGCACTACATACATATAAAGTACTTAAATAAAACTCAGTTTTTATACGAAACCCTAAGGAAGAAATCTATTTGTATGAAGAACATGATCTATATCATAGAAAAGAAACAACAGTTTTTTTCGTAATTTTTGGAGGTAAGTTAATACAATAGAAATTTTGTACAACTTAGTTTGGCTGTTATAATTATAAAATATTATTATTTTAAATAACTGGCCGAAATTGCATCAACCATTCGGGATTGCAAAACAGTATTTTGTATGTATGTATGTACATATTAAAAATGAATAGGCATTATTTGTATCTTGTTAGTGCTCGTATTTTTATTTTATACTAGCCGAACCGGGCCAGCTCTGCTGCGCCTTCTTTAACTCTCTAATATTTTTTTAGGGGTGGGGACACTTCGCCCTTAATGCGGATATCGAATTCGTGCCATTGTAGCCTATGACGCTGAACGCGTTCGAATCCTGGCGAGAACATCGGGCAAAGCGGTGTTTATCCCCTCTTATGTTGGCGACATTTGCAAGGTACAATACCATGCATGGTAATTTAAAAAAATTTTCCCACTGCGGGACACCGTTCGAACTCGGCTATAAAAATAGGTTCCTTATCATTGAGTTTAAACTTGAATCGGAAAGCACTCATTGATGTGTGAGAAATTGCCCCTTCTCGGTTCCATTTGGTAGTGTTATTCCTAGGGTATGTTCTCTTTAGGGAACTGACATTTCGACTCAAATATGGATATCAAACTCATGGTGTACTTCCAAATTCCCTTTAATTTGAGCCTCATATTGCCAAGCCGATAAATATGAACCGTTTGGAGGGTGTTTTGTGGGGCTGTTTTGGGGCTGCGGCGGCCACCGTCGCTTTGCACTGAATATATCAAATTCGTTCTTTATTTCCAACGCAAATGAAGTTCAGTTTAGGGGTTGCTTTAGGGCCTACCCCAAAACACTAGGCTCCAAAATTTGATTTGATCAAATTCGTTTTCTACTCTCAAATACATTTCATTTGAAACCCATATTGTCATAATGGGTCGAATAACCCATTTGACGTATCTTTAGGGGGAACAGCGCCACCTAAACTTGAAGGCAAATTTTAATGTCATATTCGTAATCTACTAATAATATGCCCATTTGGGGGTTTTTGGGTTTGGGCGACCTCCCATTACTTGGACCTAATGTTTTATGCCATATTTGTAATCTACTGTCTAATACTTTTCATGTACTTATAAGAACAGCGTATAAGATATTTTACGATAGAAATATCAAGGAATTGAACCAGTTGATAAACGATGAAAATAGACTGTCTTATAATATAAGTTTTATAACATTCTAGCTGGCCAGTTGTGCTTCGCTACATCCTTAAGTGCTTATGGCCCCATTTTAACATGGTCCAAACTTGAAAATATTTTATGATCGTATTTAACTTTAAAATACCTTTTACTAAAATCCCATATTGTTCTTTTTGGTATACATGTCCATTTGGGGCATAATATTTATGTGGGGCGACACACCGGAAATAGACCCAAATTTTTATATAAGTTTTGTTTTACTCTCCCTCAAAAACCTTCAGTTGAGTCCCATATTCTCCCGTTTGGTGTACATGATCATTTGGGGCATAATTTTATGGGTGGGGCGACACACCTGGGAATAGACCCCATTTTTTTTAAGGTTTCGTTATCCACTCAAGTACCTTTCGTTGAAATACTATATTGTACGGATCGGCGTCTGGGGGATGGTTTTTGGGATGGGCTTCACCCCAAATGTTTATATAAGTTTCGTATTCCACTTCCAAATACCTTTCACTTGATACCTCATTTTACCCCAATCGGAAAACATATCAATTTTGGACCGTTTTTGAGAGGGGAGCGAGCCCCCTGACATTTGCGGTCATGTCATATCAAGTTTGTACCCTACTTTTCGGTAAATATGTCCGTTTGGGATGGGGCGTTCCCCACGGTTATTTGAGCCCAAAGTGACCAATTTTGTGTTTTTGTGTTACCATAGGGGGCATACTAAATTTCGCTTAAATCCATGTACCCATCTCCGAGAACTGGTGGTTTTGAAAATTGAGGTTAGGGGGAGGGTCCGAGGGTTCGAGGGCCAGAAAATGGGGCTATACTCTACCAGCTCTGAATGTATTATGAAAACCGGTCCAGCCGCTATAGACTCAACTCTTCGGTAACATACAAAACAAGTAAAAGCGTGCTAAGTTCGGCCGGGCCGAATCTTACATACCCTCCACCATTGATCGCTTTTGTCGAGTTCTTTTCCCGGTATCTCTTCTTAGGCAAAAAAGGATATAAAAAAAGATTTGCTCTGCTATTAGAGCGATATCAAGATATGGTCCGGTTTGGACCACAATTAAATTACATGTTGGAGAACTGTATTAAATGTCAGCCAATTCGAATAAGAATTGCAGCATATTGGGGGCTCAAGAAGTAAAATAGAGAGATCGATTTATATGGGAGCTGTATCGGGCTATAGACCGATTCAGATCATAATAAACACGTATGTTGATGGTCATGAGAGGATCCGTACTACAAAATTTCAGGCAAATCGGATAATAATTGGGACCTCTAGAGGCTTAAGAAGTCAAGATCCCAGATCGGTTTATATGGCAGCTATATCAGGTTATGAACCGATTTGAACCTTATTAGACACAATTGTTGAAAGTAAGAAAAAATACTTCATGAAAAATTTCAGCCAAATCGGATAAAAATTGCGCCCTCTTGATGCTCAAGAAGTCAAGACCCAAGATCGGTTTATATGACAGCTATATCAGGTTATGAACCGATTTGAACCGCACTTGGCACAGTTATTGGATATCATAACAAAACACTTCGTGCAAAAATGCATTCAAATAGGATAAGAATTGCGCCCTCTAGAGGCTCAAGAAGTCAAGACCTAAGATCGGTTTATATGACAGCTATATCAGGTTGTGGACCGATTTGAACCATACTTGGCACAGTTATTGGATATCATAACAAAACACGTCGTGCAAAAATGCATTCAAATAGGATAAGAATTGCGCCCTCTAGAGGCTCAAGAAGTCAAGACCCAAGATCGGTTTATATGGCAGCTATATCAAAACATGGACCGATATGGCCCATTTACAATACCAACCGACCTACGCTAATAAGAAGTATTTGTGCAAAATTTCAAGCGGCTAGCTTTACTCCTTCAGAAGTTAGCGTGCTTTCGACAGACAGACGGACGGACATGGCTAGATCGACATAAAATGTCGCGACGATCAAGAATATATGTACTTTATGGAGTCTCAGACGAATATTTCGAGTAGTTACAATGACGACATTAGTATACCCCCCATCCTATGGTGGAGGGTATAAAAATATATATTTTTTTTTTAACAAAATGAGAATACCATCCGCAAACTTTAAAGTATTTATTAGTACTTAATATGTATTTCCTCAGCCTTAACTTAAATTCTTTAGGAGTGGGGCGATTGTTTAGACCCCTTACATTTTTTTGAGCTTCATAATTATTACCAAATGGTTCCTGAGACAACATAATGAAATCAATGAATAATTAAATAATAAAATTAACGATATAATTACCTTGCCATGGTAGATTAAAGTTTTAAGATTGGAACTAAAAACGTTAAACCAATCATTAACAGCGTGAAAAAAATTGATGTTTTCAATGCAATTCACAACGAAAGATTGCATTGGTCTTTGTGTTAAAAAATAACTCCGCAGCAAGCCTATCTCAATCCGGTGTCAAGAAAATGATTACTTATCAATTTGAATAGGTGCGGTACGTCGGCAAATACAAAAACGTTGTCCATACTGTTAACTGGATGTTAAAACCAGTACTTTTCTGCGAAAATATTGTATTTGTACTCGAATGCTCTAACATTATACTGCAACATCTTAGCAAATGATACACCTCAACCTTTCCATAAAGTTTTATTAGAAGCTCTCATATCGGATACAATTCCAACCACGGTGTAGCCAATGAGTTATAATTTCCTCTAATATTTCCTTTGTTATTGCAGTGTTAAAGTTAAGGTAAATCGGCTGCTTTCATGATTTCCATATGCCACGTGCTATTACGACTTGGGCTTGACTCGCCGGCTTCCGTACAAAGTCGCCCGCTGCATCGTACTCCAAAGTTTCTAAAACCATCATCTCATCTCATCAAATACCAAAATACATAATTTGTCGTCCAGTGTCATGTCAGTCCCGTACTCCATTAACAATAATGAAGGTTTTATTATTTCGTCAGAAATGGAAATTTTGGCTCTCTAGTGACGCATTTGAGCAAGAGAAGGAAGTGGAAATCCCTTGCAGCCCAAATGCCGATAAGCCCTGGGACCAGTTTGCGGATGGCGTTGAACATGTCATTCCACGACCAACGGTACGATCCAGGCGACATATTCTTCTTAAGTTGACCTTCAGTGAAAACTTTTCGCATGCAGTCAACAAAGCGATTCGCCTGCGTCAGCTTTATTTTTAAGTCCTCCAATTCTATTTGCAACTTTTTTATTAATTTTGACTCTTGTTGCACTTCCTTGAAAAATGATTCGGCTCTAGAAGAAGACATTTTTAAAAGCTTTGCAATTAATTCATTACTTCACTTACTCAGTTTCAGTTTCCTTATCGTTCATCTCAATTGTGTATGCAAACATGATGCATCTATTAATATTAAATAAAACAAGTAAATACCCTCCACCATGGATCGCATTTGTCGAGTTCTTTTCCCGGCATCTCTTCTTAGGCAAAAAAGGATATAAGAATAGAGTTGCTCTGCTATTAAAACGATATCAAGATATGGTCCGGTTCGGACCACAATTAAATTATATGTTGGAGACCTGTGTAAAATTTCAGCCAATTAGTATAAGAATTGCGCCCATTGGGGCTCACGAAGTAAAATAGAGAGAACGATTTATATGGGATCTGTTTTGGGCTATAGACCGATTCAGACCATAATAAACACGTTTGTTGATGGTCATGAGAGGATCCGTCGTACAAAATTTCAGGCATATCGGATAATAATTGCGACCTCTAGGGGTCAAGAAGTCAAGATCCCGATCGGTTTATATGGCAGCTATATCAGGTTATGAACCGATTTGAACCTTATTTGACACAGTTGTTGAAAGTTAAAATAAAATACGTCATGCAAAATTTCAGCCAAATCGGATAGGAATTGCGCCCTCTAAAAGCTCAAGAAGTCAAATCCCCAGATCTGTTTATATGACAGCTATATCAGGTTATGGACCGATTTCAACCATACTTGGCACAGTTGTTGGGTATCATAACAAAACACGTCGTGCGAAATTCCATTCCATTCGGATAAGAATTGCGCCCTCTAGAGGCTCAAGAAGTCAAGACCCAAGATCGGTTTATATGGCAGCTATATCGGGTTATGTGCCGATTTGAACCATACTTGGCACAGTTGTTGGATATAATAACAAAACACGTCGTGCAAAATTTCATTTCAATCGGATAAGAATTGCGCACTCTAGAGGCTCAAGAAGTCAATACCCAAGATCGGTTTATATGGCAGCTATATCAGGTTATGGACCGATTTGAACCATACTTGGCACAGTTGTTGGATATAATAACAAAACACGTCGTGCAAAATTTTATTCTGATCGGATAAGAATTGCGCTCGCTAGAGGCTCAAGAAGTCAAGACCCAAGATCGGTTTATATGGCAGCTATATCAGGTTATGGACCGATTTGAACTATACTTAGCGCAGTTGTTGGATATCATAACAAAACACGTCGTGCAAAATTTCATTCCAATCGGATAAGAATTGCGCACTCTATAGGCTCAAGATTTCAAGACCTAAGATCGGTTTGTATGGCAGCTATATCAAAACATGGACCGATATGGCCCATTTACAATACCAACCGACCTACACTAATAAGAAGTATTTGTGCAAAATTTTAAGCGGCTAGCTTTACTCCTTCGGAAGTTAGCGTGCTTTCGACAGACAGACGGACGGACGGACGGACATGGCTAGATCGACATAAAATGTCACGACGATCAAGAATATATATACTTTATGGGGTCTCAGACGAATATTTCGAGTAGTTACAAACAGAATGACGAAATTAGTATACCCCCCATCTTATGGTGGAGGGTATAAAAATTATTTAAAAATTGAATTTGCTATTTTTTAGATGTACATCTAAAATTATATATTTTGGGACGGATTCGGTACGTAATAAAAAATCCTAAAATTAATTTTTTTTCTTTCAGTTATCGACCAGAGAGTATGGATCTGGCAGGTCAGATTAATAGTACCACGTTTTGCATTTCCATTCATCGTGGACGAAGTTATACATGTTATTCGCATATTGAAAGGCGCAAGGTGCAAAAACATTGAAAATGGGAATTCAATACTTATATCATTACTAACTGAAAATTGCTATGGAAACTGAAAATGTTGCCAGAACAAAACGAAACTTTATTGAAAAGTCTATTTAACTATTGGCTTGTTACTAAATGTTTTTGAATACAAAATTTCAAAATAGGTTTACTGGACAAAAAGTGTTTAATAACATAGCTGCACTTCAAACCTATAATAACTTATTTTTGTGAATAAAGCTGTTATCTGTCTATATTCATACAATGTTTGTAAAAAAGTTTGTAATAAAAGAAATTAAAAACATATACTTACAACATTTAGCTACAATAGCCAGTGAGTTTTATACTAATGTATGGGAGTATATTTATTTCGTTATCTCGTTTGTAAAACCTCGAAATACTCGTCTAAAACCCCTTAAGCATATATTTATTAGGGTGATGACTTTTTTGCAACATAATATCCCAAGCCAGGAGGGCACCGTAGGTCACACAAAATGTTTCAGAGAGTACACCAATCGCTGCTTTAGTGAACTGAGACCCAACTCAAATGTGCTAGTTAACGAAATTCCGAGACGTCATTATCCCAGCAGGCGCTCGGTTTATACCAGCCGGTCGAATATCCAAAGTGCGGCCCGATTTCCCGGGGCAGGCAGTGGTACTCGCAGACGAGCGTGATGGGATTCATTGCACGCACCCCACTAACCCTAGAATCTGTGAGCTCAATCTGAAAACAAACAAGGTAGTCAACGAACTAAACGGAATTTGTGGCTGGAACACTTAGGGCAATGTCACTTAGGTACCGGCTTAGGCAAGCTGTAGTCTATAGTTAAGTCACTCTCGAACCCGGGTGAATGTTGTCTTTGGAGAACGACAGCCACACATCGCGCCCGACGAAATTGACCACCCCTAGCAAGCCATTGATGCTTGCTAGGATTGATGCCAACGTGCAGGATGTGTGCCCCGATTGTGACCTGGGATCACACGACCCACGTCATCTGTTTAACTGCCTAGCCCGACCTACTCGACTCAGACCCTGATCCCTCCTGGATCTGGAGATACAACAGAACCTAGCAGACGATATATAGAACACAACACATTGCTACAACAACAACAAAATATGGTAATCTTTATTTTAAAACTCTTCTCTATTCTATTGCTCTAGGAATATTAAAGGAAATGGGAAAACAGTTTTTCGGAAAGTTATCGAAGATAAGAATGTATCTTAATTAAAACGCTGTTGCTATTATAGCCACATATTTGCATGTGCAGGTAACAATCTTCGCCATTGAGATCATCATAGGCACTCAGTATTTAAGCAAGAACCGGTGCCGTCCGGCCACACATTGCGACTCTCCACTCGATACCGCTGATAGTCTGTTACTGCAATTGGGGCTACTACATGTACGGAGCATTCAACTATCCGCAACTTGTGGATGCGCCATGCAATTAGTACTTTAGTATGGGTCTAATCACACTCCTGTAGAACCAGTGCACTATCATCCAGTCATCATTTCGAGCCTATGGCCTGTCTTCATAATGTCCAATATCTATGAGCTTTCCAGTACGCTTTTCAATATAGCACTTCTAGTTTAATTTATTTCTTTCCTGTTTCTAAGGACTTCGTCAGTATGGTGATGGTCTAGGCATTGGATGAGTGTATATGTCCTAACAATGTTAAAAGCACCGTCGATGTTAATTCATTCTGTCGAGAAGATATGTATGCCAATCGTCGTTATGACATTATATCTTAGTCATTCCACCACTTCCTTAATTGCACGTATCACCGCTTGATACACACTGCAGTGGTCGGGTAACCTTTTCGACATGACCAGTTCGAGATTTTCAGAGTACACCCGAAAGCACACCTGGTCGTCTAGCTTGGAAGCATCCGTATAGAAGTCTATGTTACATCTATTATCAGCGATATTGTAGCTCCAGTCTGTTCTATCAGACATAATGGTACAATACTTTCTATTAAAAAGGCAATGTGTAGTCCACACTGTCTGTAGGCGCCGCAAAACCAACGAAAAAGCTCCCTTAGCCTCCCAGCAGTGGTCGCAGCAATTTGTCTAGCCACAATGTCTAGAGGCAGTAGGTGTATCATTAAATTCAGTGCACAAACAAGCCATTCTTTGGTTATGGCTGAACAGTATAACGCCATACGAATCATAACACCATATAGCAGCAGGTCCATGCATTTCATGACTTCTGAATATATCCCACACCATCCCACCCCTAGGTCTCGAGGAGAGAATCTTCCTTAGCCTAGAGGCCATAGATATTTCATCAAGAATCGATTGAAGGTTATCATTACAGAATTTATGGTAAATGAGGCCTTGCGGAGCTTCCAACTATTTAAGTCACCTGGACCCGATGGTTTATTTTCAGCATTACCACGGAAGGAGTCGAACAAGGCTATAGATTTTTTCTACCCAAAACCATGGAACGTATAGTGGATACCATTGTAAAGAGTTGGATATCCAGTGAATTAGTAAGATACAAGCAGCATGCATATGTGAATGGGGGATTAGTGAAGAACGCCCAGCACATAAAAGGAAGAATCGTTCGATGCCTAGATATGTACATATCGACAGAATGAATTAACATCGACGGTGCTTTTAACATTGTTAGGACATATACACTCATCCAATGCCTAGACCATCACCATACTGACGAAGTCCTTAGAAACAGGAAAGAAATAAATTAAACTAGAAGTGCTATATTGAAAAGCGTACTGGAAAGCTCATAGATATTGGACATTATGAAGACAGGCCATAGGCTCGAAATGATGACTGGATGATAGTGCACTGGTTCTACAGGAGTGTGATTAGACCCATACTAAAGTACTAATTGCATGGCGCATCCACATGTTGCGGATAGTTGAATGCTCCGTACATGTAGTAGCCCCAATTGCAGTAACAGACTATCAGCGGTATCGAGTGGAGAGTCGCAATGTGTGGCCGGACGGCACCGGTTCTTGCTTAAATACTGAGTGCCTATGATGATCTCAATGGCGAAGATTGTTACCTGCACATGCAAATATGTGGCTATAATAGCAACAGCGTTTTATTTAAGATACATTCTTATCTTCAATAACTTTCCGAAAAACTGTTTTCCCATTTCCTTTAATATTCCTAGAGCAATAGAATAGAGAAGAGTTTTAAAATAAAGATTACCATATTTTGTTGTTGTTGTAGCAATGTGTTGTGTTCTATATATCGTCTGCTAGGTTCTGTTGTATCTCCAGATCCAGGAGGGATCAGGGTCTGAGTCGAGTAGGTCGGGCTAGGCAGGTAAACAGGTGACGTGGGTCGTGTGATCCCAGGTCACAATCGGGGCATACATCCTGCACGTTGGCATCAATCCTTGCTCTGTAGGAGTTGAGACGGCTGCATCTGCCGGATCGTAATAGTGTCAGAACTACTCTGGCAAACTTTCGAAGGAGTAAAGCTAGACACTTGAAATTTTGCACAAATACTTTTTATTTATGTAGGTTGGTTGGGATTGTAAATGGACCATATCAGCCAATGTTTGGATATAGCTCCCATATATATGTTCGTCCGATTTGCTCAGTAATACTGCAATAAAATAGTAATTTTGTAACCGATTCAATCGAAATTTGGCAGGAAGGATTTTCTTATGACTCCCGACATTACGAGTGAATAGGAATCGGTTCAGATTTCGATATAGCTCCCATATATATAATCGTCGTATTTGCAGTAATAATGCAATAAATGGTCATTTGTTGAACGATTCTCTTGAAATTTGAAAGGAAGAATTGAATTTCATGGAAATCGGATCCGAATATATATATATATATATATATATATATATATATATATATATATATATATATATATATTTTTATATATATATATATATATATATATATATATATATATATATATATCGCCCGATGTTCACTCCTAGAGCCACTGGTGTTTTGCTATCACTTCCAACAGCTGTGTTAAGTATGGTTCAATATAATCTATAACCTGATACAGCTGCCATATAAACCGATCTTGGGTCTTGACTTCTTGAGCTTTTGGAGGGCGCAATTATCGTCCGATTTGGCTGAAATTTTGCATATGGTGTTTTTATACCACATCCAACAACTGTGTTAAGTATAGTTCAAATCGGTTTATAACCTGATATACCTGCCATATAAACCGATCTTGGGTCTTGACTTCTTGAGCTTTTGGAGGGAACACTTCTTATCCGAGTTGGCTGTTATCTTGCACGTGGTGTTTTGGTATCACTTCCAGCAAATGTGTTAAGTATGGTTCAAATCGGTTCATAAGCTGATATAGCTGCCATATAAACCAATCTTGGGTTTTGACTTCTTGAGCCTCTAGAGGGCGCAATTCTCATCCGACTTGACAGAAATTTTGTACCACGTCTTCTCCCATGACCTTCAACATACGTGTACAATATGGTCTGAATAGATTTTTTTGCCTCTTGAGCCCCTACAAGGCGCAATTCTTGTCCAAATGGACTGAAATATTACACAATGACTTCTACAATGTTCAGCATTCAATTCATTTATGGTCCGAATCGGACTACCACTTGATATAGCTCCAATAGCATAACAGTTCTTATTCATTATTCTTTGTTTGCCCAAAAAGAGATACAAGATCGCAGAGAACTCGACAAATGCGATTCATGGTGGAGGGTATATAAGATTCGGTCCGGCTGAACTTTGCACGCTCTTATTTGTTATTTCTTTTCTTTTAAACTTATATTTATCTTATTTTATGTAGAAAAATGTATTTCCTATAATGTAGAAAACAGTTTCTGATGATTCGCAGAAAAATAAAAACAAACAAAATAGCGAATTGGTATGATGGTTAACAAAGACTTTAATATCTTAGTACTGTCAAACCTTTATTGATCTGCCTTGATAGCCCCACAAAAAATAGTCTAAAGGCCTTAAATCGCACGATCTAGGCAGCCAATTAACCGGTCCCGAACGTGAAACAAAATGTTCACCCAACTCGCCTCTCAATAAGTCCATTGTTACGCGTGCTGTGTGGCATGGGGCAACGTCTTGTTGAAACCACATGTCATGCAAGTCAAGCTCTTGCATTTTGAATATCATATCGCGATAGCGCTGACCATTCACAGTTACGTTACGATTCGCATCATCTTTGAAGAAGTATGGTCTGATGATGCCACCAGCTCATAAACCGCACCAAATTGTAACTTTTTATGGATGCATTGGATGGATGATGCATTCTGGATGATCTCCACTCCATAATCGACAATTCTGCTTATTTACGTACCCATTGAGCCAAAATTAGCTTCGTCGCTCAATGGAAAAAGCGCGCGATGAACTTTCTTAACAGAGCACGCATTTTGATAATAAATTTCAATAATTTGCAAGCGTTGTTTGTTTGCAAGGCGATTCGCTGTTAAATTATGGACCAAACTGAAGATGTTTGACGGTGAAACAAAATATCTAAAAAGTCACCTTTTAGTTTAGATTGAATGGTACTACAATAATTGTAAATGGGATAAACTATTGACCTTTAATGAATTAAAGTGATCAACTTTTGAAAGAAATACTCAAGTTCCATTTAGAATTGTGCACTTGAAGATTATGCTACATATATATTTTAATCGTAAATAGGAACGATTAGATAACTTCACTAACTGGCAGTGAAATCACACGATGTGCGAATTGTCCCATCAAGCTTAAACAACCCTTATTAAAATAATTGTATCAAACACTTTTTCGTGACTTGTAGATCTTAACAGTTCTATGGATTTTGCTTAGCTTATTTTTGTTGGGGATAAGATTATAGCAATCATTGACAATATAGAAATGCGATAAGCTGGTGCATATCAAAATAAAACTGTCGCAACGAACTTTATTTTGTTAAACAGTTTTGAGTACAAGTTTTAGGGGCAAATGTTACTTAAAGGCCGGTACCATGGATTTTCGCTCTCTATTTTTGTACGACTCTAGTTTTATATTTCAATCGAGCACATTTTCATTTACATTTTAATGTAGGTATTATGTTCGTAAGACACCGTAGCGCAGAGGTTAGCATGTCTGCCTATGACACCGAAAGCCTATGTTCAAATCCTTGGGAGAACATCAGAAAAATTGATCAGCGGTAGTTTTCCCCTCCTAATGCTGGCGACATTTGTGAGGTACTGTACCATTTGGTATGGCAGCCATGTAAAAACGTCTCCCCAAAAATGTTCTGTTCTTTAATGGAATGTTATTGGGCAAATTTGCATTATGTTCGTTCACTGTGGAAAGTCTTCACAAAACATTCAAGCCTGTTCCGATTTTAATGGATGTTTGCGATACAAATCGTACTTTGTGCGATACATAGGTTGATTCTCCGGTTTTCGTGCAATTTTCATTTTATTTATATTACATTTCGGTGGCAACACTTACATAGCTGTAGCAGAAATTGTCAGAAGTTCTGCCTAAATGCATTATAAAACCAGTAAGGAAAGGCAAAAGTCAGGCGGTGCCGACTTTGTTATACCTTACACCTATCCTGTAGGTACAAAGTGGGAGCTATGTCTAATTCGGAACAAATTTTGATGGACCTCGTCGGATGTTTTCAGATGGGTTATTATACAATCCGTATCACATTTCGAGCAAATATGTTCAAACTGTAATAACTACTGTTCACAAATGACAACATTATTGCAAATTACCAAAAATGATAATGTGGTATTCGTCGAAAAAAGCGTTTTGGCAAGATTGGTCAAAAAATGCTCTTCCAGTAGCTCTAGAAGTGAATATCAATTTCTATAAAATACATCCATAATGTCGAGAGTCAAGAGAAAATCCTTCCTAACAAATTTCAAGAGAATCGTTGAACAAATGACCATTTTACTGCAATATTACTGCAAATGATGATTATATATATGGAAGCTATATCTAAATTTGAACCGATTCCTATGAAATTCACTTGTAATGTGGGGAGTCATAAGAAAATCCTGACAATTTTATTGCAGTATTACTGCAAATCGGACGAACATATATATGACAGCTATATCCAATCTAAACCGATTTTTCCCAATTTCAATAGGCTTCGTCTCTTGGCTGAAAAACATGCCCATGCTAAATTTGAAGACGATCGGATGAAAATTGAAAACTGTGGTTTGTACACAAATTAACAAGGACAGACATACATACAGACGGACATGGCTCAATCGTCACAGAAAGTGATTCTGAGTCGATCGTTATACTTATCAACGGGTCTATCTCTCTTCCTTTTGGGTGTAACAAACTAATTCACTAAGTTATAATATCCTGTACCACAGCAGTGGTGTAGGGTATAAAAACGGTGACAAGGAAAATGCAAACACATTACGTAGAAGTGGTACTACAATAAGTTTTATGAGAAAAATAGTACCGACATGTCACTACGCCAATACAAATTTCGCTTCAATTGATTGTCATTGTGATTAAAGTTTTGTTTGTTTCTCTTTCGAGACGAGCTGAATGATCGGAGATGCAGATGGAAAAGGAAAACCAAAGATAGCAACACACACCAACCACTATGGGACGCGTTTCGTCTTTGGTTAGAAGACTTTTCAACCATATTAGGTGTGATGGCTTAATGGGCCGTGCGTTGCTATGTTGTATTTCAATCGTAGTAATAGCGAAAACGCATCTACGATACAATTACACGTTACACATTAACCAAGCTCGACAACCCTGATTATTAGTTGTACTTTTCCCAATGCATGTATTTTTGTGTAATGACAGACATTCTCTCTGTGGCAAATTACACTTTTTCCGTATTACACATGATTTTGTGTATCTGTTGGAAGTTGTATTGATGGCTTCGAAAGCTAAGACAACGGCAATGGCTCTCGCTGTTGTTCCTTGTGCCCAGGTTTGAATCGTGGCCGGGCTCTGCCGAATCTTTAATTTTTCAAGTTTTTTTTGCCTGTTAGGGCGAAGATCATTAAATTTTACAATTTTTGTTTGTTTCTCTTTCGAGACGAGCTCAATGATCGGAGATGCAAATGGAAAAGGAAAGCCAAAGAAAGCAAAACACACCAACCACTATAGGACGCGTTTCATCTTTTGTTAGAAGACTTTTCGACCATATTAGGTGTGATGGCTTCAAGAGCCGGACGTTGGTATGTTGTATTTGAATCGTATTAATAGCGAAATTGTAATTAAAACAAGTAAAAGCGTGCTAAGTTCGGCCGGGCCGAATCTTATATACCCTCCACCATGGAGCGCAGTTGTCGAGTTCTTTTCCCGACATCTCTTCTTAGGCAAAAAGTGATATAAGAAAAGATTTGCTCTGCTATTAGAGCGATATAAAGATATGATCCGGTTTGGACCACAATTAAATTATATGTTGGAGACCTGTGTATAATGTCAGCCAATTCGAGTAAGAATTGCGCCCTTTGGGGGCTCAAAAAGTAAAATAGAGAGATCGATTTATATGGGAGCTGTATCGGGCTATAAACAGATTTAGACCATAATAAACACGTATGTTGATAGTCAAGAGAGGATCCATCGTACAAAATTTCAGGCAAATCGGATAATAATTGCGACTTCTAGAGGCTCAAGAAGTCAAGATCCCAGATCGGTTTATATGGCAGCTATATCAGGTTATGAACCGATTTAAACCTTATTTGACACAGTGGTTGAAAGAAAAAATAAAAAATAAAAAACGTCATGCAAAATTTCAGCCAAATCAGGTAGGAATTGCGCCCTCTAGAAGCTCAAGAAGTCAAGTCCCCAGATCTGTTTATATGACAGCTATATCAGTTTATGAGCCGATTTGAACCGTTTTTGGCACACTTGTTGAATATCATAAAAAAAACATGTGCAAAATTTCATTCCAATCTGATAAGAATTGCGCACTTTAGAGGCTTAAGAAGTCAAGACCCAAGATCGGTTTATATGGCAGCTCTATCAGGTTATGGACCGATTAGGACCATATTTGGCACAGTTGTTGAATATCATAACAAAACAAGTCGTGCCAAAATTCATTCAAATCGGATAAGAATTGGGCACTCTAGAGGCTCAAGAAGTCAATACCCAAGATCGGTTTATATGGCAGCTATATCAGATTATGAACCGATTTGAACCATACTTGGCGCAGTTGTTGGACATCATAACAAAACAAGTCGTGCCAAAATTCATTTAAATCGGATAAGAATTGCGCACTCTAGAGGCTCAAGAAGTCAAGACCCAAGATCGGTTTATATGGCAGCTATATCAGATTATGAACCGATTTGAACCATACTTGGCACAGTTGTTGGACATCATAACGAAACAAGTCGTGCTAAAATTCATTTAAATCGGATAAGAATTGGGCACTCTAGAGGCTCAAGAAGTCAAGACCCAAGATCGGTTTATATGGCAGCTATATCAGATTATGAACCGATTTGAACCATACTTGGCACAGTTGTTGGACATCATAACAAAACAAGTCGTGCCAAAATTCATTAAAATCGGATAAGAATTGCGCACTCTAGAGGCTCAAGAATTCAAGACCCAAGATCGGTTTATATGGCAGCTATATCACATTATGGACCGATTTGAACCATATTTAGCACAGTTGTTGGATATCATAACAGAACACGTCGTGCCAAAATTCATTCAAATCGGATAAGAATTGGGCACTCTAGAGGCTCAAGAAGTCAAGACCCAAGATCGGTTTATATGGCAGCTGTATCAGATTATGAACCGATTTGAACCATACCTGGCACAGTTGTTGGACATCATAACAAAACAAGTCGTGCCAAAATTCATTTAAATCGGATAAGAATTGCGCACTCTAGAGGGTCAAGAAGTCAAGACACAAGATCGGTTTATATGGCAGCTATATCAGATTATGAACCGATTTGAACCATACTTGGCACAGTTGTTGGATGTCATAACAAAACACGTCGTGCAAAATTTCGTGCCAATCGGATAAGAATTGCGCACTCTAGAGGTTCAAGAAGTCAAGACCCAAGATCGGTTTATATGGCAGATATATCAAAACATGGACCGATATGGCCCATTTACAATACCAACCGACCTACACCAATAAGAAGTATTTGTGCAAAATTTCAAGCGGCTAGCTTTACTCCTTCGGAAGTTAGCGTGCTTTCGACAGACAGACGGGCGGACGGACGGACGGACGGACGGACGGACAGACGGACGGACATGGCTAGATCGACATGAAATTTCACGACGATCAAGAATATATATACTTTATGGGGTCTCAGACGAATATTTCGAGTAGTTACAAACAGAATGACGAAATTAGTATACCCCCCATCTTATGGTGGAGGGTATAAAAATGAAAAAAAAATTTAATTAAATGCTAACAAAATGGGCATCAATCAACTCTTTATCAATGTTGTTGTCTTTGTTGTGTGTTGCTGTTTGTCTTTTGTTTGTGTTCTGGCAAACAGAAGAGTCCGTCGGATTTCGCAAAAATTTAATAGGCATTTTCGCTGTGAATGAAGTCAGTACTAGGCTAAACTGCATACTCCACACGTATTACTTTTTATCTGCTTTAGATGAAGCGTTTAAAATTACAAAATAATTATACTACTACATTATCAATATTTGTTCTTAATTGGTTTTGATGATAAAATGTAACAAGTGAAAGCGTGCAAAGTTCGGCCAGGCGGAATATTGGGAACCCACCACCACGGATTCTGCTAAACATTTATACAAAATAAATTTAGTTGAAGGGAATAATTTTATTCTACATACTAAACTTCTGTCAAACCACAAAAAATTAAAGCTTCTGGGAACCGAACAAGGATAATTGAGACTCCGGATTACATGGGAGCTATATCAGTTTATAGACTGGTTAGGACCGTATTTGGCACAGTTGTTGGAAGTCGTAACAGAACACCGCATTCCAAATTTCAGCCAAATCGGACTAAAATTGTGGCTTGTCAGAACTCAAGAAGTCAAATCGGGAGATCGGTTTACATGGGACCTATATCAGGTTATAGACCGTACTTGGCACTGTGGTTAGAAGTCATAAGAGAACACTTGTGCAAAATCTTGGCCAAATCGGATGGAAATTGTGGCATGATATAGCTCTCATATAGACCGATCCGCCTTCTTCAATTTGGCCCAGATCGGTCCAAATTTGGATATAGTTGCCATATAGACCGATCCGCCGATTTAATGCCTTGGGCCCATAAAAGACACAGTGAGTGTGACAGTGGGACAATAAGTTGTGTTAGGGCCTTCGCCATTCTTCTTCTTTCATTTGGCCCAGATCGGTCCATAAAAGGTGTTTTATTGTCCGACTCAATGTCCGTGGAGAATTTGATTCAAATTGAACCATATTTCGATATAACTGCTATGTGGTCATAAATTAAGCATTTTCCACCGGATTATGACAACATGTGGTTTGCGTACATACCCAAGGTGGTGGGTATCCAAAGTTCGGACCGGTCGAGGATTCAAACTCATACACCATTGTACAATTAAGAGGTAGCGTTCGGTCTGGTCGAGGATTCAAACTCGTACACCATTGTACAATTAAAAGGTAGCGTCATTAGCACAAAAATCTAACCCCAACGTTGCCCGTTTTCCTTCGTTGGGCCTTTTAAATACTAATGGAAGTTGACATAACATGTGAGCTGATACACATGCACACTCAACTTCTAGCATCTTGCATCATAGAAGGCCTAGAACATTTTATCAGCCAATGAAAATACCACCAGTCAATCGATGACAACTTCTCAAAATTTGGCTAAATT
This sequence comes from Stomoxys calcitrans, assembly GCF_963082655.1. Classification (NCBI taxonomy): domain Eukaryota; kingdom Metazoa; phylum Arthropoda; class Insecta; order Diptera; family Muscidae; genus Stomoxys; species Stomoxys calcitrans. The sequence goes on from NC_081552.1 coordinate 152,339,374, forward strand.
AATAAGATGTAATACCAATGTATACCAATCGGCTTAGAATCACTTCCTGATTCAATTAAGCTATGCCCGTCTTGTGAAATCACGAAAGCGTCGAACGAATAAAGATAAGATAGCTTGAAATTTTGCATCCACACTTCTTATCGATGTAGGTTCAGATTTGCATATTGCCACCATCTAACCGATCTCCAGTTCTTCTTAAGCTCCTAAAGGCCTCAATTTTCATTCGATTTGGCGCAAAGACTACTGTTCTGATATCCAACATCTATGGCAAGTATGATCCGAATTGGTCTATATACTGATATAGGGCCTATACTAACCGAACCCGGATTTGACTTCTTGAACAATTGTATGCTTCTATTTTCACCTGAATTGCATAAAATTTATCGGAAGCCATGGTGGTGGGTACCCAAGACTCGGCCCGACCCAAGAGCAAAGAGGGTATGATGTAGATACGTTATAAGTGAAATTTGAACAACATATGACAACATAAACGGATGCTATATGTAAAGGGTTATTATTTGGCTATTAAACACTGGTTTAAACTGCAACTCTGGCACGTTCCGTGTTTTGTTTCACTGTCAAACATCTTCAGCATGTAATTAAACCATGAATCGTCTTACAAACGAATAACGCTTGCAAATTATTGAATTTTATTATCAAAATGCATACTCTGTTAATAAAGTTCATGGCGCGCTCCTTCTATTTTACGACGAAGGTCATTTTTGGCTCAATGGGTACGTAAATAAGCAGAATTGTCGATTTTGGAGTGAAGATCAGCCAGAAGCATTGCAAGAGCTACCAATGCATCCAGAAAAAGTCACAGTTTGCTGTGTTTTATGGGCTGGTCGCACCATTGGGCACCACTCTTCAAAAATTATGCGAATCGTAACGTAACTGTGAATGGTGAGCGCTCAAGTGAGATAATATCCAACCTTTTTTGCCCAAAATGCTAGAGCTTGACTTGCATGACATGTGGTTTCAACAAGACTGTGCCAGTTTAAGAGAAGAGTTCGGTGAACATTTTTTTCACGTTCGGGACCGAGTGCACTAGCTCGCCAAGTGCACTATCTGTCAACGAGTTTTAATAACTATTTACTATGTTTGGCTGTTCATTGATTTCATCTATTTTTCATTAATCACCCAAAAAGGAGAGATACGAGCTGATTGACCATGAGAACGAATATCACTAGAGTGAAAGGTTTTTTATTGATTATAGAAAAGAAATTGCCAGGCACACTGGCGGATTAAACCCAGAAACCAACACACCATTAGTGGAGGTTTCGTCATTTGGTTAGGCCACTATCTTCGGCACTATCGTGTTTTCTCTGAGCCTCCCGTCTGGCGTCACAGTTCATAGCTTGCCATTTTCTGATATATACATATTCTTGAAACACATAAGGGAATTCCTGTGAAATCTAAGGTTACCACAAATGTAAATTTTCAATCTAGTGACCATCAATCTATTTTTGACTGAGCTAGTGTCTTTCTAGCAATAATGTGATTTGTACATTTAGGTACTACAATCTACAAAAGGTACTTTCTTTACAGATTGAGCTACAGGTCTGAAATTTGGGATACAGTTACATCTTAGTAGTATGTACCGGGCGACTAGGAGATTTTTTGATATTCGCATATTTTGGAACTAAGACGAACAAAATTGTACTTTCTTTACGAATTCTCAAAATTACGATACAAGTACACCTTGGCGACTAGAAGATTTTGTTGAGATTCGTACATTTAGGTACCAAAATGTACAGACTGAGCAAGAACTCTATAATCTGGGATAAAGGTACACCTAGACCATATATAGACCGTACATTGCACTAAAACGTACAAAATTGTACTTGCTTTACGGATTGAGCTAAAGCTCTTAAACTAAGGATACAGTTATAGCTTGCGGTGCATTTCGGGTGACTAGTTTTTACTTTGATTATCGTACATTTAGGTACTAAAACGTACAAACTGGTACTTTCTTTAGAGACTGAGCAAGATCTCTTAAAATTGGTTACACCTAGACAATTTTATTGGCCGAATAGTAGAGTTTTACGTTCTTTGCGGATTGAGCTAAAGAGTTCAAAATTGGGATACAGTTACACTTTGACACTATATATTTGGCGATTGAGATATAGCTCTCAAAACTGGGATATAGTTACACTTTTATTTTCAAACCGATTGAAAAACATGGGCATTAACATAATTTGGAAAATTAGAACTAAAGTGGTAAAAAATAGTGGGAGATATTGAATGTTTAGTACCACAATTTATTGGGCCTATTTGGCCTTTTCGTTGTTAACAGAGCTAGAGCTATGAATTTGGTACATACATAAGTACTCTATGGCAACCTAAGTTAGAAGTCTTAATGAGTTTTTGGACATTTGTACGAAGAAGGTGAACTTTGCACAGAGCGAACGGCTAGAGCTAGAACTCTGAAATGTGGCTTAAATAATTATTGTTGTATTTCATAAACTGTGTGACTACATGGCCTTTCGGAAGTCCAACACTAAAACGTAGGTAATACTAAACGGGGGTAGCAAAACGGACCGGGGGTATGGTAGTTTTATATATTCACAGCACTCGAATCACATTCGCTTGCCCATGCTGTTTGCTCTAAGTACACTACTGTTTTCACAAATATTGGTATCCGACTGCAACTTGGTGCAGTTTTGTTTTTGGTCCAGTGTTTTTTTTGTTAAGCGTATTGATATTTTTCCTTGACGATAAGAACGATATGTTGTATTAGCCCCAAATAGCTGCGACTTTCGGTATGGCACCCGTTTTCTTACCCGTTCTTTTACCCTTCAAAGTGCAAAGAGTATGTTATTTGTCCGATTTCCGGTTCGTCTGTGGACACCACTTTATGAGTCTCTAGAAGTCGTAATTTTCATCCGAATATCATTAGATAGATCTATAAATAGCAATAGTTTCCATATACACCGGCACCCTTTTTTCACTGACTGAGCCCAAAGACGTCCCAATTTTATTCCAATTTGACTGAAATTTAGTACTGGGAGTACACTAATAGTCTCCAAAAGTCACACCAAGTGAAATTGGTCCATACATTGGTAAAGCCCTCCTATTAACCGAGACATAGATTTTACTTTTTGAGCCCTTAGAAAACCCAATTTTCATCCGATTTGGCTGATTTGGTACACGAAGTGCACTTAAATTACCTTATAAACCGATCCCTCGATTTGACTTCTTCAGCTGCGAGTGGTCTTAAGCTATATTCTACTTTATTTCTTCAAATACAAACTAATTTAAGAATCATAAACTTTTAGAAGAATCCAGATAGTGGGTGTTCAACATTCGGCTAGGCCGAAATGTATACAGTGTTGGAAAAAATAATACGGGTTTTTCAAATATTTTTGTTTATTGTTTTTCTCCAAAATTTCAATACTGATGCAATTTGAATTTAAAAGACGTTTTATGATTCACTGATCAACAACAAAAAGTAAAATCCTTAGTACCAGTCATAAAAAAATTTGATCCTTAGTACCAGTCATAAAAAAATTTGATCTGTTTGGTGCAGCTTGGCAAAATATTTAAATTTTTTTATAAACTTAGTTTGGACTTTTATCTATAAATCCGTCAGGCAAACGCCTATTTCAAACTGTTGGACTTGTAATTGGCTCATATTTAGTCACTCATTAATGTCTGGATATTTTCCCACCCGATGGAAGGATAGCTTTATTATAACACTTGTTTAGAGGCTGTTTGTCACTACCAATTTACGTCTCATTTGGTGTCCCTCAGGGAAGTCACCTAGGTCCAATGTTTTTCGCCCTATATTTCAACGATCTGCCATCTATCATCGGTGCTTCAGAGAACTTAATTTATGTTTTATCGAATATGTCTTGATATAGACACAAGATATATTATTTACAGGTAGTGGCAGTTTCCCAAAAACAAAATATTGAGTGCACTATCTGTCAAAATCATTGATTAGTGCAACTCTGATTTTGAGTATGTTACTTGTTCGTGCCATTTTTCGTTGTTTGTGTATGCAATGGTTCTTAACTATAATACACTCACACAACCAAAACTCGTTGACAGATAGTGCACTTCGCGAGAAAAAATTGTACTCGGCTGTTTACGGTACACTACCTGCTAGTTATGTCATGTATAGACATGAGCGTTAATATAGCCTCACAAAAAGTAGTCTAAAGGCGTTAAATCGCACGATCTAGGCGGCCAATTGACCGGTACCGAACGTGAAATAAAATGTTCACCGAACTCGCCTCTCAATAAGTCCATTGTTGTTGTTGTTGTAGTAGTGTGTTTTATACTGAGGCGGCAGCCCAAACTGTGACGTTTTCTGAATGCATTGGTAGCTATGCTTGCGGCTGATCTTCACTCCAAAATCGACAATTTTGCTTATTTTCGTACCCATTGAGCCAAAACTGAGATTCGTTGTTCGTTGACAATTAAACCAAACATGAAATGTGAGTGAGTAAACCAGTATTGTCAAAAAGATAATAGCTACAAAATCGCCCTTTAGTTGATAGTCAACTAAGGTTTGACGCTCTGACCCTTACTTGTCTAAACGTCTCTATACATCTTTTGTCAGGCCGACGCTCGAATATACCTCCGTCGTGTCGTCTCCTAGTTGCCGATGCAATATAGACAAGATCGAATCAGTTCAAAAAAGGTCCTGATTTTTGCTCTTAGGGGACTGGGATGGAATGTTCCGTTGAATCCCCTATACCGACCGTTGAATTTTCCCCTATTCCGGCCATCACTTGAACATAGGCGTATCATGCTAGGTGTCGTCTCATCAATGGGGAAATCCACTTTCAATACTTGACAAACAGAATTATCTTTAATGTCCCTCCACCGACAACAAAGAACAATATTTCTCTACACTTACCGATTTTTAAAAATAATTATCAACTAAATAATCGATTAAATAACCTTTGTAAACAATTTAACGAATTAAGACATCTATTCTCCGCATCTGTCCCCATTCATGTTATTAAACGTACTATTCTAAAAAACTTTAAAATCAACCCCAACATTAGGGTTGCCAACTAACTAAACACGTAATCTACGGAATTCAAACTTCACTTAACCATCATGTTTAATAGTTCTTAATCGCTACCTGCCGTTTAAATTTTACTGAGTCGACGTGCTGATGCATCCTACTACAATCCTTCTGTTTCTTCATATGCATTTCTCCTGCTCATTAACTATACTGATGCCAAGTCGTTCCTGTCGGCTACAGCTATTTGTGACTTGAGGCAAGGATAGAATTTTGATAACGTCGCTGATTCCAACCTAATCCGTTTCTGTGGGTTCATGTGCGACGACTGAGCGCATCCGTGTGTATGTAGAACCCGAAACGGCGGGTTTACCAATATATTATTCGGCTCTGGATTACAGAAATACTCGATTTGAATGCATTACTGTGGTTTCAATGTCTATTTATTCGACTTCTACCTATTCCTATAGGCGAACCTGCCTTATTTTAAGTTGATTTTTTTTAACGTTTTAATTGATGTTTAATTGTAAAGTAATTTATACTTTTGTATGGGGTTTCCAGCTGCCATTAGCTATTGTAAATAAATAAATATAAAAACTGATGTAGACATGTGATGTGACATGAGTTCAATAAATATTTATCAAAAAATGTAAAGTCTTCCGCTCCCTGCTCTAGTTCTTAATTACTAAACGAATATTGCAAAAAGCCAATTATATCATCATAGCCCGTTGGTGTTTTTCTCCTTTCAAAATTTGAATTACTAATAAACTATGTAGTAAAGGGTGATTTTTTTGAGGTTAGGATTTTCATGCATTAGTATTTGACAGATCACGTGGGATTTCAGACATGGTGTCAAAGAGAAAGATGCTCAGTATGCTTTGACATTTCATCATGAATAGACTTACTAACGAGCAACGCTTGCAAATCATTGAATTTTATTACCAAAATCAGTGTTCGGTTCGAAATGTGTTCATTCACCGTAACGTTGCGTCCAACAGCATCTTTGAAAAAATACGGTCCAATGATTCCACCAGCGTACAAACCACACCAAACAGTGCATTTTTCGGGATGCATGGGCAGTTCTTGAACGGCTTCTGGTTGCTCTTCACTCCAAATGCGGCAATTTTGCTTATTTACGTAGCCATTTGTAGTGTGCAAGGGTCTAGTCTGAGCAAAACTCCACATAAATGTCTATAGATGAAACAAAACGGCATGGCACGCATATTTCACCGGCCTTATTGCTCGTCGGATGGGGGGGATCTTGCCAATGTTCATCGTTTAATTTTACCAACTACCAGCTTTAATGTTAATGCGTGCACGAATGATAGCAAAACCAAAACAAAAGAAAGTCAGATAGAATAGACAAATACACAAAGTATAAGGGGGTCACAACACCAGAGGATCTATTTCCGACATCATTCTATCGGCTGTGCTAAGGTGTAAGCTGCACAGCATGCCCTCCCTTCCTGTTTACCAAAAGCATCCAAAGAAATCGCTTCTTGGTTGGTAAACCCATAATATTTACCCTACCTTCCTTTACCGACCCTACAAATCAAACTCAAAGGTTTGGGCTTACTCCATATTTAACAAATTCATTAAATTTATTAAGAAAAAGTTCATTATCAAATCCGGTCGCTCACTATAGAGATGAATCACATCCTACTTTAAAAACAGACAAAAAAAAAAAATATAATAAAAGAAATATTAAAGTCAAGGCTAACAACCAATTTTTCTGTATATCTAAATTGATCCTTTAATTTACTAAAATTATTTTCATAACTCTAAAAAAAACTAATCATTTAAATTAAATCTCAAAACTTAACAAGAAGGGTTAAAAAAAACACAGCATGAAAAAAAAATATTTATATAATATATCAAATAAGAATCAATAGGCGAGTTTATTTGAATTCATAGCACGGCAGAAAAAAAACTAAATCGGCTGTGAAACAAACTTCATTTAAAAGGCTCATTATGAAAAAAATTATATGTAGCTGTGTGAGTGTATTTCCATTTGTACTTCTGTTAAAGTAAAACAGCTGTGAGTGCATTGACCCCTTTTTTCCCTTACTTCATTTTTTTCCTCTAATCACACATACATCAACACAACCCACTCGGTTGTATAAAACGAAAAACTAATTTTAAATCGCGAAGTTTTGACTAATATGCAGCCAAATTTCAATAAAAATGGTATCAAATGTAAAAACAATATTTTATAGGCATACTGGGCTAGATATGTCAATGATCAAAAGGCACAAAACGTACATTCATATAAAAAATATTGCCAAAAAAAATGTATCAAAGCTATTTCAATCGAAGCAGTGCTTTTCAGACCCAAGAACATTTTCTGAGAGTCTTGTTAACAGCGAATCAACATAGTTAACAGAGGTTCCAATAGCATGTTAACACTTTAGCATTGACATATCCACCAGCACAGAATCAGATATATATGTATATGCAGGATATTTAACTGAACAAACACAAACAGATCATCTGAAAGTTGCCAACTTGCAAAAATTCCAATTTAAAAATTATGGGGGAAGATTTAAAACATTTTTAAATTAATTTAAAAGAAAAAAATTATTTAATTTGACAAAAATTACCTGAGAGAGGTAACGGCATCTCTCTCACTCTCCGGAAAAAAATAAATCTGTTTGGCTTTGCTCAGTGGTAGTATAACAGTTTGCACTTACTTGGTTTTTGTTGGAGCTCCCACGTTGAAAGGCCTTTCGAGGGGTGAGGGGTTATTAAAACAAACCAGCAAACTCCAGCCAATTGCAAGTTTTTAACAAAATACGCGGCATACACAAAAAATCACTTTTTTCAATATAGTCTTTAACATTTGATACGATTCACTCTATCGGTTTTTTTTATATTCGCCTTTTTCTAAAACATTGGATTGCCAAACTACTTTTACCAAAAAAAACTCTCAATTAGGCATTAACTTTTTGTTTCACTTCCGATTCGGTTCTCCATCTCTGCCTTACAAATGAGCAAAAATTAAACTATATAACACTTGAGGCAAATTACATGGGCAAAAATACGGAAAAATAATTATTTTTTTAAGGTCTTTTTTTTAGCAAGTTACAAAACCTAAGAATTAGCACGCAAGAGTTTTTTTTCCTTTTCGAGAGTGATTTTTCAACCAAAACGCGTTTGTTTCGATTCCCGAAAAACAAAAACTAAATGAGTTGCACCAATCCCGACGGCTCTTTTTTTTTCTTGTACTTGAAACCAAGACAAACGATCCATTTAAAACACCAGAATCCACTGATCAAAAAAAATGAAAAGACTTTTGTTAGGCTCTCTCAGGCAGCCAAATCTGCACAGCAGAAACAGAGAAATCCATATGAGCACAGGGAAAGGGGGAATCCTAGAATCAGAGAAACAAGGCCCACAGAACAATGAGTTCTCAAAAGAAATTGAGAAATTGTTTAAAAAAAATGCCACCTTACCAAATGTATTAATCCAGGAGTTAAATGATCACAGGGGACCAACACTCCAGCTTTGGGGATAAAACCCTCAGCAAAAAGAAAATGCAGGAAACCAACACTTGCAACAATTATTTACCCGCGATTTTGTAAATAAACATCGATTCTGCAGGACAATAAAAAAATAAAAATTGAGGAGAACTGCCACCAACAAAAAAAAATTTAATCCCTTTTTTACTAAAGCAAGGATAACGCTTTTACACTTTTAAAGAATCTCAAGTCCTTTACGACACAAAAACTTAAACTTTTGGGTGCACACGGTTGCAAGGTTGGAGCAAAATGGATCTCAAATCAGTCTGCTACCACCTTTTGTAGCCTTGACCTAAACAATGGGGCAAATTGCTGAATTACTACCACAAATTAAAATTCTCAAAACCAAAAATGTCTTCTTTTACATACATGCCACAAATACAATAATAATCCATTTGTGAGTGTATGGGAACTCCAATGCGAAAGAAAAGCTACAAAGAACATAGAAAAGAAGTTAACATTCACCACTATGGCTAAGGGGAAATTATAGCAACTTTTCAATATGGAGACAAAGTGCTCTAAACCTATGATTTGGTCGGACTTATATGTGTGGATGTTAACAACCAAAACCATTTTCCACCTTATCCAATAGTTGTCAAAAAAAAGAAAACCAAAAGGAAAAAAAATTAAACAACTCATTTGAACTTTGATGTGATCAAATGATCAAAAAAAAGAAAACAAATGAAATGAAACAAACAAAAAAAAAAATAAATAAATAAAAAATATAAATGTATAAAGAAACACTGCTGCCGGTATTCGAACTCACGCTCACCGGTTCGTAGGCTGTAACGCTTCCCCTAGGCTACCGCCTATGATGCGTCTCTGTTAGCTAAGTGATTATAACACATGATCACACTAAGCTTTGAATCATCAACAGCGGTCAATGTAAGTGAATCCAACTGTAACAGTGCTACAAGGAAGAAGAAGAAGAAAAACAGCATAGGCAAAGCTCCAAACATGTTCCAATAAGGGAACAACATGAGACAAGCAATCACAACAACAAAAATACTCTAGCATCCCCATTGTATGTTAACTCGCGTTGGGGTTGGAAAAAAAAACAGGAATGTCCATATCTATTATCAGGCGGGCCAATTCCAAGAAATATATTCATATTGGGTACATCGACATGCGCCACTACAAATACCCCCCGCCAAAATCAGGCTTAATGGACAAATTGGAGATTAAGTCTGATACCGCATGGAGATGTAATCTATTGCCTCATATCTTTTGCATGATATGTACCAACCAACTTGCCTTGAAGATCTTCAAGTTCATAATAACAAGTACCAATTCTACGACGAACCCTGCATTTAATAAACGTAGGTGCAAGTTTAGCATTGTATCCTTTTTCAAAACTGCTTTGGCTAAAATTTCGCCTGTACACCTCTTGACCAACATTATATGACACTTCACGCGAACGTAGGTTGTATTGTCTTTCATTACGATCATGTTGCACTCTCATCACATTAGCAGCTTTAGATCTAACAACATCAAAGGTGTCCGATCTGTTAAATTGTATCGCCCTATCCTCTAAAGCATTCAGTTTTCTTAGCAGTTGGTAAATAGAACCATTAGTCACCATATTTTGACCAAAAACCATAAAATAAGGGGAAGTCCCAATGGCAGTATGTACTGTCGAACGCAAAGCACACGCAATGTGGCTTAGTTTTTCATCCCAATTTTTTTGATCGGGTTTTACATATGCTTTAATAGCAGAAATGACGGATCGGTTCACCCGTTCAGAGGCATTAGCCTGTGGCGAATGAACTGCGGTATAAATATGAGAAATCTTATAAAAATTCAAAAGATCATTAAATTTCTTTGCTTTGAACTGCGTTCCATTATCCGAGATAACGCTCTCTGGTACACCAAATGTGTGAAACAAATCTTCTTCCATATACTTAATAACAGCATCAGCTGTAAACTTTTTAACCGGGCGGAGAAAACAAAATTTTGAAAAATGATCAAGGACAATAAAAATTCCAATATTCCCTGAACTGGATCGAGGGTAAGGTCCTATGAAATCAACATATAAGCGCTGAAAGAATCTATGGGATGAACCAGTGTCACCCATGGGTGGTCTCATAACAACATTAGGGTGCTTTGTACTCTTACAAACTTCACACGAGTTAACATAATTCTTAACATCCCAAACTAAGTTAGGCCAGAAATAGTATCTGCGAATTCTTTCCAATGTTTTATTAATCCCACAATGCGAAGACAAGGGGTCATCATGATGTTTCTGCAATACCTCTGGAACCATACTTTTAGGAATCCATAGCTTCCAAATCATGTCATCAGCAAGCTGTTCTCCAACGGCGTGTTCCGTTCGTCTGTATAAATAACCATCGATAATCTTCAAGTCGGGAGTGGAATCGATATTATCTTCAACCCTTCTCAATAAGTCCTTGTAGTCGTCAGAGGAAAAATGTTCAGATTTTAAATCAACAAAAACCCCGCGTTCATTTCTCATCTCGGACAGACCGCATATTTCGGACAAGTCATCGGTATTCGTACGCGAAAGCGCATCAGGAACTATATTCTGCGACCCTTTTCTATGCTCAATTTTAAACCGGTATCCTTGAAGCTTCAAGGCCCATCTAGCTAGCCGCGTGCTTAAGTCAGTTTGGGACATGAGCCATTTAAGAGAGGCGTGATCAGTAATCACCGTGAACTCATGTCCCTCGACATAAGCTCGAAACTTTTTAATGCAAAGCATTGCTGCCAAGCATTCTTGTTCAGTGACACTATAGTTACGTTGGGCTTGGTTAAGTTTCTTAGACATAAACGCCACAGGAAACTCATCGCCCTCCGCATTCTTTTGCACCAAGACTCCTCCTATTCCTGTTTTGCTGGCATCACAGTGTATAAAAAACGGCTGTGAAAAATCAGGACTGTGCAAAACAGGGGCTGAGCTAAGAATGGATTTCAAATCTTCAAAGGATTTTTGGGCCTCCTCGGTCCATACGAATTTTCGATTAGTCTTTAACAAATCAGTTAAGGGACTAGAAATAGCAGCGTAATTCCTGATGAACTTTCTGTACCACCCTGACATACCTAGAAATCGTCGGACTTGTTTAACCGATCTCGGTGCCGGGAATTCAGTAATGGCCGAAATTTTTCCTGGATCGGTACGAATGGTCCCGTCCCCAACTACATGGCCTAAATATCGGACTTCTGTCATACCAAATTTGCTTTTTCCTACGTTTATTGTAAGTCCAGCATTACGAAGACACTTAGCCACTTCCTTGAGTACCTCTAGATGCCGATCAAATGTGGGGGATACCACTAGAAGATCGTCCAGGTAGACCAAAACCTCAGCTCTGAGAGATGCCGGTATCACCCTATCCATAAGCCTGCACATGGTTTGCGGGGCATTACATAAGCCAAATGGCATAACTTTAAAATGATAAAGGGGTCTCCCAGGAACCGTGAATGCAGTCTTACCTTTCGACGATTCATCTAGCGGTATCTGCCAGAATGCATCCTTCAAATCAAGGCTGGATATAAATTCAGCTTTAGGCAAACGACTCAAGATACCATCGATATGTGGAAGTGGATAAGCATCCCCCTCTGTAACAGCATTAAGTTTTCTACTGTCCAAGCATAAGCGATTCTTGCCTGGTTTTCTATGCAAAACAATCGGTGAAGACCAAGGACTAGTGGACTCCTCTATTACACCCATAGCCAACATGCGATCAAGCTCTTCGTAGATTAGCTTCTCAATCGCCGGAGAGACAGGGAAATGCCTTTGTTTTATCGGGGTTGCACCACCCGTATTAATAGTATGGCAAATAACATTCGTTTTCCCTAGGCCCTCTTTCGCGAACGAAGGAAATAAATCGATAGCACATTGCAGCTGAAACTTCTGATCCACCGAGAGATATTTCTGGTCTAAATTTTGGGCATCGCCTACTGAGAACGATAAACTGGAAATTCCATTTAAAAGAGACTGAGGAAGAAGGTTATATTTCCTCCAAAAATCAATGCCAAGTATCAAATCCTGTGACAAATTAGGAACCACATAAATAGTAATGGGCTCGCTTTTATTTCTAAAAACCACTTCAGTCGTAAAAACACCCGCAATCCTTTGAGGTTTACCATCTGCCGTATTGACAGTGGTGTTTAATTTCTTATAAGGAATCTGAGATCCTAGAAAATCTATAGCGGCTTGAGCACCAAGACACGTCACGGAGGCACCAGTGTCTAAAAGACCTATCACATTTCTATCTAACAAACGCACCTCAGCATAAGGACGAACATCGCCTGGCCTCTCAAGTACTGAAACACTAAAGTCCCTTTTTAAATTCTTGACAATTTTCCAAAATTTTCTCATCCTTTTGCTTGACCTGGCAACCCTAGGCTCTTCATTGAATATCCTGTCTCTGACCTTGAGATAATTTTTTAACCTCACATGAAAAGGTATTATTGGACGAGGTCCTGTAGTAGTAGGGCAAGTACTTTGAATCACAGTATTATCCTGGGTATCATAATTTTTATTTGAATATTCAGTATTATGGGTTTCCTCAGGTTGAGTATCCGAAGGAAAATTTGAACGAGAAAATATTTTTACATGGTCTGTGAGGATTGTTGACAAGTTTTCGGTCTGGGTGCACTTCTCAGTGCAGAGCTCTGGAAGTTTTTTGGATTGTCATTACATTTCCTACAATTGGGTTTATATACTTGTGGAGTACCACAACCATAACAAAAAACACTGCGATCAGCTAAACATTCTTGGTATCTATGACCTGTATGCCTACAATTCCAACACACAGATGAGACCTCCGAAACTTCTTCAAACTCAAGTAATTCAGGCTCGTTAACTTCATTGAATTCAACTTCTGCTGCACGCTTTGAAAAATGATTATGCCTGCTACCGGAGAATCCATGCTTACGACTCATATCCTGTAGGAAGAACTCCCTACGCCGACAAATTTCACGCAATTGACCAACCGAGCTAATCGACATATTTAATATTTCATGCTGGATATCTGGTTGTAGATTGCGACGTAAGATTTCAACCAGCGTTTTATCATCAAGGGGCTTATCAAGTCTATCGACCAAGTCTATGACTGAATCATAAAAAGTGTCGAACGGTTCGTTTGGCTTTTGCTTCCTGTCGCGTATTAATTCTCTTATGTCAATATCAGTTCTGGAGTCCCTATAATGCTGACGTAATGCTCTACAAAGATCGAACCACTGAACAACACGTACAGTACGGTGGAACCTCCAAAACCAGTCACTGGCTTTGCCTTCAAAAAGTGCACTTGCGCTACGACAAAGGATGTCAAAATCACCATTTAATGTCTGTCTGGTTAGGGCTTCAACACGATAAATAAAATTATCAACAGGTAAGCTGTTCGAACTACCATTGAACTTAATCTTCCAATTGGCAATTATTTGGCTAACCTTATCAGGACGAAAGGCTAAATCATGGCTTAAATTTGGGGCACTAAATCGAGATCGGCTTGCAGAATTGCCATCATGGTTACTTCTACCAGAATCATTATTCACCTGTTCATTATTTGAATATGGCAACCCCAGCAACTGCTCTAATGTCCTCTGCTCAACCTCACCTACATTCAGCATAGAGGGACGGTTTCTATTGACTACCGGCGAAGATGCGTTAGCAATCTGTGGAGCCTGATTAATATTTAAACGAGCAAGACTAACCTCAACACTCTTCTCGACCCACGAAGTTACCTGATTGGAAAGAGACTGAACAATCTCTGTTTGTTGCCTATTCATCATTGCAGTCACTAAGTCCTTTATGCTGTCCAAAGTCAAGCTGGGTTGAGGTAGTGACATACCTGCACTAGCATCTAAATTTGTAGTTATATCCTGGTTAGAGGATCCTTCAGCCCTATTGGCATCATAGCTCTTGGCTTTTGCAGACGACCAAGTTGCAACCGATGAAGTTGTTTTCTGCGAAGTTGCAAGACCGGACTTTTTGCTGTCCTTGACTATGTTCGACCCACACACTGGACAATCAGACTGAGTTTTAATGTAATTCGTAATGCATATTTTATGAAAGGAATGTCTACAGGAGGTTTCTGTTAAAAGTAATGGACTCTGAATAACAGAACTACAAATCTGGCATAAAAGCAAGTTACCCTCAACAGCTGTTCCAGCAGCTGAAATATGTTCAGAACTTCTTTCAAGGGGCATTTTCAAATAACATTAAAAAAATCAAAATCTAAGGTAAATCAAGACAAAATAATAACAAAAAAAAAAAATCAAAAAGTAAATAAAAACAACAATTCAATCAAGAAAACCAAGTTTGATTTGTTCGGGCATAGGAGGTAAGGTAGGATAGTAATAAAAAAAAATCATCAAACTATGCGAAAATAGATGGAAATAATTACGGAGAAGAATAACAAATTAATAGGGGAGACAGAAAGAAAAATGGTTATTTACGATGGGTAAAAACATCCTCGATAATATTCATACATTCCAAATCGCAAATAGAGAAAACAAATAATAAAAGTTTCCAATCAGATATACGCTGAAGCCAGAATTAGAGCCTAGTCCAAAACCTGTATTCATTCAACCTGAACACCAACTGAAACTTTCACACGAGAGAAAAAAGGGCAGGACAACCTAACTCCTGGTTATATGCTTCAGCACCGCTGCATATCAAACATATAAATTCCAACGAAGTTTAGTTATCCCGACAAAAGAAAATAAATGGGGAAAAAAATAAAGGCAGTATAAAGAAAAGAGAGGAAAAATACTAGGAGCTGAGTGAAAAATCCTACGATATCTGAAATATCAAGCCGTTCAATATAAAAAAAAAATTTTAATTCACTCGGGCCCCACGTTGGGCGCCAAAAACTGTAGTGTGCAAGGGTCTAGTCTGAGCAAAACTCCACATAAATGTCTATAGATGAAACAAAACGGCATGGCACGCATATTTCACCGGCCTTATTGCTCGTCGGATGGGGGGGATCTTGCCAATGTTCATCGTTTAATTTTACCAACTACCAGCTTTAATGTTAATGCGTGCACGAATGATAGCAAAACCAAAACAAAAGAAAGTCAGATAGAATAGACAAATACACAAAGTATAAGGGGGTCACAACACCAGAGGATCTATTTCCGACATCATTCTATCGGCTGTGCTAAGGTGTAAGCTGCACAGCATGCCCTCCCTTCCTGTTTACCAAAAGCATCCAAAGAAATCGCTTCTTGGTTGGTAAACCCATAATATTTACCCTACCTTCCTTTACCGACCCTACAAATCAAACTCAAAGGTTTGGGCTTACTCCATATTTAACAAATTCATTAAATTTATTAAGAAAAAGTTCATTATCAAATCCGGTCGCTCACTATAGAGATGAATCACATCCTACTTTAAAAACAGACAAAAAAAAAAAATATAATAAAAGAAATATTAAAGTCAAGGCTAACAACCAATTTTTCTGTATATCTAAATTGATCCTTTAATTTACTAAAATTATTTTCATAACTCTAAAAAAAACTAATCATTTAAATTAAATCTCAAAACTTAACAAGAAGGGTTAAAAAAAACACAGCATGAAAAAAAATATTTATATAATATATCAAATAAGAATCAATAGGCGAGTTTATTTGAATTCATAGCACGGCAGAAAAAAAACTAAATCGGCTGTGAAACAAACTTCATTTAAAAGGCTCATTATGAAAAAAATGATATGTAGCTGTGTGAGTGTATTTCCATTTGTACTTCTGTTAAAGTAAAACAGCTGTGAGTGCATTGACCCCTTTTTTCCCTTACTTCATTTTTTTCCTCTAATCACACATACATCAACACAACCCACTCGGTTGTATAAAACGAAAAACTAATTTTAAATCGCGAAGTTTTGACTAATATGCAGCCAAATTTCAATAAAAATGGTATCAAATGTAAAAACAATATTTTATAGGCATACTGGGCTAGATATGTCAATGATCAAAAGGCACAAAACGTACATTCATATAAAAAATATTGCCAAAAAAAATGTATCAAAGCTATTTCAATCGAAGCAGTGCTTTTCAGACCCAAGAACATTTTCTGAGAGTCTTGTTAACAGCGAATCAACATAGTTAACAGAGGTTCCAATAGCATGTTAACACTTTAGCATTGACATATCCACCAGCACAGAATCAGATATATATGTATATGCAGGATATTTAACTGAACAAACACAAACAGATCATCTGAAAGTTGCCAACTTGCAAAAATTCCAATTTAAAAATTATGGGGGAAGATTTAAAACATTTTTAAATTAATTTAAAAGAAAAAAATTATTTAATTTGACAAAAATTACCTGAGAGAGGTAACGGCATCTCTCTCACTCTCCGGAAAAAAATAAATCTGTTTGGCTTTGCTCAGTGGTAGTATAACAGTTTGCACTTACTTGGTTTTTGTTGGAGCTCCCACGTTGAAAGGCCTTTCGAGGGGTGAGGGGTTATTAAAACAAACCAGCAAACTCCAGCCAATTGCAAGTTTTTAACAAAATACGCGGCATACACAAAAAATCACTTTTTTCAATATAGTCTTTAACATTTGATACGATTCACTCTATCGGTTTTTTTTATATTCGCCTTTTTCTAAAACATTGGATTGCCAAACTACTTTTACCAAAAAAAACTCTCAATTAGGCATTAACTTTTTGTTTCACTTCCGATTCGGTTCTCCATCTCTGCCTTACAAATGAGCAAAAATTAAACTATATAACACTTGAGGCAAATTACATGGGCAAAAATACGGAAAAATAATTATTTTTTTAAGGTCTTTTTTTTAGCAAGTTACAAAACCTAAGAATTAGCACGCAAGAGTTTTTTTTCCTTTTCGAGAGTGATTTTTCAACCAAAACGCGTTTGTTTCGATTCCCGAAAAACAAAAACTAAATGAGTTGCACCAATCCCGACGGCTCTTTTTTTTTCTTGTACTTGAAACCAAGACAAACGATCCATTTAAAACACCAGAATCCACTGATCAAAAAAAATGAAAAGACTTTTGTTAGGCTCTCTCAGGCAGCCAAATCTGCACAGCAGAAACAGAGAAATCCATATGAGCACAGGGAAAGGGGGAATCCTAGAATCAGAGAAACAAGGCCCACAGAACAATGAGTTCTCAAAAGAAATTGAGAAATTGTTTAAAAAAAATGCCACCTTACCAAATGTATTAATCCAGGAGTTAAATGATCACAGGGGACCAACACTCCAGCTTTGGGGATAAAACCCTCAGCAAAAAGAAAATGCAGGAAACCAACACTTGCAACAGTTATTTACCCGCGATTTTGTAAATAAACATCGATTCTGCAGGACAATAAAAAAATAAAAATTGAGGAGAACTGCCACCAACAAAAAAAAATTTAATCCCTTTTTTACTAAAGCAAGGATAACGCTTTTACACTTTTAAAGAATCTCAAGTCCTTTACGACACAAAAACTTAAACTTTTGGGTGCACACGGTTGCAAGGTTGGAGCAAAATGGATCTCAAATCAGTCTGCTACCACCTTTTGTAGCCTTGACCTAAACAATGGGGCAAATTGCTGAATTACTACCACAAATTAAAATTCTCAAAACCAAAAATGTCTTCTTTTACATACATGCCACAAATACAATAATAATCCATTTGTGAGTGTATGGGAACTCCAATGCGAAAGAAAAGCTACAAAGAACATAGAAAAGAAGTTAACATTCACCACTATGGCTAAGGGGAAATTATAGCAACTTTTCAATATGAAGACAAAGTGCTCTAAACCTATGATTTGGTCGGACTTATATGTGTGGATGTTAACAACCAAAACCATTTTCCACCTTATCCAATAGTTGTCAAAAAAAAGAAAACCAAAAGGAAAAAAAATTAAACAACTCATTTGAACTTTGATGTGATCAAATGATCAAAAAAAAGAAAACAAATGAAATGAAACAAACAAAAAAAAAAATAAATAAATAAAAAATATAAATGTATAAAGAAACACTGCTGCCGGTATTCGAACTCACGCTCACCGGTTCGTAGGCTGTAACGCTTCCCCTAGGCTACCGCCTATGATGCGTCTCTGTTAGCTAAGTGATTATAACACATGATCACACTAAGCTTTGAATCATCAACAGCGGTCAATGTAAGTGAATCCAACTGTAACAGTGCTACAAGGAAGAAGAAGAAGAAAAACAGCATAGGCAAAGCTCCAAACATGTTCCAATAAGGGAACAACATGAGACAAGCAATCACAACAACAAAAATACTCTAGCATCCCCATTGTATGTTAACTCGCGTTGGGGTTGGAAAAAAAAACAGGAATGTCCATATCTATTATCAGGCGGGCCAATTCCAAGAAATATATTCATATTGGGTACATCGACATGCGCCACTACACATTCAACCAGAAATGAGCCTCATCGCTGAACAAAATTTGTCAAAATTTGAACACATTTCGAACCGAACACTGATTTTGGTAATAAAATTCAATGATTTGCAAGCGTTGCTCGTTAGTAAGTCTATTCATGATGAAATGTCAAAGCATACTGAGCATCTTTCTCTTTGACACCTTGTCTGAAATCCCACGTGATCTGTCAAATACTAATGCATGAAAATCCTAACCTCAAAAAAATCACCCTTTATTAACATATAACAATCTTGTTGAATATTATTCTTAGTGACTATTGTCCTTGTTATTTTTTCCACCACTGTATATGTCCTTTATTTATAATTGGACTTTATTAAACTTATTGCATTAAAATATGACCAATAGTAAAATGTTTAGTGTGAACATAGGACATCAATAAGCTCTCTCCATCTAGCTCTATCGTTGGCCACAGCCTTGGCTTGATTCCACGATATATGGGTTGATTCTAACTCTCCTTTCGTACAGCGAATCCATGTGTTTCTGGGGTGTTCCCTTCCCTCCCCTCGCTGTTCTTGCGAGTTTCAGTCTAGGACATTTCTCACTATATCATCGCGCGGTCGGCATAGGATATGACCGAACCAAGTCTATTTCTCTTCCGGATTTCTTCATCGACAGAGGAAGTGTTTGTTCTTATTCGCAATTCTTCATTTGAAATACGACCTGGCCAGAAAATTCGAAGTATTTGTCGTAGGCAGCGATTTATAAAAACTTGGATTTTGCGGGTAGTTGCTTGTGTCAATCTCCTCGCTGTACAGCCATATAATAAAATGGATTTCACACTACAGTTGAAGATTCTGACTTTTATATTATGTGAGATATCACTGCATCTCCAAGCTTTGTTGAGTTTAAGAAAGGCGTTTCTAGCCTTGTTGATACGTTCGCGTTCATCTGCTTCTGATCATCAGTTATTTTGGTGCCAAGGTGGGAAAAGTTATCAACATCTCCGATGGCATGGGCGTTTATAGTGAGCGGTGTCAGATTTTTTGGTCCTATCCGCAATAATTTGGTTTTAGCTATGTTTTTTTCAGGCCTACTTTTGCCGCGTTTTCATTCAAGCGTTTCAATTTTGCTTTTATATGCTCAAAGCAATGTGTAAAATGGTATATATTATCCGTTTAGTCGATATCTCTAAGGAAGTCGTTGATACCCAGCGAATGCCATAGGGTGCCTCAGCATTTGTCGCTTCTAAGATGGAATCTAGTAAAATTAACAAGTAAAAAGGCGTTAAGTTTGGCCGGGCCGAACTTTGGATACCCACCAAGTCACTTTGGATATCCAGGCGCTACAAGTCATTGTTCAATTGTGTATAAGAAAATATTGAACACTAACGTATATCTTTTTAGCAGCTATATCTAACAATAAACCGATCTGAACCATAAACGACACGGATGCCGAAAAGCCTAACACAACTTGCTGTCCCCAATTTTGGCGAAATCGGACAATAAATGCCCCATTTATGGCCCCTAAACCTTAAACCGAGAGATCGGTCTATATGGGAGCTATATTCAAATCTGGGCCGATCTGGGCCAAATTGAAGAAGGTTGTCGAAGGTCCAAACACAACTCACTATCCCAAATTTCGGCGACATCGGACAATAAATGCGCCTTTTATGGGCCAAAAACCTTAAATCGAGATATCGGGCTTAACACACTTTCCCACATTTCGGCGACATCGGACAATAAATGCGCCGTTTATGGGTTCAAAACCTTAAATCGAGAGATCGATCTATATAGCAGCTTTTTTCAAAATTGGACCGATCTGGGCCAAATTGAAAAAAGATGTTGAAGGGCCTAACACAACTCACTATCCCAAATTTCAGCAAAATCGGATAATAAATGTGGCTTTTATGGGTCTAAGACTCTAAATCCGCGGATCGGTCTATATGGCAGCTATAGCCTAATCTGGGCCGATCTGGGCCAAATTGAAGAAGGATGTCGAAGGGCATAACACAACTCACTGTCGCAAATTTTAGCAAAATCGGATAATAACAGTGGCTTTTATGGGCCTAAAACCCTAAATCGGCTGATCGGTCTATATGGGGGCTATATCAAGATATAGTCCGATATAGCTCATCTTCGAACTTAACCTGCTTATGGACAAAAGAAGAACCTGTGCAAAGTTTCAGCTCAATATCTCTATTTTTAAAGACTGTAGCGTGATACAACAGACAGATGGACATGGCTAAATCGTCTTAGATTTTTACGCTGATCAGGAATATATATACTTTAAAGAGGCGGAAATGGGTATTTCGATGTGTTGCAAACGGAATGACAAAATGAATATACCCCATCCTTCGGTGGTGGGTATAAAAATAGCGTCGACGATAAGATGCTCCCTTGCTTCACTCCTTTATTGATCTCGAAAGGACGGCTCTCTTTTTCATTGAAACGAACTGAAACTTCTCCATTTCTATAAGCCCCCTAATTAACGTCACGATCTTTTCGGGAATGCCCTTATTCAACAGTGTGTCCCATATTGAACTTCGCAAAACTTTGTCAAAAGCACCCTCGAAATCAATTAATAAAAGGTGTAGGTTGGTATTAAGTTATGCAGAGTGTTCAATGATTTTACGCAGCGAGTCAATGTGGTCGGCACAAGAACGTCCTGGCCGAAAACCTGCCTGTTCCTTTCTCAAAATGCTATCAAGTGCAGGTAAAATACGCTACAGAAGAAGACTTGCCAACACTTTCTTTATTGCGTTGAGCAGAATTAACACTGGGTGAGGGCTTTCTTTCATTCCGGGGGGCAGCGTTTCTATCGTAGGACTCTAATTGCAGTTCGGGTGTTGTTAATTCCATTCCGTCCTCATTATTGGCGTTGGTCTAATATTGTTGCCGCTCATTTGTTTTATTAACTCGTAAACACTATGGTGTACACTCGATTAATCCTTATTCATCATTTGGGCACTACTTGGTCAAAATTTCATCCGATTGGATTGAGAAATTTTTGCTTTGGTTCAAAGAGGAAGGTCAAATACACCGGATCCATGTGCCCTATTTAGAAATCAAATCGACTTAAAGGATAAAATCTCAAAAAATATCCCGTTTTTTTTTATTAGACACATAAATCGATTGATCGGTTAATCGAGATGCCTTTCGGTTTAGATCCATTAATTGTTAAACCTGAATTTTCAAATATACGATTAATCGAAAAAATCAAAAATATAAATAAATGTACTCTCTAGTAAACACCACGCATGTTTCCAATATTAGCTACATTTTCGGCTTGCTCTGCCAGCATATTAAAATACATGCTGTTGTTATGTCGACCCATGCCTGGGTGATATTTTGTAGCTTCTCAGTTAATGCTGTCTTGCACGAGTATTTTTTCACCATTCGGGATTTTTGAGGTGAAAGGAGTTGAGCAAACAAAAAGAACTAAGCTTTTTGTTTGGGTCCTTTTCATGACGGCTGGGACCAGTCGTAGAGTGGCCACTAAGGCCACTGGTTCCTATCGATGTCGGCTCCACGTCTAGTTTTCACAACCATCAGCGAACCCAGGAAGAGCTTGCTGATGAGTATGTGGTCAATTTAATTGCGGATAATTGTTTCCATCCTGGTGATTCCCAAGTATATTTGTTTATATTTTTATGGGAGAATTGTTGCACAGAAATCAACCAATCTTTAGCCATTGTCATTCCTGGTATCACCAAATTCTTGCATTCACATTGGATTGTAGATTACTGTTGTTGTTGCTCACCTTTACATTGAAATCGCCCATTATAAGTTAAATATCTCCTTTTGGTAGAGAACTTGTCACTGAGTCGAGTTGGAAGTAGAATCGATTCTTTGTTTCGTCGTCATCGGGTTCGGTTGGCGCTTAGAATTGTACAATAGAAATTTTGCGGAATTTTGTATTTAATCTGCATTCAGATATGACATTGTATGGTAGAAGAGATCGCTTTGCTTTCAGCGACCTATTTATTCGGTAGATTTCATTGCCTGAAAAAATGAAGTGATAGGCACCTTAAAGATCCACTGCTCCGTATTACGGCCATCGTACATCACTTACAATGAGACATATCATTCTGGACTTGGTAAAGTCTTGATAATTCTGAGAGAGTTGTGATGTTCCATGTTCTAATCATAAACCCTGTTCTGAATTCGTAGCACGTCATCGGGATGTTGTCAGTTCCATTATTTCTTGTTGATGTTTCTGTAATCGTGATTTTTAGATGGATGGCGGATGGGGCCATCGCATCGGTACCTAATGCTGCGGTTGATAGCGACCCTCTAGGCCTCGCTTTCTGTTGGCTCATCCGCTGCCGAACCTATTGCACGGGCCCATCGTGTTGGTATTCGTATCCCTGCAAGCGGGACGCCCCCTGCTTGTGCTCTGAAGAAATTATCCCGTTTTTATACCCTCCACCATAAGATGGGGGGTATACTAATTTCGTCATTCTGTTTGTAACTACTCGAAATATTCGTCTGAGACCCCATAAAGTATATATATTCTTGATCGTCGCGACATTCTATGTTGATCTAGCCATGTCCGTCCGTCTGTCCGTCCGTCCGTCTGTCTGTCGAAAGCACGCTAACTTCCGAAGGAGTAAAGCTAGCCGCTTGAAATTTTGCACAAATACTTCTTATTAGTGTAGGTCGGTTGGTATTGTAAATGGGCCATATCGGTCCATGTTTTGATATAGCTGCCATATAAACCGATCTTGGGTCTTGACTTCTTGAGCCTCTAGAGTGCGCAATTCTTATCCGAATGGAATGGAATTTCGCACGACGTGTTTTGTTATGATATCCAATAAATGTGCTAAGTATGGTTCAGATCGGTTTATAACCTGATATAGCTGCCATATAAACCGATCTTGGGTCTTGACTTCTTGAGCCTCTAGAGTGCGCAATTCTTATCCGATTGAAATGAAATTTTGCACGATGTGTTTTGTTATGATATCCAATTACTGTGCCAAGTATGGTTCAAATCGGTCCATAACTTGATATAGCTGCCATATAAACCGATCTGGGATCTTGTTTTCTTGAGCCTCTAGAGGTCGCAATTATTATCCCATTTGCCTGAAATTATGTACTGCGGATCCTCTCATGACCATCAACATACATGTTTATTATGATCTGAATCGGTCTATAGCCCGATACAGCTCCCATATAAATCGATCTCTCTATTTTACTTCTTATTCGAATTGGATGACATTTTACACAGGTCTCCAGCATATAATTTAATTGTGGTCCAAACCGGACCATATCTTGATATCGCTCTAATAGCAGAGCAAATATTTTCTTATATCCTTTTTTTTTTGCCTAAGAAGAGATGCCGGGAAAAGAACTCGACAAACCATATCTTGATATCGCTCTAATAGCAGAGCAAATATTTTCTTATATCCTTTTTTTTTTTTTGCCTAAGAAGAGATGCCGGGAAAAGAACTCGACAAATGCGATCCATGGTGGAGGGTATATAAGATTCGGCCCGGCCGAACTTAGCACGCTTTTACTTGTTTTTTTTTGCCTAAGAAGAGATGCCGGGAAAAGAACTCGACAAATGCGATCCATGGTGGAGGGTATATAAGATTCGGCCCGGCCGAACTTAGCACGCTTTTACTTGTTTTTATTAAAATTTTCTTTGTAAACAAAAATTGAGGTTTAGCTAAGATTTTGCGTTTTTGTATTATCCCGACTTATAGAATAGAGTTTCCCGACCTCATGCTTTGAAAACCTTAGTTCTGTCAGTACGTTGTCCAAACCAAGCTTCCGTAAAAACCGATCTTCAGATTTTTAAGAAGACTGAACGGCGAATTTTGTATCCGATTTGCCTAAAATTTTGCTTATGTGTTTTTTAAACTGAATAAACGGAAGGTGAAATTTGGTAATAGCATTGGTTGAATCGATTTGATGTTCCTCAGCAGCGGTAGTTAGATGGTAATACAAATTCGTGCCATATCCTACCAAAATTTAATGGGATTACGTCCTCATAAGTGTTATTTTCAGCTTAATAGTTTTATATTTATGGAATTTTGGCACAAATGTATCTTTTATTTTTGTTTGTTTCTCTTTCGAGACGAGGTCAATGATCGCAGATTTTCTTTTCACATGGAAAATGAAAGCCAGAGATAGCAACACACACCAATCACTATGGGACGCGTTTCGTCATTGATTAGAAGACTTTTCAACCACATTAGGTGTGATGGCTTCAAGGGCCTTACGTTGGTATGTTGTATTTGAATCGTATTTATTGCGAAAACGCCTCTATGATACAATTACCACATTAACCACGCTCGACAACCCTGTCTATTAGCTGTACTTTTTGCCAATGCATGTGTTTTTATCCTTTAAGCGTTTATGTTCGAGGATGGGCTTTATAGGACTATATCTTTTCTTTGCACCCGTAAAGATTGGACTCCAGATTTGGAGTCTTCAGCTCCTAAAAGGCGTATTTAATGTCAGAGATTAAAAATCTTAAGCCTATATAATGGGAATGTATGGGTCCAGGTGCAGGTTCCATACTAACGTACCCAAAATTTTCGGTACTTTTGCTCTGAAACATTTTTGTTCCAATTTGTCTAAAATTTGGCAAGCGACATTTTCTCGGTATGGTAAAAATATATTCTAATCCATGGACCAGGATTCACTGAATAAGGTTAAGCCAAGCGATCAGCCGATATACATACTTTTTTTTTAATATTTGACAGTACTTGGCATTGAGGATGTCAACTTGTTCTCTTTTTACATTCATTCTTTGTTTACGTTTTCTCCTATATGATGACATTTTCAATCGTCAGATTTGACATCCTTAATAATGTTTATGGGGCCTATCCACTTTATGTTTTTACATGTGACCTAACCTTCTATTAGTGAATCCTGTCCATGGACGAATCGAACAATATTTTATAGTAGTTCCCATATAAGGGTATATTTCACAAATTATAGATAACATTTAGAATAGATAGACTCCGATTTGGTGAAGGCAGTCTGATTTCATGTAAGTAAAGTAAGTAAGTACTTGGGTTTTATCATTTAGAGTAACACTAATTGAAAGTCGGCTAGGTTATGCCATTTCAAGCTTTAATTTAATTACAAACAAGTAAACGCGTGCTAAGTTCAGCCGGGCCGAATCTTAGGAACCCACCACCATGGATTCTGCTAAAATATGGAAGGTATATCTGGTTATGGATCTATTTGGGCCGAACACAGTTTTTGAGACGCATAACATAAAATTTCCGCCAAATTGGATAAAAATCGCGACTTGTGATCTCAAGAAATCAAATCGGGCGATTGGTTTATATGGGAGCTATATCAGGTTATAGACCGATTTGGACAGTACTTGGCACAGTTGTTGGGAGTCATAACAGAACACTATGTGCAAAATGTCATAAAAATTGAGGCTTCCGGGGGACGGACGGACATGGGTATTTCGACTTAGAATGTATATATTGGTTTGCCCAAAAAGTAATTCCGGATTTTTTAAAAGAAAGTAAATGCATTTTTAATAAAACTTAGAATGAACTTTAATCAAATATACTTTTTTTACACTTTTTTTCTAAAGCAAGCTAAAAGTAACAGCTGATAACTGACGGAAGAAAGAATGCAATTACAGAGTCACAAGCTGTGAAAAAATTTGTCAACGCCGACTATATGAAAAATCCGCAATTACTTTTTGGGCAACCCAATACTTTGTGGGGTCCTAGATCAATAGTTCGAGGTGTTACGAACAGAATGACTAGATTAGTATACCGCCATCCTATGGTGGTGGGTATAAAAATGGGAAAGTAAACTGGAATGCGGAAACTTTAGCAATAAGCCATATTGGCTTTCAGATAGCATAGGTGGTTTTGATATAAAAATGCACCAATTCTGCATTTTAAATTCTTTCTACAATAATAGCTCCCCTTTATGAAAATACAAAGAAATGGTTATATATTCATGGAAAAAGTATACGAAGACTTATAAAAAATATGGCACCTGTCTCCTTGGGAGGAGAGAATGTTCCATTTACAGAAAGCGCAAAATACCTGGGTGTTTTGCTGGATAGGAAATTGAACTTCAAATCCAACATTTTGGAAAGGACAAGAAAGGCAACTCTTGCCCTATACACCTGCAAGAGAGCCATTGGCAAAAGTTGGGGGTTTATACCGCGTGCCATGCATTGGGTATATACTGCAGTTGTCAAACCTTTAATGCTATATGGTGTTGTGGTCCGATGGACGGCGCTTCAAATGTCCATCTACTGCTCAATACATAACCGGATCCAAGGGTGGCTTGTTTGTGCATCACAGCCGCACAGAGGATGACACCGTCTGATGCACTGAATTTAATGCTACATCTTATGCCTCTGGACATTGTGGCTACCCAAATTGCAGCGACCACTGCCGTGAGGTTAAGGGAGCACTGTGTTATCCTTGATACTATATCTGATGTTCCAGGTAGTGTGCATTACACCCTACTTGAGCAGCTTTTTGATAAAAAATGCTGTACGACTATTCTTGATAGAACCGATTGGAATGTCATTACGACGATTGGCATAAATATCTTCTCAGACAGCCAGGCAGCCATTAAATCCCTGGAGAACGTATTTCTGAACACAAAAACCGCCCTCGACTGTCGCAGATCTCTCAATGAGATGGCTGAACAGTTCTAAATTCACCTGTTCTGGGTGCCGGACCACAGAGATATCCCAGGGAATTGTAAAGCGGATGAACTTGCGAGACTAAGAACTACCTTACACATTCCAGGGAAACTGGAATCTGTGGGAATGCTTCAAGCGACATGTAAGCTAAGATTTCAGGACCAGACCCGAAGGACAACGAATGAAAGATGGTCGCAAAGAGATGCCTGTGAGCATTCCAAAACTATGTGGCCTAGTCTAGACTTGAAGAGATCTACCGCTTTGGTGTCACTGGCTAGAATAGACGTCTCAGGCATTGTTACCGTCATGACAGAAACACATGCTGACAGACTAAATGCTGCCAGCAAGGACTTTTGCAGAAGCTGTGAGGACATCGAAGAAGAAGCACTAGCAGTCTGAAGGAGTTCCACTTTAGGTTCTAATTTTTTTGAGAACTTGTCTGATTTAACGGATGTGAACATTCGCAAGTTATTGGGCTTTGTAAAGCGATGTGGATGGTTCAACGGCAGGAACTAAAAGGCATCTTCCTTCTTCTGTTGCTGTGGTTTCACAATGGACGAAAACGTTCACTGAAACCTAACCTATAGGAAATAGAAAATCATTTAGAAAATTTTGGAAATTTTTGACAAAAAATCGAAACGTCAACTTTTTGCAAAAGTCGACTTTGATAAAGTCGAAAAGTTTAATGTCGAATTTTCGTGCCATCTTGGGATCCATAGCATATGCAAGTCACGGTGGGGGATATGCTAGATTAGACAATTGTTTAATTTATTATACTGAACTTTGATAATGATAATATTGCATAATGGTTTAGCTTCCTATTTTTATGGTCACTGCAATGCAACACTTCGCGATTAATTTGTGTTTCCATATCGGATGAAATGTTACTGTTGAAAACACTTGAAAATGCCAGTTAAAGTTTTTGGAGCTTTCAAATAATCTTCATAATAGACGTTTTTTAGTAAGTAATTATAGGCTAAATTATCAATTGTTATGATAATAGATTATGCTAAAAAAAGATACTTATAGATAAACCACAATAATTTCCTTTCATAACTCAAATATTCTAGCCGAGGAGTCAAATTGTTTTCAATGTGGACTGAGAAAAACTCTCATGTGAATTTAGTTCAAAAACAAATATTATTGAGTTTAAATATTTTCGAAAAAATCTGCTTAGTCAGCCATAAAAATGCTGACTAATAATGTCCCCACAATAAGTGAATAATTGCGGGGAAAATGTTTATGCAATTACAATGTACTGGATTTGTATACCCTCCACCATAGGATGGGGGTGTACTAATTTCGTCATTCCGTTTGTAACACCTCGAAATATTCGTCTAAGACCCCATAAAGTATATATTGGGTTGCCCAAAAAGTAATTGCGGATTTTTCATATAGTCGGCGTTGACAAATTGTTTCCCAGCTTGTGACTCTGTAATTGCATTCTTTCTTCTGTCAGTTATCAGCTGTTACTTTTAGCTTGCTTTAGAAAAAAGGTGTATAAAAAGTATATTTGATTAAAGTTCATTCTAAGTTTTATTAAAAATGCATTTACTTTCTTTTAAAAAATCCGCAATTACTTTTTGGGCAGCCCAATATATTCTTGATCGTCATGACATTTTATGCCGATCTAGCCATGTCCGTTCGTCTGTCTGTCGAAAGCACGCTAATTTTCGAAGGAGTAAAGCTAGGCGCTTGAAATTTTGCACAAATACTTCTTATTAGTGTAAGTCGTTTGGGATTGTAAATTGTTTATGTTTTGATATAGCTGCCATATAAACCGATCTTGGATCTTGACTTCTTGAGCTTTTAGAGGGCGCAATTTTTATCCGATTTGGCTTTTTTTGCACATATCGTTTCGTTATGATTTCCAAGTGCCAAGTATGGTCCTAATGAGTCTATAACCTGATACAAATTCCATATAAACCGATCACCCGATTTCACTTCTTGAGCCCTTACAAGCCGCAATTTTTGTCAGATTTGGTTGAAATTTTGCATGTGGTGTTTTGTTATGACTTTCAATAACTGTGCCAAGTACGGTCAAAATCCGTCTATAACCAAATTTAGCTTCCATGTAAACAGGTCTCTCGATCATCCTGGTTCGGTTCCGAAAAGCATTAATTTTTGTTGGTTTGACCGAAGTTTGGTATGAAGAATAAGATAATGCCCTTCAACTAAATTTGGGGGGCCGAATCTTGGTAGGTTCCCAAGATTCGGCCCGACCGACCTTAGCACGCTTTTACTTGTTATTTGCAATATCAACCAGTTTTTCTTGAAAAAATTATCTGAGAACGTGGCGCAGCCAGAATTCTGCTCTCAATGGCATGCAGTTTGCATTTACTGAATATGCATTATTTCCTTTCCCGTAAAATGGCGTATGTACGGTTTTGGCATTTTTTCCGGTATCTTTTCCAATTTTACTGGCAAAATATTTTAAGTTACTGACATAGATTGATGGCTAACACTGCATTATCTCAATGCCGATTATCAGCAAATACAGTCAAACGTTTGCCCCACCTGTCATCCGCTAGGAAAAGTTAAGTTTTTAGTACAAAACATTTTAATACCTTTCAGTGACATCTAGCGGTGAATATATTACAAACATATTTCGCGGTAGCTGTCGCCATCTTTGGAGGGTACTAAATAATAGTTGCTTACTCCGACGCCTAAAAATATGTTGTGCATCATAAAGTACAGCACTATCGACCTTTCATCAGAGTGGTGCTTTTAAGAAGATTTGGCCAAAACCAAAAACCATGTTTTTTGAGTTTCATCAAAATTTTCAAGAGGATGGCTTCAAACACGCATTTTATTTTATTGTTGCAACGTATGGGGAACAATCTAAATTTTGTACCATATATATGTCAGTAGGCAAATAACTACAATGTGGAACAAAATTCAAAAGGAGAAGATACGTTTATCGGCGCTTTGAAAGTTTACATCGGGAAAAAACCTTCTTGACAGTTTTCTTAATATTCGGCTTATGATAGTCCGCCACTTTCACTTTTGATATAACTTTTTTTTAACTTTTCTATTAACACTGCGAAAAATATTATCGTGGAACCTAGTTTAATTGGCTTTGACAGAACATTTGTTCCACAAGCCGAACGTAGAATAGCATTTAAAGCTCCTCGATCTTCTGCTCTCATTCTAAAATTTCTAACACCAAGTTTCAAGGTGTCTCCCACCACTTGATCTTTCCATCGGGCTTTTGGTCGTCTCGGTTTGCGTGTACCACCGTGTTTGCCTTCAAAAGACTTCTTTGCTAGAGCTTCTTCATCCATTCTTACAACATGACCTAGCCAAAGCAGACCTTGTATTTTGATACGTGTAACTATGCTATCGTCGTCATACAGCTCGTGGTTCATACGACGCCTATATTCTCTATTAACGCAAACGGGTCTATATATTTTATGAAGAATCTTTCTTTCAAACACTCCAAGAACTTCCTCGTCTGCTTTCACAAGTACCCGTGCCTCAGACCCATATAACAACACGTCAGTGTCTTGTATAGAGTAATCTTCGTCTGTTGAGAGGTGGCCTTGTTTCTAAAGTGCTTATACAATCCAAAGTATTTAGTATCTGTTTGCCAGTATTATTTTTCGCTTTATCTCAAAACTGGTGCCATTAGCTTCGGTTACGACGGTGCCGAAGTAGATAAAGTTGCTGACTATCACAAAGTTGTGGCTCCCATCTTTCTCCATTCTTCTATTTGATCATGGATGGTACCATCAATCACTGACTCTCTTTCGATTTTTTCAAAGGCTCCAGTTGCTACTTCCGTTGACTGACCTATGATATCGAAGTCGTCGGCATAGGCGGGTAGCATATGTTCTCTTGTGAGGAGTGTGCCACATCTATTCACATCTGCATCTCATATAATCTTCTCCAGCAGGATATTAAAGTGATCACACGATCTCGTTTGAAATCTCTTGTCTGAAATCTCGATCTTGTCTGAAATCTCGTTTGGTATTAGATGGTTCGGAGAGATTCTTTCCTATTCTTACTGAGGAACGCGTATCACCAAGTGTCTTCCTTCAGAGTCCTATTCATTTTGCTGGGATACCAAACTCAGACTTGACTTGAAATACCTTTGAAAGTATAGGGCTGTCGAAAGCGGCTTTGTAGTCAAAAAGAGAAGGTAGGTGTTTCCTTGTCCTTCTCGGGTCTTTTCCAGGATTTGGCACAGTGTGAATATCTGATCTTGGGTGAATTTACCAGGTCTGTTCGTTTGATGTTTGATTTTTTGGTAGAATTTCCGGACTCCATTTTGACTCCTGTACATCTCAATTCGACCACACTCACGTCTTTCCATTTCCTTCTTTTTTCTGTGGAATAGGCATTTCTCCTCTGTCCTTTCCTCCTGATACCTCTCCTTCATCTGGCGCCTTGCTATTGTTTGCCGGGTTGCTCTGTATGTCGCATTCTTGGCTTCAGTAGCATCTCTACACTCTTGGTCGTACCATGGGTTTCTTGGGGGAGGCATCCGGTTTCCAAGTACGGATTTCGCGGCATCTTCTATTGAGTGGACAATTGTTTGCCACTGCGCCGTAATATCATCGGGACAAGGAGTTCTTTCATCCAGCATTTGGGTCAGTCGAGTGGAGATGCCGTCGCCATCTGTTGTGTTTGCAGCTTTTCAATGTCCAGCTTCCGTGTAGCGTCAGGTCGTACTTTTCTCGCCATGCTCAGACGAGTGCGAACCTTTATTGTAACAAGGTAATGATCTGAATCTAGATTTGCTTCACGGATCGATCGTACATATAACACGCTGGATGAATGCCTTCCATCTATCACAACGTTATCAATTTGGTTCCTCGTGTTTTGATCGGGTGGCCGCCATGTGGCTTTATGAATATTTTTATGTTGAAATCTGGTGCTGATAACTACCATGTTTTTTGCCCTCAACCCATTATCGGACGTTATCTCGTGGAGGCTAAACTTTCCGACTGTTAGACCAAAGATGTCTTCCTTCCCTATTTTCGTATTAAAATCTCCCAGAACGATTTGCTGGAGACAAGGTGTTTCAGTCTCCGACTAACCGCAAATCTACAGACAAATGCATGCCTTGTGTCGTGACAGCTTTATTATAGTTCGTCCCCATTTGGAGTTGTTGTGACGCCATTCCCGGTCCATCGCATTTCCTATAAGCCGGTAATATCAGCCTTCTTCTTCTCCAATACATCCGCCAGTGCGTAAGGATCATGTTGCGTAAAATTGAGGTTGGGAAAAAATGTGGAAAGTTGTTCTAAAAACGACAGATAACGTAAGTTTAGTACCGCATTTGGCAGAATTTGATAATTTCTTTACGGAAAGAGCTAGAGCTCTGGAATTTGGCATGTAGGTACAACTAGGAAATATATGATGGGTGACTAAATGTTTTTTTTTTTTTTTAAATTACGATATAGCTTACCTTCGGCAACGAATCGTACCGGAAGTGGAAGAAAACGTACTTAAGTGATGTAATTGGTACATTCTTTACTGCTTGAGCTAAAGCTTTCATAATAAGAACACAGTTACACCTTGAGAGTTCATATTGGGAACTAGGAGATTTTCTTGAAATTCATGTTTTTAATAGGTACTAAAACGTACAAAATTTTACTTTCTATGCGAACAAAGTTAGAGCTCTGAAATTTGGGAGACAGATACACCTTGAGAGTATATTCGGCCTACTA
This sequence comes from Stomoxys calcitrans, assembly GCF_963082655.1. Classification (NCBI taxonomy): domain Eukaryota; kingdom Metazoa; phylum Arthropoda; class Insecta; order Diptera; family Muscidae; genus Stomoxys; species Stomoxys calcitrans. Next base: position 152,372,504 of record NC_081552.1, read on the forward strand.
GAAGAATTTTTTGAAATTCGTACATTAAGGTACTAAAACATACAAACAGGTACTTTCTTTATGGATTGAGATCGAACTCTGAAATTTGGGATGCCGTATGCCGTTATTCCTTGTCAGCATATATCGGTGAACAGGGAAATTTTTTTTTAATTCTGACATTTAGGTACTAAATTGTATATATATATATATATATATATATATATATATATATATATATATATATATATATATATATATATATATATATATATATATATATATATATATATATATATATATATATATATATATATATATATGAAATCGGTTCACATTTACATATAGCTCCCATGTATATGTTAGTTAGATTTTGGGTAATTTGTTGTAATTTGTACCCTCAGACACTTAGTCTTAAATTTATACAGCCGATTTGTACTCTACTTCCAAATATTTAACGTTTGATTATGATTACTGACATCTTTGTTGCAGTTACTGCTTGATTCGCTTGAGGTACATGTGCCAGGCAAAAATAATCTAAGTGCTCTTCGCAGTCACAAAATTTGCTTACCAAAATTAAAATATCACTTACAGTATAATTGGTTTTTGTTGTAAATTCTAAATGGTTTGTGCTATAGACATGAAATTTGTACAGGAGGTGGAAATAGTCATATATTATGGATTTTATTAAATCTCAAATTTGGCACTTATATATTTTTGAAGATTAGGGGACATTAGGTTCGGGGTTCGCTATATTTTTTTTGTGTTCAACATTGTTATTAACATTTGAGTAGATATTTTCCTTTGCCTATATATTCATCTTTACGTTGTTCGCTGAAATCTACTAAAAATTCAGATCTATGAACTCTTCACTTGAGTAGACTTGGTCCAGATTGATCAGGTACACGCAAAAAATAGTTCGTTTGACATAAAGAAAATTTCCGCCAAGTAAATTTCTTTTCTGAAATATGATGGACTTTGTTTACAATAAAAGTACAAGTTTTTGACATAAATACTTGTAATAAAGTTTTTTACCCTGATAATACCTTTCATTCTTGATATAAAACATATTATTCGGAGTTTCAACTAGTTTTTCTTTATTTATAAATTAATTTAACATCAAACGTTCGAAATGGATTGTGCATATTGAAAAGGATGCCAAGTTCAATTTAATGTTGTTACAAAATTCAGACTCGAATTTTTACGAATTATATGCAGTTTAACTCAGTTTGCTATACCCACCACCGTAGGAAAGGGGGTGTACTCATTTAGTCATTCCGTTTGCAACACATCGAAATAACAATTTCCGACCCTACAAAGTACATATATTTCGGATCGTCGTAAAATTCTAAGACGATTTAACGATGTCCGTGTGTATGTCCGTCCGTTTCTTGTAATCACACTGCAGCCTTCAAAAACTGAGATATGGAGCTGAGATATATAGCTGCCATATATACCGATCTGCCGATAAAGGGCCTGAAGCCCATGAAAGCATTATTTTTTATTCGATTTCGATGAAATTTGAAACAGTAAGTAGCTTAAGGCTTCCCGACATCAGACCCAAATATGGTTCAGATCGGACTATATCTAGATATAGATGCCATATAGACCGATCTCCTGATTAAAGGTCTGAAGCCTATAAAAGCTTTATTTTTTCACCGATTTGGCGAAAGTTTGAAACGGTGGATTAAATTAAGCTTCTCGACATCTGACCTAAATATGGTTCAGATCGGACTATATTTAGATATATATGCCATATAGACCGATCTGCCTATAAAAAGCCTGAAGCCCATGAAAGCTTTATTTTTTATTCGATTTCGACGAAATTGGAAACAGAATGTAGCTTAAGGCTTCCCGACATCTGACCCAAATATGGTTCAGATCGGACTATATTTAGATATAGCTGCCATATAGACCGATCTGCCGATAAAAAGCCTGAAATCCATAAAAGCTTTATTTATTACCCGATTTGGCTGAAATTTGAAACAGTGAGTTGTTTTGAGCTACCGATATTTGAACTTAATATGGTTGAGGTTGGACTATATTTAGATATAAAAGCCTGAAACCCATAAAAGCTTTATTTATTACCCGGTTTCGCTGAAATTTGAAACAGTGGGTAGTTTTAGGTCTCCCGAAAAGCCGTCCCAAATATGGTTCGGATCGGATTATATTTAGATACTAGCTGACCCGGACCCGCTCCGTTGCGCCTTCATTTACTTTATGTGGAACAAAATTTTACTTGAAATATTTATTTCCGACAACTAAAGAGCTTTTAGTGAAATATTGTACCATGCTACGAAAATAGTATATCGCTTGACTAACAGTTTAACAATATAAGTGCCTTTATCCGAATCTCGTATGATCTTTATTGGTCTACGAATTTAAGTTCGGATGTAAAGTGTACTCCATTCATAAAATACTTTATTTTAGCCCGATATTCTCTTGATATCTAATTTAGGGGTGTTTTCGGGGGTGAGGTGCTCCCCCAGGATAAGGCGTCCCCCAAACACATGGCCCCAAAATAGGTTATCAAATTTCTAATTTTCTAATCTCAAATACCTTTAATTTGAGCCATATATTGGCATGGTCGAAAAATGTTTACCCTTTGGGGGGGTTTTAGGGAAGGGGTGATGCTCTCAAAATATGGACATTTGGGCATCAAATTCGTATTCTACTCCCAAATAGCTTTATTTGAGCCCCATATTGCGATGGTCACTAAAAAATTGCTGTTTGTGAGGTATTTTGGGAAAGGGGTATCACCCAGAAAATTGATCCCGAAAATGGGTATAAATTCTTGCTCTACCCCCAATATCTTTCATTTAAGCTCCATATTGACATGGTCGGTAAATATGCCCGATGTAGGGGTGTTTTGGGGATTGGGGTGGTCCCCCAAACAGCAACGTATATCAGCAACGTGCTCTATTCTCATATATCTATATATCATTTATTTGAACCCCGTATTGCCATTGCCCTCGATAAAAAATTCGTTTTTTAATCTCATTTAAACTCCTTATTGCAAAAGTCAGCAAATATGTCCGGTTTGGGGTATTAACCCTAAAAACTATAAATATTTAGTTCCACTCTCTTTACGACCCAAATTGTCTTGGTGAGCAAATACGTCCCATTTGGGGGTTGTTATGGTTGTGGGACGTCCGCTAGACAGTTGGCCCCTAATGTTGATATAAGATACTTGGTCTAGTCCCACATACCTTTAATTTGCGCCCCATATTTCCATAGTCGGGCGGCCACTCAGTGAGTTGGCCTTGAAAATATATATCGGATTCGTGTTCCACTTTAAAAACCCTCTTATTTGAGCCTCATATTGCAATAGTCAGAAAATACGTACTATTTGGGTGGTGTTGTGGAGGTGGCGTGGCCCCGTAGACATTTTTCCCGAATATTGATATCAGATTCGTGCTTTACTCTCAATGACCTTTCATTTGAGCCCCATATTGCTATGGTCGTAAATTTGTACCCTTTGGGGATGTTTTTGGGGAGAGGCGGTCCCCCAAACACTTGGTACCATATTTGGATATCAGATTCATATTGTACATTCAAATACCTCTTATTCAAGCCCCATATTCCCATGGTCACTAAATAAGTCCTGTTTGGGGGTTGTTTTGGGAAAGGGGTGGACCCCCAGAAACGTGGTCCCACATTTGAATATCAGATTCGCATTCTACTCGCAAATACCTTTCATTTGAGTCCCATATTGTCGTGATTGGTCTAAATATATGTTTGGTAGGTTTTAGGATGGGGCAGCTCCCCTAGGTACCCCATCCGAAATTTGGATACCAAATTTCTATTTTTAGGGCAGTATATGAGAGCACACAAAATTTCGCTTAAATCGCACCACTCATCTCTGAGATCTGGCGTTTCTGAAAATTTGGGTAAGGGGGAGGGTCCGCCCCCTCTTCAGATATCAAAAAATTACAATATCCAAAGCTTGGCCCGGCCAAACTTAATTTCTTTTTACTTGTTTGGTTTTATTTCGATGTTATGATACACAATTAGATTAAAAGCCTTTCATTTTCGTACAACTCCATTATGGTTTTGTATTATGGTCTGCTATATTCGTTTTGCTATAAATAAAAAAAAAAACAAGTAAAAAGGCATTAAGTTCGGCCGGGCCGAACTTCCCACCTCGGGTATATATGTAAACCACGTTTCGTCAAAATCTGGTGAAAATGCATACCTTATGCTCCATAACAGCTATATCGAACCATGTTCCGATTTGGACCAAATACTAACAAGTACATATCATCGTTAAGTTGTGCATAACAAAATATTGGTCTTTTTTGTAGCTATATCTAAAAATTAACCAATCTGAACCATATACGACAAAGATGTCGAAAAGTCTAAAGCCTAAAGCCTTTTACGGACTCAAAACCTTAAATCGAGAGATCGGTCTATATAGCAGCTATATGCAACTTAACTTAACTAACTGTCCCAAATTTCGGCGACATCGGACAATAAATCCGCATTTTATGCGCGCAAGACCATAAATCGAGAGATCGTCTATATGGCAGCTATATCCAAATATGGACCGATCTGGGCCAAATTGAAGAAAGATATCGATAGGTATAACAGAACTCCCGGTCCCAAATTCCAGCAAAATCGGATAATAGATGTGGCTTTTATGGGCCTAAGACCTTAAATCGGCGGATCGGTCTATATGGGGGCAAAGTTTTAGCTCAATATCTCTATTTTTAAAGACTGTAGCGTGATTTCAATAGACGTCTTAGATTTTTACGCTGATGAGGAATATATATATACTTTATAGGGTAGGAAATGGATATTTCGAAGTGTTGCAAACGGAATGACAAAATGAATTTATCCCCATCCTTCGGTGGTGGGTATATTAGTTGTTATTGTTGTTGGGTTCGCAGACTTGTGATCGATATTTCTTTATCGCGTAAATTTTACCAAAAAATGTATGTGCCTTAGAAATTCTTGTTGTGTTTTCTATTTGCGTGTTGCTCTAATGGTTTTTATCATAGGAAATACTAGCATTTTTGTACCGAAACATTAATAATTGTCACTTTCCGATTACTGACTGCTCTTTGCTCAGTCAAAACAAAAAAGGAGGAAATATTGTATGTGAGAATGTGTCTATACCAGTGACGAGCCCACAATTGCAATTATTTGCAAGCATATGGGTCTGCTTGGATTTATTTTCTTGTGTACATACAAAGTAATGAGCAATAGGTTGATTATTTTTGCCAACCACTGGTCCTTCGCTCAAATACTCATCGCTTGCGGCTATCGAAGCACTTTCGCAATTAAAGAGTTTTTGGTTTTACAGTAAAAGGAAGGTTATTTTACCGTAGACGAATAGCTTCGTCTTTAGGATAAACAAAGTTAGTTACGTACAATAACCATACTACGTATGGTTATCGTTTGATATATTGAAGCGAAACGTTACACGATTACAATAAAAGTATTTTGTTTGTCGTTACAATTTTCCAAACGTTGTTTTTTGCGTAAGTCAAGTATGGTTGGGTAGATGAAGGTAACGTGTTGTATCTAGTTACAAACGGTACACACACATCTAGCACGTTAGTCCAATAGGAATTGCTGAGGCATAGTTGAGCCAGTACTACTCTGGTTTCCCAAGGGAGGTGCTATGATCTCCTAGAAGCGTATCCCGTTAGTGGCTGTGCACCGCTTTCGCTACCATATCTTCGTAAATTGTATTTAGACCCGCCTAATGCGCTGATATGCTTGGTCTAGATGCTCTCTTTGTAGCGCTGAACATCGCTCTCTAGATCATGAAGATCCAAACAGAAGTCTTTACGAGGTGGTAACCTATCCACAAGACGGTAATTTGGCTGACCGGTGCGATAACGACCCGATAGATGCTGCTCAAACAACAAATAATCGTGTCATCGCACAGGTAGATCTCTATAACCTGATGGAGGTAGTCCACATGAGAACTGTTGATCCATTCCGTCACACCGGTGAAGTTAACGACTGAAGATTTGGTGACAGATATTTTAATTTTGGGGCCTGCAACTAAGATCTTACAATATATAGCAGGTCACCCTACCCCCCAATAACACCTTAAATGTGACTATATGGTATTCGGTTTTTTGTTTGTTCCGTAGAATCAAAAACGGCTGAACCAATTTTCTTAAAATTTTAACAGGTTGTGTAAGTCTGCAAGGATAAATAGGCTATATAATGTTTAGATATCGGATGGGGGCGGTCCCTCCTCCCTACCCTAACAACGCCATCCAAAACCAAAAGTGCACCGATAGGCACAATATGGGTATCAAATGAAAGGTATTGGAGACTGCAAAAGGAATATCGTATTAAAATTTGGGTCCAAGTACCCAGCGGGCCTTCCCAACCCAGAAACTTCTCTAAACAGATATATTCGACGTTCATGTTAATATAGGCCTCGTTTGAAATGTATTCGAAAGTAGATAACAAATTTGGCATTCAAAATTAGGTCCAAGTAATGGGAGGTCGCCCCACCCCCAAGTACCTCCAAATGACCATATTAGCCGACCATGTCTATATGGGACTCAAATGAAAGGTTTTCGTAATGAACTCCCAAATACCTTTCATTTGAGTTGTTTAGAGAAGTTTTTGGGTTGGGGAGGCCCGCTGGGTACTTGGACCCAAATTTAAAAAAGAAACATGATTTCTATTGTTGGGGTCGGATGCTTAGGGGGCTGTCCAAAACCCGCCAAACGGGTATATAGACCAATCACGACAATATAGAGTAAAAAAAACAAAATTGATATCCAATTGAAGAACCATGTCTTTGGGAAACTGCCCCACCTAAAAACACCTCCCTCTTATATAAAAGCTATTTGATGTTTAAATTGATTGATTTTCGAGAAATTGATACTCATTATCGGGACAGAGTCCCTGGGGTCCATCCCACCCTCAAACAGAATTTAATTACCGATCATGCGATTATGGGACTCATATAAAATGTATTTGAAAGTAGAGCACGAAGCGTATATTTACTGTAAGGGTCAAGTGTCTCTCTAAACCGGAAATATTTACACCAAATCGATAATAGTCCCATATTATCGAAAGGTATTTGGGAGTGGAGTAAAAATTGACCCAGGAACCGAGAAGGGCACGCTTCTCACACATCAATGAAAGCTTTCCGGTTCAAGTTTAAACTCAATGATAAGGTCCTTTTTTGTAGCGGAGTCCGAATGGCGTGTCGCAGTGAAACATTTCTTTGACGAGAATTTTTAAATGACCATGCATAACAAATGTCGCCAACATTAAGAGGGTATATATACAGCTTTAAATTTTGTTTGATGTTATCGGCAGGATTTGAACGCAGGGGGCCCGGTTCGGCTAGTATATATATATATATATATATATATATATATATATATATATATATATATATATATATATATATATATATATATATATATAAATATATATGTGTATATATATATATATATATATATATATATATATATATATATATATATATATATATATATATATATATATATATATATATATATATATATATATTTATATATATATATATAGCGGATCCATGTGTGTTTTTCGGGCGTCCCTCCTTCGCTGTCCTTACGGGCTCCAGTCTAGAACATTCCTCGCTATATCATCGCGCGGTCGGCGTAGAATATTACCTAACCATGTCCATTTTCTATTCCGGATGTCTACATCGACAGGGGAAGTGTTTGTTCTTGTTTCCAATTCCGCACTTCAAATACGATTTGGCTAGAAAATTCGAAGTCGTGGGCAGCTATTAATAAAAATTCGAATTTTGCTGGTAGTCGCTTGTGTCAAGCTCCAAGTTGTACAGCTATTTAAAAATATAGATTTCACACTACCGTTGAAGATTCTGACTTTTGCATTATGTGACATGTCACTGCATCTTCAAACTTTGTTAAGTTTAAGTTGATACATACGCGTAAGTCAGCGTACGATCTGGAGGATCGTTATTTTACTGCCAAGATAGGGGAAGTTGTCAACATCTTCAATGATATGGTCGTTTATAGTAAGTGGTGTCAAATTTGATGCTATTATCCTCATCAATATCGCCTTTGCAACGTTTCTCTTCAGGCTTACTTTGGCAGCATTTTCATTCAAAGGAAAGTTTACGAAGTTCAATTTAATGATGTAACATAATTCAAATTCAATATTTCACTCAACCTAGCTGCTTAATATACTGACGGCTCTTTGCTCAGTTAAAAACAAGGAAAAAATGTTGTGTGTAAGAATATGTGTATATCAGTGACGAGCACACAATTGCAATTATTTATTTGCGAGCCCATGGACCTGCTTGGGAATTCTTGTATACGTACAAAGTAGTGTACAATAGTTAGAGTATTTTTATCTTTCCCTCTAGGAGGGAAACAAAACAATAATTATTGATCCGGTACACGAATAACCGTTTACGGCTATCAAAGCGTTTTTTCAATTAAAAAGGAGTTGGTTTTACAACAAAAGAAAGGTCATTTTATCGTAGGCGAAGCAAGTAAAGGGCTTATAATAAACAAAGTTAGTTGCGTGCATAATGCTACGTTTATGGCTAACGTTTGATATGTTTTAACGAAACGTTACTCGGTTACTATAAAAGAAAAACTTCGTGATAAAAGTATTTGCTTGTCGTAAAAAAGTCCCAAACGTATTTTTTGCGTGTAGAGTTCTTTATACGCTTATGATGACATAGAATTCAGTTGTCTTGCTATGTAAATTATGAAATGCATGTTGATACTCACCGCATTGCAATACTTCAACAAAGTTCGGGAGGATAATGTCCATAGCGTGTTTACTGTGGCATTTTCCAGACACCTTAGACTGGTATTTGAATCCCGGAATATTTAGATTTTTCAACATAAGTGTAGAGATAGCGAGGAGGTTCAACAACTTGGTACTGCCAATTATGTTGGTACTTTCGGTATTGGTAAATTGTGAGGGTTGTTTATGGGCTCGGGGGTTACGTATGCGACAAATGGCTCTTCTCGGCTTGCCTAATAAATAGATGGTTTAGAAGAAACTGACGAATCTCTTCAGATCAGTTACTGTTACGTCTCTAAAAATGCATTAGGTTATATTATCCCTTTTGCACGGATTACAGTGTTCAAGTGCGTTAGTTGGCCACCTTATTTATATTCAGATTCAGTCCTCTGATTGATTGATAAGAGGGGGGCGAAGAATCCCATCACGCTCGTTTGCATGTTCCGTTGCAGATCTGAAGCGGTGATTGGTAAATATATCCTCTAAAGCCAGTCCCATCAGCTACCTTCTGATTGATTAGCGATCGGTGTTCAGAGGTTTTTGATAGAAGGACGGGTTGCCAGAAAACACCATTAATCAGGCCAAGTGACTGCTGAAATCACCTATAGCGCTGAATGTAGACCCATCTTTCTGATCGTTACCTAAGTGTGAATGTTATAACTCGCAATGCGTATTAAGTCTCCATCTACTAAGTGATTATTACTGGAGTAGTGATGTCAAGCCTTTAACCTGAGGCAGAATAATGAAAGAATTGCCATCCTAAAGAAATTATTATGGCATGGGATTAAACACCTACGTACCATCTACATGTCTCAAATAAATGCAAGTCTTTGAGCCCATTGATACTGAAAAATATTTTTTCGCAATTCGTATGATACATTTTCAGATTGTTGTTGATTAGAATTTTTCAAGCGATCTGCATCAACTGAGTGTGAATGACGTGTATTTTCGCTGAAAACAACTCAGGTTAGCTAGATAAGAATATTAATTTATTTACTGAATGAATGCAATGATGTATAAATCTTCCTATATTCCGCCGAATATTTCAATTAAACAGATCCTCAAACACACCCGATTCTAATGTAATTATTCATGATGTGCGAATTTTCATCAGTTAAAAGTATTTGCAAATTATGAATGGCTCTGTTGAACGGTTTGTATCAATTTTAAATGTTTCAATATATCAAGATAAAAATTACTGCTTGGTATGGAGTAAATTGAAAACACTTATATATGGCTAATTCTTGGTAACATGGAACACAAATAAATGGAATTTGAACCTGAAATCAAAATTTTGGAACAATTGTCAGGGCGGCTACGCTACCTCTGCAAAAACCAAAAACTCTAATGAAAGGTATTTAGAAGATATTAAATCATTCATTAATATTTAGGTCCACGAATCTGCGTGGTCACAAAATAGCAAAAAAAAAGCAAAATAGCAAAGTTGCATTTTTCAACGCGACGTTCCTCAACAAACTCATTAGGCCTTAAAGAAGTGCATAGTTACAACTGATTATGAGTAAGTAGAAATTAGTAAGGGCTGCCATATCAGGTTATGGACGGATTTAGATCATAATAGGCTTGGATATTGGAGACCATGGTAGGTCTCATTTTGCAAAATCTCAGCCGAATCGGTTAAGAATGAAGTATAATTGGTAGATCGGGTTATATTGGAGCTACATCAGTTTTGAACCGATTCCGGCCATACTTGACATACATGTAGCTTATATGGGAGCTAAAAAAAATTGGCACAGAACGAGACTCCCATTAGATAAAGCCAATTTTAACAGAGCGGCACAATACCTTAATAATCGTTTGAAAAAGTTGAAGAATGCGAGAATTGAACGATACTTGGATGAGCTTAGTCCTAATAAACACAATGAGCAAAAGTGGATGGAACCTGGTCAGATAAAGAAAACGCTAAGGCATACAAACACTTTTTAGAAAATACATGCCAAAATTAAAGACTTTGTTTATGTATCATGTAGGTTGTCACGTCCCATTAAACCATTTACATTTCGTGAAGTTATACAGGAAATAGCCAAATTAAACACGAAGAAATCTCCAGGTTAGGACAATATTGATGCAAAAGTCGTTAAATCTTTGCCGAGAAAAGGAATAGTATTTCTCACATATTTGTTCAACTTTTAAGATTGTCATGTTATCCATCGCAATGGTCATGTTATCCGTCGCAAGCATGATAAAATCGTAATAGCCAGGGAACTTATTAAGTTCTCACCGTCCAATTAGCTTATTGCCTATTTTTTCAAAATTGTTTGAAAAACTGTTCTAAAACTGTTCTGATATTAGATGAAGCGAAAGTTATACCTGATCGCCAATTTGGCTTCAGAGAAAACACGGCACTCCTGAACAATGCCATCGAGTAGTAAAATACATTAGAGAAGCCTTGGAAAGTAAAATATATTGCTTGTGTGTATTTTTAGATGTAAAGCAAGCTTTCGATAGAATGTGGCATACTGGCTTGCTTTTTATACCCTCCACCATAAGATGGGGGGTATACTAATTTCGTCATTCTGTTTGTAACTACTCGAAATATTCGTCTGAGACCCTATAAAGTATATATATTCTTGATCGTCGTGACATTTTGTGTCGATCTAGCCATGTCCGTCCGCCTGTCTGTCGAAAGCACGCTAACTTCCGAAGGAGTAAAGCTAGCCGCTTGAAATTTTGCACAAATACTTCTTATTAGTGTAGGTCGGTTGGTATTGTAAATGGGCCATATCGGTCCATGTTTTGATATAGCTGCCATATAAACCGATCTTGGGTCTTGACTTCTTGAGCCTCTAGAGTGCGCAATTCTTATCCGATTGGAATGAAATTTTGCACGGCGTGTTTTGTTATGATATCCAACAACTGCGCCAAGTATAGTTCAAATCGGTCCATAATCTGATATAGCTGCCATATAAACCGATCTTGGCTCTTGACTTCTTGAGCCTCTAGAGGGCGCAATTCTTATCCGATTGAAATGAAATTTTGCACGACGTGTTTTGTTATGATATCCAATTACTGTGCCAAGTATGGTTCAAATCGGTTCATAACCTGATATAGCTGCCATATAAACCGATCTTGGGTCTTGACTTCTTGAGCCTCTAGCGTGCGCAATTCTTATCCGATCAGAACGAAATTTTGCACGGCGTGTTTTGTTATGATATCCAACAACTGCGCCAAGTATAGTTCAAATCGGTCCATAATCTGATATAGCTGCCATATAAACCGATCTTGGCTCTTGACTTCTTGAGCCTCTAGAGGGCGCAATTCTTATCCGATTGAAATGAAATTTTGCACGACGTGTTTTGTTATTATATCCAACAACTGTGCCAAGTATGGTTCAAATCGGTTTATAACCTGATATAGCTGCCATATAAACCGATCTTGGGTCTTGACTTCTTGAGCCTCTAGAGTGCGCAATTCTTATCCGATTGAAATGAAATTTTGCACGACGTGTTTTGTTATTATATCCAACAACTGTGTCAAATAAAGTACAAGTCGGTTTATAACCTGATATAGCTGCTATATAAACCGATCTTGGGTCTTGACTTCTTGAGCCTCTAGAGGGCGCAATTCTTATCCGAATGGAATGGAATTTCGCACGACGTGTTTTGTTATGATACCCAACAACTGTGACAAGTATGGTTTAAATCGGTTCATAACCTGATATAGCTGCCATATAAACCGATCTTGGGTCTTGACTTCTTGAGCCTCTAGAGGGCACAATTCTTATCCGATTTGAATAAATTTTTGCACGAAGTATTTCGTTATGATATCCAACAACTGTGCCAAGTATGGTTGAAATCGGTCCATAACCTGATATAGCTGTCATATAAACAGATCTGGGGATTTGACTTCTTGAGCTTTTAGAGGGCGCAATTCCTATCCGATTTGGCTGAAATTTTGCATGACGTATTTTATTTTTACTTTTTTACGCAAAAAAGGTATCCGTTTAAAATTTTGCACAGATACTAACTATGAATGTAGGTCGTTGGCGATTGCGAATGGGCCATATCGCTTTAGATTTAGATATACAATAGCTCCCATATAAACCGGTCTTCCGATTTGACATCTATAGCCCCTGGAAGCCGGAATTTTGGTCCGATTTAGCTTAAATTTTATTCATAGTTTTCTGTTATGACTTCCAACAACTGTGCCAAGTACGATCCAAATCGGTATATAAGCTGATATAGCTCCTAAATAAACCGATCTCCCGATTTCTTGAGTCCTTATAAGCCGCAAATTTTGTCCGATTTGGCTGAAATGAAATTTTGCATGCGGTGTTCTGTTACGACTTCTAACGACACTGCCAAGTACGGTCCAAATCAGTCTGTAACCTGATGAAGCTTCTATATAAACCGGTCTCTAGATTACCCTTGTTCCATTCCTAGAACCTCAAACATAGTCATTTCGTCATTCTGTTTGTAGCACTCCGAAATAGGCGTCTAAGACACTATAAAGTATATATATTCATGACATTTTAAGTCGATCTAACCATGTCCGTCCGTCGGTCTGTCTGTCTGTCGAAAGCACGCCAACTTTCGAAGGAGTAAAGCTAGCCGTTTAAAATTTGGCACAAATACTTTTTATTAGTGTAGGTAGGTTGGGATTGTAAATTGGCCAAATCGGTCCATGTTTTGATATAGCTGTCATATAAACCGATCTTGGGTCTTGAATCCTTGAGCCTCTAGAGGGCGCAAATCTCGTATGATTTGACTTAAATTTTGCACGTGGTGTTTTGGTATCACTTCCAAAAACTGTGCTAAGTATGGTTTAAATCGGTTCATAACCTGGTATAGCTGCCATATTAATCGATCTTGGATCTTGAGTTCTTGAGCCGTTGGAGGGCGCATTTCTCTTCCGATTTGGCTGAAATTTTGCATGAGGTGTTTTGGTATCACTTCCAACAACTGTGTTATGTATAGTTTAAATTGGTTCATAACCTGGTATAGCTGCTATTGGGTTGCCCAAAAAGTAATTGCGGACTTTTTAAAAGAAAGTAAATGCATTTTTAATAAAACTTAGAATGAACTTTAATCAAATATACTTTTTTTACACTTTTTTCTAAAGCAAGCTAAAAGTAACAGCTGATAACTGGCAGAAGAAAGAATGCAATTACAGAGTGACAAGCTGTGAAAAAATTTGTCAACGCCGACTAGATGAAAAATCCGCAATTACTTTTTGGGCAACCCAATATATAAACCCATCTTTGATCTTGAGTACTTGAGTTGCTAGAGGGCGCAGTTCTAATCAGATTAGGCGGAATTTTTGCATGAGGTGTTTTGTTATGGCTTCCAATAACTGTGCTAAGTATTGCGCAAATCGGTTCATAACCTAATATAGCTGTCATATAAACTGATCTGGGATATTTATTTCTTGGGCCTCTAGAAGGCGAAATTCTAATCCGATTTGGCAGAAATTTTGTGCAATGGTTTCTCCCATGCGTGTTGAATATGGTCTGAATCGATCTATAGCTTGATACAGCTCCCATATAAACCGTTCTACCGGTTTTGCTTCTTGAGCCCCTACAAGGCTCATTCGCATCGAAATATTACATGCACCAAATGCATGAGCCCCTGGAAGCCGGAATTTTTGTCCGATTTCGTTGAAATTCTGCGAGTAGTGTTCTGTTATGATTTCCAACAAATGTGCTAAGTAAAGTCCAAATCTGTCTATAACCTGATATAGCTCCCATAGAAACCGATCTTCTGATTTGACTTCTTGAGTCGTTGCAATCCTCAATTTTTGTCCGATTTGGCTGAAATTGACATGTATTGTTTTATTATGACTTTTAACAAGTAAAAGCGTGCTAAGTTCGGCCGGGCCGAATCTTATATACCCTCCACCATGGAGCGCAGTTGTCGAGTTCTTTTCCCGACATCTCTTCTTAGGCAAAAAGTGATATAAGAAAAGATTTGCTCTGCTATTAGAGCGATATAAAGATATGATCCGGTTTGGACCACAATTAAATTCTATGTTGGAGACCTGTGTAGAATGTCAGCCAATTCGAGTAAGAATTGCGCCCTTTGGGGGCTCAAAAAGTAAAATAGAGAGATCGATTTATATGGGAGCTGTATCGGGCTATAAACAGATTTAGACCATAATAAATACGTATGTTGATGGTCAAGAGAGGATCCATCGTACAAAATTTCAGGCAAATCGGATAATATTTGCGACTTCTAGAGGCTCAAGAAGTCAAGATCCCAGATCGGTTTATATGGCAGCTATATCAGGTTATGAACCGATTTAAACCTTATTTGACACAGTGGTTGAAAGAAAAAATAAAAAATAAAAAACGTCATGCAAAATTTCAGCCAAATCAGGTAGGAATTGCGCCCTCTAGAAGCTCAAGAAGTCAAGTCCCCAGATCTGTTTATATGACAGCTATATCAGTTTATGAGCCGATTTGAACCATTTTTGGCACACTTGTTGGATATCATAAAAAAAACATGTCGTGCAAAATTTCATTCCAATCTGATAAGAATTGCGCACTTTAGAGGCTTAAGAAGTCAAGACCCAAGATCGGTTTATATGACAGCTATATCAGGTTATGGACCGATTAGGACCATACTTGGCACAGTTGTTGAATATCATAACAAAACAAGTCGTGCAAAATTTCATTATAATCGGGTAAGAATTGCGCACTCTAGAGGCTTAGGAAGTCAAGACCCAAGATCGGTTTAAATGGCAGCTATATCAGGTTATGGACCGATTAGGACCATACTTGGCACAGTTGTTGAATATCATAACAAAACACGTCGTGCAAAATTTCATGCCAATCGGATAAGAATTGCGCACTTTAGAGGCTCAAGAATTCAAGACCCAAGATCGGTTTATATGGCAGCTATATCACATTATGGACCGATTTGAACCATATTAAGCACAGTTGTTGGATATCATAACAGAACATTTCGTGCCAATCGGATAAGAATTGCGCACTCTAGAGGTTCAAGAAGTCAAGACCCAAGATCGGTTTATATGGCAGCTATATCAGATTATGAACCGATTTGAACCATACTTGGCACAGTTGTTGGATGTCATAACAAAACATTTCGTGCCAATCGGATAAGAATTGCGCACTCTAGAGGTTCAAGAAGTCAAGACCCAAGATCGGTTTATATGGCAGCTATATCAGATTATGAACCGATTTGAACCATACTTGGCACAGTTGTTGGATGTCATAACAAAACATTTCGTGCCAATCGGATAAGAATTGCGCACTCTAGAGGTTCAAGAAGTCAAGACCCAAGATCGGTTTATATGGCAGCTATATCAAAACATGGACCGATATGGCCCATTTACAATACCAACCGACCTACACCAATAAGAAGTATTTGTGCAAAATTTCAAGCGGCTAGCTTTACTCCTTCGGAAGTTAGCGTGCTTTCGACAGACAGACGGACGGACGGACGGACAGACGGACGGACATGGCTAGATCGACATAAAATTTCACGACGATCAAGAATATATATACTTTATGGGGTCTCAGACGAATATTTCGAGTAGTTACAATCAGAATGACGAAATTAGTATACCCCCCATCCTATGGTGGAGGGTATAAAAACTGTGCTATGCACGACATAAATCGGTCTATAACCTGATATAGCTCCCATATAAACCGATCTCCCGATTTGACATGCTGAACTCTTATAAGCGGCAATTTTTGTCCGATTTGGCTGAAATTGAGCATGTAGTGTTTTATTATGACTTTTAAAAACTGTGCTATGCACGACATAAATCGGTCTATAACCTGATATAGCTCCCATATAAACCGATCTCCTGATTTGACATGCTGAGCTCCTATAAGCGGCAATTTTTGTCCTATTTGGCTGAAATTGAGCATGTAGTGTTTTATTATGACTTTCAAAAAATGTGTTAAGTATATTCAAAATCCGTCTATAACTTGATATAGCACCCATATAAACCTATCTCCCGATTTGACTTCTTGAGTCCTTGCAATCCGCAATTTTTGTCCGATTTGGCTGAAATTTTGCATGCTGTGTTCTGTTACGAGTTCCAACAACTGTGCCAAATACGGTCCAAATTAGTCTATAACCTAATAGCCCCCATATAGACCGATCTCTCGATTTGACTTCTTGAGCCCTTACAAGCAGGTGTTTTGGTATCACTTCCAACAATTGCGCTAAATGTGGTTCAAATCGATCCATGGTTTGATATAGCTGCCATATAATCTTGGGTCTTGACTTCTTGAGCCTCTAGAGGGTGCAATCTTTTGGTATCTTCTCCAATAACTATGTTAAGTACGATTCAAATGAGTTCGTAATCTGTCATATAAACCGATCTTTGATCTTGGCTTCTTGAGCCAATAGAGCGGGCAATTCTCATCCGATTTGGCTTTGCATGAGGTGTTTTGTTATGACTTCCAATAACTGTGCTAAGTATGGCGCAAATTGGTACAAAACCTGATATAGCTGCCATACATCGGTACATAACCTGATATAGCTGCCGATCTGGGATCTTGACTTCTTGAGCCTCTAGAGGGCGCAATTCTCATACGATTTGGAATAAATTTTTTACAACGGGTTCTCTCGTGACCTTCAACTTACGTGTCTAATATGGTCTGAATCGATCAATAGCTTGATACAGCTCCCATATAAACCGATTTCCCGATTTTGCTACTTGAGCCCCTACAAGGTGCAATTCTTATTCGAATGAACAAAAATATTTCACAATATCATATTCTTCATATGCCTAAAAAGAGATACTGCGCATAGAACTCGACAAATGCGATCCATGGTGGAGGGCATATAAGATTCGGCCCGGTCGAACTTAGCACGCTCTTACTTGTTTTTAATTTCATTTCATCTTTTTTACAACTATTAAATTTCTCATGAACATTCCATCAAGGAACAGGGGATACTTCTCTCATACCAATGAGTGCAGTCCGATTAAAGTTTAATCCCAATGATAGGGTGCCTACTTTTTTACACCGAGTCCGAAAGGAGTGCCGCATAGCGACACCACTAAGTAGAGAAGTTTTAACATGGCAGGATACCTTATATATGTAGCCAGCATTGGTAAGGGGATAACCACAGTTGGAAATTTTTCTGATGTTTGCACCGGTATTTAAACCCAGGCGCTCGGTGTCATTGGTTAACATGGTAACCTCTGCGCCACGGTGGCCTCTTGTTTTAGTTTATTTTATATTATTTAATTTAATTTTAATTTACTTTATTTTTTATTTAATTTTGTTCTATTTTGTGTTGTTCTTCTCCATCATAAATTGAGCAGAAATATAATATGTCCGTCATAATATTACATACATTAGGTCATTTTGTTTCTCCAACTATGCTACTTTTGCCTTGCAAGCACAGTAAGGAAAGAACTAAAACCTAGTTCACACACTTCTACCCAAAAAGATATGCAACCATAACAATGAGGACAATTTAAAGTTTTTCATCAAATAAAATAAAGGAATACTAGAAATGGTAAAAATTGCTACTGTGCGGTATAGCCACGTCATTCAAGAACTAAATAAGTCATAGAAACACTCAGATGGGTTTAAGGCCGCTGTACTATTTTAAAATGAAATGCCGAAAAACATCTTGCAAAGACATCACTATGATCCACTGTATTTGATATCCTAACTACCAAATTTCCATTCGTTCATCTTGTCAAATAAACACTTCGTAATTGCTAAAAATTAAAAAAAAAAATATTCAACAATTCAAATTCTTTGGTGGTTTTTTGTTTCTACGTCATACATGTAGTCTTTCCAACGGTACGCAATATATTTGATATAAAGGAAATTTTCGAATATTCTCAATGATGTTTTGAGAAAGCTCCCAGTTTATAAACCATATGGTTTGGATTTAATTGATAACACATTTCATTTTTTATCAACTGCTAAATAAACATTTATTTAAATAACGCGCACCTGTCCAATTGCAAGATGAATGAATGAATGCACAGTGAAACAAACTAATTTTTATGCCATCACCATAGCATTAGAGTATAATCATTCTGTTTGCATAGTATGAAAATCTTCAATTGTTATTCTAAAAAGTTTGTATATTTTCCTCCTCGTCGAAAATGTTTAAATGATTCAAGATGTGAATGTCTGTCTATTTGTCATGGAATCACACTTAAGACTTCGACATAAAGCTTTCAAGATGAAACTCGATACAGATACATATTGTCCTAAAGGTGGGTATTAAGTTTTCACCGTGAAACTCTATGTAAAACAAAATTGTGAACAAATCTGTGAAATCAAAGGGGAATTTTCTTTAAATTTTCGTTCATAGTCTCTTAAATAATTAACAATTTTCAGCAAATATAGCTCTGCTACTTTTATATTTTGTGATAACACTAACAAACAACACAATTTACCAAAATAATGCTGATGGTAAAACATATCATGGGAGGGTTGCCTATATATCTTTTTATTGCAAAAACCGCTTTTGATAGGATTTCTACAACAAGGGAAACAATGTTTTTAAAAACTTCACAGTGAACGATCTTAATACCTGCTTTTAGGGAGTTTATATTCATAGATGGATATAAAATGTGTTAGCCACTTTTACAGTAGTACCAAGTACTGTATACATATACAGTTGAGTTTTTTCTTCTCAAAAATAATTTCCTGTTGCACGAATGAATGAACTTTACCTATTTATGACTAATACAAAATCAATTCAATTTAAAATGACATTTTTGTGAAATTTAATAATCGTTATGTGCTTGAGGTTTTTTTTTTATCGAATCACCTTATATATAAGACTAGATGACCCGGGCCCCCTCCGCTGCGCCTTCTTTTACCTTATATGGAACAAAAGTTTCCTTGGAATATTTATTTTCGACAATTAAAGAGCTTTTAGTGAAATACCATGCTACGAAAATAGTATATCGTTTGACAAACAGTTTAACAATATAAGTATCTTTATTTGAATCCCATATGATCTTTATTGGTCTACGAATTTAAGTTTGGATGTAAGGTGTACTCCATTATTAAACTACTTTATTTCAGCCCGATATTCTCATGTTTTCTCTGATTTAGGGGTATTTTCGGGGGTGAGGTGGTTCCCCAGACACTTAGCCCTTAAAAAATATTAGCATCGTGATCTTCTTTCTAATACCATTTATTTAAACGCCATATTGCCATTGGTCTAGGGGAGTATACACGATGAGGCGTCCCCCAAACACATGGCCCCAAAATAGGTTATCAAATTCGTTTTCTAATCTCAAATACCTTTCATATGAGCCACATATTGGCATGGTCGAACAATGTTTACCCTTTGAGGGGTATTTTAGGGAAGGTGTGATGCCATAAATACATGGTCCTACATTTGGATACCAAATTCGTATTCTACTTCCAAATACCTTTATTGGGGTTGGCTCCCAGAAAATTGGTCCCGAAAGTAGGTATCAATCCTTGCTCTACCACCCAATACCTTTCATTTAATCTCCACATTGACATGGTCGGTAAATATGGCCGATTTAGGGGTGTTTTGGGGATTGGGGTGGTCCCCCAAACACTAAGCCCGGAAAATATATCAGCAACGTGCACTATTCTCATATATCAATATATCATTTATTTGAACCCCATATTGGCATTGGCCTCCAAATTGAATATCAAATTCGTTTTCTAGTCTCAAATACCATTCATTTAAATCCCTTATTGCAAAAGCCAGCAAATTTGTCCGGTTTGGGGTATGGGCCCTAACAACTATGAATATCGAGCTGCGCTGTCGTGAAGACCCAAATTGTCTTGGTGAGCAAATGCGTCGTATTTGGAGGTTGTTATGGTGGTGGTACGTCCCCTAGACAGTTGGTCCTTAATGTTGATATCAGATTCATAGTATACTCCCAAATACCTTTCATTTGAGCTCCATTTTTCCATAGCGGCAAACGTGACCGGTTTGGGGGGTGTTTTGGGGGATTGGCGGCCACTCAGTGAGTTGAAAATATATATTGTATTCGTGTTCTACTCTAAAAACCCGCTTGTTTGAGCCTCATATTGCAATAGTCAGGTGTTGAAGGGGTGGGGTTGCCCCATAGACACTTTTCCCGAATATTGATGTCAGATTCGTGCTTTACTCCCAAAGACCTTCCATTTGAGCTCCATATTGCTATGGTCGTAAATTTGTCTCCCTTGGGGATGTTTTTGGGGAGAGGCGGCCCCAAACACTTGGTCCCATATTTGGATATCAGATTCTAATTCTACACTCAAATACCTTTTATTTGAGCCCCATATTCCCATGGTCAGTAAATAAGTCCTGTTTGGGGGAAAGGGTGGACCCCCAAAAACGTGGTCCCAAATTTGGATATCAAATTCGTATTTTACTCGCAAATACCTTTCATTTGAGTCCCATATTGCCATGGTCGGTAAATATGTCCGATTTGGGGGTGTGTTGAGACAATTGGATATCAGATTCGTTTTCTTATCCTAAATAACTTTCATTTGGGTCCCATATTGTCATGATTGGTCTAAATATATGTTTGGTAGGTTTAAGAGTGGGGCGGCCCCCCAAGGTACCCCACCCAAAATTGGGATACCAAACTTTTATTTTTAGGGTACTATATAAGAGCACACAAAATTTTGCTTCAATCGCACCACCCATCCCTGAGATCTGGCGATTCTGAAAATGAGGGTGAGGGGGAGGGTCCACCGTTTCTGAGTCTATAAGGAACACACCAGCAAACAAACCTACAACAAACCCAAATTGATTTTTATACCCTCCACCATACGATGGGGGGTATACTAATTTCGTCATTCTGTTTGTAACTACTCGAAATATTCGTCTGAGACCCCATAAAGTATATATATTCTTGATCGTCGCGATATTTTATGTCGATCTAGCCATGTCCGTCCGTCTGTCTTTCGAAAGCACGCTAACTTCCGAAGGAGTAAAGCTAGCCGCTTGAAATTTTGCACAAATACTTCTTATTTGTGTAGGTCGGTTGGTATTGTTAATGGGCCATATCGGTCCATGTTTTGATATAGCTGCCATATAAACCGATCCTGGGTCTTGAATTCTTGAGCCTCTAGAGTGCGCAATTCTTATCCGATTGGGATGAAGGTTTGCACGACGTGTTTTGTTATGATATCCAACAACTGTGCCAAGTATGGTTCACATCGGTCCATAACCTGACATAGCTGTCATATGAACCGATCTGGGATCTTGACTTCTTGAGCCTCTAGAGTGCGCAATTCTTATCCGATTGGAATGAAATTTTGCACGACGTGTTTTGTTATGATATCCAATAACTGTGCCAGGTGTGGTTCAAATCGGTCTATGACCTGATATAGCTGGCATATAAACCGAACTTGGGTCTTGACTTCTTTAGCCTCTAGAGGGCGCAATTCTCATCCGATTAGAATGAAATTTTGCACATAGTGTTTTAGTATCACTTCTAACAACTATGCTAAGTATGGTTCAATTCGGTCTATTACCTGGTATAGCTGTCATATAAACCGATCTGGGGTCTTGACTTCTTTAGCCTCTAGAGGGCGCAATTCTCATCCGATTAGAATTATATTTTGCTCCATTTGATTTGTTATGATATCCAACAACTGTGCCAAGTATGGTTCAAATCGGTCTATTACCTGGTATAGCTGTCATATAAACCGATCTGGGGTCTTGACTTTTTGAGCCTCTAGAGTGCGCAATTCTTATCCGATGAGAATTATATTTTGCTCCATTTGTTTTGTTATGATATCTAACAACTGTGCCAAGTATGGTTGAAATCGGTCTATAACCTGATATAGCTGCCATAGAAACCGATCTTGGGTCTTGACTTCTTGAGCCTCTAGAGGGCGCAATTCTTATCCGATTTGACTGAACCAAAATCGGTTTATATGGCAGCTACATCAAGTTAAAGACCGATTTGAACCATACTTGGCACAGTTGTTGGATATCATAACAAAACATGTGGTGCAAAAATTCATTCCAATCGGATAAGAATTGCGAAACTCTAGAGGCTCAAGAAGTCAAGACCCCAGATCGGATTACATGACAGCTATACCAGGTAATGGACCGAATTGAACCATACTTAGCACAGTTGTTAGAAATGATACTAAAACACTATGTGCAAAATTTCATTCTAATCGGATGAGAATTACGCCCTCTAGAGGCTCAAGAAGTCAAGAACCAAGATCGGTTTTTATGGCAGCTATATCAGGTTATAGACCGATTTGAACCACACCTGGCACAGTTATTGGATATCATAACAAAACACGTCGTGCAAAATTTCATTCCAATCGGATGAGAATTGCGCACTCTAGAGGCTCAAGAAGTCAAGATCCAAGATCGGTTTATATGACAGCTATATCAGGTTATGGACCGATTAGAACAATACTTGGCACAGTTATTGGATATCATAACAAAACACGTCGTGCAAAATTTCATTCCAATCGGATGAGAATTGCGCACTCTAGAGGCTCAAGAAGTCAAGACCCAAGATCGGTTTATATGGCAGCTATTTCAAAACATGGACCGATATGGCCCATTTACAATACCAACCGACCTACACTAATAAGAAGTATTTGTGCAAAATTTCAAGCGGCTAGCTTTACTCCTTCGGAAGTTAGCGTGCTTTCGACAATCAGACGGACGGACATGGCTAGATCGACATAAAATGTCGCGACGATCAAGAATATATATACTTTATGGGGTCTCAGACGAATATTTCAAATAGTTTAAAACAGAATGACGAAATTAGTATTCCCCCCATCCTATGGTGGAGGGTATAAAAATAAACCGATCTAAACCATATACGACACGAATGTCGAAAAACCGGACATAAGTCATTGTGTCAAATTTCAGTGAAATTGGATTATAAATGCGCCTTTTATGGGGCCAAAACTTTAAATCGAGATATCGGTCTATATGGCATCTATATCCAAATCTGGACCGATCTAAGCCAAATTGAGGAAGAATATCGAAGGGCCTAACACAACCCACTGTCCCAAATTTCAGCAAAATCGGATAATAGATGTGGTTTTTATGGCCCTAAGACCGTAAATGGGGAAATGGGTCTATATGGGGGCTATATGAAGATATAGTCCGATATAGCCCATCTTCGAACTTAACCTGCTTATGGACAAAAAAGAATCTGTGCAAAATTTCAGCTCAATATCTCTATTTGTAAAGACTGCGATTTCAACAGACAGACGGACGGATATGGTTAGATCGTCTTAGATTTTTACGCTGATCAAGAATATATATACTTTATAAGGTCGGAAATGGATATTTCGATGTGGTGCAAATGGAATGACAAAATGAATATACACCCATCCTTCGGTGGTGGGTATAAAGAAGGTCACCCACATACTACTTTAAAATTAAATTTTTTGACATTTTTTAAATCATTTTGTATGCGAGTTTTTTTTACAAATCACCATATATGTACGATTTTATTATATCTTAAATAACAACTCATCGAAATATGATACAGAGATATGAGGTTGTAAAAAAGTTATCACCCTAATGTATAAGGCCATACATGGTTGTATGGCAGTCACGTGATTGGATTAAGATTTCACTTAAGAATCAGAAATGTTTGGATCATCCTTTACGCAGGTAGTTTTTATTTTTTTTTTTCATTTACTTCTCTTTTAGCAGTTTCCTTTAAATTTCAAGACATTTTCTTTAAAATAAAACCGAATCGAAAGTCTAGTGCTCACTTACGCAATATCTAAGCAATGGTTCTCGCAAAAACGGAACCATTTATCAAAACTACTACAAAACTACATATTCGTGTAATGTTATTGATAAGGGCTTTGATGTTGCTTAGCAGCATAGAAATCTGGTGTAATTTGAGGATGTATTAAATATGAATTTAATATGCTGAAAACCGCAGTAATAGATAAACACAAAACTATGCGGAAACATTTTACAGAAAGCAGAATTTCCATAATAGTATGCTGGTGGTGTTCACTCAATTCACACCAAAATTGTCTGCGATACAGAGCAATTACATCAACGATGATAGAAATCATGGGATGAAATATCATCACACCTTTCCCCAGGAGATGGGGCGTTAGCTGTAATAATCGCTACTCTTCTAAACACTTTATAAAGCCACGAAGTAAATAGTTTTGGTTATCGAATAAACCATTTGGCTGAATTGTATTCTATAAAATTGCCGCTTATTGGTGAAATATTTTGGCCAAACGATCATCACGTGGTACACCAAAGTGGCTTGGTCTTCATCGTCAGTACAACCACCCACCCACCGCTTCTGAATAGATATACTCACACGCTTCGACTGAACTCGCACAAATTCATCCGACAGTGCCAGAAGATCATTGGTACCGTGTGTGTGGAGGACTGCTTCTTTCACTTCATCGACCACTTTTCTTTTTGTGAATGAGCCCATGAATCGGAAATAGCACCTTTGTGGTGAGTGTGGATCAACATTAAGATAACCAATCAAAACAATAATAAACTATATTAGCTAAAAATACAAATTGTTTAAGATCTTGGATTTTGAATTCTTGAGCCTCTAGATAGTGCCTGAGATGTTATGGCTATTGTTCTTTTATTTAAAGTTAATTGAGTTTAATCAATACTCGTACCACAGCGGCTGGCAATTGAAATACGACTGCTATAGTGGCGGTGAGCAATACATGTTTTTCTAGGTGAATGTAAATTGGTATTGTACGTAGCAATGGAATATAAAGAGTCGAATATAATATAACTGTAGCCCACACATTACTTCTTGAGACTTTAGGGGGCGAAATTCTTATACGATTTGGCTGAAATTTTGTACGTGGTGTTTTACTATGACTCTTTCAAGTATGGTCTAAATCAGAGGGCGCAATTCTTATCCTATTTGGCTACCAATTTGACTTTCTGAGCCTCCTCTGGAGGGCGCAATTACTACTCGATTTCCGGAAAATTTGGAGATGATATTTTTTCTATGACTTCTAACAGTCGTTGCTGTTAGTTGAAATTTGGGGTAGTGACTTATGTTAGGTTTTTCAACATCCGTTCTATATGGTTAAAATAGGTTTGTATTTGGATATTGCTATCAAAAAGACCAATATTGAACCAAAATTAAACAATGACTTGTATTTATTAGACCACTCAATGTCCGTGCCGAACTTGGACCAAATCGGACTATATTTGAATATAGCTGCTATGGGTGCATAAATAATGAATTTTTCGCCGGAAACAAGAAACCGCACCAACAATTCTGCAAGCGTATGACGAACCCTCTTTTTAAACACCTAACTCAAATAGTGGCAAATGGCGTATGGAGCAAACAACATTCAAAGATATGTGGATTCAAAAAAAAAAAAAAAAAATTATTCATTTATAGGTTAGGTTAGGTAAGGTTGAAAAGAGGGTTTGGATATTAATCCGACCCACTGCACTTCGGACTTACACCAGCTAGCAGTCGGCTTGTTGTGCGCTCTAAATACAAAAAAAAAACAAGTAAAAGCGTGTAAGGTTCGTCCGAGCCGTATCTTATACACCATCCACCATGGATCTCATTTGTAAATTTTTTTCCCGATATCTCTTTATAGGCAAACAGAGGATAATGGATGATAATTACCATGCTATTGGTGCTCTTTTAGATATCGACTGATTCGGACCATGATTAGGACTAGGTTTGGATATTGAAGACTATAGTAGAAGGCATTGTGCAAAATTTCAGCCAAATTGGATTAGAAGACATCGGTTTACATAGGAGCTTTATCAGATTATGGACCGATTCAGACCATATTTGGCACGTATGCGGAAGGTCACAGGAGAAGTTGTTGAAAAATATTTTAGCCAAATCGGATAAGAATTGCGCCCTCCACAGGCATAAGAAGTCAAATCAGGAGATCGGTTTATATGGGAACTATATCAAGTTTTGAACCGATTTGGACCATACTCGGCATAGTTGTTGCAAGTCAAAATATAAGACTTCGAGTAAAATTTCAGCCAAATTGGATAACACTCTAGCGGCTCAAGAAGTCAAGACCCGAGATCGGTTTATATGACAGCTATATTATGTTTTTAACTGATGTATACCATACTTAGCACAGTTGTTGGAAGTCATAAAGGAACACCTCACTCAAAATTTGAGCCAAATCGGATAAGAATTGCGTCATCTAGAGGCTCAAGAATTCAAAATCCAAGATCGGTTCATATGGCAGCTATATTAAAACATGGACCGGTTAACGGTATGACCCATTGACAATCCCAACTGACCTACACTAATTGGAAGTATATGTTCAAAATTTCAAGCGCCTAGATTCATCTCTTCGAAAGTTAGCGTGCTTTCGACAGAAGGACGGATATGGCAGACGAAGTTGCAGACCGAAATGTGAAAACAGTAGCCATATTTGCTTTCCCATTTGCAGCCGGCAAAACCTGTTGTTTTAGCAAATTTCGTTGAATATTTTTACTTATTTGGGCCCATAAAAGGCACATTTATTGTCCCATGTCACCGAAATTTGGGACAGTGAGATGTGTTAGGCTCTTCGACATCTTTTTGTAATTTGGTCCAGGTCGGTCCGATTTAAATTATTTTGTTCTGTTATTTGTTACTGTTTGTTGTTTTGTTACAGACACTACCCACGACAATGAAGAGAGGCTCATAAATGAAAGACAATTTTTTCTTCTTTCTTTTAGAAAATATAAATTTTTAACAAGTAAAAGCGTGCTAAGTTCGGCCGGCCCGAATCTTATATATATTATACACCATGGATCACATTTGTGGAGTTCTTTTCCTAGTATCTCTTTTTAGGCAATATTGAAGCTATAATATCAAATGATCGTCCGATTCGGACCATAATTGAACTGAATGTTGGAGACCAAAGTTGAAGTCGTTGTGTAAAATTTCAGCCAACTCGAATAAAAATTCCGCCCTTTAGGGGCTCAAGAAGTCAAATAGGGAGATCGGTTTATATGGGAGCTGTATCAGGCTATACACCGATGCAGACCATAATTGATACCTATGTTGAAGGTCATGAGAGAGAGTCGTTGCACAAAATTTCAGCCAAATCGGATAATGATTGCGACCTATAGAGGCTCAAGAAATCCAAATCCCATATCGGTTTATACGGGAGCTATATCAGGTTATGGACCGATTTAAACCATACCTGGCACAGTTGTAGAAAGTCATAACAGTAAAATGTGCAAAATTTCAGCCAAATCGGACAAAAATTGTGGCTTCCATGGGCTCAATAAGTCAAATCGGGAGATCGGTTTATATGGGAGCTATATCCAAGTCTGAACAGATATGGTTCATTTGAAATCCCCAGCAACCTACATAAATTCAAAGTATGGGTGCAAAATTTCAAGTGGTTATTTCTACGCGTTTGAGCGCTATCGTGATTTCGACAGACTAACGGACGGAAGGACATGGCCAGTTCAAATAAGAATTTCGAGACGATCAAGAATATATATACTTTACGGAGTCCTATATCAATATTTCGAGGTATTACAAACGGAATGACGGAATTAGTATACCTCCATCGTATGGTGGTGGGTATACAAAACTTTTCTTATCAATATATTACATGTTTTATCAGCAATTTAATCCAATAAAATAAAATATTTTTATAATGCAAACAAGTAAAAAGTTCGGTCGGGCCGAACTTTGGATACCCACCACCTCGGGTATATATGTAAACCACCTTTCATCAAAATCCGGTGAAAATTCCATACCTTATATCCCATAGCAGTTTTATCGAAATATTATCCGATTTGGACCAAATACTTATAAGTGCAAGTCATTGTTTAATTGTCCATTACAAAATCTTGGTCTTTTTAGTAGCTATATCCAAAATAAACCGATCTGAACCATATACAACATGGATGTCGAAATGACTAACATAAGTCAATGTGTAAAAATTTAGTTAAATCGGATTATAAATGCGCCTTCTTTGGGGCCAATACTTTAAATCACGATATCGGTCTATGTGGCAACTACAATATATGCAAATCTTGATCGATCTAAACCAAATTGCACAATAATGTGGAGGGGCTTTACTTAACTCTCTGTCCCAAATTTCGGCAACATCGGACAATAAATGCGGCTTTTATGGACCCAAAACCTTAAATCGAGAGATCGGTCTATATGGCAACTATATCCAGATCTTGACCGATCTGAGTAAAATTGAAAAAGGATATCGAAGGGCCTAACACAGTTCACAGTCCCAAATTTCGGCGACATCGGACAATAAATGTACTTTTTATGGCCCCAAATCCCAAAACCGAGAGATCGGTCTATATGGCAGCTATATCCAAATCTGGACCCATTTGGGCCAAGTTGCAGAAGTATATCAAGGGACTTTACTTAACTCACTGTCCCAAATTTCAGCAAAATCGGATAACAAATGCGCCTTTTATGGGCCTAAGACCCTAAATCGGAGGATCGGTCTATATGGCAGCTATATCCAAAACTGGACCGATCTAGGCCAAATTGACGAAGGATGTCGAAGGGCTAAACACAACTCGTTATCTTAAATTTCAGCAAAATCGGATAATAAATGTGGCTTTTATGGGCCTATGATCCTAAATCTTAGGATCGGTTTACATGGCAGCTATATCTAAATCTGGGCCGATCTGGGCAAAATTGACGAAAGATATCGAAGGGCCTAACACAACCCACTGTCCCAAATTTCAGCAAAATCGGATAATAGACGTGACTTTGTTGGGCTATGACCCAAAATCGAAGGATCGGCCTATATGGCAGCAATATCCAAATCTGGACCGATCTGAGCCAAATTGACGAAGGTTGTCCAAGGGCCTAACACAACTTACTGTCCCAAATTTCAGCAAAATCGGATAATAAATGTGGCTTAAATGGGCCTAAGACCTTAAATCGGAGAATCGGTCTATATGGCAGTTATATCCAAATCTGGACCGATCTGGTCCAAATTGT
Organism: Stomoxys calcitrans; assembly: GCF_963082655.1. NCBI lineage: Eukaryota > Metazoa > Arthropoda > Insecta > Diptera > Muscidae > Stomoxys > Stomoxys calcitrans. The sequence goes on from NC_081552.1 coordinate 152,402,087, forward strand.
CGAAAGATGTCGAAGGGTCTAACGCAACTCCCTGTCCCAAATTTTTGCAAAATCGGAAAATAAATGTGGCTTTTATTGGCCTAAGACCTTAAATCGGCGAATTGGTATTTATGGGGGCTATATCAAGATATAGTCCGATATAGCCCATCTTCGAACTTAACCTGCTTATGGACAAAAAAAAAAGAATCTATGCAATGTAAAAGAGTAAGGGAGAATGAAATAGCAGATGATCTGGCAATGAAGGCCAGAGGACTGCTGTTAATAAACTTGGGTAACCTGAAGTGATGGCTCGTCTTTTGGGAGATTGGTTTTTATGGAAATTATATCAGGTTTTTTACCGATTTGAACCATACTTAGCTCAGTTGTTGGAAGTGATATCAAAACACCACGTGCAAAAATTCAACCAAATTAGATAGGAATTGCTCCCTCTAGAGGCTCGAGAAGTCAAGACCCAGGATCGGTTTATGTGACAGCTATATCAAAACATGGAGAGATTTGGTCCATTTACAATTAAAACCGACTTACACTAATAAGAAGTATTTGTGCAAAATGTCAAGCGCCTAGCTTTGTTTTTTTGTTGTTGATTTGGCATCCAGAAAATTACAGAACATATTTTCGGAAAATTTGATGTCGAGGCCTGACGCTGTACATGGAGATTGCTGTGATGGCATTGCATCTGTGTGGGAGAAGTGTATTATGGAAACGTAAAAATATTTCACTGAGTCAAGAAGAAGATTCTGTGAATTTCATTCACAAAGCCAACGGTGACGTCAATTTAATGTAGTCATCGTTTTGTGGATTTTTTTCGTTTTGAAATTTTCATAAACAACATTTTTATAGGTGAGCACGTCATTGTTCCAAATCTGTTTAAGAATGCGGCAAATTTGAGAGAAATTAACGTCAACAATTTCCTGTTGCACTCAATAAATATCTTCATAGATCATAAAACATTTAGTGAGAGGAGTGCTCTTTCCAAAAGTCTTCTATGATTTTGTATTTTTTATCAAATGCGCTTTTCTAATATTTTTAACAATATCTGTTTTCACCGGCCATTAATTATCGAGTTTTTGTTCTAATGATTAGCATTGATATTGAAATAAAGACCAATATATAATTAATAAATTCAAAAGTCAGATATAATAAAATGTTCTTATTTTTCAAGAAAAACTAAACAAAACAATTACAAATAACTAGTTTGAATAGTGAGAAAATGATTAAAAGACTGTCACTGACAGTCAATAATGAAACACCATTCTATTTATATGGCTGTCTCAGGTGGGTTTGCCTGTCGACCCAATTTTACAATATATTGGGTTGCCCAAAAAGTAATTGCGGATTTTTTAAAAGAAAGTAAATGCATTTTTAATAAAACTTAGAATGAAATTTAATCAAATATACTTTTTTACACTTTTTTTCTAAAGCAAGCTAAAAGTAACAGCTGATAACTGACAGAAGAAAGAATGCAATTACAGAGTCAAAAGCTGTGAAAAAATTTGTCAAAGCCGACTATATGAAAAATCCGCAATTACTTTTTGGGCAACCCAATATATCACGTGCTTTCAATCATGCTTTATTTAGACTGTAACTAGTTTTATGTGAGCATGTAAAAGAAATTCAATTGATGCCACTCCACTTTTGGAAGGATGCAGCCATATTAAAGATATTTGCAAATAATTTTCGACTTGCGATAATGTTGAGGCGTATTTTCTATTTTATATAAACTCTGGAATTATCAATACTGCGTGCTGGGGAATTGGTTCAGTTGTCGACCATAAGCCATAAATTTGTGGTCACCTGCTGTTGCCCCAAAGTGCAGTCACTGACATGTTTATTGCTCTATGTGCCATTAGCTTTGTTTATTTAGCAAAAATGTTTAATTGAGTAATTAGCGAATCAAATTAGACGGCATCAATGTCCGTTATTATTTTTAATTTAAACATTGAATGTTTAAATTTTGCTCATTTCCCTAGGAATTGGATCAATGGAACAATTCTAGCGAAATGTAGGTAGCCTTTCTTCACACCTGCAAGATACATATGCACGTGAATTCAATATTCGGGGTTTCAGTAGGGTTATAACAAACACCACAGATGCATATTATGAATGCACTTTTATTTTCAATTGAAGTAGCGGCGAAGATACCCTAGAATAAGCTAATAAGATTGTATTAAGTGTTGCCTACACTGAAAAAAAAGTTGGCAGCAATGAAAACTAGGCATAGAATCAAGACTTTAAAATAAAGATGCTTTCTTTAAATTAACTTTCCTATTTACTAACGGGCATGGCTACCCGTTTAAAATTATGATCGCTAATTGATTCTTATTTTACTTTATTGATGACTGCCCCATTGTTATTTTTTGAAAATGTAACGATTAAAGACGGTCCTATTTGTAAGACTATTTTGCGTCCTTGACTAACGTACACTATTGTGTTGTCCCAAAGTCAGTTTCCAAACTTTCACGATATTTTAACCTTCATTTGGAATTTTTGTCTTTAATAACATGGCGCAAAGTTTGGGACTTATAAATAAAAGTTTCTTTCACCAAAGGTATATTCCCTTAAAAAGTAGGTAAATTGATCATCTTTAAATCAAGTTTGCAAATCTTTGCACGAACCTTTAAAATAAGGACAACATTTTTATACCCACAACCAAAGGATGGGGGTATATGCATTTTGTCATTCCGTTTGCAACACATCGAAATATCCATTTCCGACCCTATAAAGTATATATATTCTTGGTCAGCGTAAAAATCTAAGACGATCTAGACGTGTCCGTCCGTCTGTCCGTCTGTCTGTTGAAATCACGCTACAGTCTTTAAAGATAGAGATATTAGCTGAAACTTTGCACAGATTCTTTCTTTGTCCATAAGCAGGTTAAGTTCGAAGATGGGCTTTATCGGACTATATCTTGATATAGCCCCCATATAGACCGATCCGCCGATTTAGGGTCTTAGGCCCATAAAAGTCTCATTTATTATCCGATTTTTTTTTAAATTTGGGACAGTAAGTTGTGTTAGCCCCTTCGACATCCTTCGTCAATTTGGCCCAGATCGGTCCAGATTTGGCTATAACTGCCATATAGACCGATCCTCAGATTTTGGGTTTTAGGCCTATAAAAGCCACATTTATTATCCGATTTAGCTGAAATTTGGGACAGTAGGTTGCGTTCGGCCCTTCGTCATCCCTCGTCAATATGGCCTAGATCGGTTCAGATTTGGATGTAGCTGCCATATAGACCGATATCTCGGTTTTAGGTTTTGGGGCCATAAAAGCCAAATTTATTTTTCGATTTTGCTGAAATTTGGGTTAGTGAGTTAGGCTTTTCGGCATCCGTGTCGTATATGGTTCCGATCGGTTTATTTTTACATATAGCTCCTAAAAAGACCAATATTTTGTTATACTCAATAGAACAATGACTTGTACTCATTAGTATTTGGTCCAAATCGGAACATATTTTGATGTAACTGATATGGGACATAAGGTATGCAACTTTCACCGGAGTTTGATAAAAAGTGGTTTACATATATACCCGAGGTGGTGGGTATCCAAAGTTCGGCCCGGCCGAACTTAACGCCTTTTTCTTGTTTTCGGTGTAGAATCGGTACAAAACATCGGTGCAATAGGTTGTGCATAAAATAGATGAATTCGTCGATGCCAAAACGTACACCCTGGCGGTATGCATTGACATCGAGGGGCCTTTTAACAAGGTTCGGACCGACACACTGATCCAATCCTTAAACCAGTACAGGGTGGACCCGGTCCTTAGAGACTTGATAAACCATATGCTTAGGAACAGGTGGATAAATTGTGTGTCCCAAGGCATAAATATAAGGGAGAAATTGGCACAAGGCACGCCACATGGAGGCATTTTATCGTCACTCCTATGGGTGACCACCATAAATGACCTATTACGGATACTGACTGAGGAGGCATTTCAGCCCGTCTGCTACGAAGACGATGTTATAATACTTCTAAGGGGTAAGAATCCGAACCAGCTATGCAGTAGGGCCGAAAGGGTCTTGGATATAGCAAAATATTGGGCTAGACTCGGAGGTCTCAATGTTAACCCAGAGAAGACTGAAATATGGCTGTTCACGAGGAAGACGAAGGTGGGCCAATTTAACGCACCACGTTTCCCCAAAAAGACGATATCGATATCTGACAAGGTCAAATACTTAGGTGTGATCTTGGACAAGAAACTGAATTGGAAGTGTCGAGGATAGTCCACCGGCTCTACAGGAGCGTGATTATACCAATACTTATTTACCCCTCAGTAGTTTGGTGTACTGCGATGGAAAAAAAAGTGCAACATAAGAACCATACAACAGGTTCAGAGAACATTTTGTCTTGGCATAGGCGTAGCGATGAGGACCACGCCCACTTAGGCACTGGAGAAAAGGCACTGGCGGTGAAGGCCAGAGGACTGCCGTCAATAAACTTAGTTAACCCGAAGCCTTTCGGGTCGACAGAGTCCGAGTTAAGGGAGTGGGCGACGAATGCGCATGCAACATTTTGGAACAGCGAAACGGTCGGTAGGACGGCGAAAATCCTATGTGGGGATACAGATCTTGAGAAGACGAGGCTATTACTGAAAGGAAGCAAGAAGGATGTCAGTATAGCTATTGGTATCATAACGATACACATAGAACTGCAAGTTCACTTATGTAAAATCGGTGCGGGAAGTGATAGCATGTGTAGGGCATGCGTGGAAGATGATGAGACATTGGAGCATTTCCTTTGTCATTGCCCGGCTTTCGCGTCTAACAGATACCGGCACTTAGGTGTAGACACAATATCAGACATGAACCAACTTAGGGGAATTTATAACTTGGATTTTCTTTTTCGAGATTACATTTTTTTTGTATTTAGAGCGAACAACAGGCCAATTACTGACTAAAGTGTATGTCCCTAGTGGCATAGGGCGGATTAATATCTGCACCCTCTTTTCAACCTAACCTAAATCTGTTTAACAGAATGCATAACAGGACTCCTGAAAAAAAGTCAACAGAGATATGGTGGCAAATATCATGCATTTCTCCATTGCCATTGGAGAGTTAATCTTTACACAATGGTGGAGCTAGGAGCCTTTAATAATTGAAGCCAATTTCTGACGACTGTGGTTGAAATCTTTAATGTATTTTTTTTTTTTTTTTAATACTATGTACAGTAGATTCTCGGAAATTCGAAATCTCACAAATTCAAACTGTCCAGAAACTAGAACAGGCGTTTTTAATACAAGCGATTTTCTGATATTAGAATTGCTGGTTCTAATTTCTGGATGATATTTTCTTTAACAGATATATAGAATTAGAATTAACAAGATATATGGAATAGAAATTCTTAACAGTAGATAAACCAGACCAATCAGAATGACTGGTGAGATATATTTTAAAATTAAAAAATTTTACACAATTTTTGTTTTTGTTGGATTTATTTGTCCAGTTGAAACCAATCGGCTTTGATTTTGCTTCTCTTTAGAATAGAAAGTAAAATAAAACCTCTTTTAAAATGTTAAGGTGTGCGATTTCGAAGATGATCAAAGCTTCATTTTAGTCCGTTAAGCTCCAAAAAGTTTACATGCTTTTACTTACTAATTGGTGAACTGTGTAATGGTAGAATCATGCCCTTTTCTTACTTAAACTGGCTACGACAGAACATTTGTTCTATTAGCTGAACGTAAATAGAATAGCGTTCCAAGCGCCTCGATCTTCTACGCTCCTTCTAAAATTTCTGGCACTATGTTTCGAGATGTCTCCCAAGTTTCTCCCGGTTTGTGTGTACCATCATGATCGCCTGTCGAGTGGCATCTCGACACTCTTGATCGTGCCATGGGTTTCTTGGGGGAGGCTTCCGGCTCCCAAGAACGGATTTCCCGACAATTTCCATGGAGTGGGCAATGGATTGCCACTCAATATCAACGGGGCAAGGAGTGCTTTCATAAACCAGTTGGGCTAGTCGAGTGGAGTATGCAGTTGCCATCTGCTGTGTTTGCAGCTTGCAAAGTCAGATCGTACTTTTCTCGCCATACTTAAACGGGTGCGAACGTTTGCTGCAACAAGGTAATTATCCGAATCGATATTCGCTATCCCGATTTCCAACAACCATGCCAAGTACGGTTCAAATCGGTCTATAACCTGATATAGCCCCCATATAAACCAATCTCCCGATTTGACTTCTTCAGTCTTTACAAGCCGCAATTTTTGTCCGATTAGGCTGAAATTTTGCATGCGATGTTCTGTTACGACAACAACTGTGCCTTATACGGCCAAAATCAGTCTATAACCTGATATAGCTCCCATGTAAACCGGTCTCTAGAGCATTCTTTTTCGATTCCAATAAGCTTTAATTTTTGCTGGTTTGACAGAAGTTTGGAATGTAGAATAAAATTTTGCCCTACAACTAAATTTATTTTGCATAAATTTTTGGCAGAATCCATGGTGGTGGGTTCCCAAGATTCGTCCCGGCGGAACCTAACACGCTTTTACCTGATATTTATACTCACCACTGAAGACTTTGTAATTTTGTCATTCCATTTGCAACACATCAAAGTATTAATTTCAACCTTACAAAGTATACATACTAGATCGTCGTAATAATAAGTTACGTATAGGATCTAACCATATTTGTTCATCTATATGTTGAAATAACTCTACAGTCTATAGTTCAAAGATGACCTGTGTCTTTAATATTGCGCTTTTATACCGATCTTCCGATGAGAATTCTCGAATGCATAAAAATCGTATTTTGGCCGAATTGAGAACATACAGTGGTAGAAAAAATAATAGGGACATACCGTTTATTCATATATGTTGTTTATATTTTAATATTCTTTAATATTTCAATACTTATGCAATTTAAATAAACAAGTAAGAGCGTGCTAAGTTCGGCCGGACCGAATCTTGTACACCCTCCACCATGGATCGAATTCGTCGAGTTCTATTCTAGTCAAACAAAGAATACTGAATGAAAACTGTTATGCTATTAGAGCTACATCAAGTTATAGTCCGATTCCATAAACGAATGCTGAACATTAGAAGTCATTTTGTAATATTCATTTCACTCGGATAAGAATTACGCATTGTAGGGGCTCAAAAAGCAAAATCGGGAGATAGGATTATATGGGAGCTGTATCAAGCTATTGGTCGATTCAGGCCATATTAGACACTTATGTTCAAGGTCATGAGAGACGCCGTTGTACAAAATTTCTGCCAAATCGGATGAGAATTGCGCCCTCTTGAGGCTCAAGAAGTCAAGATCCCAGATCGGTTTATATGGCTGCTATATCAGGTTATGTACCGATTTCCGCTATTTTTACAAATATGTGAAAACAAAAAATAACAAGTAAGAGCGTGCTAAGTTCGGCCGGGCCGAATCTTATAAACCCTCCACCATGGATCGCATCGGTCGAGTTCTTTGCGCAGTAACTCCTTTTAGGCAAACAAAGAATAATGATTATGGACGGAGGAGGAGGAGGAGCTATATCAAGTTATAGTCCGATTCGGGGCTCAAGAAGCAAAATCGGGAGATCGGTTTATATGGCAGCTGTGTAAAGCTATAGATCGATTCAGACCACATTGCACACGTATGTTGAAGACCATGGCAGAAGCCGTTGTACAAAATCTGTGCCAAATCAGATGAGAATTGCGCTCTCTAGAAGCGCAAGAACTCAAGATCCCAGATCGGTTAATATGGCAGCTATATCAGGGTATGGGCCGGTTTGGACCATACTTTGCATAAATGTTGGAAGTAATACCAAAACACCACGTGCAAAATTACAGCCAAATCGGTTAGGAATTGCGCCTTGTACAAGCTCAAGAAATCAAGACCCAAAATCGGTTTATATAGCAGCTATATCAGGTTATGGACTGATTTAAACCATACTTTGCACAGTTGTTGGAAGTGATATCAAAACACTATGTGCAAAATTTCAGTCAAATCGGATAAGAATTGCGCTCTCTAGAGGTTCAAGAAGTCAAGACCCAAGATCGGTTTATATGGCAGCTGTATCAGGTTATGGACCGATTTAAACCATATTTAGCATAGTTGCGAGAAGTGATATCAGAACACTATGTGCAAATCGGACGTGAAGTGCGCCCTATAGCGGCTCAAGAAGTCAAGACCCAAGATCGGTTTATATGGCAGCTATATCAAAACATGGACCGATTTGGCCCATTTACCATCCCCATGCTTCAATAAGAAGCATTTATGCAAAATTTCATGGGGCTAGGTCTACTCCTTAAAAAGTTAGCGTGCTTTCGACAGACAGACGGACGGACATGGCTAGTTCGACTTAAAATATCACGACGATCAAGAATGTACAATATATACTTTATGAGGTCTTAGACGCATATTTCGAGGTGTTTCAAACAGAATGACGAAATTAGTATACCCCCATTCTATGGTGGAGGGTATACAAAGGAAAATTATATTATTTTTAAATTCTTAGGTTAATATATTTGTAAATATATTGTTACTAGCTGATCTGGGCCCGCTCCGCTGCGCCTTCTTTTATGGAACAAAAGTTTCCTTGGAATATTTATTTTCGACAATAAAAGATCTTTTAGTACAATAACATGCTACGAAAATAGTTTATCGCTTGACTAACAGTTTAATAATATAAGTGCCTTTATCTGAATCCCATATCATCTTTATTGGTCTACAAATTTTAGTTTGGAGAATATCAGCCCGATATTCTCATGATGTCTGATTTAGTGGTGTTTTAGGGGGAGAGGTGGTCCCTCACATACTCGGCCCTGATAAAATATCAGCATAGTGCTCTTCTCTCAAATAGCATTTATATAAACCCCATATTGCCATTGGCTTAAGAGGAGTTTACAGGATGAGGCGTCCCCCAAACACATGGCCCGAAGAAAGGTTATCAAATTCGTTTTCTAATCTCAAATACCTTTAATTTGAGCCATATATTAGCATGGTTGAAAAGTTTTTTTCCCTTTGGGGGTGTTTTCGGAAAGGGGTGATGCCCTAAATACATGGTCGTACATTTGGATATGAAATTTGTATTCTACTCCCAAATACCTTTATTTGAGCCCCATATTGCGATGGTCACTAAAAAATTGCTGTTTGTAGGGTATTTTGGGTATCAATTCTTGCGAAAATGGGTATCAATTCTCGCTCTACCCCCCAATACCTTTCATTTAAGCTCCACATTGACATGGTGGGTAAATATGCTCGATTTAGGGGTGTTTTGGCGATTGGGGTGGTCCCCCAAACACTAAGCCCGGAAAATATATCAGCAACGTACTCTATTCTCATATATCTATATATCATTTATTTGAACCCCATATTGCCATTGCCCTCAAAATTGGATATGAAATTCGTTTTCTAATCTCATTTAAACTCCTTATTGCAAAAGTCAGCAAATATGTCCGGTTTGGGATATTGGCCCTAAAAACTATGAATATTTAGTTCCACTCTCTTTAAGACCCAAATTGTCTTGGTGGACAAATACGTCCTATTTGGGGGTTGTTATGATGGTGGGACGTCCGCTAGACAGTTGGCCCCTAATGTTGATATAAGATACATGTTTTACTCCCACATACCTCTAATTTGAACCCCATATTTCCATAGTCGGCAAACATGACCGGCTTGGGGGGTATTTTGAGGGTTGGGCGGCCATTCAGTGAGTTGGCCTTGAAAATATATATCGGATTCGTGTTCCACTTTAAAAACCCTCTTATTTGAGTCTCATATTGCAATAGTCAAAAAAAAAAACTTACTATTTGGGTGGTGTTTTGGGGGTGGGGTGGACCAATAGACACTTTCCCGAAAATCGATATCAAATTCGTGCTTTACTCCCAAAGACCTTTCATTTGAGCCCATATTGCTATGGTCGTAAATTTGTACCCTTTAGGGGAATGTTTTTGGGGAAAGGCGGCCCCCAAACACTTGGTCCCATATTTGGATATCAGATTCGTATTCTACATTCAAATACCTTTAATTTAAGCCCCATATTCCCATGGTCAGTAAATAAGTCCTGTTTGGGGGTGTTCTGGGAAAGGGGTGGACCCTTAGAAACATGGTCCCACATTTGGATATTAGATTCGTATTCTACTCGCAAATACCTTTCATTTGAGCCCCATATTGCCATGATCGGTAAATATGTCCGATTTAGGGGTGTTTTGGGGCTTGGGGTGGTCCCCCTAGCACTTGGTCCGACAATTGGATATCAAATACGTTTTCTTATCCTAAATACCTTTGATTTAAGTCCCATATTGTCGTGATTGGTCTAAGTATATGTTTGGTAGGTTTTAGCGTGGGGCGGCCCCCTTAGGTACCCGATACGAAATTTGGATACCAATTTTTTTTATACCCTCCACCATAGGATGGGGGTATACTAATTTCGTCATTCTGTTTGTAACTACTCGAAATATTCGTCTGAGACTCCATAAAGTACATATATTCTTGATCGTCGCGACATTTTATGTCGATCTAGCCATGTCCGTCCGTCTGTCTGTCGAAAGCACGCTAACTTCCGAAGGAGTAAAGCTAGTCGCTTGAAATTTTGCACAAATCATCTTATTAGTGTAGGTTGGTTGGTATTGTAAATGGGCCATATCGGTCCATGTTTTGATATAGCTGCCATATAAACCGATCTTGGGTCTTGATTTCTTGAGCCTCTAGAGTGCGCAATTCTTATCCGATTGGAATGAAATTTTGCACGACGTGTTTTGTTATGATATCCAACAACTGCGCCAAGTATAGTTTAAATCGGTCTATAACCTGATATAGCTGCCATATAAACCGATCTTGGGTCTTGATTTCTTGAGCCTCTAGAGTGCGCAATTCTTATCCGAATGGAATGGAATTTCGCACTACGTGTTTTGTTATGATACCCAACAACTGTGCCAAGTATGGTTCAAATCGGTCCACAACCTGATATAGCTGTCATATAAACCGATCTTGGGTCTTGATTTCTTGAGCCTCTAGAGGGCGCAATTCTTATCCGATTTGACTGAAATTTTTCATGAAGTATTTTATTCTTACTTTCAACAATTGTGTATAATAAGGTTCAAATCGGTTCATAACCTGATATAGCTGCCATATAAACCGATCTGGGATCTTGAATTCCTAAGCCTCTAGAGGTCCCAATTATTATCCGATTTGCCTGAAATTTTGTAGTATGGATCCTCTCATGACCATCAACATACGTGTTTATTATGATCTGATTCGGTCTACAGCCCGATACAGCTACCATATAAATCGATCTCTCTATTTTACTTCATGGGCCCCCAATAGGCTGCAATTCTTATTCGAATTGGCTGACATTTAACACAGTTCTCCAACATGTAATTTAATTGTGGTCCAAACCGGACCATATCTGGATATCGCTCTAAAAGCAGAGCAAATCTTTTCTTATATCCTTTTTTGCCTAAGAAGAGATACCGGGAAAAGAACTCGACAAATGCGATCCATGGTGGAGGGTACGTAAGATTCGGCCCGGCCGAACTTAGCACGCTTTTACTTGTTATTTTTAGGGCACTATATGAGAGCACACAAAATTTCGCTTAAATCGCACCACCCATCTCCGAGATCTGGTGTTTCTGAAAATTAGGGTAAGGGGGAGGGTCCGCCCCGCCTTCAGATATAAAAAAATGTGGTACCCTATTTTCACCACGGGGTCATTATGCACCATCTGTGAAAATTTCAAGAAAATCGGTTCAGCCGTTTCTGAGTCTATAAGGAATACAAAAACATACAAACAAACAAACGCAAATTGATTTTTATATATAAGATTAGTCTGTGAGGGTATTTATTATAAAAGCGTGTTAAGTTCGTCCGGGCCGAATCTTATATACCCTCCACCATGGAACGCATTTGTCGAGTTCTTTTCCCGGCATCTCTTCTTAGGCAAAAAATGATATAAGAAAAGATTTGCTCTGCTATTAGAGCGATATCAAGATATGATCCAGTTTAGACCACAATTAAATTATATGTTGGAGACCTGTATAAAATGTTAGCCAATTCGAATAAGAATTGCTCCCTTTGGGGGCTCAAAAAGTAAAATAGAGAGATCGATTTATATGGGAGCTGTATCGGGCTATAGACCGATTCAGACCATAATAAACACGTATGTTGATGGTCATGAGAGGATCCGTCGTACAAAATGTCAGGCAAATCGGATCAAGACCCAAGATCGGTTTATATGGCAGCTACATCAGGTTATGAACCGATTTGAACCATACTTCGCACAGTTGTTGGATATAATAACAAAACACGTTGTGCAACATTTCATTCTAATCGGATAAGAATTGCGCACTCTAGAGGCTCAAGAAGTCAAGACCCAGGATCGGTTTATATGACAGCTATACCAGGTAATGGACCGAATTGAACCATACTTAGCACAGTTGTTAGAAGTGACACTAAAACACTATGTGCAAAATTTCGTTCCAATCGGATAAGAATTGCGCACTCTATAGGCTCAAGATGTCAAGACGCATCTTGACTGTGCCATACTTGGCACAGTTATTGGATATCATAATAAAACACGTTGTGCAAAATTTCATTCCAATCGGATAAGAATTGCGCACACTAGAAGCTCAAGAAGTCAAGACCCAAGATCGGTTTATATGGCAGCTATATCAGGTTATGGACCGATGTGAACAATACTTTGCACAGTTGTTGGATATCATAACAAAACACGACGTGCAAAATTTCATCACAATCGGATAAGAATTGCGCACTCTAGAGGCTCAAGAAGTCAAGACCCAAGATCGGTTTATATGGCAGCTATATCAAAACATGGACCGATATGGCCCATTTACAATACCAACCGACCTAACTAATAAGAAGTATTTGTGGAAAATTTCAAGCGGCTAGCTTTACTCCTTCGGAAGTTAGCGTGCTTTCGACACACAGACGGACGGACGGACAGACGGACTGACATGGCTAGATCGTTACAAACAGAATGACGAAATTAGTAAACCCCCCATCCTATGGTGGAGGGTATAAAAAGAAGTCAAGATCCAAGATCGGTTTATATGGCAGCTATATCGAAACATGGACCGATTTGAATCATACTTAGCGCAGTTATTGGAAGTGATATTATAAAACCACTTGCAAAATTTCAGTCAAATCGGATAGGAATTGCGCCCTCTAGAGACTTATGAAGTCAAACCCATGATCGGTTTATATGGCAGCTAAAGGGTGATTTTTTTGAGGTTAGGATTTTCATGCATTAGTATTTGACAGATCGCGTGGGATTTCAGACATGGTGTCAAAGAGAAAAATGCTCAGTATGCTTTGACATTTCATCATGAATAGACTTACTAACGAGCAACGCTTGCAAATCATTGAATTTTATTACCAAAATCAGTGTTCGGTTCGAAATGGGTTCAAATTTTGACAAATTTTGTTCAGCGATGAGGCTCATTTCTGGTTGAATGGCTACGTAAATAAGCAAAATTGCCGCATTTGGAGTGAAGAGCAACCAGAAGCCGTTCAAGAACTGCCCATGTATCCCGAAAAATGCACTGTTTGGTGTGGTTTGTACGCTGGTGGAATCATTGGACCGTATTTTTTCAAAGATGCTGTTGGACGCAACGTTACGGTGAATGAACACATTTCGAACCGAACACTGATTTTGGTAATAAAATTCAATGATTTGCAAGCGTTGCTCGTTTGTAAGTCTATTCATGATGAAATGTCAAAGCATACTGAGCATCTTTCTCTTTGACACCATGTCTGAAATCCCACGTGATCTGTCAAATACTAATGCATGAAAATCCTAACCTCAAAAAAATCACCCTTTATATCAAAACATGGACCAATTTGGCCCCTTTACAATCCCAACCGACCTAAGCTAATAAGAAGTTATTGTGGAAAATTTCAAGCGGCTAGCTTTACTGCTTCGAAAGTTAGCGTGCTTTCGACAGACAGACGGACATGGCCCGATTGACTTAAAATGACATGACGATCAAGAATGTATATATTTTATGGGGTCTCAGACGCATATTTCGAGGTGTTAGAAACAGAATGACGAAATTAGTATACCCCCATCCCCAGTGAAAAAGCTGGGATACCAGGATGATGACGGGTGGTGGTGGATGCCTAAAAGAAACCGATGGTGAGTTGGAGTTCGGTACACCGAAGTCCAATCACCGTAACACAAAAGGAAATGGAGCTCGATTACTATGGTTGCCACGGATGTAGGTAGGGCTCGTGTGTTTAGACAAAGTCTTACCCAATTTTAGCTATAGGAAAATACGGTGAAGAAAAAACGACAGAGGTTAAGATGCTCAAGACCACGTTTGCAAGTTTATTGTCTGAGTTGTTCAAACGGAAAAAAAGGTAGAACCATGTTCTATCAAAATGTCTACCAATATTTTTTTTTAGTACTAATGTAATGACATATGTAGTTAAGTGAGTTAAGATAATTAGTATACGTGAAGCATACGTAGCGTGATAATGATGTGGCATTGCATGCAGGGGTGGGAGTTGTGTGGCATGAACATCACCGGCCCACGTTGCAGTATTGCAAAAATTTAAAAATTTGAAAATTGTAAAAATACATATGATTTCTTGATAACCATTTCGTAAAAATTCCAATTAGTAATTCAAAAAATTTTTGGAGTAAAAGTTAATCTGGAATTCAGTTTTAACTTAAAACTAGAATATATACAACATAGCTTAATACATTTGGTTTAATTCATTTAGAAGTAATTATTGGAGATTTTCTCATTTAGTTGTTGCAGGAGCCGGACAAGACCCATCCGAATACAGTATTCATAGCTACTGGAAGATTTCCATCACTGGGCAACAATCCGGGTAAAATGAGTCGAGCATACAAGTCAGCTCCCAATGCTATGGAAAACGGCCCCGACTTATAAAATTGAGGGTCAGCTAGGGTGATGTTTTTAAAGTTTGTTGCCATTGAGGCATTTAGTGATCTGGTAGGAGTGTCCATCGATATATGGTTGTTTACCCTCATAGTGGTGTTGAATGCAGTCTGTGGAGATTGGCGTGAGGCTATGGATACTGCACAAATTGATATTGATATTGATCGATGTGCAACAAAGAGTGGTGATTGCCTCCACAATGATAACATCCTTTGGTTGAGAAGCACGCATTGGAGGAATGTTTATGTGCTAAACAGTTTGGACAGTAGCTATGGGTGATAACCAGTTGCATACGTTCCTTTACATCTTTCTTCCGGAATGCTTTGCATTTGCGTAGACCGTGGTTTCCGGAGCACAGGCGACAGGAAAAGTCATCTTGATCAGAAGGATTGGGATTGAGACGCGATTTTATGGACGGCATACTGGAAAAATAATATTATTAGTTTGGAAAAAATTAAAATGTGATGTAGCTAACAGGATGGAAGTACAACTACTTTTACCAAAGGTCTAGTAATTGTACCCTTTTGCGTGACAATGTCCACAACACGAACCAAATTGTCTTTTCCGTGATAAATTTTGGAAATTCTACCTAATTTCCACTCGTTTGGTGGTAAGCAGTCATCCCTTACCACGACCATCGCGCCGACCTCAATATTTGGCTGCGGTCTTTTCCATTTTATACGTTTATGCAATTCTTTTAAGTATTCGTGTTTCCACCGAATACTGAATTGCTGAGAAAGAGCTACAACTCGTCGCCATCTGTTGAGGATTGAAAGATTAGTCTCTATCTCATTAGGTTCGGCTGGAGAAAGTAATGGACCCCCGATAAGAAAATGGCCGGGTGTGAGGGCAATCAAATCGTCTGGATTCTCGGACATTGGGGAAATTGGCCTCGAATTAAGGCAAGCTTCTATCCGAGAAAGTATAGTTGTAAATTCCTCGAAAGTAAATTTGTGAGCCCCAGCCAATTTTCGGAAATGGATCTTAAAACTTTTTACGCCAGCTTCCCATAGGCCGCCCATGTGAGGGGCCCCTGGTGGAATAAAATGCCATGTCAAACATTGGTGAGAAAACTGGGACAACGTCATGTCACGAGAATTTTGGAAAAAGTCTCTAGCAATTTCCTTGGAGGCTCCCACAAAAGTTTTCCCATTATCCGAAAAGAGTTTGGATGGACAGCCGCGACGGGAGACAAACCGATGGAAGGCCGCTAGGAATTCTGGAGTAGTTAACGAACTTGTCAATTCCAAATGTATGGCTCGAGTAGCAAAGCATACAAATAGACATACGTAGCCCTTAGTAATGGTGCAGGACCTAGCCGCATAGTTTTTGATGTCGAAAGGTCCCGCAAAGTCGATTCCTGTATTAGTAAAGGGCCGACTAAGCGTAGTACGCTCCCGAGGAAGTGTTCCCATTAGCTGCGTCTGAAGTTTGTGTTTCGAAATTACACATATTTTACATCTGTGTATGCAGGCTTTTATTAGGATTTTGGCTTTAGGTATCCAAAATTGGAGGCGCAACATACGGAGCATCAAACTGTTTCCACCGTGAAGTGTAACGGAATGAATGAACTTCACCAATAGCACGGAGAATGTGCATTTGTACGGTACTATTATGGGGAAACGTTCGCTGTACGATAGACACTCGGAGCTCACAATACGGCTAGAAATTCTCATGAGGCCATTAACATCCAAAAAGGGGTTCAAGTTACAAAGTGGACTAGATACTGAAATTTTATCCCCATTGGAAAGAGCTCGATACTCGCGTGGATAAATAACCTTCTGAGCTAAAATCACAAATTGGGATTGAACATTTTGTATTTCAGCATTCGTTAAAGGTCCAGAGTTGGGAATTGTTTGTCCACTCCTGGATATTCTACACCTTGCAATAAAACGATATACAAAGGCCATCACTCGAAGAGCTCTTCCGAGTGATGAGAATCGATCCAATAGATCCTCATATTTTTGGAAATAAGCAAAATGTGAATGAATGATTTTGGCTTCTAACTTTGTCCCATCGACGTCACCTGACATTTGAATTGGCCATAAGCTGGAAGGTAGCCTTAGCCAAAATGGACCATACCACCACAGATCGTTCTGAAATAAATCTTGAGGGAAAGCCCCACGAGAAGCCAAATCAGCTGGGTTATCGCCTGATTGGACATGAGCCCAATTGTCGGCAGGCACGACTGCAGCAATTTTCGAGACGCGATTGGCGACAAACGTTTTCCATAGAAATGGAGGTTTCTTTAACCAGGCCAAAACGATCATCGAATCTGTCCAGCAAAACACTTTGCAGCTGGGAATAGAGCCTGAAACAGATTCGATGGCTTGTGCCAGTAGCAATGCCCCACAGAGCTCGAGCCTCGGAATAGATATCGTTTTTAACGGGGCTACCCGAGATTTGGAGATTAAAAGATGTGTGATTATGTCGCCATTGGGAGTTGTAACCCGAAGATAGAGCGATGCAGCGTATGCCTTCTCTGAGGCATCGCAGAATCCATGAAGTTGTATATCGCTCTCTGGCGTATAACACACCCAACGTGGAATCTGGATGTTCTCAATTTTTGGATAATTCTCGTAAAAAGTCTGCCAAGTGCAAAGTAGTTTAGGAGGTAAAAACTCGTCCCACCCTATTTTGGAGGCCCATATATCCCGCATAAGAAGCTTCGCGAGAACAATGAAAGGGCATAACCACCCTGCTGGGTCGAACAACTTGGATATATTCGAAAGGATGCTTCTTTTAGTAGGATTCAACTCGGATTTAATCTTTCCTGCTACAAAATAGAATTCGTCTAGTTTAGCATTCCACCGTACTCCTAACATTTTCGCCTTACTCGAATCCTCAAACTCGAGGAATTCATTGCTAAGAAGGTTTGATTTTGGAATGAATTGAAGGAAATCCTTGGAGTTTGACACCCATTTCCTTAAGGAGAAGCCAGCAGAGTTCAATGCGTCAATTAACTGTTTTTGGCATTCAACAGCGGAGTTTATGTCATGACTTCCACCGAGGACATCATCAACATACATGCTAGAATTCAACACCCCGCTAGGCAAAGGATATAAATCCTTAACATCGGAAGCCAACTGTTGAATAGTACGGAGGGCCAAAAATGGTGCACAAATTACACCAAACGTTACTGTCTGCAGTTCGAATTCTTGTACATCCTCCTGGGGGGATTTCCGGAACAGAATTCTTTGGAATGGTATGTGTTTTGGATCTACACAAATTTGGCGATACATTTTTTCAATGTCGCTGCTGAAAACGATTTTGTATAGCCGCCATTGCAGCAATAGAATGCAAAGGTCACGTTGCAAGGGTGGTCCTGGATGGAGGATGTCATTTAAACTTAACCCGTTGGAAGTGGGGTTGGACGCGTTGAAAACAACACGGACCTTGGTCGTAACGCTGTCAGGACGAACAACGGCATGATGGGGCAAATAATGGATTTGGACTTCTGGAGATTCGGAAATGGATGAAACTTCCTTCATGTGCCCTAGTTGGATATACTCTAACAAAACGTCATCATACTGCCTTTTAAGTTGAGGGTCTCTTGATAGTCTATTTTCATTGCGAATGTATTGTGCCAGTGCTATCTTTCTAGACTCGCCAAGTCGAATTTCGGTCGGATATTCTGGCTTAAAAGGGAGCGTTACAACAAATCTACCAGAGCTATCTCGTCTTGTTGTCCTACAGAAATTCACCTCGCAATATCTATCAGACTCGGACATATAAGTCCCCTTGGGAATGTCCTCCATTTCCCAAAACCTTAAAATTTGCTGATCCAAGGCAGCTTCGTTCGCCATTAAGACTGTGGTTTGAAAAACAGAAATGGACTCAGTTTGGATTGGACCCGTTAAGATCCAACCAAATCTCGTTTCTTGGGCCATAAGAGTACCACATACAGGGTTAATAACCCCTTGAAGCATTACAATCGGAAAGACGTCTGCCCCTATCAGAATGTCAACATAAGACGATCGATAAAAATCGGGATCTGCCAGATGGATTTCTGGTAATTTCGAAAACATTTCTTTGGAAGCTGAAAACGTAGGCAAACACGAAGTAAGTTTTGGAATTACGAAAGCGGAAACATCTAAAGAAAAGTTGCAATCAACCGGGGAACTGAGTTTAAGCGAACACACCTTTCGAGACCTGGCGGAGACGGTCTCGTTGAGGCCGGAAACATGAGCAGCGGTACGTCGGGATGGAAGCTTCAACATATTGAACATACGTTCGGATATGAACGACGCCTCCGATCCTGAATCAAGTAAAGCTCTGGCCTTGGATATTTCACCATTATAAACTATATGAACAATTGCCGTTCCCAGAAGCACGGACTTAGAATTCGTCGCAAAACAGGACTGAATTGGAGTCTCAGACTCGGTATTTGAAGTGGACTGTAGTTCTTGGGTTCCAGAAGGTTCAATCTCCTCCTCGCTACCATTCCGATGTAAAAGAGTATTGTGCCTCTTATTGCATTTTTGGCAATTAAAAGTGCTCTTGCAATCCTTCAAAATATGTCCTTTGGAAAAGCAATTCATGCATAGTTTCAACTGCTTAATCGTAGCAAGCTTTTCCGAATGGCACATATTTGTAAATTTCGAGCACAAACGGATTGTGTGACTCTCATTCGGACACAACTTACAAGAGGGGATAAGCACGCCATTTCGGTACGAATTAAATTTCTTAGGAGTCGAACTCTTTGCGTTGGGATTTGGAACGTTTCCACTTTTTGACCCAGGATCAGGTCTCAAGGAAGATGAAGTCTGGAAGTCCTTGACGGTCTCCAAAGTCTGATACCGACATGTCAAAAAAGAGTCGAGCTCCACCCAAGAAGGAGAGTCTGTTTTATTCTTCACTGACTGTTCCCACAATAATAAGGTGGTTTCCGGTAAGCGTGAAGAGCAAATATATACGAATATTGGGTCCCAGCTAGATATTTCGATCTGGTATAGCCTCAAAGAAGATATTATTCCGTTGATCGTGGTCTGAATCTCTTTAATGGATTCACAAGACTCATTGGAAATTTTGCGCAAATTGAAAAGGGACCTCAATTGGCTATTCAAAAGCAGCCTTTTATTCTCGAACCGAACTGACAGTGCATCCCACGCTACTTGAAAGCCCTCATTCGTCAGGGGAGCCTTCCGAACAATATCCCTGGCCTCCCCCCGGGTTTTCGAATTCAAATGAAATAGCCTCTCTACTGGAGTCAGCCTTGTATTTTGAATATACAAAGCGGTAAAGAGGTCCCGGAAAGTCGGCCAGGAGAGGTAATCTCCAGCAAATACCTCTGTGTCACAAGGCGGTAAAGTAATCTGTGGAATCGGATGAGAATCACTCCTAGTTGGCGGACAAATATTGGACTGAATGGATGATTTCCTCTTCCTTTCTACTATTTCACCAATCTTGGACACACATTCGACATACGTCCTATACGTCGAATGGTACCTAGCCTTTAATGTTTCTATATCAGCCTTATTATCTCCTCCGATCAACTCCGTTAAGCTGGCTTCGTATGTGGGTTTGGTTCTTTGCCAAATCTCCCTAAGTTCATCTTTATGTACTTCAAGAGAATGTATGGAGGACTGAAGCAAAGGTTCGTTTTCGAGCTCAGCGTTAAACTCCATTAAGGCATCAGACATTCTAATAAAATTTGAAAGGGCCATATCTCCTTTTGAACCAAACCTCTTCTATAATCGAAAACCCGAATGCAACCGAAATAAGAAATGAAATTAAACACGATTAAAAAAATGCAATGAAATTTGCCTTATTTCCACATAAAATTTCACCAGGTTTGCCGACAAAAATCTGCACTGTGAACTCTACCAAGATAAAAATTGTGAATGGAATATTGGAGTCTGATATCTATTGTTTCCAAATAGCAAACCATCAAATCCCTTTCGATTTTTCAAAACAATATTTCTCAAAAATCTTTCGTCACTTGCTGGACGCTTCAATGAAAATAAAACGCACAAAGTAATCTTCAAGTCTAATGTTTTCATATATTGCAGCGATTAGAATAAAAACCATTTAAGCACTAAACACCAAAAGCAAGCTGTGGCGAGGATGGCACCTTTATACAACGAAACAACTTATCTCCTTTTCGCACTCACTGGTTATGCGTTGAGTTTGACAAATATTTTGAGTTCAACATACAGAAATATTCTTGGTGTAGAAATTGGACTTTTGATCTGACGAAATTCGAGTCTATCATATAACTCACTTCATGCAATTTTTGCCGGAACTGTACACTGGAACTGTACCTTGGCTTTATATGGATAAAGTGCCTTGTGGCAGGCTGGGCACTTCACGTCACACACTTTTTTCAATAACTTTAAACAAGTGGTTTCGGTTGTTTCATTTATGGATTTTAAAATCTTTTTTGTTTTTCTATTAAGTGATATGGACAAGTAGTCTGGCTGGCGTATTTCTTTATATTCTATGTTCCAATATAAACTACCCAGATGTGTTTGCGTCACGAATGGAGGTACCAAAAACTGGTTTTGTTTTGTGGTTCTCCACCTGATTCGGAGAGACAAAACAAATCATCGAGTGATATGTCTGTTTGGATATAGAATGCGACAAAACCACAAAAACACAAAAAACCGTGATAGCAGATGTACAGTTCCTAATCTCCAATATAAGAGAGCGAAAGATCTATTGCCCGGTGAGTGGCTACTGAATACGATATACGTGGTGCGATATAAAATTTAAAGGGACATTGGGAATCAATCAATCGATCACGGAATGCAAATGGAGTGTTAAGTGATAAGTGCCATGAAAATAAGGAAATAAATGCAAATCACTCAAACAAAATAAACCGTAGAAATAAACAGCCTCCCAGAAAAAAGATATAATATGATTTTCTTTAAGCCTCTGAGACATCCAAGTGCAAATCACGGTACAATTGGAAGAATTGAAAAACTCGAAATTAATAATTTTTATTTTTCTTTTCTCGAAAATAATCTCCCGGTGGGAAGGGAATAATGAAACTATACCGAATGAATGAGAAAAGAAAAAAAAAAAAAACAATCCTCAAAGTAAAGGTAAACTCAGAAATATATTTATTGCCAAAACGGGGAAATAATATAGTGATGATTCAATCTGAAATCCGATTGGCATTAATTGTTCTGAGTTTCCGAAAATAGGGAATTGTGCGTAATAGTTATTGTGCGAAATACCAATGCTATCTGAGTTATGTGAAGCTTTGAAAACTTTGTGGCCGCAGTAATGTAAGACAAAGATTGTGTGACATTTGACTTGAGGCCACCAATCTTACCTGTTTTTAGTTTTCTTGTGCTCCAACCAAAGCAATCCAAACTCGGGATATAGAATAGGCGTCCTTTAGGTTAACCACTATCCGGCTCGAAGGACCATGAAAAAGCTGGGATACCAGGATGATGACGGGTGGTGGTGGATGCCTAAAAGAAACCGATGGTGAGTTGGAGTTCGGTACACCGAAGTCCAATCACCGTAACACAAAAGGAAATGGAGCTCGATTACTATGGTTGCCACGGATGTAGGTAGGGCTCGTGTGTTTAGACAAAGTCTTACCCAATTTTAGCTATAGGAAAATACGGTGAAGAAAAAACGACAGAGGTTAAGATGCTCAAGACCACGTTTGCAAGTTTATTGTCTGAGTTGTTCAAACGGAAAAAAAGGTAGAACCATGTTCTATCAAAATGTCTACCAATATTTTTTTTAGTACTAATGTAATGACATATGTAGTTAAGTGAGTTAAGATAATTAGTATACGTGAAGCATACGTAGCGTGATAATGATGTGGCATTGCATGCAGGGGTGGGAGTTGTGTGGCATGAACACCCAGTTTTTAATTTCGAAACGAATATTGCAAAAACCCATTTAAATCATTACCGCCTGTTGGTGTTTTTCACTTTTCAAAATTTCAGTTACAAATAAAGTAGTATCCTTTAGCCTTAACAACATTTTGATAACTGTCCCTATTTTTGACTATTAAGTGAATTTACCGGAGATTTCACTATATCAAGCGTACGTGAATTAAATGACATTTTATATACAATTTTAGTTCACCATTCTCAAATCAACAGTTCTACGAAAAATCAGGTTCAGATTTTCATTGATGTATACATATTTTCTTAAATTTTTGTCGAATATTATTCTTAGTGACTATTCTCACTATCATTTTTTATACCCACCACCGAAGGATGGGGGTATATTCATTTTGTCATTCCGTTTGCAACACATCGAAATATCCATTTCCGACCCTATAAAGTATACATATTCTTGATCAGCGTAAAAATCTAAGACGATCTAGACATGTCCGTCCGTCTGTCCGTCTGTCTGTTGAAATCACGCTACAGTCTTTAAAAATAGAGATATTGAGCTGAAATTTTGCACAGGTTCTTTTTTTGTCCATAAGCAGGTTAAGTTCGAAGATGGGCAATATCGGACTATATCTTCATATAGCCCCATATAGACCGATCCGCCGATTTAGGGTCTTAGGCCCATAAAAGCCACATTTATTATCCAATTTTGCTGAAATTTGGGACAGTGAGTTGTGTTAGGCCAATTTGGCTCATATCGGTCCAGATTTAGGGTCTTAGGCCCATAAAAGTCACATTTACTCTCCGATTTTGCTGAATTTTGGGACAGTGAGTTGTGTTAGGCCCTTCGACGCCCTTCGTCAATTTGGTTCATATCGATCCAGATTTGGATATAGCTGCCATATAGACCGATCCTCCGATTTAGGGTCTTAGGCCCATAAAAGCCACATTTATTATCTGATTTTGCTGAAATTCGGGACAGTGAGTTGTGTTAGGCCCTTCAACATTATTCGTCAATTTGGCTCCGATCGGTTCAGATTTGGATATAGCTGCCATATAGACCGATCCTCCGATTTAGAGTCTTAGGCTCATAAAAGCCACATTTATTATCCGATTTTGCTGAAATTTGGGACAGTGAGTTGTATTAGGCCCTTCGACACCCTTCGTCAATTTGGCTCTGATCGGTTCAGATTTGGATATAGCTGCCATATAGACCGATCCTCCGATTTAGGGTCTTAGACCCATAAAAGACGCATTTATTATCCGATTTTGCTGAAATTCGGGACAGTAAATTGTGTTAGGCCCTTTGATATCCCTCATCAATTTGGTGCAGACCGGACCAATTTTGGATATAGCTGCCATATAGACCGATCTCTCGATTTCAGGTTTTGGGCCCATTAAATGCTCATTTATTGTTCGATGTCGCCGAAATTTGGAACAGTGAGTTAAGTTAAGCCCATCGACATAATCCTGCAATATGGCATAGATCGGTTAAGATTTGGATATAGCTGCCATATAGACCGATCTCTCTATTTAAGGTTTTGGGCCCATTAAATGCTCATTTATTGTCCGATGTCGCTGTAATTCAGGACAGTGAGTTAGGTTAAGCCCTTCGACTTCCTTCTGCAATATGGCCCAGATCAGTCCAGATTTGAATATAGCTGCCATATAGACCGATCTCTCAATATATGGTTTTGGGTCCATAAAAGGCGCAATTATTGTCCTATTTCGCCGAAATTTGGGACAGTGAGTTGAGTTAGGCCCTTCGACGTTTTTCTGAAACTTGGGCCAAATCGATTCAGATTTGGATATAACTGCCATATAGACCGATATCTCGATTTAAAGTTTTGGCCCCATAAAAGGCTCATTTATAATCCGATTTCACTGAAATTTGACACAGTGACTTATATTAGGCTTTTCGAAATCCGTGTCGTATGTAGCTCAAAAGACCAATATTTTGTTATACACAATTGAACAATGACTTGTACTTATAAGTATTTGGTCCAAATCGGAACATATTTTGATATAACTGCTATGGGACAAAAGGTATACAATTTTAACCGGATTTTGATGAAAGGTGGTTTACGTATATTCCCGAGGTGGTGGGTATCCAAAGTTCGGCCTCGCCGAACTTAACGCTTTTTTACTTGTTACCACTGTAAATGCGCATTTACTGTCCATTTTCGCCGTAACAGTGAGTTGCATAGACCCCTCAACAACGGAATATGGACCAGATCCGACAAGATTTGTATTTTGGTGCCATATAGCCCTATTTTCTGATTGAAGGCATTGAACACACAAAAGCCGCATTTCGTACCCATAATTTACGAAATTTGGAAGTGATTCCTTGACACTCGCACCAGTTATAGTCAATATTAAAACTTTATCATTTCAGAGATCAGAACTTTTTCTCTAAAATTTAGAAGCAGTGAGACAGACCTCTTGTAACAGTATAAGGCCTCTCGACATCCATGGGTTTATTCTGCAGTATAAACGAATACACAGTGGCGACAAGAAGTTAAATAATTTTAAGTTGTCCCCGGCGAACTTTTCAGTAATTGACTTGGTATTTATATGTTGGCGAAACCTCCCAAAATATGAGGTCAGCCTACCAACCTACCAAGAGAATAAAAAACTACCAATTTTGGTAGGAACCTACCAAAAACAGCAACAGTGGTTGTGACGCCATTCCCGGTTCATCGCACTTTCCGTTGTTGTAAGAAAAATTGCATACTTAAAAAAATGAACTTTGCTGTGGTTTTGATATTTGCCACATTTTCGACCCGGCAATGCCAATTGAAAGCGAAACCAATTCAGTGTGGTCCTAAACGAAACCATGAACTGTGTGTAAACCAAGTGAACTGCAAAATCACTTTGCAGCTTTGCATTTAGTAACAGATAAATTATCAACAAAATTTATGTGTGTACGAGTAAAGCAACACGGGCTTACCGACGGACATGATAGAAATGTCACCAAATGCTATTTGGTCTTAAAAGCTTTTAGGCTGTAAATATTGGAAAACAATGTTTACAAGAAGGTCGCAATGGTCTACTGAAGAAGGTGTAAGTAAACACATGGCATTTCTCTTGATGGTTTGCATTTTGAATTGAATAACAAGTAAAAAGGCGTTAAGTTCGGCCAGGCCGAACTTTGGATACCCACCACCTTTCATCAAAATCCGGAGAAAATAGCATACCTTATGTCCCATAGAAGTTATATCGAAATATGTTCCGATTTGGACCAAATACTAATAAGTACAAGTCATTGTTCAATTACGTATAACAAAATATTGGTCTTTTTGGTAGATATATCTAAAAATAAACCGATCTGAATCATATACGACTCGGATGTCGAAAAGCCTTATATAAGTCACTGTGTCAAATTTCAGTGAAATCGGATTATAAATGCTCCCTTTATGGGGCTAAGACTTTAAACCGAGATATTGGTATACATGGCAGCTATATCCAAATCTGGATCCATTTGGGCCAAGTTGCAGAAAAATGTCAAATGGCCTACCTCAACACACTGTCCCAAATTTCGGCGAAATCGGACAATAAATGCGCCTTTTATGGGCCCAAAACCTTAAATCGAGAGATCGGTCTATTCGGCATCCATATTCAAATCTGGACAGATCTGAGTCAAATTGAAGAAGATCGTCGAAGAGCCTAACACAACTAACTGTCTCAAATTTTAGCTATATTGGACAATAAATGCGCCTTTTATGGATCCAAAACCTAAAAACGAGACATTGGTCTATATGGCAGATATATCCAAATCTGGACCGATCTGGGCCAAATTGACGAAGGAAGTGGAATGACCTAACACAACTCACTGTCCCAAATTTCAGCAAAATCGGGTAATAAATGTGGCTTTTATGGGCCTAAGACCCTACATCGGAGACTCGGTCTATATGGCAGCTATATCCAAATATGGACCGATCTGGGCCAAATTGAAGAAGGATGTCGAAGGACCTAACAAAACTCACTGTCCCAAATTTCAGCGAAATCGGATAATAAATGTGGCTTTTATGGGCCAAAGACACTAAATCAGAGGATTGGTCTATATGCCAGCTATATCTAAGTCTGAATCGATCTAGGCCAAATTGGCGAAGGGCATAACACAAATATCAGCAAAATCGAATAATAAATGTGGCTTTTATGGGCCTAAGACCCTAAATCGGAGGATCGGTTTATATGGCAGGTATATCCAAATCTGATTCGATCTGAGCCAAATTGATAAATGATGTCGATGGGCCTAATGCATCTCACAGTCTCAAATTTCAGCAAAATCGGATAATAAATGTGGCTTTTGTGGGCCTAAGACCCTAAATCGGCCGATCGGTCTATATGGGGGCTATATCAAGATATAGTCCGAAATAGCCCATCTTCGAACTTAACCTGCTTATGGACAAAAAAGAATCTGTGCAAAGTTTCAGCTCAATATCTTTATTTTAAAGACTGCAGCATGATTTCAACAGACAGACGGACGGACATGTCTAGATCGTCTTAGATTTTTACGCTGATCAAGAATATATATACTTTATGGGGTCGGAAATGGATATTTCGATGTGTTGCAAACGGAATGACAAAATGAATATACCCCCATCTTTCGGTGGTGGGTATAAAAAATGTGTATGCTCGACTAACGGTGCATGTTGGTCCGCACTAAGAGGCTTAAGGTCTTTACGTATATCTATGTAGATAGGGTCAGAGAGAGAGAGAGAGAGAGAGAGAGAGGGCTCGATTCCAAATGCATTTATGCAAATACTTTATGTATTATCAACCTACCAATAGAGTGGTAAATGCAACGAAGCATACATATGTCTGTTATTTCTGTGCTTAAAGTTAGTAATGTGGGCGCGATATTAATAAAGTGATGTTAAGCCTATTCCCTCCATTCAAATGCGATTGGGTATGTTCAAAAACTATTTTCTTTTATTTTTCCCCAGGGAGCGTGGTTGGGATCCTCGGGCTCTACCGTCTCATGAATTCAGACTAAATTTAGTTAAATTACCTTTATTAAAAAGCCGACGAACAATGAAATAATATTGCATTCGTTCTCAGAACTATGCAAGGCAAAATAATCTCCGATTTCATTTTGAATCTATATATATATATAAATGAATTTGTGTTTGTTTGTTTGTATGTTTGTATGTTTGTGGGTTGGTAAATTTGTTTGTTCCGTATAGACTCAGAAACGGCTGAACCCATATCTTTCAAATTTTCACAGATTGTGGGGAATAATCCGGAAGGAGCAATAGGCTATATAATTTGTTGATATATGTAGGGGGGCGACCCTCCCTCTTACCCTAAAAGTACGACCCCAAAATATGTGAATCGATCGGGACAATATGGGATTCAAATGAAAGGTATTCAAGAGTATACTACGAATTTCACATTAAAAATTGGATCCAAGGGCTGTCCCGACCCCAAAACCCCTAAAATAGGTTTATTAGACGATAATGACAATATGGAACTCGAATGAAAGGAATTTGGGAGTAGATTGAATATGGTCAGGAAAGAGAAATAGGCTTTGTAATTTGTTGATTTCGTAAGGGGGCGGACCCTGACCATTACGAAAATGGTCAGGAATGAGGAAAAGGCTTTTTTGTTTGTTGATATTGTTTGATCCCCCTTTACCCCAAAAACACCACCTAAAATCAAAAGTGGACCGATAGGGACAATATGGGTATCAAATGAAAAGTATTGGGGAGTAGAATACAAATATGGTATTAAAAATAGGGATGAAGTATGCGAGGGGTCGTCCAACCCCAAAAACTCCCCCAAACAAACTTATTGGACGTAAATATCAATATGGGACTCAAATGAAAGGTATTCGGAACTAGACTACGAATATGAGGTCCAAGTAATTGGGGGTCGCCCCACCCTCAAATGGGAATATAATTCGATCCTAGCTATATGAGCCTCAAATTAAAGGCATTTGGTAGCAGATTACGAATATGACATTAAACTTTGTGTCCAAGAATCTAGGTGGTGTTTTACCTCCCCATTAAAACAATGGTGGATCAAGTGATAGATATTTTTGAGTGATGCGCCCCTCATTAACCGGCTGTATACACCAATTATGACAATATGGGGTTAAATTCAAAGTATAAGGTTGTGAACTGCGAATATGATATCTTTATTCTGTTCATATATCTAGCGGACCACCTCACCTCAAAACAGTTGATCAATTATAATGACCTAACAGGGCACCGCCGCCGTACCCCAAAAGTTATGACGTTCAGAGTGAAAGGAGCAGTTGCAAACCTTAAGTCAAGGTAGCCGCCATTTTTTGCTCATCGTCAAGGAGCCTTCTTTTCCTAGACAAGTCCAAACAATGTGCTACTGGGCAACACTTCCATGTTCAAAAGTTTTACATGGTTTAATTAGTAAGAACTGTCACCACCGCACCTAATATAAAGACCGGCAAATTAGTTCTCTACCACTGAGAATCGTTTAATATTGCAATTGGATTTGATTTAAAAAAAGACTAAATTATGACTATTCAACAGGTAGCCAGTTACAAACAACTAACACATGATGATCAATGTTATAGGCGCTAAGCCGCTCCAAGCGAGTAGCAGCATAGACAAGGGAAATTTATAGATTCATAACATATGTTCAAAAAAGCTCTAATAGATGGGATAAATGTAAAATTCTCAGTCACTTATATGCGATTCGCAAGCATCCAGGGCGACATGGAACGGATAACTTTTAAGTTATTTTGTTAACATTTTGGGTATTAACGTCTAAACCTTTCCCTTGTCGATGGCAGCACTAATATTTAAATAAGCGCCATCTATTCTGTGTGCAAATGAATCAACTGAATGGAGACGCCACCACGAATAGAGAGAGGGCAGATTGGTAAAAATTGATCATGCAGCATTTATCTTTGTTAGGGCAACCTATCGGTCCTTAAAATAAAGAAAAACAAGTAAACAGGATACCCACCACCTCGGATATATATGTAAACCACCTTTCATCAAAATTCGATAAAAATTGCATACCTTATACTCATATACCTCATACCGATCTGAACTATATACGACACGCATGTCGAAAAGCCGAACATAAGTCACTGTGTCAAATTTCAGTGAAAGCGGATCATAAATGCGCCTTTTATGGGGCCAAGACTTTAAATCGAGATATCGGTCTACATGGCAGCTATATCCAAATCTGGACCGATTTGGGCCAAGTTGCATAAACATGTCGAAGAGCCTAACACTAAGCACTTCCCAAATTTCGGCGAAATCGGACAATAAATGCCTCTTTTATGGGCCCTAAACCTTAAATCCAGAGATCGGTCTATATGGCAGCTATATTCAAATCTGGACCGATCTGGGCAAAATTGAAGAAGGACGTCGAAGAGCCTAACCAAACTCACTGTCTCAAATTTCAGCGACATCGGACAATAAATGCGTCTTTTATGGCCCCAAAACCTAAAACCTAGATATCGGTCTATAAGGCAGCTATATCCAAATCTGGACCGATCTGTGCGATATTGCAGAAAAATGTCAAGGGGATTCACTTAACTCACTGTTCCAAATTTCGGCGACATCGGGCAATAAATGAGCATTTTATGGGCCCAAAACCATAAATCAAGAAATCGGTCTATATGGCAGCTATATCCAAATTTGAACCGATCTGGACCAAATTGAAGAAATATGTCAAAGGGCTTAACACAACTCACTGTCCCAAATTTCAGCAAAATCGGATAATAAATGTGGCTTTTATGGGCCTAAGACCTTAAATCGGAGGATCGGTCTATATGGCAGCTATATCCAAATTTCGACCGATCTGGGCCAAATTGACGGAGGATGTCGAAGGGCCCAACGTAACTCACTGTCCCAAATTTCAGCAAAATCGGATAATAAATGTGGCTTTTATGGACCTAGGACCCTAAATCAGAGGATCGGTCTAAATGGCAGCCATATCCAAATCTGGACCGATCTCAGCCAAATTGACAAAGGATGTCGAAGGGCCTAACACAACTCACTGTCCCAAATTTCAGCGAAATCGGACCATAAATGTGGCTTTTATGGGCCTAAGACCCTAAATCGGAGGATCGGTCTATATGGCAGCTATATCCAAATCTGGATCGATATGAACCAAATTGACGAAGGGCGTCGAAGAGCCTAACACAACTCACTGTCCCAAATTTCAGCAAAATCGGAGAGTAAATGTGACTTTTATGGGCCTAAGACCCTAAATCGGAGGATCGGTCTATATGGCAGCTATATCCAAATCTGGACCGATATGAGCCAAATTGGCCTAATGCATCTCACTGTCCCAAATTTCAGCAAAATTGGATAATAAATGTGGTTTTTATGGGCCTAAGACCCCAAATCGGTGGATCGGTCTAAATGGGGGCTATATGAAGATATAGTCTTCAAACTTAACCTGCTTATGGACAAATAAAGAATCTGTGCAAAATTTCAGCTCAAAATCTCTATGTTTTAAGACTGTAGCTTGATTTCAACAGACAGACGGACGGACATGGCTAGATCGTCTTAGATTTTTACGCTGATCAAGAATATATATACTTTATGGGGTCGGAAATGGATATTTCGATGTGTTGCAAACGGAATGACAAAATGAATATACCCCCATCCTTCGGTGGTGGGTATAAAAAAAGGCTAAATGATGGCTATTTAATTGGTAGTCATATGGTATGGTGGTTGTGTTTGTTTGCTTGTATGGTTTGTTAGTTTGTGGGTTTGTAAAGTTGTTCCGTATAGACTCAAAAACGGCTGAACCGATTTCTTTAAAATTTTCACCGATTGTAGGGAGTGGTCCGGAAGGAGCAATCTATATATATAAAAATTAATTTGTATTTGTTTGTTTGTATGTTTGTTTGTTTGTTTGTGGGTTTGTAAATTTGTTCCGTATAGACTCAAAAACGGCTGAACCGATTTCTTTCAAATTTTCACCGATTGTGGGGAATGGTCCGGAAGGAGCAATAGTCTATATAATTTATTGATATTGGTAGGGGGCGGATCCTCAAGAGTAGACTACGAATTTCATATTAAAAATTGGAAATGGTCAGGAAGGAGGAAAGGGCTTTTTAGTTTATTTGATATTGAAAGGGGCGGATCCTCCCCCGTTACCCCAAAAGCACCACCTAAAATCAAAAATGGACCAATAGGAACAATATTGGTATCAAATGAAAGGTATTGGGGAGTAGAATACGAATATGGTATTAAAAATTGCAATGAACTATGCGTACGTATGCGTATTACGTCCAAACATATTGGACGTAAATATCAATATGGGACTCAAATGAAAGGTATTCGGGACTAGACTACAAATATGACATAAAAATGAGGTCCTAGTAATTGGGGGTCTCCCCAACCTCAAATGGGAATATAATTCGATCCTAGCTATATGAGCCTCAAATTGTAAGCCTTTGGTAGCTGATTACGAATATGACATTAAAATTTGTGTCCAAGAATCTAGGTGGTGTTTTACCTCCCCATTAAAACAATGGGAGATCAAGTAATAAATGTTTTTAAGTGGAGTGCGTCATTCAAATTTGTGCTCAAGTGGCAGATGGAGTGAGGCGTCCCCCATGAAACGGCTGTGTGCACCAACTATGACAATATGGTTATATTCAAAGTATAAGGTTGTGGACTGCGAATATGATATCTTTATTCTGTTCATATATCTAGCGGACCACCTCACCTCAAAACAGTTGATCAATTATAATGACCTAACAGGACATTGTCGCCGTACCCCCAAAGTTATGACGTTCAGTGTGATAGGAGCAGTTGCAAACCTTAAGTCAATGTGGCCGCCATATTCGGCTCATCGACAAGGAGCCTTCTTTTCCTAGACAAGTCCAAACAATGTGCTACTGGGCAACACTTCCATGTTCAAAAGTTTTACATGGTTTAATTAGTAAGAACTGTCACCACCGCACCTAATATAAAGACCGGCAAATTAGTTCTCTACCACTGAGAATCGTTTAATATGGCAATTTGATTTGATTTAAAAAATACTAAATTATGACTATTCAACAGGTAGCCAGTTACAGACAACTAACACATGATGATCAATGTTATCGGCGCTAAGCCGCTCCAAGCGAGTAGCAGCATAGACAAGGGAAATTTATAGATTCATAACATATATTCAAAAAAGCTCTAATAAAGGGTGATTTTTTTGAGGTTAGGATTTTCATGCATTAGTATTTGACAGATCACGTGGGATTTCAGACATGGTGTCAAAGAGAAAGATGCTCAGTATGCTTTGACATTTCATCATGAATAGTCTTACTAACGAGCAACGCTTGCAAATCATTGAATTTTATTACCAAAATCAGTGTTCGGTTCGAAATGTGTTCATTCACCGTAACGTTGCGTCCAACAGCATCTTTGAAAAAATACGGTCCAATGATTCCACCAGCGTACAAACCACACCAAACAGTGCATTTTTCGGGATGCATGGGCAGTTCTTGAACGGCTTCTGGTTGCTCTTCACTCCAAATGCGGCAATTTTGCTTATTTACCTAGCCATTCAACCAGAAATGAGCCTCATCGCTGAACAAAATTTGTCAAAATTTTAACACATTTCGAACCGAACACTGATTTTGGTAATAAAATTCAATGATTTGCAAGCGTTGCTCGTTAGTAAGTCTATTCATGATGAAATGTCAAAGCATACTGAGCATCTTTCTCTTTGACACCATGTCTGAAATCCCACGTGATCTGTCAAATACTAATGCATGAAAATCCTAACCTCAAAAAAATCACCCTTTAGATGGGATAAATGTAAAATTCTCAGTCACTTATATGCGATTCGCAAGCATCCAGGGCGACATGGAACGGATAACTTTTAAGTTATTTTGTTAACATTTTGGGTATTAACGTCTAACCTTTCCCTTATCGATGGCAGCACTAACATTTAAATAAGCGCCATCTATTCTGTGTGCAAATGAATCAACTGAATGGAGACGCCACCACGAATAGAGAGAGGGCAGATTGGTAAAAATTGACCATGCAGCATTTATCTTTGTTATGGCAACCTATCGGACCTTAAAATAAAGAAAAATAAAGTCTAGGAATTTCGTTGCGGTTATTTGCTGTACTATTTTTTGCAAATTTCCCACCCTAAGATAGATAATTCAGGTAGTTTATGTGGCTATCTTTGCCATAGATAAAAATTTATTTAGTAGAGTGCGAATATCCAAGTTTGTGTTAAACTGTTAGTGGGGAAGGCTCAACGAAAGTACACAGAATCAGAGCAGTTGGAGAGTATGTTACGTTACAGAGGTGACATTTTTCAACATCTTGAAAGCGAAAGCTCAGTGGAGCGGATTTGATTGAAAATTTAGCTGAAAGATAAGAAACCTCCTTTTATAGTCGAGCCCAAGTGGCATGCCGACGAGCACACATTTTTTTCGTTTTGTCACTCGATTTGTTCGCCAAGTCATTGAAAACAGCTAATTTTATAAAGGGAAGATAGCTGTTTTCAATGACTTGGCGAACGAATAGAGTGACAACAAGTAAAAGCGGGAAAAGTTCGGCCGGGCCGAATATTACATTCCCTCTTCCATGGATCTTATTTGTCATTTTTTTGCCCGATATCTCTTTATAGGCAAACAAAGGATAATTGATATAAATTGCAAAGCTATTGGAGCTATTTCAGGTTATCAACCAATTCGGAACATGCTTGGTTTGGCTGCTGGAGACCATAGCCCATGGCATTGCGCAAAATGTCAGCAAAAATTGGATTAGAATTGAGCCCTATAGTGGCTTAAAAATTAAAATCGGGAAATCGGTTCATATGGGAGCTATATTAGGTGATGGACCCATTCAGACCATATTTGGCACGGAGAAGAATTTGGTCATAGAAGAAGTCGTTAAAATAATGTTTAGCCAAATCCCATAAGAATTGCGCCCTCTAGAGGCTCAGAGAGTCATATTAGGAGATCGGTTTATGTAGGAGCTACATCAAGTTTTAAACCGGTTTGAAGCATACTTAGCATAGATGTTGGAAGTCATACCAAAATATCTTATACAAAATTAGATACAAATCGGATAAGAATTGCGGCGTTTAGGGGCTCAAGAGGTCAAGATCCAAATCGGTTTATGCTGCCATATAAATATCAAAACAAAGACCAATATGACCCATTTAAAATCCCAACTGACCTACACTTATAAGAAGTATTTGTGCAAAATTTTAATGCGCTTTGCTTTATCCCTTTGAAAGTTAGCATGCTTTCGACAACTGGACGGACCGACATGGCTAAATCGACTTAGAATGTCAACGCGATAAAAAATATACATATATACTTTGTTGGTTCTCAGATGAATACTTCGATGCTTTACAAAGGGAATGACGAAATTAGATTATGATGGAGGGTACCCTCCCCCTTTCATCAATTTTCAGAAACGCCAGACCTCGGAGATGGGTGGTGCGATTTAAGCGAAATTTTGTGTGCTCTCTTATTGTACCCTAAAAATAAAAATTTGGTATCCAAATTTCGGATGGGGCACCTAGAGGGCCGCCCCATCCTAAAACCTACCAAACATATATTTAGACCAATCAAGACAATATGGGACTCAAATGAAAGGTATTTAGGATAATAAAACTTATCTGATATCCAATTGTCGGACCAAGTGTTAGGAGGACAACCCCCACCCCCAAAATACCCCTAAAACGGACATATATACCGACCATGGCAATACGGGACTCAAATGAAAGGTATTTGCGAGTAAAATATGAATCTGTTATCCAAATGTGGGACCAAGTTTCTGGGAGTCCACCTCTTCCCCAAACTGGACTTATTTACTGGCCATGGCAATATGGGACTTAGATAATAGGTATTAAAGATAAGAAAACGAATCTGAAACCCCAAGTGTTTGGGGTGGACCCCCAAACACTTGGTTCGAGTGTTTGGGGGACCACCCCAACCACCAAAGCAACCCTAAATCGGACGTATTTACTGACCTTATGGGGCTCAAATGAAAGGTCTTTGAAAATAAAGAACGAATCTGATATCAACATTCGGGTAAAGTATCTGTGGGGCCACACCACCCCCAAAACACCACACATATAGGATTTATTTACTGACCATTGCAATATGAGGTTCATACAAGAGGTTTTTTAGAATAGACCACGAAACTGATATATATTTTCAAAGCCAAATCACTGAGTGGCCGCCCCATCCCCCAAAACACCCACCCCCAAACCGGTCATGTTTGCCGACTATGGAAAAAGGGGCTCAAATAAAAGGCATTTGGGAGTAAACCATGAATCTGATATCAACATTCGGGACCAACTGTCTAGGGGACGTCCCACCACCATAACAACCCAAACATGATGTATTTGCTCACCAAGACAATTTCGGTCTTCAAGACAGTGGAGCCCGATATTTATAGTTTTTTGGGCCCATACCCCAAACCTGACATATTTGCTGGCTTTTGCAATAAAGGGTTTATATGAATGGTATTTGAGATTAGAAAACGAATTTGATATCTAATTTTGAGGCCAATGGTAATATGGGGTTCAAATAAATGATATATAGATATATGAAATAGAGCACGTTGCAGATATATTTTCAGGGCTTAGTGTTTGGGGGACCACCCAACTCACCAAAACACCCCTAAATCGGGCATATTTGCTTAAATGAAAAGTATTGGCGGTAGAGCAATAATTGATACCCACTTCAACATTGGAGACCAATTCTCTAGGTCTACGTCTTTCCCAAAATAAACACAAATAAATGTATTTGGGAGTAGAATGAGAATTTGATATCCAAATGTAGGACTATGTATTAAGGGCATCATCCGTTCCCCAAAACACTCCCCAAAGTTGAAAATTTTTCGACCATGCCAATATGTGGCTCAAATTTAAGGTATTTGAGATTAGAAAACAAAAATTTGATAACCAATTTTGGGGCGATATGTTTGGGGTACGCCTCATCGTAAAGACTCCCCTGGGGTTTAAATAAATGGTATTTGAGAGAAGAGCACGATGCTGACATTTTTTCATGACCAAGTGTCTGGGGGACCTCCCCACCTCCGATAACACCCCTAAATCAGACATCATAAGAATATCGGGGTGAAATAAAGTATTTTAAGAATGGGGTACACCTTACATCCAAACCTAAATTCGTAGACCAATAAAGATCATATGGGATTCAAATAAAGGCACTTATATTGATAAACTGTTAGTCAAGCGATATACTATTTTCGTAGCATGGTATTTCACTAAAAGCTCTTTAATTGTCGAAAATAAATACTCAAAGGAAAATGTTGATCCATATAAAGTAAAAGAAGGCGCAGCGGAGCGGGCCGGGTTCAGCTAGTTTTATATAAAACAAGTAAAAAGGCGTTAAGTTCGGCCGGGCCGAACTTTGGATACCCACCACCTCAGGTATATATGTAAACCACCTTTCATCAATATTCGGTGAAAATTTCATACCTTATACTCATATACCTCATACCGATCTGAACTATATACGACACGATGTCGAAAAGCCGAACATAAGTCACTGTGTCAAATTTCAGTGAAATCGGATTATAAATGCGCCTTTTATGGGGCCAAGACTTTAAATCGAGATATCGGTCAACATGGCAGCTATATCCAAATCTAGACTAAGTTGCATAAAAATGTCGAAGAGCCTAACACAAAGCACTGTCCCAAATTTCGGCGAAATCGGACAATAAATCCCTCTTTTATGGGCCCTAAACCTTAAATCGAGAGATCGGTCTATATGGCAGCTATATGCAAATCTGGACCGATCTGGGCAAAATTGAAGAAGGACGTCGAAGATCCTAACCAAACTCACTGTGTCAAATTTCAGCGACATCGGACAATAAATGCGTCTTTTATCGCCCCAAAACCTAAAACCTAGATATCGGTCTATATGGCAGCTATATCCAAATCTGGACCGATCTGTGCGATATTTCAGAAGTATGTCAAGGGGCTTAACTTAACTCACTGTTCCAAATTTCGGCGACATCAGACAATAAATGAGCATTTTATGGGCCCAAAACCATAAATCAAGAAATCGGTCTATATGGCAGCTATATCTAAATCTGAACCGATCTGAACCAAATTGAAGAAATATGTCAAAGGGCCTAATACAACTCACTGTCCCAAATTTCAGAAAATCGGATAATAAATGTGGGTTTTATGGGCCTAAGACCCTAAATCGGCGGATCGGTCTATATGGGGGCTATATCAATATATAGTCCATCTTCGAACTTAACCTGCTTATGGACAAAAAAAGAATCTGTGCAAAATTTCAGCTCAATATCTCTATTTTTTAAGACTGTAGCGTGATTTCAACAGACAGACGGACAGACGGACGGACATGTCTAGATCGTCTTAGATTTTTACGCTGATTAAGAATATATATACTTTATAGGGTCGGAAATGGATATTTCGATGTATTGCAAACGGAATGACAAAATGAATATACCCCCATCCTTCGGTGGTGGGTATAACAATCAGTTTGTGTTTGTTTGTTTGTGTGTTCCTTATAGACTCAGAAACGCCTGAACCGATTTTCTTGAAATTTTCCGTGATGGTGCATAATGACCCCGTGGTGAAAATAGGATATTAAATTTTTTGATATCTGAAGGGGGCGGATTCTCCCCTTACCCTAATTTGTAGAAACACCAGATCTCGGAGATGGATGCTACGACTTAAGCGAAATTGTGTGCTGTCTTATAGTAACCTACAAACAAAAATTTGGTATCCAAATTTCGGATCGGGTACCTAGGGGGGCGCCCCACTCCAAAATCTACCAAATATATATATATATATATATATATATATATATATATATATATATATATATATATATATATATACACCAATCACGACAGTTTGTAATTTGTAATATCTTTATTTACACCCGCACAACAAGAATATAAAATTCTTATAATTAAAGAGCGGGTTATATCTCCAACAATTGTACATAGTAAACACTTAAAACTAAGAATCTATAGCTATACAAT
Source organism: Stomoxys calcitrans (assembly GCF_963082655.1). NCBI lineage: Eukaryota > Metazoa > Arthropoda > Insecta > Diptera > Muscidae > Stomoxys > Stomoxys calcitrans. Next base: position 152,440,718 of record NC_081552.1, read on the forward strand.
ACAGCACAGATTTTGAATGAATGGCTTTGTAGATTTGAATATAAAAGAAAAAAACAAAAATGAATTTATCAATTAAAGAGGAATTAATAGAATTAGTTGATACGAAAAAAGAACTTAAGGTAAGAATAAAAGATTAAAAATAAATGCATAAATGAGTCTTAACATTCATCAACTTAATGTAGTAAAATGTTTCCAACGTCTGGTTTTGAATGTTGCCGAGTTACTGAGTAATTGCAGATCGTTCGGAAGTGAGTTCCAGAGACGTACAGCGAATATGAACATATGCCATTCAGAAACAAGCCTCCGATAAATTTTGGGAATGATTTTTTACCTCCAATAGATCTGGCGAAATGAATAAATCCATACAGATATTGTGGTGCCTGCGTGTAGATCAGTTTATGCAGGAAAGTAAGCGATCTTAGGAACAACAAGTGCTGTAAGGAGACGCCATACAGAGATAAAGAGTATTCAGAGATGGAATCGCGCCATCTCAAGCCAAATACATAACGAGTAACACTATTAAAAAAGGTGTTTAGCTTACGTCTACTTACCGAGTCGCAATTAGCAAACAACTCACAGCCGTAGAGAATGCTAGAAACAAGATAAGTCTTTGCCAAGAGAGACCTAACCCGCAGCGGAGTAACCGACTGAGTGGCCCAGAGAGCACGCAATTTTGAATATCCCTGACCAACAACAGAGTCGACATGATTACTTCAAGTCTAAGTGCTGTTAATAACCACGCTCAAGTTCTTTGCATGAGGAACGATTTCCAATCTAGAGTCGTTAATGAATATACCGACATCACATGAAAAACGAGACAGCCTGGTTCTGATAACAACACACTTGGACTTTACAGGGTTGAGACACAGGCCATTGGCTTTCGCCCACGTGCTGACTCTTGACAGATCATGATTAAGCAGACGTATGTTTTCAGCAATCTCATCCTTCGGACTGCCGATATATATTTGTACATCGTCAGCGTATATACTATGTACCTCACAATAAGACAATTGACTCGCCAAGTCGTTACTGTACAATGAAAAGAGAAGAGGACCCAGAATTGATCACTGAGGAACACCTTTTAAAAGAAACAGATGACGATACAGAAGACTTATAACTGACGGACTGAGTGCGGTGTGACAGGTACGACAAAATAAGACGAACGGACGTAGAAGAAACATTGTAAAGATGTCTCATCTTATCACATAACAAGGAATGATCCACAGTGTCAAATGCCTTAGAACGGTCAAGAAGAACAAGGAAATGTATCTTGTCGTTCTCCAAATTGACCGTGATCCTCTCAGTGACCTCTGCCAAGGCAGTTACGCAGCTGTGATTAGGTCGAAACCCGGACTGTCTCATATATACCAAATAGTTTTCGTTAACAAAAGACGACATTTGCAAATTTGGTGAGAGATATTGAAGCCATAGAAATTGGGATCAACTAGGATCTGTGGACATTAACAAAGGCATCATTAAGTCCATTGATGTCCAAGTTTGTTGAATATCTATTAGTATCTTTCCCTATTCCTATGTCTCGAATAACCTTCCACGTTCTCTTGGAGCCTATTGCAGAAGTAAAGCGTCTGTAATAGTAGTCTTTCTTGGCTATCTTATTCAACTTAGTAACGTGGTTTTTTGCTGAGCGAAAGGCATCATGTAACTCAGGCGTCCCGAAACGTCTCCACCTGCGATGCGACATATTCCTCTCGTGAATAGCCGAACGAATATCCCGTATGGAGGATACTCTCCAGTCTTGAGTGGAACCGTAAGTTCCTGTAGGTTACGGATATTCCCCTGTCACTTTGTTCATCTATAGTTTCCATACGAAATATCTGATCGCAGTCGATGAGCACAGCACTCGAAAGCAAAAAATCATGGTCGAGACGGGCAAAATCTCTATATTAATAAGTTTCCCTAGTCCTGGCGAGCTCAAATTCATAACATAAAAAGATCAAGTCATGGTTCGAAAAACATGAGGCTGACAGTTGGTCGTATAGGAGGACTTTAGAAGTGTCACTAACAAAATACAGATCAAGAAGCGTGCTGGAGGATGCGGAAAAATGCGTGAGAATTGTTGAATTGACAGGCAAAAGCCCCAAGGAAGACGTCAAGCCCGTGTCCTGTAAAACGTTAGAGTTGAAGTCCACAGCAACCACAATGTCTGAGTAAGCAAGAGGGAGAGGTTCAAGGACAGAAAAAAATCTCGCGTATCCGTACGGTTGTTCGGTCTATAAATGCACCCCACTAGGAGCTTGTTATCGGCAGCAGACACCTCAACAAAAACACACTCAATTGGGCCACCTGGGTTAGACTTTATACATAACTGAGTATTCAGGTAGTTTCTCACATACAGAGCGGTGCCGCCCCACGACGTAATCTATCAGCTTTAGCGTGCACAGGCTATATTCTGAAAGATCAATAAACGCATTAGGTGTTGATTAACTCAGCCACGCCTCCGGAACACACCATCTTGAATTCGTCAAGCTTATTATTCAGGCTTTGGGCGTTAATATGAAAGATATTTAATCCCCTAATATGGGACTCAAATGAAAGGTATTTAGGATAATAAAACTTATCTGATATTCAATTGTCGGACCAAGTATTTGGGGGACCACCCCAACCCCAAAAACACTCCTAAATCGGACATATTTACCAATGTGCAATGTGGGACTCAAATGAAAGGTATTTGCGAGTAAAATACGAATTTGATGTCCAAATTTGGAACAACGTTTCTGGGGGTCCATCCCTTCGCCAAAAAAACCCCTCAAACAGGACTTATTAACTGACCATAGCAATATGGGGATTAAATAAAAGGTATTTGAGTGTAGAATACGAATCTGATTTCCAGATGTGGGACCAAGTTTTTGGGGGGCCGCCCATCACCGAGATCCCCTAAAGAAGACAAATTTACGACTATAGTAATATGGGGCTCAAATGAAAGGTCTTCGGAAGTAGAGCACGAATCTGATATAAATGTTCGGGAAAAGTGTCTATGGGGCCACCCCACCACCATAACACAATCCAAATAGGAAGTATTTGCTGACCATTGCAATATACTATTAAATAATAGGTATTTTAGCGTAGAACACGAATCTGATACATATTTTCAAAGCCAGGTCACTAAGTGGGTCTTAAAGACAGTGGAGCTCAATATTCATAGTTTTTAGGGCCCATACCCCAAACCGGACATATTTGCTGGCTTTTTCAATGAGGTGTTTAAGTGAATGGTATTTGAGATCAGAAAACGAATTTGATACCCAATTTTAAGGCCAAATATATGAGAATAGAGCACGTTGCTGATATATTTTCAGGGCTAAGTATTTGGGGGACCACCCACCTCCCCAACACACCCCTAAATCAGGCACATTTACCGACCATGTCAATATGTGGCTTTAATGAAAGGAAATGGAGGGTAGAGCAAGAATTGGTACCTACTTTCGGGACCAATTTTCTAGGGGTCTACCCCTCTCCCAAAATACCCCACAATTTTTTTCTGACCATCGCAATATGATCTGAAATAAAAGTATTTGGGAGTAGAATAAGAATTTGATATCCAAATGAAGGACCATGTATTTAACACTCCCCAAAGGGTAAAAATTTTTCGACCATGGTAATATGTGCCTCAAATGAAAGGTATTTGAGATAAGAAAAGGAATTTGATAACCTATTTTGGAGCCATATATTTGGGGTACGCCTCATCGTGTAAACTCCCCCTAAACCAATGGCAATATGGGGTTTAAATAAATGGTATTTGAGAGAAGAGCACTATGCTGATATTTTTCAGCGCCTCACCCCGAAAACACCCCTAAATCAGATATCATATAGATATCGTGCTGAAATAAAGTATTTTAAGAAATGTGTACACCTTACTCTACAAACTTAAATTCGTAGACCAATAAAGATCATATGGGATTCAGATAAAGGCACTTATATTGACGGACAGACGGACGGACATGGCTAGATCGACTTTAAATGTCATGACGGTCAAGAAACTATATACTTTATGGGATCTCAGAGGAATATTTCGAGAAGTTAACAAGTAAAAGCGTGCTAAGTTCGGCCGGGCCGAATCTTATATACCCTCCACCATGGATCGCATTTGTCGAGTTCTTTTCCCGGCATCTCTTCTTAGACAAAAAAAAGGATATAAGAAAAGATTTGCTCTGCTATTAGAGCGATATCAAGATATGGTCCGGTTTGGACCACAATTAAATTATATGTTGGAGACCTGTGTAAAATGTCAGCCAATTCGAATAAGATTTGCGCCCTTTGGGGGCTCAAGAAGTAAAAAAGAGAGATCGATTTATATGGGAGCTGTATCGGGCTATAGACCGATTCAGACCATAATAAACACGTATGTTAATGGTCATGAGAGAATCCGTCGTACAAAATTTCAGGCAAATCGGATAATAATTGCAACCTCTAGAGGCTCAAGAAGTCAAGATCCCAGATCGGTTTATATGGCAGCTATATCAGGCTATGAACCGACTTGTACTTTATTTGACATAGTTGTTGAAAGTAACAATAAAAAAACGTCTTGCGAAATTTCAGCCAAATCGGATAGAAATTGCGCCCTCTAGAAGCTCAAGAAGTCAAGTCCCCAGATCTGTTTATATGACAGCTATATCAGGTTATGAACCGATTTGAACCATATTTGGCACAGTTGTTGGATATCATAACAAAATACTACGTGTCAAAATTCATTCAAATTGGATAAGAATTGCGCCCTCTAGAGGCTCAAGAAGTCAAGACCCAAGATCGGTTTATATGACAGCTATATAAGGTTATGGACCGATTTGAACCATACTTAGCACAGTTGTTGGATATTGTAACAAAACACGTCGTGCAAAATTTCATTCCAATCGGATAAGAATTGCGCACTCTACAGGCTCAAGAAGTCAAGACCCAAAATCGGTTTATATGGCAGCTATATCAGGTTATGAACCGATTTGAACCATACTTGGCACAGTTGTTGGATATCATAACAAGACACGTCGTGCAAAATTTTATCCCAATTGGAATAGAATTGCGTACTCTAGAGGCTCAAGAAGTCAAGTCCCAAGATCGGTTTATATGGCAGCTATATCAAAACATGGACCGATATGGCCCATTTACAATACCAACCGACCTACACTAATAAGAAGTATTTGTGCAAAATTTCAAGCGGGTAGCTTTACTCCTTCGGAAGTTAGCGTGCTTTCGACAGACAGACGGACGGACGGACGGACGGACAGACGGACGGACATGGCTAGATCGACATAAAATTTCACGACGATCAAGAATATATATACCTTATGGGGTCTAAGACGAATATTTCGAGTAGTTACAATCAGAATGACGAAATTAGTATACCCCCCATCTTATGGTGGAGGGTATAAAAACAGAATGACGAAATTAGTATACCCCCATCCTATGGTGGAGGGTATAACAATTTAAACGAAATTAAAATTCCAATCGTATTGAATAAGACAAATATTACCATGGATCGCATTTGTTGAGTTCTTTGCGCGGTATCTCTTTTAAGGCAAACAAAGAATAATGAATTAAAACTGTTATGTTAGTGGAGCTATATCAAGTTATAGTCTGATTCGGACCATAAATGAATTGAATGCTGAACATTGCAGAAGTCATCGTGTCATATTTCAGTCTATTCGGATAATAATTGTGCATTGTAGGGGCTCAAAAAGGTCGTGAGAGAAACCGTTGTACAAAATTTGTGCCAAATCGGATGAGAATTGCGCCCTCTCGATGCTTAAGAAATCAGTATCCCAGATCGGTTTATATGGCAGCTATAGTTATTTACCGATTTGCGCCATACTAAGTGCAATTGTTGGGAATCATAACAAAATACTTTATGCAAAATTTCAGCCAAATGAGATGAGAATTGCGCCCTCCAGTTGCTCAAGAAGTCATGACCCAACATCGGTTTATATGGCAGCTATACCAGGCTATGTACCGATTTGCGCCATACTAAGCACAGTTGTTGAAAGTCATAACAAAACTCCTCATGCAATTACAGCCAAATCGGATAAGAAATGCGCCCTCTAAAAACTGAAGAAGCCGAGACCCCAGATCGGTTTATATGGGAGCTATATCAGGTTCTTGACCGATTTAGAACATACTTTGCACAGTTGTTGGAAGTGATACCAAAACACCGCTTGCAATTTCAGTCAAATCGCAGAAGAATTGCGCCCTCTAGAGGCTCAACAGATCATGGTCCAAGATCGGTTTATATGGCAGCTATATCAACACGTGGACCGATTTGGCCCATTTGCAATCCTAACCGACCAATAGTAATAAAAATAGTTCGTGCGAAATTTCAAGCGCCTAGATTTACTCCTTTGAAAGTTATCGTGCTTTCGACAGACAGAGGAACAGATAGACAGACTGATGGACATGGCTAGATCGACATAAAATGTCATCGACTTAAATCTGTTTGTCAAGCGATATACTATCTTCGTAGCATGGTATTTCAATAAAAGGGGGCGGACTCGATCTCGGAGATGGGTGGTTCGATTTAAACGAAATTTTGTGTGCTCTCATATAGTACCCTAAAAATAAAAATTTGGTATCACAATTTGGGATGGGGTACCTAGGGGGCCGCCCCACCCTAAAACCTGGTCTAAATGTAGACCAATCACGACAATATGGGACTCAAATGAAAAGTATTTTGGATAATAAAACGTATCTGATATCCAATTGTGGGACCAAGTGTTAGGGGGACCACCCCAACCTCAAAAACACCCCTAAATCGGACATATTTACCGACAAGGGCAAAATGGGACTCAAATGAAAGGTATTTGCGAGTGGAATACGAATCTAATGTCCAAATGTGGGACCACGTTTCTGGGGGTCCATCCCATCCTTAAAACACCCCCCAAACAGGACTTATTTACTGACCATTCCCTTGGGGCTCAAATAAAAGGTATTTGAGTGTAGAAATCGAATCTGATATCCAAATATGGTACCAAGTGTTTTGGGGGGCTGGCATTTCCCAAAAACTAGAATCCGATATATATTTTCAAGGCCAACTCACTGAGTGGCCGCACATCCCCCAAAACACCCCCAAGCCGGTCATGTTTGCCGACTATGGAAATATGGGGCTTAAACTAATCCACGTATCTGATATCAACATTAGGAACCAACTGTCTAGGGGACGTCCCACCACCATAACAACCCCCAAATAGGACGTATTTGCTCACCAAGACAATTTGGGTCTTAAAGAGAGTGGAACCAAATATTTATAGCTTTTAGGGCCAATTCCCCAAACCAGACATACTTGCTGACTTTTGCAATAAGGAGTTTGAATGAGATTAGAAAACTAATTTGATATCCAATTTTGAGGCCAATGTCAATATTGGGTTCAAATAAATGATATATAGATATATGAGAATAGATCACGTTGCTGATATATTTTCCGTCCTTAGAGTTTGGGGGACCATCCCAATCCCCAAAACACCCCTAAATCGGGCATATTTACCGGTCTTGTCAATGTGGAGCTTAAATGAAAGGTATTGGGCGGTGGAGCAAGAACTGGTACCCACTTTCGGGACCGATTTTCTGGAGTCTTCCCCTTTCTCAAAATACCCCACAAACAGTTATTTTTACTGACCATCGCAATATGGGGCTCAAATAAAGGTATATGGGAGTAGAGTACGGATTTTATATCCAAATGTAGGACTATGTATTTAGGGCATCACCCCTTTCCCAAAACAACCCCCAAAGGGTAAACATTTTTCGACCATGCCAATATGTGGCTCAAATGAAAGGTATTTGAGATTAGAAAATTAATCTGATAACCTTTCTTCGGGGCATGTGTTTCGGGGACGCCTCATTGTGTAAACTCCCCTTTAACCAATGGCAATATGGGGTTTAATAAATGGTATTTGAAAGAAGAGCACGATGCTGATTTTCAGGGCCAAGTGTCTGGGGGACCACCTTACCCCCGAAAACACCCCTAAATCAGATATCATGAGAATATCGGGCTGAAATAACGTATTTTAAAAATGAAGTACACCTTAAATCCAATCTGAAATTTGTAGACCAATAAAGATCATATTGGATTCAGATAAAGGCACTTATATGGTTAAGCTGTTAGTCAAGCGATATGCTATTTTCGTAGCATGGCACTTATATGGTTAAGCTGTTAGTCAAGCGATATGCTATTTTCGTAGCATGGTATTTGACTAAAAGCTCTTTAATTGTCGAAAATAAACATTCCAAGGAAAATTTTGTTCCATATAAAGTAAAAGAAGGCGAAGCGGAGCGGGCCCGGGTCAGCTAGTAAAGTATATATATTCTTGATCGTCGAAAAAATCTCAGATTACCTAGCCGTGTTGGTCCGTTCGTCTGTCTGTTGGAATCACTCTACAGTCTTTAAAAATAGAGATATTGAGCAGAAACTTTGTGCAGATCCTTTTTTGTCTATTGAAAGGTTAAGTTCGAAGATGGGCTACATCGGACTATATCTTAATATAGCCCCCGTATAGACCGATCTGCCGATTTAAGATTTTATGTCAGTTAAAGCCACATTTATTATCCGATTTTGCTGACATTTGAGACAGCAAGTTGTGTTAGGCCATTTGACATCCTTCCTTAGTTTAGCTGAGATCGGTTCAGATTCGGATATAGCTGCCATATAGACTGATCTCTCGATTTATGTCTTGGTCAAATAAAAGCCGCATTTGTTGTCGGATTTCGCTGAAATTTGGGACAGTGAGTTGTGTTAGGTCCTTCGACATCTTTTTTCAATTTGGCCCAGATCGGTCTAGATTTGAACATATCTGCCATATAGTCCGATATCTCGATTTAAGGTTTTGGACTCATAGAAGACTTATTGGAAGATCGATTTATTTGGGAAATATATCAGACAATCGGCCGAAAAAACCCATACTTAATATGAATGTTGGAAGTCATAGCGAACACTACGCACAAAGTTTGAGCCAAATCGGACAACAATTGCGACTTCCAGGAGCTTAAGATGACAAATCAGGAGATCGGTTTACGTGGGAGCTATATCAGATTATAGACCGATTTGAACCGTACTTGATGTCATAACAGAACACTACGTGCGAAAATTCTGAGGTCAAATCTGAAGAATAATCAATAAGAAGTATCTGTGCAAAATTCTAAGCGGATATATCATTTCACCCGACCGCTATTGTGATTTCCAGAGACGGACGGATATGGCTAGATCGTCTTAGAATGTCAAAACGATGTGCGACTTTAAGGGATCACAAACTGATATTTACAATGACTAGATAGGTATGATGGAATGACTAGATTAGTATACCCTCCCATTCTATGATGGTGGGTAATGTATGCAAAGTTTCATCGCTTCGTGATTTCCGAAAATGAAAGGGTGGCCATTGGAAGATGGGCATTAAATAATCAGAATATGAACGCTTTTTATTTTAAACTAGCTGACCCGGGCCCGCTCCGCTCCGCCTTCTTTTACTTTATATGGAACGAAATTTTCCTTGGAATATTTAATTTCGTCAAAGAGCTTTTAGTGAAACACCATGCTACGCAAATAGAATAACGCTTGACTTACAGTTTAACAATATAAGTGCCTTTATCTGAATCCCATATGATCTTCCTTGGTCTACGAATTTAATTTTAGATGTAAGGTGTACTCCATTCCTAAAATACCCCATTTCAGCCCGATATTCTCATGATATCTGATTTAGGGGTGTTTGCGGGCACTTGGCCCTGAAAAAATATCAGCATCGTGCTCTTCTTTCAAATGCCATTTATTAAACCCCATATTGCCATTGGCTTAGGGGAGTTTACACGATGGGGCGTCCCCCAAACACATGGCCCCAAAATAGGTTATCAAATTCGTTTCCGAATTCAAATACCTTTCATTTGAGCCACATATTCCCATGGTAGAAAAACTGTTACCTTTTGGGGGGAGTTTTGGGAAAGGGGTGATGCCCTAAATACATGTCCCTACATTTGGATATCACATTCGTATTCTACTCCCAAATACCTTTATTTGAGCCCCATATTGTGATGGTCAGTAAAAATAGCTGTTTGTGGGGTATTTTGAGAAAACGCTGTAGACCCCCAGAAAATTGGTCCCGAAAGTGGGTATCAATTCTTGCTCTACCCCCTCAATTCCATTAATTTAAGCCCCACATTGACATGGTCGGTAAATATGCCCGATCTAGGGGTGTTTTGGGGATTACCCTAATCCCCAAACACTAAGCTGGAAAACATATCAGCAACGTGCTCTATTCTCATATATATATACCATTTATTTGAACCCCATATTGCCATTGGCCTTAAAATTGGATATAAAATTCGTTTTCTAATCTCATTTAAACTCCTTATAGCAAAAGTCAGCAAATATGTTCGGTTTAGGGTATTGGCCGTAAAAACTATAAATATTTAGTTCCACTCTTCCATTGGGGTTGTTATGCGGGTGGGACGTCCCCTAGACAATTGGCCCCTAATGTTGATATCAGATACGTGGTCTACTCCCAAACACCTCTAATTTGAGCCCCATATATCCATAGTCGGCAAACATGACCGGCTTGGGGGGTGTGGAATGGGCCGCCATCCTATTTTGGTGGTGTTGTGGCGGTGGGGAGACCCCATACACATTTTACCTGAATATTGATATCAGATTCGTGCTTTACTCCCAAAGACCTTTCATTTGAGCCCTATATTGCTATGGTCGTAAATTTGTCCACTATGGGGAACGTTCTTGGGGAGAGTCGGCCCCCTAAACACTCGGACAAATATTTGGATATCAGATTCGAGTTCTACACTAAAATACTTTTTATTTGAGCCCCATATTTTCATGGTCAGTAAATAAGTCCTGTTTGGGGGGTGTTTTGGGGAAGGGGTGGACCCCCAGAATCGTGGTTCCACATTTGGATATTAGATTTGTATTCTACTCGCAAATACCTTTCAATTTCGGTTAAATCGCACCACCCATCTCCGAGATCTGATGTTTATGAAAATTAGGATAAGGGGGAGGGTCCGCCCCCTTCAGATATCAAAAAATGTAGTACCCTATTTTCACCACAGGGTCATTATGCACCATATGTGAAAATTTCAAGAAAATCGGTACAGCCGTTTCTGAGTCTACAAGGAACATAAACAAACATACAAACAAACAAACAAATAAGCATACAAACATACTGACAAACAAACAAAAATTGATTTTTATACCCTCCACCATAGGACGGGGGTATACTAATTTCGTCATTCTGTTTGTAACTATTCGAAATATTCGTCTGAGACCCCATAAAGTATATATATTCTTGATCGTCGCGACATTTTATGTCGATCTAGCCATGTCTGTCCGTCCGTCCGTCCGTCTGTCCGTCCGTCCGTCTGTCTGTCGAAAGCACGCAACTTCCGAAGGAGTGAAGCTAGCCACTTGAAATTTTGCACAAATACTTCTTATTAGTGTAGGTCGGTTGGTATTGTAAATGGGCCATATCGGTCCATGTTTTGATATAGCTGCCATATAAACCGATCTTGGGTCTTGACTTCTTGAGCCTCTAGAGTGCACAATTCTTATCCGATTTTGCACGACGTGTTTCGTTATGATATCCAGCAACTGTGCCAAGTATGATCCAAATCGGTTCATAACCCGATATAGCTGCCATATAAACCGATCTTGGGTCTTGACTTCTTGAGCCTCTAGAGGACGCAATTCTTATCCGATTGGAATTAATTTTTGCACGAAGTATTTTGTTATGATATCCAACAACTGTGCCAAGTATGGTTCAAATCGGTTCATAACCTGATATAGCTACCATATAAACAGATCTGGGGACCTGACTTCTTGAGCCTCTAGAGGTCGCAATTATTATCCGATTTGTCCGAAACTTTGTGCTACGGATCCTCTCATGACCATCAACATACGTGTTTATTATGGTCTGAATCGGTCCATAGCCCGATACAGCTTCCATATAAATCGATCTCTCAATTTTACTTCTTGAGCCCCCAAGGGGCGCAATTCTTATTCGAATTGGCTGACATTTTGCACAGGTCTCCAACATATAATTTAATTGTGGTCCAAACCGGACCATATCTTGAAATCGCTATAATAGCAGAGCAAATATTTTCTTATGTCCTTTTTTTTTGCCTACGAAGAGATGCCAGGAAAAGAACTCGACAAATGCGATCCATGGTGGAGGGTATATAAGATTCGGCCCGGCCGAACTTAGCACGCTTTTACTTGTTATATATAAGAAGATATTTCTAGGTATGCACACGGAACAACAAAGATTTTTTTTCTCTCTCAGCCTATAGGGTAAGTGAACTTGAATTTTCATTATTATAGCACAGTAAAAGGTACAGTTTTGTCTCCACAGCACTCTTCTGTAATACTTTTGTCCCTTAATCCATTCGAAGTGAGTCAATTTATTAAACACCTTCAACTTGAATGAAATTGCATGGTTAATTTAGTACTTGCTTCTGTGCATTCATAATGACCTACTATTGCATTGCACTAGTTTCAATCGATTACTCGTTCTGGCTTCGAATGTAAAACCTCGACAACAGTGAACAATTTCAGGGTTTTACAATGCTAAAAATCAATGCATTTCAAATTCCAATTTAATTTGATTAGTGCGAAAATTAGTATTTCTCCTTCAAATTGTTTGTAGAACAATTGGAAAATTCAAAACACCATTCGAAAACAACTCAGGCATGGTGAAAGTATGGGGAGAAATTGTGCTTGATAGTCAGACAGACGGACAGTCTGACTTATAAGATTGAGTTTGCCGTTGTCATATTTGCGGAATTCGTTTGAAAATTTTCGTGGCGCAGGTGTATAAAATTAAATTTAAGCATTTAAGTGTCCTAAAGAACCCATAAGAGTGCCAGTGAGACACGAAAAATTCATGTATAGCAATTGTGAGTAAATAAATCGACAAAGAAAATTGTCGATTTAACCCGTTGGTAAAATGTTTATACGGTTGCAGTAGGAAAACTCAAAAAATAAAAAAAGTTGGCAGACGTATTGTCTCCAGCAGCATATGTATATGTTTTATCTACGTAGCAGTACAACATTTGTATGGTACTTATTTAACTACTAATTATTGCAACCAAAGCTCTTAGTGCTCAATATCAAATTTCTAGGGACCAAACTTGGTTCAGAAGGAATATGTGCATCGTACTACACGTACATAAACTGAAACAAAAAAATGCGTGCTAAGTTCGGCCAGGTAGAATCTTGGGAACCCACCACCATGGATTCTGCTAAAAGTTTATACAAAATAAATTTAGTTGACGGGCATAATTTTATTCTACATACAAAACTTCTGTCCAACCAGCAAAAATTAAAGCCTCTAAGAACCGAGCGAGGCCGGTTTACATAGGAGCTATATCATGTTATAGACTGATTTGGACCGTATCAAACACAGTTTTTGGAAGTCATAATTTAAAACTGCATGCCAAATCGGACAAAAATTGCGGCTCATAAGGACTCACGAATTCAATTCGGGAGATCGGTTTATATGGGAGCTACATCAGGTTATATACCGATTCGGCATAGTTGTTGGAAGGCATAAGAAAACACTACCTGCAAAATTTCAGCCAAATCGGACAAAAATTGCGGCTTGAAAGGAATCAAGTAGTCAAAGCGGGTGATCGGGGAATATGGGAGCTATATCAGGTTATAGACCGATTCGGACCATACCTGGCAAAGTTGTTGGAAGTCTTAACAGAGCACCACATGCAAAATTTCAGTCAAATCGGACAAAAAATGCGGCTTGCAAGGGCTCAAGAAGTCAAATCGGGGAATATGGGAACTATATGATGTTATAGACCGATTCGGACCGTACTTGGCACAGTTGTTGGAAATTTTAATCAAACACCACATGCAAATGACGGACGGGCATAGCTAGATCGACTTAGAACGTCGAGACGATCAAGAATATAAATACTTTATGGGATCTAAGACGAATATTTCGAGGTGTTACAATCGGAAGACACTGAGTCGCTTTTTGATAAAAAGTACTGTACCACTATTCCTGATAAAACCGACTGGAACTATGATATCCCTAGTATCCGTATCTATGTATACGGATGGTTCCAAACTAAACGACTAGGCGGACGGGTTGTACTCTTAAGATCTAGAACTGGTCATATCGAAAGGTTACCCGATCACTTCAGAGTGTATTAAGCGGAGATCCTTGCAATAAAGGAAGTGATGGAATGTAATGTCTTCTCAGATAACCATTAAATCCCTGTAGAACATATTTCTGAACACAAAAACCGTCCTCGACTGTCGCAGATCTCACAGCGAAAAGGCTGAACAGTTCTAAATTCACCTGTTCTGGGTACCGGGCCACAGAGATATCCCAGGGATTTGTAAAGCGGATGAGCTTGCTAGGCTAGGGACTATCCTATACATCCAGGTATACTGGTATCTGTTGGTATGGCTCGAGCGATATGTATCCTAAGTTTTTAGGACCAGGTCCGAAGGACAACGAATGATAGATGGTCACAAAGAGGAAGCTGTGAGAATTCCAAAATTATGTGGCCTAATCTGCACTTGCAGAGGTCTACCGCTTTGCTGTCACTGGCTAGAACAGACGTCTCAGTCATTGTGTTCGTCATGATAAGTTACTGTCGAATCGGAAAACATGCTGACATACCGAAGGTTGTCAGAAGCTGTGAGGACATCGAAAAAGAAGAGACTATAGAACACCTTCTGTGTGTATGTCCCGCACTAGCAGTCAAAAGGAGTTCCACTTTAGGTTCTTATTTCTTTAAGAACCTGTCTGACTTAGAGGATGAGGACATTCGCAAGTTATTGGGCTTTTCAAAGCGATCTGGATAGTTCAATGGTAAGAAATAGTAGGCATCTCTTTTTTGTTATTCTTAAGTCTATAGATACATTACAGTCTAATATAAATATCTTATATATAAACAAGTAAAAGCGTGCTAAGTTCGGCCGGGCCGAATTTTATATACCCCTTCACCATGGAGCGCAGTTGTCGAGTTCTTTTCCCGACATCTCTTCTTAGGCAAAAAGTGATATAAGAAAAGATTTGCTCTGCTATTAGAGCGATATAAAGATATGATCCGGTTTGGACCACAATTAAATTATATGTTGGAGACCTGTGTAGAATGTCAGCCAATTCGAATAAGAATTGCGCCCTTTGGGGGCTCAAAAAGTAAAATAGAGAGATCGATTTATATGGGAGCTGTATCGGGCTATAAACAGATTTAGACCATAATAAATACGTATGTTGATGGTCAAGAGAGGATCCATCGTACAAAATTTCAGGCAAATCGGATAATATTTGCGACCTCTAGGGGTCAAGATCCCAGATCGGTTTATATGGCAGCTATATCAGGTTATGAACCGATTTAAACCTTATTTGACTCAGTGGTTGAAAGAAAAAATAAAAAACGCCATGCAAAATGTCAGCCAAATCAGGTAGGAATTGCGCCCTCTAGAAGCTCAAGAAGTCAAGTCCCCAGATCTGTTTATATGACAGCTATATCAGTTTATGAGCCGATTTGAACCATTTTTGGCACATTTGTTGGATATCATAAAAAAAACATGTCGTGCAAAATTTCATTCCAATCTGATAAGAATTGCGCACTTTAGAGGCTTAAGAAGTCAAGACCAAAGATCGGTTTATATGGCAGCTATATCAGGTTATGGACCGATTAGGACCATACTTGGCACAGTTGTTAAATATCATAACAAAACAAGTCGTGCAAAATTTCATTATAATCGGGTAAGAATTGCGCTCTCTAGAGGCTTAAGAAGTCAAGACCCAAGATCGGTTTAAATGGCAGCTATATCAGGTTATGGACCGATTAGGACCATACTTGGCACAGTTGTTGAATATCATAACAAAACACGTCGTGCAAAATTTCATGCCAATCGGATAAGAATTGCGCACTTTAGAGGCTCAAGAATTCAAGACCCAAGATCGGTTTATATGGCAGCTATATCACATTATGGACCGATTTGAACCATATTTAGCACAGTTGTTGGATATCATAACAGAACACGTCGTGCAAAATTTCATTCCAATGGGATAAGAACTGCGCACTCTAGAGGCTCAAGAAGTCAAGACCCAAGATCGGTTTATATGGCAGCTATATCAGATTATGAACCGATTTGAACCATACTTGGCACAGTTGTTGGACATCATAACAAAACAAGTCGTGCCAAAATTCATTTAAATCGGATAAGAATTGCGCACTCTAGAGGCTCAAGAAGTCAAGACCCAAGATCGGTTTATATGGCAGCTATATCAGATTATGAACCGATTTGAACCATACTTGGCACAGTTGTTGGATGTCATAACATAACACGTCGTGCAAAATTTCGTGTCAATCGGATAAGAATTGCACACTCTAGAGGTTCAAGAAATCAAGACCCAAGATCGGTTTATATGGCAGCTATATCAAAACATGGACCGATATGGCCCATTTACAATACCAACCGACCTACACCAATAAGAAGTATTTGTGCAAAATTTCAAGCGGCTAGCTTTACTCCTTCGGAAGTTAGCGTGCTTTCGACAGACAGACGGACGGACGGACGGACGGACGGACGGACGGACAGACGGACGGACATGGCTAGATCGACATAAAATTTCACGACGATCAAGAATATATATACTTTATGGGGTCTCAGACGAATATTTCGAGTAGTTACAATCAGAATGACGAAATTAGTATACCCCCCATCCTATGGTGGAGGGTATAAAAACAATTTATGTTTGTTTGTAGATTTGTTTGTTTATTTGTTTGTTTGTATGTTTGTGTGTTCCTTATAGACTCAGAAACGGCTGAACCAATTTTCTTGAAATTTTCACAGATGGTGCATAATGACCCCGTGTTGAAAATAGACTACTAAATTTTGTGATATCTGAAGGGGGGTGGACCATCCCCCTTACCCTAATTTTCAGAAACGCCAGATCTCGGAGATGGGTGGTGCGATTTAAGCGAAATTCTGTGTGCTCTCAAATTGTACCCTAAAAATAAAAATTTGGTATCCAAATTTCGGATGGGGTACCTAGGGGGGCCGCCCCACCCTAAAACCTACGAAACATATATTTACACCAATCACGACAATATGGGACTCAAATGACAGGTATTTAGGATAAGAAAACGTATCTGATATCCATTTGTAGAACCAAGTGCAAGGGGGACCACCCCAACCCCCAAAACACCCCTAAATCGGACATATTTACCGACCATGGCAATATGGGACTCAAATGAAAGGTATTTGCGAGTAGAATACGAAACTTATATCCAAATGTGGGACCACGATTATGGGGGTCCGCCCCTTCCCCAGAACACCCCAAAACAGGACTTATTTACTGACCATGGGAATATGGGGCTTAAATAAAAGGTATTTGAGTGTAGAATTAGAATCTGACATCCAAATATGGAATAAAGTGTTTGGGTGGCCGCCCCACCCCAAGCCCCAAAAACATCCCCCAAAGGGTACAAATTTACGACCATAGCAATATGGGGCTCAAATGAAAGGTCTTTGGGAGTAAAGCACGAATCTGATATCAATATTCGGAAAAAGTGTCTATGGGGCCACCCCACCCCTACAACACCACCCAAATAGTAAGTATTTGCTGACTATTGCAATATGAGGCTCAAATAAGAGGGTTTTTAGAGTAGAACACGAATCCGATATATATTTTCAAGGCCAACTCACTGAGTGGCCGCCCATCCCCCAAAACACCCCCCAAGCCGATCAGGTTTGCCAACTATGGAAATATGGCGCTCAAATTAAAGGTATTTGAGAGTAGACCACGTATCTGATGTCAACATTAGGGACCAACTGTCTAGGGAAGTCCCACCACCACAACAACCCCCAAATAGGACGTATTTGCTCACCAAGACAATTTGGGTCGTAAAGAGAGTGGAACTAAATATTTGTAATTTTTAGGGCCAATACCCCAAACCGGACATATTTGCTGACTTTTGCAATAAGGAGTTTAAATGAGATTTGAAAACGAATTTGATATCCAATTTTGAGGCCAATGGCAATATGGGGTTCAAATAAATGATATATAGATATATGAGAATAGAGTACGTTGCTGATATATTTTCCGGGCTTAGTGTTTGGGAGACCAACCCCATCCCCAAAATACCCCTAAATCGGCCATATTTACCGACCATGTCAATGTGGAGATTAAATGAAAGGTATAGGGTGGTAGAGCAAGAACTGATACCCACTTTTGGGACTAATTTTCTGGGAGTAAACCCCTTCCCAAAATACCTCACATGCAGCAATTTTTTAGTGACCATCGCAAAATGGGGCTCAAATAAAGGTATTTCGGGAATCATCCCGTACCCAAACACCCCGCAAAGTGTAAAAAATTTTCGACCATGTCAATATGTGGTATTTAAGATTAGAAAACGAATTTGATAACCTATTTTGGGCCATGTGTTTGGGGGACGCCTCATCGTGTATACTCCCCTAAACCAATGGCAATATGGGGTTTAAATAAATGGTTTTTGAAAGAAGACCACGATGCTGATATTTTTTAGGGCCAAGTGGCTGGAGGACCACCTCACCCCCGAAAATAACCCTAAATCAGGTATCATGAGAGTAGCGGGCTGAAATTAAATATTTTAAGAATGGAGTACACCTTGCATCCAAACTTAAATTCGTAGATCAATAAAGATCATATGGGATTCGGACAAAGGCACTTATATTGATAAACTGTTAGTCAAGCGATATACTATTTTCGTAGCATGGTATTTCACTAAAAGCTATTTTATTGTCGAAAATAAATATTCCAAGGAAACTTTTGTTCCATATAAAGTAAAAGAAGGCGCAGCGGAGCGGGACCGGGTCAGCTATTACATATTTACAGACAACATTGTTATTTAACTAGCAAAGGGGGTAAATTCATTTAGTCATTCCTCTTGCAACACATCGAAATATTAATTTCCGACCCTGCAAAGTACAAATATTTCGGATCGTCGTAAGATTCTAAGACGATTTAACGATGTCCGTGTGTCTGTCCGTCAGTCTGTTGCAATCACTCTACAGCCTTCAAAAATCGAGATATGGAGCACGCAGGCTAAGTTCAGGAACGGGCCAAATCGGACCATATTTGGATACAGCTGCAATATAGACCGATCTGCCGATAAAGAGTCTAATACCTATAAAAGCTTTATTTATTTCCGATTTCCCTGAAATGTGAAACATTGAGTAGTTTAAGGCTTCCCAAAATCTGACCGAAATATGGTTCAGATCGGACTATATTTAAATATAGCTGCTATATAGACCGATCTGGCGATAAAAAGACTGAAGCCCATAAAAGCTTTATTTATTTCCCGATATTGCTGAAATTTGAAATGAGTTGTTTTGAGTCTCCCGATATTCGAACATAATATGGTTGAGATCGGACTATATTGAAATATAGCTGCCAAAGAGACCGCTCTGCCGAAAAAAAGCCTGAAGCCCATAAAAGCTTTATTTTTTATCCGATTTCGCTGAAATTTGAAACATTGTGTAGTTTTAGGTCTCCCGACATCCGTCCCAAATATAATTCGGATCGGATAATATTTAGATATAGCTGCCATACAGAACGATCTCCTGATAAAGAGTATGAAGCCCATAAAAGCTCTATTTTTATACCCTCCACCATAAGATGGGGGGTATACTAATTTCGTCATTCTGTTTGTAACTACTCGAAATATTCATCTGAGACCCCATAAAGTACATATATTCTTGATCGTCGTGAAATTTTATGTCGATCTAGCCATGTCCGTCCGTCTGTCCGTCCGTCTGTCCGTCCGTCCGTCCGTCCGTCCGTCCGTCCGTCCGTCTGTCTGTCGAAAGCACGCTAACTTCCGAAGGAGTGAAGCTAGCCGCTTGAAATTTTGCACAAATACTTCTTATTAATGTAGGTCGGTTGGTATTGTAAATGGGCCATATCGGTCCATGTTTTGATATAGCTGCCATATAAACCGATCTTGGGTCTTGACTTCTTGAGCCTCTAGAGTGCGCAATTCTCATCCGATTGGAATGAAATTTTGCACGACGTGTTTCGTTATGATATCCAACAATTGTGCCAAGTATGGTTTAAATCGGTCCTTAACCTGATATAGCTGCCATATAAACCGATCTTGGGTCTTGACTTCTTGAGCCTCTAGAGTGCGCAATTCTCATCCGATTGGGATGAAATTTTGCACGACGTGTTTTGCTATCATATCCAACAATTGTGCCAAGTATGGTTTAAATCGGTCCTTAACCTGATATAGCTGCCATATAAACCGATCTTGGGTCTTGACTTCTTGAGCCTCTAGAGTGCGCAATTCTCATCCGATTGGAATGAAATTTTGCACGACGTGTTTCGTTATGATATCCAACAATTGTGCCAAGTATGGTTCAAATCGGTCCATAACCTGATATAGCTGCCATATAAACCGATCTTGGGTCTTGACTTCTTGAGCTTCTAGAGTGCGCAATTCTTATCCGATTTAAATGAATTTTGGCACGACGTGTTTTTTACGACATCCAACAACTGTGCCAAGTATGGTTCAAATCGGTCCATAACCTGATATAGCTGCCATATAAACCGATCTTGGGTCTTGACTTCTTGAGCCTCTAGAGGGCGCAATTCTTATCCAATTTGAATGAATTTTGGCATGTAGTATTTTGTTATGATATCCAACAACTGTGCCAAATATGGTTCAAATCGGTTCATAACCTGATATAGCTGCCATATAAACCGATCTGGGATCTTGACTTCTTGAGCCTCTAGAGGTCGCAATTATTATCCGATTTGCCTGAAATTTTGTACGGCGGATTCTCTCATGACCATTAACATACGTGTTTATTATGGTCGATCTCTCTATTTAACTTCTTGAGCCCACAAAGGGCGCAATTCTTATTCGAATTGGCTGACATTTTACACAGGTCTCCAACATATAATTTAATTGTGGTCCAAACCGGACCATATCTTGATATCGCTCTAATAGCAGAGCAAATCTTTTCTTATATCCTTTTTTGCCTAAGAAGAGATGCCGGGAAAAGAACTCGACATATGCGATCCATGGTGGAGGGTATATAAGATTCGGCCCGGCCGAACTTAGCACGCTTTTACTTGTTTTATCCGATTTCGCTTAAATTTACCGAATTTGGGTGCATAAGTTACCCAATTTTTACCGGATTGTATCAAAAAGGGGTTTACATATACACCCGAGGTGGTGGGTATCCAAAGTTCGGTCCGACCGAACTTAATTCCTTTTTACTTGTTCTTTTTAATGAGTATTTATTCTCAGTAAGATCAAAAGATAATAATATTTTTTTTTAAATCTAAACAAATAGAACGAAAAGGATCATGGTGATATTGAATATTAAGCAGTTGAAAATTAGTCTTGAAGGGACGTTAATATTAAGCCGGCTCAACAAAAGTTCGGCCTTCAAATTCTCGTGTAAAACTTTTGAGATGAAAGTGAAGTTCAACATTTTTCTGCGGCTACTGAGAGTAGGGAGCTTTATTAAATTTAATCTAACCGTATAGGAAAGAAGGGTTTGATAAATCCAACCACGATTACGAAGGAAAAATAGCAAAAATTGTTTCTGTACTGATTCAATTTTCTTTCTGTGAATAGTGTAAACCGGATCTCAAATAACGGAACCATATTCAAGTGTACTTCGGACAAGAGAAATATATAAGTTCTTAGTAAATGAAGGGTCTTCAAATTCTTTACTCCATCTTTTCATTAATCCAAGAAAGCTAAACGATTTATTCACCATCATAGAAATATGTTGCCTAAAATTTAATTTACGATTTAAGAGGATGCCAAGATCTAGAAAAGTTTCTTCTATGTCAATTTCACGACCGTTAGAATGATAACTTTTTGACAAGTGTTGCGTTCTACAGAAAGACATAAATTTACGTTTCGAGATATTGAATTCCATTACATTACATACAAAAATTATCAAGATCGATTTGTAACAAATCCTGTTCAGAAGGAACACAGAGCGATTGGACGATTTTAACGTCATCAGCATACATTAAGATTGAAGATTTTTTAATAACACAAGGTAAATCATTTATAAACAGATTAAAAAGAATTGGACTTAGATGGCTGCCCTGTGGGACACTGGATTTTACAATAATTGATTTGGAAAAAGAATCGCCGAAGTGTACATTTTGAACACGTCCAGATAAGTAAGAACTAACCCAATTTAATAATATAGGAGAAAATCCGATTTTACCGGGCTTAAGCAAAAGTAGGCCATGATTGACTTTATCAAACGCCTTACTAAAGTCGGTAAATATAGCATCAGTCTGTTTCATGAGACACTGACGTGAGTCGTGTTACGAGACACGCGCGTGAGTGAAATGTTTATTTCGCGAGAGTGAGAGCGTGAACATGAGTCGACATTAAAGAGTCAGTGTAAGCGTGGGTGAATAAAATTTTTTCTCCTGAGCGTCAGTGAAAAATCATTTACGCGCACATCTCTAATATGGAGCATACATATATTTAAACCTGAAATGATTTTGGCTCACTTCGGAGAAGGTGGTACGGAATCTTGAATTGGCGTAGATAGACATTTTTAATTTTTTGTCAGGTACTATGCCATGAAAAAACTTCACTGCAGGGTGGTTTCACACTGCGGCACGACGTTCGGAATCGGCTACAAAAAGAAGGCATCTTATCATAAATTGAAATTATGTTTAGCGCAAGTGAAATTTGTACACTTTTCATAGCGTGTAGCAAAGAGATTTTTGTTATTTTAATTTCTGCAGATGGAGCATCGGCCTTGTTTTGATGTACTTGGTAAATGGCGAATCTTCCGAATTCATTGAATGATACTGGAAGCATAATTACTTTGAGGTTGTTTTTATACCCACCACCGAAGGATGGGGGTATATTCATTTTGTCATTCCGTTTGGAACACATCGAAATATACATTTACGACCCATTAAAGTATATATATTCTTGATCAGCGTAAATATCTACGACCATCTAGCCATGTACGTCCATCTGCCTGTTGAAATCACGCTACAGTCTTTAAAAATAGAGATATTGAGCTGAAATTACGCAAAGATTCTTTTTTTTGTCCATAAGGAGGTTAAGTTCGAAGATGGGCTATATTGGACTGTATCTTCATATAGCCCCCATATAGACCGATCTTCGGATTTAGGGTCTTAGACCCATAAA
Organism: Stomoxys calcitrans; assembly: GCF_963082655.1. NCBI lineage: Eukaryota > Metazoa > Arthropoda > Insecta > Diptera > Muscidae > Stomoxys > Stomoxys calcitrans. Next base: position 152,463,869 of record NC_081552.1, read on the forward strand.
AGCCACATTTATTATCCGATATTGCTGAAATTTGGGGCAGTGAGTTGTGTTAGGCCACTCAACATCCGTCTTTAATTTGGGCCAGATCGGTTCAGATTTGAATATAGCTGCCATAAAGATCGATCTCTCGATTTAAGTTCTTGCGCCCATAAAAGGCGCATTTATTGTTCGATTTTGCCAAATTTTGGGACAGTGAGTTGTGTTAGGCATTTCGATATCCTGCTTCAAGTTGGCCCAGATCGGATCAGATATGGATATAGCTGCCATTAAGACCGATCTCTGGACCGTATGGTCCGATTTTATCAAAATTTGGGACAGTGAGTTTTGTTTGGCCCCTCGACATCCTTCTTCAATTTGACCCATATCGGTCCAGGTTTGGATATAGCTGCCATATAGACCGATCTGTCGATTTGAGGGTTTGAGCCCCTAAAAAGCGCATTTATTGTCTGATGTCGCTGAAATTTGGGACAATGACTTGTGTTAGACTCTTCGGCATTCTTCTTCAAATTAGCCCAGATCGGTCCAGAATTGTCTAAGGTTTTGGGCCCATAAAAGGCGCATCTTTTGTCCGATGTCGTCGAAATTTGGGACAGTGAGCTGTGTTAGGACCTTCGACATATTTCTGCAATTTGGCTTAGATCGATCAAGATTTGCATAAGGCTGCCATATAGACCGATATCTCGATTTAAGGCTTTGGGCCCATAAAAAGCGCATTTATTGTACGGTTTTGCCGAAATTTGGAACAGTGAGTTGTGTTCGGCCCTTCGACATTCTTCTTCAATTTGGCTCAGATCGGTCCAGATTTGGATATAGATGCCATATAGACCGATATCTCGATTTAAAGTGTTGGCCCCAAAAAAGGAGCATTTATAAACCGATTCAACCGAAATTTGACACAGTGACTTATGTTAGGCTTTTAGACATCCGTGTCGTGTATGGTTTCGATCGGTTTATTTTTAGATATATCTACTAAAAAGATGAATATTTTGTTATACACAATTGAACAGTGACTTGCACTTATTAGTATTTGGTCCAAATCGGAACATATTTCCATACAGCTACTATGGTATGCATTTTTCACGGGATTTTGACGAAAAATGATTACGTATATACCCGAGGTGTTGGGTATCCAAAGTTTGGGCCGGCCGAACTTAACGCCCCTTTACTTGTTTTGGTTGAGGTTGTTCCCGAATCTTTCCAATTCGGTAGCAATGCAAATGGACTTCATGAATGCATTCAACGCACTTACATCAAGTATGTTACAAAATGCTGCCATTGGCCACCTATTGACTTTTCGATTGCATGTGTAAGTAACCAGCATTTGAACATAGTATCAGCTCCACTCGGTACAGGCGGGGAACATATGACAACATGACTGCTTGCAATTTATCTTCATATACAACTGGTGTATGATAAATTGGCTTTTCACGCATGTCGAATAGAACTGAAGGAATTTCGTTCCTATTTTTATACCCACCACCATAGGAGGGGGGGTATACTAATTTTTTTATTCTGTTTGTAACTACTCGAAATATTCGTCTGAGACCCCATAAAGTTTATATATTCTTGATCGTCGCGAAATTTTATGTCGATCTAGCCATGTCCGTCCGTCCGTCTGTCGAAAGCACGCTAACTTCCGAGAAAGTAAAGCTAGCCGCTTGAAATTTTGCACAAATACTTCTTATTTGTGTAGGTCGGTTGGTATTGTAAATGGGCCATATCGGTCCATGTTTTGATATAGCTGCCATATAAACCGATCTTGGGTCTTGACTTCTTGAACCTCTAGGAGGCGCAAATCTTATCCGATTGGAATAAAATTTTGCACGACGTATTTGGTTATGATATCCAACAATTGTGCCAAGTATGGCTTAAATCGGTCCATAACCTGATATAGCTGCCATATAATCGATTTTGGGTCTTGACTTCTTGAGCGTCTAGAGTGCGCAATTCTTATCCGATTTGAATGAAAATTTGCACGACTTATTTTGTTATGATATCCAACAATTGTGCTAAGTATGGTTCAAATTGGTTCATAATCTGGTATAGCTGTCATATAAACCGATCTTGGATCTTGACTTCTTGAGCCTCTAGAGGGCGCAATTCTTATCCGATTTGGCTGAAATTTTGCATGAGGTGTTTTGTTATGACTTCCAATAACTGTGCTAGGTATGGCGTAAATCGATATGGAACCTGATATAGCTGCCATATAAACCGATCTGGGATCTTGACTTCTTGAACCTCTAGAGGGCGCAATTCTCATCCGATTTGGCTGAAATTTTGAACAAAGGCTTCTCTCATGACCTTCAACATACATGTCTTGTATGGTCTGAATCGATCAATAGCTTGATACAGCTTCCATATAAACCTATTTTGCTTCTTGAGCCCCTACAAGGCGCAATTCTTATCCGAATGAACCGAAATATTACACAATGACTTCTACAATGTCAATCAGCATTCAATTATGGTCCGAATCGGACTATAACTTGATATAGCTCCAATAGGATAACAGTTCTTATTCAGTATTCTATGTTTGTCTAAAAAGAGATACCGCGCATAGAACTCGACAAATGCGATCAATGGTGGAGGGTATATAAGATTCGGCCCGGCCGAACTTAACACGCTCTTACTTGTTCCTTGTAGTTTCAAAATAATCACGCGATTTTTTTGCAAATATTCTGTCAGATGTCACAAGTTACATTTCTGTCAGATAGCCCTTCCACCAAATCGAAAACAACACGCTTTTCCAAGATTGTATTCACGAGTGGGATTACCGTTCCGACCAACATAAATGTGTGTGTTGTATACATACCAGCTTTTTGAGTCGCATAGCTCTCAAATTTTGATGACACAATCCGCCGGCTTGATGGAACATGATTATGAAACGGACATCGCCCACGTTACGGAACTAACTGTTTATCTGCGGTTATGTTTTTCCTTCCTTCCATTTATCGTATACATTTTGAATCGGTGCCAAATTGTCACGAATGGAAGTACTTGTAGATGCAGTGTTGATTATTCGTTGTTCGCGGTCATCAAATCGAATGCAACAATGAACATTTTCAAATACATTGTTGCTTTAAATATTGGCTGGTTATGATAAATGCTACGATTATCGAGCTCAGAAACCGGAAGACAGAAGTCCAATAAAACTGTCGTTGTTATTAGCTCGATTAATCCGCCTTTTGGGTGAGTAATGTTAGGATTAAAGACATTTCTTGCCTGTAAGTGGCTGATGCCACACTTCAGCAGAAAATATTGCACCCCCGGATGCAAAAGTGTAAGTTAAAACCATCATGACATTAGCATACACAGTTGCTTCCTACATGCATAATTTTTGTGTGCGATGTCTCACCTATATACGACTGTTTAAAGATCCAAAATAAATGACTTTTTTTAAAATAATTTTTTGTCAATTATTTGTGTATTTGTCACATAAATTGAAATTATGTTTTTATTTGCAGTGTGTAATTAGAAATAAAACAAGTAAAGCGTGCTAAGTTCTGCCGGGCCGAATCTTGGGAATTTACCACCATGGATTCTGCTAAAATATGGAAGCTATATCTAGTTATAGACCGAATTAGACTATACTTGGCGCAGTTGTTGAGAGTCATAACACAACACTATATGTAAAATTTCAGCCAAATCGGAAAAAATCGCGGCTTGTAAGGGCTCAAGAAGTCAAATCGGGAGATGGGTTTATATGGGAGTTATATCATGTTGTTGACCGATTTGAACCGTTCTTAGCATAGTAGTTGAGAGTTATAACAGAACACCATGTACAAAATTTCAGCCAAATCGGATGAAAATTGCGGCTTCCAGGGGCTTAAGAAGTCAAATCGGGAGATCGGTTTATATAGGATCTGTATCAGGTTATACACAGATTTAGACCGTGCTTGGATCAGTTATTGGAAGTCATAACAGAACACCATGTGCAAAATTTCAGCCAAATCGGACAATGGCCCATTTGCAATTCCCAACGACCTACATCATACATACGCATTCGACCGCTATCGTTATTTCGACAGACGGACATTTCTAGTTAGAATCAGAATTTCGAGACGATCTAGACTATATATACTTATGGGGTCCTAGATCAATATTTCGAGGTGTTACAAACAGAATGACTTGATTAGTATACCTCATCCTATGGTGGTGGGTATAAAAAGCATTAAATTTGAAAACTTTTAAGAATACTGCGTTAAAAAATATAATACCACAACAAAAGATAACCCTGTTTGTCCGAGTTCACAAACTCAACTGCAGATATTAAATTTTCTTTAAAAAGGATAAAGATCATGCCAATCCCTAGCTTTCGTGAAGCACGAATTGTTTTACTTGAACTTCGTTCAGTGATCAGAAGCAATATGGATGCAAAACAAATTCGTCTTTACCATACTTTGAAGCCATTTTTCATGTTTACCCTATATTATAGTTTACTGCACAAAAGCATGTTAAATCTATATTTTTTTGTAAAATTTTTATAGAATATTACTTTACATTATATTATAGTTTCATGCAACTTATTGAGCATTCAAAATGCTCATGGATATGATAGAATATATTCGTATTGCTTTCAAGACAGGAACAATTTTTTGCTGGGACAGAACAATTCTCTCTTCTGGAGAGGTACATCCCGGAGTACCTTCTCCGCACGCTTCATCCCGTCCGTGTCGGGATTGAAAAGAACCCCGGATCCTGGTTGTGTTCGGTTTGCCAGAACCGCCTCCATCATCGGTCGGTGTCGGTGAGGTGTTACCGGTGCATGGAGTGGGTACATTTTCAATCTTGCTCTGGACTCACTTCACTACGGGAGTATAGTCATACTGGATATGTTGCAAGGTGCTGTGCGCACATCACCTGTAGTTGGTCACAAGCCAGCCCCAATATTACCAGGCCAGTGCCGGGAAGTGTATCATTTTTGCAACTAAACTACAACGGTCTCCGTGGCAAGATCGATGAGATTGTGGATTTTATGAGTCGAAGGAATATATTGGTCACACCGATCCAGAAGACAAAGCTGACCGCCATCTGGAGCTTGCACAGTTGTCACGGATACAAAGTGCTACGGAAGCTCATGGAAAGGATAGCTCATGGAATGGAGGTGGGGGATTGGCTTTCGTGATACACCATTCCGTGCTATACAGACCCATATCGCCTGCGCCTGGCGCTTGTGACACCTACATGGAATGCATGGGGATAACAGTCAGGGCTGGTACTACCGAGATAGAGCTATACAACGTGAACATATCGCCGGTTGGTAGCTGTGTCTCAATTAAAGGCCAAACTTACAACCCCGACATAAGTGGCTTACTATCTGGCCATAATCGTCAGGTTCTAGGAGACTTAAATGTGCATCATACTTCATGGCATTCTCCATTAGGTAACGACCAGCGTGGCATAGCTTTGGCAGAGCGGATTGAAGGCTCTTCGTTTTGCACGGTGAATGAGGATGCCCCTACTAGGATTATGAGTAGGTGCAGCAGCTCGCCAGTCATCTCCATTGCATCTCCTGATCTTCTGAGTGACGTATCCTGGCAAGCCGTCATCTCTTTGGAGTCACACCACCTCCCCATAATTGTCACCATCGGCCGACCACCCGACTTCATAACCTCTGAGCGTCGGACGTTTTATAATCAGAAGAAGGCCGATTGGGCTGGCTTCAGAGAGTAGACTAATCACCGCTTCAGTGAACTGTCACCCCCCTCGGATGTGCTAGTTGCCGAGAGGAAATTCCAATACATCATTAACGCAGCAGTCACTCGCTTTATAACAGCCGGTCGAATACCCCAATTTCCCCGCGCAGGCATTGGTACTGGCAGACGAGCGTGATCGGATTCTTTGTATGGACCCCACTAACCCTGGAATCAGTGAGCTGAATCTGGAAATAAACAAGGTAGTCAAGCTCTTGTCTACTGTTAAGTCACTCCCGAACCCCGGTAGACGGGATGACAGGACGTCAGTCACTTTTGGCTAAGTAACCGTGACTGATCCGAAGAGATGCGCCAGGTTGTTCAACCGTCAATTTATTGTGCATCCTGAGAGTGACAGGAGGAGGAGAGCCCTTCGCCGTATCCGTGGTTTCCGAGCCGTTGAACAGCCACCACAATTTACCATGGGCGAAGTTATGAACGTAATTCATGTCGCCAAGTCATCCAAGGCGTTGGGCTCCGACGGAATCTCTACATTGATGTTGAAGAATCTAGATTTACCTGGAGTTAAGCACTCTTCTACTATCCTCAACCTGTCTTTGAACACTCCTATTGTTCCCGATGTCTGCAAAATGTGCAGGGTGATCCCGCAACTGAAGCCTGGTAAGGACCCGAGTTTGGGGAAGTCGTACAAACTGATCTCCCTTCTCTCACCGGTAGCAAAGACGCTTGAGGCATTACTCCTCCCGAGCTTCGTAGGAGGATTTCCATTCGCCGAGCATCAACATGGATTTCAAAAACGGCATAGCACAACAACTGCTTTGCATGCCATCACCGCACATATTTGCCGTGGCTTCAATCAGCCCAGGCCATGTGATAGGACGGTCCTCGTGGTACTGGACCTATCGAAGGCATTCTACACGGTCAGCCATGCCAAATTATTTGAGGACATCGCCAACACGTCCCTCCAGCCAGGCCTGAAACGCTGGGTCGCGAATTATCTGTGTGGTCGCCAGTCATTTTTGGAATTTAGGGATCGGAAGTCGAGTAACCGTAGAGTGAAACAGAGAGTTCCCCAAAGTGGGGTGATATCTCCGGCACTGTTTTATCTCTACTTATCATCCATTCCACCCCCCAGACGTCATAGAGATCGTATCATTTACGGACGATTGTACGATCATGGCATCAGGCCTCAACCCATTGTTGAAATCTGCGATAGGTTGAACGTCTACCTCAACGAACTTGCCTCATATTTCACTGCAAGAAATCTGAAGATATCTGCCACCAAATCTTCAGCCACGTTGTTCACTACAAATACGCGTGAGGAGAATACTGAGCTGACTGTGATGGTCGATGGAGAAATGATTCCGACCATCAAGTGTCCCAAAATACTTGGTGTCACATTTGACAGCTCTTACGCATTCTCTCTACATGCCACAGCAATTTGCAATAAAGTCAGAAGCAGAAACAAAGTCGTTAAGTCACTTGCTGCAGCACATGGGGTGCAGACAAAGAAACCTTGTGCACCACGTACAAAGAATTGGCCGGTCTGTGGTAAGTTATGCAGCGCCAGCGTGATCTCATCAGCTTTGTGACATGCAGTGGTATAAAATTCAAATCTGTCAGAATGCCGCTCCCGAACTGCAACGGGCTGTCTACTAAGTTCTTATGTGGACCACCTCTATCAGCAAACAAAGATCCTACCAGTGCGAAGACATAACAACATGCTGTCTAACAATACATTTTGGGCTGTTATCGCAGAGACCATCCAAATCATAATCTTGTGGATATATATTCACCGCCCAGAAGCCTAAAGGTGGATCTACATGATAGCGTGAGGTTCAGCGCTACAAGAGAGAACATCGAGATCAAGCGGCATATCAAGCAGTTCTAGACAACATGCATGCAAACACGGTAGCAGATGCGGTAAATGGCTACCGGGTGAATGTAGTCCTTGGAGAACGACCGCCTCCCATTGGACCTGACGAAACTGACCTCCCTAGGCAAACCAGAGTAGTTCTGGCTCAATTACGTTCCGGCAGATGCAGCCGCCTCAACTCCAACAGAGCAAGGATTGATGCAGACGGGCACGATGTTTGTCCCGATTGTAATCAGGGACCGCAAGATACACGTCACCTGTTTAACTGCCCAGCCAGACCCACTCGACTCAGACCCAGATCCCTGTGGACGCATCTTAGTAGGGGAGTTCCTGGGTCTTGACACTCAACAGAATCAAGCAGACGAAAGATAGAACACAACAAACTGCTACAACAACAACCCACATGTGTTGTTGATTCACAGGTGACTCCGTATTTTGTCACTCGCTGTAAGATTGAAAGTCCCTATGAGCAGAAACCAATCTAAGATTAACCAATGAACGCTGGTGACATTTGTGTGGAATTCAGCCATATAAAGCTTTTATACAAAGTAATATCGCTAAGTGCCATACCGCTCAGACGCGGCATAAAAATTGGAGTACCCATATCATTGAGCTAAACACTCTAATTCGACAGCATTTATTGTAAAAGTATCCCCTGTCCCTTCATGGAAAGTTCATACGAAAATTTATGTATTGTATTGGGTTGCCCAAAAAGAAATTGCGGATTTTTTAAAAGAAAGTAAATGAATTTTTAATAAAACTTAGAATGAACTTTAATCAAATATACTTTTTTCCCATTTTTTTTCTAAAGCAAGCTAAAAGTAACAGCTGATAACTGACAGAAGAAAGAATGCAATTACAGAGTCACAAGCCATTGAAAAAATTTGCCAAAGCCGACTATATTACTACTATATTACCGACAATTACTTTTTGAGCAACCCAATATATATTATATCTCTTTGGATATTAACATAAAGGTTGATTTTTTAAGAGCTATAGGAAAATTTTTCAAGAAATAAAAAAAAAACACATGAAATTCAGAGAAATGCATTCATTTTTTTTTTTTAATCGATTGTACGGTCCATATAATTTAATGTTTGACTATCATTTCATGCTAATGATGACCGTGACTGCGCCTCAAATGGTCCCTCCGCTTAGTCCAATTTTGGCGTACTCTTCCCAATATTTCGGCCAGCATCTCACGCATAAATGCTTCAATGTTGTCTTCCAATGCGTTAATTAAAGCTCGCTTCTCTGTATAGACATGTGCTTTAACATAGTCCCTCAAAAGATAGTATATTTGCGTTTAATCGCACGAGCTAGGCGGCAAATTGACCGGTCTCGAACGTGAAATATAATATTCACCGAACTCGCCTCTCACTAAGTCTATTGTTACGCGTGCTGTGTGGAATGTGGCACCGTCTTGTTGAAACCACTTGTCATGTAAGTCAAGCTCTTGCATTTTAGGCAAAAAAACGTTGGATGTCATCTCACGATAGCGCTCACCATTCACAGTTACGTTACGATTCGCATCATCTTTGAAGAAGTACAGTCCAATAATGCCACCAGCCCATAATCCGTACCAAACTGTGACTATTTCTGGATGCATTCGTAGCTCTTGCAATGCTTTTGGCTGATCTTCACTCCAAAATCGACAATTCTGCTTACTTACGTACCCATTGAGCCAAAAATGAGCTTCGTCGTAAAATGGAAGAAGCGTGCGATGAACTTTCTTAACAGAGAACGCATTTTGATAATAAAATTCAATAATTTGCAAGCGTTGTTCGCTTTACTCTTTATATAGCAGGTATAATTATATCTGGCCTCATATTCAATTATATTTACTACCAGGTATAGTTATATATAGCATCATATATAGGTGCATATGTCAGATCCATTTGGATCGAATTAGATCCAACTATATCATATACGAGATATATTTTGATCTGACCATATTATTTTTTTTGCTCGGGTAACCCAATTTTCACTTTTAGAGTCACGGATATTTGTTTATAGACTCCTTTTTATAGCCCTATGATAATATTGCATTATGCCATCTGATGATGGCAAGTATGTTTCATATGTTAAAATATAAATAGCATATTTGGATATTATTGCCTGCAGCATCTGCCTTCCGCTCAATCTTTGTAAACACTGTCGAAAATCATCTGCTGCTTCAATAGTTACGCCCTTCACGCCCTTCGTACTACGGTTTTAAAGGACGACGCTGCAGAACGTGGCATATCTCAGTTTGAGAAACCAAGAAAGCAAAGGTAAAATTCATCTCGTCTAAGGCAGAGTGATTGACTGACACAGTTCACTAACAAATGCTGTCGTCGCACATGCTTATACACACACACACATTTTACGCCTCATCGATAGATAATATCCTTAAGATAAAGTATGCAGGAACATGTACCACGAGCGAAGAGAGTTTTTATAGAGCAGAAGGTGGATGTGGATCGCCGATAGTGCAACCGGCAAACGACACATCAATTTGCAATGTGTGATGCGAACAACCCTTAGCTTCAAATCTAAGACATTGCAGCCGTGACACGTTCTTCCTTGTGTTTTGCTCCTTAAAGGGATTATTTTGTTGAGGAAATTATAATTTGCGCATCTACTTATCCACATGTGTATGTCCGATATCAGCATTTAAGTAAGTATGTAATTTGAGATTTTCGATTCTATCAAGAGACGAAAAGATGGTTTCGCAGCTACGCCATACAAATACATATGTTCCCTTCAATTCAAAAAGGCTGTAACAATGAAGAAAAGGTGGAAAGTCTTGGGGTTCGAAATTCTTCATTATTCCATTGATGCCCCGCATTTTTACAAAATCTCAGGGTATTTTGGCTCGACTGTTGAAATTCGATTTTAGCTAATTATGAAGTTATTAATTTCAATTAATTCCTGATTACCGCAAACACTACTGTCTGAAAACTTTGGCTTGGTGGTCTACCATAACCCTTGTTGAGGAAACATTATATTTGAATCTGACATCATATGTTTTAATGTTGCTTTTATTCCATTTTAATTTATGCTGGGTATGACTAGCTCTATTTAATTGACACAGAGTGCGATAATTACACCAGAAAAATGTGGGAAAAAAGATTCGTCTAGCGGAAAAAACGAAAAAGTGATTTACGTCACTTTATAAATCATTGGTGCAGCATGTGATTATATGATTTGATTACGCAAAGCGGTCTAACGTTTAGTTATTCGTTGAAAACTTTGAATTGTGGAAGATGGTTGTATAGTTGTGATATATACAGTCCATTTATTTTTATACACACCGTAGAAGGATGGGTGTATATTCATTTTGTCATTTTGTTTGCAACACATCGAAATATCAATTTCTGACCCTTTAAAGTATATATATTCTTGATCAGCATAAAAATATAAGATAGCCATGTCCGGGAGCGCCCCGGTATCCGAGATGGTAGCGCGGTTGGATTGCCGTGGGTTCGATTCCCGCCAGAAGCCTTGGTCTGTCGCTACTGTGGTATCACAATGGACTTAAAATTGTCTAAGTGAGTCTGTAAAGGACTGCTATTCTTACCTAACCTAACTTAGCCATGTTCGTCTGTCTGTTGAAATTACGCTACAGCCTTTAAAACTAGAGATATCGAGCTGAGAATTTGAATAGATTATTTTTTTATATCCTCCACCATAGGATGGGTGTATATTAATTTCGTGATTATGTTTGTAACTCCACGAAATATTCGTCTAAGACCCCATAAAGTATATAAATATATTCTTGATCGTCATGACATTTTAAGTCGAACTAGCCATGTCCGTCCGTCCGTCTGTCCGTCCGGCTGTCCGTCCGTCCGTCTGTCTGTCGAAAGCACGCTAACTTTTGGAGGAGTAAAGCTAGTCGCTTGAAATTTTGCACAACTACTTCTTATTAGTGTAGGTCGGCTGGGATTGTAAATGGGCTATATCGGTCCATGTTTTGATATAACTGCCATATACACCGATCTGGGATCTACACTTCTTGAGCCGCTAGAGCGCGCAATTTCTATCCGATTTGGCTGAAATTTTGGACGACGCATTCTGTTAAGACTTCCAATAAATGTGTTAAGAATAGTTCAGATCGGTCCATAACCTGATATAGCCACCACTTGAGCCACTAGAGGACGCAATTATTATCCGATTTGGCTGAAATTTTGCATGAGTTGTTTTGTTATGACTTTCAACAACAGTGCTAAGAATAGTTCAAATCGTTTCATAACCTGGTATAGCTGCCATATAAACCGATCTGGAGTCTTGACTTCTTGAGCCTCTACAGGGAGCAATTCTTATCCGATTGCATTTGGCTCCGATTGCATGACGTGTTTTGCTACTTCTTCCAATAACTGTATTAAGAATGGTTCAAATCGGTCCATAACCTGATATAGCTGCCATAAAACCGATCTGGGGTCTTGACTTCTTGATCCACTAAAGGGCGTAATTATTATCCGATTTAGCTGAAATTTTGCGGTAGGTGTTTTGTTATAAGTTTTAACAACTGTGCTAAGAATAGTTGAAATTGGTCCATAACCTGACATAGCTGCCATATAAACCAATATAGAATCCTAACTTCTTGAGCCTCTAAAGGGAGCAAGTATTATCCGATTTTGCTGAAATTTTGTACAACAGCTAATCTCATGACCTTAAATGTACATGTCGAATATGGCGTGAATCGGTTTAAAGCCTAATGCAGCTCCCCTATAAACTCCCTATTTTACTTCTTCAGCCTTCTAAAGTGCCAAATTCTTCTAGATTTGGCTGAAATTTTTTACTGAAATTTGGGACAGCCAGTGGTGTTAGACCTTCGATATCCTTCTTCCGTTTTGCTCAGATTGGTTCAGATTTGGATATAGCTGCCAAATAGATCGATCTCTCGATTGAAGGTTTTGGGCCCTTAAAAGGCGCTATTATTGTCCGATTTTGTCAAAATTTGGGACAGTGAGTTGGGTTAGATCCTCAGACATCTTTTTGTAATTTGGCCAATATAAGTCCAGATTTGGATATATAGGTCCATATAGACCGATCCACCGATTTAAGGTCTTTGGCCCATAAAAGGCACATTTATTGTCCGATTTTGCCAAACTTTGGGACAGTGAGTTGTGGTAGGCCCCTCGTCATCTCCCTTCAATTTGACCCAGATCGGGCCAGATTTGTATGTAGCTACCATATAGACCGATCTCTCGATTTAAGGTCTTGGGCCCATAAAAGGCACATTTGTTGTCCGATTACGCCGAAATTTGGGACAGTGAGTCAATTTAACCCAGATTGGTCCAGATTTGTATATAGCGGCGATATAGACCAATCTTTCGATTTAAGGTGTTGGGCCCAAAAAAGGCGCATTTATTGTCCGATTTTGCCGAAATTTATGATTGTGTTAGGCTCTTTGACATCTTTCTGCAATTTGGTCCAAATCGGTTCAGATTTGGATGTAACTGCCATACAGACCGATCTCCCGATTTAAGGTCTTGGCCCCATAAAAGGCAATTTCGTTGAAATTTGACACTGACTTACATTAGGCTTTTCGGCATCCGTGTCGTATATGCTTCAGATCGGTCTATATTTGGATATAGCTACCAAAAAAAAAACAATATTTTGTTCTCCAAATTGAACAATGACTTGTACTTATTAGACCACTCAATGTCCGTGACGAATTTGGTCGAAATTGGACCATATTTCGATATAGCTATGGGAGCATAAATTATGCATTTTTCACCGGATTATAACGAAAGGTGGTTTACATATATATTCCAAGGTGGTGGGTATCCAAAATTCGGCCCGGATGAACTTATCGTCTTTTTACTTTTTATACCCTCCACCATAAGATGGGAGGTATACTAATTTCGTCATTCTGTTTGTAACTACTCGAAATATTCATCTGAGACCCCATAAAGTATATATATTCTTGATCGTCGTGAAATTTTATGTCGATCTAGCCATGTCCGTCCGTCTGTCCGTCCGTCCGTCCGTCCGTCCGTCCGTCCGTCTGTCTGTCGAAAGCACGCTAACTTCCGAAGGAGTGAAGCTAGCCGCTTGAAATTTTGCACAAATACTTCTTATTAGTGTAGGTCGGTTGGTATTGTAAATGGGCCATATCGGTCCATGTTTTGATATAGCTGCCATATAAACCGATCTTGGGTCTTGACTTCTTGAGCCTCTAGAGTGCGCAATTCTCATCCGATTGGAATGAAATTTTGCACGATGAAATTTTGCACGACGTGTTTTGCTATCATATCCAACAATTGTGCCAAGTATGGTTCAAATCGGTCCATAACCTGATATAGCTGCCATATAAACCGATCTTGGGTCTTGACTTCTTGAGCTTCTAGAGTGCGCAATTCTTATCCGATTTAAATGAATTTTGGCACGACGTGTTTTTTTATGACATCTAACAACTGTGCCAAGTATGGTTTAAATCGGTCTATAACCTGATACAGCTGCCATATAAACCGATCTTGGGTCTTGACTTCTTGAGCCTCTAGAGTGCGCAATTCTTATCCGATTGGAATGAAATTTTGCACGACGTGTTTTGTTACGACATCCAACAACTGTGCCAAGTATGGTTCAAATCGGTCCATAACCTGATATAGCTGCCATATAAACCGATCTTGGGTCTTGACTTCTTGAGCCTCTAGAGGGCGCAATTCTTATCCAATTTGAATGAATTTTGGCATGTAGTATTTTGTTATGATATCCAACAACTGTGCCAAATATGGTTCAAATCGGTTCATAACCTGATATAGCTGCCATATAAACCGATCTGGGATCTTGATTTCTTGAGCCTCTAGAGGTCGCAATTATTATCCGATTTGCCTGAAATTTTGTACGGCGGATTCTCTCATGACCATTAACATACGTGTTTATTATGGTCGATCTCTCTATTTAACTTCTTGAGCCCACAAAGGGCGCAATTCTTATTCGAATTGGCTGACATTTTACACAGGTCTCCAACATATAATTTAATTGTGGTCCAAACCGGACCATATCTTGATATCGCTCTAATAGCAGAGCAAATCTTTTCTTATATCCTTTTTTGCCTAAGAAGAGATGCCGGGAAAAGAACTCGACATATGCGATCCATGGTGGAGGGTATATAAGATTCGGCCCGGCCGAACTTAGCACGCTTTTACTTGTTTTTTGTACCCACTACACATTTCAATTTCTGATCCTACAAAGTATATATATTTAGGATCGTCGTAAAATTCTGAGACGATTTAACGATGCCCGTGTGTCTGTCCGTACGTCTGTTGTAATCACTCTACAGCCTCCAAAAATTGATATATTGAGCTGAAATTGGCACAGATACGTCTTTTTGATGCACGCTGATGAAATTCTTGAACGGGTCAAATCGGACCATATTTGGATATAGCTGCTTTATAGGCCGATCTGCCGATAAAGGGTCTAATGCCCATAAATGATTTATATTTAATCCGATTTTTCTGAAATTTAAAAAAGTAGGTAGCTTAACGCTTCCCTACACCTGACCTGTGTATGGTTTAGATCGGACTATAAATAGATATAGCTGCCATATAGACCGATCTGCCCATAAATGGTCTGAAGCAAATAAATGATTTATTATACCCTCCACCATAAGATGGGGGGTATACTAATTTCGTCATTCTGTTTGTAACTACTTGAAATATTCGTCTGAGACCCCATAAAGTATATATATTCTTGATCGTTGCGACATTTTATGTCGATCTAGCCATGTCCTTCCGTCTGTCCGTCCGTCTGTCCGTCCGTCCGTCCGTCCGTCCGTCCGTCTGTCCGTCCGTCCGTCTGTCCGTCCTTCTGTCCGTCCGTCCGTCTGTCTGTCGAAAGCACGCTAACTTCCGAAGGAGTAAAGCTGGCCGCTTGAAATTTTGCACAAATACTTCTTATTAGTGTAGGTCGGTTGGTATTGTAAATGGGCCATATCGGTCCATGTTTTAATATAGCTGCCATATAAACCGATCTTGGGTCTTGACTTCCTGAGCCTCTAGAGTGCGCAATTCTTATCCGATTTGAATGAAATTTTGCACGACGTTTTTTTTCTATGATATCCAACAACTTTGCAAAGTATGGTTCAAATCGGTCCATAACCTGATATAGCTGTCATATAAACCGATCTTGGGTCTTGACTTCTTGAGCCTGTAGCGTGCGCAATTCTTATCCGATTGGAATGAAATTTTGCACGACGTGTTTTGTTATGACATCCAACAACTGTGCTAAATATGGTTCAAATCGGTCCATAACCTGATATAGCTGCCATATAAACCGATCTTGGATCTTGACTTCTTGAGCCTCTAGAGGTCGCAATTATTATCCGATTTGCCTGAAATTATGTACTACGGATCCTCTCATGACCATCAACATATGTGTTTATTATGATCTGAATCGGTCTATAGCCAGCTCCCATATAAATCGATCTCTCTATTTTACTTCTTGAGCCCCCAAAGGGCGCAATTCTTATTCGCATTGGCTGACATTTTACACAGGTCTCCAACATGTAATAATATAATAATTTGCCTAAGAGGAGATGCCGGAAGAAGAACTCGGCAAATGCGATCCATGGTGGAGGGTATGTAAGATTCGGCCCGGCCGAACTTAGCACGCTTTTACTTGCTTTTTGTCTGATTTTGTTGAAATTTTAATCAGTGAGTTATATTAAACCTCCCGACACCTGACCTAAATATGGTTTAGATTTGACTATTTTTGGATATAGCTGCCATATAGACCGATCTCCCGATAAAGAGTCTGAAGGCCATTAAAGCTTTATTTATTACCCGATTTCGCTGAAATTTGAAACAGTGAATTTTGTAAGCCTTTCGCATCCGACCTAAATATAGTTTAGATCGATCTATATTTAGATATAGCTACAATATAGACCAATCTGCCCATAAAGGATCCAAAGATCATAGAAGCTTTATTTATTATCCGGTTTCGGTGAAATTTTAAATAGTGAGTTGTTTTAAGCCTCCCTACATCCACTTCAAATATGGGTGAGATCAGACTATATAGATATAGCTGCCTATTAAGATATAACTACGTATATAGTAGTGGAGTTATAATAAAATTGGATGATTATTATATCCTTGATTAAGTTGGTCCACATCGGTCCAGATTTGGTTAATGGTGGCTCTTGATTTAAAAACGCATTTATTATCCGATTTCGTTGAAGGTTGACGCAGTGACTTATGTTACGCTTTTCGATATCCGTGTCCTTTATGATTCAAAACGGTTTATATTTGGATATAGCTGCCAAAAAGACCAATATTTTGTTCTACAAAAATGAATAGTGGCTTATATTTATTAGACCACTCAATATCCGTGCCAAATTTGTTAGCATAAATTATCCAATATTCACCGGATTGTGACGAAAGGCGGTTTACATATATACCCGAGATGGTGGTATCGGCCCAGCCGAACTTAATGCCTTTTTAATGTTTTTATACCCACCACCGAAGGATGGGGGTATATTCATTTTGTCATTCCGTTTGCATCACATCGAAATATCCATTTCCGACCCTATAAAGTATATATATTCTTGATCAGCGTAAAAATCTAAGACGATCTAGCCATGTCCGTCCGTCTGCCCGTCTGTCTGTTGAAATCACGCTACAGTCTTTAAAAATAGAGATATTGAGCTGAACTTTTGCACAGATTCTTTTTTTCCCATAAGCAGGTTAAGTTCGAAGATGGGCTATATCGGACTATATCTTGATATAGCCCTCATATAGACCGATCCGCCGATTTAGGGTCTTAGGCCCATAAAAGCCACATTTATTATCCGATTTTGTTGAAATTTGGGACAGTGAGTTGTGTTAGGCCCTTCGACGCCCTTCGTCAATTTGGCTCAGATCGGTCCAGATTTGGATATAGCTGCCATATAGACCGATCCTCCGATTTTGGGTCTAAGGCCCATAAAAGCCACATTTATAGTCCGATTTCGCTGAAATTTGGGACAGTGAGTTGTGTTAGGCCCTTTGACATATTTCTTTAATTTGGTTCAGATCGGTTCAGATTTGGATACAGCTGCCATATAGACCGATCCTCCGGTTTAGGGTCTTAGGCCCACAAAAGCCACATTTATTATCCGATTTTGATGAAATTTGGGACAGTGCTTAGTGTTAGGCTCTTCGACATGTTTATGCAACTTGGCCCAAATCGGTCCATATTTGGATATAGCTGCCATGTAGACCGATATCTCGATTTAAAGTCTTGGCCCCATAAAAGGCGCATTTATAATCCGATTTCACTGAAATTTAACACAGTGACTTATGTTCGGCTTTTCGACATGCGTGTCGTATATAGTTCAGATCGGTATGAGGTATATGAGTATAAGGTATGAAATTTTTACCGAATTTTGATGAAAGGTGGTTTACATATATACCCGAGGTGGTGGGTATCCAAAGTTCAGCCCAGCCGAACGTAACGCCTTTTTACTTGTTTTTTTTTTTAATTTAATTTCGGAGATGCTGGTCGCTTAATTGAAAATGAAAAAACTTGACCTGAACCTTTCAGATTAGCTTACTATTCTGTAAAGAGGGCTTCATTAATTTGAGTACTAACGTAAATTTTTATAGTTTTTGTTAGCCCTAGTAGGAGATATGTAGTAGGAGTACAATATTGTCATTTTTATGAAAAAACTGGAAAACCCCCACAGGTTTTAAAAATGCAAAGCTGAAATCCCCAACTTGCTTACACATATATGTTACCCCAGGTATTACCTAGATATATATGCACAAAATTTTTTGCGCCATTCAATTGAAATCTCTAGGGTCCTTTTACCCTGTTTGAGCATTTTGGGTATTTCCGTCAAGAAATATGAGCCATAATTTATACTTATTTTTGAGAAGAAATTCCTCTACAACCTACTGAAAAACTACAATAGAACGATATTTAAATCGCTTTTGGTTTTATGATAATCTCGATTTGAATTTTGGGC
Source organism: Stomoxys calcitrans (assembly GCF_963082655.1). NCBI lineage: Eukaryota > Metazoa > Arthropoda > Insecta > Diptera > Muscidae > Stomoxys > Stomoxys calcitrans. The sequence goes on from NC_081552.1 coordinate 152,482,335, forward strand.
ACATTTTGAGGTTTTTTATATAATCCGAACAATATGTGATATTTTGATTTCAGCGCGAATATTTTGTTATAATGCAAGTCCTGGCCTCTCCAAAGAACCCTCGGCTTTTTTTCCTTTACATGCTCTACAAATCACGCACTTGGAAGACTTAAAAGTAGAAAAATTTGGTAGGTATAGAGCGGAGGTGTTTATTAGACGATGTGCATAACATCAGGGCCCTTTTCGTGGATTCAATGATTAAGTCATCCCCTACCAATTTTTGTTTGCGCTGCGAAATATTCATTTGTGCCATATATCGTTAATTGTTGTGGAAATATAAGACTTACCGAGGCTGAGCTCGTATTTTTGATTTGAGAAGTCATATGGGCACAAAATTTACAACAATTTTTTTATCATATTTGGATATCCGCTTCTTCAGTTAAAAGTTATGTGGATTTGAAATCCATGGCATATATTGCGGCAGAAGTATAGTAAACCAGTTTAAAATTCGTTTAAGAAATTACATTACAAGCAACAAATTAGGAGAAAGAACATAATTTATACGGCCGACCAATGGGTCCCCGGGCCTTCTAGGCCTCAGAAGTTTTGTATATAGGATAACACCTCATCTAAAACCTTCCAATATTTCGTGAAGATATCTTAATCCGTTCACATATAGCAGAGTTATTTCCACTAATTTTTTTCCCGATTTTAACCGTTCAAGAACTTAACCTGCGTATAGAAAAAATCATGATCTGTGCCAAAATTTAGCTCAATATTTCAATTTTTAAGGCCTATTGTATGATTGCAACTGGCGGAGGTCGATCTTTGGCATGACAAAACAAGTAAAAAGGCGTTAAGTTCGGCCGGACCGAACTTTGGACACCCACCACCTCGGGTATATATATAAACCACCTTTCATCAAAATCCGGTGAAAATTGCATACCTTATGTCCCATAGCAGTTATATCGAAATATGTTCCGATTTGAACCAAATACTAATAAGTACAAGTCATTGTTCAATTGTGTATAACAAAATATTGGTCTTTTTAGCAGCTATATCTAAAAATAAACCGATCTGAACCATATACGACACGGATGTAGAAAAGCCTAATATAAGTCACTGTGTCACATTTCAGTGAAATCGGATTCTAAATGCGCCTTTTATGGAGCCCAGACTTTAAATCGAGATATCGGTCTACATGGCAGCTATATCCAAATATGTATCGATTTTGGTCAAGTTGCAGAAAAATGTCGAAGAGCCTAACAGAACGCACTGTCCCAAATTTCAGCAAAATCGGATGATAAATGTGGCTTTTATGGGCCTAAGACCATAAATCGGAGGATCGGTCTATATGGCAGCTATGTACAAATTTGAACTGATCTGGGCCAAATTAAAGAAAGATGTCGAGGCGTTCAAGACATCTCACTGTCTCAAATTTCAGCGATAAATGCGCCTTTTTTTGGCCTCAAAAACTAAAACCGAGAAATCGGCCTATATGGCAGCTATATCCGAATCTAAACCGATCTGGACCAAATTGACGAATGATGTCGAAGGGCCTAACACAACTCTCTGTCCCAAATTTCAGCAAAGTCGGATAATAAATGTGGCTTTTATGGGCCTAAGACCATAAATTGGTGGACCGGTCTATATGGCAGCTATATCCGAATCTGGACCGATCTGAGCCAAATTGACGAAGAATGTCGAAGGGCCTAACACAACTCACTGTCCCAAATTTCAGCAAAATCGGATAGTAAATGTGGCTTTTATGGGCTTAAGACCCTAAATCGGCGGATCGGTCTATATGGGGGCTATATCAAGATATAGTCCGATATAGCCCGTCTTCGAACTTAACCTGCTTATGGACAAAAAAAATCTGTGCAAGTTTCAGCTCAATATCTCTATTTTTAAAGACTGTAGCGTGATTTCAACAGACAGACGGACGGACATATCTATATCGTATAAGATTGTTACGCTGATCAAGAATATATATACTTTATAGGGTCGGAAATGGATATTTCCATGTGTTGCAAACGGAATGACAAAATTAATATACGCCATCCTTCGGTAGAGGGTATAATAAATAAACTCCCATCCTATTGTGGCGGGTATAACAAGTAAAGACTGCTGAGTTCAGCTGGGCGTGATCTTAAGACCGCGCCATAAATGAAATTATGTGAAGGTCATATATGTACTTTGCGTAGTGAAGGTCATATGTGCACTTTGCGTTCCAAATTTCTACCAAATCAGACAAAAACAAGTAAAAGTTCGGCCGGGCCGAATCTTTGGAACCCACCACCATGGGTTCTGTTAAAAGATTATACAAAATAAATTTAGTTGAAGGTATAATTTTATTCTACATACCAAACTTCTGTCAAATCAGCAAAAATTAAAGCTTCTAGGAACCAAACAAGGATGATCGAAAGACCGGTTACATGGGAGCAATATCAGATTATAGACTGATTTGGACCGTATTTAGCACAGTTGTTGGAAATCGTAATAGAACACCGCACTCAAAATTTCAGCCAAATCAAAAATTTCCGGATTTGCGGGATTGGACAACCCTTGTGTTCCAATCTGCCAACTGACAGCTCTATCGTAAAGCTTGACATTTTTGAGGTTATACGTTCTCAGAACGTTTTGACATACGAGCGCTATTTGTGTTGTTTACAGTAACTTAAAAGATTCATCTCGTCCAAAAAAATCGAATTAAATCGTGAACATTTTCGTGCGATTATTTTTTACAACTTTCGACGTGGAAGCAATAGCGCACCGATGAACTTATTTAAATTTTTGGCGATGAAGCTCCATTGTTTATCGATGGTAGGGTGAATTCAATCGAGATCGTAGTTCACTCCAAGATGAACTTCGTGATGGTCGTCCAAAATCAGTTGTTGTTCCAGAAACCATTGATGCTGTGCGCAAACTGATATGGCAAGATCGTCATGTGACCTATTGTAAGATTGAGACAACCTTAGGCAGTAGTGGGATCAGCATAAATTCAATATTGCATGAGCATTTGACCGTCAAAAAAATTTGTTCGCGTTGGATCCCACACAATTTGTCAATCGATAAAAAAATGCTCATGTCGATTGGTCGAAATAAATGCTCCAAAAGTACGATCGCGGTGTTTCAAAACACGTCTATGCCATTGCGAAAGGTGATGATGAGCCCGAAAGTAAACAGCAGTCAACTGCATGGGTGTTTCAAGATGAGCCAAATCCAATAAAAGTTGCTCGCGCACGAAGCACTTCCAATCAAATGATCGCTTGTTTTTTCGGAAAAAGTGGACATGTCACAATCCTAACACTAGAACAGTCAATTCTGAGTGGTACACAGCCATTTGTTTCCCAGTTGTCTCCCAAGAAATCAAGAAAACCAACCGATGTAGACGGATCACTCTTCACCGCGACAATGCGAGCTATCACACATCGGCTCAAACAACTGCATTTTTGAGCACTCAAAACATCGATGAGTCATCCGCCGTATAGTCCTGACTTGGCACCGAATAATTTCTCTCTATTTCCGTACGTAAAAAATAAAATGAGAAGTCAATGTTTTTCGCACATAAAGAAGCGGTTGACGCGTTCAGAATGCATGTTTTGGAGATACCTCAATCAGAGTGGCAAGAATGCTTCGACAATTTGCAAAAATTTATAGATTCGATGATTAATTTTTTTTATGTTCGCTAATCCCGAAATATAGAAGGCAACCCTGTATGGTAGCTATATCTAAATCTGAACCGATATGGCCCAATTCTCAATGACCTACATCAATATTAAGTATTTGTGCAAAATTTCAAGCGGCTAGCTTTACGCGTTCAACTGCTTTCGTGATATCGACTGACGGGCGGTCGGACGGACGGACGAACGGACATGGCTAGATCGTCCAGAACGTCGAGACGTTCAAAAATATATACACTTTATGGGGTCTTAGACGAATATTCATCATCCCATTGTGGTGGGTATAATTAAAGCTTCTAGGGGTAATAGAGAACTAATTGAAAGGTCGGTTTATATCACAGCTTATCAACAATACTAACTTATGACTAGATTAGTATACCCCATCACATTGTGGTGGGTATAATTAAAGCTCCTTGGGGTAGTAGAGAACAAATCGAAAGATAGGTTTATATCACAGCTTATCAGGTAATAGACCGATTTGAACAATACTAACCATGAATATTAGAAGTCATAATAAAAAACTACGTGTAAAATTTTAGGCATATTGGAAAACAATTGGGTCTCTAGGGCCTCAACAAGTCAAATCGAAGAACAACTTTATGTGGGGCCCACATCAAATCTGGGCCGATATGGCTCATTTGCAATTCCCAACAATCTGCATCAATAAGAAGTATCTAAATAACACATTCAGACTCCATATCATAAAAAAGCTAAGTATATCATTGTATTTTGTAAATGCCACAATCTTTCTCTTTCTTCCTTCCAGTTTATCTTTGTGTGTGGTGTGTGTTATAATGTTGCCGTAATAAACATGTGTTCACAAGAATTTTCAAAAATGCTTTGTTTTTAGAGGTGACCGGCAATTGTCTTTGTACATGACCTATACAAATTAGTGGACGACACCTTGACATTGGCAGCATTGACTTTTGAGGATACCCAACCACAACACATTGTCTTTGGAATGCCAATTCATTTATCCATTCATTCATTAATAATTATGTCTTCCCAAAGTCATCATTAGCGACAATTCTCCGAAAATTCACTGGGACAAGAAGACAAGCCACAAATGGGAACGCAGTTTAAAGGGAAATGAAACGAATTTTGTTTTGGAATGCTTCCTGCATGCCAATACCTCATTATTTGGGCGTCTTTTACTGGCTTAACCATTGAATTTTATTTTATTGGAATTTTTTGAAGTGTGCATGTTGTTGCATACGATCTGACTTGGGAGGTCATGTGACTGTGGGGGAATTCAAATCCTTAAAGGTTATCATTTTTGGCGTCTGTTTAGGAAAGCACGTGCCAGAACATAATTTCTCCGGATATCGTGGCAAAGCGTTCATTGCTACGATCTGCTGGGGTGTAAAACATGGGTACATGAATAGGCATAACTTGTGTAATGTGGTTGATATAGTTGTAACCCTGAAATTGCAGAAACTATGTGTGTAAATGCCACACATATTGCCATTGCCAGGCGTACACATGAAATGGTCACGAAACCATGTGAACATTGTGCACTTCATTCAATTAGTAATCGAATGGCATCGAGATAGTAGCTTTGTCGACGTGAGGAGTTACATAAGATTATATGGACGTTTAAAGGAGGTATTCTTTACTCGGATACAGTGATTACATTATTGCAGAACAATTTTATACCCATCACCATAGGATCGGGGTATACTAATCTGGTCATTCCTGTTGTAACCAGAGCGGTAGCGAGATTTTTAGATCTCGGAGCAGAGCTGTTCCCAAAATCAAAGTCCGCTTCTCTCAGTTCTGACAAATTAAAAAAAATGTTTACAATCATAATGCATTATGAAGATAAATAGCAAATAAAAATATTTTTTTTGGTTAAAAAACTTGTTACTTTACCTAAATGAAACAAAATTTAAAAAAATCAAGTAAAATGTGCTATGTTGGGTTGGGCCGAATCTTATTTGAAATTTTGTCTTTAGAATGGTTTTATTGAAATTTTGTTTTTAGCAAAAATGGCATTAAATTTTGTCATTGAAATTTTAGATCTAATAAAATTTCACTGAAATATTGTCTTAAAAAATTTATTGAAATGTTGTCCTTAGAAAACATTGTCAATAACAATTTAATTTTTCTAAAAAATATTCTTTTAAGTTTTGTTTTCAGAAAAAATTTGATTGAAATTTTGTCTTAAGAAAAAAATGTATTAAAAATGAGTCTTCAGATAAAAACTCATAAAAATTTCTCCGTTAGAGAAAATTTCATCGAATTTTGTCTTTAGAAATAATCTTTTTCAAAGTGCCCTTTAGAAAAATTTTGAAAAAATATCATAAAAAGTTTGTCTTTAATAACATTCTTTGAAATATTTTCTTTAAAAATGTCCTTGAAATCTTGTGTTTGGAAAAAAATTTTTGTTTAATTTTGCCTCTCCCTTACCCTTATTTTCAGAGACGCCAGATTTCGGAGATGGGTGGTGCGATTTAAACGAAACTGTGTGCTCTCTTATAGTATCCAAAAAACAAAAATTTGGTGTCCAAAGTTCGGTCGCATCGTTTATGGGGGTCGACCCATCTCCATAAATCCTCCACAAATGAAAGGTATTGAAGATTAAATAAGTAAAAGCGTGCTACCACCATCGATTCTGCTAAATTATACAAAATAAATTAAGTTGAACGGCATAATTTTATTCTATATACATACCAAACTTCTGTCAAAGCAGCAAAAATTTAAGCTTTTAGGAACCGAACAAGGATGATCGAGAGACTGGTTTACATGCGAGCAATATGAGGTTATAGACCGATTTGCACTGTATTTGAGTCAATTTGCCAAATCAGACAAAAGTTGAGGCTTGTAAGGGCTCAAGGAATCAAATCGGGAGATCCGTTAATATGGAGCTATATCAGGTCAAAAACCGATTCGGACCGTACTTGGCACAGTTGTTGGACGTCTTTACAGAACACAACATGCAAAGTTTCAGCCAAATCGGACAAAAATTGTTAGGGCTCAAGAAGTTAAATCGGAGATTGGTTTATATAGGAGCTAAATCTGTATATAGACCGATTTTTGCCGTACTTGGCACAGTGGTTGGAAGTCATAACAGAACACCACATGAAAAATTTTAGCTAAATCGGACAAAAATTGCGGTTTCCAGGGGCCCAAGACGTCAAATCGAAAGATCGGTTTATATGAGAACCATATCAGGTTATGTATCGATTTGGACCGTGCTTGGCGCAGTTTGTTGGAAGTCATAACAGAACACTATGTGCGAAATTTCAGCCAAATCGGACAAAATTGTGGCTTCCAAAGGCTCAAAAAGTTAAATCGAGAGATCGGTTTATATTGGAGCTATATCTAAATCTGAATCGATATAGCCCATTTGCAATCCCCAACGACCTACATCTATATTTAGTATCTGTGCTAAATTTCAAGTGGCTAGCTTTACGCTTTCGACCGCTATAATGATGGACGTACCAGGCTATATCGACTCAGAACGTGCAGACGATCAAGAACATATGTACTTTATGGGATCCTAGACGAATATTTCGAGGTGTTACAAACGGAATGACTAGATTAGTACCCCACCATCCTATGGTGGTGGGTATAAAAACGTATCTAATATCCAATAGTGGGGGTGGTGCGCCAAGCTCCCCTAAATAAGGCATATTTACCGACATGGCAATAAGGGGGCTCAAGTGAAAGGTATTTGGGAGTAGAACACGGAATTTATACCCGCTTTCGGGACCAAGTTTCTGGGGGTCCACCCCTCCCCAAACGGGTCTTATTTACTGATCATGGCAATAGGGGGGCTCAAAATAAAATGTATTTTAGTGTTGAATACAAATCTGATATCCAATGTGGGACCAAGTTTGGGGGCCTCCCCTCCTCCAAAACACCCCCAAAAGACGACAAATTTACGATCGTAGCAATAGGGGGCTCAAATGAAAGATCTATGAGAGTAGAGCCCGAATATGATAACAATATTCGAGAAAAGTGTCTATGGGTGCTACCCTCATAACACCCCCTAAATTGGTCGTATTTGCTGACCATTGCTATATACGAGTCTGATATATATTTTCAGCGCCAAGTCAGTGAGTGACCACCCTAACCCCCAAATAGGACATGTTTCCCGACTATGGAAATATGGGGCTCAAATGAAAGGTTTTTGGGAGTAGACCACGAATCGGATATCGAACATTTGGGACTAACTGTCTAGGGGACGTCCCACCGTCATAACAACCCTAAATAGAACGTATTTGCTCACCATAATAATTTGGGTCACCATGATAATTTGGCTCTTAAAGAGCTCGATTTTGATAGCTTCTAGGGCACATACCCAAACCAGACATATTTGCCGACTTTTGCAATAAGGGGCTCAAATGAAAGGTATTTGAGATTAGAAAACGAATTTGATATCCAATTTTGAGGCCAAGTGTTTGGGGGGTTTATGGGATAATGCATCCCATAAACTCCCTTAAACCAATGTCAATATGGGGTTTAAATAAATGGTAGTTGAGAGTAGAGCACTATGCTGATATTTGTTTAGGACTATCTGGGTGACGTGAAGTAGTTTTTTGGTCATCAAAGTTAAAAAATGTTTTATTTTGGGAGGTGCTTTTGTGGTATTTGTTTGCAGAGTTGCATTTTTCAACGCAAAGCTAAAACACAAAACTCAGCGCGCTCATTCTGTTTTGGCCTTTAGGTTAGGTTAGGTTAGGTTGAAAAGAGGGTGCTGATATTAATCCGCCCCATGCCACTATGGACATACACTTAAGCCAGTAATCGGCTTGTTTTGCGCTCTAAATACAAAAGAAGTAACCTCGAAAAAGAAAATCTAAGTAGGAGTTCCGTGATACTTACAAAATCCTTAATTGTTTTCCATGTCACTTCCCTAAGTTGGTTCATGTCTGGTATAGTGTCCCCAATTAAGCGCCGGTATCTGTTAGACGCGAAAGCTGGGCAATGACAAAGGAAATGCTCCAACGTCTCATCATCTTCCTTGCATGCCCTACACATGCTATCATTTGCCGCACCGATTTTACATGAGTGAGCTCGTAGTTCTATGTGTCCCGTCATGATACCAATAGCTATACTGACCTCCTTCTCACTTCCTTCCAGTCTTCTCACGATCTGGATCCCCCAACAGGATTTTCGCCGTCCTACCGACCGTTTCGCTGTTCGACAATGTTGCATGCGCATTCATCGCCCACTCGCTTAACTCGGACTCTGTCGACCCGAAAGGCTTCGGGTTAACTAAGTTTATTGACTTTCACCGCCAAATCATCTGCCCTGTCATTACCCATCACTCCGTTATGGCCCGGCCCCAAACGATGCGGATTTTGCCATCCCTCTTACACTGCAAGATTATTCGTGACCTTACCGTGTTGGTTGTTATTGCCTTATGGCTGTTTTGGCCTTTAGTCAAGCGATATACATATAGCCTTTTCATGGCATGGTATTTCACAGGCCATGCGGGGAAGATGATGAGACGTTGGAGCATTTCCTTTGTCATTGCCCGGCTTTCGCGTCCAATAGATACTGGTACTTATGTGGAGAGACAATATCAGACATGAACCAACTTAGGGGAGAGGAATTAAAAACAATTAAGGATTTTGTAAGTAGCACAGAATTCCTAACTTAAAATTTTCTTTTTAGAGGTTACTTTATAGTTTTTAGAGCGCACAACAAGCCGATTACTATCTTAGGTTTAATCTGCACCCTCTTTTCAACCTAACCTAACTTAAGTAAAGTTCCCATATATATATTTTATGCGTTTCGACTTTTATGCCTGAAGTAGCTACTATTTTGGTCCAATCTCTACAAAATTTTTCATAAGATGTTTTAATTGACACTCCAATACGCGTGCAAAATTTCATCAAATATATATCCCATATATATATTTTATGCGTTTCGAATTTTAAGCCACAATTTTCGTACCATCGTAAGAAAATCGTAGAAGGTTCTTTTCGTTATTTCAATAGGTATGCAAAATTAAAGACTGCCTAGATTTGGATATAAGTGCTATATATTTAAAGTATTACGTAGACTCGGTGGTGTAGGGTATTATATAGTCGGCTCCGTCCGATTTTTGCCTTTCCTTACTGGTTATATATTTATTTTTAATATTTTGCCGCTTTTTTCCAAACATTCAACAAATTTTGTCTTCTGTAATAAATGTCTGTATTGAATGCTGTTATTTTGGTATAGATGCCTATGAAATGATAGATGCTGATTTAAAGTGAGACATTCTACACCATATACTTGGCACAGTGTAGGAAATGCAACATTTTTCCACTATCTGTACGTAACACAATTACAAGAGAAAACCCAGTGGTGGGGTTAAATATTTTTGGACAAACGAACATAAAATTTCGGTTTCATTGCGACATGTGGATAACATTCAAATATTTTTTTGCACAATCGAAATCACCATTAGTTTTATAGTAAGATAGGGCTATTCAATTATTTTGTCAAAATTTTCGGCAAACTGACGATTTTTTTTTAATATTGTAAAAATTTATATTTTCCTCTTGTTTTAATTTGTCTCCAATTGGTTAAATAATTTCAACAGGATATTGTCCCGATCTCGGCCACCTTCATTCTGCTCAAATTCATCTTCCAACTTCACTTAAATCGACCGAAAATTAAGAAAATCATTATTCGTAAAATTGTTATATTACAAAAGCATTTCTATTCGAAACTTTGAGGAAATTAAATGAGCCATCATGTGTAATTATTTTATTTAACAAGTGAAGGCGTCCTAAATTTGGCCGGGTCGAATCTTGGAAATCCACCACCATGGATTCTGCTAAAAATTTATACAAAATAAATTTAGTTGAAGGGCATAATTTTATTCTATATACCAAACTTCTGTCAAACCAGCAGAAACTAAAATTTCTAGGAACCGAACAAGGACAATCGAGAGACCGGTTTATATGGAATCTGTATCGAGCTATAGACTGATTTGGACCGTACTTAGCACAGTTGTTGGAAGTCGTAACAGAACACCACTTGCAAAATGTCAGCAATTTATATGGGAGCTATATCAGGTTATAGACCAATTTAGACCGTACTTGCACAGCTTTTGGAAGTCATAACAGAAAACTATGTGACAAATTTTAGCCAGATCGAACGAAAAGTGCGTCTTCCAGGTGCTCAAGAAGTCGATTTATTTAGGAGCTATACCTAAATCTGAACCGATATGATCCATTTGCAATCCCCATCGACCTACATCAATAGTAGGTATCTGTACAAAATTTCAAGCGGCTAGCTTTACTTGTTCGACCGCTGTCATAATTTCGAAGTACGGACGGACGGACATGGCTTGGTAGACTCAGAATGTCGAGACGATCCAGAATATATATGCTTTATGGGGTCGCAGATTAAAATAAATAAATCGAGGTGTTACAAACGGAATGACTAGATTATTAAACCCCCATGCTATAGTGGTGGGTATAAAATCGGAATGACTAGAATAGTATACTCCCATTCTTTGGTTAGGTAAGGTTCAAGGGGCAGTCTGCTATCAGACTCATATAGACGTTTTAGTCCATTGTGATACCACAGGAACAGAAGAAGGAAGATGCCTTCTAGTTCATACCGTTTAACCGCTTTAAAAAACCCAATAACTTGCGAATGTTGACATCCGCTAAATCAGACACGTTCGCAAAGAAATGAGAACCTAAAGTGGAACTCCTTCTGACTGGTAGTGCGGGACACACACACAGAAGGTGTTCTATAGTCTCTTCTTCCTCAATGTCCTCACAGCTTCAGCAAAAGTCGTTGCTGGCAACCTTCAGTCTGTCAGCATGTTTTTCGATGAGACGGAATGTTTTCATGATGGACACTGTGACCGAGATGTCTGTTCTAGCCAGTGAAAGCAAAGCGGTAGACCTCTGCAAGTGTAGATTAGGCCACATAGTTTTGGAATTCTCACCGCCCCCTCTTTGTGACCATCTATCATTCGTTGTCCTTCGGGCCTTGTCCTGAAAACTTAGCTTACATGTCGCTAGAGGCATACCCACAGATATCAGTATACCTGGAATGGGAAACTTTCCTCTAACCGCATTTGCCACGTCATCAGCATACGCGACCACTTTTATAATATATTGTTAATGGCTATATTCCAAAGTAGAAAAGAGAGTACACCTCCTTGAGGTGTTCCTCTGCTGACCCATCTGTTTAGATCCACAGATCCCAAGCCTGCCGTAATGCATCTTTTAGGAAGAAAGTTATTAATAAACTTTCTTTCGGTATAGTTGGTGCCTAGAAATTCCAACTCCTTCATGATTGTCGTCGGTTTAACATTACAGAAAGCACCTTCAATGTCTAGAAATTCTATTATTGTATATTCCTTGACAGCTAGAGAACCCTCTATGTCGCCGACTAGGTCGTGAAGGGCTGTTTCAGTGGATTAGCCTTTACTATATGCATGCTGCTACCCGCACAGGCGATCTCCAGGGATCTTTGCCTCATGATATGTTTTATCTACCTCTCAAGGATGACAGACCAATAGGACGAAAATCTTTCGCCTTCGTGTGGTAAGGTTTTCTTGCTTTCGGAATGAAAATGACTTTCGTGTCCCTTCATCCCACAGTTATATATGACATTCTGATACAAGCAGAGTATATCTCCCTAAGCCAGGGAACCAGTCTATCAGACACATCTTGTAATTCAACCGGCGATACATCACTAGGGCTTGGCGACTAAATGGATCCGAAACTTCTTATCTCCCAAAGGATTTTCGGCTCAGACACAATTTCCCTAATAACACCCGGCGAATGCATACCAGTGACAACCTCTTCTGGCGCCACATTGTCCATTGGAGAATTTCCCAGGAAATGTGTATCAACGAGTGTGTTTCCTTACTGGACATTGTCCATACATTCTCTGACTTCTGAATATACCGCACCGTAATAGCCTAGAGGCCTCAGATCTATCCTACTCGGAGCTGCAGATTTCTACCCAGCATTCTTTCTAAGCTCGCCATTATATTTTCTTAGCGCAGCCTTAAAGATGTCCCAATCGTGTGGTGATCTTGTGGTTTTTGCTCTATTGAAGAACTTTCTGCAGTTCTTCCTTAGACCAACTATTTAGCTCTGGGATCCACAATGGTGGTTGCTGTTTGGGCCTTCCTATGGTGGTGGGTATAAAAATGAATAATTTCCTTTTTAAGAAAATTTCATCAAAATTGTTGTTTTTAAAACCAATTTTTTTTTAAAATTTTGTATTTAGGAAAATTTTAAAATGGTCTTTGTCTTAAAAAACTGTTGATTAAAGATAAAATCTTGATCGATGTTTCGTTTTAAGATTTTGTTTTAATTTTGTCTATAAAAAGAACTTATTATAAAATATTTTCGTTGGAAAAATAATGTTGAGAGGGCTCATGCATGTGCATTTTATTGACGTTAAAAAAAATTTATTGATATTTTTTCTTTAAAAGAATGATTTTGAGTCGGATCTGACCAAATTTTGCCATTATAGGATTTGTCACTGATATATTTTTATACCCTCCACCATAAGATGGGGGGTATACTAATTTCGTCATTCTGATTGTAACTACTCGAAATATTCGTCTGAGACCCCATAAAGTATATATATTCTTGATCGTCGTGAAATTTTATGTCGATCTAGCCATGTCCGTCCGTCTGTCCGTCCGTCCGTCCGTCCGTCCGTCTGTCTGTTGAAAGCACGCTAACTTCCGAAGGAGTAAAGCTAGCCGCTTGAAATTTTGCACAAATACTTTTAATTAGTGTAGGTCGGTTGGTATTGTAAATGGGCCATATCGGTCCATGTTTTGATATAGCTGCCATATAAACCGATCTTCCGTTTTGACTTCTTGAGCCTCTAGAGTGCGCAATTCTTATCCGATTGGGATGAAGGTTTGCACGACGTGTTTTGTTATGATATCCAACAACTGCGCCAAGTATGGTTCAAATCGGTTTATAACCTGATAAAGCTGCCATATAAACCGATCTTGGGTCTTGACTTCTTGAGCCTCTAGAGGGCGCAATTCTTATCCGATTGGAATGAAATTTTGCACGACGTGTTTCGTTATTATATCCAACAACTGTGCCAAGTATGGTTCAAATCGGTCCATAACCTGATATAGCTGCCATATAAACAGATCTGGGGATTTGACTTCTTGAGCCTCTAGAGTGCGCAATTCTTATCCGATTGGAATGAAATTTTGCACAACGTGTTTTGTTACGACATCCAACAACTGTGCGAAGTATGGTTCAAATCGGTCTATAACTTTATATAGCTGTAATATAAACCGATCTTGGGTCTTGACTTCTTGAGCCTCTAGAGGACGCAATTCTTATCCAATTTGAATGAATTTTGGCACGTAGTATTTTGTTATGATATCCAATAACTGTGCCAAATATGGTTCAAATCGGTTCATAACCTGATATAGCTGTCATATAAACAGATCTGGGGACTTGACTTCTTGAGCTTCTAGAGGGCGCAATTCCTATCCGATTTGGCTGAAATTTCGCAAGACGTTTTTATACCCTCCACCATAAGATGGGGGGTATACTAATTTCGTCATTCTGTTTGTAACTACTCGAAATATTCGTCTGAGACCCCATAAAGTATATATATTCTTGATCGTCGTGACATTTTATGTCGATCTAGCCATGTCCGTCCGTCTGTCCGTCCGTCCGTCCGTCCGTCCGTCCGTCCGTCCGTCCGTCCGTCCGTCCGTCCGTCCGTCCGTCCGTCCGTCCGTCCGTCCGTCTGTCTGTCGAAAGCACGCTAACTTCCGAAGGAGTAAAGCTAGCCGCTTGAAATTTTGCGCAAATACTTCTTATTAGTGTAGGTCGGTTGGTATTGTAAATGGGCCATATCGGTCCATGTTTTGATATAGCTGCCATATAAACCGATCTTGGGTCTTGACTTCTTGAGCCTCTAGAGTGCGCAATTCTTATCGGATTGGAATGAAATTTTGCACGACGTGTTTTGTTATGATATCCAACAACTGTGCCTAGTATGGTTCAAATCGGTCCATAACCTGATATAGCTGTCATATAAACCGATCTTGGGTCTTGACTTCATGAGCCTCTAGCGTGCGCAATTCGTATCCGATCAGAATGAAATTTTGCACGACGTGTTTTGTTATGATATTCAACAACTGTGCCAAGTATGGTTCAAATCGGCCCATAACCTGATATAGCTGCCATATAAACCGATCTTGGGTCTTGACTTTTTGAGCCTCTAGAGTGCGCAATTCTTATCCGATTGAAATGAAATTTTGCACGACGTGTTTTGTTATTATATCTAACAACTGTGCGAAGTATGGTTCAAATCGGTCCATAACCTGATATAGCTGCCATATAAACAGATCTTGGGTCTTGACTTCTTGAGCCTCTAGAGGGCGCAATTCTTATCCGAATGGAATGGAATTTCGCACGACGTGTTTTGTTATGATACCCAACAACTGTGCCAAGTATGGTTGAAATCGGCCCATAACCTGATATAGCTGCCATATAAACCGATCTTGGGTCTTGACTTCTTGAGCTTCTAGAGGGCGCAATTCCTATCCGATTTGGCTGAAATTTTGCATGACGTATTTTATTTTTACTTTTAACAACTGTGTCAAATAAGGTTCAAATCGGTTCATAACCTGATATAGCTGCCATATAAACCGATCTGGGATCTTGACTTCTTGACCCCTAGAGGTCGTAATTATTATCCGATATGCTATGTTTATTATGGTCTGAATCGGTGTATAGCCCGATACAGATCACATATAAATCGTTCTCTCTATTTTACTTCGTGAGCCCCAATGGGCGCAATTCTTATACGAATTGGCTGAAATTTTACACAGGTCTCCAACATATAATTTAATTGTGGTCCGAACCGGTCCATATCTTGATATCGTTTTAATAGCAGAGCAACTCTTTTCTTATATCCTTTTTTGCCTAAGAAGAGATGCCGGGAAAAGAACTCGACAAATGCGATCGATGGTGGAGGGTATATAAGATTCGGCCCGGCCGAATGTTGAAAGTAACAATACTTGTTTTTATTGTTACTTTCAACAACTGTGTCAAATAAAGTACAAGTCGGTTTATAACCTGATATAGCTGCTATATAAACCGATCTGGGATCTTGACTTCTTGAGCCTCTAGAGGTCGCAATTATTATCAGATTTGCCTGAAATTTTGTACGACGGATTCTTTCATGACCATCAACATACGTGTTTATTATGGTCTGAATCGGTCCATAGCCCGATACAGCTCCCATATAAATCGATCTCCATATTTTACTTTTTGAGCTCACAAAGAGCGCAATTCTTATTCGAATTGGCTGACATTTTACACAGGTCTCCAGGTCTCGCTCTAATAGCAGAGCAAATCTTTTCTTATATCCTTTTTTTACATAAGAAGAGATGCCGGGAATAGAACTCGACAAATGCGATCCATGGTGGAGGGTATATAAGATTCGGCCCGGCCGAACTTAGCACGCTTTTACTTGTTTTGATATAATTTCAAATTAAGTTTTGTCTATGAAAATGTCAAATTAAGAAAATATTTTATTACAATTTTGTCTTTAGAGAAACTTTAATTGAAGTTATGTAAGTTTTAATTGAGATTTTGTCTTTCAAAAAATTCCCTTAAAATTTGTTTTTAGAAATTATGTCATTAATTTTTTAAAGCGTTTTTGTACCCTACACCACCACTGTGGTACAGGGCAGGGCTGCGTAGTAGAGCAATTTCTACTCGACTCCGACTCCGGAGTATACCCACCACTAAAGAATGGGGGTGATACTAAACCTATGACATGTGGTTATCAAATGAAAGGTAGTAGCGAGAAGATTACGAATATGTAAAAACAAAACAAGTAAAAACGTGTTAAGCTCGGCCGTGCCGAACTTGGGGTTTCCACAACCAAGGATAAAATAATCATTCTATTTTATTATAACTCCGCTACTATATCCATAGTTATGCCCAAATAGGGGCTGGTCTCGATAATATTTTATTCAGGTCCCGAGAACTCATATACAAGTAACAGTTTCAGCGAAATCAGGCAAGGAATCCTAATTTAGAAGATCCGTCTATATGACAGCTATATCTAAATATAGTCTGATCTGGGTCGGATGACGGGAGGCTTAAGACAACTCACTGTTTCAAATTTCAGCCAAATCGGGTAATAAATGCTGCTTTTATAGTTTCCAGACACTTAATCGGCAAATCGGTCTAAATGACAGCTGTATCTCAGTATACTCCGATCTAAACCATACTAAGGTTGGATATCGGGAGGCTTAAAACAACTCACTGTTTCATATTTCAGCGAAATCGGATAATAAATAAAGCTTTTATGGGCTTCAGACCCATTTTCGGCAGATCGCTCTATATGGCAGCTATATCCAAATATAGTCCGATCTGAAGCATATTTAGGTCGGATATGGGGATACCTAAAACGACTAACTGTTTCGGATAGAAAATAAAGCTCTATATAGCAGCAATATCCAAATATGGTCCGATACGGCGCGTTCAAAAACTTAACCTGCGTGCAGCACAAAGACGAATCTGTGCCAAATTTCAGCATTTTTGAAAATTTTGAAGGCAGCAGAGTGATTACAACGTCCGTCTGTCGAAATCACGATAGCGGTCGAACCCGTAAAGTTAGAAACTAGAAATTTTGAAAGATGCATATATAATATTGATATACGACGTTGGGGATTGCAAATGGGTCATATTGGTTCGGTTCCCATATAAAACGATCTCTCGAATTAACTTCTTGAGCCTGTACAAGCCGCAAGTTTTGTCCGATTTGGCTGAAGCTTTCCATGTGGTGTTCTGTTATGTGCCAAGTAGGGTCCGAATCGGTTTATAACCTGATATAGCCCCCATATAAATCGATCTCCCGATTTGACTTCTTGAGCCCTTACAAGCCGCAATTTTTGTTCGAGTTGGATGAAGTTTTGCATGTGGTGTTCCGTTATGACTTCCAACAACTGTGTTAAGTACGGTTCGAAGCTATAATTTTTGCCTGTTTAACATAAGTTTTGTATGTAGAATAAGATTTTGCTCTTCAACTAAATTTATTTTGTACACATTTTTAGCAAAATCCATGGTGGTGGCTTTCCAAGATCCGACCCGGCCGAACTTAGCACGCTTTTACCGCAATTTTTTCCGATTTGGCTGAAATTTGGTACGTAGTGTTCTGTTAAGACTTTCAACAATTGTGCTAAGTAGGGTCGGTTAATAACCTGATATAGCTCTCATATTAACCGATCTCCCGATTTGACTTCTTGAGCCCTTACAAGCCGCAATTTTTGTCCGATTTGGCTGAAATTTTGCATGCGGTGTTCTGTTACGACTTTCATTAACTGTGCAAAATACGGTCTAAATCAGCCTATAACCTTATATTAGGGGAAACAAGTAAAAGCGTGCTAAGTTCGGCCGGGCCGAATCTTATGTACCCTCCACCATGGATCGCAATTGTCGAGTTCTTTTCCCGGCATCTCTTCTTAGGCAAAAAAGGATATAAGAAAACAGTTGCTCTGCTATTAAAACGATATCAAGATATGGTCCGGTTCGGACCACAATTAAATTATATGTTGGAGACCTGTGTAAAATTTCATCCAATTCGTATAAGAATTGCGCCCATTGGGGCTCACGAAGTAAAATAGAGAGAACGATTTATATGGGAGCTGTATCGGCCTATAGACCGATTCAGACCATAATAAACACGTTTGTTGATGGTCATGAGAGGATCCATCGTACAAAATTTCAGGCATATCGGATAATAATTGCGACCTCTAGATGCTCAAGAAGTCAAATCCCCAGATCTGTTTATATGACAGCTATATCAGGTTATGGACCGATTTCAACCATACTTGGCACAGTTGTTGGATATCATAACAAAACACGTCGTGCAAAAATTCTTTCAAATCGGATAAGAATTGTGCCCTCTAAAGGCTCAAGAAGTCAAGACCCAAGATCGGTTTATATGGCAGCTATATCAGGTTATAAACCGATTCAAACCATACTTGGCACAGTTGTTGGGTATCATAACAAAACACGTCGTGCGAAATTCCATTCCAATCGGATAAGAATTGCGCCCTCTAGAGGCTCAAGAAGTCAAGACCCAAGATCGGTTTATATGGCAGCTATATCAGGTTATAGACCGATTTGAACCATACTTGGCACAGTTGTTGGATATAATAACAAAACACGTCGTGCAAAATTTAATTTCAATCGGTTAAGAATTGCGCACTCTAGAGGCTCAAGAAGTCAAAACCCAAGATCGGTTTATATGGCAACTATATCAGGTTATGGACCGATTTGAACCATATTTAGCACAGTTGTTGGATGTCATAACAAAACACGTCGTGCAAAATTTCATTCTGATCGGATAAGAATTGCGCACGCTACAGGCTCAAGAAGTCAAGACCCAAGATCGGTTTATATGGCAGCTATATCAAAACATGGACCGATATGGCCCATTTACAATACCAACCGACCTACACTAATAAGAAGTATTTGTGCAAAATTTCAAGCGGCTAGCTTTACTCCTTTGGAAGTTAGCGTGCTTTCGACAGACAGACGGACGGACGGACGGACATGGCTAGATCGACATAAAATGTCACGACGATCAAGAATATATATACTATATGGGGTCTCAGACGAATATTTCGAGTAGTTACAAACAGAATGACGAAATTAGTATACCCCCCATCTTATGGTGGAGGGTATAAAAATTAAGCCAAGGGAGGAACATATTAACAGAATTTTTTACATACATATTGCACTGACAAAAAAATAGACATTCAATGTGCTAATCTGTTTCACAAATCAAACAAATATTTTTTATAACATATTATGTTTTACTAAGAAAGGTTTTTACCATTTCCGTTATCTCATAACCTAATGACCTCGAAGACAAAACAAGTAAAAATGGATTCTGCTGAAAGTGTTCACAAACGAAAATAGTTTAAGTGCATTTGTGTACTTTATGTACCGAAGTTCTGCCAAATCAGGCGAAAATTTAAGCTTCTGGGGGCCGTATAATATTAACTTTTAATTATTATTAACTTTTAATTATTAATTACAGCTTCCAGGGTCTTAGGTTGGCGTATCGGGAAACTGGTTTATATGGGAGCAATACCAGGTTAAAGACCGATTTGGACCGTGCTATTTGGAAGTTTTTACAGAACACTTTATGCCAAATTTTAGCTAAATCGGGCAACAATTGCGTCTTCGAGGGCCTCAAGAAGTCAAAATGGGAGGTAGGTTGATATGGGAGCCAGACCAATAGACCAATTCGGATCATACTTGTCACAGATGTTGGAAGTCACAACAGAAGTCTTAATGCCAAATTTCAACGGAATGAAAATTGTGGCGTCTAGGCGCCTACGAAGTCGAAACAAGAGATCGGTTTATATGCGAGCTATACCCAAATGTGAGCCGATATTCTTCGATTTGAATCCCCAAGGACTTGCATCAATAAGATGTATATGTGCAAATTTTAAAGCGGCTAGCTTTATGCGTTCGACCGCTAATATGTTTTCAACAGGCGGCCGGGCATGGGTAGTTCTACTCAGAATGTCGAGACGATCACGAATGTATTGTATAAACTTTAAGTGTTACAAGCAGAATAGTTAGATTAATATACCTCCCATTGTATAGTGGTGGGATTTAACAAGTTAAAAATTAGTTCGGCCAATGCGAAACTTGGGAACCCCAAGTGAACTTTGCTGAAGAGCATAGTTGTATTTTACGTACCAAATTTTTGCCAAATCAGACAAAAATTGAACTATAGATCTAAGTAGAAAGCTAATCAGCAGATCGATTTCTAACATAACTATTAGGACAATACTTACCGTTGATGTTGGACCACTTAACAAAACACTGCGTACAAAATTTCAGTCAGATCGGATAAAAATTATGGCTTCAGGCGCTCAAGAAGTCAAGTCGTGGGACCATTTTATATGGCAGCATTATCCAAATTTGAAATGATATTGCCCATTTGCACTGGAAAAGGGAGTATCTTATTATCTAGTAAATAATTTACCCCAATGTGGTATAACAATTTTATTTCATCTTACGCAACATTTGTTATGATATCCAACAACTGTGCCAAGTATGGTTCAAATCGGTCCATAACCTGATATAGCTGCCATATAAACCGATCTTGGGTCTTGACTTCTTGAGCCTCTAGAGTGCGCAATTCTTAACCGATTGAAATGAAATTTTGTACGACGTGTTTTGTTATTATATCCAACAACTGTGCTAAGTATGGTTCAAATCGGTCTATAACCTGATATAGCTGCCATATAAACCGATCTTGGGTCTTGACTTCTTGAGCCTCTAGAGTGCGCAATTCTTATCCGATTGGAATGGAATTTCTCACGACGTGTTTTGTTATGATACCCAACAACTGTGCCAAGTATGGTTTGAATCGGTTTATAACCTGATATAGCTGCCATATAAACCGATCTTGGGTATTGACTTCTTGAGCCTCTAGAGGGCACAATTCTTATCCGATTTGAATGAATTTTTGCACGACGTGTTTTGTTATGATATCCAACAACTGTGCTAAGTATGGTTGAAATCGGTCCATAACCTGATATAGCTGTCATATAAACAGATCTTGGGATTTGACTTCTTGAGCTTCTAGAGGTCGCAATTATTATCCGATATGCCTGAAATTTTGTACGATGGATCCTCTCATGACCATCAACAAACGTGTTTATTATGGTCTGAATCGGTCTATAGGCCGATACAGCTCCCATATAAATCGTTTTCTCTATTTTACTTCGTGAGCCCCAATGGGCGCAATTCTTATACGAATTGGATGAAATTTTACACAGGTCTCCAACATATAATTTAATTGTGGTCCGTCGTTCTCTCTATTTTACTTCGTGAGCCCCAATGGGCGCAATTCTTATACGAATTGGATGCAATTTTACACAGGTCTCCAACATATAATTTAATTGTGGTCCGAACCGGACCATATCTTGACATCGTTTTAATAGCAGAGCAACTCTTTTCTTATATCCTTTTTTGCCTTAGAAGAGATGCCGGGAAAAGAACTCGACAATTGCGATCCATGGTGGAGGGTATATAAGATTCGGCCCGGCCGAACTTAGCACGCTTTTACTTGTTATAATTAATTTGTTAATTAAAAAAAAGTTTTCCTTCTGTCAATCATTTTCAAAAAATTTGTTTAATTTAACCGACAATTGCTACCATTCACGCACAGTAGACGAGACTGCTATTTGACTTAGCTGTCCTATAGAGTAGTTGCTTAGCAATGGGGGTATTTGTAAACTTAAACTCATAGACTAAAGAGTCTATGGCCCTTTGAAAGCAAAACAATCTAAACACAAAATTTACCCATTGATTTAATAGTTCAACCTCCCCTTAAGTTTTTTTACGAGTCTAACAATCGCAATTTGCTTTAGTGGTTTTATAATATTCTTCGAGGACTCACACCCCTGCCATTTATTCACTTACCATGTTCAGCATCAGGTCTTATTATATTTGCTTTATTTCCAAATTTGTGAATTCTTCTATCGTCTGTAAAAATGGGTGTAGTATGTGGCTTGGAATATTTGTAGAGTGGGGGCAAATTAGAAAATTACTGAAATGAACTGCCGGTATAAATCGACAAGCACATTATTTGAAAAATTATTTTTTAAACTTCGCAAATAAGGTTGTTGTCAGCAATTTTTTTGGAGGTATATTTAAATATTTTTTTTGTAAAAAATATTCAAGCTATGAAGCTCTAGCAAAATTTTCGCTGGCCAGCACATGGTGGTGAACAGCAATACATTCACACCTTTTCGCTGAAAAAATGCTCATTTATCCGATTTAAATTTTACTGAGTACAGTCCGATTATAGGCTCAATGATAAGGGCCTCCATATTTATGCCGAATCCAAATGGAGTGCCGCATAGCGCAAACACTTGGTAGGGGATCTTCACGCCGGAATTTGAACCCAGGTGTTGGCCTAGAAGGCCATTTGAATATTTGGTTGATGGATTTCCATTATTAAAAGGCGAGCTTAAAAGGCGATATTTTTGCCAAAAACTTTAAAAATAAAGTGTTATAATAGACAAATTTACACAAATTTATCTTAAAAACAACTCAAAATAAACTATATCTGTCCTTTGTGATCAGAAAACAAAACAAACAGCAGCTGATCTCGTCACACGTTGTGATGTGGAACGGTGTTGCCAGATTTATTGGGTACAGTAATTGTGGTGGTGTTCATTACTACTTGTTATTTACATCATCTTGTCACCCTGTTATTAACGGTCTTTATACTTGAAAATTTAAATGGATTTAAATAACCCGCCTCCAGGCGGGGGGACTCCTTTTAGAGGAAACCGAATCCAAATAATTCAAAATGAGAATATCATGCTAAAGCAGCAAATACATGAAATGCAGCACACTATTGATTGCATACTTGCTGAATTGCAAAATATAAAGCAAGAGAATATAGTTCTAAAGGAACAACTTTTAAATAAAAAAGATAGTCAATTCATGGACGCTAATGATATGGTAAATACTGTCCAATATACTGATAGACCACAAAACCAAGCCCAAGACGAATCTATAGTCGAACGTGGTTTAGTTCATCAGTATGTAACTGATGAAGAAGAATTGGAAAGAGAGACAAACTGGATTGTTCAAAGAAGTAAGAGGAACAAATCCAAAACTAAAAAAGATAACACCAGCGAATCACAGCAAACACAAATAGAAAAAGAAAATAATATCGAGAGATCCGAAACAAAAGATGGTAGGGCAGATAAACCGCCCCCTATAAATATTGTTGGCATTACAAGTTTTGAAGAGATTAAGAAATTAATTAAATCTGCTCAAGTACATGATTTCACAATCACAGCTTTGAACAATAATGTATGGAAGATTAACACGAATTCACCTACTGATTACAGAAACTTGTCACAAACATTGAACACAATGAAAACTGAATGGTTCACATACGAAAATAAAAACGAAAGGCCAAATAAGGTCATTATACGTGGTCTCCACCACACTTGTACAAAGGAAGATATAATGCAAGATCTTCAAGAAAAGGGCTTTAAACCTTTAGATGCCGTCAACCTTTTAAAGAAAGAACGTGTAGAAAATAGCAGTTCCTATCGATACAGAAATCTTCCTATTTTCCGAGTAACTTTCCATAAAGACGACAATATAGATGAAATCTTTAAAATAACAAATATCCTTAAAATAAAAGTTAAAATTGAAGCAGTAAGACCTCAAACAAAACTAATACCCCAGTGTAAACGCTGTCAAGGCTTCAATCACACCAAAAGCTATTGCCAGAGGGAAGCAAGATGTGTAAAATGTGCAGGAAAACATGACACAGAAAATTGCGAAATGCCAAAATCTATAGTTCCTAAATGCATTAACTGCAAAGGTAATCATCCTGCCAGTTATAGAGGTTGTGAAGTTGCAAAAGAGCTTCAAAAACTCAGAAATAAATCTCGATCCGTCAAAGATATCCATACAAATAAACATAATGTGGAACCTCTCGTCTCAAATAACGGAGCAAACCAGCAAGTACTCCAAAATCCGATACAATTACAAATTCAAACATCCAACCAACAAACATTGCAGCAGTCAGTGCAAGCTACAAGTCGCCAAATCTCTCAAACAAAGAGCTACTCTGGTGTATTAGACGCCAAAAATTTGAATGCTTCTTATGAAGAAACCCCAACAATACTGGGTGTAATATTGAAAAACATGGAAAAAATTAATCAACGCTTAGATTTCCAAGCTAAGCTGAGTGAAAAATTGATTGATAAATTAAACGCTATAGTCGTTAATTCAATTAATTCTAATCCACAATAATGGCTATGCTACGAATCGCTACATGGAATTGCAATGGTTTATTGCGCCGATTAAATGAAATTGAATGTTTTCTATATGATGAAAAAATTGATATACTACTCATATCAGAGAGCCATTTAATTAAAAACTCGTTTGCAACTATCAAAGGTTATAAGATCTATAACGCCTTTCATCCTTCCTTAAAACCCAGGGGAGGAGCTTCGGTCATAATAAAAGAAAATATCAAACATCAAGAGGAGCAAAAGATTGAGGACGTCATGTTTCAAATAGCGTGCGTATCGGTTCAACTTAAACACAACAACTATTTCAAAATTTGCGCACTATATTCTCCTCCAAGGCACAATATTAAAAGTGAACAGTATATAGAAACATTGAAAAAATGTAACAACCATTTCGTGATGGGTGGCGATTTTAATGCCAAAAATAAAGTCTGGGGTTCAAGACTCACTTCTCCAAAGGGATGTGAACTATACAAAGCATGTAGATCTCTTAAATGCGAGATATATTCGGGAAACAAACCAACGTATTGGCCTTCGAACGGAAATCTTATACCTGACTTGATTGATTTTTTCATCATAAAAAATATACCTAAAAATTACGTGTTTATTGAAAACTCAGAAGCGTTATCATCATCTGATCATTCTGCTGTAATACTGACTGTAAGTGACAGCGCCATTGAAATGGATCCTCCAAATTTTCTTATAAACAAAAAAACAAACTGGCACTTTTTCAAATATACTTTATCGGCGAAAATACATTTAAATACCAGTCTCAAGACAGAAGCCCAAATTGATGAAGAGCTAGCGAAATTTATTGAAGCCATTCAAATTTCTGCATGGGAAAGTACTCCTACCCAAAATTTGAATAAAATATATCATACGCCTACGTTTCCGAAAGAAATAAGAATTTTATTATCAAAGAAAAGAAAAGCACGAAAGAAGTGGCAAAGAGAAAGGACGGCAGAAAATAAAGCCGCCTTAAACCGTCTTGTTAATGATCTTAAGAAATTAACAAGTGAATCTAAAAATAAAACTATGTCGTCGCACCTAGAAAACTTGTCTTCAACCAAAGCAACCAACTACAGTTTGTGGAAAGCAACGAAGCAATTCAACCAAGCTTCACCAAAAATGCCTCCAATCAAAAACGTCGATGGAACATGGATTCGTAAAGCTGATGAAAAAGCTGAATTATTTGCAGATCATTTCTATAATATATTTAAACCACTGGAAGACAGATCTAATAACGAAGGTACCAGCAAAACCCAAAAATCGGACCATCTCACAATCAAACCAGCCACACTAAGGGAGTTGGAGAATGTAATAGCAAAAGATATAAGTGCTAAAAAAGCGCCTGGTTACGATTTAATAACAGGACAGATATTTAAAAAGCTTCCAGCTACAGCTCTAAAAAATCTATTATTTATTATAAACGCATGTTTCCGACTGCAGTATGTTCCACTAGAATGGAAAGTAGCCGAAATTATTATAATCCCGAAACCTGGCAAACCAGACCATCAAATAACCTCATATCGGCCTATATCTCTGCTACCTGTTATGTCGAAAATATTCGAAAAACTGCTCTTAAAGAGACTTGTACCACTAATAACAAATAGACGTCTCATCCCAAGCCATCAATTTGGATTTCGAACTGCACATTCAACCATTCAACAGGTTCACCGCATCGTAGATGTAGCAGAAAAAGCTATTGAAGATAAGCGCGTTTGTTCAACAGTATTTTTGGATGTTGGGCAAGCATTTGATAAGGTCTGGCATGAAGGGCTTTTGTGCAAACTACATAATGATCTACCACATGAGTATTATCAAATTCTGGCTTCCTACTTAACCCATCGCCACTTTCGAGTAAAAATTGAAACCCAATACTCAAATCTGAGGCCAATTCGAGCTGGTGTCCCACAAGGGAGTGTCTTAGGCCCAATACTATACCTCTTATATACGAGAGATATTCCAACATCTCCTGATGCAACCATTGCAACCTTTGCTGATGATACGGCGGTCCTCACCACTGCGGACACTGAAAAAGAAGCCACAAACAAGCTCCAAGTTATTCTTTCCAGTATTTTAAGCTGGATGAAAAAATGGAGAATGCATTTAAACGAAAGTAAATCAACGCACATTGTGTTTACAAATAAACAGATACTTCAAACTCCACTTTATCTAAATGGCACTGTGGTACCTTTCGTGAATAAGGCAAAATATCTTGGCATGACCCTAGATACAAAACTAAAATGGAAAGAACATGTGAAGATAAAGAACAAAGAAGTTAAAATGAAATTCAGTCAAGTATACTGGATATTAGTGGATAGTAGAATATCACTTAAAAATAAACTGCTGATTTACAATCAAACAATTAAACCTATATGGTGTTACGGCATACAGCTGTGGGGCTGTGCTGCAAAGAAGGAGGTGGATATTATACAGAAGACCCAAAATAAAATACTACGTACTATGGTAAACGCCCCTTGGTTCATACGCAACAATGACCTGCATCGGGACTTGGGAGTAAAAACCATCGCTGAAGAAATTCATATCAACGCACAAAAACATGTCCTCAAGCTACAAAGTCATATAAACAGTGACTTGAACAATATTGTCAGCAACTATTCCAGCACAAGGCGACTTCAAAGAACTTTACCCTTAGATTTAGCCACATAAACTCCCTTGATTGTACACAATTAGAGTATAGTTATTGAACTACTTCTCATTAAAATGTTATATACTAGGTTAACTATTCTAGTATTGAATATGTATTGTTAACATTAAATTACTAGATGAGTGCAAACTCAGTCGTAATAAAACTGCATTAGTAAAAAAAAAAAAAAAAAAATTATTAACAGACACACACACAGAGGTTGTGCTAATGCCTTATAATGACAGCATTTTAGAACCCCGACCGGTAGACGTAGATGCCATAAGACTCACATAGTTAGAAATATATGACTTGCAACTTGAGCCTTTTCTCAATGGCAAGGGTAAGAACAGGGCTCTTGTTTGAGAAAATAGTCAGCACTCTTAAATCGCCGTAGCGTATCTGCTGTTCGATGTTGTCCGGCCCAACTTAGCCACCTATTTGTTTTGGTTTCATTACAATTTTCTTCCTTTGTCTGGCTGTGGATTTAAATGTACGAATGTCTGAATGTTTTTACGATAAGACCATCCTTGGCATGCTGTTAGTTGTTGTCCTTTGACTTTGATATAATAATTTGAGGGATTATAGCACTATTAAGTCCTCTTAAATAAATGTTCGTACATCTGTTGCGGTAAATAGGACGAGGGGAACATACATCGTCGACCAACTACACGTCCGAACACATTGCGCATGTAGATATGTACGTGCTTATAAGTAATCACATTAGAAATGTTCATGTTCTTGTGCCACACAGTAGCTCATGGTGAGGTTGAACTGAAAACTCATTTGGAAATTACTTTTAATGGTTGACCGTAAGAGGACTCAACCGTAATAAGGACTCCCCACAGATTGAAACAGGCATATATACGTGTACATATGTACATAAATTGTTCCTTGATATCCAACGGATATGCTTGGGTGTATGTGTGCAATTGTAGTTTTTAGCGGTGAATTGTATGAGGTCATATCTTAAATTATTAACGAAAAGTTGAATATAATGTGAAAATGTAAAAAAATTTAAACAATTAAAAATGTACTAAGTTTGGCAGGACCAAACCTTGGCAACCCACCACCATGGATTCTGCTAAAAAAATTTGGTACTTTACGTACCAAATTTCTGCAAAATCAAGCAAAAATTTAAGCTTCTTGGCTCAGTAGAAAACTTATCGGGAGATCGGTTTAAATGGGAGCTAAATTAGGTTTAACACTAATTTGGACGGTACTTACCATGAATGTTCGAAGAAATAATAAAACACTTAATGTAAAATTTCAGTCAAACCGTATAATAATTGAGGCTTCCAGGGGCTGAAGATGTTAAATCAGCGGATCGTATTTTATAGGAGCAATATCAGTATAGATTGATTTGAACTGTACTTGGCATGGGGGTTGGTCAAGAAGTCAATCCGGGAGATCGGTTTATATGAAAGCATTTGCAAAAGTTTCAAGCGGATATCTTCATTCGTTCGAACGCTATGGTATTTTCGAGAGACGGACGGACGGACAAGGTTAGATCGACTCATAATATCGAGACGATTATGAATATATAGTCCCTTAACCACCAAAAAATTGAATTGCCTAAGTAACACATGTGCATTTACATATTTTTGCGGTTATAGGGTCCCAGAGCAACATTTCGAGGTGTTTGAAATGGAATTACTTGTTTAGTATACACCCCATCCTGTGATGGTGGACAAATAAAGAACTAACTTATCAGACAAGTTTTCGACGTGCAATGTTACATTGATTTTGAAGAAAAGAGGTTGGTTGGTTTTATAAAACTATTAGTCGTTAATAGTTCATGCCACTGACGACAATGGCTGTGTTTTATTTAAGTACTATATAGTGTAGTGTGTAATGTTATTTGTATGAAAACTAAAATTATCCAGGAAAACGAAGTTCTGGATAAATTACCAGTGCAGGCTTATAAAGATTGCCACGATATGTTTTTCACAAAAAAGTGTGGCCACCAGCAAAAATCCTCTATTGTGAATGGTAAAATAAAACACGTAAAAGCGTGCTAAGAATTGTGCCTTGTAGGGGCTCAAGAAGCAAAATCGGGAGATCGGTTTATATGGGAAATGTATCAAGCTATAGATCGATTTAGACCATATTGCACTCGTATGTTGAGGGCCATGGGAGAAGCCGTTGTACAAAATTTGTGTTAAATTGGATTAGAATTGCTCCCTCTATAGGGTCAAGAAGTCAAGATCCCAGATTGGTTTATTTGGCCGCTATATCAGGTTATTTACCGATTTGCGCTATACTCATCACAGTTTTTTAAAGTCATATCAAACAACCTCTGTAAAATTTTAGCCAAATCGGATGAGAATTGCGCCCTCCAGCGGCTCAAGAAGTCAAGATCCAAGATCGGTTTATATGGCAGCTATATCAGGTTATGTACCGATTTGAACCAGTTGTTGGAAGTGATATCAAAACACTACGTGCGAATTTCAGTCAAATCGGACGAGAATTGCGTCCGAATTCAGCTCAAGAAATCAAGGCTCAAGATCGGTTTATATGGCAGCTATTGGGTTGTCCAAAAAGTAATTGCGACCTACACTAATATGAAGTATTTGTGAAAAATTTCAAGCGGCTACCTTTACTCCTTCGAAAGATAGTGTGCTTTCGACAGACAGACGGACGGACGGACATGGCTAGATCGACTTAAAATGTCATGACGATCAAGAATATACCTTATGGGACGTAAGGTATATTCTTGAAATATTCTCAGACGAATATTTCGGGGAGTTACAATCAGAATGATGAAATTAGTTTACCCATATCCTATTGTGGAGGGTATAACAAGTAAACGCGTGCTAAGTTCGGCCGTGCCGACTTTCGGGTACCCAACACCATGGATTCTGCTAAGTATTTATACAAAACAAGTAAAAGCGTGCTAAGTTCGGCCGGGCCGAATCTTATATACCCTCCACCATGGATCGCATTTGTCGAGTTCTTTTCCCGGCATCTCTTCTTAGGCAAAAAAGGATATAAGAAAAGAGTTGCTCTGCTATTAAAACGATATCAAGATATGGTCCGGTTCGGACCACAATTAAATTATATGTTGGAGACCTGTGTAAAATTTCAGCCAATTCGTATAAGAATTGCGCCCATTAGGGCTCACGAAGTCAAATAGAGAGAACGATTTATATGGGATCTGTATCGGGCTATAGACCGATTCAGACCATAATAAACACGTTTGTTGATGGTCACGAGAGAATCCGTCGTACAAAATTTCAGGCAAATCGGATAATAATTGCGACCTCTAGAGGCTCAATAAGTCAAAATCCCAGATCGATTTATATGGCAGCTATATCAGCTTATGAACCGATTTGAACCATATTTGGCACAGTTGTTGGATACCATAACAAAATACTACGTGTCAAAATTCATTCAAATTGGATAAGAATTGCGACCTCTAGGGGTCAAGAAGTCAAGATCCCAGATCGGTTTATATGGCAGCTATATCAGGTTATGAACCGATTTGAACCTTATTTGACACAGTTGTTGAATGTAAAAATAAAATACGTCATGCAAAATTTCAGCCAAATCGGATAGGAATTGCGCCCTCTAGATGCTCAAGAAGTCAAATCCCCAGATCTGTTTTTATGGCAGCTATATCAGGTTATGGACCGATTTCAACCATACTTGACACAGTTGTTTTATATCATAACGAAATACTTCGTGCGAAATTCCATTCCAATCGGATAAGAATTGCGCCCTCTAGAGGCTCAAGAAGTCAAGACCCAAGATCGGTTTATATGGCAGCTATATCAGGTTATAGACCGATTTGAACCATACTTGGCACAGTTGTTGGATATAATAACAAAACACGTCGTGCAAAATTCCATTTCAATCGGATAAGAGTTGCGCACTCTAGAGGCTCAAGAAGTCAAGACCCAAGATCGGCTTATATGGCAGCTATATCAGGTTATGAACCGATTTGAACCATACTTGGCACAGTTGTTGGATATAATAACAAAACACGTCGTGCAAAATTTCATTCTGATCGGATAAGAATTGCGCACTCTAGAGGCTCAAGAAGTCAAGACCCAAGATCGGTTTATATGGCAGCTATATCAAAACATGGACCGATATGGCCCATTTACAATACCAACCGACCTACACTAATAAGAAGTATTTTTGCAAAATTTCAAGCGGCTAGCTTTACTCCTTCGGAAGTTAGCGTGCTTTCGACAGACAAACGGACGGACGGACGGACGGACGGACGGACGGACAGACGGACAGACGGACGGACATGGCTAGATCGACATAAAATGTCACGACGATCAAGAATATATATACTTTGTGGGGTCTGAGACGAATATTTCGAGTAGTTACAAACAGAATGACGAAATTAGTATACCCCCCATCTTATGGTGGAGGGTATAATAAATTTAGTTTAAGGGCATAACTATATTCGACATACCAAACTTCTGTCAAACCAGCAATAGTTAAAGCTTCTAGGAACCGAACAAGGATGATCGAGAGACCGGTTTACATGGGAGCTATATCAGGAGCTATATCAGATGCTATATCAGGACTGATTTGGACCATATTTTGCAAAGTTATTGGAAGTCGTAACGGAACACAACATGCTGAATTTCAGCCAAATCGGACGAAAATTGTAGCTTGTAAAGGCTCAAAAAGTCAAATCGAAAGATCGGTTTATATGAGGGCTACATCAGGTTATAGACCGATTGGTACTAGGCACAGTACAGACCGACAGTACTAGGCACAGTTGTTGAAAGTCGTAACAGAACTTACTTTACTTACTTACTTTAATTGGCTATGACAGAATATTTGTTTCACTAGCCGAACGTAGAATAGCGTTCCAAGCGCCTCGATCTTCTGCCCTCATTCTAAAATCTCTGACACTAAGTTTCGAGGTGTCTCCCACCACTTGATCTTTCCATTGGGCTTTTGGTCTTCCCGGTTTGCGTGTACCAACGTGTTTGCCTTCAAAAGACTTCTTTCCTGGAGCTTCTTCATCCATTCTGACCACATGACCTAGCCAACGCAGCCGTTTTATTTTGATGCGTGTAACTATGCTATCGTCGTCATACAGCTCGTGGTTCATACGTCGCCTATATTCTCCATTATCGCAAACTGGTTCATATATTTTACGAAGAATAGAGTACCCACGCTTCAGAACCATATAACAGCACGGGTAATATCAGTGTCTTGTATAGTGTAATCTTCGTCTGTCGAGAGGTGGCCTTGATTCTAAACTGCTTACTTAGTCCAAAGTAGCATCTGTTTGCCAGTATTATTCTTCGCTTAATCTCAAAACTGGTGTCATTCGTTTTGGTTACGGCGGTGCCGAGGTAGATAAAGTTACTGACTGTCTCAAAGTTGTGGTTCTCAACTTTCTCCATTTTCTTTATCTGCTCGGTTGTGCAAGGCTTTTTGGGAGTTGAAACCATCCATTTTGTCTTATCTCCATTTACTGCCAGACCCATTTTCACTAACTCTCTTTCGATTCTTTCAAAGGCTGCAGTTACTACTTCCGGTGACCGACCTATGATATCGATGTCGTCTTGTGATAAGTGTGCCAGATCTCTTCACATCTGCATATCGTATAATCTTATCCAACAGAATATTAAAGAGATCACACGATCTGTTTCCTTGTCTGAAACCTCAATTTGTATTAAATGGTTCGGAGAGATTCTTTTCTATTCTTACTGAGGAACGCGTATCAGCAAGTGTCAATTTTGCAGGGATACCAAACTCAGACATAGCTTGAAATACCTTTGAACGTAAAGGAGTATCGAAGGCGACTTTGTAAATAACAAAGAGATGGTAGGTGTTGATTTGTCCTTCTCGGGTCTTTTCCAGGATTTGGCGCTGTGTGAATATCTGGTCCAGGGTGGAATTTCCAGTTCTAAAACCCAATTATCTCATTGACTTTAGGTTTTAATCTTTCACACAGCTCGCTTGAGATTATCTTGTATGTGATGGGGTGGAGACCTATTCCTCTATAGTTGGCACATTCAGTCTTGTCTCCTTTCTTGTGTATGGGACGTAGTATGCTGTGGTTCCAATCATCGGGTATGCGTTCTTCTAGCCAGATTGCGCAGATAAGCTGAAGCATACGCTTCTTTATTTAAAAATCAATTTGTATTTGTTTGTAGGTTTGTTTGTTTGTGTGTTCCTTATAAACTCAGAAACGGCAGAACCGATTTTCTTGAAATTTTCACAGATGGTGCATAATGACCCCATGGTGAAAATAGGGTACTACATTTATTGATATCTGAATAAAAATTTGGTATCCAAATTTCGGATGGGTGGGGGCTGCCCCACCCTAAAACCTACCAAACATATATTTAGACCAATCACGACAATATGGGCTCAATTGAAAGGTATTTTGGATAAGAAAACGTATCTGATATCCAATTGTCGGACCAAGTGTTTTGGGGACCACCACAAGCCCTAAAACACCCTTAAATCGGACATATTTACCGACCATGGCAATATGGGACTCAAATGAAAGGTATTTGCAAGTAGAATATGAATCTGATATCCAAATATGGGACCACGTTTCTGGGGGTCTACCCCTTCCCTAAAACACCCTCCAAACAGGACTTATTTACTGACCATAGGAATATGGGGCTTAAATTAAAGGTATTTGAATGTAGAATACGAATCTGATATCCAAATATGGGACCAAGGGTTTTTGGGGGGGCCGCCTCTCACTAAAAACATCCCCCAAAGGGTACAAATTTACGACCATAGCAATATGGGGCTCAAATGAAAGGTCTTTGGGAGTAAAGCACGAATTTGACATCAATATTCGGGAAAAGTGTCTACGCCCCCACAACACACCCACAACACCACCCAAATAGTAAGTATTTTCTGACTATTGCAATATGAGGCTCAAATAAGAGGGTTTTTAAAGTGGAACACGAATTCGATATATATTTTCAACACCAATCCGATATATATTTTCAAGGCCACCAAAACACCCCCCAAGCCGGTCAGGTTTGCCGACTATGGAAATATGGGGCTCAAATCAAAGGTATGTGGGAGTAGACCACGTATCTGATATCAACATTAGGGGCCAACTGTCTAGCGGACATCCCACCGCCATTACAACCCCCAAATCGGACGTATTTGCTCACCAAGACAATTTAGGTCTTAAAGAGAGGGGAACTAAATATTCATAGTTTTAGGGCCAATACCCCAAACCGGACATATTTGCTGACTTTTGCAATAAGGAGTTTAAATGAGATTAGAACAAGTAAAAAGGCGTTAAGTTCGGTGAAAATTGCAAACCTTATGTCCCATAGCAGTTATATCGAAAAATATTCCGATTTGGAACAAATACTAATAAGTACAAGTTATTGTTCAATTGTGTATAACAAAATATTGGTCTTTTTAGTAAATATATCTAAAAATAATCCGTTCTGAACCATATACGACACGGATGTCGAAAAGCCTAATATAAGTCACTGTGTCAAATTTCAGTGAAATCGGTTTCTAAATGCGCCTTTTATGGAGCCCAGACTTTAAATCGAGATATCTGTCTATATAGCAGATATATCCAAATTTGGACCGATCAGGGCCAAATTGACGAATGATGTCGAAGGGTCTAACACAACTCACTGTCCCAAATTTCAGCAAAATCGGATGATAAATGTGGCTTTTATGGGCCTAAGACCATAAATCGGAGGAACGGTCTATATGGCAGCTATATAAAAATTTGAACTGATCTGGGCCAAATTAAAGAAAGACGTCGAAGGGTCCAAGACAACTCACTGTCTCAAATTTCAGCGATATCGGATAATAAATGCGCCTTTTATGGCCTCAAAACCTAAAACCGAGAAATCGGTCTATATGGCAGCTATATGCGAATCTGGACCGATCTGGGCCAAATTGACGAATGATGTCGAGGGGCCTAACACAACTCTCTGTCCCAAATTTCAGCAAAATCGGATAATAAAGACCATAAATCGGAGGATCGGTCTATATGACAGCTATATCGAAATCTGAACCGATCTGGGACAAATTGTTGAATGATGGTGAAGGGCTTAACGCAACTCATTGTCTCAAATTTCAGCAAAATCGGATAATAAATGTGGCTTTTATGGGCTTAAGACCCTAAATCGACAGATGGGTCTATATGGCAGCTATATCCAAATCTGGACCGATCTGAGCCAAATTGATGAAGAATGCCGAGGGGCTTAACACAACTCTCTGTCCCAAATTTCAGGAAAATCGGATAAGAAATGTGGCTTTTATTGGCCTAAGACCATACATCGGCGGATCGGTCTATATGGGGGCTATATCAAGATATAGTCCGATATAGCCCATCTTCGAACTTAACCTGCTTATGGACAAAAAAAGAATCTGTGCAAGGTTTCAGCTCAATATCTCTATTTTTAAAGACTGTAGCGTGATTTCAACAGACAGACGGACGGACATGTCTATATCGTCTTAGATTTTAGCGCTGATCAAGAATATATATACTTAAAGGGTCGGAAATGGATATTTTGCTGTGTTCCAAACGGAATGACAAAATTAATATACCCATCCTTCGGTGGTGGGTATAAAAAGAATTTGATATCCAATTTTGAGGGCAATGGCAATATGGTGTTCAAATAAATCATATATAGATATATGAGAATAGAGCACGTTGCTGATATATTTTCCGGGCTTAGTGTTTGGGGGACCACCCCAATCCCCAACACACCGATAAATCGGGCATATTTACCAACCATGTCAATGTGTAGCTTAAATGAAAGGTTTTGGTGGGTAGAGCAAGAATTTGATAACTTATTTTTGGGTGTGTTTGTAAACTCCTCTTAAGCCAATGGCAATATGGGATTTAAATATATGGTATTTGAGAGAAGAGCACGATGCTGATATTTTTTCAGGGCCAAGTATCTGGGGGACCACCTCTCCCCCGAAAACACAACTAAATCAGACATCATGAAGTATTTTAAGAAGGGAGTACACCTTATATGCAAACTTGAATTCGTAGACCAATAAAGATCATACGGGATTCAGATAAAGACAAATTTCTGGAAGATTTTTTTTCGCTGAAAATAATAAACCAAGATACATTATAAGTTGTATAACACAAACAAAATTTATTTTTTCAATTCAACAACACAAAACCTTTAATTCATTGACAAATCCGATGAGAACTGCGCCCTTTAGCAGCTCAAGAACTCAAGATCCAAGATCGCTTGATATGGCAGCCTTACCAGGTTATGAACCGATTTGAACCATACTTAGCACAGTTGTAGGAAGTGATGCCAAAACCATATGCAAAATTACAGCCAAATCAGACGAGATTTGCGCTCTCTAGAGGCTCGGTTCATATCAAAACATGGACCGATTTAGCCCATTTATAAGCCCAACCGACCCACGCTAATAAAAAGTATTTGTGCAAAATTTCAAGCGGCTAGCTTTACTCCTTCGAAAGTTAGCGTGCTTTCGGCAGACAGATGGACGGACATGGCTAGATCGACTTAAAATGTCATGACGACCAAGAATATATATACTTTATATGGTCTTAGACGCCCATTTCCAGGTGTTACAAACGGAATGACGAAATTCGGCCGGGCCGAATCTTATTTACCCACCACCATGGATCGCATTTGTCGAGTTGTTTGCGCGGTATCTCTTTTTAGGGAAACAGGGAAAAAGGATAAAAATTGTTATACTATTGGAGATATAAAATAAATTAATTGAATGTTGGAGACCATAGTAGTAGTCATTGGGTAATATTTCAGGGCTCAAGAAGCAAAATCGGGAGATCGGTTTATATGGGAGCTGTACCAGGCTATAGATCGATTAAAATCATATTGGACATGTATGTTGGCGGTCATGGGAGAAGCCGTTGTACAAAATGTCAGCAAAACCAGATAAGAATTGCCTCTAGAGGCTTAAGAAGTCAAGATCCCAGATCGGCTCATGTGGCAGCTATATCAGGTTATTTACCGATTTGAACCATACTTGGTACAGTCGTTGGAAGTAATAACAAACAAGTTCATGTACATTTTCAGCCAAATTGTACAAGAATTGCGCCTTCTATTGGCTCAAGAAGCCAAGATCCAAGATGTGTTTATATGGTAGCTATCAGGTTATTTACCGATTTGAACCATACTTGGCACGGTTGTTGGAAGTAATAACAAACAAGTTCATTTACATTTTCAGCCAAATTGTACGAGAATTGCGTCCTCTATTGGCTCAAGAAGTCAAGATCCAAGATCGGTTTATATGGTAGCTAAATTAGGTTATAGATTGATTTGAACCATTTTCAGCACAGTTTTTGGAAGTCATAACAAACAATTTTACGCAAAATTTCAGCCAAATCGGATGAAAATTGCGCCCTCCTTTTGCTCTAGTTATCAAGATCCATGATCGGTTTATATGGCAGCTATATTATACTGATTTGAACCATACTTAGCACAGTTTGTTCAAAGTTATCATAAAACACAAAAAAAGAATCTGTGCAAAGTTTCAGCTCAATATCTCTATTTTTAAAGGCTGTAGCGTGATTTCAACAGACAGACGGACAGACGGACGGACATGTCTAGATCGTCTTAGATTTTTACGCTGTTCAAGAATATATATACTTTATAGGGTCGGAAATGGATATTTCGATGTGTTGCAAACGGAATGACAAAATGAATATACCCCCATCCTTCGGTGGTGGGTATAAAAAGAGCTGATATACTCCCTGAGGAAGAACATTGATGATGGTTCGAAATATTGGAGAAAAACCTAATAACAATGAAAAAACCAAAACACCGGTTTTCTAATAAATATATGACCCAGAATAACAAAAGCACTTTAAAAATGTTGAAGCAAAATATAGGGTCGCAAAATGCATTGAGCAGGCACAAACAATTTTATTGAAATGTTGGCTTTATAAAATAACTAGCTGGACAGAGCCCGCTTCGCTGCGCCTTCTTTCACTCTATTATTCTATCTGAGCCGGTCAGCAAAAAAGGCCTGTTTGATGGTGCTGGTACGGCTTTTCAGATATTTCGGCCCAATGTGGTGCTCTACTCCCAAATTTCTTACATTTGAGCCTTATATTGCTATGGTCGTTGAATATGTCTGTAATAAGGGTGTTTTTTGGGGTGAGGTGGACCCCCTGTATCTGATTCGTGATCTAGTCTCGAATACTTTTCATTAGAGCTTAATATTGTCATTATTAGTCTATGTTTCCATTTGGAGGGGTTTGGAGCTGGGGCTGCAGCCCTAGACATTCCAAACATAAACAAACTAAATTTCGCGTAAATCGGTGCACCCACCACCGAGATCTGGCGTTTTTGAAAAAAGGCTGAAGGGAGGGTCCGCCCATGAAAGTTTGGATGTTAGATGTACTTCATTCTTTTGACTTTGGTGGATGTCAGAGTCATACTTTACTCCCAAAAGCCAAATTTGAGCTACATATTGCTATAGTCGGTAAGGGGGGCTTATGAGATGAGTCGTCCCTGAAACACTTGGCCATAAAACATATCAGGTTTGAGCCCCTCTTTGCCATAATCCACAAATATGTCCAGTTTGAGGGGTATGTAGTGTGGGACGGTCACCCACGCACTTAGCCCTGAAAAAATATCAGCATCAAGCTCTACTGTCAAATTCCTTTTACTTGAGTCTATACCAATTTGAGGGTAAAAAGTGTACTCTCCTACCCGTTCTATTTTATCCTGATCGACCTTCATTTATTATTATACGCTACACCACCACTGTGGTACAGGGTATTACAACTTTGTGCATTTGTTTGTTTGATTTTGAAAAATATCTTTTCAGATTTTGATATAGCTTCCATATATATCTCTCATCCGATAAGGTCTATTAGGGCTGTAGAAGCCACAATTTTAAATAAAATAAATTTAAGCAACGATATGTTTTATTTGATGTTCAAATACGTGTGCAAAATTTTATTAAAATCGATTTAGATTTAGATGTAGCTTCCATATATATCTTTCATCCTTTAAAGGCTATAGAAGCCACAATTTCAGTTCGATCTTTACAAAATGTTTTATTTTACCTCTAATATGTGTGCTAATTTTCGTAATAATAGGTTCAGATTTCGATATAACTCCCATATGTATCATTCATCCGATATGGCCCTTTAAGGCTATAAAAGCCACAATTTTGGTTTAATCTTTATAAAATTTAGTGTGAGGTGTTTGCCCAGATTTTGATATATGTAGCTCCCATATATATTTCATATGATATTGCATTCAACGTTCTAGTAGCCATAATTTCATATCGTAAGAAAATCTTACAAGGTTCTATTCAATACATCAATAGGTATGCAAACTTAAAATCTGTCCATATTTCAACATAGGTTCCATGCATTAAAAGTAGTAGGCAGACACGATGGTGTAATGTATTATATATTCGGCTTCGCCCGACTTTTGCCTTTTCTTACTGGTTTTAAATCCTGTTTTTGGGTAAAATTGCCTTCTGACACGTCCTTTTATTTGAATACAATATTGTCCCAACCGGTAAATATGCCCTGTTGAGGAGTTTTTGGGGGGGTTGGGGCGCCTCAAAAACCAAGGAATGAGTTTTTATATTAGCTTTTTACTAAACTATTAAATGCATTCTATTTCTTATCCATATTGTCCCAATCCGTTCAGATATCCTGCTGGAGTGTTTTTTGTACTCTACTTTTAATGTACTCTACTTTTAATGTACTCTACTTTTAAATACCTACTATTTAATAATCATATTGTCCAAAGCGGTTAAAATGTCCTGTTGGGTGGTGTTTTTGGGGTGGGGGGGGGGTGAGGTTCCCCCTTGACACTTAGGGTGTCTTTTTATACCCTCCACCATAAGATGGGGGTATACTAATTTCGCCATTCTGTTTGTAACTACTCGAAATATTCTGTCCGTCTGTCCGTCTGTTTGTCCGTCCGTCTGTCCGTCGAAAGCACGCTAATTTCCTAAGAAGTAA
This sequence comes from Stomoxys calcitrans, assembly GCF_963082655.1. Lineage (NCBI taxonomy): Eukaryota > Metazoa > Arthropoda > Insecta > Diptera > Muscidae > Stomoxys > Stomoxys calcitrans. Next base: position 152,522,372 of record NC_081552.1, read on the forward strand.
AGCTAGCCGCTTGAAATTTTGCACAAATACTTCTTATTAGTGTAGGTCGGTTGGGATTGTAAATGGACCATATCGGTTCATGTTTTGATATAGCTGCCATATAAACCGATCTTGGGTCTTGACTTCTTGAGCCTCTAGAGTGCGCGATTTTTATCCGATTGGAATGAAATTTTGCACGACGTATTTTGTTATGATATCCAATAACTGTCCCAAGTATGATATAGCTGTCATATAAACCGATCTTGGGTCTTGACTTCTTGAGCTTTTAGAGGGCGCAATTCCTATCCGATTTGGCTGAAATTTTTCATGAAGTATTTTATTCTTACTTTCAACAATTGAGTCTAATAAGGTTCAAATCGGTTCATAACCTGATATAGCTGCCATATAAACCGATCTGGGATCTTGACTTCTTGAGCCTCTAGAGGTCGGAATTATTATCCGATTTGCCTGAAATTATGTACTACGGATCCTCTCATGACCATCAACATACGTATTTATTATGATCGGAATCGGTATATAGCCCGATACAGCTCCCATATAAATCGATCTCTCTTTTTTACTTCTTGAGCCCCCAAAGGGCAAAATTTTTATACGAATTGACTGACATTTTACACAGGTCTTCAACATGTAATTTAATTGTGGTCCAAACCGGACCATATCTTGATATCGCTCTAATAGCAGAGCAAATCTTTTCTTATATCCTGTTTTGCCTAAGAAGAGATGCCGGGAAAAGAACTTGACAAATGCGATCCATGGTGGAGAGTATGTAAGATTCGGCCCGGCCGAATTTAGCACGCTTTTATTTGTTTATGGTAAGTTGGTACTCTACTCATAAATAAAATTCATTCGATACCCATATTGTCCCAATTGGTAAATATGTGCAGCTGATGGTTTTGGGGGTGGGGAGGGCTGGTCACCTCAGACACCTAAAAAGAAACTTTTTTGTCAGATTTGTATTCTACTTTTAAATGTCTTTAATTTGATACCCATATTGCCGTAAGCTGTGGAAGAATCCTGCTGAGGGGTTTTTCGGGGTTGGGGGACCTCCCGAACACTTAGGTTGAAATACGTATATCAAGTTCATACTCTACTCTGAAATACTTTTCGTTTGAGACCCATATTGTCCCAATCGGTGCACATGTTAGATCGGGTGTGTTTTAGGATGGGACGTCCCCAAGGTTATTTGTCCCCAAATTACTATACCAATTTCGTGTTTTTTAGGGTACCATAATATGGCATACAAAATTTCGCTCAAATCGGTGGACCCATTTCCGAGATCTGGAGTTTTTGAAATTTGGGGCAATGGGGAGGGACCCCCCCTTCGGATATCAAAAAATTTTGTATACTATTTTCACCGAGGACTCAAACTCTACCATCTGTGAACATTTCATGAAAATCGGTTCAGCCGTTTTTGAATGTATGCGGAACAGACAAACAAAAGAGAGTGTTACACTGATCTTTCAAAATTATGTCTTTAGGAAAAAAATGTGATAAAGTTTTGTCTCAAAAATTTTAAAGCTGCAAGTTTTCTTTAGGAAAAACTAGCTGACCCGGGCTCACTCCGCTGCGCCTTCTTTTACTTTATGGAACAAAATTTTCCTTGGAATATTTAATTTCGACAAAGAGCTTTTAGTGAAATACCATGCTACGCAAATAGTATATCGCTTGAATAACACTTTAACAATATAAGTGCCTTTATCTGAATCCCATATGATCTTTATTGGTTCACGAATTTAAGTTTAGATGTCAGTTGTACTCCATTCCTAAAATACTTAATCGCAGCCCGATATTCTCATGATATCTGATTTAGGGGTGTTTCCGGGGGAGAGAAGGTCCTCCAGACACCTGGCCTTGAAAAACTATCAGCATCGTGCTCTTTCAAATATCATTTATTTAAACCCTATATTGCCATTGGCTTAGGGGAGTTTATACAATGAGGTGTCCCCCAAACACATGGCCCAAAATTGGTTATCAAATTCGTTTTCTAATCTCAAATACCTTTCATTTGAGCCACATATTATGGCTTGGGCTTGGGGGTATTTTGGGGGACGGGCGGTAACTCAGAAGTTGGCCTTGAAAATATATATCGGATTCGTGTTCTACTCTAAAAACCCTCTCATTTTAGTCTAATATTGCAATAGTCAGCAAAAACTTACTATTTGGGTGGTGATATGGGGGTGGGGTGGCCCCATAAACACTTTTCAAAAATATTGATATCAGATTCGTGTTTTACTCCCAAAGACCTTTCATTTGAGCCCCATATTGCTATGGTCGTAAATGTGTCCCCTTTGGGGGATGTTTTTAGGCAGAGGCGGCCCTTCAAACACTTGGTCCCATATTTGGATATCAGAATCGAATTCTACACTCAAATATCTTTTATTTAAGCCCCATATTCCCATGGTCAGTAAATAAGTCCTATTTGGGGGGTGTTTTGGGGAAGGGGTGGGCCCCCAGAAACGTGGTCCCACATTTGGATATCAGATTCGTATTCTATACGCAAATACCTTTCATTTGAGTCCCATATTGCCATGGTCGGTAAATATGTCCGATTAAGGGGTGTTTTGGGGTTTGGGGTGTCCCCCTAACACTTGCTCCGACTAGGTACCCCATCCTAAATTTGGATACCAAATTTTTATTTTTAGAGCACACAAAATTTCGCTTAAATCGCACCACCCATATCCGAGATCTGGCGTTTCTGAAAATTAGGGTAAGGGGAGGGTCCACCACGGGATCATTATGCACCATCTGTGAAAATTTCAAGAAAATCGGTTCAACCGTTTCTGAGTCTATAAGGAACACACAAACAAACAAACTGACAAACACAAATTGATTTTTATATGTAAGAAGAAGATATTATTAAAATTTATTTAGTAAAAATTGCATTAAAACTTTGTACGTAAACATGATAATTTTAAGGTGGTCCTGCTCTAATTAAAATTTTGTTCTTGTAGTATATTATAAAATTATGTTATTTTAAAAGTTTTGCTAATATGTTGTGTTTAGAATAAATTTAATTAAATTTTTTAGAAGTCAAAACCATTTTGTCATTGTGCCAATTTGGTATTCAAATTTCGGATGGAGTACCTAGGGGGGCCGCCCCACCCTAAAACCTACCAAATATATATTTAGACAAATCACGACAATATGGGACTCAAATGAAAGGTATTTGCGAGTAGAATGCGAATCTGATATTCAAATGTGGGACCACGTTTCTGGGGGTCCACCCCTTTCCTAACTAAGTGCTATTTATCGAACTAAGTCGGACATATTTACCGACCATGGCAATATGGGACTCAAATGAAAGGTATTTGCGAGTAGAATACGAATCTGATATCCAAAAGTGGGACTTTGTTTCTGGGGGTGGACCCCTTCCCCAAAACACCCCCCAAATAGGACTTATTTTCTGACCGTGGAAATATGGGGCTTAAATAAAAGGTATTTGAGTGTAGAATTAGAATCTGATATCCAAATATGGGACCAAGCCATATGGGGGCTCAAATGAAAGGTCTTTGGAAGTAAAGCACAAATCTGATATCAATATTTGGGAAAAGTGTCTATGGGACCACGCCACCCCCACAACACCACCCAAATAGTAAGTTTTTGCTGACTTTTGGAATATGAGACTCAAATAAGTGGGTTTTTAGAGTGGAACACGCATCCGATATATATTTTCAAGGCCAACTCACTGAGTGACCGCCCATCCCCCAAAACACCCCCAAGCCGGTCAGGTTTGCCGACTATGGAAATATGGGACTCAAATTAAAGGTATTTGGGAGTAGACCACGTATCTGATTTCAACATTAGGGACCAACTGTCTAGGGAACGTCCAACCACCATAACAACCGCCAAATAAAACGTATTTGCTCACCAAGACAATTTGGGTCGTAAAGAGAGTGGAACTAAATATTTATAGTTTTTAGGGCCAATACCCCAAACCGGACATAAATGAGATTTGAAAACGAATTTGATATCCAATTTTGAGGCCAATGGCAATATGGGGTTCACATAAATGATTTATAGATATATGAGAATAGAGCACGTTGCTGATATATTTTCCGGGCTTAGTGTTTGGGGGACCACCCCAATCCCCAAAAAACCCCTAAATCGGCCATATTTACCGACCATGTCAATGTGGAGATTAAATGAAAGGTATTGGGTGGTAGAGCAAGAATTGATACCTACTTTCGGAACCAATTTTTTGGGAGTCAACCCCTTTCCCAAAATACCTCACAAACAGCAATTTTTTAGTGACCATCGCAAAATGGGGCTCAAATAAAGGTATTTGGGGATAGAATACGAATTTGATATCCAAATTTAGGACCATGTATTTAGGGAATCACCTCTTCCGCAAAGTGTAAAAAATTTTCGAACATGCCAATATGTGGTATTTAAGATTATAAAATGAATTTGATAACCTATTTTGGGCCATGTGTTTGGGGGACGCCTCATCGTGTATACACCCCTAAACCAATGGCAATGTGGGGTTTAAATAAATGGTTTTTGAAAGAAGACCACGATGCTGATATTTTTTCAGGGCCAAGTGGCTGGAGGACCACCTCACCCCCGAAAACACCCTTAAATCAGGTTTCATGAGAGTAGCGGGCTGAAATAAAGTATTTTAAGAATGGAGTACACCTTGCATCCAAACTTAAATTCGTAGACCAATAAAGATCATATGGGATTCGGACAAAGGCACTTATATTGTTAAATTGTTAGTCAAGCGATATACTATTTTCGAAGCATGGTATTTCACTAAAAGCTATTTTATTGTCGAAAATAAATATTCCAAGGAAACTTTTGTTCCGTATAAAGTAAAATTAAAAATATAAAGTAAAGGAAGGCGCAGCGGAACGGGACAGGGTCAGCTAGTAAATTAATAAATGTTCGTTTTTACTGACCTTAAACCTTAAATCAGGCACGTAGTCCCTTGGATACGGCCCCGGCTGCAATATAAATATACTGATTTAAGGTTTTAGGCCAGTAAAAGTTGAATTTATTAATTGATTTTGTTGAAATTTAGCACAATGAGTTGTCTTAGGTTCCTCCACATACGGACCGACTATGGTCAAGATCAGTCTATCCATCTCTCAATTTAAAGTCGTGGTGTCATAATAAACCAATTTACTGTCGGATTTCGCTGAAATTTGATACAGTGAGTTGTGTTAGGTCCCTCGTCGTTAATATCGAGTATGATCAAGATTGGGATATATTTTTATATAGCTGCCATTTATACAGATCTTCAATTCAATTTCTTGTGACTATAACAGGATGTTTATTACTCGATTTCGATACAATTTGATTGCGTGGGCTATGTTAGGCTCTTCGATATTCGTGTTGTATATGACCTATACCGGTCTCTATTTAGATGTAGCTGCCATATATACCGATCTTCCGGTATATATGACAGCCATACATACCGATCTTCTTGTAGCCGCAAAAGGCGAATTTATTGTCCAATTTCGTTCAAATTGGACACAGTGAGATCTTCGACATTTTTGCCCTATATGGTTCAGATCGGTTTATATTTGAATAGAGCATACATTCAAATATAAACAGTGAATTGCATTAGACCCCTCGCCGTCTGTGCCGAGTTTGTTCCAAACGGGACCATATTTCGATATAGCTACTATTGGTTCCTAAATGATGCATTTATCACCGTATTATGGCGAAAAGTGGTTGGAGTGGTGGGTATCCAAAGTAAGGTCCGGCCGAGCTTAATGCCTTTTTATTATACCTTCCACCATAGGATGAGGGGATACTAATTTGGTCATTCTGTTTGTAACACTTCGTAATATGCGCCTAAGACCCAATTAGTATATACATCCTTTCTCTTGAGCCTCTAGAGGGCGCAACTATCGTCCGATTTGACAGAAATTTTGCAAGTATTGTTTTGATATCGCTTCTTACAACTGTGGTTATGGCATGGTTCAAATCGGTTCATAACATGATATTGCTGCCATATAAACCGATCTTTTGTCTTGACTTCTTGAGCATCCAGAGAGAGCAATTCTCATCCAATTTAGCATTAATTTTGTACAACGGCTTCTCCCATGGCCCTCAACATATGTTAACTTCTTGAGCTTTTAAAGGGTGCAGTTCCCATCCGATTTGGCAGTAATTTTGCACGTGGTGTTTTGGAATCACTTTAACATTTGTGCGGAATATGGTCCAAATCGGTCCACAACCTAGTATAGGTGCCATATAAACCGATCTTGGATCTTGACTTCTTGAGCCGCTAGAGCGCTCAATTCTCATCCGATTTGGCTAAAATCTTGCACGAGGTGGTTTGATATGACTCTAAAAATCTGAGATGAGTATGGCGCAAATCGGTACATAACCTGATATAGCGCCCATATAAACCGATCATTTGTCTTGACTTCTTGAGCATCTAGAGAGAGCAATTCTCATCCAATTTAGCACTAATTTTGTACAACGGCTTCTCCCATGGCCCTCAACATACGTGTGCAATATGGTCAGAATCGATCTATAGCTTGATACAGCTCCCATATAAACCGATCACCCGATTTTGCTTCTTGAGCCCCTACAAGGCGCAAATCTTATCCGAATGGACTGATATATTACACAATGACTTCTACAATGTTCACGATTTAATCTCGAATCGGACTATAGCTTGATATAACTCCAATAGCATAGCAGTCCGTAATCATATAATAATAAAATAATAATTGTTTGCCTAAAACGAGATAATGCGCAAAGAACTCGACAAATGCGATCCATGGTGGAGGGTATAAAAGATTCGTCCCGGCCGAACTTAGCGCGCTCTTACTTGTTTTTTTTTTTTTTTTTTTTTGAATTGGAAGGTTTGAAATGCTACGGACAATAATCAATAGTTAGCATAAGTTAAAACTGACTAAAATATCTAGGTAAGCGTCAGATTTTCTTGAGGGTGCTAAGGACCTCCCTAGTTATGCCAATGCCAATGACTTCTTTTAAATATAACATTTTTACCCATGAGACCTTTATTTCCACTCGATTGAGTATGAGTATTTCAAAAACGAGGTGCAGACAATTTATTTGTTTGCTTCCTTAAGTTGTAGTCAATAAAATCCCTGATTCCCACTTACAATTTTCATCAATATTTTTATACCCACCACTGAAGGATGGTGGTATATTCATTTTGTCATTCCGTTTGCAACACATCGAAATATCCATTTCCGACCCTATAAAGTATATATATTCTTGATCAGCGTAAAAATCTAAGACGATCTTGACATGTCCGTCCGTCTGTCTGTTGAAATCACCCTACAGTCTTCAAAAATAGAGATATTGAGCTGAAATTTTGCATAGAGTCTTTCATTGTCCATAAGCAGGTAAAGTTCGAAGATGAGCTATATCGGACTATATCTTGATATAGCCCTCATAAAGACCGATCCACCGATTTAGGGTCTTTGGCCCATAAAAGCCACATTTATTATCTAATTTTGCTGAATCTTGGGACAGTGAGAGGTGTTAGGCCCTTCGACATTCTTCGTCAATTTGGCCCAGATCGGTCCAGATTTGGATATAGCTGCCATAAAGACCGATCCTCATATTTAGGGTCTTAGGCCCATAAAAGCCACATTTATTTTCCGATTTTGCTGAAATTTGGGACAATGAGTTATGTTAGGCTCCTCGATATCCTTCGTCAATTTGGTCTAGATCGGTTCAGATTTGGATATAACTGCAATATAGACCGATATCTCGATTTAAGGTTTTTGTCCATAAAATACGCATTTATTTTCCGATGTCGCCGAAATTTGGGACAGTGAGTTTTATTTGGCTGTTTGACATTCATCGTCAATTTGGTCCAGATCGGTCCAGATTTCGATATAGCTGTCATATAGACCGATCCTTCGATTTATGGTGTTAGGCCCATAAAAGGCGAATTTATTGTCCGATGTCGCCGAAATTTGGGACATTGAGTTAGGTTAAACCCCTTGACCTAGTTCTGCAATATGGCACAGATCGATCAAGATTTGGATATAGCTGCCATATTGACCGATCACTTGATTTAAAGTCTTGGCCAAAAAAAGACGTATTTATAATCCGATTTAACTGAAATTTGACACATTGACTTATGTTAGGCTTTTCGACATCCATGTTGTATATGGTTCAGATCGGTTTATTTTTAGATATAGCTACTAAAAAGACCAATATTTTGTTATAAATAATTGAACAATGACTTGTACTTATTAGTATTTGCTCCAAATCGGATTATGTTTCGATATAGCTGCTATGGGACATAAGGTATGCAATTTTCACTGGATTTTGATGAAAGGTGGTTTACATATATACCCGAGGTAGTGGGTATCCAAAGTTCGGCCCGGCCGAACTTAACGCCTTTTTACTTGTTAGTTTTCAATTTATGGTGATAAAATATGTATACTTCATACACGCTTTATACACATGGCTTAGACGTTTTCGTTCATTGTGATACCACAGGAGTCTTACAAGTTCCTACTGTTGAACCATCCAGATCGTTTTTAAAACCCCATCAACTTGCGAATGTTCAGACAAGTTGTCGAAGAAATGAGAACCAAAAGTGGAACTGTTTCTGACTGCTAGTGCGGGACACACATACACTGAAGGTGTTCTATAGTGTCTTCTTCCTCGACGTCCTCACAGCTCTGCAAAAGTCGTTACTGGCAACCTTCAGTCTGTTAGCATGCGGCTCAGGTAGGGTGTAATCCACACTGCCTGGGATATCAATCATTGTATTAAGGATAACTATATGACGTTAGTTCTCATAAAATATATTTTGTTGTTCTCCTTTTTCTTTAAAATATTTTTTTAAAAATTTTGTTTTTATTTAATGCAATATCCAAGTTTTTGATGATTTTCCTACCCATCCATAGGAATATTAATGTATTTAGTTGCAGCAATTAATCTAGGGAGTGCATCTCATAGATTAACAGAAACACACTTCTCCATTTGGCATTTACAGATGATGATAATATATTAATTTTAAATTCAATGGTACTCTTACCACTACGGAACAATGACATAAGCATGTATATTCCATGCTCTCGATTTATCAAACAATGAAGAGAAAAGAAATTAGCTCGTGATACAAGAGGCTGTGCTTCTGAGGAACACTAGCTAGAGTCCTTTCACTTAAACACATCTTAGTGTGCAGCATGTGCTGTCCTCTTTGTTATTATCCTCTTAGGCGATGGAGTGAAGCTAAACGGAGCATAAGTGTAAATGAAGATGAAAAATTTTGCACATGCCGGATATGTGCGTTTCTTGCTCTATTGTCACTACTACAACATGTTCCCTTAACAACCACCATCCAGAGGCAGAGCCAGTGTTTTGTGTATAAAATCTTGAACGACATCTTCTCATATCAGATTCCAGCAGTTGTATTTGCATCGTTTGTCCTCAACTGCCTCTGCCGGAATAGGCAAGAGGTATGCGAGGTTGCAGGATATATTTTTATCCTATTTCCGGATGTTATCTTGTTTATTTTATTGTGTTGGTTGGTTGTGTTGCCATGGCTCGGTGCTCTCAATTTTCTTGTCTGATGGAGATTTTTCAATATTTCGGTGTTTTGAGGTATGTACATAACACGGCCGTGCCTTACGGTACGGCATGTGGCACGCGCATTTGCCCTTCAGATGCACCTTGTCCAATATTTGAAGAAGAAGACATGCCCTCGTCCTGTGTGCTCATCATTAATAGGAGAGTAAATGGTGCTTGACATAATCTGCTGCCGCTTCTGCCGCCTTTGCTTGAATGGAGTTGGCAGTAATTATCATAATTTCTTAAACTGTGTCTTCTGCGTGTATGCTGTTCCATTCGTATGTTTTGCCGCAAGCCAGTGCAGCAGGAGCTGAGCTTATGCTTTAACTATTTATACATCCAAAAATGCGAGTATGAGATCATTGGATTACAACATCCGCATATCGTACAGATGCGTACTTTTTGTAAAGCGATTCTAACCTAATAAGCTTCATGAGCTGTTGTATTAGAGCCACAGCTTAAATTTTTTGTCAGGTGGCATTTTATTATGCGGAAATGCTGTCAGGACATGACGAAGAAGGAGGTTGCAGTGTAACATTTTCTTAATTATTGTGTGCATCATCATAGCGTTATACTAATCTCGTCAGCCCACTTGTAACATTTTAGTTTTCGCTAGCTTTTGGTATTAGGTTGGGTCCATTTTAAAGAAACATAACAATCAACGTCTATGTCGAATTTGACAAATTTCCCCCCACATTGTCTAAAATCTGAATCGAGTTTCCGATTCCGATCGAACATATTCCAGATCGAGATAATTTTCAATGCTTTCTTTTCGCTTAGCAAATAACTTATATAAGTTAGGCAAATGAGTTTTGTTGTCAAAACATTTTGACTGGCATGGTCGATCGCGATTTCCGTTACGCCATAAAGTTTCATCAACACCTTTGTCAAATTGATTGAGGTGATCTACATACCCAAAAATAATTAAGTACGGTTAAGAACAGGATTTTGTTTTGAAACAGGGCTCATGAGCCCTCTAAATCTCCTTAGCGCCTAAGAGAGAAGAATGCCTTTCTTTTTCACTATTCCGATATAAATCAATAACCAATTATACGAACGAACAAGTAAAAGCGTGCTCGGCCATGCCAAATCTTGGGAACCCAACACCGTGGATTCTGCTAAAAATTTATACAAATTAAATTTAGTTGGTATAATTTTATCCCTAATACCAAACTACTGTCAAACCAGTAAAAATTAAAGCTTCGAGGAACCGAACAAGGATAATCGGGAGGCCGGTTTTTTTGGGAGCTATATCAGCTTATAGATTGATAGATTGATAAGGAGTTTAAATGAGATTGATTTGGGCGGTACTTGGCACAGTTCTGATATCAATATTCAGGAATCTGATATCAATATTCAGGAAAAATGTCTATGGGTCCACCCCACCCCCACAAAACCACCTAAATATGAAGTATTTGCTGACTATTGCAATATGAGGCTCAAATAAGATGGTTTTTAGAGTAGAACACGAATCCGATATATATTTTCAAGGCCAACTCACTGAGTGGCTGCCCATCCCCCAAAACACACCCAAGCCGGTCATGTTTGCCGACTATGGAAATATGGGGCTCAAATCAAAGGTGTTTGGGAGTATACCACGTATCTGATATCATCATTATCATGTTTGCCGACTATGGAAATAGGGGGTTCAAATTAAAGGTGTAAGGGAGTAGATCACGTATCTGATATCAACATTAGGGACCAATTGTCTGGGGGACGTCCCACCACCATAACAACCCCAATAGGACGTATTTGCTCACTAAGACAATTTGGGTCTTAAAGAGAGTGGACATATTTATAGTTTTTAGGGCCAATACCCCAAACCGAACATATTTGCCGACTTTTGCAATAAGGAGTTTAAATGAGATTAGAAAACGAATTTTATATCCAACTAGCCGACCCGGGCCCGCTCCGCTGCGCCTTCTTTGACTATTTTTGGAACAATATTGGAATATTTGGAATATTGGAATATTTATTTGCGACAATTAAAGAGCTTTTAGTGAAATACCATACTACGAAAATAGTATATTGCTGGACTAACAGTTTAACAATATAAGTGCCTTTATCTGAATCCCACGTGATCTATATTGGTCTACGAATTTAAGTATGGATGTACGGTGTACTCCATTCTTAAAATACTTCATTTCAGTCCGATATTCCCATGATGTGTGATTTAGGGGTGTTTTCGGGGAAGAGGTGGTCCCCCAGATACTTGGCCCAGAAAAAATATCAGCATAGTGCTCTTCTTTTAAATATTATTTATTTAAACCCCATATTGTCATTTGTTTAGGGGAGTTTATATGATGAGGCGTCCCCCAAACACTTGACCCCAAAATAGGTTATCAAATTCGTTTTCTAATCTCAAATACCTTTCATATGAGCCACATATTGGCATGGCCGAAAAATTGTTACCCTTTGAGGAGAGTTTTAGGGAAGGGGTGATGCCTTAAATACATGGTCCTTCATTTGGATACCAAATTCGTATTCTACTTTCAAATACCTTTATTTGAGCCCAATATTGCGATGGTCACTAAAAAATTGCTGTTTGTGGGGTATTTTGGGAAAGGGGTAGACCCCCAAAAAAATTGGTCCCGAAAATGGGTATCAATTCTTGCTCTACCCCCCAATACCTTTCTTTTAAGCTCCACATTGACATGGTCGGTAAACATGCCCGATCTTCGGGTGTTTTGGGGATTGGGGTGGTCGTATTTGAGCCTCATATTGCAATAGTCAGAAAATACTTACTATTTGGTTGGTGTTGTTGGGGTGGGGTGGCCCCATAGACACTTTTCCCGAATATTGATATCAAATTCGTGCTTTACTCCCAAAGACCTTTCATTTGAGCCCCATATTGCTATGGTCGAAAATTTATCACCTTTGGGGGATGTTTTTGGTGAGAGGCGGCCCCCAAACACTTGGTCCCATATATGGATATCAGATTCGTATTCTACATTCAAATACCTTTAATTTAAGCCCCATATTCCCATGGTCAGTAAATAAGTCCTATTTGGGGGGTGTTTTGGGAACGGGGTGGACCCCCAGAATCGTGGTCCTACATTTGGATATCAGATTCGTATTCTATTCGCAACTACCTTTCATTTGAGTCCCATATTACCATGGTCGGTAAATATGTCCGATTTAAGGATGTTTTGGGGCTGTGGTGGTCCCCCTAACACTTGGTCCGACAAATGGATATCAGATACGTTTTCTTATCCTAAATACCTTTCATTTAAGTCCCATATTGTCGTGATTGGTCTAAATATATATTTGGTAGGTTTTAGGGTGGGGCAGCCCTCTATACCAGCCGAAATTTGGATACCAAATTTTTATTTTTAGGGTACTATATGAGAGCACACAAAATTTCGGTTAAATCGCACCACCCATCTCCGAGATCTGGCGTTTCTGAAAATTAGGGTAAGGGGGAGGGTCCGCCATGTGGTCATTATGCAACAATCTGTGAAAATTTCAAGAAAATCGGTTCAGCCGTTTCTGAGTCTATAAGGAACACACAAACATACAAACAAACAAACACAAATTAATTTTTATATATAAGATTTTAAGGCCAATGTCAATTTGGGGTTCAAATAAATGGTATATAGATATATGAGAGTAGAGCACGTTGCTGATATACTTTCCGGGCTTAGTGTTTAGGGGACCACCCCAACCCCCAAAACACCCCTAGATAGGGCATATTTTCCGACCATGTCAATGTGGGGCTTAAATGAAAGGTCCACTTTCGGGACCAATTTTCTGGGGGTCCACTCCTTTCCCAAAATACACCACAAACAGCAATTTTTAGTGACCATCGCAGTATGGGGCTCAAATAAAGGTATGTGGGAGGAGAATACGAATTTGATATCCAAATGTATTTAGGGCGTCACCCCTTTCCCAAAACACCCCCCAAAGGGTAAACATTTTCTACCATGCCAATATGTGCCTCAAATGAAAGGTATTTGAGATTAGAAATCGAATTTGATAACCTTTTTTGGGGGGAGATAAAGGCACTTATATTGTTAAACTGTAAGTCAAGCAGTATACTATTTGCGTAGCATGGCATTTCACTAAAAGCTCTTTGTCGAAATTAAATACCCCAAGGAAAATTTCGTTCCATATGAAGAAAAAAAAGGCGTAGCGGAGCGGGCCCGGGTCAGCTAGTATTAAAATAAAGAAAAGGGAACAAGTGAGAATATGTAAGTGCGCGCTAAGTTCGGCCGGGCCGAATCTTATATACCCTCCACCATGGATTGCATTTGTCGAGTTTTTTGCGCAGTATCTGTTTTTAGGCAAACAAAGAATAATGAATAAGGACTGTTATGCAATTGGTGCTATATCAAATTATGGTCCGATTCGGACCATAAATGAATTGAATGCTGAACATTGTAGAAGTTATTGTGTAACATTTCAGTCCATTCGGATAAGAAATGCGCCTTGTGGGGCTCAAGGAGAATAATCGGGAGATATGTTTATATGAGAGCTGTATCAAGCTATAGATCGATTGCACACGTATATTGAGGATGATGAGAGAAGTCGTTGAACAAAATTTGTGTAAAATTGGATGAGAATTGCTCTCTCTAGAGGCTCAAGAAGTTAAGATCCCAGATTGGTTTATATGGCAACTTTATCTGGCTATGTACCGATTTGCGCCATACTCATCACAGTACTAAAGTCATATCAAAACACCTGATGCAAAATTTAAGCTAAATTGGATGAGAATTGGGCCCTCTAGAGGCTCAAGAAGTCAAGATCTAAGATCGGTTTAAATTTTACATATACCAGGTTATGAACCGATTAGCACCATACTTCGCACAAATGTTGGAAGTGATACCAAAACACTACGTGCAAAATTATCACCAAATCGGATAAGAATTGCGCCTTTTAAAAGCTCAAGAAGTTAAGACCCAAGATCGGTTTATATCGCAGCTATATCACGTTAAGCTAGGCACAGTTATTGGAAGTCATCACAAAACACCGCTTGCAATATTTCAGTGAAATTGGACGAGAATTGCGTCCTCTAGAGGCTCAAGAAGTCAAGACCCAACATCGGTTTATATGGCAGCTATATCAAAACATGGACGGATTTGGCCCATTTACAATCCCAACCCATTTCAAATTTCAAGCGTCTAGCTTTACTCCTTCAAAAGTTAGCGTGCTTTCGACAGGCAGACGGACGGACATGGCTACTGCGACTTAAAATGTCACGACGATCAAGAATATACATATACTTTATGGGGTTTAGACGCATATTTCGAGGTGATACAAACAGAATGACGAAATTAGAATATCCCCATTCTATGGTGGAGGGTATAAAAAATTAGTTGAGTATTATTATTGCTGTTTGTTTTTGCTGAGATGGGCGTCTTAACTTAAGCCGATGAAAATGGCAGCAGTTCGACGAAACGCTCTCGTGAAACGGTTATGGGTGGCAAATATCTTGATATAGCACCGAAATATACTGATATCCTTTTCGGACTTAAGGTCTGGAGCCCATTAATGCTCATTTTTTACCCGTCTCCGCCGTTACAGTGAGTTCCATTGTACCCTTCAACATCCAAATATGGAGAAGATCTGACCATATTCGTATGTGACTGCCCAATAGCTCGATATTTGTAGGCCTTGAATGCGCAAAAGCAAAATTTACGAAATTTTAAACAGATCCCTTGACAGTCGTACCACACAGGTAAAAATAATTTAGAAAAATAACAACTTTTGTTGGAAAATCAATTGCCAATTTTCCTGCAACAAATCAAATTAAAATTTAAACAACCTAAAGTACAAATCGGGTGTCAGCAATAATTCGCTTAGCAAGCCAACAAATAAAATGTTTTTTAAACAACAAAGTTTCTACATAGTTTATTTAGCGCAGAAAATTACAAAATATTTGTTGGTGAGTCGTAGATTTGCTATTTAATAGTTATATTTGTTTTTTATCAACTATATTGGTAAGTTATTTGTTGAAGAAATGTCCTTTGACTACCAACAACTAACTCAAAAAACAAATTTGCTGAAAAACTTTAAAATTTTTCTCTGTCAAATATCAACAGACACACTTCAACAACTAAAATCATTTACTCAATTACCAATAATGTTAAGCATCAATTCTTTTCACTTACAAATAAAGTTGTTGAATTTTTTCTTGCAATGAATTTTTTCTGTCCAACTACTACTGTGGTACAGGATATTATTACTTTGTGAATTTGTTTGTAACACCCAGAAGGAAGAGAGATAGAGATTGATAAGTACACCGAACGCCTCAGAATCGCTTTCTGATTCGATTTAGCTATGATTCGATTTTGAGACGAAGCCTATTGAAATCGTTTTAGATTTGGATATAGCTCCCATATATATGTTCATTCGACTTGGACTAACATTGCATTTTTATCATCATCTGTAAACGGATTCTCACGAAATTTTGCACAGCATTTTGATACTATTGGGAAATTTCATAGAAATCGGTTCAGTTTTAGACATCGGTTCATAGGTATGTTCGTCCTATTTGGACTAGCATTGAAATAATTTGGTCATTTGTTAGCAGAGAATGTATGAACAATGTCTAGTGAGGAAACACTATAACTACTAGTTGATACACATTTCCCGGGAAATTCTCCAACGGACAACGTGGCGCCAGAAGATGTCATCACTGATATGCATTCGTCGGAGGCCATTAGGGTTATTGTATCTGAGCCGAAAATCCTTTGGGCGATAAGAAGTTTCGACTCCTTTAAGTCGCCAGGTCCTGAGGATGTATCACCTCCAATCATGAAGGAGTTGGAGTTTCTAGGCATTAACTCTACCCTAAGAGAGATTATTAGTAACTTACTTACTAAAAGATGCATTACGGCAGGCTAGGGCTCAGTAGATCTAAAAAGATGGGTCAGCAGAGGAACACCTCAAGGAGGTGTACTGTCTCCTGTACTTTGGAATATAGCCATTAACAATATATTATTGTCTCTGGAAGAAAAAGGCGTAAAAGTGTATGCTGATAACGTGGCAATTGCGGTTAGGGGAAGTTTCCCAGCACTCTAAGAGATATACTTCAGGAAGCTGTACGTGCAACAGCAAAGTGGGCTACCGAAAGTGGTCTAGGTATAAATCCGTGCAAGACAGAAGTAGTTCTTTTGAGGAGGACATACAAGTTGCTTACAGTGGAATCTGTCTCCTTGGGTAGAGAGAATGTTCCATTTATAGAATGCGCAAAATACCTCGGTGATTTGCTGGACAGGAAACTGAACTTCAAATCCAACATTTTGGGAAGTGCAAGAAAGGCCACTCTTGCCCTATACACCTGCAAGAGAGCCATTGGCAAACGTTGGGATTTAGACCTCGTATCATGCATTAAGTATATACTGCAGTTGTCAGACCTATAATGCTATATGATGTTGTGGCCTGGTGGACGGCGCTTCAAAAATCCACCTACTACTCAATACGTAGCCGTATTCAAAAGATGGCTTCTTTGTGCATCACAACCGCACTGAGGACGACACCATCTGATGCCCTGAATTTAATCCTACATCTTACGTCTCTGGACATTGTGGCTATCCAAATTGCAGCGACCCCCGCCGTGAGGTTGAGGGAGCTTTCTCATTGGTCATGTGGTGGCTACGAAGACTGTGTTACTATATCTGATGTTCCAGGCAGTGTGGATTACACCCTACCTGAGCCGCTTTTTGATAAAAAAAAGTACTGTATTCTTGTTAGAACCGTTTGGAACTACGATATCCCTGGTAACAAAAGTTTTATAGACTTCTATACGGATAGTTCCAAACTAAACAACCAGGTGTATTCTAAAGATCTAGAACTGGTCATATCGAAGAATTTACCCGACCACTAGTCTCTATCAAGCAGAGATCCTTGATGATTGGCATAAATATCTTCTCAGACAGCCAGGCAGCCATTACATCGCTGGAGAACGTATTTCTGAACACAAAAACTGCCCTCGACTGTCGCAGATCTCTCAACGATCGGAATCCATGCTGACAGACTGAAGGATGTCAGCACGACTTTTGCAGAAGCTGTGAGGACATCGAGGAAGAAGAGACTATAGAACACCTTCTGTGTGTTTGTCCCGCACTAGCAGTTAGAATGAGTTCCATTTTAGGTTCTCATTTCTTTGAGAACCTGTCTGATTTAGCGGATGTGAACATTCGAAATCACGGGGCTTTTCAAAGCGATCTGGATGGTTCCGCGGTAGGAACTAGAAGGCATTTTCCTCCTTTTGTTCCTGTGGTATCACATTGGACTAAAACGTCTAAGTGAGTCTGATGGCAGACTGTCACTTAAACCTAACCTAACCGATTCACACAAAAATTGGTACGGAGAATTCCTTTATGACTCCCGGTGTTGCTGTTGAATTTCATTGAAATCGGAATCGCCCGACTTTTACTTTTGGATCCTTTGTCTGCGAATTTCTTACCAGATTTTCTTTAACTTTTCACAATGTCTTTTTTATGATTTTTGTTGTGTGTTCAGATTTAGATATAGCTCCCATATATATTTTTGTCCGATTCTGATTAATACTCAATAATTTTGTAATTTGTTTATCGATCCTCACAAAATTTGGCACGAAGGTTAAACTCATCTAAAGACAGATGAATTTCATAGAAATCTGTTCAAATTTAGATAAAACTCCTATGCATATGCAGCTCCCGATTTTCACTTTTAAGACCTTTGCGTATGCATTTATCAATCGGTCTTCTCAAAAATTTGCACAACGGTTTACTTTATGGCTCCTACAGTACGGATTGAAGTCGAAATTTAAGATATCAAATTTAAACAAATGTTAGTTTTGATGACTTACCTTATCCCATAGTTGTGTTTAAATACTGGTTTCCATCATATTTGATTTACGTTAATTGTGGTCCAATCCATTTTCCATACGGATAATTTTCAGTTTGGATTTCGAGAGGTTTCATACAATTAACTGTTCCCAATTTCAGCGAAACCGGTTTAAGAGAGCATCAGGTACCGGCTCAAGATCCTAAATTAACAGCAATATCCAAATATGGTAAGATCTGGACCATATTCGGGTCGGATGAAGGGAGACTAAAAGCTCACTCTTTTTAATTTCAGCGATATCGGGTAATAGATGCGCCTTTTATGGCCTTAAGGCCTTAAATCGGCAGCGTGATTACAACAGACGGGCGGACGCACACACACAAATCCATCGTTAATTCGTCTTACAAATTTTCAATGATCAAAAAAATTTACTAATATTTGTTGGATCCTAAATGGATATTTTGATGTGTTGTAAACGGAATGACAAAATGAATATACTTCCAATCCTATAGTGGTGGGTTTTATAATGGTTTTATTCGGCTCTCTTAACGATTACACGGAAACGACAGCCACTCAGACAACAAGGCAGCTGGAAAAAATGATCTCTCAACGAGATGGCTGAACAGTTCAAAATTCACCTATTATGTGTGCCAAGACACAGAGATATCCCAGGGAAACGGAATGACAAAATAAATATACCACCTAACCTATGGTGGTGGCTATAAAAATTGCAACGAATGATAAAAAGTCACAAAGATTGAGTTGTGTATATTTCAAGATTACGTGGCCTCTTCTAGACTTGAACCTAACCTAACCATGGTGGTGGGTATAAGAAAAATGTTGTGGAAAACCATTTGCCGTAGGCATAACATAGCTAGCATCAGCAAAATATTCTCATGCTTAACAGAATGGATTTTCCCTCCTTCACAATGATTTGGACTTTTAACCGCTCAAAGTAACCCCGCCTAATCATGGGTTATGTTTATTCCCTGCATCGCTATATACAATAGCTGGCAAGCTTAAATCTGGCTTCCGGAAACAATAACAATCCCATGCTATAGCCCGAATACGCTCTTCTACTGTAAAACGCTTATGGTGACTTGTATTTGATGGCCGCCTAAGTGGCATTTGCCATTTATAAATTACATAATGAAGAGATGAGTTCGCATTTTCAGCGTTATGCAGCTAAAGTGTTGTGGAGTGGGTATACCAGAGGTACTTACCACTTGTTCCGGTGTCGTGTTGCAGATTTTGTAATTATTTTCCCCCTGTTTCTGTGCCATAGATTGGGGTGGAGGAGAAAATTACGTTCTAAGCTTTTATTTAATTTAGTATATGAAGCGTAAATGGTCCTTTTTGCATTATTGGGCTTTAAATAAGGTTCAATGAGGATAACCCATAACCAACACTGTAGTACATAACATTATTAGGTTTGGTTAGGTTGATCTTTCTTCATAATGTCATGATATTCAAATAGGTGAGGTTATTATACAATGTAAATGCAAATTTGGTTATGAACATTCCATTAAGGCACAGGGGCAAACTTCTCACAAATCAATGAGTGCTGTCCGATTCAAGTTTAAGCTCAATGATGAGGGACCATCTTTCTATAGCCGAGTCCGCGCCAGGATTCGAAGCCAAGCGTTCAGCGTCATAGACAGCCATGCTAACCTCTGTGCTACAGTGGCCTCCAAGGTTATTATACTATTTGTATAAAAATTGACCTGGTATATTTGAAATTATGTTACAAATCATAGTAGTAAAGTGTAATCACCTACTTTCTTTAGCTAGCTCTATTGCGCTGTAATTACTCCTTTCGAATGTTATTAAACAATTGTCGCAACAATGGTCTTCATTGGTGGTAAATATGGCACACCACTTGTTTGCTTCCTTATTGCATCTAAGCATGTGGTGTGGCATCTGCTCCGATGAGCATTGATGGGTGTGGGAGAAGTAATCCCCAGAGTTATTTACGGCACGATATTATCGTGTGTATTACCGACATCGAGCCACTACTACGATTGGTAGCAGGCAACATGAAAGTCATTGAGCTGCATGTAATGTGAGGTTGCATGCCAACTCTTCGTATGGCCTTCATTCCCCCACCGTTTCAGCGTTAATGCAGTGGGGCGTATGTGGCATATGAAGCTTTGTTAGTCTTGCCATCCAATGTGATTATTGCAAGTTAGTCGTTGGGTGTGTTCTTCGCCAAATGCATTTTTCTTGTCTGATACCAAAGTAGGAAGAAATTGGAAGTATGAAGGATGGGGAAAATGTAACGTTCATGTTAATGCTTGGCATTAGTGTCGGTTGTTTTCAATAATCGAATATATTTTCTTCAAAGAAAGTATTAAAACAATGTTGTTATATTTGCATCAACTAGAGTTGTAATGGTATTTATTAAAACCATTCATTTTAGTACACTTGTTATGCAAGAGTATAAAGAAGCAACGCGATATGTGAAATAATTATGGAACTTTCTATTAAGACATTTCCACCGAATATATGCCATGCCTTCCGGTAATAATCATTGGCAACGATGGTATAGCTCCCGATTTTCTAAAACTGGTCCCATAAACAAAAACGTAAATTAGAAATCCTCCTATAGGCAGTGCAGGGCATTTTTACAGCACGTACTTTGTGACTGGGCTTAAGCGTATTCGTCAGTTTACCGGTTAGACGTGTTTGGTTTCAATTCCTTAAATTTCGCCTGAATATGTGGAAGTACCTATTGGACATCTAAATATATAATCGCTTTCGATACTTTATAACTTTTTGCACTGATATTACTGGCCACTTTGCCTTTTGCGGCATAGCTCTTATCTGATTTGATTTGATATTCATTTGTGACTGCACAAGAAGACAAAGTTTTATAAATTACTGTACAGGTTTATAATTGAAGTAATACATCCTTTTTAATATAGGGGATTTTATATAATGCAAACATTTACACAACAGATATAACGATAAACCGATACAATTAACCTTCATTAGCAAGCAGGAAATTTTATGATAACAATCTTGATTAAATAGAATTATTAAAAATTTATGAAAGTGGAAAATAGGTATTAAAAAAAAATTATTAATTAAAAGAAAAAAAAAAATAATAATTGGACATAGAGTTATTAAAAGATTTGCCAAGTTATGATAAGTTTCGAAAATAGTTTTCTAACTTGCATTTAAAAGTAGATATATTGTTGATGCCCTGTACGTCAAGTGGTTGAGTGAGTATTCCAGAGATGTATGGTGCCGTTGAAAAACTGCCATTCCGAAACAGGGCTTTTTCGTCTTAAAGGTATAATCTTTTTCCCTCTGTTAGACCTTGCAAATGCAATTCTTTGGTAAAGATAATGTGGTTTGCGTGTTGTGGTAATCCTGTGCAGAAACTTAAAGTTTTCATATCGACCAAAGAATTCAGACTGATTCCATAAAAACAATTTGCAATATGGGTAATATGCTGTGTTCTACCCAAGCCATAGACGTACCGCACAATATTATTGAACGCCACATTTAATTTTTGTCGACTCTGCGAATCACAATGAGCCAAAATTTCATCACAACAATCCCGGCACTAAATAAGTCTGGGCCAATAAGCAACAAATGTTAAACGGTGTAAAAGAATTAGTTAGCTACAATGTCCTGATCTTCGTAAAAGTTTGCCCAACGACAGTATTAAAGTGTTTAATCCAGCTCGATAAACTATTATCTATCCAGTTAAATGAGCATTTTTATACCCACCGCCGAAGGACGGGGGTATATACATTATGTCATTCCGTTTGCAATACATCGAAATTTCCATTCCCGACCCTATAAATAAAGGTACATATATTCTTGATCGTCGTAAATTGAATATAGCTGCCATATAGACCGATCTCTAGATTTAAGGTTTTGGGCCCCTAAAAGTCGCATTTATTGTCGGATGTCGCCGAAATTTTGGACTGTGAGTTGAGTTAGGCCGTTCGACGTCTTTCTGCAGATCGGTCTTGATTTGAACATAGCTGTCATATAGACCGATTTAAAACTTGGCCACATAAAGGGCGCATTTATAATCCGATTTCGTTGAAATTTGATACAGTGACTTATGTAAGGCTTTTCAACATCCGTGTCGTAAATGGTTAAAATCGGTCAATATTTGGATATAGCTACCAAAAAAAAAGAACAATATTTTGTTATAAACAATCGAATAATGACTTGTACTTTTTAAGCCAATTAAAGTCCTTGCCGAGTTTGGTCCATAAATTTGGGTGCATAAATTATGCATTCTTCGCCGGTTTATGATGAGAGATGGTTTACATACCCGAAGTGGTGGGTATCCAAAGATCGGCCCGGCCTAACTTAACGCCTGTTTACTCGTTATACCCTCCATCATAGGATGGGGGTATACTAATTTCGCCATTCCGTTTGCTACACCTCGAAATATTTGTCTTAGACCCCATAAAGAGTATATATTCTTGATCGTCATGACATTTTGAGTCGACCTAGTCCGTTTGTCCGTCCCACTCTCTGTCGCAAGCACGCTAACTTTCGAAGGAGTAAATCAAGACGCTTGAAATTTCACACGAATACTTCTTATCAGTGTAGGTTAGTTGGGATTGTTAATGGGCCAAATAGGTCCATGCTTTGACTAGCTGCATATAAACCGATCTCGGGTCTTGACTTCTTGAGCCTCTAGAGGGCGCAATTTTATCCGATTTTTAATTTGAAATTTTGCGTGGGGTGCTTTGTTATGACTTTAATCAACTGTGCTAAGAATGGTCACAATAAGTCCATAATCTGATATAGCAGCCTTATAAACCCATCTTCCGATTTGATTTCTTGAGCTTCTAGAGGGCACAACTCTAATCCGATTTGGCAGCAATTTTGCACGTAGTGTTTTGGTATGATTTCCAACAACTGTATAAAGTTTGGTCCAAGTCAATCCATAACCTGATATAGCTGCCATATAAACTGATCTCCCAATTTGACTTTCTGAGCCTCTTGTGGGCGCAATTATTACTCAATTTGCCGGAAATTGTGGAGGTGATATTTTTCTATGACTTGTACGGCATGACAAGTACGGTTCATATCGGTCAATAACAAGATATAGCTTATACATATTTGCAAAAGTAATTCAAACAAGTAAGAGAGTGCTAAGTTCGGCCGGGCCGAATCTTATATACCCTCCACCATTGATCGCATTTGTCGAGTTCTATGCGCGGTATGTCTTTTTAGACAAACATAGAATATTGAATAAGAACTGGAGCTATATCAAGTTATAGTCCGATTCGGACCATAAATGAAAGCTGATTGACATTGTAGAAGTCATTGTGTAATATTTCAGTTCATTCGGATAAGAATTGCGCCTTGTAGGGGCTCAAGAAGCAAAATCGGAGATGGGTTTATATGGGAGCTGTATCGGGCTATTGATCGATTCAGACCATATTAGACACGTATGTTGAAAGTCATGTATGTTGAAGCCGTTATACAAAATTTTAGCCAATTGCGCCCTCTAGAGGTACAGAAGTCAAGATCCCAGATCGGTTTATATGGCAGCTATATCAGGTTCTATATCGATTTACGCCATACTTAGTTATTGGGAGTCGTAACAAAACAGCTCATGCAAAATTTCAGCCAAATCGGATGAGAATTGCGCGCTCAATTGGCTCAAGAAGTCAAGGTAGAACAGTTGTTGAAAGTATACCGCGTGCAAAATTTCAGTTAAATCGGACGAGAATTGCGCCCTCTAGAGGCTCAAGAAGTCAAAACCCCAGATCGGTTTATATGGCAGCTATACCAGATTATAAACCGATGTGAACCATACTTGGAAAAGTTATTGGATATCATAACAAAACACGTCGTGCAAAATTTCATTCCAATCGCATAAGTATTGCGCACTCTAGAGGCTCAAGAAGTCAAGACCCAAGATCGGTTTATATGGCAGCGATCAAAACATGGACCGATATGGCCCATTTACAATATCAACCGACCTACACTAATATGAGGTATTTGTGCAAAATTTGAAGCGGCTAGCTCTACTCCTTTTGAAGTTAGCGTGCTTTCGACATACAGGCGGACGGACGGACAGACGAACGGACATGGCCAGATCGACATAAAATGTCGCGACGATCAAGAATATATATATATATACTTTATGTTGTTTCAGACGAATATTTCGAGTAGTTACAAACAGAATGACGAAATTAGTATACCCCCCATCCTATGGTGGAGGGTATAAAAACTTGATAAATGCGATCCATGGTGGAGGGTATGTAAGATTCGGCCCGGTCGAACATAACACACTTTCACTTGTAAATATTTAAATTTACAAAAACGCTAAATTTACCAAACTTTGTTGTAAAGTCACTCAAACGCGAGAAATAGTGAAATGTTGTGCTACGAAACAAGTACGAGTACTTCAATATTATAAACAAGTAAAAGCGTGCTAAGTTCGGCCGGGCCGAATCTTATATACCCTCCACCATGGATCGCATTTGTCGAGTTCTTTTCCCGCCATCTCTTCTTAGGCAAAAAAGGATATAGGAAAAGATTTGCTCTGCTATTATTATATTATTACATGTTGGAGACCTGTGTAAAATGTCAGCCAATTCGAATAAGAATTGCGCCCTTTGGGGGCTCAAGAAGTAAAATAGAGAGATCGATTTATATGGGAGCTGTATCGGGCTATAGACCGATTCAGACCATAATAAACACGTATGTTGATGGTCATGAGAGAATCTGTCGTACAAAATTTCAGGAAAATCGGATAATAATTGCGCCCTCTAGAGGCTCAAGAAGTCAAGACCCAAGATCGGTTTATATGACAGCTATATCAGGTTATGATCCGATTTGAACCATGCTTGACACAGTTATTGAATATCATAACAAAACACGTCTTGCAAAATTTCATTCAAATCGGATAAGAATTGCGCACTTTAGAGGCTCAAGAAGTCAAGACCCAAGATCGGTTTATATGGCAGCTATATCAAAACATGGACCGATATGGCCCATTTACAATACCAACCAACCTACACTAATAAGAAGTATTTGTGCAAAATTTCAAGCAGATAGCTTTACTCCTTCGGAAGTTAGCGTGCTTTCGACAGACAGACGGACCGACATGGTTAGATCGACATAAAATGTCGCGACGATCAAGAATATATATACTTTATGGGGTCTTAGACGAATATTTCGAGTAGTTACAAACAGAATGACGGATATTGGATATTCAGGCTAAGTCGTCGAACTTTAAATTTGGGTTAAATTTGATATGTGGAATTTCGATCAAGAAGTGAAAATCGGGAGACGCATATGTATTGGAGCTGTATCTAAAACCGACAAAATTTCTATAAAATTCATCAATCATCAGAAGAGTTATAAGACAAACCTTTGTGCCAAAGATCGTTAACAAATTACTAAATTATTGAATTTTATTCGAAATCGGACGAAAAAATTCATCAGAAATGTCTAGACTTATAAGAAAATCCCTAGTACAAAATTTCGTGAGAATCGTTTTACAAATGACGGTGTGTTTGCAATTTTTTTCCAAATCGGACGAACATTTATAGGGCAGCTATATCGAAATCTGAGCCGATTTCTATGAAATTCACAAACAATATCGAGACTTATAAGAGAACCCCTCGTGCAAAATTTCGTGAGATTCGGTTTACAAATACAATTTTAGTCCAAATCGAACGAACATAAATATGGGAGCTTTATCGAAATCTGAACCCATTTTTTTCCAATCTCTATAGGCTTCGTCTCGAAGTCCAAGAAAATGCTTGTGCCAAATTTGAAGACGATCTGATGAAAATTGCGACCTGCTTTGTACACAAATTAACATGAACAGATATACAAACGAACATAGAAAAATGGAATCAGAAAGTGATTCTGAGTCGATCGGTATACTTATCAATGGGTCTATCTTTCTTCCTTTTGGGTGTTACAAACAAATTCACTAAGTTATAATACCCTGTACCACAGGAGTGGTGTAGGGTATAACAAGTAAAAACGTGTTAAGTTCGGCCGTGTCGTGGGTCGGACGATGGAAGGTTTAATCGGCAGATTAGCCTATATGGCAGCTATATCTTAATATATTCCAATCTGTACCATATTTGGATCGGATGTCGGGAGTTCAATTCAACTCACTGTTCCAATTTCAGCTGAATCGGGTAATAATTGCAGCTTTAATGGGTTTCAGACTCTAAATCGGCAGATCGGTCTATATGGCAGCTTTATCTTAATACAGTCCGATCTGAACCATGTTAAGGTTAGATGTTAGGAACCTTGAAACAACTCACTGTTTCAAATTTCAGCGAAATCGAGTAATAAATAAAGCTTTCGGGGCTTCAGTCCCTTAATCGGCAGATCGGTCTTCATGACAGCTATATCCAAATATAGTCCGATCTAATCCATATTGAGGTTAGATGTCAGGAGGCTTTAAACAACTCACTATTTTACGTGTCAGCGATATCGGATAATAAATGCAGCTTTGATGGGTAGGCAGATCGGTCTTAACATGCTTGCAGCACTAAGACGTATCTGATCCAAATTTCAGCTTAAAATCTCCATTTTTGAAGTTTGCAGAGGGACTACAACAGACGGACTAACAGACACACGGACTACGTTAGTTCGACTTTGAATTTTAAGACTATCCGAAATATACATACTTTGTAGGGTAAGAAATGGATATTGCGACGTGTTGCAAGCGGAATGAATAAATGAATATAACCCCTATCCTAGGGTGCTGGGTATAAAAATAAGCGACAGCTGGTTCGGTCTGACAAAATCCTGGCTGCTGGAGTTGTTGCCACTTATCCGATTGTGATGTTGACTCCAAGCTCGGATTTGCAGAAGCAAATGTTAGCGAGTGCTTCGGGCAAAATAATGCTTGTCGAAACTTCGCCAGTTATCCAAACAAGTTAAATAATTCAAGACCAAAAAGAGCGAGATTTGGATGTTTCTGATTTAATACTGTTGATGAAGGAGAGCAACATTTGACTGGCGATGTAATGGAAAAAAAATTTATACATGATATATAAATTAAAAGAGTTTTAGATAGAATGATTAGAAGACCAGCTGAAATCCAAAAAAAGAAAAACAAGTAAAACCGTGCTAAGTTCGGCCGGGCCGAATCTTATATACCCCCCACCATGGATCGCATTTGTCGAGTTCTTTTCCCGGCATCTCTTCTTAGGCAAAACAGGATATAAGAAAAGATTTGCTCTGCTATTAGAGCGATACCAAGATATGGTCCGGTTTGGACCACAATTAAATTATATGTTGGAGACCTGTGTAAAATGTCATCCAATTCGAATAAGAATTGCGCCCTTTGGGGGCTCAAGAAGTAAAATAGAAATCGATTTATATGGGATATAAACACGTATGTTGACGGTCATGAGAGAATCCGTCGTACAAAATTTCAGGCAAATTGGATAATAATATGGCAGCTATATCAGGTTATGAACCGATTTGAACCATATTTGGCACAGTTGTTGGATATCATAACAAAACACGTCGTGCCAAAATTCATTCAAATCGGATAAGAATTGCGCCCTCTAGAGGCTCAAGAAGTCAAGACCCAAGATCGGTTTATATGACAGCTATATCAGGTTATAAAACGATTTGAACCATTCTTGGCACAGTTGTTGGATATAATAACAAAACACGTCGTGCAAAATTTCATTCCAATCGGATAAGAATTGCGCACTCTAGAGGCTCAAGAAGTCAAGACCCAAGATCGGTTTATATGGCAGCTATATCAAAACATGGACCGATATGGCCCATTTACAATACCAACCGACCTACACTAATAAGAAGTATTTGTGCAAAATTTCAAGCGGCTAGCTTTACTCCTTCGGAAGTTAGCGTGCTTTCGACAGACAGACGGACGGACGGACGGACAGACGGACGGACATGGCTAAATCGACATAAAATGTCACGACGATCAAGAATATATATACTTTATGGGGTCTCAGACGAATATTTCGAGTAGTTACAAACAGAATGACGAAATTGGTATACCCCCCATCTTATGGTGGAGGGTATAATAATTACATTTAGAGGCGCCGTGCAATGTATTGGTTGCCCAAAAAGTAATTGTGGATTTTTAATATAGTCGGCGTTGACAAATTTTTTCAACGGCTTGTGACTCTGTAATTGCATTCTTTCTTCCGTCAGTTATCAGCTGTTACTTTTAGCTTGCTTTAGAAAAAAGTGCGCGAAAAATAAAAATTTGGTATCCAAATTTCGGATGGGGTACCTAGGGGGGTCACCCCACCCTTACACCTACCAAACATATATTTAGATCAATCACGACAATATGGGACTCAAATGAAAGGTATTTAAAATAAGAAACCATATCTGATATCCAATTGTCGGACCAAGTGTTAGGGGGACAATCCAAACCCCTTAAACACCCCTAAATAGGATATATTTACCGACCATGGCAATATGGGACTCAAATGAAAGGTATTTGCGAGTAGAATACGAATTTGATATCCAAATGTTGGAATACATTTGGATATCAGATTCTTTCGTTGCTCACCAAGACAATTTTGGTCTTAAAGAGAGTGAAACTAAATATTTATAGCTTTAAGGGCCAATACCCCAAACCGGACATATTTGCTGACTTTTGCAATAAGGATTTTAAATCAGATTAGACAACGAATTTGATATCCAATTTTGAGGCCAATGGCAACATGGGGTTCAAACAAATGATATATAAATATATGAGAATAGAGCACGTTGCTGATATATTTTCCGGGCAGTGTTTGGGGGACCAGTCCAATCCCCAAAACACCCGAAGATCGGACATATTTACCGACCCTGTTAATGTGGAGCTTAAATGAAAGGTATTGTGGGGTAGAGCAAGAATTGATACCCACTTTCGGGACCAATTTTCTATGGGTCTACCCCTTTCCCAAAATACCCCACAAACAGCAATTTTATAGTGACCTTGGCAATATGGGGTTCAAATAAAGGTATTTGAAAGTAGAATACGAATTTGGTATCCAAATGTAGGACCATGTATTTAAGGCATCACCCCTTCCCTAAAACTCTCCTCAAAGGGTAACAATTTTTCGGCCATGCCAATATGTGTCTCATATGAAAGGTATTTGAGATTAGAAAACGAATTTGATAACCTATTTTGGGGCCATGTGTTTGGGGGACGCTTAATCGTGTAAACTCCCCTAAACCAATGGCAATAGGGGGTTTAAATAAATGGTATTTGAAAGAAGAGCACGACATTAACCACCTCACCCCGAAAACACCCCTAAATCAGACATCATGAAAATATCGGGCTGAAATAAAGTATTTAAGAATGGAGTACACCTTACATCCAAACTTAAATTTGTAGACCAATAAAGATCATATGGGATTCAAATAAAGGTACTTATATTGTTAAACTGTTAGTCAAGCGATATACTATTTTCGTAGCATGGTATTTCACTAAAAGCTCTTTAATTGTCGAAAATAAATATTCCAAGGAAACTTTTGTTCCATATAAAGTAAAAGAAGGCGCAGCGGAGCGGGCCCGGTTCAGCTAGTGCGCTATAAATATAAACGAATTGGGTATAGTAGAGCGTTTTGAAATGGAAGAAAGCCATGGTCTGATCACATGCCAATTAAAACAATGTCAACGCAGACAAATATTTCTAGTCAAAATTTGCTCCCAAAACTAATTTGGAAAGAGTCGAACAAAAATACGTAACAACACAAGCTTAATATGCATTTGAGAAATGATGAAAAGGAAAGTGTTGGTCCCGAAGATTTGGTGGAAATCATTAGAAAATCTGCTCCATAGCAGGATAAAAATTCAAAATTGATATAAAAGCAAAAATGGTTCCACTTAAAATGTTTTAGAGCAAGAGAAAAAAAAAAGAGCTGCTCAAAAAATAGAAAATTCAAAAAATACAGAGGATAGAAAAGCATATATAGCAGAAGAACAAATTATAAAACCATATGCCAGAACTTAAAGGAAGAATACAATTGCGAACATGATATGAAGATCAATATGATTTTAATTGGAAATGAATGGAACACGGCCATAGGTATTAAAGTTTCAACTAAAGACCTTAAAGAATATTTCAAGAAATTGCTGAATCAGCCGGAATCATCAAATGGCAGCAAATATGCACATTATTACAATCTCATATCCCTGTACCATATTTTGATAAGGTTTTATTTAAAACAAGTCAAAAAAATGTTCCGCCAAGCCGAATCTTGGGAAGCCACCACCATGGGTTCTGCTGAAAATGTATACAAAACAAATTTACTTGAAAGGCATAATTTGATTCTACATACCAAACTGCTGTAAAACCAGCAAAAATTAAAGCTTCTAGGAACCGAACAACGATGATCGGTATTGATATTGCTCCCATGTAAACCATGGGAGCAATATCAGGTTATAGACTAATTTGGACCGTATTTGGAACAATTGTTGGAAGTCGTAACAGAACACCGCGTGCAAAATTTCAGCCAAATTGGACAAAAATTGAGGCTTATAAGGACTCAAGAAGTCAAAATGTCAGATCGGTGTATATGGGAGCTACATCAGGTTAAAGACCGATTTGAACCGTACTTGGTACAGTTGCTTAAAGTCGTAACAAACAACTACACGCTCAATTCCAGCCAAATCAAAAAACTTTTCGTCTTATAAAGGCTCAAGAAGTCAAATCGGGAGTTCGGTTCATATGGGAGCTGTATCAGGTTAAAGACCGATTTTAACCGTACTTGGCAGAGTTGTTGGAAGTCATAACAGAACACTGTGTGCAAAACTTCAGCCAAGTCGAACAAAAATGACGGCTTGCTAGGGCTCAAGAAGTCAAATCGGGAGATCGGTTCATATGGGAGCTATACCAGGTTATAGACCGATTTGACTGTACTTTGCACACTTCTTCAAGAAGTCAAATCGGGAGATCGGTTCATATGGAAGCTGTATCAGGTTAAAGACCGATTTTTACCGTACTTGGCAGGGTTGTTGGAAGTCATAACAGAACACTAAATGCAAAATTTCAGCCAAATCGGACAAAAATTGCGACTTGTAAGGGGTCAAGAATTCAAATTGGAGATAGGTTTATATGGGAGCTATATTAGGTTATAGATCGATTTGGACCGTACTAGGTATTCTGTTGTTCTGTACTTGGATTCTGTTAACAATTTTTACAAAACAAATTTAGTTCAAGGGCATAATTTTTTTCTACATACCAAACTTCTATCAAACCAGCAAACATTAAAGCTTCTAGGAGCCGAACACGGATGATCGAGAGACCGGTTTATATGGGTGCTATATCAGGTTAAAAACCGATTTGAACCGTACTTGGTACAGTTGTTAAAAGTCATAGCATAATACTATGTGCAAAACCTCAACCAAATCGAACAAAAATTGCCGCTACCAGTGGCTCATGAATTCAAATCGGGAGAGCGGTTTATATGAGAGCTATATCAGGTTATAGACCGATTTGGACCATACCTGTCACTGTTGTTGGAAGTCATAACAGAACATTACATGCAAAACCTCAGCCATATCAGACAAAAAATGTCCCTCCGTCTGTCGAAATCACAATAGCGGTCGTATTCGTAAAGCTAGCCGCTTGAAATTTTGCACAGTTACTTAATACCGATGTAGGTCATTGAGGATTGCAAATGGGCTATACAGTTCAGATTTAGATATAGCTCCCATATAAACCGATCTCCTGATTTGACTGCTTGTGCCCATGGAAGCCGCAATTTTTATCCGATTTAACTGAAGTTTTGCACAAAGTGTTCTGTTATGACTTCCAACAACTGTGCCAAGTGCGGTTCAAATCTGTTTTTAACCTGATATAGCACCCATATAAACCAATCTTCCGATTTGACTTCTTGAGCCCTTACAAGGGCAATGTTTGTCCGATTTGGATGTAGTGTTCTGTTGTGACTTCCAAAAAGTGTGCCAAATACAGTTTGAATCGGTCTATAACCTGGTATAGCTCCCATATACTTAATATAAAACTTTTCATGATCATCGTAAATAATAGATTAAAGGCGTGGGTGGTATGTTCATTGTTTTGTCTCTAAACAGAAAACTTGGTCCAGCACTATCAATTTTGCTTACTGAACTGTAAAGAAGACTTTATGTAGATACGTTTTAAGTGTAACTTTTATAAATTGTGTTAACTCTAATAGGAGATCTGTGAAGTACAATATTGGCTTTTTTTAACAAAAAAAACTGGGAAAACCCTTCGAGTCCTCAAAACGCAAAGCTGAGACCCCAAAATTTATAACATACTAACTGATCCGGACCCGCTCCGCTGCGCCTTCTTTTACTTTATATGGAACAAAAGTTTCCTTGGAATATTTATTTTCGAAGATATTTTAGTGAAATACCATGCTAACTTGACTAAGAGTTTAACAATATAAGTGCCTTTATCTGAATCCCATATGATCTTTATTGGTCTACGAATTTAGGTGTACTCTTTTGCTGAAATACTTCATTTCAGCCCGATATTCTCATAATTTCTTAATGAGTGATGTTTTCGGGGATAATATTTGCATCGTGCTCTTCTCTCAAATATCATTCATTTAAACCACTTATTGCCATTGGCTTAAGAGGAGTTTACACGATGAGGTGTCCCCCAAACACATGGCCCCAAAATAGGTTGTCAAATTCGTTTTCTAATTTCAAATATTTTTCATTTGAGCCACATATTGGCATGGTCGAATATTTTTTTCCCTTTGGGGGTGTTTTGGGAAAGGGACGATGCCCTAAATACATGGTCCTACATTTGGATATTAAATTCGTATTCTACTCGCAAATACCTTTATTTGAGGCCCCATATTGCGATGGTTACTAAAAAATTGCTGTTTGTGGGGTATTTTGGGAAAGGGGTAGACCCCCAGAAAATTGGTCAGGAAAATGGGTATCAATTCTTGCTCTACCCCCCAAATATCTTTCATTTAAGCTCCACATTGACATGACCGGTAAATATGCCCGATTTAGGGGTATTCTGGGGATTAGGTTGGTCTCCCAAACACTAAGCCCGGAAAATATATCAGCAACGTGCTCTATTCTCATATATCTATATATCATTTATTTGAACCCCATATTGCCATTGGCCTCAAAATTGGATATCAAATTCGTTTTCAAATCTTATTTAAACTCCTTATTGCAAAAGTCAGCAAATTTGTCCGGTTTGGGGTATTGGCCCTAAAAACTATAAATATTTAGTTCCACTCTCTTTTAGACCCAAATTGTCTTGGTGAGCAAATACGTCCTATTTGGGGATTGTTATGGTGGTGGGACGTCCCCTAGACAGTTGGTCCCTAATGTTGATATCAGATACGTGGTATACTCCCAAAAACTTAATTTGAGCCCCATATTTCCATAGCCGGCAAACCTGACCGGCTTGGGGGGTGTTTCGGGGGTGGGCGGCCACTCAGTGAGTTGGCCTTGAAAATATATATCGGATTCGTATTCCACTCTAAAAACCCTCTTATTTGAGCCTCATATTGCAATAGTCAGAAAATACTTACTATTTGGGTGGTGTTGTGGGGGTGGCGTGGTCCCATAGACACTTTTCCCGAATATTGATATCAGATCCGTGCTTTACTCTCAAAGACCTCTCATTTGAGAGGCGGCCCCCAAACACTTGGTCCCATATTTGGATATCAGATTCGTATTCTACATTCAAATACCTTTTATTTAAGCCCCATATTCCCATAATGGTGGGTTTTCTGGGGAAGTGGTGGACCCCCAGAATCGTGGTCCCACATTTGGATATAAGTTTCGTATTCTACTCGCAAATACCTTTCATTTGAGTCCCATATTGCCATGGTCAGTAAATATGGCCGATTTAGGGGAGTTTTAGGGCTTGGGGTGGTCCCCCTAGCACTTGGTCCGACAATTAGATATCAGATACGCTTTCTTATGCTAAATACCTTTTATTTGAGTCCCATATTGTCGTGATTGGTGTAAATATATGTTTGGTAGGTTTTAGGGTGGGGAAGCCCCCCTAGGTATCCCATCCGAAATTTGGAAACCAAATTTTTATTTTTAGGCTATTATATGAGAGTACACGAAATTTCGCTTAAATCGCACCACCCATCTCCGAGATATGGCGTTTCTGAAAATATGGGTAAGGGGGAGGGTCCGCGCCCCCTTCAGATATCATAAAATGTGGTACCCTATTTTTACCACGGGGTCATTATGCATCATCTGTGAAAATTTCAAGAAAATCGGTTCAGCCGTTTCTGAGTCTATAAGGAACACACAAACAAACAAACAAAGCAAACAAACAAATCTACAAACAAACACAAATTGACTTTTATATATAAGATTTATATTGCACCACGTAATTACTAAATGTATGCAAAAAAATTTTTGCGCCATCCAAGGCTTGAGGTCTCTACGGACATTTTACTAATAAATGCCAATTTTGCAAACATCTTCCCCCAGTGTGGGGATTTTGGGTGTTTTTATCAAGATATGTGGCCAAAATTTGTACTTATTTTTTTAAAAAGATATTCATCTACAAATTTGTGAAAATTAGAACTATATCTTCAGTAATTTCGGTTTTACGATATTTTCAATTTGAATTTTATTTTTACAGAAGTGTAATAAGACTAAAATTTAACATTTTGTTTAAAATTTTGCATTTTATTGTAACCCCATATTGCCATTGCCCTCAAAATAGAATATCAAACTCATTTTCTAATCTCATTTAAACTGTTTTTTGCAAAAGTCAGCAAATATGTCCGGTTTGGGGTATTGGCCCCAAAAACTATGAATATTTAGTTCCACTCTCTTTGAGACCCAAATTGTCTTGGTGAGCAAATATGTCCTATTTGGGGTTTTTATGGTGGTGGGACGTCCGCTAGACATTTGGCTCCTAATGTTGATATCAGATACGTGGTCTACTCCCACATACCTTTAATTTGAGCCCCATATTTCCATAGTCGCAAACATGACCTGCTTGGGGGTGTTTTGGGGGATTGGCGGCCACTCAGTGAGTTGAAAATATATATCGGAATCGTGTTCTACTCCAAACACTTGGTCCTATATTTGGATATCAGATTCGAATTCTAAACTAAAATACCTTTTATTTAAGCCCCATATTCCCATGGTCAGTAAATAAGTATTGTTTGCGGGGTGTTTTGGAGAAGGAGTGGATCCCCAGAAACATGGTCCCACATTTGGATATTAGATTCGTATTCTACTCGCATTTGAGTCCCATATTGCCATGGTCGTAAATATGTCCGACTTAGGGGTGTTTTGGGGGTTGGGGTGGTCCGCCTAACACTTGGTCCGACAATTGGATATCAGATAAGTTATCTAATCTTAATTACCTTTCATTTGAGTCCCATATTGTCGCGATTTGTCTAAATATATGTTTGGTAGGTTTTAGGGTGGGGCGGCCCCCCTGGGTACCTCATCCGAAATTTGGATACCAAATTTTTATTTTTAGGGTACAAAATTTCGCTTAAATAGCACCACCCATCTCCGAGATCTGGTGTTTTTGAAATTAGGGTAAGGGTGCTCCATGCGGACATACAAGCATTATTGTACCGAAACTTTGAAAATTGTCAATTTTCATGTTTACCATCCGCAGCCGTCCAAGCTGCTTTATATGCTGACGTCCGAGCTGCTCTATATGCTGACTGTGTGTGAGAATGTGTCTATACCAGTGACGAGCACACAATTGCAATTATTTTCTGGCCTATGGGCCTGCTTGGGATTATTTTCTTGTGTACGTACAAAGTAATGCGCAATAAAGTGAGTATTTTTTTGCCAACAACTGGACCATACGCTCAAATACTCACCCTTACTCTCTGGTAGGAGAGACACAAGAGAATAATTATTGGTCCAGCTCACAAATAATCTTTTGCGGCTATCGAAGCACTTTTGCAATTAAAGAGTTTTTGTGTTACAACAAAAGGAAGGCCCTATTACCGTAGACAAATCTGCTAGTGGTTTTACAATAAACAAAGTTAGTTACGTTCAGCAATACTACGTTTATGGCTAACGTTTGATATGTTCAAGCGAAATGTTACACGGTTACAATAAAAGCAAATCTTCGTGATAAATGTATTTTGCTTGTCGTTAAAAAATTTCAAACGTTTTATTTTTTTGCGTGCAGAATTACTAATGAAAAAAAAATATTTATGTGTGAGTTTTACACCAAAAATGTAAGTTTTAAAACATTTTGATGCAAGAAATGTGGCGGCAGAAAACTATGTCAATTCTATTTGCAAAACTTTTCGAATAAAATCCAGCGTATCTCTGAAATATAAATTCAATAAATCACGAAGATATTTTCTGCAAAGAATTTTAAAAACACCAGATTATATAAGTATAAGGCAGGAGCTTAAAATTAAACTACTTGATGGGCTCTCATAAGAAAAATGGATATCCTGCTAGGAAATATTGCCTTTTATATTTCGGGATTGGACAACCATTGTGTTGCAATTTTCCAACTGACAGCTCTATGTAAAGCTTGACATTTTTGATGTTATACATACTCAGATCGTTTTTACATACGAGCGCTATTTCTGTTGTTTACCCCGTAAAGTAAAGGGTGACTTTTAAAGAGCTATAGGAAAGTTTTTTAAAAAAAAAACACAAAAAACTCAGAAAAATTTGTGAAACATTTATTTGAATCGATAGTGCGGTCGATATTATATAATGCTTGAAGATTATTTCATGCAAATGTTGACCATGACTGCGCTTCAAATGATCCATCCGCTTTGTCCAATTTTGGCGTACTCTTTCCAACATTTCGGCCGGTATCTCACGAAAAAATGCTTCAATGTTGTCTTCCAATGCGTCAATTAAAGCGGGCTTGCCTGAATAGATATGAGCTTTAACATAGTCCCACAAAAATTAGTCCTAAGGCGTTAGATCGCATGATCTAGGAGGCCAATTTGCCAAACCCGAACGTGCAATAAAATGTTCACCGAACTCGCCTCTCAAT
Source organism: Stomoxys calcitrans (assembly GCF_963082655.1). Classification (NCBI taxonomy): domain Eukaryota; kingdom Metazoa; phylum Arthropoda; class Insecta; order Diptera; family Muscidae; genus Stomoxys; species Stomoxys calcitrans. The sequence goes on from NC_081552.1 coordinate 152,559,592, forward strand.
AAGTCCATTGTTTGGCGTGCCATGTGGCACCTTCATGTTGAAACCACAGAAAACGTTGGATATCATCTCACGGTAGAGCTCACCATTCACAGTTACATTATGTTTTGCATCATCCTTGAAGAAGTACAGTCCAATGATGCCACCAGCTCATAAGCCGCAACAAACAGTGACTTTTTCTGGAAGCAATGGTAGCTCATGCAATGCTTCTGGTTGATCTTCACTTCAAAATCAACAATTCTGCTTATTACGTACCCATTGGGCCAAAAATGAGCTGAACCCATTTTGAACACGATGAATTTTGATAATTAAATTCAAAAAATTGCAAGCGTTGTTTGATTGTAAGACGATTTATAGTTAAATTATAGAACAATCTGAAGATGTTTGACAATAAAATAAAACACGAAACGAGTGTGAGCTGTTAAACCAATGTTGCCAAAAAGATAATAGCTAAAAAATCACCCTTTATATTTATTCTTGATCATCTTGATGTTCTAAGTCGATCTAGCTATGTCCTTCCGTCGAAAACACAATAGCGGTCGGACGAATAAAGATATCCGCTTGAAATTTCGTACAGATACTTCTTTTGAGGAAGGTCGTTGGGGATTGCAAATGAGCCATATCGGTTCATTTTCGGATTTGACCGATTTGACATCAGGAGCCCCTGGAAGATCCAAATCGCAACACAACACAACATTGCTCCTAGATTAACCTTCAAATGTCTATAAATTGTAATTACAATCTATGGTGATGGGTTCCCGAGATTCGATCTGGTCGAACTTGGCGCATTTTCATTTGTTTAGGCAGACGTATAATTATTCTGGATGTTACAAATTCGGTAATCTATAATGCCACACTATACCACAGTAGCGGTCGAGGCCACTGAGGCGCATAGGTTAGTATGTTCATTTATTACGCTGAATACCTGGGTTTGAATCCTGGCGAGAACATCAAAAATATGTTAAGCGGTTGTTATCCCCTCCTAATGATGGTGACATTCATGCGGAACTATGCCATTAAAAACTAGTAAAAGCGTGTTAAGTTCGGCCGGACCGAATCTTGGGAACCCACCACCATGGGTTCTGCTAAATATTTATACAAACTAAATTTATTGGTTGCCTTAAAAGTAATTGCGGATTTTTTAAAAGAAAGTAAATGCATTTTTAATAAAACTTAGAATGAACTTTAATCAAATATATAATTGCCATTTTGTTCGATAACCTTTTGCCATCTTCCTGGCAAATTTAGTATTCCACGATCATAGAACTTCTGGCCTTTATCTGCAAAAAACTGAACCAAGTGCGATTTTATAGCCTCATCATTGCCGAAAGTTTTACCATTTAAAGAGTTTTGCAAAGATCGAAATAAATAGTAGTCTGATGGTGCAAGGTCAGGGCTATATGGTGGATGCATCAAAAGTTCCCAGCTAAGCTCACTCAGTTTTTGGCGAGTAACCAAAGATGTGTGCGGTCTAGCGTTGTCCTGGTGGAATATGACACCTTTACGATTGACCAATTCTGGTCGCTTCTCCTTGATGGCTGTATTCAATTTGTCCAATTGTTGACAGTAAACATCCGAATTAATCGTTTGGTTCCTTGGAAGCAGCTCAAAATATACCACACCCTTCCAATCCCACCAAACAGACAGCAAAACCTTCTTTTGGGGGATATCAGCCTTTGAAGTGGTTTGAGCTGGTTCACAATAAAAAACAATTGTAAACAATCCATTTTTCATCTCCAGTTATGATTCGTTTTTAAAACGGATCGGATTCATTGCGTTTAAGGTGCATATCACAAGCGTTGATTCGGTTTGTTAAATGAATTTCTTTCAATACATGTGGTACCCATATTAAAATTGACGCCAAACAAACAAATGTAAACAAAATTTCGCGCAATTTTTTTCTAAAGCAAGCTAAAAGTAACAGCTGATAACTGACAGAAGAAAGAATGCAATTACAGAGTCACAAGACGTTGAAAAAATTTGTCAACGCCGACTATATTACCGACAATTACTTTTTGGGCAACCCAATAGTTAAAGGGCATATTTTTATTTTACATACCAAACTTCTATCAAACTAGCAAAAATTAAAGCTTCTAGTAACCGAGAAATTAGAGTTATTAAATATTAGAGTGTATTGACTGATTTGGACCTTACTTGGCACATTTGTTGTAAATCGTAACAGAACATCGCTTGCAAAATTTGTGCCATATCAAACAAACATTGCGGCTTGTAAGGACTCAAGAAGTCAAATTAAGAGATCGGTTTATATGGGAGCTATATCTTAATCTGAACCGATATGGCCCATTGCAATCCGCAATGCCCTACATTTCAAGCGGCTAGCTTTACCCGTTCGACCGCTATCGTGATTTCGACATGGCTAGATCGACTCAGAACGTCGAGACGATCAAGAATATATATACTTTAAACGGTCTTGGATGAATATTTCGAGGTGTTACAAACGGAATGACTAGATTAGTATTATTATATGGTGGTGGTATAAAAATGGTATGGCAGCCATTTAAAAACTTCTCCCCAAAAAGGTATCGCACTGCTACATTCCGTTAGAACTCGGCTATGAAAAGAAGGCCCCTTATCATCGAAATTAAACTTATTAATTCCTGTTCCTTAATGGAATGTTGCATTCCATGCCTCTATCTCACGGTAGCTGAACCGGGCCCGCTCCGCTGCGCCTTCTTTTATTTTATATGGGACAAAAGTTTCCTTGGAATATTTATTTTCGACAATTAAAGATCTTTTAGTGAAATACCATGCTACGAAAATAGTATATCGCTTGACTGAATCCCATATGATCTTTATTGGTCTACGAATTTAAGTTTGGATGTAAGGTGTACTCCATTCTTAAAATACTTCATTTCAGCCCGATATTCTCATGATGTCTGATTTGGGGGTGTTTTCGGGGGAGAGGTGGTCCCCCAGATACATGGCCCTGAACAAATGTCAGCATCGTGCTCTTCTCTCAGATACCATTTATTTAAATCCCATATTGTCATTGGATTAGGGGAGTTTACACGATGACGCGTCCTCTAAACACATGGCCCCAAAAGGGGGTGATAGCCTAAATACATGGTCCTACATTTGGATATCAAATTCGTATTCTATTCCCAAATACCTTTATTTGAGCCCACTATTTCGATGGTCACTAAAAAATAGCTATTTGTGGGGTATTTTGGGAAAGGGGTAGACCCCCGGAAAATGGGTTTAAATTCTTGCTGTACTATATATATACTACTGTCTATATTTAAACCCCATATTGCCATTGCCCTCAAAATTTGATGTCAAATTCGTTTTCTAATCTCATTTGAACTACTTGTTGCAACAGTCAGCAAATATGTCCGGTTTGGGGTATTGGCCCTAAAAACTATGAATATTTCGTTCCCCTCTCTTTAAGACCTAAATTGTCTTGGTGAGCAAATACGTCCGATTTGGGGGTTGTTATGGTGGTGAGACGTCCGCTGGACAGTTGGCCCCGTATGTTGATATCAGATACGTGGTCTACTCCCACATACCTTTAATTTGAGCCCCATATTTCCATAGTCGGCAAACATGACCGGCTTGGGGGGTGTTTTGGGGAATGGGCGGCCACTCAGTGAGTTGAAAATATATATCGGATTCGTGTTCTACTCTAAAAACCCTCTTATTTCAGCCTCATATTGCAATAGTCAGAAAATACTTACTATTTGCGTGGTGTTGAGGGGGTGAGGTGGCCCCATAGTCACTTTTCCCGAATATTGATATCAAATTCGTGCTTTACTCCCAAAAACATTTCTTTTGAGCCCCATATTGCTAGGGTCGTAAATTTTTCCCTTTGGAGGATTTTTTTGGTGAGAGGCGGCCCCCCAAACACTTGGTCCCATATTTGGATATTAGATTCGTATTCTGCATTCAAATACCTTTTATCTAAGCCCCATATTGCCATGGTCAGTAAATAAGTCCTGTTTGGGGGGTGTTTTGGGAAAGGGGTGGACTCCCGGAAACGTGGTCCCACATTTGGATATTAGATTCGTATTCTACTCGCAAATACCTTTCATTTGAGTCCCATATTGCCATGGTCGGTAAATATGTCCGATTTAGGGGTGTTTTGGGGTTTGGGGTGGTCCCCAAAACACTTGGTCCGACAATTGGATATCAGATAAGTTTTCTAATCTTAATTACCTTTCATTTGAGTCTCATATTGTCGTGATTGGTGTAAATATATGTTTGGTAGGTTTTAGGGTGGCGCGGCCCCCCTAGGTACCCCATCCGAAATTTGGACACCAAATTTTTATTTTTAGGCTATTATATGAGAGCACATAACATTTTGATTAAATCGCACCACCCATCTCCGAGATCTGGCGTTTCTGAAAATTAGGGTAAGGGGAGAGTCCGCCCCACCTTCAGATATCAAAAAATGTAGCACCCTATTTTCACCACGGCATCATTATGCACCATCTGTGAAAATTTCAAGAAAATCGGTTCAGTCGTTTCTGAGTCTATAGGAACACACAAACATACAAACAAACTGACAAACAAATACAAATTGATTTTTATACCCTCCACCATAAGATGGGGGTATACTAATTTCGTCATTCTGTTTGTAACTACTCGAAATATTCGTCTGAGACCCCATAAAGTATATATATTCTTGATCGTCGTGAAATTTTATGTCGATCTAGCCATGTCCGTCCGTCTGTCCGTCCGTCCGTCCGTCCGTCCGTCTGTCTGTCGAAAGCACGCTAACTTCCGAAGGAGTAAAGCTAGCCGCTTGAAATTTTGCACAAATACTTCTTATTAGTGTAGGTCGGTTGGTATTGTAAATGGGCCATATCGGTCCATGTTTTGATATAGCTGCCATATAAACCGATCTTGGGTCTTGACTTCTTGAGCCTCTAGAGTGCGCAATTCTTATTCGATTGGGATGAAATTTTGCACGACGTGTTTTATTATGATATCCAACAACTGTGCCAAGTATGGTTCAAATCGGTTCATAACCTGATATAGCTGCCATATAAACCGATCTTGGGTCTTGACTTCTTGAGCCTCTAGAGTGCGCAATTCTTATTCGATTGGGATGAAATTTTGCACGACGTGTTTTGTTATGATATCCAACAACTGTGCCAAGTATGGTTCAAGTCGGTCCATAACCTGATATAGCTGCCATATAAACCGATCTTGGGTCTTGACTTCTTGAGCTTCTAGAGTGCGCAATTCGTATCCGATTGGAATAAAATTTTGCACGACGTGTTTCGTTATTATATCCAACAACTGTGCCAAGTATGGTTCAAATCGGTCCATAACCTGATATAGCTGCCATATAAACCGATCTTGGGTCTTGACTTCTTGAGCCTCTAGAGTGCGCAATTCTTATCCGATTGGAATGAAATTTTGCACGACGTGTTTTGTTACGATATCCAACAACTGTGCCAAGTATGGTTCAAATCGGTTCATAACCTTAAGTCAAGACCAAATCGGTCCATAAACCGATCTTGGGTCTTGACTTCTTGAGCCTCTAGAGGGCGCAATTCCTATCCGATTTGAATGAATTTTGGCACGTAGTATTTTGTTATGATATCCAACAACTGTGCCGAATATGGTTCAAATTCAAACCTTATATAGCTGCCATATAAACCGATCTTGGATCTTGACTTCTTGAGCCTCTAAAGGTCGCAATTATTATCCGATTTGCCTGAAATTTTGTACGACGGATTCTTTCATGACCATCAACATACGTGTGTATTATGATCTGAATCGGTCCATAGCCCGATACAGGTCCCATATAAATCGATCTCTCTATTTTACTTTTTGAGCTCACAAAGAGCGCAATTCTTATTCGAATTGGCTGACATTTTACACAGGTCTCCAATATATAATTTAATTGTGGTCCAAACAGGACCATATCTTGATATCGCTCTAATAGCAGCGCAAATCTTTTCTTATATCCTGTTTTGCCTAAGAAGAGATGCCGGGAAGAAAACTCGACAAATGCGATCCATGGTGGAGGGTATATAAGATTCGGCCCGGCCGAACTTAGCACGCTTTTACTTGTTATATATAAGATTAACGGTATCAACGTTCTCTGCCCCAACAGTCGTTTTGCACGACTTCTGAAAAGAAATATATATAGTCCTTATAAAGATATAGTGCGATATTGAGGACGATCAGGATATATATAATCGGAGATTTAGGTATTGTTAACGAAATGATAATATTACAACTCCATTTGTCGTATGATGGTGGGAATAAGAAGAAAATAGAAAAATAAATAGTACTAAAGCGAAAAAATTCCCGGGGCGGGAAAATGATACCTGCTCCTGATCCCTGGTTACACGAGCCGAACTGTCAAATTTCTGACATCTTGTTTCGATATGTCTTTCTCCATTTGATCTTTCCAGCGGGGTTTTGGTATTCCCCTCTTGCGTGTAGTATAATGTTTACCATCAAATACTTAACTTAAATTTTATGAAGAATGCTCTCTCAAACAAAGGAGGCCACCGTAGCGCAGAGGTTAGCATGTCCGCCTATGACGCTGAACGCCTGGGTTCGAATCCTGGCGAGACCATCAGAAAAAATTTTCAGTGGTGGTTTTCCCCTCCTAATGCTGGCAAAATTTTGTGAGGTACTATGCCATGTAAAACTTCTCTCCAAAAGAGGTGTCGCACTGCGGCACGCCGTTTGGACTCGGCTATAAAAATGAGACCCCTTATCATTGAGCTTGAATCGTGATACGTCATCGATACGTGAGAAGTTTGTCCCGGTTCCCTAGTGGAATTTTCATGGGCAAAATTTGCAATTTAGCTTTCTCAAACATTCCAAGTACTGTCTCGTTTGCTTTCGTAAGTACCCATGCTTCGGAACCATAAAATAATACGCATAGTATCAGTGGCTGTCGAGAGGTGGCTTTGCTCCAAAACTGCCTGGTTTATCCAAAGTAGCATCTGTTGGCCACTATTGTTATTCGTCTTATTTCAAAACTGGAAATTGAAAATGAAACAAGGGTACTAATGGCGATTCGCTTTACGGCTTTTTAACCGACCTAACAATAACAACTAAGATTTATTCGAATAGCACTATAAGTAAATTTCGTCGAACTGTATGCAATGCCCAACATTACTGGCGCAACAGTATCCTTTGGGACATGACAAGTTCATATGTCTAGGGAGACCATGTGCAATCTTGCGGTTGAGAGTAATGATTCTCCCCAAGCTGGGGATTACATTGTATGACAATGCAACAGACTGCAAAAATTGATTTCGTTTTGCAAATTCGCAGCTATGCAAATGCTCAATGTTCAGGTTGCATGCAAGGCTGCTATCCGGATTTCCTCTGTAGGTGGGGGTGTCCCAAATGAGTTTGCATTTGCTACAAACCAACAGATTCTACTGTATAAAAGTGAAATTGTTATTTCGAATAAGGGAAACAAGGACTGTAATAGAAGCGGAGGTCATTGACTTGATAATTTGTTAGGACCTTTTTTGTAACAACTTTTTATGTGCTATTTTTTTTTCGAAAAACGACCACTTACAGTTTTACATATTTACAAATCGAACTATTCACCCATTCTTTGAGTCAAAAGAAAAGCGGAGTGCCAATGGCAATGGAAACAAATCTCTCAATCCAACCATTCAGTTCAAAGGACAATGAATATGCGTGCGATTTCGCTAAACATCTGCTCCGGTGTCTGTTCTCCTTGCAAGACACAGTATGATGCACATGCTGACAACGGTGATGGTGGATGTGGCACTCAAGCCAATACTTTTTACCGTATTATAGCGTTAGCGCAGATATTCAACTCGACGATATCTCCTGCATATGTTCATTTTAAAAGGATATTGGTAAATGCTCTTGCTTGTGGCTACTCAAAGGAAAATCGAAAGATGATGATGATGAAGGAACGACATGTACAATGTACTAATTTTCATTGAAATGAATGCTATGGAAGAGCTACTCCTATTCCTATTGATGTGCCTTTCTGGTTATGGCATTAAAAGGATACTCAAGGGGGTTTATAAGGAAGCCTTTTCAATGCGATTTTAATTTAGAGGTGAATGTTAGTATATCGATGTGAAGAATGCCTAAATGAATGCCATGACATTTCATATTTTCAGGTGACATACCATGTTCTACTGACATTTCACTAGCAAGTGAGTTAAGGGTCAAACAAAGTGTGCCAAGTATTTGCGTTGGCCGGAAATCCTGATGGCCCATGCACTGTATCTTCACAAAATTTTAAGATCTTGTTGTGTTGAAAAAGACAATAAAAGACAAATTTGATTTTAATTTTAGTGACGACAAGCAGCTGCAATTTTGTCTTGAATGTGGTTAGCTCGTTATTTATAAAGTGACGAACAGGACAATCTTGATAATGTCTCAATTAGATTGGATGTAATAGAAAAATTATAACATTTTTTCTGATGATCTGGGGAAGTTAGTACCATGGATCCCAAGAGGGTACCTTTTTTCTGCTCCGCTCCGGCAATTTTTATACCCTCCACCATAAGATGCGGGGGATATTAACTTCGTCATTCTGATTGTAACTACTCGAAATATTCGTCTGAGACCCTATAAAGTATATATATTCTTGATCGTCGTGAAATTTTATGTCGATCTAGCCATGTCCGTCCGTCTGTCCGTCCGCCCGTCCGTCTGTCCGTCCGTCCGTCTGTCTGTCGAAAGCACGCTAACTTCCGAAGGAGTAAAGCTAGCCGCTTGAAATTTTGCACAAATACTTTTGATTAGTGTAGGTCGGTTGGTATTGTAAATGGGCCATATCGGTCAATGTTTTGATATAGCTGCCATATAAACCGATCTTGGGTCTTGACTTCTTGAGACTCTATAGTGCGCAATTCTTATCCGATTGGAATGAAATTTTGCACGACGTGTTTTGTTATGATATCCAACAACTGTGCCAAGTATAGTTCAAATCGGTTCATAGCCTGATATAGCTGCTATATAAACCGAACTTGAGTCTTGACTTCTTGAGCCTCCAGAGTGCGCAATTCTTATCCGATTGGAATGAAATTTTGCACGACGTGTTTCGTTATTATATCCAACAATTGTGCCAAGTATGGTTCATATCGGTCCATAACCGGATATAGCTGTCATATAAACCGGTCTTGACTTCTTGAGCCTCTAGAGGGCGCAATTCTTATCCGATTTGAATGAATTTTTGCACGTAGTATTTTGTTATGATATCCAACAACAGTGCCAAGTATGGTTCAAATCGGTTCATAACCTGATATAACTGTCATATAAACAGATATGGGGACTTGACTTCTTCAGCTTCTAGAGGGCGCCATTCCTATCCGATTTTCCTGAAATTTTGCATGATTTGTATTTTATTCTTACTTTCAACTACTGTGTCAAATAAGGTACAAATCGGTTCATAACCTGATATAAAGAGTGATTTTTTTGAGGTTAGGGTTTTCATGCATTAGTATTTGACAGATCACGTGGGATTTCAGACATGGTGTCAAAGAGAAAGATGCTCAGTATGCTTTGACATTTCATCATGAATAGACTTACTAACGAGCAACGCTTGCAAATCATTGAATTTTATTACCAAAATCAGTGTTCGGTTCGAAATGTGTTCATTCACCGTAACGTTGCGTCCAACAGCATCTTTGAAAAAATACGGTCCAATGATTCCACCAGCGTACAAACCACACCAAACAGTGCATTTTTCGGGATGCATGGGCAGTTCTTGAACGGCTTCTGGTTGCTCTTCACTCCAAATGCGGCAATTTTGCTTATTTACGTAGCCATTCAACCAGAAATGAGCCTCATCGCTGAACGGTGAATGAACACATTTCGAACCGAACACTGATTTTGGTAATAAAATTCAATGATTTGCAAGCGTTGCTCGATAGTAAGTCTATTCATGATGAAATGTCAAAGCATACTGAGCATCTTCCTCTTTGACACCATGTCTGAAATCCCACGTGATCTGTCAAATACTAATGCATGAAAATCCTAACCTCAAAAAAATCACCCTATAGCTGTCATATAAACCGATCTGAGATCTTGACTTCTAGAGTCTGTAGAGGTCGCAATTATTATCCGATTTGCCTGAAATTTTCTACGACGGATTCTCTCATGACCATCATACGTGTTTATTATGGTCTCAATCGGTCTATAGCCCGATACAGCTCCCATATAAATCAATCTCTCTATTTTACTTCTTGAGCCCCCAAAGGGCGCAATTCTTATTCGAATTAGCTGACATTTTACACAGGTCTCCAACATATAATTTAATTGTGGTCCAAACCGGACCATATCTTAATATCGCTCTAATAGCAGAGCAAATCTTTTCTTATATTCTATTTTGCCTAAGAAGAGATGCCGGAGAAGAACTCGACAAATGCGATCCATGGTGGAGGGTATATAAGATTCGGCCCGGCCGAACTTAGCACGCTTTTACTTGTTTTTTTTTTACATTCAGCTCCTACTTTTAAATTGACTATTTATTTTAAAATTTTCTTCTTATACACACCGTGCCTTATGAAGTAATATATTAATTTTGTCATTACGTTTACTACATCAAGCAAGACCCTAAACAAGGAGATCGGTATATGGCAGATATATCTAAATACGATCCAATTTTGCTCGTTTAAGATCTTAACCTGTGTATAGACAAAATATCTGTAATCTAAACTGTAGCTCAGTATCTAAATTTTTGAAGGCTGAACGTGATTACAACAGACGGACAGACGTCGTTAAATTATCTTAGAATAGAATTAGAATGTAATGTCGAAAATGGATATTTTGATGTGTTGCAATCGGAATGTCTAATGTATACCTCCTTTCCTACGGTGGTCGATATAGAAATCCATGGAATTTGTTGCTTGATCCTTTTTAGTTTCTGCCTATAAAAAGTACTTGACAAATGCGATCAATGATGGACGATATACAAGATTCGGCCCTACCGAACTTAGTTCGTTTTCACTTGTTTTCGCCTTAAGATGAAACTTTGTAGAATTGGTTCTCCAATATATTTTCGATATCGATTTAACGAAAGTTACCTCATGTTAATTTAATAATTTGAAATTTTTGTTTTAATTTGCCAAAATAACAAGTTCGTGATCCAAAAAATGTGTTTTTAAAGATTTTTATTTTTTCGGAGCGAAGCGGATTTTGAGATTGTAAACCGCTCCGCTCCCGCACCTCTCTGAGCTCTAAAAATGTTGCTCCACTCCCGCTCCGACAAAAATGGGCCTGCTCCGCTCCGAATTCCTGGTAAGTACTCCTTATTTTCAATTTTCAATAGCATATGGATGAAACTAATGCAATTATAATCGGACAATTTTATTTGTAACAAGTAAAAAGGCGCTAAGTTCGGCCGGCCCGAACTTTGGATACCCACCACCTCGGGAATATATGTAAACCACCTTTCGTCAAAATCCGGTGTAAATTGCATACCTTATATTCCATAGCAGTTAAATCGAAATATGTTCCGATTTGGACCAGAAACTAATAAGTAAAAGTTATTGTTCAATTGTATATAACCAAATATTGGTCTTTTTAGTAGTAATATCTAAAAATAAACCGATCTGAACTATATACGATACGGAAGTCGAAACATAAGTCAGTGTGTCAAATTTCAGTGCAATCGGATTAAAAATGCGCCTTTTATGGGGCCAAGACTTTAAATCGAGAGATCGGTTTTTATGGCAGCTATATGCAAACCTTGATCGATCTAGACCAAATTGCAGATATATGTGGAGGGGCTTAACTTAACTCTTTGTCCCAAATTTCAGCAACATCGGACAATAAATGCGCTTTTATGGCCCCAAAATCTATAACCGAGAGATCGGTCTATATGGCAGCTATATCCAAATCTAAACCGATCTGGGCTAAATTGACGGAGGATGTTGAAGGGCCCAAAAAAACTCACTGTCCCAAATTTCAGCAAAATCGGATAATAAATGTGGCTTTTATGGGCCTAAGACCCTAAATCGGAGAATCGGTCTATATGGCAGCTATATCCAAATCTGAACCGATATGAGCCATATTGACGGAGGACGTCGAAGGGCCTAACACAACTTACTGTCCCAAATTTCAACAAAATCGGGTAATAAATGTAGCTTTTATGGGCCAATAACCCGAAATCGGAGGATCGGTCTATATGGCAGCTATATCCAAATCTAAACCGATCTGGACCAAATTGACGAAGAATGTCGAAGGGCCTAACACAACTCATTGTCCCAAATTTCAGCAAAATCGGTTAATAAATGTGGCTTTAATTGGCCTAAGACCCTAAATCGGCGGATCGGTCTATATGGGGGCTATATCAAGATATTGTCCGATATAGCCCATCTTCGAACTTAACCTGCTTATGGAAAAAAAAAGGAATCTGTGCAACGTTTCAGCTCAATATCTCTATTTTTGAAGACTATAGCGTGATTTCAACAGACAGACGGACAGACGGACGGACATGTCTAAATCGTCTTAGATTTTTACGCTGATCAAGAATATATATACTTTATAGGGTCGGAAATGGATATTTCGATGTGTAGCAAACGGAATGACAAAATGAATATACCCCCATCCGTCGGTGGTGGGTATAAAAACAGCGGAAATGTTTGCTATAATAACATAAATCTTCTGCTTGCAGAAGATTCGGCAGGCTTAAAAATGCAAACTGGAGGAAGCCACACTCTCTACTAGGCTATCCAACTTTGACGAAAGGTAAACATCAGAGGTCGCCAAACAGAAGATGGACTAGTCGAAAAGCGACTAAATGCGATTTTTAACCACAACTCGTGATGGGAAGCTATTCAACTTTCCTTAAAGTTTTGGAAGCAAGAGATTCTACTTTTTTTTTTAAATGCCGTCTAATCGCTGGATTCGTCTAATCAGGATAAGTAGGGGAAGGCCAAAGTTAAGCGGAACCGATTATATAATTTCCTACATTACAACTATTTGGCAAGATTGGTTAATAAATGCGCTTGCAGTGGCTCTAGGAGTGAAAATCGGGCGATATATATGTGAGCTATATCTAAATCAGAATCGATTTTCTATGAAATTAACCAGTAATGTCGAGAGTCAGGAGAAAATCCTCCTTGCCACATTATTGCATTATTAGTCCAAATCGGACAAACATATATATGGGGGCTAAATCCAAATGTGAACCGATTTTTTCCAATTTTCCCCTAAACCAATAAAAACAGGACTCTTTCATCGCTTTGGGCGATATGGGTTTCAAATGAAAGGTATTTAGAAGTAGAATAAAAATCTGACATAAAAATTTATTTCTCGGTGTCTGAAAGTCAAGAATCTGGGTCACGTCCAGCCGTCGTGCTGTTCTGAGAGTCTGAGAGTCAAGAATCTGGGTCACGTCCAGCCGTCGTGCTGTTCAGCAGGATATGTATATCGCTACAATAAAGGACTCAAATAAATTGTCTTTTGGGTCTTAGCGTCTGGCCGAGCGACCCTCTCCTCCCAATAAAAACAACACCAAACTGTCATGTAGGACGACCGAGAATATATTGTACTCAAATGAAAGGATGTGTCAGAGGACAATCCACCTCCCCCTTTCCTACCCATAAAAAAGGAATCAAAACAATATATCAAGGACGATCAGGATAGAATAGGACATCAATAAAATGTCTTTGGTAGTAGAGTACACCTTTGACCCTCTAAATAGGGGTAGACAGGAGGACCAACGGATCTTTAATAAGTAAAAAGGCGTTAAGTTCGGCCCGGCCGAACTTTGGATACCCACCACCACGGGTATATATGTAAACCACCTATCGTCATAATCCGGTGAAAAATGCATACCTTATGTACCATAGCAGCTATATCGAAATATGTTCCGATATGGACCAAATACTCATAAGTACATATCATTGTACAATTGTGTATAACAAAATATTGGTCTTTTAAGTAGCTAAATCTTAAAATAAACCGACCTGAACCATATACGACACGGTTGTCGAAAAGCCTAACATATGTCTATGTGTCAAATTTATGGGGCCAAGACTTTAAATCGCGATATCGGTCTATATGGCTGCTATATCCAGAAATGGACCGATCTGGGCCAAATTGCAGAAGTATGTCGAAGGGCTTAACACAACTCACTGTCCCGCATTTCGGAGACATCGGACAATAAATGCGCCTTTTAAAGGCCCAAAACCTTAAATCGAGAGATCGGTCTATATGACAGCTATATCCAAATCTGGACCGATCTGGGTCAAATTCAAGAAGGATATCGAACGGCCTAACACAACTTGCAAATTGCAAATTTTGCCCATGGACATTCCACTAAGGAACAGGGACAAACTTCTCACATATCAATGAGTGCAGTCTGCTTCAAGTTTAAACTCAATGACAACGGGGCCTCCTTTTATAGCCGAGTCCGAAAGGCGTGCCGCAGTGCGACACCTCTTTGGAGAGAAGTTTAACATGACATAATACCTCAGAAATGTTGCCAGCATTAGGAGGGGAAAACCACCGCTGAAAAATTTTTTCTGATGGTCTCGCCAGAATTCGAACCCAGGCGTTCAGCGTCATGGGCGGACATGCTAACCTCTGCGCTACGGTGGCCTCGGAAACGCAACACAACACAACTTACTGTCTCAAATTTTAGCAAAATCGGACAATAAATGCGCTTTTTATGGGCCCAAAACCTTAAATCGAGAGATCGGTCTATATGGCAGCTATATCCAAATCTAAACCGATCTGGGCTAAATTGACGGAGGATGTTGAAGGGCCCAAAAAAACTCACTGTCCCAAATTTCAGCAAAATCGGATAATAAATGTGGCTTTTATGGGCCTAAGACCCTACATCGGAGAATCGGTCTATATGGCAGCTATATCCAAATCTGAACCAATATGAGCCATATTGACGGAGGACGTCGAAGGGCCTAACACAACTTACTGTCCCAAATTTCAACAAAATCGGGTAATAAATGTAGCTTTTATGGGCCAATGACCCGAAATCGGAGGATCGGTCTATATGGCAGCTATATCCAAATCTAAACCGATCTGGACCAAATTGACGGAGGATGTCGAAGGGCCTAACACAACTCATTGTCCCAAATTTCAGCAAAATCGGTTAATAAATGTGGCTTTAATTGGCCTAAGACCCTAAATCGGCGGATCGGTCTATATGGGGCTATATCAAGATATAGTCCGATATAGCCCATCTTCGAACTAAACCTGCTTATGGACAAAAAAAAAGGAATCTGTGCAAAGTTTCAGCTCAATATCTCTATTTTTGAAGACTGTAGCGTGATTTCAACAGACAGACGGACAGACGGACGGACATGTCTAGATCGTCTTAGATTTTTACGCTGATCAAGAATATATATACTTTATAGGGTCGGAAATGGATATTTCGATGTGTAGCAAACGGAATGACAAAATGAATATACCCCCATCCGTCGGTGGTGGGTATAAAAACACCGGAAATGTTTGCTATAATAACATAAATCTTCTGCTTGCAGAAGATTCGGCAGGCTTAAAAATGCAACCTGGAGGAAGCCACACTCTCTACTAGGCTATCCAACTTTGACGAAAGGTAAACATCAGAGGTCGCCAAACAGAAGATGGACTAGTCGAAAAGCGACTAAATGCGATTTTTAACCACAACTCGTGATGGGAAGCTATTCAACTTTCCTTAAAGTTTTGGAAGCAAGAGATTCTACTTTTTTTTTTAAATGCCGTCTAATCGCTGGATTCGTCTAATCAGGATAAGTAGGGGAAGGCCAAAGTTAAGCGGAACCGATTATATAATTTCCTACATTACAACTATTTGGCAAGATTGGTTAATAAATGCGCTTGCAGTGGCTCTAGGAGTGAAAATCGGGCGATATATATGTGAGCTATATCTAAATCAGAATCGATTTTCTATGAAATTAACCAGTAATGTCGAGAGTCAGGAGAAAATCCTCCTTGCCACATTATTGCATTATTAGTCCAAATCGGACAAACATATATATGGGGGCTAAATCCAAATGTGAACCGATTTTTTCCAATTTTCCCCTAAACCAATAAAAACAGGACTCTTTCATCGCTTTGGGCGATATGGGTTTCAAATGAAAGGTATTTAGAAGTAGAATAAAAATCTGACATAAAAATTTATTTCTCGGTGTCTGAAAGTCAAGAATCTGGGTCACGTCCAGCCGTCGTGCTGTTCTGAGAGTCTGAGAGTCAAGAATCTGGGTCACGTCCAGCCGTCGTGCTGTTCAGCAGGATATGTATATCGCTACAATAAAGGACTCAAATAAATTGTCTTTTGGGTCTTAGCGTCTGGCCGAGCGACCCTCTCCTCCCAATAAAAACAACACCAAACTGTCATGTAGGACGACCGAGAATATATTGTACTCAAATGAAAGGATGTGTCAGAGGACAATCCACCTCCCCCTTTCCTACCCATAAAAAAGGAATCAAAAAAATATATCAAGGCCGATCAGGATAGAATAGGACATCAATAAAATGTCTTTGGTAGTAGAGTACACCTTTGACCCTCTAAATAGGGGTAGACAGGAGGACCAACGGATCTTTAATAAGTAAAAAGGCGTTAAGTTCGGCCCGGCCGAACTTTGGATACCCACCACCACGGGTATATATGTAAACCACCTATCGTCATAATCCGGTGAAAAATGCATACCTTATGTACCATAGCAGCTATATCGAAATATGTTCCGATATGGACCAAATACTCATAAGTACATATTATTGTACAATTGTGTATAACAAAATATTGGTCTTTTAAGTAGCTAAATCTTAAAATAAACCGACCTGAACCATATACGACACGGTTGTCGAAAAGCCTAACATATGTCTATGTGTCAAATTTATGGGGCCAAGACTTTAAATCGCGATATCGGTCTATATGGCTGCTATATCCAGAAATGGGCCGATCTGGGCCAAATTGCAGAAGTATGTCGAAGGGCTTAACACAACTCACTGTCCCGCATTTCGGAGACATCGGACAATAAATGCGCCTTTTAAAGGCCCAAAACCTTAAATCGAGAGATCGGTCTATATGACAGCTATATCCAAATCTGGACCGATCTGGGTCAAATTCAAGAAGGATATCGAACGGCCTAACACAACTTGCAAATTGCAAATTTTGCCCATGGACATTCCACTAAGGAACAGGGACAAACTTCTCACATATCAATGAGTGCAGTCTGCTTCAAGTTTAAACTCAATGACAACGGGGCCTCCTTTTATAGCCGAGTCCGAAAGGCGTGCCGCAGTGCGACACCTCTTTGGAGAGAAGTTTAACATGACATAATACCTCAGAAATGTTGCCAGCATTAGGAGGGGAAAACCACCGCTGAAAAATTTTTTCTGATGGTCTCGCCAGAATTCGAACCCAGGCGTTCAGCGTCATGGGCGGACATGCTAACCTCTGCGCTACGGTGGCCTCGGAAACGCAACACAACACAACTTACTGTCTCAAATTTTAGCAAAATCGGACAATAAATGCGCTTTTTATGGGCCCAAAACCTTAAATCGAGAGATCGGTCTATATGGCAGCTATATCCAAATCTAAACCGATCTGGGCTAAATTGACGGAGGATGTTGAAGGGCCCAAAAAAACTCACTGTCCCAAATTTCAGCAAAATCGGATAATAAATGTGGCTTTTATGGGCCTAAGACCCTACATCGGAGAATCGGTCTATATGGCAGCTATATCCAAATCTGAACCAATATGAGCCATATTGACGGAGGACGTCGAAGGGCCTAACACAACTTACTGTCCCAAATTTCAACAAAATCGGGTAATAAATGTAGCTTTTATGGGCCAATAACCCGAAATCGGAGGATCGGTCTATATGGCAGCTATATCCAAATCTAAACCGATCTGGACCAAATTGACGAAGAATGTCGAAGGGCCTAACACAACTCATTGTCCCAAATTTCAGCAAAATCGGTTAATAAATGTGGCTTTAATTGGCCTAAGACCCTAAATCGGCGGATCGGTCTATATGGGGGCTATATCAAGATATTGTCCGATATAGCCCATCTTCGAACTTAACCTGCTTATGGACAAAAAAAAAGGAATCTGTGCAAAGTTTCAGCTCAATATCTCTATTTTTGAAGACTGTAGCGTGATTTCAACAGACAGACGGACAGACGGACGGACATGTCTAGATCGTCTTAGATTTTTACGCTGATCAAGAATATATATACTTTATAGGGTCGGAAATGGATATTTCGATGTGTAGCAAACGGAATGACAAAATGAATATACCCCCATCCGTCGGTGGTGGGTATAAAAACAGCGGAAATGTTTGCTATAATAACATAAATCTTCTGCTTGCAGAAGATTCGGCAGGCTTAAAAATGCAAACTGGAGGAAGCCACACTCTCTACTAGGCTATCCAACTTTGACGAAAGGTAAACATCAGAGGTCGCCAAACAGAAGATGGACTAGTCGAAAAGCGACTAAATGCGATTTTTAACCACAACTCGTGATGGGAAGCTATTCAACTTTCCTTAAAGTTTTGGAAGCAAGAGATTCTACTTTTTTTTTAAATGCCGTCTAATCGCTGGATTCGTCTAATCAGGATAAGTAGGGGAAGGCCAAAGTTAAGCGGAACCGATTATATAATTTCCTACATTACAACTATTTGGCAAGATTGGTTAATAAATGCGCTTGCAGTGGCTCTAGGAGTGAAAATCGGGCGATATATATGTGAGCTATATCTAAATCAGAATCGATTTTCTATGAAATTAACCAGTAATGTCGAGAGTCAGGAGAAAATCCTCCTTGCCACATTATTGCATTATTAGTCCAAATCGGACAAACATATATATGGGGGCTAAATCCAAATGTGAACCGATTTTTTCCAATTTTCCCCTAAACCAAAAAAAAAAAACAGGACTCTTTCATCGCTTTGGGCGATATGGGTTTCAAATGAAAGGTATTTAGAAGTAGAATAAAAATCTGACATAAAAATTTATTTCTCGGTGTCTGAAAGTCAAGAATCTGGGTCACGTCCAGCCGTCGTGCTGTTCTGAGAGTCTGAGAGTCAAGAATCTGGGTCACGTCCAGCCGTCGTGCTGTTCAGCAGGATATGTATATCGCTACAATAAAGGACTCAAATAAATTGTCTTTTGGGTCTTAGCGTCTGGCCGAGCGACCCTCTCCTCCCAATAAAAACAACACCAAACTGTCATGTAGGACGACCGAGAATATATTGTACTCAAATGAAAGGATGTGTCAGAGGACAATCCACCTCCCCCTTTCCTACCCATAAAAAAGGAATCAAAAAAATATATCAAGGCCGATCAGGATAGAATAGGACATCAATAAAATGTCTTTGGTAGTAGAGTACACCTTTTACCCTCTAAATAGGGGTAGACAGGAGGACCAACGGATCTTTAATAAGTAAAAAGGCGTTAAGTTCGGCCCGGCCGAACTTCGGATACCCACCACCACGGGTATATATGTAAACCACCTATCGTCATAATCCGGTGAAAAATGCATACCTTATGTACCATAGCAGCTATATCGAAATATGTTCCGATATGGACCAAATACTCATAAGTACATATCATTGTACAATTGTGTATAACAAAATATTGGTCTTTTAAGTAGCTAAATCTTAAAATAAACCGACCTGAACCATATACGACACGGTTGTCGAAAAGCCTAACATATGTCTATGTGTCAAATTTATGGGGCCAAGACTTTAAATCGTGATATCGGTCTATATGGCTGCTATATCCAGAAATGGACCGATCTGGGCCAAATTGCAGAAGTATGTCGAAGGGCTTAACACAACTCACTGTCCCGCATTTCGGAGACATCGGACAATAAATGCGCCTTTTAAAGGCCCAAAACCTTAAATCGAGAGATCAGTCTATATGACAGCTATATCCAAATCTGGACCGATCTGGGTCAAATTCAAGAAGGATATCGAACGGCCTAACACAACTTGCAAATTGCAAATTTTGCCCATGGACATTCCACTAAGGAACAGGGACAAACTTCTCACATATCAATGAGTGCAGTCTGCTTCAAGTTTAAACTCAATGACAACGGGGCCTCCTTTTATAGCCGAGTCCGAAAGGCGTGCCGCAGTGCGACACCTCTTTGGAGAGAAGTTTAACATGACATAATACCTCAGAAATGTTGCCAGCATTAGGAGGGGAAAACCACCGCTGAAAAATTTTTTCTGATGGTCTCGCCAGAATTCGAACCCAGGCGTTCAGCGTCATGGGCGGACATGCTAACCTCTGCGCTACGGTGGCCTCGGAAACGCAACACAACACAACTTACTGTCTCAAATTTTAGCAAAATCGGACAATAAATGCGCTTTTTATGGGCCCAAAACCTTAAATCGAGAGATCGGTCTATATGGCAGTTAAATATATCCATATCTCAACCCATCGGGACCAAATTGAAGAAAGATATGGAAGAGCCTAACACAGGTAACTGTCTCAAATTTCATCAAAATTGGATAATAAATGTGGCTTTTATGGGCCTAAGAAACTAAATCGGCAGATCGGTCTATATGGCAGCTATATCCAAATCTGGACCGATCTGAGCCAAATTAACGAAGGATGTCGAAGGGCCTAACACAACTCACTGTCCCAAATTTTAGCAAAATCGGATTATAAATGTGGCTTTTAAGGGCCTAAGACCCTAAATCGGCCGATCGGTCTATATGGGGGCAATATTAAGATATAGTCCGATGTAGCCCATCTTCGAACTTAACCTGCTTATGGACAAAAAAGGAATCTGTGCAAAGTTTCAGCACAATATCTCTATTTTTAAAGACTGTAGCGTGATTTCAACAGACAGATGGACGGACATGTCTAGATCGTCTTAGATTTTTACGCTGATCAAGTATATATATACTTTATAAGGTCGGAAATGGATATTTCGATGTGTTACAAACGGAATGACAAAATGAATATGACCCCATCCTTCGGCGGTGGGTATAAAAAAGAATCTGTGCAAAATTTCAGCTCAATATCTCTATTTTTAAAGGCTGTAGCGTGATTTCAACAGTACGACATGGCTAGATCGTCTTAGTTTTTTTTCGCTGATCAAGAATATATTGTATATACTTTATAGGGTCGGAAATGGATATTTCGATGTGTTGCAAACGGAATGACAAAATGAATATACCCCGATTCAGGGCAACGGGTCTCGTACAGATCCACACTTATTATTATTTTGTTGTTGTTTTGGTTACCTACATTAAAAATCATATTTCAAAGCTAACATTTGTGATACCACATTTTTATACCCACCACCGAAGGATGGGGGTATATTCATTTTGTCATTCCGTTTGCAACATATCGAAATATCCATTTCCGACCCTATAAGGTATAGATATTCTTGATCAGCGTAAAAATCTAAGACGATCTGGACATGTCCGTCCGTCTCTCTGTTGAAATCACCTACAGCCTTTAAAAATAGAGATATTGAACTGAAATTTTGCACAGATTCTTTTTTGGCCATTAGCAGGTTAAGTTTGAAGATGGGCTATATCGGACTATATCTTGATATAGCCCTCATATAAACCGATCCTTAGATTTAGGGTCTTAGGCCCATAAAATCAACATTTATTATCCGATTTTGCTGAAATTTTTGGACAGTGAGTTGTGTTAGGCCTTTCGACATTCTTCGTCAATTTGGCTCAGATCGGTCCAGATTTGGATATAACTGTCATATAGACCGATCCTAAGATTTAGGGTCTTAGGCCCATAAAAGCCACATTTATTATCAGATTTTGCATAAATTTGGGACAGTGAGTTTATTTTCGACAATTAAAGATTTTTTAGTGAAATAACATTCTACGAAAATTGTACATCGCTTGACTAACAGTTTAACAATATAAGTGCCTTTATCTGAATCCCATATGATCTTTTTTGGTCTACGAATTTAAGTTTGGATACAAGGCCCTGAAAAAATACCAGCATCGTGCTCTTCTCTCAAATACCATTTATTTAAGCCCCATATTGCCAAAATGGCCCCAAAATAAGTTATCATTTGGATATCAAATTCGTATTCTACTCCCAAATACCTTTATTTGAGCCCAATATTGCGATGGCCACTAAAAAATTGCTGTGTGTGGGGTATTTTGGAAAAGGGGTAGACCCCCAGAAAATTGGTTCCGAAAATGGGTATCAATTCTTTCTCTACCCCCCAATAATTTTCATTTAGGCCCACATTGTCATGGTCAGTAAATATGCCCGATTTAGGGGTGTTTTGGGGATTGGGGTGGTCGCCCAAACACTAAGCCCGGATCAGCAACATGCTCTATTCTCATATATCTATATATCATTTATTTGAACCCAATATTGCCATTGGCCTCAAAGTATTTAGTTCCACTCTCTTTACGACCCAAATTGTCTTGGTGAGCAAATACGTCCTATTTGGGGGTTGTTATGGTGGTGGGACGTCCCCTAGACAGTTGGTCCCCAATGTTGATAACAGATACGTGGTCTACTCCCAAATACCTTTAATTTGAGCCCCATATTTCCATAGTCGGCAAACATGACCGGCTTGGGGGGTGTTTTGGGGGATTGGCGGCCACTCATTGAGTTGGCCTTGAAAATATATATCGGATTCGTGTTCCACTTTAGAAACTCTCTTATTTGAGCCTCACATTGCAAAAGTCAGCAAATACTTCCTATTTGGGCGGTGTTGTGGGGGTGGTGTGGCCCCATAGACACTTTTCCCAAATATCAGACGCTATGAATAGATGCTATGAATAGATGCGAACTGCCGTCAAGGGTTTAAATGTGATAAAAACGAAATGCTATTTGTTAGTTGACACAAAAAAACAATTAGCTATCATTTCACTCAATTCGCCTTTTGTTATCATCATCAATTTTTCGTCGGCACTGCCAATGGACTATTTTGACTATTTTTTAGCTCTTTTTCTGCATGTGGTTTTTTTCTTTACGCTGTAATGATGCACACCCGAACTCATAACAATACCAACTGACTGAGCCGCCCATCAAAACGAAAACAAACCTTCGTAATATTTATGTGTGTCTACATACATGTTTACACTCGAATTCAGACATATCCATTCGTTTTACATTCGTTACAAAAATGTAAACAAGACAGATTTTAATAAATTCCGACTGCAAATGGGTATATGTTTACTGGCAGCTAAGAAAAATATCCGTACAATGCGCTTACATATTTTAAGGAATTATATACCTCTTTTTATTCGACACTTACTAAAAGTTATGTATTTAATATTTTTACTTGCTTCTACAAAGTGATTAACTTCAAATTAGCAAGTCTACATGAACTAATTACAATTTCTTTGAAAATAGGAAATGTTCGCGTAGTTTAGCAAATTTTCATAATAGAAGAAACATTTTCATAAAGCGTAATAAAATTTGTATACCAATTTTCGATTACTTTTTTACTAGTACTAGTACTAGTACTAGTACCCTTTTTTCCGTGTACACGCTTTCGAGCATGTATAATATTTGAACAATGCTTGTAGATGATATCTCTTTACGGTTATTTATAGTTATAAATAGATAAGCAATCCTTAGGTGGCTGAGATGATCTTGGCTTTAATAAAAAACTATAGACGGACTGCTACTATATTAGAAAAGCCACATTACGGGTTCACATAAGCTTCAAGCGTTAATGATAAATTCTTGGTTTGTTCCAAACCTTGGTATTTTCTGTATGAAATATGAAATCATAAGAAACATCTAATCGCATACATGATGTTTATGTTTAAGGTATTTAATTAAAGACATTGTTGAATACCATTTTCTTATAACCACATATGCATGTGGAGGTGGTGATCCTCGTCAAGCTCTTGTAGGTGAGTAAGCTCGCTCCGGACCAAGGGACCGATAATCGCGGGAATATTGTAGCCATTGGTTATTTAAAAGTACCAATGACTCGCTTTGTCATATCGAGGATCATAGACACTCAGTATTTACGCAAGAGCCGGTACCGTTGTCTGTCCGCTACTGCCATCGCAGCTACTCCGTATGGAGCATTCCATTATACACAACCTGTGGACGTGCCCGGTAGCTCGCAGCAAAGCTTCTTGTAACAGCTATGAAAACCTTTCCAATTCATGCAAGATATGCTTAGGGAATGTGAATGATTTCGTATTTATTAATATGAATACTTCGCTCATTTTGTACTTATCAAGCCATGTGAACGATACTACTCAACATTAAATACACACTCCCAAAAAGGAAGACAAGGGATAGGCGTTAACACCACACAGGCTGGAACTTAGAGGTCCGATCCGTGTGGTGTTCACAGCTATCCCTTGTCGTCCTTTTTGGGAGCGTGTATTTAATTTTGTGTAGTATCTTTCACATGGCTTGATAAGTACAAAATGAGCGAAGTATTTATATTAAGAAATACGAAATCATTCATATTCCCTAAGCATGTCTTGCATGAATTTTAAAATTTTAAAGGTTTCCCAAATGCGACAAGTTGCCCTGGCTAATGTTGTTTTGTTGATATTGCTGCTCCAGCGTGAATTTGGTGGTAATTCAGGGTAATTATAACACATTACAGTGATTTATGGGCTCATCTGCCGGATAATAGTAGCAGTTCGCCACCGCTATGAACCACCCCTACCCAACTCAGAGAAAGTGCATCGTAACTTTCTAACATCAAATGATTTATTTCCATAAGAGGTTTTGTCTTTTCCGTGTTGTGTGTCATGGTGGGATATAATAAAGCGAAATATTGAAGTTTTTCCTTAACACAGTTTCTTTAATATGCCAACACTTAAACGGCTGTGGGTTTATTTTCATATGCACAAAACAAAGAAACATTTTAAGGTGTGCAAGCCCTCAGTACTTTAATTATAGACAACAGGGATCTTTAAGAACATAATTAAATGATTCTCTTTAGCAAAAAGAGTATCAACAAGTAAAAATGTTTATGTTCAGCTGTGTCGAATTGCATATACCCATCACCATGCTATGCATTTGTCAAGTCCTTTGCACGGTTCCTTTTTGTAGGCAGAAATCAAGAAACGATAGTGGCGGGATATAACGGGAAATCCTCTTCGACTTTATTACCCTCCATCATAGGATGGGGTTGTATAAACTTTTCCATACGTTTGTAACACATAGAAATAATGGTCGAAGACCCCATAAAGTGTCCATATCCTTGATCATCTTGACATTTTACGATATGTTCGTCTGTCGAAAACACGCTAACTTTCGAACGAGTAATCGGTCCATGCCCATGAACCATGCTCCCTATTATCTTATCCGATTGGGCTGAATTCTGCTCGGGCCCGATAGCCGCATTCCTGGCTACCTACCTTAGTTAAAGCAAAGTCATCCTGCAAAATTTCATCCCAATTGGATAAGAATTCGCTCTCTCTTCAGCCTCAAGGAGTAAAATCGGGGTATTGGTTTATAGTGAAGCTATTTCAGGTAATGGGTCGAATCGATTGGTTCATAGTGAATATGTGAAACGCTAAGACAAGGAAAAGTGTTTAAGTATCGTCGTAGTTGTTTTTTGTTTTACCAATTGTTCCATTTTTTGGTAAACCTGTTGGAGGTCAAAGAGAAGTTATGGTGCAAAATTTCAGCCAAATCTTAAAAGAATCGTGCCATCCTGAGGATATAATCGGGAGAAGATCGGTTTATTTGGGAGCTATATTAGGTTGTGGACCGATTCGGATCATATTTGACATGGATGTTGATCATAGGAAAAATTACCGTGACAATTACTATCAAACTTATCAAGTTCGTCAAAGCACAGCAATTCCTTAGCCACTAAGGTGAGGATTTCGTATTGAAGTGTTTGAGTTCGACGGTTGTTGCGATCACTCTATTACGGTTGAATTCCGTCACAACTTTCATTTGAAATAAACTCAGAAGCAAATGCTTTTGTTGCCTTTAAAGCACTGAAACAGAAATTTCAGTTTTTGCCATACATGGTGAAGGTTATATTAGATTCGTTACCGCCGAACTTAATGTTATCTGTTTTTAGGGAGCAAACTATTTTTAAAATAAACCTCTGAAAAAAGAATATGAGGAAAACTTTGATTCTGATTTCTTTGCATTCGAGAACCAAAGAGTATATTTTAAAGTACCTACTCCGTATCTCGTGCTAAATGATACAGAGAATGTAGTCAATAAATAGTCCGTCCTGCCCACTGCTGTATTTGTTTTTGTTTTTTTTTTTTTTTTTTTTTAATAGTTGATCTGCAGTTCTCAAATACCAAGCACCATGCACTTCAATTCATAGCGAATACATGAAAAGCGAAGACAAGGAAAAGTGCATTAATGTCGTCGTAGTTTTCTTTTTGAATTGTTCGATTTGTTTTAAAAGTGATCTTTGAACTGTTTTGGAAACCTTTCAAGTGTGGCGTTAAAATAAAATTAATATGAATTGTTTCCCTCTTCGCCCCCCTCTCGTTGCTATTATTATCATTCTAATGGTTATGACTTGTTCCTCCATATCATCGAAGGCTGAATGCCGACAAAGGATGACGCAAGGCTGTTGCTCTATGCAATGATTCTCGTCAATAAAAATGAATTTTAATATTTAAAGTGTTTCTTTCTTTCAACTTCGTAATTTATGAACATTTCTAGTGATTATATAAATATGTAACACGTGCAGCAAGATGTTGGCAGCGAAACATTGGTATTCTCTAAAATAAAGTTTAATGAAAGTTTTGTGGGTCTTTTGTTATGAGAACATATGTACCCACCTCGGGTATATATGTAAACCACCTCTCACCAAAATCCGGTGAAAATTGCATACCTTATGTCCCATAGCAGAAATATCGAAATATATTCCGATTTGGTCCAAATACTAATTAGTACAAGTCATTGTTCAATTGTGTATAACAAAATATTGTTCTTTTTAGTAGATATATCTAAAAATAAACCGACAACATGGATGTCGAAAAGCCTAACATAAGTCACTGTGTCAAATTTTTGTTAAATCGGATTATAAATGCTCTTTTTTTGGGGTCAAGACTTTAAATCGAGATATCGGTCTATATGGCAGCTATATGCAAATCTTGATCGATCTTGACCAAATTGCAGAAATATGTGGAGGGGCTTAACTTCACTCTTTGTCCCAAATTTCGGCAACATCGGATGATAAATGCGCTTTTTATGGCCTCAAAACCTAAAATCGAGAGATCGGTCTTTATGGCAGCTATATCCAAATCTGATCCGATCTGTTCCAAATTGAAGAAAGACTTTGAAGGGCCTAACACAACTAATTGTCCCAAATTTCAGCAAAATCGGAAAATAAATATGGCTTTTATGGGCCTAAGACCCTAAATCGGAGCATCGGTCAATATGGCAGCTATATCCAAATCTGGACCGATCTGGGCCTAATTGACGAAGGATGTCGAAGGGCCTAACACAACTTACTGTCCCAAATTTCAGCAAAATCGGATAATAAATGTGGCTTTTATTGGCCTAAGACCCTAAATCGGCGGATCGGTCTATATGGGGCTATATCAAGCTATGGTCCGATTTAGCCCATCTTTGAACTTAACCCGCTTATGGACAAAAAAAGAATCAGTGCAAAGTTTCAGCTCAATATCCCTTTTTTTAAATACTGTAGCTTAATTTCAACAGACACACGGACGGACATGTCTAGATCGTCTTTGATTTTTACGCTGATCAAGAATATATATACTTTAGGGTCGGAAATGGATATTTCGATGTGTTGCAAACGGAATGACAAAATGAATATAGCCCAATCCTTCGGTGGTGGGTATAATAAAGGCAATTAATAATACAATCTGCAAATTCGGATATTGCCTTTTGAAATCCGATTTCTACCTTTATATGCTTATACTCAGTTGTTACCTACGTCATTTCTTTTTTCGAGCAATGCATAAGAAATTTGTTTAAAACTAAATTCTCTCAATAATCTGATTATAATCATTAATAGAACATCCTTTATGCAACAGGGTACCCTATACTAGAAATCGTTAGAAGATTGCAAAATGATCAGGCTTCTAGTTTAAAAGTTGACAAGTAAAAGCCAAGAAAAAACTTGGTGAATTTTTTGCAGATTTGTAGGGGGAAGTTCTAGCCACTAGGTGCTGCTGGTGCATTAGATTAGAAAAGGTTGAAAAAAGTTTCCGAATATTATTTCGCCCCATGCCATCAGCTAGTTGTGCGCTCTAACTACTAAAAAGTAACATCGAAAAAGAAAATCTAAGTCGGGAATTCCGTGCTATTTACAAAACCAATAATTACTTTCCATACCACGACCCTAAGTTAGTTCATGTCTGGTATTGTGTCCCCACCTAAGTGCCGGTGTCTGTTAGCCACGAAAGCCGGGCAATAATAAAGGAAATGCTCCAATGTCTTATCATCTTCCCCATATTCCCTACACATGCTATCACTTGCCGCACCTACTTTGCAAAAGTGAGCTTTTAGCCGACACGGGATAACAATGGCCACCGCACAGGCTGGAACTTTAAACTCCGACTTGTGAGGTGTCCACAGTTGCGGATGGTGGAAAGTTCTGTTTTATGCGGAGTAGCTGCATATGCGGTCGCGGGCATTCAGCAATTCTCGAGAGGAGAGTCTCAGTGAAGAGTCAGGTGGCACTGGCTCTTAATAAATACTAAGTGCCAATGATACTCGAGATGACAAGGCGGGTTATTGGCGCCTTCAAATAGGCAATGGCCAACATCAATGTCTGTTCCCTGATTAGGGGCGGCTGGAGGCGAGCGTCGGATCTTGGAGCAAGCGGCTCGCCACAACGAGGGATACATGCTGTTGGGGCGCTGGGCCTGGGGCCTCGGTGAGCAAACTGTAATAACAACGTTGACAAATTACCCAAAATCTGACGAACATATATATGGGAGATATATCTAATTCTGAACCGATTTTGAGCAAACTTCTCATAAACTTCTTCTCTCATTTGTCAACTACGATTGACAAATTACCCAAAATTTGACGAACATATACATGGGAGATATATCTAATTCTGAACCGATTTTGAGCAAACTTCTCATGTAATGTGGTAGTCGTCGATGAAAGCTTTGTGCAAAATTTTGGCAAGATTGGTCAAACAATGAGCTTGCAGTGACTCTTGGGGTGAAAATATGGCGATATACATATATGACAGCAATATCTAAATCTAGGCCGATTTCTATGAAATTCACCAGTTATATCGAAAGTCATAAGAAAATGCTTCCAGCAAAATTTCGAGAGAATCGGTTAAAAAATGAGCATTTTCATGCAATATTTTTCAAAATTGGACGAACAGATATATGGGAGCAATATCTAAATCCGAACCAATTTCGATCAAACTTCTCAGATACTGTGGCAGTCGTCGAAAAAAGCATTTTGCAAAATTTTGGCAAGGTGGGTCAATAAATGCACTTGCTGTGACTTAAAATCGGGTGATATATATATGAGAGCTATATCTAAATCTGAACCGATTTCCATGCAATTCACTGATTTTGAGCAAACTTCTCATGTAATGCGGTAGTCGTCGATGAAAGCTTTGTGCAAAATTTTGGCAAGATTGGTCAAACAATGAGCTTGCAGTGACTCTTGGGGTGAAAATATGGCGATATACATATATGACAGCAATATCTAAATCTAGGCCGATTTCTATGAAATTCACCAGTTACATCGAAAGTCATAAGAAAATCCTTCCATCAAAATTTCGAGAGAATCGGTTAAAAAATGAGAATTTTCATGCAATATTTCTCAAAATCGGACGAACATATATATGGGAGCTATACTTAAATCTGAACCGATTTTGATCAGTCGTCGAAAAAAGCATTTTGGGAAAATTTTGGCAAGATGGGTCAATAAATGCGCTTGATGTGACCCGACAGGTTAAAATCGGGCGATATATGAGAGCTATATCTAAATATTTACCGATTTCCATGTAAATCACCGTTAATGTCGAGAGTTAAGAGCAAATTTTTCCTGCAATTTTTGCATAGTTAATGAAAATCGGACGAACATATGTATGGGAGCTATATTTGAACCGAGGAAAGCGTTGAACGAAGTTTTCGGAAGTCTGGTCAATAAATGCACTTGCAGTGGCTCTAGGAGTGAAAATAAGGCGATATAAATATATAAGAGCTATATCTAAATCTAAACCGATTTCTATTTTAATTCACGAGTAATATCGAGAGTCAAGAGGAAATCCTCCCTGCAAAATTTCGAGAGAATCGGTTAACAAATGACCATTTGATTGCATTATTACTGCAAATTGAACGAAGATGTATATGGGAGCTATATCTAAATCTGAACCGATTTTTTCCAATTTCAATAGGCTTCATTTCTAGACCGAAAAACATCCCTCTACCAAATTTTAAGACGATCGGATGAAAACTGCGACCTGTACTTTGTACACAAAATAATGTGGACAGACAGACGGACGGTCAGACAGACGTACGGACAGACAGACGGACATAGCTAAATCGAATCAGAAACTGATTCTGAGTCGATCGGTATACTTATCAATGGGTCTATATCTCTTCCTTTCGGGTGTTACAAACAAATTCACTAATTATAATACCCTGTACCACAGTAGTGGTGGGGTCTTAGACGAATATTTCGAGAAGGGTATAAAATCGGACCCCAACAACGTTGACGACCCACGCAAACGAAAAAACACCATGATTTGCGCCTAGAGAGAGAATATGACTGCTGCCCCTCTCATGATATTAAAATTGTTCTGGGAGATATTACTGCGAAGATAGGGAATGAAGATATTTTTGGTCCAACAATCGGAAAGTTTAGCCTCCACGAGATAACGTCCGTAATGGGTTGAGGCTAATAGATTTCGGCGCGGCAAAAACATAGAAGTTAGTAGCACCAGATAAAAATATTCACAAAGCCATATGGCTGCCACCCTATCAAAAAAAGAGGAACCAAAGACAAGAGGACAAGACGGAATGTAAAATAAGTTTACAGAGGAATAAGTCTCCTCCCTATCGCATACAAGATACTCTCGAGCGTACTGTGTGAAAGATTAAAACCTAAAGCCAATGAGATAATTGGGCCCTATCAATGCGGCTTTACACCTGGTAAATCCACCCTGGACCAGATATTCACACTGCGCCACATCCTGGAAAAGACCCGAGAAGGACAAATCAACACCTACCATCACTTTGTTGACTACAAAGCCGCCTTCGATACTCCTTTACGTTCAAAGGTACTTCAAGCCATGTCTCAGTTTAGTATCCCTGCAAAGTTAATAAGACTCTGCAGGATGACACTTGCTGATACGCGTTTCTCAGTAAAGCAAACTAGGTTTCAGACAAGGAGACAGCCTATCGCAGATCTCTTTACTATCCTGCTGAAGAAGATTATATTATACTAGATGCAGATTGGAATAGATATGGCACACTAATCACAAGAGAACACATTCTACTCGCCTATGCCGACGCCATCGACATCATAGGTCGGTCACCGGAAGTAGTAACTGCTGCCTTTGAAAGAATAAAAAGAGAGTTAGTGAAAATGGGTCTGGCAGTAAATGAATATAAGACGAAATGGATGGTTTAACTCACAAAACGCCTTGTACAACCAAGCAGATAAAGAAAATGGAGAATGTTGGGAACCGCAACTTGAAGATTGTCATTAACTTTATCTACCTCGACACCGCGGTAACCGAAACGAATGACACTAGTTTTGAGATAAAGCGAAGAATAATACTGGCATGCAGATACTACTGTGGACTAAATAAGCGGTTAAGCAACAAGGCCAACTCTCGACAGACGAAGATTACACTACACAAGACTCTGATACTACGTGTGTTGTTATATGGTTCTGAGGCTTGGGTGCTTATGGAAGCAAATAAGGTAGTGCTTGGTGTATTTGGGAGAAAGATTCTTCGTAAAATATATGGACCAGTTTGCGATAATGGAGAATATAGGCGACGTATGAACCACGAGCTGAATGAAGACGATATCATAGTTACACGCATCAAAATACAACGGCTGCGTTGGCTAGGTCATGTTGTCAGAATGGATGAAAAGGCTGTAGCAAAGAAGTCTTTTGAAGGCAAACCTGGAAGACCAAAAGCCCGATGGAAAGATCAAGTGGTGGGAGACACCTCGAAACTTGAGCGCAGATGATCGAGGCGCTTGGAACGCTATTCCACGTTCGGCTAGTGGAACAAATGTTCTATCATAGCCAATTAAAGTAAAGTAAAGTAAGAGCTTGTAGTCCGAAAGTCAGTTATGATACCGAAAGCTTTACTGACCTCCTTCTTATTTCCTTTCAGTAATAGCCTCGTCTTTTCACGATGAGGGTTTTCCCATAGGATTTTCCCCATCCTATCGACCGTTCCGCAGTTCGTCACCCACGTCCTTAACTCGAATCTCGTCGACCCCTAGTTTATTAACTGCTTATTTCTGGCCTTTACTGCCAAATCGTCTGGTCAAACATTCCCCCTTACTCTGCTATATATCGTCACCCAAACGTTGCGGATCGTGCCATCTTCGAAGAAGGCGTTAAATTTTCTTCTTACACACCATGATTATTCGTGGCTAAATTACTGTCCATAAAGATATTCACACTCGACCTCCTCGCGTGAACACCACACAATGCAGGACCGAATTATACTCAGGCAGTCGAAAATATATCTCAGTCCCTAAGTTCTCAATGTAGACCCCCGAGACCACTTTGTCCTTTAGCTTTAACCCATCTGTGTAGCATGAACTTGAAGATTACAATACCAGAGTTCCGTCAATCAAAGACTGTGCCGCAGGCAATAATGCCTTCCACTCGACCTCAAGTGTCGTCTTAGTTATCCGATCGGAAACCTCTTCCATTCCTTCCAGGTTTGCAATCCTCTCCTAGATTATTCCATGATGGTAAAACTTTCTTCTATCCTCTATCCTTTCTCCCACGATCTAAGTGTCATAGCCGCAGTGGCTGTCTTACACATAAGTCAATGGATCGGATATTTAGAATAGTCTCCATTGCCCTAGTGGGCGTAGTTTTCATCGCACTACCTATGCCAAGGCAACATGTTTTCTGAACCTGTTGTTGCATTTTTTTCTCCATCGCAGTGAACTATACAATTGAGGCGTAAGTAAGTATCACGCTTCTGTAGAGCCTGTGAATTTTCTTCGGATTCAGGCTCCATTTCGAGCCTATGGCTAGTCTAAATACAAGTCAACATCTGTGAGCTTTCTCGGTGCACAGAAAAATTAAAAACAGGGTTCAATTAAGAAATTTGTATACTCATTTAAAAACGTTTCTAAAATCGGTCCTATAAAGCAATTTGACTAATTGATTAACAACGTTGCAATCTGTATTTATAAAAATCTGAAAAATTTTTAACTAAAGTGGTTTTTAACTCTATAAACCAATTATTTCAAAGATGACTTTCATTTAAGCAACTGTGTACTGTTTTAATTCATATAAATTATTGATACTTTTCACATGAATTAAAAGAAACTTTTCATTTCATTGGATTACAACACAAAACACGAACCACATTGATTTAAAATAAGTATTCTAATATTTCTTATTTAATGATCCTAAAAAACAAGCAAAAATTGTCGTTTCCATTATGAGCCTCTCTTCGTTGTCGGGAACGTAGTCTGCAAATAGTATTGTAAACAATTTAATTTATATACATATTTAAAATGGATCGTAATAAATACCAATCTGATGCTGCCATTAGACGATAAGACATGTCACATGAGCTGTCACTTTTTTTATGTAAACTGTTTAGGCAGCAACACGCCATACCTGCAATGCATCACTCAATAGTATCAATTTTAAAAATATTTTCGAAAAGAAAAACAAAAAAACCTAAAGAAAATTATTTTACCTATATGTAATAGCGTCAAATGAACATTTGTCAAAGGGGTGAAGGCATCATAAAACGTTTATCCTAATTTTATAAAAAAAGATTTTATAGTATTGCAATTAGTTTTAAAAAAGCAATTACAGATTTTTGCGCTATATTACGGTCCATATTGATGCAGATTGTGTACGGGGTTTTCATATATTGCTACTAACCATGTATTTAAAAATTATTATAGTTCTTATACCCTCCACCATAAGATGGGGGGTATACTAATTTCGTCATTCTGATTGTAACTACTCGAAATATTCGTCTGAGACCCCATAAAGTATATATATTCTTGATCGTCGTGAAATTTTATGTCGATCTAGCCATGTCCGTCCATCTGTCCGTCCGTCTGTCTGTCGAAAGCACGCTAACTTCCGAAAGAGTAAAGCTAGCTGCTTGAAATTTTGCACAAATACTTCTTATTAGTGTAGGTCGGTTGGTATTGTAAATGGGCCATATCGGTCCACGTTTTGATATAGCTGCCATATAAACCGATCTTGGGTCTTGAATTCTTGAGCCTCTAGAGTGCGCAATTCTTATCCGATTGGGATGAAATTTTGAACGACGTGTTTTGTTATGATATCCAACAACTGTGCCAAGTATGGTTCAAATCGGTTTATAACCTGATATAGCTGCCATATAAACCGATCTTGGGTCTTGACTTCTTGAGCCTCTAGAGTGCGCAATTCTTATCCGATTCGAATGAAATTTTGCACGACGTGTTTTGTTATGACAACAACCGTGCCAAGTATGGTTCAAATCGGTCCATAACCTTATATAGCTGTCATATAAACCGATCTTCGGTCTTGACTTCTTGAGCCTCTTGAGGGCGCAATTTCTATCCGATTTGGCTGAAATTTCGCAAGACGGTTTTTATTGTTACTTTCAACAACTATGTCAAATAAAGTACAAGTCGGTTCATAACCTGATATAGCTGCCATATAAACCGATCTGGGATCTTGACTTCTTGAGCCTCTAGAGGTCGCAATTATTATCCGATTTTGTACGACGGATTCTCTCATGACCATTAACATACGTGTTTATTATGGTCTGAATCGGTCTATAGGCCGATACAACTCCCATGTAAATCGATCTCTCTATTTTACTTCTTGAGCCCCCGAAGGGCGCAATTCTTATTCGAATTGGCTGACATTTTACACAGGTCTCCAACATATAATTTAATTGTGGTCCAAACCGGACCATATCTTGATATCGCTCTAATAGCAGAGCAAATCTTTTCTTATATCCTTTTTTTTGCCTAAGAAGAGATGCCGGGAAAAGAACTCGACAAATGCGATCTATGGTGGAGGGTATATAAGATTCGGCCCGGCCGAACTTAGCACGCTTTTACTTGTTTAGTTTAGTAATTGTATTTTTACATACTTAAAGTTAGCTTCTGTTCAAAAAAATAAATTAAAAACAGTGTCTCTTTTTAGGCAAAAAAGAATAATGTATAATGACAGAGGAGGAGGTTATAGTCCGATTCGGGGCTCAAGAACCAAAAACAGGAGATCGGCTTATAAGAGAGCGGTATCAAGCTCTAGATCGATTCAGACCATATTGCACACGTATGTTGAGAGCTATGGGAGAAGGCGTTGTACAAAATTTGTACCAAATCTGATGAGAATTGCACTCTATAGTGGCTCAAGAAGTCTAATAGGGAGATCGGTTTATATGGCTGCTATATCAGGTTATGGACCGATTTGGACCATACTTCGCACAAATGTTGGTAGTGATACCAAAAGCTTCTAAAAGCTCAAAAAGTCAAGACCCAAGATCGGTTTATATGGCATCTCTATCAAAACATGGATCGATTTGGCCTATTTACAATCCCAACCGACTTACGCTAATAAGAAGTATTTGTGCAAAATTTCAAGCGGCTAGCTTTATTCCTTCAGAAGTTAGCGTGCTTTCGACAGATAGTCGGACGGACGGACGGACATGGCTAGTTCAACCTAAAATGTCACGACGATTAAGAATATATACCTTATGGGGTCTTTAACGCATATTTCGAGGTGTTACAAACAGGAAGACGAAATTAGTATACCCCCATCCAATGGTGGAGGGTATAATAAACAAGCAAAAATGTGCTAAGTTCGGCCTGGCCGAATCTTATATACCCTCCGCCATTTATCGCATTTGTTGAGTTCTTTTCCCGGTATCTCTTTTTAGGCCAACAACGGATAAAAGAAAATAATTGCTATGTATCAGGCTATAGACCATATTTGACACGAATGTTGAAGGAGGCCACC
Organism: Stomoxys calcitrans; assembly: GCF_963082655.1. Classification (NCBI taxonomy): domain Eukaryota; kingdom Metazoa; phylum Arthropoda; class Insecta; order Diptera; family Muscidae; genus Stomoxys; species Stomoxys calcitrans. The sequence goes on from NC_081552.1 coordinate 152,595,592, forward strand.
GTAATGCCGAGGTTAGCATGTCTGCTTATGACGCTGAACGCCTGGGTTCGAATCCTGGCAGTAACATCAGAAAATTTTTTGGCGGTCGTTATCCCCTCCTAATGCTGGCGACATTTGTGAGATACTTTGCCTAATGCTGGCGACATTTGTGAGAAACTTTGCCATGTAAAAACTTCTCCCCAAAGAGGTGTCGCTATACGGCACGCCGTTTGGACTCGGCTATAAAAAGGAGATCCCTTATCATTATGCTTAACATTGAATCGGACAGCACTCATTGATTTGTGAGAAGTGTGCTCCAGTTCCTCAATGGCAACTTTATGGGCAAATTTGCATTTGCATGTTCAAGGTCATGGGAGAAGCCGTTGTAAAAAATTTCAGCCAAATCGGATAATAGTTGTTCCCTCAAGAGGCTCAATAAGTCAAGATCCCAGATAAGTTTATATTGCAGATGTATCAGGTTATGGACCAATTTGAACTATATTTGGCACAGTTGTTGAAAGTCGTAAAAAACGCAATGCAAAGTTTCAGCCAAATCGGATAAGAATTGCGCCCTAATAACTTAAGAAGTCAAGATTCAAGATCGGTGTATATGGCAGCTATATCAGGTTTTAGACCACCATACTTAGCACATTTGTTGGAAGTCATGACAAAACAGCTCATACAAAATTTCAGCCAAATCGAATAGGAATTGCGCTCTATAGAGTCTCAAGAAGTCAAGACCCAAGATCGGTTTATATGGCAGCAATGCCAAAACATGGACCGATTTGGCCCATTTAGAATCCCAACCGACCTACTCTAATAAAAAGTATTTGTGCAAAATTTCAAGCGGCTAGCTTTACTCCTTCGAAAGTTAGCCTGCTGTTGACAGACAGACGGACGGACAAACATGGCTAGATCGACTTAAAATGTCATGACGATCAAGAATTTATATACTTTATGGGGTCTTAGATGAATATTTCTAGGAGTTACAAACAGAATGACGAAATTAGTATACCATCATCTTATTGAGGAGGGTATAAAAATGTAACCTATTATAATCAACCCATCGGTTCCATTGTCCAATTTTGATGATATTTCGTATATTTGCTATTTGTGGCATTTATAGTGACATACATTTTTTTTTTTAATTTTCCTGACAAATGTTTATACCTACCTACCTTCGATCTACCTCATTATTCCAAGATTTCGGTGTCTGCGTCAGTCACATCGCACTATGACGCTGACAGAGGAAACAGGTGGCAAAAATTAAAATTTTCGTGTGCACCTACGACATTTTGAAAAACCTTTCTAATGTAAAACATTCCATGGATTTTTTGTCTATGGAAAGATATTTTAAATGAGTGTATAATTATAAAAAAAAGATTTCTTTAAGCCTCTCCAGGTAAATCGCTATTTAACAAGTAACAAGTAAAAGCGGGCTAAGTTCGACCGGGCCGAATCTTATATACCCTCCACCATGGGTCGCATTTGTCGAGTTCTTTTCCCGGCATCTCTTCTTAGACAAAAAAAGGATATAAGAAAAGATTTGCTCTGCTATTAGAGCGATATCAAGATATGGTCCGGTTTGGACCACAATTAAATTATATGTTGGAGACCTGTGTAAAATGTCAGCCAATTCAAATAAGAATTGCGCTCTTTGTGAGCTCAAAAAGTAAAATAGAGAGATCGATTTATATGGGAGCTGTATCGGGCTATGGACCGATTCAGAAAATAATAAACACGCATGTTGATGGTCATGGAAGAATCCGTTGTACAAAATTTCAGGCAAATCGGATAATAATTGCGACCTCTAGAGGCTGAAGAAGTCAAGATCCCAGATCGGTTTATATGGCAGCTATATCAGGTTATGAACCGATTTGAACGATATTTGGCACAGTTGTTGGATATCATAACAAAATACTACGTGCCAAAATTCATTCAAATTGGATAAGAATTGCGCCCTCTAGAGGCTCAAGAAGTCAAGACCCAAGATCGGTTTATATGACAGCTATATCAGGTTATGGACCGGTTTTAACCATACTTGGCACAGTTGTTAGATATAATATCGAAACACGTCGTGCTAAATTTCATCCCAATCGGATAAGAATTGCGCACTCTAGAGGGTCAAGAAGTCAAGACCCAAGATCGGTTTATATGGCAGCTATATCAAAACATGGACCGATATGGCCCATTTACAATACCAACCGACCTACGCTAATAAGAAGTATTTGTGCAAAATTTCAAGCGGCTAGCTTTACTCCTTCGGAAGTTAGCGTGCTTTCGGACGGACGGACGGACAGACGGACGGACATGGCTAGATCGACATAAAATTTCACGACGATCAAGAATATATATAATTTATGGGGTCTCAGACGAATATTTCGAGTAGTTACAATCACAATGACGAAATTAGTATACCTCCCATCTTATGGTGGAGGGTATAAAAAGGCATTAAGTTCGGCAGGGCCGATCTTTGGATACCCACCACCTTGGGTATATGTGTAAACCACCTCGTCATAATCAGGTGAAATTAACATACTTTATGCACCCATAGCAGCGATATCGAAATATGGTCCGATTTGGACCGAGTTCGGCACGGATATTGAGTGGTCTAATAAGTACAAGCCATTGTTCAATTTTGTAAAATAAAATATTGGCCGTTTTCGTAACTATATCCAAATATAGAGCGATCTTAACCACATACGACAAGAAAAGCCTAACATACGTCATTCTGCTAAATTTCAGCGAAATCGGATAATAAATGCGCCTTTTATGGGGCTAACTAAACTAACTTTAAATAGAGAGATCGGTCCATATGACAGCTATATCCAAATTTGAACCGATCTGGGTCAAATTGAAGAGGGATGACGAAGTGCCTAACACAACTCACTGTCCTAAATTTCGGCGAAGTCTAACAACAAATGCGACTTTTATGAGTTTAAGAGCTTAAATAGAGAGATCGGTCTGTGTGGCAATTATATCAGAATCTGTACCGATAAGGGCAAAACTGAAGAATGATGCCGGGGTGCCTAACACAATTCTCTGTCCCAAAATTCGGCGATATCGGACAATAAATGCACTTTTTATAGGCTCAAAACTTCAAATCGAGAGATCGGTCTATATCGCAGATATATCAAAATCTATACCGATAAGAGCCAAATTGAAAAAGGGTCCCGAAGGGCGCCTTTTATGGGTCCAAGACCTTAAATCGAGAGATTGGTCTATATGGCAGCCAAAATATTTTGTGTAAAGAAAAATTTTAAATTTAATTTATTTTAATCAACAAATTTCAGTACCATTTTTTAAAACGACAATCTTATATAAAAAATCAATTTAGGTTTGTTTGTAGGTTTGTTTGTTTGTATGTTTGTGTGTTCCTTATAGACTCAGAAATGGCTGAACCGATTTTCTTGAAATTTCCACAGATGGTGCATAATGGCCCCGTGGTGAAAAAAGGGTACTACATTTTAGGTTAGTAAGGTTTGGGGTATTGGCCCTAAAAACTATAAATATTTAGTACCACTCTCTTTAAGACCCAAATTATCTCAGTGAGCAAATACCTTCTATTGGGGGTTGTTAAGCTGGTGGGACGTCCCCTAGACAATTGGTCCCTAATGTTGATATCAGATACGTGGTCTACTCCCAAACACCTTTAATCTGAGCCTCATATTTCCATAGTCGGAAAACATGACCGGCTTGGGGGGTGTTTTGTGGTATGGGCGGCAACTCAGTAAGTTGGCCTTGAAAATATATATCGGATTCGTGTTCTAATCTAAAAACCATCTTTTTTGACCCAAATAATATTGAGCAAATACTTCCTATTTGGATGGCGTTGTGGGGGTGGGGTGGCCCCATAGACATTTTTCCTGAACATTGATGTCAGATTCGTGTTTTACTCCCAAAGACCTTTCATTTGAGCCCCAAATTGCTATGGTCGTAAATTTGTCCACCTTGGGGGGTTGTATTTGGGGAGAGGCGGCCCCAAATACTTGGTCTCATATTTTTGGATATTCGAATTCTACACTAAAATACATTTTATTTAAGCCCCATATTCCCGTGGTCAGTAAATAGGTCCTGTTTGGGGAAGAGGTGGACCCCCAGAATGATGGTCCCACATTTGGATATTAGACTTGCATTCTACTCGCAAATACCATTCATTTCAGTCCCATATTGCAATGGTCGGTAAATATGTCTGATTTAGGGGTGTTTTTATACCCAACACCGAAGGATGGGGGTATATTCATTTTGTCATTCCGTTTGCAACACATCAAAATATCCATTTCCGACCCTATAAAGTATATATATTCTTGATCAGCGTAAAAATCTATGACGATCTAGACATGTCCGTCCGTCTGTCTGTTGAAATCACGCTACAGTCTTCAAAAATAGAGATATTGAGCTGAAATTTTGCACAGATTCTTTTTTTGTCCATAAGCAGGTTAAGTTCGAAGAATTAAAATTTTCGTGTGCACCTACGACATTTTGAAAAACCTTTCTAATGTAAAACATTCCATGGATTTTTTGTCTATGGAAAGATATTTTAAATGAGTGTATAATTATAAAAAAAAGATTTCTTTAAGCCTCTCCAGGTAAATCGCTATTTAACAAGTAACAAGTAAAAGCGGGCTAAGTTCGACCGGGCCGAATCTTATATACCCTCCACCATGGGTCGCATTTGTCGAGTTCTTTTCCCGGCATCTCTTCTTAGACAAAAAAAGGATATAAGAAAAGATTTGCTCTGCTATTAGAGCGATATCAAGATATGGTCCGGTTTGGACCACAATTAAATTATATGTTGGAGACCTGTGTAAAATGTCAGCCAATTCAAATAAGAATTGCGCTCTTTGTGAGCTCAAAAAGTAAAATAGAGAGATCGATTTATATGGGAGCTGTATCGGGCTATGGACCGATTCAGACAATAATAAACACGCATGTTGATGGTCATGGAAGAATCCGTCGTACAAAATTTCAGGCAAATCGGATAATAATTGCGACCTCTAGAGGCTGAAGAAGTCAAGATCCCAGATCGGTTTATATGGCAGCTATATCAGGTTATGAACCGATTTGAACGATATTTGGCACAGTTGTTGGATATCATAACAAAATACTACGTGCCAAAATTCATTCAAATTGGATAAGAATTGCGCCCTCTAGAGGCTCAAGAAGTCAAGACCCAAGATCGGTTTATATGACAGCTATATCAGGTTATGGACCGGTTTTAACCATACTTGGCACAGTTGTTAGATATAATATCGAAACACGTCGTGCTAAATTTCATCCCAATCGGATAAGAATTGCGCACTCTAGAGGGTCAAGAAGTCAAGACCCAAGATCGGTTTATATGGCAGCTATATCAAAACATGGACCGATATGGCCCATTTACAATACCAACCGACCTACACTAATAAGAAGTATTTGTGCAAAATTTCAAGCGGCTAGCTTTACTCCTTCGGAAGTTAGCGTGCTTTCGGACGGACGGACGGACAGACGGACGGACATGGCTAGATCGACATAAAATTTCACGACGATCAAGAATATATATAATTTATGGGGTCTCAGACGAATATTTCGAGTAGTTACAATCACAATGACGAAATTAGTATACCTCCCATCTTATGGTGGAGGGTATAAAAAGGCATTAAGTTCGGCAGGGCCGATCTTTGGATACCCACCACCTTGGGTATATGTGTAAACCACCTCGTCATAATCAGGTGAAATTAACATACTTTATGCACCCATAGCAGCGATATCGAAATATGGTCCGATTTGGACCGAGTTCGGCACGGATATTGAGTGGTCTAATAAGTACAAGCCATTGTTCAATTTTGTAAAATAAAATATTGGCCGTTTTCGTAACTATATCCAAATATAGAGCGATCTTAACCACATACGACAAGAAAAGCCTAACATACGTCATTCTGCTAAATTTCAGCGAAATCGGATAATAAATGCGCCTTTTATGGGGCTAACTAAACTAACTTTAAATAGAGAGATCGGTCCATATGACAGCTATATCCAAATTTGAACCGATCTGGGTCAAATTGAAGAGGGATGACGAAGTGCCTAACACAACTCACTGTCCTAAATTTCGGCGAAGTCTAACAACAAATGCGACTTTTATGAGTTTAAGAGCTTAAATAGAGAGATCGGTCTGTGTGGCAATTATATCAGAATCTGTACCGATAAGGGCAAAACTGAAGAATGATGCCGGGGTGCCTAACACAATTCTCTGTCCCAAAATTCGGCGATATCGGACAATAAATGCACTTTTTATAGGCTCAAAACTTCAAATCGAGAGATCGGTCTATATCGCAGATATATCAAAATCTATACCGATAAGAGCCAAATTGAAAAAGGGTCCCGAAGGGCGCCTTTTATGGGTCCAAGACCTTAAATCGAGAGATTGGTCTATATGGCAGCCAAAATATTTTGTGTAAAGAAAAATTTTAAATTTAATTTATTTTAATCAACAAATTTCAGTACCATTTTTTAAAACGACAATCTTATATAAAAAATCAATTTAGGTTTGTTTGTAGGTTTGTTTGTTTGTATGTTTGTGTGTTCCTTATAGACTCAGAAATGGCTGAACCGATTTTCTTGAAATTTCCACAGATGGTGCATAATGGCCCCGTGGTGAAAAAAGGGTACTACATTTTAGGTTAGTAAGGTTTGGGGTATTGGCCCTAAAAACTATAAATATTTAGTACCACTCTCTTTAAGGCCCAAATTATCTCAGTGAGCAAATACCTTCTATTGGGGGTTGTTATGCTGGTGGGACGTCCCCTAGACAATTGGTCCCTAATGTTGATATCAGATACGTGGTCTACTCCCAAACACCTTTAATCTGAGCCTCATATTTCCATAGTCGGAAAACATGACCGGCTTGGGGGGTGTTTTGTGGTATGGGCGGCAACTCAGTAAGTTGGCCTTGAAAATATATATCGGATTCGTGTTCTAATCTAAAAACCATCTTTTTTGACCCAAATAATATTGAGCAAATACTTCCTATTTGGATGGCGTTGTGGGGGTGGGGTGGCCCCATAGACATTTTTCCTGAACATTGATGTCAGATTCGTGTTTTACTCCCAAAGACCTTTCATTTGAGCCCCAAATTGCTATGGTCGTAAATTTGTCCACCTTGGGGGGTTGTATTTGGGGAAAGGCGGCCCCAAATACTTGGTCTCATATTTTTGGATATTCGAATTCTACACTAAAATACATTTTATTTAAGCCCCATATTCCCGTGGTCAGTAAATAGGTCCTGTTTGGGGAAGAGGTGGACCCCCAGAATGATGGTCCCACATTTGGATATTAGACTTGCATTCTACTCGCAAATACCTTTCATTTCAGTCCCATATTGCAATGGTCGGTAAATATGTCTGATTTAGGGGTGTTTTTATACCCAACACCGAAGGATGGGGGTATATTCATTTTGTCATTCCGTTTGCAACACATCAAAATATCCATTTCCGACCCTATAAAGTATATATATTCTTGATCAGCGTAAAAATCTATGACGATCTAGACATGTCCGTCCGTCTGTCTGTTGAAATCACGCTACAGTCTTCAAAAATAGAGATATTGAGCTGAAATTTTGCACAGATTCTTTTTTTGTCCATAAGCAGGTTAAGTTCGAAGATGGGCTATATCGGACTATATCTTGATATAGCCCCCATATAGACCAATCCGCCGATTTAGGGTTGGTTGGGGTGGTTTAGGTTAAGGTTGAGGTGGTCCCCCTAACACTTGGTCCAACAATTATATATTAATATGTTTTCTAATCTTAATTACCTTTCATTTGAGTCCGATATTGTCGTGATTGGTCTACATTTATGTTTGGTAGGTTTTAGGGTGGGGCGGCCTCACCTATATTTATTTATTTATTTTTAGTTTACTATATGAGAGCACACAAATCGCACCACCCACCTCCAAGATCTCGTGCTCTGTAAATTAAATCCCTTCAGATATAAAAAAATTTAGTACCCTATTAGTACACCAGTCTTTTTTCTGAGTCTATAAGGAACACACAAACATACAAACAAATACAAATTGATTTTTATACCCTCCACCATAGAATAGGGGGTATACTAATTTCGTCATTCTGTTTGTAACTACTAGAAATATTCGTCTGAGACCCCAAAAAGTATATATATTCTGGGTCGTCGCGACATTTTATGTCGATCTAGCCATGTCCATCCGTCCGTCCGTCCGTCCGTCTGTCTGTCGAAAGCACGTTAACTTCCAAAGGAGTAAAGCTAGCCGCTTGAAATTTTGCAGAAACTCTTTTCATTAGTGTAGGTCGGTTGGGATTGTAAATGGGCCATATCAGTCAATGTTTTGATATAGTTGCCATATAAACCGTTCTTAGGTCTTGAATTCTTGAGCCTCTAGAGTGCGCAATTTTTATCCGTTTGAAATGAAATTTTATGCGAAGTGTTTTGTTATGATATCCAACAACTGTGCCTAGTATGGATCAAATCGATCCATAACCTGATATAGCTGACATATGTTTATATGTCTTGTGTCTTAACTTCTTGAGCCTCTAGAGTTTCAATTTCTTCTCCGATTAGAATGAAATTTCGCACAACGTGTTTTGTTATGATATCCAACAACTGTGCCAAGTATGGTTTAAATTGGTCCATAATCTGATATAGCTGTCAAATAAACCGATCTTGGGTCTTGACTTCTTGAGTCTCTAGAGGGCGCAATTCTTATCTGATTTGAATGAATTTTTTACGAAGTATTTTGTTGTGAAATCCATCAACTGGGCCAAGTATCGTTCAAATCGGTTCATAACCTGATATAGCTGTCATATAAACAGATCTGGGGACTTGACTTCTTGAGCTTCTAGAGGGCGCAATTCCTATCCGATTTGGCTGAAATTTCGCAAGACGTTTTTTATTTTTACTTTCAACAACTGTGTCAAATAAGGTTCAAATCGGATAATAACCTGATATAGCTGCCATATAAACCGATCTGGGATCTTGACTTCTTGACCCCTAGAGGTCGCAATTATTATCCGATATGCCTGAAATTTTGTACGACGGATCCTCTCTTGACCATCCACATATGTGTTTATTATGGTCTGAATCGGTCTTTAACCCGATACAGCTCCCATATAAATCGATCTCTCTATTTTACTTCTTGAGCCCCCGAAGGGCGCAATTCTTATTCGAATTGGCTGACATTTTACACAGGTCTCCAACATATAATTTAATTGTGGTCCAAACCGGACCATATCTTGATATCGCTCTAATAGCAGAGCAAATCTTTTCTTATATCCTGTTTTTGCCTAAGAAGAGATGCCGGGAAAAGAACTCGACAAATGCGATCCATGGTGAAGGGTATATAAGAATCGGCCCTGCCGAACTTAGCACGCTTTTACTTGTTATATAGAAGATTAGCTGAGCCCGGCCCGCTCTGCTGCGCCCGATTATGCTATGTTGGAGAGAAGTACTCTAAATTTGAACATTTCTGCCAAATTGTAGTTGAAAATATATATATTCAGTCTAAAAAAAGAGATTTTGAGCTGAGATTTTGCACAGATTGTTTTTTTGTCCATAAGCAGGTTAAGTTTGAAGATGGGCTATATGGGACTATATCTTG